>NC_048600.1:75527082-76727082 GCF_003668045.3 Cricetulus griseus | reverse complement strand
TGACCAAAAACAACTGAGGGAGGAATGGGTTTGTTTATCTTGCTCACACTTCCATATCACTTTTCGTCGTGGAAAGCAGTGAGGGCAGGAATCTGGAGGCAGGAGCTGATGCAGAGGCCATGGAGGAGCACTGTTTACTAGATTGCTCAGCCTGTTTTCTTATAGAACCCAGGACCACCAGCCCAGGGGTGGCAGTGCCACAATGGGCTAGACCCTCCTCCATCAATCACTAATTAAGAAAATGCCCTACAGGCTTGTCTACAGCCGGATCTCATGAAGGTGTTTTCTCCATTGAGGCTCCCTCCTTTCAGATGACTGGCTCTGCCTTGTATCAAGTTGACCTAAAACCAGCCAGGACAGATACTTTCTTCTATGATAGACTATCAACCATACAACTTATGATATGAATTTATAATTAAAAAAACATTCACACATAAGTGACCACACACTCATTTCCTTTAGGACTATATAGTGCTTCCCAAAATTGGTAAAGGTACCCCAATACCTGGAAGAGTTCTAACAGGGGACACTTTTTAGAAATTATATGGTAATGGAAAAAAAACTATTGATTTTGTGAAAACTATACACCAAAAAAGCAAAGACGCAATCCTGCCTGAGACCTAGCTGCAAAGACAAGGGTTAGCCATTTCTTCCCTCCTGGGCTGTAAGGACTGGGAAGAGGAAGAGCCAGACACTCGGGACTGCTTGAGGTGCTCTGTGCGGCAGTGAAAGGCCAGTGGGAGCTTGAACAAGTCCTGCTCTCTCCACATCTACAGACACAGGCTGTGAATTTTATTCCCCTTGGCATCCACTTCCCTGAACTGCCAGAAGGGGTAGGCAGAACCTTGTTCCACAGCCCTGTCAAGATTTGGCAAACTACTTAACTGCTGGACGGCAGATTAGGCTGAAAGTGAGTTTTACATTTTAAATGGTTGGAGGGGAAAAACTAAGTCATGATGTATGAGAAGTATGTAAAGCTGCAGAAAGTGGTGGTGGGTTCAAGCTCCACTGTGTGGACACATGGTCTTGATGTCCTTTCCTCTAACTCAGTCCCTCAGACAAATCTGCAAGGAGGGCAGCTTCTCGGGTGTGAGCTCCTTTTCCTACCTTTTTTTTGTGAGCCCCCTCCCAAGCCCTATCAACTTTCTCCAACTAGGTCCCCCTCTCCCGCCCCTGGAGAACATCATCTGTCTGACAACCAATCCCCTTTCCAAATCACTCAAGGAGTCTAAGCCGGAAACTGTTCTTCCCCAACCTCATGGCAGGGTCAGCGAAGGCTCAAAAAGACCCAGGCCACCCAGCCTCAGGCTTCAAGGGCTACTGGGAGTCTGGGAGGACAAGGATGGAGTTCTGGGAAATATGGTCCAGCCTGCGTGGCATCATTGTCCCGAGCCCAGAGGAAAGACACCAGCCTGGGGGAACCTGGTGCCACAGACTAAACAGCAGAGCGTGGACACAACAAGCCTATAATGCCAACATTTGGGAGACAAGGCAGGAGGACCACAGTAAGTTCAAGGCCAACTGAGATTATAGAATAAGACCCTTTCTCAAGTTTGGGAGATGGCCCAGATTCAGTCCATTATCATCATGGTGGGACATGGTGACATGCAGCCAGACGCGGTGCTGGAGAGTAGCTGAGAGTTCTACATCTTGTACAGGCAACAGGAAGTGGTCTATCTCATTGGGAGTGGCTTGAGCATTTATAAGACCTCAAAGCCCACGTCCACAGTGACAGGTTTTCTCCAACAAGAGCACACCTACTCCAATGAGGTCACACTCATAATGGTGCCACTCCCTTTGGAAGCCATTTTCTTTCAAATCACGGAAGGTTCCTCTCCCTTCTCTGTCCTACCTTAATGTAGGCAACCACTGATAGTCATCATGTAGGTCTAATAATCATCAAGAGGAGATTTGTGGTGATATATTATGTATGATTTATAAAGCTTGCCTGAGGATTCAGAAAGCAAAGTCAGCCACAGGCCATAGAAGCCAGGCACACAGCTTTAATCCCACGACTCAGGATTAAGAGGTAGACGGATCTCAAGGCCACACTGAGCTACTCTAAATTGATCCAGTCCTAAAGAGAAACAGTTCACACAAAGACGATCAAAGCACCTGGGATCACACGCCTTTAATCCTAGCATTAGGGAGGTATATAAGACAGGAGCAAGGTCTCAGTATCAGAGACTCATTCTCCAGTCATATTGAGGATAGGAAGACATTGAAGTCTCAGGATTCAGCAGACACTGAATATTGAGGAGAGGCAGCAGCCTGAGGTTTGGTAGAGCCAGGATCAACTTTCTGTCTGAGGTAGAGTGAGAGCTAGTGACAGGCTGCTTTGCTTTTCTGATCTTCAGCTTGAACCCCAATATCTGTCTCTAGGTCCTTTTATTTTTTGTGCTACAGAGATTAGCTGTCTGCTTTGACAGGTTTTTTTTTTTTTTTAAGTTAGGAGTGCATGTAACATGTTTCAAATTCATTGAAATTATCTTTTTAAAGGATTTATTTTTATGAGCATGAGTGTTTTGCCTGCATGTATGTATGTGTACCACATTCCTACCTGGTGCCCTTGGAGGTCAGAAAAGGGCATTGGAATCCCCTGGAACTGGAGTTACAGACAATTGTGAGCTACCATGTGGATGATAGGAACTGAACCCAGTCCTCCGGAGGAGCAGACAGTACTCCACTGAACTATCTCTCCAGCCCATAATATTATTTGCTGATTATTAAATTATGTCTTCGTTATGATTTCTATTGCCAGGAAGAGACACCATGACTACAGCAACTCTTATAAAGGAAAACATTTAATTGGAATGGCTTACAGTTCAGAGCTAGCTTTTAAATTATCCCATCTACCTTTTACCTCTGAGCTTTTTACCTTTCTCTATTCTACATACTTTTCGTTCCTTCATACTCCATGGCTGGCTGGGTAGCTGGCTCCTGCTGTCTTCCTCTCCTTTTCTCACTCCTCTTCTCTTTTTCTCCTCCTATTTATTCCCTCTGCCTATCAGCCCCACCTATTTCTTTCATGCCTAACTATTGGCCCTTTAGCTCTTTATTAGATCCATCAGGTGTTTTATGCAGGCAAAGCAACACAGCTTCACAGAGTTAAACAAATGCAACATGAAAGAATTGTATCATTAAACAAATATTCTACAGCATAAACAAATATAACACATCTTAAACTAATATTCCACAACACCTCAGCTTCCCAATTGCCCAAATTACAGACATCTCATCACATCTGGCACTTAATTATACCAATATAACTAGTCATTTATATTACCAAACAGTAGGTTTTTTAAAACCCTAGACTAACCATATCGCCAGCAACATCATTAAAAAGTTAAAATAGGGCCAGCAAGACCTCAGAAGAAAAAGGCATTTGCCACTGTCGGGCCCAAAAGGGGGACCAACTTTGGGAGACGCACCCCACAGAGTCACTCACAGGACACAAGTTCAATGCAAAAGCAAGAGGATTTTATTCCAAAGCATTGGAGCTGTTGCCTGGGAAGAGAACGACCCTGAGTTTCCAAAGCAAGCAGTTTTTATGTCTTTTTGGTCACTAGGCAGGAATATGACAACATATTGATTGGCTACAACATACATGAGTCATTCACTGATTGGTTGGGAACTGAACTTACAATTTTGCCCACGAGGCAAATTTGGAATGTTATTTTGGTTTTTACTCCTGCAAGGCCATGGGACAGCTAGTGTTTTTTCCAGGAATAGAGTGACTTACACTTATTTTCAAAACTTGGGTGCTCTGGAGCAGGGTAACCCATAATAATTTTTAGAAACCAGACAGTTGTTGAAGATAATAACATTCCTTGGAAACTAGTAATAATAACAATTTCCAGAGACTGGTCATCATGATTGACCATTTCATGTCTTCTTTTTCCCAGAAGCTGTGTGTGGCCAGAGTGATTTTCAAATACATGCTGGTGGGTATCAGGTTAGGCTCGAGTTGGGGTCTTCCACCACTAAGCCTGACAACCTGAGTTCAGTCCTCAGCACCCACATGGTAGAAGCAGAGAACTGACTTCTCCAAGTTGTCTTCTGACCTCCACGTGCATCCCATGGCCCACGTGCCTTGTATCTGGAGGACACAATTCCCTTGTGTTCTGACTCTTATCATCTTTCCACCCCCTCCTCCACAAGAAGAGGATGTACTACCGATGTCCCCTTAGGGCTGAGAATTCCTTAGTCACTTATCTGTTGCACTGTAGCCAGTTGTGGATCTCTGTGTTAACCACCATCTACTGCAAATAGAGGTTTCTTTGATGAGGGTTGAGAGATGCACAAATCTATAATGAAAAACTCATGAGAAATCACTTTAAACTTTATCCATTTAGCAGAATAATAGTAATAGGTTCTCTCCTAGGACCTAGGACCTAGGACCTAGGACCTAGGACCTGTCCAGCCATAGGTTCTTAGCCCAGCATTGGTGCCAGGCTTTGGTTTCGTCTTGTGGTGCAGGACTTATATTAAATCAGAAAGTGATTGGTCACTCCCATGATGTTCAAGTCACTGTCATACCAGTGGGCATGTCTTTCCAGTCCAGTCCTTATTACACCTCAGATGACTCACTTCTGGATAAAATTGATGATTGCTTTTCTCCTCTGGTAGCATGTACAATGCTTTCTAGCACTATGAAAGCTGGCCAGTAGGGTTGAGGTTTCCAGGTCAGTATCAGCTTATTATCTCCATGTTCTGTGACTCAACTACATGGTGTGTGCACACACGAAAACACACACACACACACACACACACACACACACACACACACATACACACACACACCCCAAATAAATAAATGTAAAACTGTTAAGTTAAAATATTTTAAAAACTATTTCTGTGCTTAGAGAATCCTACTAAGGACGTACAGTTAAACTGATATGTTTTAAAGTTAGCTGGAATTCCATTCTGAGTATTATAACTCCAACCATCTGCACAGTATATTATACTAAACCCCAGCTTCTTTTTTTTTTTTTTTTTTTTTTTTTTTTTTTTGGTTTTTCGAGACAGGGTTTCTCTGTGTCTTTGGAGGCTGTCATGGAACTAGCTCTGTAGACCAGGCTGGTCTCAAACTCACAGAGATCCAACTGCCTCTGCCTCCCGAGAGCTGGGATTAAAGGCATGTGCCACCACCACCCGGCGAAACCCCAGCTTCTTAACCTGCAGGATGTATTGTATGGAATCATGTGATTAAATGCAGAGATTGTGAAAAAAGATTGGCAACAATTAAATGGTTCTGAATGCAGTGACCAAAAACAAAACAAACAAACAAACAAAAAAGACCTGAATTCAAATTCAAGTATGTAACGAATCAAAGACATTTCTGACAGTCACAACTGCATTGCAACCTTGGTCCTGAACATACAATATGCTTGCTTTGTATATCATGCCACACAGCATAAACAGACACTGACACAAATTGCATGGTTTTAACATACATACAAGGTTTTCAGTTCTTCTGGCTTCTTCAAACATAGTTTAATCATAACAAAGACTGAATGTTTTCCTACCATTGTTACTCAGTATGTATTAAATTTGTGTATCCTTGGATTGTAGTGAGTTGAAATATTTGATTTTAAAATCCCTGTTGACTTGTCATCTTCTTTCTTTTGTTGTAATAAAAATAAAAACCTGGTAAAAGCAACATAAGAAGAAAGGATTTATTTTTCTAAGATTTATATTGTTATTTGTGTGTATGTAGGTGTGTCCTTGCACCTGCATGCAGGTGCCTGCAGAGGCCAGAAGAGGGCATCGAATCCATGTCACTGGAATTACAGGCAGTCATGAGCCAGCAATTGAACTCCAGTTCTCAGAAAAAGCAACACGGGCTTTTTTTAACTACTGAGCCATCTCACCAGCTCCAGTGAAATGGTTCTATTTTGCTCACAAAGCTAGGATACAGTTTGTTGTTGCAGGCAAGTCAAGGCTATGGGGAACCTGATGTACCTAGTCATATCACATCCACAGTCAAGGTCAGAGAGCAATGAATTGAGGCATGCATGCTAGTGTTACACTCTCAGAATCCTCTGCCGAGGTGGATGGTGGTGCCCTCAGTGGGGGGCCTCCTATCTCAATTAACATAATCAAGATAATTAACATAATTAGCATAAACCCCAGAGAGAAGACCACGGGCCAACCTAATCTAAACAATTCCTCAATGAAACTCCCTTCCCATAGGTCAGGCCTGATGGTACACGCCTTTCATCCCAGCACTCATAGAGGCAGGTGGATCTCTGACTTTGAGGCCAGCCTGGTCTACAAAGGGATACACAGAGAGATGCTGTCTCAAAAGGACAAAACAACAAGAAAAAGAACTCTCTTCCCAGTTGATTGTAGATGTGTCGAGTTGGCAATGAACTCTAGCCAGAACCTGCTGACTTGAGTTTGACAATTGTGAATTTCAGCTTGCGATTAAGACAGAATTTCCAACAGTTTCTGAAATGGTTCTAAATATGTGTCTTCCACTTTGTGCTATGTTTATATGCAGCTTGCCCAGCATTAGCAGTTATAAAATCAAATGTCATTCAGCTCGAAAACTGGTGATGACGGTCTGTGTCCTGCAGTAGCAAATAGTCAGCTAAGACTTAGTACTGTCTGTACTATAAATAAGCCCATCTAGCCTGTTAGTATGAAATTTTACTTTCATCTTTAGCAAGTGATAAAACCCCATGTATACCAAAGGATTATTTTAAAATTAATTTCTTTATTTTTATGTCTTTGCTATCAATAAATGATTGATTTGTATGCATGGTTTTTTGTTTGTTTTTTTTTTTTTTAGTATGCATGGGTGCTTTGCCTGCATGTATGTCCATGCACCACTTGCATGCCTAGAGTTACAGAAGGTTGTGAGACACCAATGTGGGTGTTGGGAAATGCACCAGGATCCTCTGAAAGAGAAATCTGTGCTCCTAACCACTGATTCACGTATCTCTTCAGCCCTTGTGTACATGTTTTGTAAACCTATATACCTAGGGTCACAGAGAATTTTCTGAGTGGAAATTTTTCTAAGAAGCCCTTTAATCCCAGCACTTGGGAGGCAGGCAGGTGGATCACTGTGTGTTTGAGGCCAGCCTGGTCTACAGAGTGAGTTCTAGGACAGCCAAGACTACACAGAGAAATCCTGTCTCAGAAAAGAAGGGAAGGAGGAGAAAAAGGAGAGGAGGAAGAAGAAGAAAGAAGGAGGAGGACGGAGGAAGAGGAGGAGAAGAAGCAGCAGCAGCTCTGGAACTAATAACGGACCCACATCCACATCCTAATTCCTGGACTTGCCAGTGTGGAACTTTTTGTTTTGTTTTGGCCAAGTGCCAGGATCACAGCTGGGCAAGCACTCTTGTTTTAAGAAAAAGTCGAGGGGCGGGGCATTGGTGGCGCACGCCTTTAATCCCAGCACTCGGGAGGTAGAGGCAGGTGGATGTCTGTGAGTTCGAGACCAGCCTGGTCTACAAGAGCTAGTTCCAGGACAGCCTCCAAAGCCACAGAGAAACCCTATCTCGAAAAACCAAAAAAAAAAAAGAAAGAAAGAAAAAGTAGTGGGGAAAGAGGGCTCATTGGGGAGCTAGAGATAGGCGAAGTCATCCTGCATTACCTGGAAGTGCTAAGTGAAGTCACAAATGCTTTGGAAGAAACAGAGGACAATTAATCCCAGCACTCGGGAGGCAGAGGCAGGCAGATCTCTGTGAGTTGGAGACCAGTCTGGTCTTCAGAGCAAACTCCAGGACAGCCTCCAAAGCCACAGAGAAATCCTGCCTTGAAAACAAACAAACAAACAAACAAACAAAAAACACCTTAAAGAAAGTAACGTGTGACCAAAACAAGCCACAGAGAAACCGAAAACCAACCACCAGAAACCGAAAAGACCTGTCTAGATTTTACCACTAGAGGGAGCAACAGCCCTCACATCTTGTGGCCTCGCTAGTGAAATCGATAAACTGCTTCGATCCCTCAGTCCAGTTCACTTCCTCTAATATCTAGCCATTGTCAACTTTATGATTTACTCACCGCTATCTTAACAGAAAGAAATACAAACACGTAGTCATTTTCTTGCTGCTCTCTGTTGTGTAGGGGGCCGTTTCCTGCATTCTCTATTACAATAATGGTGCCTGAAGACACCAAGATGTAAATTACTTCACAGGCGCTGGGTAATCTCCATTCCTTTGATCTCTGCCTATCCCGTGGCTCATTTGGCCTGAGGAGCTGAAGCCATTCATAGGGTAACACGTCCCAGGCGGCTGCTTGCCAGCCTTTATTAGGGATGGGTTTCTTGGTTCAGAGTCTCCGCTCTGGTAAGCTTATGCTCTCCACTCTCAAGATGCATTAAAGCTTGTCTGCAGAAGGATCCGAGTGTCCTGCGTGTATTTCTTGCCGGCGAGAACATACAGCGCGCGGGACATATGGTGCCGAAACCCGGGAACTTTGTTAACATCTCCGGCACCGTGGAGACCCCTCTAACGGGGCGGATTCAGAACTGCAGGGTGGTAAATTCGGAGAGGTATGTTTTTTCTGGACTTTGGCTTGGGAATGTTGCTATTTTGGGAGGTTAATATAGAGGCTTCTGTGCTTTTACTAGGAGCTATTTTGACCTTTCTCACTGTTGTAGCAATCTTAAAGAAGTCCAGAATTACATATCAGAAACCGAATATGGTGAGAGATGGGGCGCGCCCAACAATAAAATATAAGGAAAAAGGACCTCCCGGGATGTCTACTGACAAGGGAGTGTGTACAGCAACAAATAAGAAAAAAGGACCTCCTGGGATGTCTACTGACAAGGGAATGAATAATTTGTTAGATGATTCTGTAAATAAGTTTAAAGCTTTAAATCTTGATAGCTCTGATGACACTAAAAGCTCAAGAGATAAAGTTTTAGAGGAAACAGCTCAGCTAGATGAAAAAGAAACAAAAAAGGAGGGAGAGAAAATAGGGGATAACCGGTCACACCCCGGTAAATTTAAGAGAAATAAAGACTCAAAACCTAGCCTCTGCCCTACAATGAAACTAGAGGCCTTGGAGCTGAGCAGCTCAGACTCTGAGATTTTAGACTCTAGCAAGGAAGCAGAGCTAGAGGAGGAGGCAGCACGATACCACCCCGATAGATATCGGCTGCCAAAAGTGAAAGCATATTTCTCTTAAATTTACCGGGGTGTGACCGGTTATCCCCTATTTTCTCTCCCTCCTTTTTTGTTTCGTTTTCATCTAGCTGAGCTGTTTCCTCTAAAACTTTATCTCTTGAGCTTTTAGTGTCATCAGAGCTATCAAGATTTAAAGCTTTAAACTTATTTACAGAATCATCTAACAAATTATTCATTCCCTTGTCAGTAGACATCCCAGGAGGTCCTTTTTTCTTATTTGTTGCTGTACACACTCCCTTGTCAGTAGACATCCCGGGAGGTCCTTTTTCCTTATATTTTATTGTTGGGCGCGCCCCATCTCTTGAAAGACCCCCGGAGAGGTTCTTTCGTGGAAGAAGACCCACACCCAGGAATCAGCGAAACCACGAACTTTGGATGTAAGAACAAGAGGATTTATTAATAACACGGATATCCGGGGCTTAGCTTCTGTTTTGCCAAGCCCCGAGCCCCGGAAGGAGGGTCCTTTTATAAGGGAAAACAGGCATAGTACAGAAGCGAAAAGCATCAAATCAGCATTTTCTCAAGGTTTAATAGCCAGGCGAAATGGCCTTATCTCCTGCCGGTCCAGATGGCTGGCCTTGGGACCGAGCGATCCGGCGGGGGTTGGCCTTGCGTGGGGCGGGGAGTTAGAGCCAGCAGCTGCAGAGATCAAAAGGTGCTAAGGAGGGAAGTGCTAAGGAGAGAAAGATGTATTCGCGCGCCCCGCCAGCTGCCGACCAGAGTAGAAAGGCTACAGCCCAGGGGTGGGGGTCTTTCATCCCCCATTTCTCTTGTTACTGAATGGAATCTTTCATTCAGAGGTCTCTGGATATTCTGGATCTATCTGCTTTAGCTGGTGGTATTGTTGAGTTAAAACTAAGGTTTGTATGGCAGATAATCGTTCTCTAATGAATTGAGTTATCTTGTTCAGAATGCAGGGACCAAGTATAAGGATTAATAATAGAATAATCAGAGGTCCCATGAGAGTAGATACCAGAGTAGTGATCCAGGGGGACTTAGTGAACCATCCTTCGAACCATCCTTGTTGAGACTCAAATAGCTGTTGCCTCTGTTTTAGCCTTTCCCTAAGTTTGGTCATGCTATCCCTTACTATTCCTGTATGATCTGCATAAAAGCAGCATTCTTCCTTGAGGGCAGCACATAGCCCCCCTTCCTGTAAAAATAATAAATCTAATCCTCGTCTGTTCTGCAGGACCACCTCAGAGAGTGATGTTAAGGATTTTTCGAGTGCACTGACTGACTCTTCCAGTACCTGGATGTCCGTGTGCATGGCTTGTTGTAGAAGCTTAAAATGATTAATTCCCTGTAGGGCAACGGTTCCGGTCCCTATGCCGGCTGCTATGCCCCCCACTGTTATTCCTCCTAATAATAGGGCCACGGTAAGGGATATTGGCTCCCTCTTATATCGGGTTGATTTCCCTAGTACGCTGTAAACATATTCAGGTTGGTGGTATGTGACTTTGGGCCAAAGTTCTATCAATATACAAAAATCAATGGTGGTGTTGAGAACAGTGGTAGAGACACAGGGAGTCAACCCAGTACTGCAAGCCCAATAAGTTCCATAAGGGGCAACAAGGTATCGGCTGTCCTGAGATAATGGCTCTACTTGGTTACATAACTCTTGATGTGAGGGAGGGATCCTGCCTATGCATAGCCCCTTTCCTGAGACCTCAGATATTGTGAGCTTGTGCTGCATAGCAGCTCCACAACTGGTAGGTGCTGAGGTCTGGTTGGAGTAGTTGCCCAGTATTGCCACGCCTTCATAATATGGGGGCCGGGAAACTAGGCATAACCAGCATTCCTGAGTCTTGTTGGGGTCTGAAAAATTTAAGGCTTGGTAAACTCCTTGGATTAATTGTAATAATCTATCTCCGGTACCTGGAGGGTCTCTGGTTAACTCGATGTTTAGGGCATCTGGGGTGGGGGAGAAGATGACAGCATCTGGGGTAGGAGTGATAGCTTTAGGAACGGTAGGGGGTTCAGGGACTTGGAATTGGGTTGGGGATCTCTGGTCCGCTATTACTGTGTTTGGCCCGACTGATTGTTGGCTTAGGGGAGTAATTTGTCTGTACAGGGAGAATAAGGTCACCGGATCTTTCCCTGCTCGGTGCAGCCGGAGTCCCCAGACTTTAGGACTATCCCAAGTAGTCCTTTTTCCAGCATCTGTGAACCTTAGGATGAGAGGGTTGCATTTTCCTCCGGGGGTGGCGCCTTGAAAACCTCCCCCTCCGGCACTATCATAACAGGGTCCGCAGGCTCTTTGCCCACATTTCCATGGTCCTTTCCCTGCGTACCCTGGGATCTCCCTCCGTTTGAGAGTGATGAAATCCCAAGAGGAAGAGGGTTTCCAGTAAGCCTCCCCTGTGGTTTCACATCCCCAGCTTGCACAGTACCCTTCCTGTGGCCCCCCGCAGTCATGAGTTGGTCTATGGCCAGGACAAACATAAAAATCCTTGCTTCTTGTCCCTATCCTTCCCCCAGGGTGGTGGCATCCGTACCCTGGGAATGGTTCCTGGTCAGAGGGATCCCAATCAGACCCTACTAAGTCACATAGGTCGACATAGAGAGGAGGGAACCCATCATGTAGAGTCCCTATATAAGTGCTGAGGTTGGCTATTTCCCCGGTCCCTAGATTGGCTATTTTCCAGGTGATATTATAAACCCTGTGGGGGTTAGTTGCTACATGGGGGGTAAACAGACAACCAATCAACAGGAGGGTGTACGAGAGAGTCTTATCTTTAAAGGATTTTGAGTGCGGTGTGCGGTCCATTCTGATGTAGTGGCTGAATCGGTGGGTCGGGCTGGCTTTACATGTGAAGCATGTATCCAAGCGGCAATGCCGTCTACTTTGAGTGCGGTGGGAGTGGTAAGCAAAACGATGTAGGGTCCCTTCCAGTGGGGTTCAAGGTTCTTGGCCTGGTGACGCCGGACCCAAACGGTGTCCCCGATCTGGTAGGAATGGGGGATGGTGGGATGGTCCCTCTGGTCTTTATAAGCTTGAGCAAGGGGTTTCCAAATCTCCCGTTGTACTAATTGTAGTGCCTGTAAATGAGCTTGGAGAGAAGGGGAGTTAGCAAAATCTGAGACATCTTGATCAAGAAAGTTAATGATAGGAGTAGGTACTCCATGCAGGATTTCAAAAGGTGTGAGCCCATGTGGCCCAGGGGTGTTGCGAGCACGATAGAGGGCTAGGGGGAGTAGGAGGACCCAGTCTCTAGTGCCAGTTGCAAGCGACAATTTTGTTAAAGTCTCCTTGATTGTTCTATTCATCCTTTCTACCTGTCCTGAACTTTGGGGTCTATAAGCACAATGTAATTTCCAATCAATCCCCAACAAGGTGGCCACTGACTGACTTATCTGGGAGGTGAAGGCGGGCCCATTATCTGTTCCCAGTACCTGAGGCATCCCATAACGTGGAAAGATTTCTTCAAGCAATTTCTTAGTAACGATCTTGGCTGTTTCATGTTTAGTAGGAAAGGCTTCAACCCATCCTGAAAAGGTGTCTACAAAAACTAATAGATACTTGTATCCATATTTACCTGGTTTAATCTCAGTGAAATCTATCTCCCAATGTGTTCCGGGCCGGTAGCCTCTGACCCGGTTCCCAGGAGGAAGCTTCAGTCTGGATGCGTTGACTCGGGCGCACGCATCACATTGTTCAGTTACCTGTTTTAGAATGTCATTCTTCCCCAAAAGGAAATTGAATTCCTCTTCTCGTTCGAGGAGCTCCCGCATCTTCTTGGAGCTCAGATGTGTCATCTTATGTAAAAATGTCACTAGGTACTTGGTTACCCGGTAGGGGATGACAGTCTTTCCTTCATAAGTCCAATCCCCGTTTGGTTCCTTTGTGGCTCCCAATTTCTCTAGGGTTTGGATGTCTCTTTGTTCATAGTCCCATGAGGGGGTGGGACGGTCGTTGGTGGGCTCCAGAGCCAGGAGGCTAGTGGTGTCTGTGGTCAGGGCCGCCTCTCGGGCAGCCAAGTCTGCCCTCCGATTGCCCCTGGCTTCAAGAGAATCCCCTTTTTGATGTCCGGGGCAATGTATGATACTTAAGGCGGAGGGCAGATGAAGAGCTCTTAGGAGAGCGAGGATTTCCTCCTTATTCTTAATGTCTTTCCCTTCGGAGGTAAGCAGCCCCCTCCGTCTGTAAATTTCTCCATGTATATGGGCAGTGGCAAAGGCATAACGACTGTCTGTGTACACGGTGAGCCTCTTACCTTCTGCCAATTTTAGAGCCTGCGTGAGTGCAATGAGTTCTGCCCTCTGCGCAGAGGTTCCGGGAGGGAGTGCCTGAGCCCAGACAACCTGATTCTCTGTGGTGACTGCTGCGCCCGCCCTTCGTTTTCCTTGATGCAAAAAGCTGCTTCCATCCGTGAACCAGATGTGGTCCGGGCTGGGTAGAGGCTGGTCAGTCAGGTCGGGTCTCGCCCCATGGGCCTCAGCCAGTACCTGTAAGCAATTATGAGCCTCTGGCTCCCCTGGGAGAGGGAGCAAGGTGGCTGGATTCAGAGTCACCAGAGGCCCAAAGTGGACCCGGTCTTTGTCCAACAGCATAGTCTGGTAATGAGTCATTCGGGCATTAGTGAGCCATCTGTCTGGAGGCTGTCTGATGACTGCCTCAACCGCATGAGGGGCATGTATGGTCAAAGGCTGCCCCAAGGTTAGCTTGTAAGAATCTTTTACTAGCAGGGCTATGGCGGCAATCATTCGGAGACAGGGTGGCCATCCCGATGCTACAGGATCCAATTTCTTGGAGAGGTATGCAGTGGGCCTTCTCCAAGGCCCCAGTTTTTGGGTGAGGACTCCCTTGGCATAGCCTCCTTTCTCATCTATAAAGAGTTCAAATGGCTTAGCTAAGTCCGGTAGACCCAGGGCTGGTGATTCAAGGAGAGCCTTTTTGATGTTGGTGAAGGCTTTCTTTTGGGGCTCTTCCCATTTAAAAGCAACCCCTGGCCGAGTGAGGGGGTAGAGGGGAGCCGCCATTTCGGCAAACCCGGGGATCCATAGGCGGCAGAAGCCTGCCGTTCCCAAGAACTCTCTCAGTTGGCGGGGATTTTGTGGGGTGGGAATGTCTAAGATGGCTCGCATACGGGCTTCCGTTAGCCATCGCCGTCCATCCTTTATCTTGTATCCTAAATAGGTCACCTGTTTCTGACATATCTGGGCCTTCTTGGCGGATGCCCGGTATCCTAGGCTCCCAAGAGTCTGGAGGAGGGCTCGAGTGCCTTCCTTGCATTCTTCCTTGGTTTTGGCTGCCAGGAGGATGTCATCTACATACTGTAAGAGGATTAGCGCGGGGTACCGGACCCGGAATCCTGCCAGATCCTGATGTAAAGCTTCATCAAAAAGGGTGGGGCTGTTCTTAAACCCTTGAGGTAACCTAGTCCAAGTTAGCTGCCCAGAGATTCCAAGGTCGGCATCCTGCCATTCAAAGGCAAATATAGGTTGGCTGGTGGGATGCAGGCGGAGGCAGAAGAAGGCATCTTTAAGATCTAAGACTGTATACCAGGTATAGTTGGGTGGCAATCCGCTCAGCAAATTATAAGGGTTGGGGACAGTAGGGTGTATGTCCTCTATCCTTTTATTGACCTCCCTCAGATCCTGTACTGGCCTATAGTCATTGGTTCCTGGCTTCCTGACGGGCAACAAAGGTGTATTCCAAGGAGATTTACAGGGCACCAGAATCCCTTGTTCAAGTAACCTTTTAATATGTGGCCGAATTCCTTCTCGGGCTTCTTTAGGCATTGGATACTGTCTGACGGATGCAGGAAGGATGGCAGCTTTTAAGGTTACTATAATTGGGGCCTGGTTGATGGCAAGGCCCATTCCTCCTGTTTCAGCCCAGGCTTGGGGAAATTCCGCAAGCCAGTGATCAAGGGTTTCCTGATTGTTCGAATTAGTCCTCTTTTCATGGAGTCTGTATTCATCTTCTATGGACATTGTCAAGATGGTAAGGGGAATTCCCTCTGGCCCTGTGACTTTGACTTCTGACCTCTCAAAGTGTATTTGAGCTCTTAATTTGGTCAATAGGTCCCGTCCTAGTAAGGGGTAGGGGCAATCTGGCACATGGAGGAAAGAATGCATAACCTTACCAGTCGCGAGCTGGAGCTGCCGATTTGTAGTCCAATGGTACTGCTTTCCGCCTGTAGCTCCCTGTACCCATGCAGTCCGGTGACTCAGGGGTCCGGGTGACCGATTCAGAACGGAATGTTGTGCCCCTGTATCTACTAGGAAGGTGACCGGATGCCCCCCGACTTGCAGTGTTATCCTGGGCTCAGGGGGGGGCTCCTGGCCCTGACTTCTCTAATCTTCTAGGTTTAGAAGGTCAGAGGTTCTTGGCCGTGGAGGCTTGGCCCGGGGGTTCTTAGGGCATTCTTTTGCCCAATGTCCTTTTTCTTTGCAGTAAGCGCATTGATCCCTGTCCAGGTGGGGCCCCCTTCTGCCATCCCTCTGCCTATTCTGTCTCTGACCTGTCACTACTGTGGCCAATAGCCTGCTCATCTCTCTATTCCGCTTACGGTCTCTTGCAGCCTCTTTCTCCTCTGCTTCTTTTCTCAGTCTTTCCTCTCTCTCCTGGGCTTCCTTTCTCCAACGTTCTTCTCTTTCTGTCTGTGTCTCTCTCTTATTAAAAATACGTTCTGCTTCCTTTAACAAGTCTTGGAGCGTATATCCTTGTAAATTTTCTAGCCTTTGGAGCTTGTTTCTTATGTCCGGGGCTGACTGCCAAATAAAGGACATAGAAACGCTGGTGGCCTGCCCTGGATCTTCTGGATCATAGGGAGTATACATTCTATATGCTCCTTTTAGTCTCTCTAGAAAAGTGGCGGGCGATTCCTCCGCCCCCTGTATTACCTGCTTTACCTGGGCCAAATTGGTGGGTCGGCGTCCTGCCCCCCGGAGACCCGCGACCAGCAACTGGCGATAGAGACGCAGATGGGTCCTACCTGCTTCAGTAGTAAAATCCCATTCAGGTCTTTCAAGAGGGCAAGCCGCATCGATTTCATTGGGCAGCTGGGTGGGCTGCCCGTTGGCTCCTGGGACATTCTTTCGTGCCTCTAGTAGAACACGCTGTTTCTCTTCCGAGGTTAAAAGAACCTGCAAAATCTGCTCACAATCATCCCAGGTAGGTTGGTGAGTTGTGAGTACCGACTCTATGAGAGATGTCAGCCTCACAGGGTCTGCAGAGAAGGAAGGATTATTATTTTTCCAGTTATAGAGGTCCGATGCTGAGAATGGCCAATATTGAGGTTGGCCATTCGGTCCAGTTCGGAGGGGCAAAGCGGTTGAATCTGGAGCGGGCTGCTCCCTGCGACCTCTTAGTCGGTGAGCCATTGGGGAAGGGTCAGGTGGGGGAGCTGAAGCCGTCTCTGCCGAGACGGCGGGGGCCGCTTCTGCCTCTGGCGGGGGCGGCAGCGCCGGGTATGGAGGGGGTTCTTCAGTCAATAGGTCAGCCAACAGGTTTTCTCCCGGGGGAAGCACCTCAGGCGTCTTCTTCTTCTCTTCAGCTTTAGCGTCCTTTACCGCTGTAGGGTAAAGGCTGGAGTGGGGAGGGAGCTGGGGATTGGAAAGGGTTGGGGTTGAGGGAATGGGCCGGTTGGAGCGGTTAGAGGGAGGAAGGGAGGGGGAGCCCTTGGGGTGTAGGAAAGGACGTATCCAGGGGGGGGGTCCTGAACCAAGGCCTCCCAAGTGACTATGTATGCCACCTGGTCGGGATGCCCCTGTGGTCCAGGATCCATAGTCTTCTCTTTCACCTGAAATATAGTTTGGAGGTTAAAGGTACCATCTCGCGGCCAGCCAACGTCAAAGGCTGGCCATTCTGAGGAACAAAGAGTAATCCATTTGCGTTTACGCACATCAACAGATTGGTTATGAGCATAATCCTGCACATCTCTCCAGTGTGAGAGTGTTAGGGACAAGGGAGTGGTGATAGTTTGTCCCATAGTTTCTAGACTTAGTAGAACACAGATAATGGTTATGATACAAAGACTAAGCAAAACAGAACAGGCTTTCGCTGCGCGGTTTCGACAGAGAGTCGATAGTAAGATTTTAGAAGGCGTTGAAGAAGGGGGCCAGCCTTCTTCGTCCCCGGTAAGGATTGCAAATCCTTCAAGCCGAGGACCCTCTCCAAAGAGGTTGGGAAGCTGTCCAGTCATAGATCTCAGCTCAAAAACAAAAGTACAAAGGTGAGCCCACTAATGCTTCAATCGCTACCAGGACGTCTCCTGGAGCCAGGGTCGGGAGTCCGAACCCGTCAAATACAAATGTACGCAGCTGTGTACTACCAACGCGGGCGCGCAGTTCATGAAATGGTTTCAGACAGAAAGACAGGACCAGACGAGACAAGACAGTGGATCCACATAACACTTACCTCCCAAATGTGGGTCGGTGGTCCCTGGGCGGGGGTCTCGATCCCGGACGAGCCCCCAAATGAAAGACCCCCGGAGAGGTTCTTTCGTGGAAGAAGACCCACACCCAGGAATCAGCGAAACCACGAACTTTGGATGTAAGAACAAGAGGATTTATTAATAACACGGATATCCGGGGCTTAGCTTCTGTTTTGCCAAGCCCCGAGCCCCGGAAGGAGGGTCCTTTTATAAGGGAAAACAGGCATAGTACAGAAGCGAAAAGCATCAAATCAGCATTTTCTCAAGGTTTAATAGCCAGGCGAAATGGCCTTATCTCCTGCCGGTCCAGATGGCTGGCCTTGGGACCGAGCGATCCGGCGGGGGTTGGCCTTGCGTGGGGCGGGGAGTTAGAGCCAGCAGCTGCAGAGATCAAAAGGTGCTAAGGAGGGAAGTGCTAAGGAGAGAAAGATGTATTCGCGCGCCCCGCCAGCTGCCGACCAGAGTAGAAAGGCTACAGCCCAGGGGTGGGGGTCTTTCACTCTCACCATATTCGGTTTCTGATATGTAATTCTGGACTTCTTTAAGATTGCTACAACAGTGAGAAAGGTCAAAATAGCTCCTAGTAAAAGCACAGAAGCCTCTATATTAACCTCCCAAAATAGCAACATTCCCAAGCCAAAGTCCAGAAAAAACATACCTCTCCGAATTTACCACCCTGCAGTTCTGAATCCGCCCCGTTAGAGGGGTCTCCACGGTGCCGGAGATGTTAACAAAGTTCCCGGGTTTCGGCACCATATGTCCCGCGCGCTGTATGTTCTCGCCGGCAAGAAATACACGCAGGACACTCGGATCCTTCTGCAGACAAGCTTTAATGCATCTTGAGAGTGGAGAGCATAAGCTTACCAGAGCGGAGACTCTGAACCAAGAAACCCATCCCTAATAAAGGCTGGCAAGCAGCCGCCTGGGACGTGTTACCCTATGAATGGCTTCAGCTCCTCAGGCCAAATGAGCCACGGGATAGGCAGAGATCAAAGGAATGGAGATTACCCAGCGCCTGTGAAGTAATTTACATCTTGGTGTCTTCAGGCACCATTATTGTAATAGAGAATGCAGGAAACGGCCCCCTACACTGTTGGATAACAAGTCACACACAATAGGGACATCTCTCCACCTTGGTTTTTCACCTAAAAAGACACTGTAGATTCCCAATAATAGTCTCTTAGACCTTCGCACCCTCGGTGTGCCAACTTTCCCTGCACCAACACGCTTCCACACTGGGTTATGTTCAAAGTCGATCTAACACTAATTTCTGTTCTCTCTCACCCTGTTTCTTTCCCACTCCTAATCTTAGTAACTAAAATCCTAGCACAAACCCTCCTGCCCTCGATCCTTCATCCTCTAAATGTGTTAAAGTCAAAGGGGCCCCGATGGTTAATTGGCTATTACAACATTTGCAAAGTGCCATACCCGGAAGCTGTGGTTGCTCCCATAGGCAATACTCTTTTACTCTGGGAATACTATAGATGAGGGATTAACACCGGTGCTTCTCAAAGTACTCCATAAACTAAGAAAGAAATGAATGCTAAACTTTTTTAATATGATGTCAAGGCCAGATAAAGACACAACAACAAAAAGATTATAGACAATCTCTCTGATAAACATAGACACAAAGATTCTTGGGCTTTGTTCTGATCTATATTGTGGAAAAGGTCTTGTTTGTTTATTTTTTTTTCTGCTTGACTGTTTTGACAGTGCTGAGGATTGAAGCTAAGTCATCACACATATGAGGTAAGCAGTCTACCAGCTTCAATCCTACAGGCAAAAATTCTAAACAAAATAATTATAAATCAAATTCAAGATACATCAAAGGTGCTGGAGAGATTGTTCCAAGTTAAGAGCGCTGATGGCTCTTGCAGAGGGTGTGGGTTTAGTTCCCAGCACCTGCATACATAGCAGTTCACAGCCATCAGGAACATTTTATGCCCTCTTCCAGCTTCCTTGGAACACCAGGCATACATGTGGTACACAGACACACATGCAGGCAAACAATAATAAACCTAAAATAGTTTTTTTTTAAGAATACATCAGGTTCGAGGCCAGCCTGGTCTCCAGAGCGAGTACCAGGATAGGCTCCAAGGCTACACAGAAAAACCCTGCTCGAAAAACAAACAAACAAAAAAAAGAATACATCAGAAAGATCATTCACCATGATCATATTGCCTTTAATCCAGAGATACATGGATGATTCTCTGCAATAAATATAATACAGAATTATAGACTCAAGGACAAAATTTTCTTGACCATCTCAGTAGATACAGAAAATACTTTTGACAAAATCTAACATCCCTTCTTCATAAAATCCTTGAAGACACTGGAAACATATCTCAAGACAGTAAAGGCTATAAATGATAAACCCACAGCCAACACTTACACTAAGTGTGTGTGGGGAGTATTTCCACTACAGAAAAGACAAGGGTGTCTACTTTAATCATTCCCATTCAATATAGTTCTGGAAGTCTGAGCTAAAATGGTAAGAAAGAGAAGCATAGGAGCTAGAAGTAGAAAGCATCCTTATTTTTACATTACAATATTCTATAGACGAGAGACTGCACTATACCCTTGGGATTGATAAACACTTTCAGCCAGGTGGAAGGATATGAAATTAACACATGAAAGTCAGTAGCCTTCCTACAAACCAATAAAAAAATATGCTGGGGAAGAAATCATAGAAACAATCCCATGCATAACAGCCTTGGGGGAAGGGGACACCTTGACATAAACCTAGCAAAGGAAATTAAAGACCTCTATAACAAGAACTTTAAAACAAGAGAGACATTGAAAAAAAAGAGAGACATTGAAAGCTGGGCGGTGGTGGCTCACATCTTTAGTCCCAGCACTCAGGAGGCAGAGGCAGGTGGATCTCTATGAGTTCGAGGCCAGCCTGGTCTACAGAGTGAGTTCCAGGAAAGCCAGAAACTCTGAAACTCTGTCTCAGAAAACAGAGAGAGAGAGAGAGAGAGAGAGAGAGAGAGAGAGAGAGAGAGAGAGAGAGAGAGAGAACAACAAGGAATAAATGACCAGTACTTATTTATAGCAGGCTTTCCTTTTGGGCCACCAACCAGCTCCCAAATCATGACACAGAGACTTACTATTAGTTATGAATGCTCATCCTTATCTTATGCTTGTCCCAATAGCTCTTATAACTTAATTTAACCTGTTTCCCTTTGTCTACATTTTACCTCAGGGCTTTTTACCTTTATTTTATTCTGTATGTCCTACTCTAAGTCTGACTGACTGGCAGCTGCCTGGCTGGCTGGCCCCGAATATCTCGCTCTCTTTTTCCCTCATTCTCTCTCTCTTTTCTCCTGCCTAGATTCCTCCTCCTACTTATTCTTTCTGCCCATCAGTCCCACCTATCCCTCTACTGACTAGCTATTGGCCTTTCAGGATTTTTTTGGTTTTTCGAGACAGGGTTTCTCTGTGTAGCTTTAGAGCCTATCCTGGCACTCGCTCTGGAGACCAGGCTGGCCTCGAATTCACAGAGATCCGCCTGCCTCTGCCTCCAGAGTGCTGGGATTAAAAGCGTGCGACACCAACACTTGGCTGCCTTTCAGCTTTTATTAAACAAATCAGGTGCCTTAGTGGGGCAAAGCAACACATCCTTACATCATTAAACAAATGCAGCATAAACAAATGTAACAAATTTTTGCATAGTTATAGTAATATTCTACAACACATATTTTTTAAAGTGTTTAACATCCATAGCCATCAGGGTTAGAATTATTTGAAATTCTGTCTCACCCCTGTAAGAATGTCTATCATTAAGGAAACAAATGGCAATAATGCTAGAAAGGATGTTGGAGGAAGAGAACGGTATCTTAGCATGAATGTAGCCAAAAAATCCAAATCTAAAATAGGACTACTGTGTGCCCCAGCTATTATACTCCTAGGCATTTACTCGAAGGACTCCGTATCCTACCATAGAGACACTTGTACATCAATATTTATTGCTGTTCTAGTCACAATACCAAGGAAATGAAATCAGCCTGGATGTCCATCAAGAGATGAATGGATAATGAAAAAGTGGGACATGCTCACAATGAAATTTTCTTCTGTCATAAAGAAAAATAGAATTATGAAACTTACAGCAAAATTCATGGAACTGGAAAATGTTATATTAAGTGAGATAACCCAGTCCTAGAAAGATAAATATCACATGTTCTCATATGCAAGCCTAGCCTGCCTCTCTCTCTGCCTCTGTCTCTCTGTCTCTGTCTCTGTCTCTCTCAATCTCTCTCTCTGAATCTCTCTCTCTCTCTCTCTCTCTCTCTCTCTCTCTCTCTCTCTCTCTCTTCTCTCTCACGTTTTTCAAGACAGGGTTTCTTTGTGTATAGCTCTGGCTGTCTTGGAATGCTCTTTGTAGACCAGGCTGGTCTTGAACTCACAGAGCTCTGCCTGCCTCTGTCTCCCTAGTGCTGGGATTAAAGGCGTGTGCCACCACCATCTGGCCTTACTTCTCATTTTTATGTGTACCTAGGTGAGCATGAGTGTGTGTAGAGGCCAAAAAGTCATAAAGGTGTTCATGAGGGGGAGAAAAGGCTTTTTTTTTGGGGGGGGGGCGACTGATGGAATGCATCATATGAAGGCAGAAGGGCAATACCAGGGGTAGGAAGGGTGAGGGCCAACCAAAGCTGAGTGTGTGTGAAAAAGCAATAAGAAATCCAGTGTCTCTTATGATAATTAAAAAATAAAATTAAGGCCAGGTGGTGGTGGCGCACACCTTTAATCCCAGCACTTGGGAGGCAGAGGCAGGTGGATCTCTGTGAGTTCAAGGACAGCCTGGTCTACAGAGCAAGTTCCAGGACTACCTGGGCTACTCAGAGAAACCCTGTCTCAGAGAGAGAGAGAGAGAGAGAGAGAGAGAGAGAGAGAGAGAGAGAAAAATAGGGGGCTTTGCAGATGTAATGGTTTAAAGATGTTTTCTTAGGCTGGGCATTGGTGGTGCACGCTTTTAATCCCAGCACTTGGGAGGCAGAGGCAGGTGGATGTCTGTGAGTTCGAGACCAGCCTGGTCTACAAGAGCTAGTTCCAGGACAGCCTGGGCTACAAAGAGAAATCCTGATGTTTTCTTGATTCCAGTGAGCCTTTAACCAGTGACTGTGTCATCTCAAGATCAGGAGGACAGGGGAAAGAGACACCATAAGAAGAGATCACACAGAAAAGCAGAAGTCAGAGTGCTGTGCCAGCAAAGGAACACCCAGATCCACTGGCAACCACCAGAAGCTAGAGAGAGCAGGGAAGAGATGTCCCTCAGAGCCTCCAAAGGAAGCAGCCCCGCTGACATTGTCACCATGGGAGAATACATTTGTGTTGTTTTAAACCACCTGCTTGTAGGTCTTTTTTATAACATCCCTACCATACTAATGTAGTCATTAGTGAAACTGGGGAGCAAACAGAGTTTAAAGGCCTATAGCAGTTGAACTACACCTGCCTTCTCATCCTCGGCAGCCCTAATGCCATTTAAGGAAACCCATTTTAACAGTATGGAATATAGGCTTCGTGGACTTAGTCAATGTGGCTCCTAATGCTGGATGCTGAGATCACCTTCATCTCTTGGTTATTAGATAAAGTGTGTGTGTGTGTGTGTGTGTGTGTGTGTGTGTGTGTGTGTGTTTGCAATACTTGGCTGTTTAAGTGGAGAAATTAGAAGTAAATATGACAAAATGTTAACCTCCGCTAATATGTATGACAGACAAGTAGGTGTTGTATTTTTGAATGTGTGAAATACTCTAATCAAAATTATATTCAAAAATCATTCAAACAGAATAAAGAAACGGCTCACTCACTTTAAGTCATTCTGTTGAATTTCTTCTGATAACAGTTTTCAGGTGACATTCCTGCCAAAAAGCCTCCAATGATTCATAATGAAACTCATTATTTTGTATGCTAATGAAAAAAAAACCTTAAAAGAATAAAGGAGCTGGGTTTGGTGGCTCATATCTGTAACCACAGCACTTGGGAAGCTGAGGAAGAGGATCACCGTGAGTTCTAGGCCAGCCTGACGGGCAGAATGTGACCCTATCTTTTAAAACAAAACAACCAAAAACATTCAATAATTGTTCCTATGTGTGTGTCTTCATCTTAGGGATGCCACACAGAGGTTCTAGAACATTCACGCTGTGGCAACCCTCACCACCATCTAGTTCCTCACTGACATTCCCGTAAGAAGCCTCCTGCACACTAGTCCTCCACAGTCCTCCCTTCTCCAGCTCCCGCTGGCCATTGATCTGCTTTCTGTCTGTGGGTTTGGCTGCTCTGGAAACTGCATGTGAATGGAGTCACACAGAAAGGCCTCTTGTGGACAGCTTCTTCAATTCTCCCTTGGGGGTTCGCCCACATTGAAACACACGCTGGCTCCTCCTTACCTTTTTATTGCTGAGTGACATCCACCATGCGGATGTGCCACACTCTGCCCATTCATCGTGGAGCTTTCTGGCCTGTTTCTGTCCTTTGACTGTTGTGACTTGTACTGTTATGAAGGCATGGTCAATTTGTTTTTGGTTTGGTTTTAGAATTTTTTTTTTATTTGGGGAGGGGTGTAAATGCTTAGGAATGGAATTGCTGGGACAGATGGCAACTCTGCATTTAACTGAGGGGCTGCCAGCCCATTTTCCACAGTAGCTGCACTGTTTTCTCACTCACCAGCAATGGCAGTCCCAGCTTCTTCACTCACCCCCCCACCCCCACCCCCACCCTACTCCCCCACCTCCCACCCACCCTCCACCCCGGTGACACCTAAGCCATTACAGCCATTCTGTGATGTGAACTAGGTTTGCTTTTGTTTTTGCTCTCTCATCATTTGGCTTTCTGGCCACAGGCAAGATAACTCCATCTGGTTTATATTTCTTCACACGTTTAGAAATGAACAATGAACCAGGCAGTAGTGGCAAATACCCTTAAATCCTTAAATCCAGCACTCAGGAGGCAGAGGCAGGTGGATCTCTGAGTTTGAGGCCAGCCTGGTCTATAGAGTGAGTTCCAGGATAGCCAGGGCAACACAGAAAAACCCTATCTTAGAGAAGGAGGAGGAGGAGGAGGAGGAGGAGGAGGAGGAGGAGGAGGAGGAAGAGGAGATGATGAAAAGAAATGAACAACAGTCCTTCCTCTCAGAAGTTCCATGAGCATTTAATGAAATGGCATACGTAAAGTGTTCATCTGGAACAGTATGGCAGGTCCTAAAAAGATGACATATAGATTTGTCACATGTGGTGATTTGGATGTGGATTTGGATGTGGAAAGAATGTATTAATGGTGTGGTTATCAGCTGATGGGCTCTAGGGGGTAATTATATCATGAAGACTCTGATTTTATCCATGGATGAAAGCAGAGTGGCAGCCTGTGGTTCTCAGGCTGCTTGCATCCCAGGATAGTGACAAATAGAGCCCAACACATACTGCAATATTAGAAGACTGGACATCTGATCTCCTGATTGAGAAATTGATGACACTATTGAGAGATTGTGGAAACTACTAGAACAAGCAGACCATGGATTAAAACCTCTGGAAATGACCCAAAATAAAACTTTCCTGCTTTAAATTGTTTCTGCAAGTTATTTGTCATGGTAGCAAAAATACTAACACACCATCTAATACGACCCTGCAATTCCACTTCTGGGTATATACCCAGGAGACTGAAAGCAAGACTCAAGCGGGTACTTACACGCTCATGTCATAGAAGTCTTATTAGCTGTGGTCACAATGAGGAAACATCATCAGTGGAGAAACAGCATACCATACACAAACAATGAAATATTATTCAACTGTATAAAAGAACTTTAATGATATTGTGCTAAATGAAATAAGCTCGTCACAAAAGGACGAACCAGGTACACTGAAGAGTCAAATTACAGAAACAAATAAAGATAATTACCAGAGGCTAGGGAAAGAGAAGACCAGGCAGTTACTGTTTGATGGTGGGGTTTCAGTAGGTGCTACAGTTTAGTTCTGAAATGTCCCCAAAGGCTCATGTGTGGTGTTGTGGTGACACATTGTTTATGATTTAATAAAGCCTGACTGCAAAGCTTGCCACAGCCATAAAAGGGGTGGCACACACCTTTAATCCCAGGACTCAGGAGACACAGGCAGATGGATCACTATGAGTTCAAGGCCTCCCGGGGCTTCATGAGAGTGAATCAATCTAAAAGAGAAACAGAGTTCACACCTGTAATCCCAGCTCTAGGGAGGTATATAAGACAGGAGCTTGGGCAATTAGTCTCCAGCCACATTGAGGTCAGGATCTCCCAGGCCCTGTTAGAGGTAAGAGCTCTCCGGTGGCTTGGCTGCTTTGCTTCTCCGATCTTCAGCTTGAACCCCAATATCTGTCTCTGAGTTTTTATTATTCATGCTACATGGTGTTAGTAGGAAGTGATGGAGCCCTTTTTTTTTTTTTAAAGGTAGAGCCAAGAAGGAGGAAATTAGGTCACATGAGGCCTGTCCTTGAAGGGGATATTGGGAGACCAGCCCTTCCTGGCTCTTCCCTTTGCTGGCTTCTGGGAGATGAGCAGCTTTGCTCCACCATAAACTTCCTGCTAAGACACTCTACCCTGATGTGGGATGCTTTCCTCTGACCATAGCAGTTATTATTGTCTCCGTGGTGCAGCTGTGACTACTACTCACAGGAAACCCTCAGGACCAGGCCTGTTTCCTTCCCTCATAAACCCAGGTGAGGAGGAGGGTCCTTGGATTCCCATCTGAGATCAAAGCCACTCCCTTCTGCACCTGAGGCAGCTGCAGGAGTCTTGGGAAGCTCTAATGCTCACCGAGTGTGCAGGGTTAAATTGAAGGGGAGACTGTCTGTGCTGCTATGAAGAAGTTATTATCCATGCTAGGATGAGATGTTTCAGTAATATAGCTGTTTTGGAGTCCCCCACACTCCTGTTAGTAACTTCTCACCCATGAGTCTATAAGCCAAGCAAACTCATTAATTCACCAAGGTAGACCTGGATAGAACCATTCCTTTGGTTGGTTACTGGTGCGTTGTTTGGGGTAAGAAAGCATTTGTTTGGATCTCTCCAGGGAAAGTTCCTGCAACATTCACCACAGGCCCAGAAGCGACAGAGTGAGCTGACCATGGACTGACACCTCTGAAACCAGGAGCCCAAACAAATCTTCCCTCTCAATCTACACAAAACAGAGGACATATTTCCAGAGTGGGTCTCTGCAGCCACCTCACCTGTGATGTCACAGTTATCAAGAAACCATCATTCATGAGTGCAGTTGTCCCCCTCATCTGAGGAACTATCTTCCAAGACCCACAGTGGGTGCTCAAAACAGAAGATAGGACCAAACCCTATCTACACTGTGCTTTTTCCACAGACACTTAGCACACAGTTTAGTTTACAATTAGACCCAGAAAGAGACCACCACCAACAATAAAATAGATGAACCATAACAAAATTGCTGGCATCCCTAGTGTTGCACTTTGAGGACATTGTTGAGGAAAATAGAAGCAACTGGAACACAGGCATGTGTGACCATGGCAGTCACTCTGACAACAGCAATGGCTATTAGCATATGTTCACACAGACACACTGGACAAAAGATGGTTCATGTCCTTGGTGGGACAGAGCCAAATTCATCACAATATCCAGAATGAGGCACAATTAAACATTGCTTATTTCTAGAATCTTCCATTTAAATACTTTGACCCAGGTGGGTCAAATGAATGCCTGTGAATTCTGGACTTTTACACTTCCAAAGGCCGGGCTCTGATGGCATTTACAGCTGGTAAAATAGTTGGAGAATGGTGACATAGTTCTTGCAGATGCCAAAACTCACACAGATTTCTGGGTAATACTGATTAGGTAGCTGAAGCGACCAGGAACATGATGCCCAGGATTAGACCTCAGCACAGATGGCTGCCTTCGTCTTCTTCCCCTGAAAACACTCTCTTCTTCTCATGGGCATCTCTCCCACTGGGTCTGTTCATAATCCTCTTATCCATCCACCAGGTGGCAGGAGAGGGATGCATAGCAAGTCCTCCACCCTCCCTGCCCTGCACTGTCCATGGGCAGTCTCAACAGAAATGTCCTGACTTCCTCTTACACCATGCTTTTGGACTTGGAGGAGAGCAGCTCATATTGATGGAGGCTCCTCTGAGATGCCAAAGGGTTGTTTCCTAAGGTATGATTAGGGCAACACCAGTGTGAAAGACATAGCAAAGAAGGATCTTGGGTAGGGAAAGAAGTGGCGCTGAGCAGATGTTCTGGACCAAACTTAACCACAGCTTTGCTGGCCACTGTGGCAGAGGTGATGATCCCCCTTTATATGCCCCATAACCCCCACCTTACCTGTCTCCTCAAGACTACTGGGCATCTCAGTGTGGTGGCACACATCTGTGATCCCAGCACTCACAAGGTAGAAACAGAAGAATTCGGAGTTCAATGTCATCCTCAACTACATGGCAAGTTCAAAGCTAGCCTGGGCTACATAAGACTCTATCTCTCCTCCCCTCCAACCCACACACACACACAAAATGGTGATGGTGGTGATGATGATAATAGCACCATTGGGCAGGAGAGGCTGGTCCCAACAAGGCAGTCTGTGCCATGCTACAAAGGCTGTCCAACTTTTCACTAGGTGCCCGGGGAAGTTTGAGGACAGACACCTGGAAGCAAGCACACAGATAGAGCTTGGGTTCTGAAATGTGGAAAGCTGCAGGCATGGATTACGCACCATTCTATAGAATCCTAATAATGCCTAACTTCTTCCTGGCGTTTTCAAACAGGGTTTCTCTCTGTAGCTTTGGCTGTCCTGGAACTTGCTCTGGAGACCAGGCTGGCCTCGAACTCACAGAGATCCACCTGCCTCTACCTCCTGAGTGCTGGGATTAAAGGTGTGCACCCCCATGCCCAGCTTCAAAGCATTTTTCTACGTGTATGCATCTGTCAACAGCGGCACGGAGGCCAGGTATAGTGAGTAGACTGGGCCAAAGTTCCCAGATTCCATCTTCTGGGATGACTCTACAGCACAGGTGACATAGAGGACCCCTCTGCTCCTCTGAATCACCAGGTGACCTTCGCCCTACAGAGCCTCTCTAAGTCCTGGCAGCTAGATTCCTTCCTTTCATTCGCACAGCTGCTTATTGTTCTATGACTCTGGCTCCTCCATGTGCAGGTTGGCCTCTTTGGGTCCTCCGACACCTGTGCAAGCAACTTTTATATTAAATATTCAATTTTGAGAGAGAGAGAGAGAGATGGGGTGGGGCACAGTTCCCTAGCTGGTTGAAGCAGGGATGAAACTAGCAGATGCTGACCGTCCCCTGCCTCCCAGCTATTCTCTTCTTACCACAGAGAGCTAGGGAAGAGATATCGATAGGATTTCCTCCAGCCTCCCCTTGTCCCTTGTCTAACTCAAGCTCCATCATATTTGACCTGTCCAGGCCTTGGTGCTTCTTCTGGAAAACGTGGATTTGGGTTGTACCTATATCCCAAGGTTACCGCAAAAATGAGATTGTGTGTGCCCAGGGTTTCCCACCAATACAGTATTTATAAATTACAGAATTTAATGCCACACAGACTATGTAATGGTCAGGAAAACAATTCATTTTTAAATGGTCCAAGCTGGGGCTAGATAGATGGCTCAAGCTATTCTTCCAGAGGACCTGGGTTCAATTCCCAGCCCCCACACGGCAGCTCACAGTTCCAAGGGATCAGACACCCTCTTTGGATGTCCACAGCCATCAGATATGTACATATGTGCAGACAAATCACCAACAAACATAGTGAAAGAAATAACATGATGCCAGGCGGTGCTGGCGCACACCTTTAATACAGCACTTGGGAGGCAGAAGCAGGCAGATCTCTGTGAGCTCAAGGCCAGCCTGGTCTACAGAATAAGTCTCAGGACAGGCTCTAAAGCTACACAGAGGAAATCCTGTCTAGAAAAGCAAAAAATAAATAAACAAATAAATAAATAAATAAATAAATAAATATAAAAATAAAGTTTAATAGTAAAAGGCTAGGCGAGGTGGTGCACACCTTAATCTGAGCGCTCAGGAGGTGGAGGCAGCTGGGTCTCTTGAGAGTTAAAGGCAAACCTGATAAACCTAGTGAATTTCATGCTAGTCACAGCAACATAGTGAAACCCTGTCTGAAAAAGTAAATTAAAGTGACCAAAGGACTTGAATAAACATTTCTCCAAAGAAGAAATGCAAGGGGACAATGAGCAGGGCTGGGGGATGACAACACTGGTGACATGCTTACTGTACAAGCTTGAAGACCTGAGTTCCACCTCCAGGTTTGTTTTTGTTGTCATTGTTGTTGTTTTGAGTGGGTGTGGGGTTGTGGTGGCACGGCAGTGTGTATCTGTAATCCCAGAACCAGAAGGTGAGACAGCAGGATGGATTCCCCTAGGCTTTCGAGCCCATCAGTCAAGACAAATCAGCAAGCTTGAGGTTCAGTGGAAGACGCTGTCTCAGAGAAATAAGGTGTAGCGTGGCAGAGGCCAATGCTCCATTTGTACCTCTGGTTTCCACATACATGAACATGCATGTGTACACACACAAACACAGACAGAGAAACAGAGACAAAGAGGCAGAGGCTCTCTGAGAGGCTCATCACTTCTCATTAGGAAAATGCAAGCCAAAGCCACAATGAAATGCTGCTTCATACTTACTGGCATTAAAAATGCAGAGGACTCAGAGCCATCAGCGGGCAATGGACTTGCTGTGCAAGTGTGAAGACCAGCCTTTGGATTTCCAGAACCCACATGAAAGCGGACAGGTATGGTGGTCACTGTAACCACAGCATTTGGAGGCAGAGACAGTATTCCCCAAAACAAGCTGGCTAGATAAGCTAGTCCATCCAACAAGCTTCAGTTTCAGTGATATTCCCTGCCTGAGTAAATACAGCAGAGAGCAACCCAGGAATGTACTCAGGGTCAACCCCTGACCTATGTGTACACACATCCTTGGCCACACCACACACCATATGAGAGGCTGAGTGCCATCCCCAGCAGAGGAAGAAGAGGAAGGAACAAGGATGTGGGACCTTTGGGCATCATTGGCAGGTTTGAGAAGGGGTGTGGCCACTAGGGGAAACACTATGGAGTTCCTCGAATTAAGAATAGATATGATGGGGGATATGGAGGCTAGAGAGATGGCTCATTGATGAAGAGCACTAGCTGCTCTTCCAGAGGTCCTGAGTTCAATTCCCAGCAACCACATGATGGCTCACAACCATCTGTAGTAAGATCTGGTGCCCTTTTCTGGCCTGCAGGGATACATACAGACAGAACTCTGTATACATAGTAAATAAATAAATCTTTAAAAAAAAAAGAATTGATATTACAGTAGGGTGGTGGTGGCACACACCTTTAATCCCAGCACTTGGGAGGCAGAGGCAGGCGGATCTCCAAGTTTGGGGCCAGTCTGGTCTACAAAGTGAGTTCCAGGGCAGCCAGAACTATTCAGAGAAAGCCTGTCTCAAAACAAAACAAAACAAAACAAAACAAAAAACCATATATGTATATATGAAAGAATGTCACAGCAATCCCAGCTCTGGATAGTTATCCAGAATAACTGAAAACAAGGTCCCGCTCCGCTCTTGGGACTTACAGCAGTACCCTCAGTGGGTTTCTCCTTCTGTACTCTTAGTTACTGGAGACACTGGCAAGCCCATGTTTATTCACACCAGCCAAAAGGGGCACCTCAAAAGAGTCCATCAACAGATGACTGCAAAGAGACAGTGTGGTGTGCAGACACAACCTTAGAGCCTGAGGGTTTCAAAACTAAGGAAATCCTGTCATATGCTAGGTGATGGAGCTTGAGGACATGGTGCTAAGAAAAATAAGCCAGTTACGGGACAGGATTGCACTTACACAAAAGATGCAAAAAAAAAAAAACAGCTACCCCGCCCCCTTCCCTCCCGAGAGCCTAAACTGCCCAGGAGTCAGGAACGAGGGAAACCATCCTTTCCTTCTACCACATTTCCTCTTGTTCATGGTTTATTTATCCACTAAATAAATGTTTGTCGCAGATCTATTGCATGCTAAGCCCCAGGGTTGGCTGTGGAAACAACAGTGACTTCAGGAAGTGGAGACGTCATGCTGAGGCGAAACAGATCTGCCAGGATCAAGGAAGACTTAAAGTGAGAAATACCAAGCCGGAAGCAATGGTAACGTCTGCTAGAGGAAACACATACAAAAGCCCAGAGACTGAAGACAGCTCACCATGTCCAAGGAATAAAGGCCAGCACTGCTGGAGGAGAGGCATGAGAGCAGCTGGAGACGCGGCGACATCCCTGGGCTCTGTAGGTGTGGAGGGACATAGATAACATAATGGGTTGTACCGTGAGAAGATGACAGCTCTGAACACCAGGACTTGAGTGAAGGATAGGATCAGACATCCCCAGGCTCTCGCTCAAAGGTTTGCATTTGTCTCCTATGAGCCCTAATCCAAGGGTTCTCAAAGCTGGGTATATGCACTCGTATCACCCAGTCTTCTATAACAGACTCCTGGGCCACCCCAGTTTGATCAGGGCCCAGAATTTGCACATCAAACTTAAGCCAATGGACACCACTGATGCCGGCAGTCCTCCATCACCACAGAAGATGACGCTGGAAGCCCGTCTGAGATCTTTCAGAATGTCCCTTCTGGGAAGGGGCCCTTCTGTCCTAGTGGGTGTGGTCATCATACCAGAGAAAATATGTCCGGGAAAGCTGTGGGTGGGTGGGGGCGGGGCAGTATTTTCCTGTGTAGTCCTGGCTGCCCTTGAACTCACTACATCGTAGACCAGGCTGGCCTCGCAGCCGGCAGCGATCCTCCAGTTTTTGCTGGGATCACAGGCATGTGCCACTACGCCTGCTAGGAAAGCCTTTTATAAAAGGAAAAAGGCGAACGCATGGAATCACCACCTTCAGGATGCACCCCTCCCATCTGCTTCCTTCATAGTCTGTAAGAAATGTTCTCATCTAAGAGGAGCAGCTGACTGCTTAGGAGCATTGGCGATTTTATGTTATTTATCCTGTCTAATCCTTTGAGCATGTGAGCAGCTGCCAACCCACGACGCTAGGACAATAGTTATCTTGAGCCCTGCCTTGGAGAAACCTTACATTCACCTCTATTGTTCTCTTCGCCGGTAGAGCTCGATGCCGCCTTCGAGGACCCACGGTTATTTTTGTCAACCATCATTTCGTCCCACTCCTCCCAAACAAAGCTCTCCTGTGAGTCATCTGGGGAACCCAGAGGCATGTGCCGGTTGCTCAGCTGGTATCTGGCCATTCAGGAGGAGAGTATTAATATTCTCTTGTGCTCAGTTGGAAAAAATACAACACAGATTCATAGGCTGCTCAACACTCAAGAATCTAGAATGTACACGTGTGATAAATGCTTAGTGTGTGTATGTCTATTTACCTTCACTCACAAACTCAGTAAATATTTGGGGACTATCTGCTATGTACCAGGCACTGTTTTAGGTTCTACAGACACAGCAATGTACAGAGCAACAGAGGCCCCCCTCCACCATTCCATGGGATTTATTTATGTTACACTCTTGGAATGTTAGACCCCCGGAAAACTCAGGCCTCCGGGGTCTCAGCCCACGACCGCAGTCACCCCAATCACCAGGCAGATTCAAAACTTGCTGCAAACTACATGAGGCTTTATTGTTGTTTAACGAGCTAACCCCATGTTAGCTGGGGTCTTTCGTCGGATGGCTAGCAAAGACAGCTCGAACAGGATGCATAGAGATCTTGTAGGGCAGCATAAGGGGAGTATCTAGGGGTACGCACAGGCTCAGGATTGGTGTGCCTCCAGGCTTGGAGGGCTTGCCCTGTGTTGATTGGCCAATTGGTTCTTATGGACCATAGACCCTCCCAGGGTGGTTGCTATGCTCTGCGAGTCATTGCTGTGTATTTGTCCATAAAGCACACCCAGAGCCGTAAAGCACAGCGCCACCAGCTAACTTCTGATTGGTTCCTTGTCACAAGGCAGGCTTCTGACTTCTAGTGACTAGGACAAGGTCATGGCAAGCACATGTTACTGTTATGGCTGCCGAAATGGGGAGCTGGTCCCTTCAGGAACATACAGCAGTGCCCCCTCATTAAGGTTTTTCTCTCCATAGTCTGTTACCTAGTGTTGACTGCAGTCCAAAGAAATGTTAAATGAAAATTCTAGAAACAAGCAATGGGTACATTTTAAACTGCACGCTGTTCTGAACAGCTGAAATCTAGTACCGGCATCATGTGAATTATGTCTTTATCTGGAGTATCCATGTAATATATGCTCCCCACCTGTTACTCTCCTAATGGCTGTCTGGATTATCAGACTGAAAAAATAAAATACTACCTAACGAACTCAGTACTTTGCAGACATCTACTCTAGGTCTTGGATGTGTCCCCAGGGGTAAGGAGGACCAGTGTATTCTGAAAGTGTACTTGTGTGTCACGTGTTGACAGAGGAGACAGCCGTGTAATTAAATGGGTGAAATTAAATATAACTGGGATTTTGGTGGAGGTAAATATGGGCTGGGGTTTAATAAAGCATAAAGATGGAACAGCAAGTCAATTAGGTATTCAATTGTGGGTTCATTTCCAGGTTCAATAAAAGGAAGCTGTTGTGGATTGAATCTAAACTCCACAAAATTCAGACATTTAGGGGTCCTAATGTGACCTTTCCCCATTCCCCTTTCCTCTGGGCTTAGGAAGTCTAGGTCATGTTTGCCCCACTAGTTTATTTTGAAAGCATGAAATGTATGGTCTAGTTTCACAGGTACACAGCGGGAAACTTTCACTCAGGAAGATTCATACTTGGAGTTTATCCAACACATGATGTAGATGAGATATTGGACTCAGAGTAGATGCAGGAAAGTTAGGACATCGGTGTCTGTAAGAATGAATATATTTATATATGAGAATTACAATTTTGGGGGTCAGGAGGAGGTATATTACAGGCTGAATAGGGGTCCCCCAAAAATTACATGTTGCAATCCAATCCCTAGAACCTACCTAAGATTATGAGTGTCTTTAAAGACGTAATTAAGCTAAAACAAGGTTATTAGTAAGGACAGGATCTTTATGAAGAGGACAATAGGATACAAACACACAAAGGGAGGTCTACGTGAAGACACAAGAAGACATCCACTACAAGCCAAGCAGAGAATCCTGGGAGGAAGGAACCCAAGTGAACTCCTTGATCTTGGCTCCTAGCCTCCAGAATTTACCCATTTGCCTGATTTTTCACATCTACCCTGCTTCTGTCCTGTCATTCAGGATCCCCTGCCTAGGAAATGGTGCTACCTATAGTGGGCAGTCTTCCTACATCAGTTAACAATCAAGACAATCCCCCACAGACAAATCTGATAAAGGCAGTTATTCAATTGAGAGTCTCTCCCCCAAGTGATTCCAATTCATGACAAGTTGACATTTAAAACTAGCCATCACAAGAAGCCTTCTGTAAAAAGGAAGCAGTGTGATCCTACTTGGCACACTGAGCATCTGCAAGTGTCCTGAAGACATGGAGTGTACTGTGCAAGGGATGGAGACGAGGCTGGAGAAGTGAGGCAGGAGCTTGGCTGTGAAGGCCCTCCAATAATGAGGACTCAAACTTGGTTATATGATAGTGCTGGTCTAGAAATACTAGTAACTAATAGGACTGTACAGCCAAGAGAGATAGGATTGTACTCATAGTATAGGCTATGTCTATGAGATGTTAAGTGATACACAGCCTTGTACTAAAGCAAGGGTTGCCTGGATGCAGGGGCAGAGTCCCACAGAGATGCAGACAGTGTAGACGGACAGGCTGTAAGAAGACCAAGAAAATCCTAGGGGAAGTGAAACAAGATAGAAAAGTGGATAAAGAAAACACCACTTACATTCTGCACAAACAGAGTCAGAGATGCATGTTGTTGCCAAAGGACAGGAATGTTCAACTAAAAACAAGCAGTCTCCGACCAACCCACAAGAGGGCAACTGAGCCCAACAGTGTTAGATCTTGTGGTGGTTTGAATAAGAATGGCCTCGTGAGGCTGGTATGTGACTACTTGATCCCCAGTAAAACCATCTGGGAAGGATTCGAAGATGTGGCCTTGGTGGAGGTGTGTCACTGGCAGTGGTTTTGAGGTTTGAAAGATTTGCACCATTGCCAGTCTCTCTCTCTTTCTCTCTCTGCCTTCTACTTGTAGGTCATGATGTTAACTCTCAGTCATTAGTGCCACCATGCTTTTGCTCAGCCATCATGTACTAAAACTAAGTCTAATTAAACGCTTCTTTTTATAAATTGCCTTGGCCAGGGTATTCTGCCACAGCCACAGAAAAGTAATTAAGACAGGTGTCCTAGAATGGGAAGATGGCCACAGGCAGGTCAGAAGGGCCATACAGTATTCAACATGCTGCAGGAGGAGGGGGTTCTCTAGAGAGGCATGTCAAAGGAGGAAGGAACGAAATACAGGTTTTCCATTACTACATCAAAGGACAGAATAATCCAGACAGGAAGGAGCAGAAAGTGGTGAATTCAGCAGACCAGTCAACATGGAGTCTTGAAAACTGGAGTTCACAGAGTAAATTGAGCCTTTCTTGATAAATATGTATGGGGAAAAAAAGCCAAGTATGGTGGTACACACCTTCTTTTTTTCCTTTGTATGCAATGCTGTCTGCATGTATGCCTGCAGGCCAAAGAAGGTACCAGATCTCATTGCAGATGGTTTTGAGCCACCATGTGGTTGCTGGGAATTGAACTCAGGACCTCTGGAAGAGCAGCCAGTGCTCTTAACAGCTGAGCCATTTCTCCAGACCCAGTGGTGCACACCTTTAATCCCAGGCAGAGGCAGGTGGATCTCTGAGTTCAAGACCAGCCTGATTATATAGACAGAGAGGGGGTCAGTATCTCTCTCCCTCCCTCCTTCTCTCTCTCTCTCTCTCTATCAAGCAAAGTCACATCAAGCACTATGGCAGGGGCACCACAAGGAACCAAGACTCAGGGAGGTAACATTCTTGTAGAAGTAGACCATAAAGACAAGTAAACAAACCAAGCACAGACACAACCAACTGGTAACCAAAAACTGGGGGTGGGGGGGGAGGGATTCCATCTGCACTGAACACATAGACATTTTCTTATCATTGTTCCCTAAACAATGCAGTATGACTTTTTTTGTTGTCTTTTACAGAATTTACATGGTATTAGGTATTATTTGTAATCTAGAGATGACTAAAAGTACATGGGAGGGTAGGCATGGGTTATATGCAAATACCACATCATTTAAAAACTACTTGAGCACCATTTTCTAAAAACTACTTGAGCATCAGAGGATTCTGGTTCCTGTAGATGGTTGGAGAATCAGTCCTCTGTAGACACCAAGGGACAGTTTTACACAAACGCATGCACATACCCCTTGTCAATTCTTGTCCTCTAACCAAGCCTAACACATTTGCAAATGCCAGACTCTCATATGGAGCCAGGAGCACACAAGGGAAGTGGGCGGTTAACCAGACCATAACAAACAACACATGGAACTGGCCGAAGATAGCCCGACTGGCAGGTGCAAGGCTCTCTCCACCTCTTATCTCCACTGTTTCAGCTGGCCTCCTCTCCTTCACAGTTAGGCCTCTTCACACAGCATAGGAAATCATCATCCTCTTGGGGCTTATGGCTCACAACAGCCTCCAGATCATCAGTCTGAGAGCCTGGGAGGATCCTCGATGAGAACCACAATGAAGAACTGCATTGCACATTGTGAAAACCTCCAAGTCCCTCAAGACTAGTCGGCAAGCAGAGCCCAGGGAAGCCTACATGCAAGTGTGAGAACCAGCAGGCTCAACGTGGAAGAAGGGCTGATATTTGGGTTTAGGGGACAGAGCCAGAGAAAGAGCGGTGTCTCAGCTCAATCACACAGGAGCAAAGTCTTCTTTAGTAAGTCTTTTTGTTCCACTCAGCCCTTTGACTGGCTTAGGTCCACGTGCATTATCGAGGGCACTCTGCTTTACTCAGGCTGAGATACAAATGTTTGCCTCATCCAAAAACATCTCCACAGCTGGTCAGCTTCCTACAGCTGTGACGGGATACCTGTGATAAATATCTTGGGGGGGGGTTGTTTTGGGTTATAGTTTTTTTTTTTTTAATTAAGTCTGAAATATCAATAAAAATACTGATGTGTAGTTGGTGTCTTACGTTCCAAATCCCAGTACTTAATTCTGCTTCGGTCCTATTACTTAACTTGTAAAAAGCTGAGCAGTGCAGCGATTCCGACTTCAGAACTTCAGCAGCATGTCAGAAGATGACCCGCTGAGGTCTGAAGCACGCGTTGTATCCGAAGGCTGGAACAGTCCGCGGCCAGCATGACGAAACACGTAAAAAGAGGGGCGAGTCCGTAAGGCGTCAAAGGTCTTATTCTTTAGTTCTTTAGTGGCGTCCCTGTCTTTAAACTCCCCTGCAGTATGAACTACACCATAACAGGTGACTGCAAAGGCCAGAAGTGTTTGGAGAACTATGTCTGTTGGCAGCGGCTCACACCCCTTTTCTGTCACTCGTGTATGAGAATGGTGCTGCGCAGCCGAAAAGGCAGCATGAGCCAGGGCAAAGAGGCCGACGCCTACCAGCCCCTTCCACAGCCACCGCACCATGACTCAGAAGACGTGGCAGCCCCAGAGCTATCCTTCCACACTGGGATAAATAGCTTAGAAACAGCAAAGATTTGTCCTGGCGCACAGTTTCAAAGTTCCCACGCTGCTCATTTGGCCTCGTTGCTTCAGGCTTGTGGCAGCATCACGATGGGAGCACTTAGCAGAACAGGGCGTTCAGTTCACAGCCACTGGGAAGCAAAGAGAGAGAAAGGATCAAGGACGTAGCACCAGTGAATTAACTTCCCCACTAGCCCCCCCCCCCTTACCCTCTTTCTGGTTATTGCAGACAATGGCTCACTATGTAGCCCAGGTTGACCTCACACTTATGGCACTGGCTGTTGAGATTACAAATACTGCACCACCACATCCTGCTGGTCCTACCTCTGAAATGTTCTCCTGCTTCTCAAGGGTGCCATAGGCTGCAACCAAGCCTTTAACACACGAGTCTTGCAGGAAACACTGCAGACCCAACTGGAGCACAGAAATGGCCATTAACAAATATCTGGATATCCTGGGGCTCAATCAATTTGACCACCTTGATGATGTAACTGGATCACAAAGAGCAGGAATGGCCCTTAGTGGCAAGCTTGGAAACAACCGCAGGCTAACCTCAGGGACAAAGGTAACTTGAATGCTTTTCTCCCCCACCCTTTGGTTGTTGGAGACAGGGTGTCTCTGTGTAGCTCTGGCTGTCCTGGAACTTGCCCTGTACACCAGGCTGGTCTTGAACTCACAGATCTGCCTGCCTCTGCCTCCTGAGTGCTGGGATTAGTGTGATACCACACCTGGCTCTGACAAGCTTCTCCTAATCAGGGTCTCTCTGCTTTCTAAGGCTCCTTGTGTCAAAACAGGCTTGTTTATTTATAGGTGTGGGGCAACTTATTCACTGAGAAGAGATACGCTTTTGTGACACCTGTTGACTTTAATACAAAAGCTCACTTTTTTTTCTAACACGTCTACAAGCCAGATGTGGTGGCTCATGCCTCTAATCCCAGCACCTGTGATTCCTTGTACCTATGGGGGCACAAAGCTCTAGTTTAGGGGATCCGACACCTTCTTCTGCCTCTGAGGGTACCGGGCATGCATGTGATGCACAGATATACATGCAGGCCAAGCATAACAAAATAAGCTAGAATAAAACTCCACTTTCCAGGAAATCTGATGCCTTCTTTGAGCCTCCACAGACACCAGGCACACATGAGCTACACATGCCTGCATGTAGGCAAAACACTCACACACATAAAATAAATAATAAAATAAATCATAGGGTTTTTGTTTTGTTTTGTTTGTTTTCAAGACAGGGATGCTCTGTGTAGCCCTGGCTGTCCTGGAACTCACTCTCTAGTGTCAGGCTGGCCTTGAACTCAGTGATCCTCCGGCCTCTGCCTCCTAAAGGCTGGGATTAAAGGTGTGTGCCACCACCACCCAGCCACCACCATGATTATTTTTAAGCCAGATTCAGTAGCACACATTAAAGTCCCAGCACTCCTATGGCAAGATGGAAGCCTGTAAGCTTGAGGACCAGCTAGCCTAGAATACACAGAAGGAGGAAAGATGTGAGACCCCCCCCACCTCAACAAAGTGGAAGGAAAATCAACTCCCAAAATTTGTCCACTGACCTCCATATGTATGCTGTTAACACACATAACCAGCACAGCATACATATACACATCACACACAGTAATACCAAAAAATAAAATTTTTAAAATGCCACCTATATTTGCAGTGGATGGTAGATGTCCCAGACAGTGACTCAGGGGTCCAGGCTCTGTGGCTCTCCCACAGTCCCTAGTTATCATCTCCATCTTGCCAGAAGAAAAGGAAAGAGAACCAGTAGAGAGGAGTAGCACATTTCATTTTAGGTTATATACCATTGGTGACAACCAGTCACATGGTCACGCTGCAAAGAAGGCTAGGGTTCTGCACTACACATTAACTCTCAATACTGTTCTTTTAGATTTAGAACCAGAGTGACAGATGGCCTTGAGCCATCATGTGGGTGCTGGGAACTGAACCTGGGTCCTTTGAAAGAGCAACAAGTGCTCTTAACTGCATAGACAACTCTGCAGCTCCTATATCAAGGCTTTTAAATTTGACAGCACTGCATAATTACCCTTTATTTTTTATTTTATTTTAGAGAGAGGCGGTTGTACAGTGCATAGTAGAGTGTTTAAAAACACCTTGGGCTTCTACACATCTGATGCCAGTAGTACCCTAGCCCCAGCCATAACAATAAAAAATGTCTTGCCAGACAAGATGATACATGTCTTTAATCCCAGCACTCAGGAGACAGAAGCAGGTAAATCTCTATGAGTTCATGGCCAGCCTTGTCTACATAGAATTCCAAAACAGCCAGGGCTATATAAAGAGACCCTGTTTCCAAACAAAAAAAGTTTCTCCACACAGATGTCAACACACACAAATAAATAAATGTAACAAAATGTTTTAATGTCTCTAAGCATTAGAAAATGTAACTGGAGTTACAGAAGCTTGTGAGCCACATAGGGGCTCCTGGAATAGGACGGAGGTCTCTTTAAGAGCATCAAATGCTCTAACAGAGCCATCTCTCCAGCCCCAAACTGATAGTTACAACCCCATGTTCACTCTTCTCTATAAAAGGGGGAACCAGCTTTATGATTTCTTCCCTTGCTATTTAATGTGGAAATGAGTTTGGAAACCTTGGACAGGAACTCAATCCCCCTCAACTAAGAAGAACTGATCTAGATAAGAAAGTAACAGTCAGGGTATCTGTCAGCCAGATAATAAATGTGATGAAATAGCATGTTGGGTTTCTTCATCACTTATAAAGCTCAAGGAATTGCTGTTAGTTTTTGCTCACAGAATAGCAGAGGTGCTGATTTGAAGACCCAGAGAGAAGTGTGTGATGTGTCCTCCAGCTCTCGGCTGTGCCATTCCCAGAATATGACAATACTCTCCGGAGACACCACACTCCTTGGCAAAACCGGAACAACTCGCAAAGAAACGCTGCCTCCTCCTCTGCAATTGAGTGTGACCACGTGACAACTACGGAAGTGACCTGAAGTGATGCATGCCACTCCTTCCTAAAGTTTCTAAGATTTCTCTTCCCCTGTGACTGGAACTAAGTCCTGTTTGTTTGCTTATTTTGTTTTACCATGCTGTAAAGAACAGACTTTCTGAGCTAATTGTTACAGATTCCCTGAAATTTCTGCACAGAAACAAGGTTTGTTTTTTGACAATTTGCCTAATGCAAGACAACATTTGTCAGCACTTGGGCAATTCTTGCTCTTTTTGAGGGTGATGAAATAGATTCTCGGGGAGGACATTATTTCCAGGAAACGGACTAACTGACGAGGATTCCCTTTGGCCTGATGAAAATAGTAACATCCAGCCAAGCCTTGGGGTACCAACAGTTTGCTTTATCTCCTAGACACCTAACAGCAGTGTCTTACTTTCCTAAACAGCTTTCCTGGCTGATGGGGGAGTCCTTTACACTCCGTGGAATGCTTTTAGGCAAGTGTCTGGGTTTGGTTTATATTCCCAATGAACTCCAGATTTACAGCCAGCTACCAATATAAAGTATCAGTCTCTGTACTCAGAAAAAAAACACAAGGCTCTAGAAACTAAGTAAGCATGGTTACTGGAAAACAAGTTGATTGTAATGAAATGCAAGGTGTTACCAACAAAGATTAATTTGAAACACAACTGGAAAAAAGTAATCTAGCTGCTGGAGTTCCTGTGAGATAAGGATTCACATATCAATCCTGGGGTGTCCCTGCTGAGTGGAGCAATTTGGATCTGAATAAGCAAATTTTTAAAAGATTTTTGTTTATATTTATGTGTATGGATGTGTCTTGTGTGCAGGTTTGGGTATGAGTACAATGCCTGCAGAGACCAGAAGGGGGCATCCAATCCCCAGGGAACAGGAGTTACAGGTATTTGTGCCACCACGTGGGTTCTGGGAATCAAACAGGGGGCCTCTCTCTGCAAGGGTATCAAGTACTCTTAACTGCTGTGCCTTCACTCCAGCCCCATAATTGATGTTTTGCATCACCACACGTATAAATCTCTACAAACAGGCCTGAAAATACCTGCCTTTATTACTTCTTCTTTTTTTTTTTTTTTTTTTTTTTTGGTTTTTCAAGACAAGGTTTCTCTGTGTAGTCTTGACTATCCTGGAACTCACTCCGTAGGCTGGCCTTGTACTCACAGAGATCCACCTGCCTCTGTCTCTCAAGTGCTGGCATTAAAGGTATGCGCCACCATCACCCAGCCTCTCTGTACATTTTTATAAGACTGAAACAATAAAAAAAGGAAAGTCATTTATATTACAAAGTATGATATCCTGCTCACTAATCAATTTGATCTTTTCCTGTGTCATGTCATATTTTTTATGGTTTAAAATTTTTTCCTCCCTGCCGGGTGTTGGTGGCACATGCCTTTAATCCCAGCCCTTGGGAGGCAGAGGCAGGAGGATCTCTGTGAGTTCGAGACCAGCCTGGTCTACAAGAGCTAGTTCCAGGACAGCCTCCAAAGCCACAGAGAAACCCTGTCTCAGGAAAAAAAAAAAAATTTTTTTCCTCCCTGTATGACCAAACGGCATTTTCATGTAGCTGTTTGTCAGCTGACTTAGGTTAGTTTTGCCTTATGGCTGTTGTGAATTAGTTGTGATGTCTTTGTTTGGTTGGTTTGGTTTTGGTTTTGTTGTTACTGTTTAGAGACAGGATCTCACTGTGTAGCTCTGGCTGTCCAGACCAGGCTGGCCTGGAACTCACAGAGACCCACCTGCCTCTGCCTCCCGAGTGCTGGGATTAGAGGTGTGTGCCACTATGCCTGGCAAGTTCTGTTGTTTTAACCTATTAAAACTGTGGTACTTTGTTACAGCTGCATCTCAAAGCTAATACAACCCAACAGAGACACAGGCAAGAGACACAGATGCTCAACAGAAAAGGAAATGTGCGGGCGTTTGAACGGGCAGTCAACATCAGGCTGACCTAGCCAGTTTGTGCCGCCACCACAGCAAACCCACAGGGTGGGTGGGAGAAGAACAGAAACTTATCCCCCCAGTTCTGAAAGCTAAAGGCCACCAGGTGGAGTACTAGTAAGAATCCTTCCCAGCTTCTCGCAGTTTCCTCCTTGCTGTGTTTGAAATGGTCTTTCCTTGGGGACACAGAAAGGGACACAGAAAGCTCTATGGTCTCAAGAGCGCAAATCTCCAGACTTCATCTAAAGCTAATTACTTTCCAAAAGCCAGTCCCTAAATAGCATCACACTGGGGGCTAAAGCTTCAGCGTGTGACTGGTGAGAGGATGCAATTCAGTCCACAGCACTCCACTCCAGGTCCACAAAGCTTATTTCCTTTCTTCCTTCCTTTTTTTAAAAATGAGCATAAAGGGACTGGAGAGATGGCTCGGTGGCTGCTCTTCCAGAAGACCCGGGTTTGTTCCGAAGCTCACAGCTGTCCATAACTCTGGTTCTGGGGATCCTTCGGCGCCGGCCTGCAAGGCACCTGCACTCATGTGCACATGTCCACTTGCAGGTGCAACGACACACACCTACTTACAATTTAAGTTAAAAATAAACCTTTTCTTTAAAAAAAAAAAATAGAGCAGTGCTGTTCCCAACAGCAAAATCCCACAAGCCAATTGAACATTGAACAGCATCAGTGACAGCGTAGAAAAATAAAGCCAAGGGACGGGCATGCAAGGGGCCATCACACAAAGTGAATGATCCACGGTGACACACCACAGGGTTCTACTGATACATTAGTACATGAAACAAGTTGCCCTACAAAAAATTTCACTCAGCAAGATGAGTTTTTATAAAGTTAAAAATAATCCAAAGCAAGAGTAGATACTCTTTAGAAACATACACACTGCCTAAAGAATGTAGGAACCACTGGGCCAGGGCCACAGGTCCCCAGACTCGGAGGTTCAAGGCCTACCTGAGCCACAAATGAGGTCAAGGCCAGTCTGAGCAATTTAGCAAAAAAAAATGCTGCCTCAAAATAAAAGTGTAAATAGGAGCCTGGGGATATAACTCAGGGACGGAGCGCCTACCCAGAAAGCACTGGGCCCTAGGATTGACCCAGCACCACAAACAAAATAGAGATGGGAAAGGGATGAAGGTAGACAAATAAGATCAGACTAGCCTCTTGAGCTGTGGACGTTTGAAATTTTCCACCTGAGTAAATTTAAAATAAAAGGGAAAAAGCAAAGATTGATTAACACCGGATTCAGGGTGTGGGTTACTCAAGCAGTGGGAGGCAGAATCTTGGGATGGAAGAGAAACCTACAATTCAGTGTCAATTCCTGTCAAGTATTAGTTAACTTTCGGTTACTATCACAAAATACCTTGGCAATCAACTTACAAAGATAAGGTGTTTGGGGGTGTGGGGCTCACAATTTTGGAGGTTGAGGCTCCAACTCACGGTCCATGGCCCCACTGCCTTTTCATTTCTTTCTACATTTATTTTATGTGCGTGGGTGTTTTGCCTGCATGTACCTGTGCACCACTTGCATGCCTGGTGCCCTTAGAAGCCAGGAGAGAGCATCAGGTCCCTTGGGACTGGAGTTATAGACAGTTGTGAGCAGCCACGCAGATGCTGGAAATTGAACTGGGGACCTCTGTAAGAGCATCCATTGCTCTTAACCACTGAGCCATCGCTCCAGCCCCTCCATAGCTTTTGAGTCTATGACAGGGCAGCACATCATGGCAAGAGCAGAGGAAGCTGCTTGTAGCAGCTGGGAAATGAAAGAAAGCAGTAAAAACGGGAGGGGGGGGGGAGCCTTCAAGGGCATGTCCACAATGGCCTAATGCTTCCCAGCAGGCCTCACCAAGTACAGGGTCGATCACCTCCTCAGAGAACCAAGCCTGGGACCTAGCCTTCAGCAGAAATTCCAGGTCCAAATGATACCATCCCAGATGTGCTGAGGCTCTGTTTTGTTTTGGAGGATCCTATTATAGAACAAACTAAATAACTAGATTAAGGTAGGCCATGCATGGCATAATGAAAAACCAATCAGAGAGCAGAGAGAAAAGCATGAAATCACTGTCCACAGAGCTTGGCAGCACTAGGTAGGCAGAGCCCAGGATGTGTGCCTCTGGCTCTGTGAGGAGACAGCACAGACTTGGCTGCTAGCTCTCCTGTCCTTTCCTGGCTCGCCCTCCCTGGAAGGTCATTTCTTTCATCAGCATCTCCGACCATCTGCCTGTACACCAACCAGCAGAAGTCTGAGGTATTCTCAGTCTTCTAGATTTCTGATTAAGAGAGGAGCAGGATACTTAGGGTGTCACACAAGTAGCTGGCTTGAACTACCCAAACTTCAGCTAACCAACAGAGGTTTACATCTGTCCCTGGCATATGCCTCTGTTTAGGGACTGCGGTAGTTAATGTTGACTGTCAGGATCTAAACTCACCTAGTAGACAAAGCTCTGGGCATGTCTCTGAGAAAGTTTCTAGATTGGGTTAGCAGAGGTTGGAAGATCCATCCTAAATGTGAGTGGAACCATTCCATGGGCTAAAGCCCTAGACTGAATAAAAAGAAGAAAAAAAAAAATCTGCTGGGCAGTGGTGGCACTAGTCTTTAATTCCAGCACTTGGGAGGCAGAGGCAGGAGGATCTCTGTGAGTTCAAGGATAGCCTGGTCTGTAGCGTGAGTTCCAGGACATCCAGAGCTACTCAGAGAAACCCTAACTCAAAAAAAAAAAAAAAAAAAAAAAAAAAAAAATAGAGATAGGTCTCTCTATTATGCAGCTCTGGCTGGCCTGGAACTCAGAGTCACCTACCTTTGTCTCCCGAGCGCTGGGATTAAGGGCATACACTGTCATACTCAGCCAAAAATCTACAAATAAATAAATAAATAAATAAATAAATAAATAAATGACAAGGCAATCAAGAGAAATGCCAACATCTATCTGTGTCCTGCCTACAGATGTGATATGACCTCATGTTGTGTGACTTTGCTGCCATGAGAAACGATACCCTCAGCCTCTGAGCCAAAATGATCTCTTCCTTCATCAGACTGCCAGGTACGGTGTCACAGCAAGGAGAAAAACAACCAATAATGGGAGCCTAAAGCATTTTACCTATTCAAAGAAGGTACTGGGTGCCAGAAATGTGAGAGAGAAATGACTGGGCTACTGTGGACAGACACCCTAGAAAGATGGTAACTGGACTACCATGGACACCTCTGAAGAGAAAATGAACCTGTCAAAGACAAAAAGTTCCACACTTGTAAAGGCAGCACAAAGAAAACTTCAAGATTGTGTCCCCAAATTAGAGACCACTACAGCAGACCTTCAGTGCAGAGAGAGGTGGGGCTCAACCCAAGAACAGCACAGACAGGGGGATTTAGAGTAAGGGTCCTCGGATGGAAAATTACCAAGAGGAAACAGGAAAAGTAAGAGGGAGTCTGGCTAAACTGACCTGACAGTATTCTTACTGAAGACCAGCCAGCGTGAACAAGGGCCACCACCTGGGGCTTCATGCAGAATAAAAAGCCTGATCGTGGGAGCAATCAGATAATGAAGACAGAGGGTTCTGGACAAATGGCCTTGGCAAAGTTCTTTGCCAAAACTGGATCTTACAGGAAATACACAGATAGGACTAAGAGAGAGTTCAAACTAAAGAGATTGGCTAAAATTTGATCAAGCAGAAGATCATTGACAATAGACAGAAAAACCCTTTGTTGTACTGTGATGGGGGGTGGTTGATATCCACTAAAGGTCAGTACTAAAGTTGTCTTCAGTCCAGAAATGATCATGAGACTGAGGAGAGAAATACTCAGCACTGACTTTCTCCCACACCCCAGCAACTCTGGCTCTCATGTGGTCCCAGACCTGAGCTGACTGGCAGCCTAAGCATCTACAACAACCCCTCAATGCAAATGCCCTCAGTCACTTAGGCATTGCCGTGACCACACCAGCCAGAAACAACTGAAGTGGGGAAGGTTTGTTTAGGCTCATAGTTCCAGAGGGTCTCAGTGCATCATGGAAGGGAAGACGGAGCAGAACAGGTCAGTCCACGGTAGCAAGTGCACATGGAGGAAGATGGCTAATCCTCATTATCAACTTCATTGAATTCAGAATCACCTAGGAAACACATCTCTGGGCAGCACCATCCCATAGACTGGAGTCCTGGACAGAATATAAACAAACAAACAAACAAAAGTGGGCTGGGCATCAGCATTCCCCTGCTTCTCTCTGCTTCTTGAATGCTGACATAATGTGACCAGCCACCTCACACTCCAATTACCACACCTCTCCGCCTCAAACTGATTGGAAATAAACCCTCTCCCCTGAAGTTGCCTTTTCAGGAAATCTATCATGGCAACAAGAAACTAACACAGAGATACTGGAAGCATGGCGGACTAAAAAGCAGGGTTTCATTCAACAACTTATTGAGCTCTCATAAGTGTTTCAGGCCCAGTACTGTGCAAACACTAAAGGACAATGGCCGCCAATAATGGCAGCTCTATTACTATAGCATCTGGGTACAGGCAGAGGGACTTCAGTATACTCAAGACGAACACCTGAAATCTGCAAGTAGGAAGCAAAGGAATCCTAGAAGCTATCCCAGAGAAAGTAACACCAAGTGAAGTCTAAAAGATAGAGGGATTAGCCAATAAAGGGATGAAGGATGTTTGAGGAAGAATACGAGTGCAAACAAAAGAACCAAAGATGTTATTGTTCCCAGTATAGTCACCTAAAGGTGGGTATGGAGGTCTCACATGAAGGTGACACCTGAGTCTTGGGGGGGGTGGGGTCCAAGAAAAGAAGGAAAAGGACATTCCAGAAAGATAATGCAGTATGCACAAAGACACAATGTGGCATTTGGAAGATGTATGAGTGACAAAAGTAAACAAGAAGAGAGCACAACAGCTCCTCGGGGTTGTCAATGTCACACTTAATAGCTCGGAGCAAAGGTGACAGAAAACCCTGGAAGAAAGGAAAGTCCTATTCTTTGACTCTTAAGTGTCCCCAAAGGTCTCTAGCATGGCACTAATTGGAGGCAGTGAAAACATTAAGAGGTAGGCCCCAGTGGGAAGCCCAAAGGCCACTTAGGTTGTAGGCCTTGAATGGAACTGAAGGACCAATTTCTCTTTCACTTCTCAGGCACACAGCGAACAGTTTTGTCCTTCTATGCACTCCCAACCATTGCTTCCAAGCACCAAAACAGTGACCTAAAAGCTCTGAGTCTTCCTGACCATGGACTGAAAACCTCTAAGTCTGAATTTGTTGGATGTGTTGGCTCACACCTATAATCCCAGCGTTTCTGAGGCTAAAGTAGAAGGATTGTAATTTCGAGTCCAGCCTGAGCTGCATAGTAAGGCACTGTCTGGAAGGAAAAAAAAAGACACATTTTAAAATAAAAATGGAAGCTAGAGAGAGGCTCAGCAGCTGAGTGCATACTGCTTTTGCACAATCCTGGATGCTCATAACCACCTTTAACTCTAGATACAGGGAATCTAATGCCCTCTTCTGGTCGCCATGAGGGCAACTGCATTTGGGTGCACATACCTACCTATACAGATACACACACACACATACACATACACATACACACACACACACACACACACACACACACACACACACACACACACACACACACACACAAAATAATAATAATAAAAATAAAGGGACTAGAGAGATAGCTCAGTGGTTAAGAACACTGGCTGTTCTTCCAGAGGACCAAGGTTCAATTCCCAGCAACCATATGGAAGCTCACAACTGTCTATAACTCCAGTTCCAAAGGATCTGAAACCCTAATACAGACATACATGCAGGCAAATAAATGCTCATAAATAAAATAAAACAAATCTTTTTAATAAGATAAAAGTAATAAAATCATGAACCAATATAAACCTTTTTTTTTCTTTGTAAGTTGAATCTCAGATACTTGCTATAGTAAAGAAAAGCTGACTAACACAGAGAAGAAGAGAAAGAAGAGAATAGGGTCAAAGGACAGATGCTCCACCAAGGCAGCAGCTATCTATCAGAGAAGGATGTATTCAAAAAGGAAGACCAATGGCATCAAGTACTAACAACACAAGCTTTCAGACAGACTAAGTTCCACTCTCCAGCTCTGCCCTTTACCATCTGTGTGACTTTGGGCAATCACTTAATCTGGCTAAGATCCCATTTTTTCACCTGGGAAATCAGAATCATAAAAAAGCAAACCTCACAGCTGCAGACAGGATAAGTGGCACAATATATGCAAATGACACAACCCAAAACACAGCATGTGGAGAACCAGAGTCAGTGTGAGGAGACTTGGTTAGTTAGGTGCAGGCACTTGCTCCAGGGTCTCTGGCCTGTCCCTGACAGAGAGCAGAGACTGGAGTGCTCCACGTGAGCAGCAGGCCTGGGAGAGGACACACTCCCTGGAAGAAAGTGAAGGGCCGGCTGTTGAAAGGCAGTCTCCAGGAGCTCGAACTCTCTCACTTGTGAATGGAAAGACTGCTTTTTTACCTGAGCCTCTTCTCAGTGCTGTGCTTATAACAAGCAACCTTGAAGGATGCCAAACTACCGCCCTCTAGGATGAAGAGCAGTCTTATTTACTGCTTCCTTCATAAGCGGTAGATCTCCCCACCCCCAAGATCCATGTTTCTCAGCTATGACACAAACCATCTGCATATAGAGCATCCATCTGGGCCCATCACGATGCCCTTGCAGGACTTGGAGGCAAGAAGAACTTACACAAATGTGGTGATACTCCTGCTACTTGCTCTACCGGAGCAGTGAAGTCCTAGGTCTTTAATCTCAAAGTCACCTGTCTTCTGCTAAAAACCATGAACCAATGGCAAGTTCGGTTATTAGCTCATAAACTAGAAAGAACCAGAGCTACCTGTGTGTGCACGGTGTGAAACCCATGAGGATAAATGGCAAAGCCTACAATGAGGATTCAGACGGTACCTGTGTGCCAACAAGTGAAAGACAGAGGTTAAGAAAGAGGGCTCCAAAGGACTGGGGAAGGAAATGCACACAGGCTCTGGGTTCCGTGTCCAGCACTGCAAGAGGAAATCCACAGAGTACTTCCTTTTCAAGCAGTCTTCCTCTTTAGCCCAAGTTGTCCTGGAGTTCACTATGTAGCCTCAATCTTGCCATCCTCCTGCCTCAATCTCCTGAGTGCTGACATTACAGGGCTGCACCATCATGCCAGACTAGAAAGCAGTTTCAACCAAAACGGAGTAGGCAACAGGATGAGACGCTGCATCTTAGTAAGATGAAGACCCAAAATAGCCACTGCATTTAGCAACGAGGTCACTGGCAAGACGTGTATCAATGATGTGGTGTGGCCAGAAGCCAAACTATAGTGAGGAAGGATGAATGGAGGCAGAGAAATTGTAACAATAAATATAAGCATCTCTTAAAAGCTTGGGTGAAATGGAAGGAGAGGGTGGGCACCAGTAGCAAGAGCAGCTGGGGGCAAACTCAACCTGTCTCTTAAGAAATGGAGATCCAAACGGTCATTTCTGAGAACAAGCCCAGAGAGAGAAAAATTGGGAGAAAAAAAAGTAAATGGAGTAAGATGGATTCTGAGACAGAATAGAATCAGATCCCAGGTGAGACTGCATCTGCCTCAATCATACACCCTCAAGCATGTCAATCTGCTGACTCAGATTGTAGATCTGTCTCCAGGTAAGTGGTATCTACTCTCTCCTGCAAGGGGCCCCACCAGCAGGGGTCCTTCATGGCTACTTCCCTGGGTTGTCATGCAGGCCAGAGATGAGACACTGGGGTACTTCCCAGATAGGACTCTCAAGACACCAATAGGTGTGTTCCGCACACAATAGACAAGTGGTTTGGAATGGGATGCTAAGCTGTGGAGCCAGAGTAGTGTTCTCAAAGAACGTCCTTTGAGAGTAGACTGTGCAAAAGGAATTTGGAGAGATTCAGGGCCTCCTCCTCAAGGCACTTGGAGTTGGCAGAGAAGAGATCTCTGGGAAGAAGGAAAAAGAATTCTCACTTCTGCAACACCTCTGCTTTGGAGTTCATCTACTGATAAGAGTCTCTGCTTGGCCAAACTTGTCAGGCTCCTGAACCCTCTTCCAGTCCCATCGTGCATGTCCTTGTAGAATCCAGTTTTAGCAAAGAGTTTTCTCAAGTCCGTTTAGGAAGAGCTGGGGATGGTTGATCATCTGCAGTGTCTGATGAGGTTTTTTCATCCTCTACCAGCCTGCAGGGGATATTGACTCACTGTCTTCAGCAATTCTGTTAGGCCAGTTTAGCCAGAATCCCCTTAGTCATTTTCCATCCATCAACACCCACCTGGCTGTGTCACTATAAACTCAGAACCAAGCTAGGTCTCTCTCCCCTAGTGCCAAACCCCGAGGATGGTCCTGAATAACAAGTGTCATTACGTCATTTTTCCAAAAAGTTTCCACTGGACTGAGAGACATCTCAATTGGTAAAGTGCTTGCAAACAGGACCTGAGTGTGATATCCATAACCTATTTTTAAAGAGAATAAAATTTTTAATTAATTTAAAATTTAAATTTATCCAGGCAGTAGTGGCCCATGCCTTTAATACCAGTAGTGGGTGTGGGTGTGGGTGTAGGGGGGTCAAGAGGCAGGCAGATCTCTGAGTTCAAGGCCAACCTGGTCTTCATAGAAAGGTCCAGGTTAGCCAACGATAAATAATATGACCTGCCTTTAAAAAAAAAAAAAAAAAAAGTGTGGCAGCATTCACCTAACTAGGTGAATTCATTCTAAACTAGGAAGGTGGAGGAAGATAGGTGGATTCCTTGTGGGTCACTGGCCAACCAAACTAGCACCCTTGGGGAGTTCAGACCAGTGAGAAACCTTGTTAAACAAAGAAACAAAAAACCCGAGTGTATACACACACACACACACACACACACACACACACACACACACACACACACACACACGAGAGAGAGAGAGAGAGAGAGAGAGAGAGAGAGAGAGAGAGAGACAGAGACAGAGACAGAGACACAGAGCGCAGGCTTTCCTGATATGGCTCAGCAGGTGGTAGACGCCAGCCCTCTTGCCTAAAGAGGAACCCGAAGAAACAAGAGCTAACAAACTGCTGTCCCTCCCACAGCTCTTATAAGAACAGGGCAGCCACAGGCCTCCCAAAGTACCTTCCAAGCACCATGAGTTCCCAGGGGGTTGGCAGGAGAAACCCGAGAAGGCAACAGGAACGTATAACTAGAAGCCACATTTCCGCTTTGTAGGAGCAGGACGACGTAAAGGGCCCCTCTCGGCAGAGGGAGAACAAGAATGCAGAGTTCACAAAAACAAACAGTTCAGATGATCCGGGTCTGAGTCCGTGCACCAGCCACCATCACCGACGCGCACCCTGAAAGCCACCGGGGCTCCAGGAGTGAGCAACGGAACCACCCAACATGCTAGCTAAACGCACATTTCCAGGCCCAGAGAAGAGACTCATTCAGTGGGCATGGAGCCAGGCCTGCGATGCTGCGCTTCCAGCCAGCACCTCGGACAATCCGCAGTACCGGTTCTCTGCGGAGCCCACTCTGAGAAGCCAGACTCTGGGGCAACAGGGTCTCCAAGTTCCAAAGTTTTCCCCTCTCGCTCGGCACACCGATCTCCTCCCCCAACACCACCCCAGGGGCCTCACCCATGCGCGCAGTCACGGAAGCGTCGGGGAACTCAGTGATGGGCTCAACGGCCTTTTGCCAGGGCGCCGCGGGCCCCCAAAAGCGCAGCACGGTGGCCGGCAGGGGGCGCTGCACCAGGGACAATGCAGGGCGGGGGCGCCGGGCACCCCCAACCCAGAGCCGCGCGGCGGGAAGGAGCGGGCGGTGGGGAGGGAGGGAGACACGCGGCGGCGGCGCGAGGGGGGCAGCCGGCGGGGCGGGGCGACGGGCTGGCGGCGAGCGCCGGGAGAGCGCGCCGGGGCAGCGAGGAGGGAGGCGAGGGGAGCGCGGGCCGCAGCCGCCCGCCCGGCCTCCCGCGCCTCCCGCGCGCAACAGTTCCCCCAAAGTTGCCGCCGGGGAGGCGCGCAGCCGGCGGGGGACACGGCCTTGGCCCGGCGCGCGTAACGCCGGGCGGGCGGCGGGATGGGCACTCGGCAGACCAAGGGCAGCCTGACGGAGAGAGCCAGCCCGGGCGCGGCGCCCGGCCCCCGCCGCGAACGACCCGACTTCTGGGCGTCGCTGCTACTGCGCGCCGGGGACAAGGCGGGGCGCGCGGGCGCTGGGCTACCCCCCTACCACCGGCGCGTCGGCATGGTCCAGGAGCTGCTGCGGATGGTGCGCCAGGGCCGGCGGGAGGAGGCGGGGACGCTGCTGCAGCACCTGCGCCAGGTGAGCGCGGGGAGGGGGACACCAGGGGGACAGCGCGGCGGCTCCCCGAGTGCCCCGCCCCTGCGAGGTGGGGAAGGGGGACGAGAGCGCCCTGCGGCACCGCCCAGGGTCCCCCACCCGCGGGTATGGAGCGGTGTGGCAGCAGGTGCCTCTGCGTTCCCGCTGAATTTGGGGCCTTAGGCTAGGGCGAGGAAGACTGACCCGGCGAGGCTGGTGAAGGGGACCTGTTGGACCATTGTCCCTGCTCCTCTCTTCCACAGGTCCCCAGGGATAGTTGGCAGAGAGAGGATACAGAGATGTATGCTTGGTCTGGGCCAGGGTTCTCTTCTTCCTCTCTGCCCACTACCTGTCACCCTCTTCCAAGGGTCCCCAGGGAATGCAGTTTTCTGCTAAAGCCAGCTTTTGAGGCATGCCTCTGGGACTGGTGAGATTTCATTCAGTCCCTAGGTCATTTGCCTCCTGGAGATATTGTGTGTTATTGTTTCACCTTCCCTAACTTTGGCTGGTCCTGGCCATGAGCCCCTGCAGAAGTCTTGACCAGAATGAAGAAGCTAGGCTTGGTTTCTTGGCCAGCAAGGACAGAGGCTGCCTGTGCTCTACCCTCAGCCTCGTCCTCACCCACTGGTTAGGGGCAAACTACAGATCTGGTCTGTTCCCTCAGTTCAAGGCCTGATGCTGTCACCCGCTCTCAGTTTTTGTTTTCCTTTCTCGGTTTTTGGGGGGACAGTGGTAGTCTGTACTACCAGGTCTTGTTGCGTGGCAGGGGCAGGAGGGCACATAGGTGCGCTGCAGAATGTAATCAGATTGCTTTGTCTGACTTTGTGGCCCAGACTCACACAGACCTTATATTCTTTTTTTTTTTTTTTCCCAGACCTTATATTCTTGAAGGACCCCAGTAGATATGCAGTCTGCTGCCGATAGGGGAGGGAAAACCTCAGCTGACCTTTGTGAGGTTTTCCCATTACTGATAGAAGAGGCTGTAGGGAGAACTTCCTGGGAGGAGCTTCCAGAATCTCTAATTGGATCCACATCTCCCTGGATTCTGTACCATGGCTTCCCTCACACCCTTATGATGTTTCTCTGGAGTTTGTTCCTAAGGTGTGCACTGCAAAAGAGAGAAGTAGAGGCCAGGGGACTTGGGAAGATGTAAGGCTTCCACCTTTGCCTCTGCTTTTCCTAACGACATCCACGGTGATGCCCCAGAGGCTGCTGGATCCTCAGGTACTTTTCCTGGGTTGAATCATCAAAGAAAGATGACATTTTACACCACATAACTTTAGTGATATGTATTCCTCTGTCTTTGGAAAAATTAGAAGCCAACCTTGTATGGCCTCCATGGTAACTCTGTCACTTTCACACAGAAAATGGATTTTCTAGACCATCATAAGCCATTTGCGCAATAGACAGTAAGAGGGTTGTACGGCTCACATGCTGTTTCCCCAGTCCTGGGCATACCGCTCTGAAGAATACGAAAGCATGGAAGAAGCTAACAAGCACGTGCTTCTTGGGGGGTAGGGAAGAAAATGAAGGTGGCATTGGTGAGCGTGAGTTAGACGCTCACCAGAGGAGGCTGAGGTCTTAGGGAAGAGGCAGATGTTTTAAGTATCTGGTATAATTACACATTGCATTGTGGGAATCTGGGCCTCTCCCTTTAGGGTCTTCTGCTCGTGTGTCTTTGGATCCCTGGCACCTCTCCAGTCACAGGCCTGGGAGGGCTAAAGGGAAGAGGTAAGGTTAATTAGACTTCCCCCTTTTCTGGGGCTCCCTTGCCCTGTGGCTGACAATGAGGGCTGTGGACCTAGAGAGCTGCCCTGTGTTGCCTGTAAGGTGGGGATAAGGGCCCTTCCAGGAAATGGCCATTGGCCTTAAGCATGTGGGAGTGGAACTCGGGCATGTCCAAATGTCTGTGACAAATGAGAAGGGTGTTTTCTAGGACCCTGAAACCAACTAGCAGAATGTCTAGCCGAATTTGTGCTGCAGTCTGAAGAGGCTCTCCCCCCAGATACTATTTTCATCTTAGTTCATCTTAGTTTCCTCCTGGCAGGAGCCAGGGCAGTTTTGACCACCTCCGTTCACATAGTACTTTCTTGTATAGTTGATACATGTTTGGGTTTGGGGTTTTGGTTTTTTGAAGCAAGGTCTCATATGTCCCAGGCTGGCCTCTAACTCACTGTGGAGCACATGATGACCTTGAACTTCTGATCCTCTAGCCTCCACCCCAAAGTACTGGGGGATTATGAGCATGACCACCACACCTGGTTTATTTGCTACTGGAGATCAAGCTCTAGACCTTATGCATGCCAGGCAAACATTCTTCCAATTGAGCTACTCCCCAGGACTTGACACTGGATTTCTGTGTTTTCAGAGCATATATAGGGTTAGAGGAACCATCGGTCCGTGACTCCTATGATCCTCAAGGAATTGAGTCCTTGATCTTTCTGAGGCTCCAGAAGAGCCTCATGTACTCTCCTCAGACAAACGCATCTGATCTTGCAACGAATTTCAGGAGGTGCACAGAGCCTGCGAGCTCTACCCATAGAGCCCATATGTGGAGTCACTGTCTCTTACCTCCAATTCCTCTGTTTTGTGGCTTCCATATAGAAATAGTCCCAAACCATGTGTGGCAGTTCATAGTGAGCTGATGCAGTATGGCTGTTGGTGCCACTTGACGGATTCGGGGAGTGTTTCCTTGCTTGGAGACTCTCCAGCTTATCATCTGTGGAAAGGCCTCACACACCGTTCAAAGGGTGCAGGCAGGATGCCAGGCAGTTACCTTGAAGGATCACAGAGCCATCCCCACCTTTGAGGAACCGTGTAAACTGAGAAGGGCCTGAGACCAAGGATCAGCTTGGGTGGCTTGCCTCTGGTCTCAGTCTGCTGTGACCTTGGGCCTAGTGGTAATCTCCCTGAGTTGTGTTTCCTTGTTTCCCAAAGATCCCTCTTGGTACTGAGCAGAGCAAATGCTATCAAGTGTGTGAAATTGTGTTGGCACTGCCAATCAAGATGTGTTCTCATGGCAACCAGGAGAATCTGGCCTACTTTGGATATAGCTGGGCTAGGGACAAGGTCATGTGGCCTTTCTCTTCAGGCCTAAAACAAGAAGTTCCTGGTTCAGAGCAATCTAGAACTGATGCTTGAGAGGATAAAAGAATTCATTCCCCCACTCTTACCCCATCATGCCCCTCACCTAGACTTCCTCCTGCCCGTGCATTGTGGGTTTGGGGGCTCAGACTGCCCTGCTTAAGGAGTACTGGGGAAGGAATGGTTTAACAAAGAAAGGATAAGTGCTGTCCAGAATGGCAGGGCTGGCTTCCTAGGCTCTAGAGCAGAAACCACACCCACAGACACGAACAAGAACCAATCACATGGGCTCTAGGGTATTACACATATCCCTGAACCAAGCAGAACTGGATAATGTCCAAGCACCTGGAGAGAACCCTAACCCTGTTGATTGGCAGGTCTCCTGCCCAAAGACAGAAAGATAAGCACAGTGACCTTTGAAGGTCATCTTTTCCTTCCCATATCCCTCCTAAGAGAATCTCTATGGGTGAGCCAGGGGGAAAGCCACCACCACACACTGCTCAGGAAGGTACCCACTTTAACCTCCTATTCTTCCTGTACGTGGAATGCATCTCCTTGTTGGCACATGCACTCTTTACCTTCAGCAGGCCACCTTCCTGAGCATGCCAGCCCATGCTCTGGTTAGTACATCAGTACCACCATAGTGCAAGGTATTTAATCACCCATAGCCCTCCCCCATGACCTTTGCTTTGTCATACAAGGTCATATGCTTCCTGAAAGTAGAGACCTACCATCACCAGTACCCAAGGTACAGTATTAAAAGCTGCAGGCTGCCAGGCAGTGGCCCATGTCTTAGTCCCAGCACTCAGGAGGCAGAGGCAGGTGGATCTCTGGAGTCCAGCCTGGTCTACAGAGCTTGTTCCAGGCAGCTGGGTCTATGCAAAGAAACCCTGTCTCCTGAAAATAAAAAACAAAAAAGAAGAAAGAAAACCTGCAGGCTTGTGACAGTCCTTTGTAAGTCTTTATGCTATAGAGGTATGTGTATAGACAGGCAACCTAGTATGCCCTCGGAAAGCACTTGGATGCCCTGTTTCAGCCCTGCATCTGGTTTCCAGACTGCCAGTATGGCTGTAAGATCCTGTGCATTTACGTGTAGGTTTCTGGGCATGTCAGTTTTCAGGAAATCCCTGATGGCCACAGGCTTGCCTGGGCCTGGCATTGTGCCAGGCTGAGGTGTTCTTGGAGAGAAGAGTGGCATGGTGCCCAGCCTTGGCACCACAGGATCCTATTGGGCAGGTGTAGTCTGGGGCCTCTGCTGAGGTGGCAGGCGAAGAGCAAAGACTTCTGGGATAGATGGGCCTCCCCATTCCTGGCTGGCTCCTGCAGGATTGCATGTATTCCCTCCACAAAGGAGCCTTCCCTTTTGAACTCCATGTATCTGTCCGGGCTGCCTGCAGGCATTTCCAGGGATCGAGGTAGAGGCTTCTGATGTCGGGACCTGCTTTGTTGCTTTCCACAACTGCCAGAGACACTGGCCAGGGACACAGAGACCTCTGTAGTGTGGCCAAGCTAACCACAGGGCCTGTAGTAGGCTAGCTCTCTGACTTCACTATCTGGTGGGACAGGGGAGGGGTTCCTCCTTTTGGAACAAATGCCATGTTTTTGGAGATTGCCTGAAGCTGTTTTTAAATCCACTGTCTCTTCTGAGCTCTTGCTGTGGCCTGGCCTCCACCTCTGATGTGCAGAGTGGTGAAGGATACTGCCTTTCCCATGGTATCATGACGTTTATGCATGTGCCTTCCTGGGCCTGAAGCCACAGACTAGGTACCTTGACACATGGTCGGGTTTCAGAAAATCCCTGTAGACTTGTTTGTTTGGGGGTTTTCTTTTCTTTTTGTGGGGGGTTGGGGCTGTAACGGCAGGATCTCATTGTGTAGCCCAGGCTGTCCTGGAACTCCCTGGGTAGACCAGGATGGCCTCAAGCTCACTGAGATCTACCAGCTGATTAGTATCTCTACACTGTCTCTGTCAGAATGCACAGAGGAGGGGTCAGCTAGAAGAGCCCCCTTCCCTAAGTAGAGATAAATTATTCAGACAACCATCTGCCTCACCTGCCCTACCAGGAGCAACACTGAGAGTTTTATACAAGAAAACATGCAGGTGCACACAGGGATATTCACAGATACATATATGGTCCTCGCTATAGATCGTCCTGACCCTGTTTTTGCCAGTTAAATTAGTCCTTCAGGCTGCTAAAGCAAAATACCCGAGGCTGAATAGCTAATTAACAACTAGAATCCAGAGGCTGGAAGCCCGATTACGAAGGCACCAGCAGGTTCAGCATCTGGTGCGGACCCACGGGCTGTGGATCTGAGTGCCCTTGTGTATGCAGGAGCAAAAGGTTGCTCTGGGGGCTCTTTTCTATGGACAGTGATTCTAGGGCCCTTGTAACATTAGTGGGTCCTGGAAGCCCCAGCTGGGAGGTTAGGGCCTCAGCATCTGCCTGTACAGGGGAGGAAACACAGCTGCCCAGACTCCTTTCTGTTCTGCCTCATCCTCCTGCTAAGTACTAGAAGGGGAAGGGACCAGTCATCGGACCTCACCATTACTCAGGGAATTGAGTGTTCAAAATGAGGACGAGACCTTGGCATGCTGAACAGGGGCGGGACCCTTCTGACAGCGCCTGCTTTTCTCCCCACCCCACCCATCCCGGCTCTGAGTGGTGCCCACGTGGCTCTCTGGGAGCATTTCCAGCTTTTTTTTTTTTTTCCTTTTTTTTTTTTTTTTTCTTTAACTTTTATTAGCTCAGGCTCCTGGCTGCTGCAACCATATGGAGTTCCGCTGACAGCTGCTGCTCAAAGGGATGTGGCATTTTGATGTTTCTAACTTTATCTTAACCAGGATAGACACAGGGGTCCAGCTGAGACTAGGGAGTACCCAAGTGTGTTTTCCTGCAGAGGCAGACTCACTTTGAGCCTGAGACCCAGGTGCAATGGTTTGAATGTGACCTCCCAAAGATCCTGTGTTATACAGTTAACCCCCATATCCACAATGATAAGATATGGGGGATGTGGCCTTTGGCAGGTAATTACGGTAAGATGAGGTCATGAGGATGGGGCTCCTGTGATGGGACTGGTGGCTTGAGCTGATGACAGACACATGCTTGCCCCGAGTCACAGTCCAGACTGGTACAACACAGTAAGAATGCTTCTCCAGATGCTACACTGTGCTCTTGGGTATCTGACCTCCAGATCTGTAAGCTAAATGAACCTGAAACTATGTTTTGTATAACTTACCAACCTGGGACATTTTGTTACAGAAGCAGAAAGCAAGTAGAACACCCTGCTCACCTGCAGAGCTGCCCCTTCTCCTTGTGCTTGTCCATCTGTCACCATCTCCCTGCCTCTTTACTTTCTGCTTCTTGTGTCTTCCCTTTGAGTCTCTCTCTCCCCACTCACTATCTCTGACTTCCCTAGGTAAAAAGCAGACTTTGAAAATGTCTCTTAGGACGAGATGTGGTGGCATACGCCTTTTATACCTGCACTGGGGAGGTATAGGAGGATCGGGAGTTTAAGACTAACCTGGACTACTCTTAAACATAAACTAAGCCAGGCGTGGTGGTGCACGTCTTAGGCCGGTGGATCGCTGTGAGTTTGAGGCCAGCCAAGACTGTTAGACAGAGAAACCCTGTCTCAACAAAACAAACTTCTCTTGTTAGTCTGCCTGAGTTTGGCGAGCTTCCCTCTATACCCCTCCCAACCCTACTCACAGATGAAGATAGCAGTGAAGCTATGAGAACTGGAGGGTGTTCTAGGAAACAAGAAAGGGAGTCTTGGCTTCTTTCTTTTTAAGTCAGGGTGTCTCATGTAGCCTAGGCCAACTGACTCTGTATAGAGCCAAAGATGACCTTGAATTTCTCATCCTCCTGTCTCCATCTCACGACTGCCAGGATTACTGGCATATATCACTATACCTGGTTTATGCAGTGCTGGGGATCCACCTCGGGGCAGCATGTATGCTAGGCAAGCACTATACCAATTGTGCTGCATCTCTAGCCCCGTTTTAGTTCCTTAAATAGTTGACTCATGGTTTTGTTTGGTTGGTTTTGGTTGTTTTAGGCAGGGTCTATAGTTGTATGCCACCGTGCTCCTTTAAAAAAATTGTGGGCTGGGCAGTGGTGGTGCACGCCTTTAATCCCAGCACTTGAGAGGCAGAGGCAGGTGGATCTCAGTGAATTTGAGGCCAGCCTGGTCTACAGAGTGAGTTCCAGGACAGCCAGGGCTACACAAAGAAACCCTGTATCAAAAAACCAAAAAGGGAAGAAGGAAGGAGGGAGAGAGAGAGAGAGAGAGAGAGAGAGAGAGAGAGAGAGAGAGAAAGGGATTAATATAATGTTATTTAAAGTACAAATAGAAGGTTTTTAAATATGCTATAAAAAACAGTATTACGGAAAATAAGATAGTATAGATGAGCAAAAAGGAAAAAGAACAGTTGAATTAATGTACTTGGCTATTGAGTGCCTGTTCTTCAGGGGACAGCTCCAGATATAGGGGGTGCAGTATGCAAACTGATGGGAAAGGCCCCAGCAACAGTTGTGCCCTGTTTCACAGAGGGTGGCTGGGACTCAAGAGGCTGTGTCAAGCATATTTGTTCCCCAAAGCAGCATGGTTGCCTTTGCTGGGAATTGGAGCCTGCCTGACTGGGCCAGGGTGTTCATTCTGGAATGGATAAAGGGTCAGAATGACGTCAGAGCCTGGTGGGCAATCAGCTATGTACAGCTACGACTGAGAGTGTCCTAGGGGTCTACATAGGTACACTGGCCATTGAATGCTCCCCTCCTCCCTGTGGGGCTGATAAATGGTCTCAAATACTCTGGCCTAGCTGTGGGGGAGCCAGGCCTCCTGCCACTTTCTAACTAGGACTTTGTCTTACCTGCTCTTCTGGGCCCTCCCAGCTACCCAGTGCTCAGGCCTGTGTCTTCCTGCCCTCTAGCTCCTCTGAGCTGTGACTTTTCCCTACTCCACAGCTGATATCTCTCTCCATGGAGCACCAGCCACAGCCACGGGCTGCCCATGGAGGTTCTTCAGGCACCCCTCTTCCACCAAGGGACACCAAGCAAGGGTTAGGACCTCAAAGCGAGAACCCCGCACCTCCTACAAATCTCTCACCATTCAAGCTTGCTGTCTGGAGGAAGCCTGCATTCATATAGCCTGGGAAGGTGGGGCCTGTGCCACCCCTCCCCCACCTTCTCTTCCTTCTAAAGTTTGTCTATGCAGCTTGTGCCTCCTGGATCTCTGGATCAGGAGCAGAGCAAGATTCCCCCCACCCCCTTTAAGTGCTGTGGGCAGGTGTCTAACACTTAGACCAAACATCCTGAATTCCCACACTGGACCTGTCCAGGCCTGCCATGGCCTATGATAGTCATAACACACCTAGCAGCCCCCTACCTTTCCCCTCACTAGTATGTACATGAGCACAGAAAGCTGGGGCTACAGAGGATACATGGGAGAGCTTTCTAGTCCCCTGGCACCAGGCAGGAGCTGGCTCAGGGCACTTCTGATAGGTTCCTTAACCACTTTGCCCCACTCTGGCTATGGTCCCAGCACCCTGGATCCAACCAACCCTTTTCTCTCTCTCTGGAAGAAATGGATGGTGGGTGAGAAAGGGCTCCCCAGCTCTGTGGGTAAGACATTTAGTAATAAGAGTTTAGATGTTTAGTGGAAATACAAGTGACCCAAAGAAGAGTTATGATCTGTCACATGGAACTGAGCCAGAATTGGGTCTCCCAAAGTGCTGTCCTAGTTAGTGATGTCTGGAGAAACATTGGAAGCCTTGTCTGTTCAAATGGCTGATGCAGCATTTTTCCAGGCTCCCTGTGTCAGGGCAAGTAACTTGGGTCTGCCTTATGAGCAGGGTGTAGGAGCTCCTAGGTCACAGAAGGCCCTACACTACTGTGACAGGAGCAGGAGAGAGGTAAGAGCAGGGCAGACATTGAAAGATGGGGAACACTGCTGTCCTGATCACATTCTTTCTGGGTTACATTTTTGCAGAATATTGTTTCATAATCTAAGGTATGGAAACAGTGAGGGATGGAGTGATGAATTGACCTTCAGTGGCTCATTACCTCCATGACTGTGCCTCTGCTCCTGGCAGCCCAGCAAAACCATGAACTTAGAGTATTAAAGCCATTTGGTGAGTAAGGCCAGGTCCCCTGTCACCTGGGTTTCCTTCACAGGCACTTTCAGCCCCACTCAGGTAGCCGTGCCCAGCATCCCCTTTGAAACAGCCTTGATGAGGGGTGTGGACATTCAGGTCTTTATGAGCTGCGGCTGATCAGGAGCCTCACTCCCTCTACTAAATCCTTCAGCACAGCCTCTCAGATCACCCAAGAGTGCAATGGGGAAAAGGGGGCTTGCAGGGGAGAAACAGTGCAATGAGACAGCAGCCAGAGCCTGACTTAAATGTCTCAAGCAGTATTTGCCATTGTCCTCTTGAATCTTCTAGGGCAGTGGTTCTTAACCTTCCTAATGCTGCAACCCTTTACTATAGTTCCTCATGTTGTGGTGACCCCTCAGTCATAAAAGTATTTTGTTACTACTTCATAACTGTAATTTTGCTACTGTTAGCAATCATAAATGTCTGATATGTGACCCCTGTGAAAGGGTCATTCAATCCCAGGTGGGTCATGTGCCTCAGGTTGAGAACTACTGTTCTAGGAGGTCTATTTCAGCACTCCTACCTATTAAAAGAGCATCAGATAGAATCAAAGACACCTGAGTGGATCTGGACTCCATCTGGGGCACCCAGGACACAAGCAAAGATAAGGTGTCCATCCCTACTGAGCTCTCACAGACTACCAGGGCCCAGGGATTTCGTCCCTCTTCCCAGACTACCTGCATTTATTTTTCCCTTTAGCATTTCCAAGGAACTTCAGTCTGGGTGTGCCCCACCCCCTGTACTGTATAATCCCAGTTCCTATAGACCCTAACCCTGTGATTTAGTTTTCCTGCGTTGTGCCAGTCTATTGAACTACTACTATGCCCAGCTACAGACTTGAGTTGCCCATGTCCTCCTGGAGCTGTGGTGTTTCAGAGTAAAAGCAATGGTGGGCAGCAAGCTTGCCTGGGGTTTTCCAGGAAGCTGTAGACCCATCAACTTTCAGGAACGCTGAGGGGGCTAATTTGGGATATGGAAACTCAGACACAAAACCATCCAAGTTACCTTTTCCTAGAATTCCCACCTCTCAGTGGTTTTTGCTGCTTGGAAATCAGCCCAGTCAAGTAGGGCAAGGATAATGATTTTGGATGGAGTGGGACGTTTCAGAGGAAAGTTGCTCCAGAAGAGGTGACGATTGTGAATGGAACCACAGGAGGAAGGGGCCCTGGAAAGGAGAGAGAAAGCATTAGAGTGGGATTTCGGACAATTTTCCAAAGAGAGAGTGTTTGTGTTGCCATCAGTCAAACCCAGGGCCTGTTTCTTGCTAATTACACACACTACCACTGAACTTCACTTCCATCTACCAGAAATTGTTCTAGAAAACTGTCAAAAGACCAACCAAGAAACCCAAAGGAGCCAGGACCGCCATCAGAACAGATGTAGAACAGGCATGGAAGCAGGTTCCGCTTGAGTTGTGCTTATGTTGGAAGATAGCCACTGTGGGAAGTACTGTGGACAGGGTCAGGGACACTGGCTGGGAGCACTGGACTGCTGTCAGCCCTGTGACTTTGGCCCTTCCCCCTCATCCATCTCTACTTCCTCGGCTTTACTCACTTCTTCCCTCCCTCTGAATGTCCATGAAGTTGTGGACACACTCGGAAGCCTTCCAGAAGCCAGGCAAAGGTTCCTCCCATCCTCAGGGGACATGCATGACTGTCTCCTCCCTGTAGCTTTGATAGCTCACTGCTTTTTTGCTGCTGCTGCAGCAGTGGTGGTACTGGGCCCTGGACCATCCACTCTCGGGAGCATCAAGGCCTGAGAAACAGGGCTGTGCAAGGATGGTTCTGCTGGGGGAGGCGGGAGCTGTCCCCTGCTGAGAAGCACTCAGGAAGAGCACCTGTGACTTCTCAAGACCTCCCTCTATCCCCACTTTCCAGAGTGACAGAGAGCTGAGCTTTACTCAGGCAGGGCCTCACTCTCAGCTAGCCTAGGATCCTGGGGGATCCCACATCTCTTCTGAGTCATCTCTCTGCCCAGAAGTACAGCAAGAGGACTGAATCCAAATACTGGAGATTTGGCCTTGGCTTTGGCCTTGCCTCTAATGTAGAGATTTAAAGTGATAAAGACCCTCACTTCACTGTGGTGCAAATTTTATGTGTCCTCTTGGCTAGGCTATGGCTCCCAGTTTGGTCAGCCATTAGTCTAAATGTGTCTGGAGGTGTTTTTAAATGTAAGGAACATGGAAATCAGTAAACATGGCGTTTTAAAAAGAACATTGTCTTCCATAGCATGGATGGGCCGTGTTCAGTCGGTTGAAGTTCTACGAGAAAAGACACAGTCCCCCGAGAAAGAAAGATCCTGCCTCCACGAATCCTTTAGCAGCAGAAACAAGACAGCTATGCCAGGTCTTGGGTAGGCCTCCAGCCTGTCCTCCTGCTCCACAGATTTCAGCGTTGCCAGCCCCCACAATCACATGACCCAAGTCCTTAAAATAAACCAAGTTCCCTCACCCTCCCCACCCCCACCCCGTGCACACACACATCTATTGGTTGTTTCTCTGGAGAACTCAGTCTAATATAAGTAACTCCCAATGGCTGGTGGCCAAGAGAGGTGGAGCTGGACACTTCTGGGGGCTCTGGGTTCCTTCTGTCCTGAGTACTGCCTCACTAAGAGAGTCAACGCTCTAGACCTCAGTTCCTCAGTCTGAGAAATAGGCTGTTCCTGTGAAGTCTCCCTCGTAAAGGAGCCAGAGGGTCCTCCAAGTCATCCTTCAGCCTTTCCTTGAATCCTTTGGTGATGGGGCAAACCTTTCATCTAAATGGACAGACTTTACCATGGGAAGGGATAATGGATTTGAATGAGTTTGCCAGAAGGTATAAACAGCTGATTTTATTATTTCCCAAGAGAAATTCTTGCAAAATGCCAAGAATTCGGGGAATTCAGGAGCCTGGGGACCGCTGGGACTTCTGCCCCTGGCCTCTTTGTCTACAGAATCACAGTTGGGCAAAAGGCTCTGGGAAATAGAGACACTGGGGAATCAGTTGGGAGATGTACTGTGAATGCTACACCTGTCAGAAACAGGAGGGCAGCAGTACAACATCACACACACACACACACACACACACACACACACACACACACACACACACACACACAGGTCCACTGAAAGAGGAGAACCATGGGAGCCAGAATGTCTGAGAGGGGGCAAGGGACAGGGAGTTGTTGAATTCTTTGTGTTCTCTGCTCCCTCCGGCTTCCTGCCACTGGTCCATGTCCAAAGAGTGACTAAGGAACTAGCCCAGAACTGGGTCTCATGTCTGTCTTGACCCATGTCTACAAAGAGCTGTGACCCTGGGGGTATTAATCTAGTCCTGTTTTTTTAAAGAGAAAGCATCCTTTTATAGTTATTTGTTATTACTGTAGTTTCTTGGGTTATAGTTAAGTTATACTTGGCAGTTGTGGGGTATCTGTTTCTAGAGAGGGCCTTTTTTCTTTAAAAAGAATTATTTATTTAAATTTAAAGGTGTGAATGTTTTGTCTGCTGTATGTCTGTGTACATGTCTGGTAGGTACCCTTGGAGATCAGAAGAGGATGAAGGATCCCTTGGGACTGGAATTAAGGATGGTATGACCAAGATGGTGCTGGGAATCAAACCCAAGTCCTCTTCGAGAGCAACAAGGATTCTTAGCCGCTGCCGGTCCATGTCTCCAACCTCCAGAGTGTGTGTGTGTGTGTGTGTGTGTTTTTTCCTTAACCTTTATTTTCATGTGTGTGTGTGTGTGTGTGTGTGTGTGTGTGTGTATGTATGTATGTATGTATGCATGCCACAGTGAGTGCTAGAGGTCAGAGGGTAGCGTGAGTCAGTTCTCTTCTTCCACTGTGGAACTATGTCAGGCTCACTGGTAAGCACCTTTACCTGCTGAGCCATCTCGCCAACCCAGAGGATATCATTTTTAAAGACTTAAAACACAACTGGCTGGACATGGTGGTGCACACCCTTAGTCCTAGCACTCAAGAGGCAGAGGCAGGTGAATCTCTGAGTTCAAGGACAGCCTGATCTACAAAGCAAGTTCCAGAACAGCCAGGGCTACACAGAAAAACCCTGTCTTGAAAAACCAACACACACAGAGTAAACTTCACTGAATGAAGCTGTCAAACATTGTCCATAGCCCCTTGCTGAGTGGAGCCACAGGAGCACTTGTTACCACTAAGGGCCAGTATGCCTAATACTTGGCTGTGAGAACCTGAATAGCTCAGCCAGGTTTACAAGAGCCTGGGAGTGATAAGCTACCCCTGGGAGAACAGTAACCATAAAGGGGGACCAGAGGACCCCACCTTTGCCCCTGCCCCTCAGCCATACTGAGGAAGTTGGGCAGGGGCTGTGGTGCCTCTATTAGCAGTTCGGACCTTGATTTCCACAGAGTAGTCTCCCTGGCAACTGACTGGCATGGATCAGCTGGATGCTGATGGATGTCTTTGGGTACCAGTCTGCATGGACTCGTGACTATGGTAGGCACTAAGCAAGACTGCAGAGACTGAAACCAAGGCTGGGTGATGCCATCCTGGAAGGAGTCTTCATCTTCAAATGCCCTGGGCGTTTCTCTTGGGACAGGGACTGTGGCAGTTATGTTTATTTATGGTATATATTGCTTTTGCGATTGTCTTTGCTTCCTGATCCCCAAATCTGAGTAGTGTGCCTTTGGCTCTCAATCTAATGCCCCCCCATCTAAATGTGCCCACCCTCCATCTGCATGACCTTGTCTTTGGTATTACTGGGGGAATTTTGAGCCTGTATGTACACACAGGCTACTTACCGACTGCACATTCTGTGAAACACATCATTGAGCATTTTTATTATGCAAAATCAGAGTTGTGTGCACATACCTCAGCGGTGCCTGATGGATTGTTCCATGTGGCCTCAGTTGCAGTCAAGAGTGAGATGGCTCAGGAAGTAAAGGCACTTACCACACCAGACTGGCAACATTAGTTTGATCTCTGTTAGAAGCAGAGAAACAGCTCCACAAAATTCTCCTCTGACCATCATGTACACTGCCTTTCCACATATGTACCTGCATACATACAATTAAAAAAAAAAAGCAGGAGAGACATGGTGAGCCGAAACATGGTGGTACACTAAGGAGTTGGGGCAGAAGAATAACGAATTCCAGGCTAGTCTGGGCTACATAGAGAGACTCTGCCTTTAAAAAAGAAAGAGAAAAGGATAAACACTAGATAGATCCAAGATAGCTGCTAGTGCAACATAGATAGCATCCTGTTTTATGGTGAAGTTGCATAAGTAGGAATGCATACCAAAATAGCAAGAAAAACAGATTCATGCACATACACTCCACGTGCAAGGCCAAAGAAGCCCGGCCCACCCACCAAGAATCTATATCATGTGACTTGGGCCTCTAGCCTCCAAAACTAGAAGATTCTCCAGGGAAAGTTACAAGGAACCAGCCAAGATTGTGAAGTCATCCTGACCTAGACCTAGGTAACTGACTTAGAATAAATTTTGTTCGTTCTCAAGTGCATTTGTGTCTGCCGCTTTTCTTTCTTTAAAATCTTATTTTTAGGGCTGGAGAAATGGCCTAAATGTGGGTTAAGAGCACATATTGCTCTCCCTGAGGACCACAGTTAGGTTCCCAGCACCCACATCAGCAGGCAGCCTACAACTGCCTGTAACCCCAGCTCCGGGGGACCTGACCCCTCTGACCTCTAAGGGCACTTGCATCCGTGTGCACATACCCCAACTCCCACATACACATAATTAAACTAATAAAAAATATTTTAGTCTTATTTTTACTTGTGTGTGTCTGTGATGTGTGTGCACATGTCACAGAGTATATGTGGAAGTCATAGAATAACTTTGGTGTTCATTATCTCCTTTCACTTTTACATGGGTTCCCAGATTTGAACTCCATCACCCGGCTTGCACAGCAAGCATTTTTGCCCCCTGAACCATCTTGCTGGCCCTTTTTTTTTTCTTTTTTGTCCTTTCTGTTTTAAGAGTCAAGGTGTTGTGTTGCCCAAGCTCTACTCAAACTTACTATGTAACCAAAGCTGTCCCTGAACTCTGGAACTTGCCTCTGCCTTTGAAGTGCTAGGACTTGAAATATGAGGCACCATCTCTGCCATGACACAATATTCTATTGTGTCATGGTGTCTGTGGTGCCACCACACAGTGGGAATTTCTATGCTCTGCTGTTACCTGCTGGGACCACTATTGTTTTCCTGGTCCTCTGTTACGGAATCGTAATTATGCAATTTGTGCGTGCACTGAGATTTTCTCAATTAATATTCAACATGCCACAATGGAACCCTAGGAAAACCTGGGATTTCCTTAAGCTTTTATATATTTATGTATTTCCTTTTTGGTTCTTTTCAAGACAGACTTTCTCTGTGTAGCCCTGGCTGTCTTGGAACTCGCTTTATAGACAAGGCTGTCCTGGAACTCAGAGATCTGCCTGCCTCTGCCTCCACTCTGTGCCAATGCCGCCCAGTCTGGTTCCTTAAGCTTTTTAAGTTTAACTTACCAATGTGATTCCTACTATGAATCTAGTAAAGGTACACAGCTGCATCCAAGGGCAAGGAGGTAATAACTTAGGTAATTAAACCTCCTTAAAAATCTTTTTCTTCTGCAAGTGCTGGAAATCAACCCAAGCATTGGAACACTGGGTACACACTTTCCCTTAGATCTTCACCCGAGCTCTCCCAAAATTTTTGAAGCCATTTCCTAAATTTAATGTATCCAGTTTTTTTTAACATATTTGTTAGATCTATTTATTTTATTTTATGTGTGTGTTTGCCTGCATGTACACCCTGTTGATGCAGTGTCCGTGGAGGACAGAAGAGGGCATGGGATCCCCTGGAACTGAAGTTATAGACTATGTGAGCCATCACATGGGTGCTGGGAATTAAACCCTGCTTCTCTGCAAGAACAGCTAGTGCTTTTAACCGTTGAGTCATCATTTCCCCAACTCCTCTATCCAGTTTCTTAAATTTATCAATACCCATTCTAACAAAGCAGAACTTTGCCCAAGTCTCTAAGTCATTATTAAATATCAGTAAATTCAGCTTTTAAATATGGTGACTATAACATTTTCTCAACACATTTCAACACTGTCATAAATTTAACCAAATCTCCCTTCAGTGTTGTGCTTAAAATCTTAAGACCAAAATCAACTAGTCTTTTTTTTTTTATTACTTATGTGTGTGTTGGGTGTTATGTGAGTATACACATGCCAGGCCCTCATGTGTAAGTCCTTGAGTTCTACCCCACATGTCTCTTCTTTCCTACAATACAGGTCATCAGGCTTGGCATCAGGCACCTTTACATTCACTGAGTTGTCTTGCCAGGCCCCTCTTTTCTATCTTTATTTAAATTCTTTGTATTTCTCAATTCCTTCAACACTCATGCCCCTTCTTCCATCCCTCAGCGCTCTGGACTCTACCTCTTGCAACATCTTTGTGGATACTGGGATCATGTATGTTAGACCATGCTACTAACTGGACTCTCAGGGAGCCGGGGGACATCCCCAGAATATGCTTCCTGTGTGGTGAAATACTGCTGCAGACGTGCTAACTCATGAAGACTTTACCTCTGCCTATGTACTTCCTGAATCCTGGGCTTGGTGGCTTTTCCTTTTTTTTGTTTGTTTGTTTGTTTGTTTTGTTTTGTTTTGTTTTTGTTTTTCGAGACAGGGTTTCTCTGCGGCTTTGGAGGCTGTCCTGGAACTCGCTCTTGTAGATTGAGAGCTCTTGTAGATTGAGAACCACTGCCCTATTTAATTCTGGCCCTTTCTGGGTTAGAGATATCTTGGACCTGTATTTTAGACCTTTATCTGAGAGCAGGTCTAGCACTAAAGCTGTTGTTTTCTGAGCACCCACTTCCAGGGTGTGTTCTCAGTCCTAGAACAGGGCTGTATTTCCTTTCCGATCTTCTAACCTAACCCAACCCTGACAATTCCACACTCACCCCCTGAGCACGTCCCACGAGGTCCCACATCTTTAAGTACCACCAAGTGATGATAGTATCATGAGCTGGAACTAGGAGGACCCCAGCTCAATTTCCAACACCCACATGGTGCTCACAGACATCTATAACTCCAGTTACAGGGATCTTATGCCATTTTCTAACCTCTAAGGGTACCACTGCGTGCATGTGGTACACAGACATACACACAAGCAAAATATCCATACACATAAAATAATAAAATATGCCGGGCAGTGGTGGCGCACGACTTTAGTCCCAGCACTCAGGAGGCAGAGGCAGGTGGATCTCTGTGAGTTGACACCAGCCTGGTCTACAAGAGCGAGTTCCAGGACAGCCTCCAAAGTCACAGAGAAACCCTGTCTCGAAAATAATAATAATAATAATAATAATACATTTTTATAAAAACATAAACACTAAACAAATTTACTATCTGAATTTTTTGAGATACAGTCTCACTATGTAAACCAGGCTAGATTTAGAGATCTACCAGCTTCTGCCTCCCAAGCACTGGGATTTAAGGTATGCACCACCACACTTGGCCTCCATGTCTTTGAGTTTTGTTCCCCACCTGGGCTCATATGTGCTAAGCAAGCATGCTATCACTGAACATCTTTCACCCACTTGGATTTTTATTTATAATTTTTTTATATGTAGGAGTGTTTTGTATGCATGTATGTATGTGCACTACCTGCGTGCTTGGTACCTGAAAGGACCAGAAGACGGTGTCAGATTGCCTTGTACTGGAGTTATGGATGGTTTTGAGCCACCAGCTTGCTGATGGGATCTGATCCTGGCTCCTCTGCAAGAGTAACAAGTGCTCTTGACAACTGATACATCTCGTTTTTAAATTTTTTTAATTTTATTTTTATGTGTGTGTGTCTTTTGCCTGCATGTATGACTGTGCACCACATGTATGCTTGGTGCCTGTGAAGGTCAGAAAGGGGCTTCGCATCCCCTGGGGCTGCAGTTACAGATGATTTTGAGCTGTCATACAGGTGCTGAGAATCATACCCATGTCCTCTGGAAGAGCAGCCAATGCTCTTAGCCACTGAGCCATTTCTCACATTGAGCTGGGTACTGTGTGAACTGACAACAGACAGAAGCCCCAGGACTGGGGGAGAAGGAAACAGAGTGCTAAGCAGTGCCAGACTTCATGGCTCTCAGCTGGTGTCAGCAGTGTCACTGGAGTCCCCTTTCACCTGTTGAAGCCTGAAGGGCCACCATTGTCTCAAGCCACTTTGCTAGGTTCCTAAGGCTGCGGGAACAAATTACCACCAACTGGGTGGCTCCAACAACAGGATTTTGTTCTTTCCTCCCTTCAGCTTCAAGATGTTATCACCACATCCCTGCCAGCTCTGCCTTTGAATTGCCATTTCTCTGTCTATTCTGAGGACGCCTGGGTTGGATTTAGGGAAACCTGAATTAATCTCATCTACAAAGATCTTTTTTCTACAAGTGAGGTCACCTTCACAGGTTCTGGGTGCAAGAGCATGAGGGTGTCTTGGGAAGGGAGGGCACAGTCCAGCCCTCTGCATCCATGTATCCTATGTGTTTCTCACGTTGGATGGGCACTTGTATCCCAAGCTTTCCTCCCAGGACACCATTGTCTTCCTAGGAAGCTCCCCTCAGGCTCTTCAGCTCCAAGCTGTCCTGGTTTCTCTCCCTGGAGGCTTCCTGGAGCTGTGTTTCCTAACAGCACCTGACATTTCCCTCCCCTCCCGCGGGATTCCCCTGGAAGGAGAGTCGGGAGAGTCACTCAGAAGGAGATCGTTCAGGCATCAGCTGCACTCGGGTGTATCCTTGGTGGGTCCCCTCCCTTGAGAAAAGCTGCCTGGGTGCCATTGAGCCTGGAGGAGAGACTGCCTAGCTGCTTCCTGTTTACCCTCTGGACATTAATTAATTTCCTTCTGCGCTGGGGGGGGGGGGGGACTTGCTTGGTCACAAGCTCTTTAGCAGCTTTGCACTCGGGCTGTAGCAATGTCTGGAATGGCATCTAGGCTGTTGTCTGTCATTCCAGTTAGTATTCAGAGCTACAACCTCCCTCCTCTCCCCACTGTGTTGATGCGGAAACTGTGGAGTCATGCTTGGAGGAGAGAGGCAGAAGCCAGTTTATTCCCCACAGGAGAGGTCTTTGAAAGAAAAGGGGGAGTTGGGGTTTAAAATAGAAAGTGCCCAGCAGTCGCCTCTCTGGCTTCCCCTGCAGCATTCCCTTCACACACCTCAATAGACAGCCCCTCTCTGAGAGAGAGAGAGAGAGAGAGAGAGAGAGAGAGAGAGAGAGAGAGAGAGAGAGAGAGAGAGAGAGAGGGAACAATGAGAACCCTGCAAGCAAAGACAGATGGACAGAGAAACCCTTGTAGGCATGTGCCACCATAGCCCAGCAGGAAAAACAAAATTTAACAACCAAGTATAATAAGTAGGGATTGGGAAAGCCAAGAGTATATGTGTTTTCTTCTTCCTGCCTCAAGATAGTGTATATGTTTGCTGGCCTGGGTCTCGCTTTCTTTATTCAAATGGTGGCAGACCATATATACCTGATATAAAACTTATTAGTTTAACTTCATTAGTGTTTTGCTGTGGTGCTGAGGATGATGCTAGGGCCTTAGTGTGGCTTGCAAGCATCTTCTGCTAAGCCACAGCCCAACCCCTCTCAAGTATAAACTTCATTCAGACTGCAGCCAGTCTCCAGAACTCATCTTGCAAAACTGAAACTTAACATCTGTTGATCAGCAGTCCCACAATCCCCTGCCTTGTTCCCGGGCAACCACTGTTGTGTTGTTGCTGCCTGTTAACTACTGTAGGGGCCACGCATAGGTGGATCGTACAGGATTTGCCCTTCCATCCCTAGCTTATTGCATTAAAATTAAAATTAATGCTCCCTTTTCTCTGTTGTGAACGTGAGTGTGCAGTGTCTCTCTGAGACCCTGCCTTCAACTCTCCTGACTGTGTATGCAGACATGGAATATTCTGGATCTTACGATAATCCTGCCTTTAATGTTTTAGAATCTGCCGTACCATTCTCTGCAGTGGCCACACCACCTCACATGCCTACCAGCAATGAGCAAATGTCCCAGCTTCTCTCCTTCCCAGTGCTTGTTACTTCCCGGGGGGGCCTTATGGAGGGCAGGGGCTCTGGGATCTAAGGACTAGATCAGGCCAAAGAAGACAAATCAGTTTCTATTGAGAAGAGGACTGAGTGACAGTGGGGTTGGAGTGGGGGCTGAGAAGCTGTGCAACAGTAGAGGTAGTTGGAGAGTTGGGGGAAATTTTCTAGAAATGTGGGGTCATCATAAATGGCTGCCTGTTTGATGACTGAGAGAGTGTCATGACAATACCAACTAAGTTATTGGCCTCTGGGAAACACTGCTAGGGTTTTGTGTCCAAAACAAACCTATGGGATCCTGGTGTTAGAAAAACAGCTGGAGAAACAAAACTTCAACAGCCTCCAGTGTCTGCATTACAGACTGACTACCCAAGGGTGGCCAAGTATCTGACATTTTGAAGTTTTTGTTGAGCCTAATTGTCTTCAGATGTGACTTTGACATGAAAGAATTTTCATTCTGTGTTGGGAAATAGCCTTTCTGCCTACTCTGAGAGGAATGGGCCCTGGGAAACTGAGTGTAAGATACAGAATGAAGATATCGGTCTCAGTGGGCAGAACACAAAAAGCAATGGCGAGTGTGCAAGCCCAGTGCAGAGTTCTGGGTGCCTGTGCATGCAAACCTGAGTATACAATACCAGATTTGATCAGCATGTTATTTTCACATTTAAAGTAACAATAGTATAATAGTAGAAGCTGGGGGGGGGGCGCTCAGTTAAAACACTTGCCCTGTAGGCGTTAAGGACTAGGAGTTCAGAAACCCACTGTCTTAGTTTCCCATTGCCATGATAAAACACCATGACAAAGACAGCTTATAAATAGAGCATTTAGTTTGGAATTCACAGTTCCAGAGGGTTAGAGTCCATGACCATCATGGCAGGCAGGCATGGCTCTGGAGAGGTAGCTGAGAGCTTATATATTGATCTACAAGCACCAGGCAGAGAGAGCTAACTAGGTATGTATAGCCTAGGCTTTAGAAACCTCAAAGCTTGCCCCCAAGTGACATATCTCCTCCAACAAGGCGACACTTCCTGATCTTCCCCCAAATAGTTCCACCAATGGGGGACCAAGTGTTCAAACACATGAGCCTTCGGGAACCATTGTCATCCAAACTACCACAGCCACATCTTGTGAGGTAGGCATGACAGCCTACCTGTAATTCCAGCCTCAGAGGGCAGAGACAAATCCCAAGACTAGCCATATCAGCAAGCTCTGGGTTTGATTGAGAGAGCCTGTCTCACTGCACAGGTGGAAAAACAAGGATGATTCCAGACATCAGCCTTATGTAGTGTACATGTACCCACACAACATGCAAAAACATACACATAGGTCTGCATACCATATACAAACAAAAAGTGGGGAAAATAACTATGACAATAACAGCAGAAACCTAGATCTGAAACCCCCAGTTATAGTACCAAAGGCTGCAAACAGGAGTGTGCTGGCCCAGACAAATGTTGACATTAAAGAACGTTTAATATTTCTCTCACAGATGGGAATGGATCCGTTATCTCAAACACAGGTTGTTACAAAGTGGGTCAATGCCTTTTCTACACATTTTCATGCTGTGTGATGCTGCCTGGAGTGTTGCAACACAGTGTGAGACCTTTACCAAATGTGGCCACCCTTCGCTGAACTCCCTAGTCTCAAGAATCATGAGCTAAATATAAATCTCTTGATAAGTTACACAGACTCAGGCAGTCTGTTATAGCAACAGAAAATGCAGGGAGACAAGTTCCTGGGTCCTTGTTCCCATGGCATGAGCTCTGTCTGGTGGAAAGTCTAGAGCCCAGTCCCTTGGTTTGATAATGTTTTTTTTCTCCCAGACACCAGCTGTGGGCATGGGTTTCCCTTGAACCCCTCCCCGAGTACCACCACATAATCTGTGCCCACATGGACCAGGCACTTCATTGGCGGGTTGGGCATAGTAGTAACAGGCAAAGGTAGCCATGTGCCCAGAGGAGTTTTTCAGGGTGCAGTCAAAGCCTTCCCTGGGGCTCCCCTCTTGGTCTCTTTCTCCCAGAATAATGCATTCTTCTGTCGCAGTAGTTCCTAAATGTTTGGGGTAAAGTCTTTAAAACTATTGAAGGCTTCAAAGTATTTCCCTCGTGGAGACCTTATCTAATGCTAGTGACAGTATTGGAAATTAAAACAAAGGGCTTTGGGACTAGAGGTGGCTCAGTGGATAAGAGCACTTGCTGGTCTTGCAGAGCACTTGAGTTCAGTTCCCAGCAGCCATAAGGAGCCTCACCCCAGTGCCCTCTTCTGGCACACATGCAGTATGAGTACATTCAGGCAAACACTTATGCACATAAAATAAAAAGAAGTAAATACTTGGAGGGAGTTGTTTTTGGTTTTTGAAGAACGGGTTTCTCTCTGTATCCCTGGCTGTCCTAGAATCTCATTCAGTAGACCAGCCTGCCTTGAACTCAGAAATCTGCCCCCAGAGGGCTGGGATAAAAGGTGTGTGCCACCATACCTGGTTAAATAATCCTTCCTTTTTTTTTTTTTTTTTTTTTTTGGAGGGGCTCTAAAGGGCTTGCTTGTTAATTTAAAATTAGTTGCAATAAAGAAGAGGACAATGTTTCTGGAATGATATATAATTACAGTTAGACAACAAAAGGAGAAGGAAATCCAGAATGGGAAATACATAGAGCCAGAAAGTAGGTAGATGATTGATTGTCCTGTGCTTTCGAGGGCAGAATTGGGAATAGGGTAGTGGTTACAGAGTTCCTTGCTAATGAAAATGTTCTAAAATCTATTGTGGTTGCACAAAGCTTTGAACATGTTAAAAATCCACTGGATTTTATACTTCCTTTATTTATTTATTTTTTTAGTTTTTTGGGCTGAAGATTGGACCCAGGGCTCCATACATGCAGAGCATCTGATCTGCTAGTAGCTATGCCTCAGCCCCAGACTCTGTGCTATAGATGAGTAAATTGTATGTGGGTTGCATCTCAACAAAGCTGTTTTTTTATATTTAAAAAAAAAGATAACAAATTTACATGTGAGAGAAATAGATTTTTACAAGAATTTTCTAAAGGAAAATAAAGACGTAAGAAGAGGGGCTGTTTCCTGTTGTGAGTGTCTGGTGCCTTGCTTCCTACCCACAGCTGGTTTCCAGGGTGGCAGCTGCTGCGTTCAGGCTGTCACAGCAGGTTGTTTGGAGCTGGGATATATACAGAAAGCTCAATGTAACACACATTGTGTCACTGGAAGAGGCCCTTGAAGAGCCTCGGATTTCTCAAGGATCTCAGGCTCCTCCCAAGGTCTTTAAAGGTTCTGACTTCCTGTATAAATCTATACTTGCCCTTTGGAAGCCCATAGCCTTGGCCCTAGTCCCATTATCGCTTGTCCCATTGCAAAATGTTCCCAAACCTGCTTATCTGAGCTCATGTTGTGTGGGCCCCACCTCCTTGAGATGCCCTGTGTGCCTGTCACCTCTAGGTACAGCATTTCAAGTCAGGGAGCAGTTAGTGGCTTGGGGCTAGACTGGCTACACCCTCCTAGCAGAACTCCCACCAGCAGTGACTCAGTGCCTGCTGTTGGATAATACACCCCAGACTTTCTGGTGAGCAGCCATCTGTGCACACAGTTCCTAGAGATGTGCTGTTTAGAGCCACCAAGAGGAAGCTGAGATCCCCCTGGGTGCCTCGATGTTGCAAGGCAAACCAACCCCTCCAAGGCTAGCACCTGTAGGGGCAACATCTGGATTTGATTCTTCCCATTACCTCATGCTGCACTGGTATCCTTAGGCCTACAGTCAGGAGCTGGTTTCCCCAGGGCTGTGGCCCAAGCTGCAGTCGCATGGGATACCATGAGGGGCTAGTTAGCTCCTCTCTCTCATACCCAGTTTATGAACCATGACACAAAAGTCCCCAATGAGCTTAGAGGGAAAGACATAGAGAAGAGACCCAGATGCTAGGGTATGTCCTGAAGTTGCCCAAGCGTCCTTGGACACAGTTGCAGCTGGAAATCAAGCAAACAATAAAGGACAGCAGCCTTTGCCCAGCCCCAGGTTGTTGTTTCCTCCTTAGCCCTTAGACCTTTGGGAGCTCCACCCCAACTGGGATTCTTCAGGAAGGTGTTACCTTGTGACTCAGTTACCCAATCCCCCACTCCTAATGGGGTTGTCCTCCTCCCACCATAGAGATGGCCACTGTCAGCGATGGGGCTCTTGAGTTGAAGGGTAGAGTTGAAGCAACTAAGAGAAGGCCCCTGAGGGGGGCAGGCTGCACCATGGCAGGCCTGCCTAGTCTCTGGATTGGCCCATGGTATTTCTTGGTCTTTCCAAGAATATGATAGCCTCACATGACCTGGAATGTGGGGGGCTTGCAGAGATGGGACCCGGTGTGGCTACATGGAGGGCGGCAAGCCCACAAATCTCCCACATTGGCAGTAGTTTATTCATTTGTTTGCGACCAAGAGCTACTCTGCCTTCCTCCTGTCCCCCAGTACCACCTGCCGACCCCAGGACCTGGGTACACAGTTTGACAACTTTTGTATTTGATCTCCCCATTTCATAGTCAGGAGAAAAAAAAAAAAAAACCATCCCAGGGGGTGGAGTCTCTTGCTAAATAAGCTAAGGGGTCTACAGGGGCCTGTGAACATTAGGTATGAATCACCCCAAGGACAGGGTTGCATGGGTGAGGGACAGAGACTAGCATTAAGGCAACAGCCAAAGAAGAGCAGGATGGATGAAAGGAGAACCCTTAGCTGGGCATGGCCTATATTCCCAATAGTTGGGAAGCTGAGGCAAGAGGAGTGCGAGTTTGAGGCCAGCCAGGGCTACACAGAAAGGCAGAGGAAGGGAAAGAAAAGAAAGAACCCCATAGCCCTGACTTCCTTCCCTGAGCTGAGTCTAGCCTCTAGCTCTGGGAATTACCACCATGCTGTCCCCCTTCCCTCAGCCTTTCTGACCCCCAAGAAGGGAGCCTTGACCCATACGCAGAGGTCTGTTTGGGAAGCTGAATGTTAGGCTAAGGCCCTTTGACCACATGGCCTTCTGAAGCCCTAGGAATTGAGGAGTTCCCAGCTTCCTCATTCCCCAGTCAGGGTAAGGGTGTGTCTTCTTCATTCCTGGGACAGTCCCAGAGTTCTGCATAGCCCAACACACCCTCCTGACCACAGGGCCAACATGGAATGGATATGCCAAGGTCCCTGTCCTGCCCTGACTCCTGTATTTTCTGGAAACTTAATTGCTTTCGACACTTTCTCAGATGGGTCAAGGGAGCTGCATGGTATGGTAGGGAAGGAATGAAGAGCAAACGGGGTCAGGAGGGAATTTGGGGGAGCCACAGGGGACACTGGCCCCTGCCAGAAGCCTTGCCCGTGTTGCTTAGTTTTGTTTCCCTCATCGATTTCTGATGCCAGGGTCACTGTCTTCGTTTTACAGAGAGGGCATGGGGCTTGGAGCTGTTAGGTAGATTACCCAAGGGGCTACATCCCGGCTGAGGGGTTGTACAGCTGGAGGACAGAGGCTAAGGCAAGTGTCACAGTTGCCAGCCAGCTCTTCAGAAGGCCCTGTGCTCAGCCACATGGCACCTTGTGTCACTGGGTGACAGACAGTGAACATAGCCCATAGAACTCAGCTTGCCTCTAAGGCCGGTGCCTGCCCAGTGGAAGGCAGAGCTCTCCAAACTGACCTTTAACAATGGTAGATGGTATTCGGTGAGGTTCCCTACAGGAGACGGGGCTTGGTATTCTGGTCCCTCCAGATCCATAGGGCAGAAGCCCATTCTTTGTTCTCAGAGGTACAACTGCCAAAACCCACCATCCTTTTTCTGTCCTGTATTCATCAGCACTGGCCTGACTCATGCCTAGCAGTGGGTGAGGGGTGATCAGTCCTCCACCGCCCCCAAATGCCTACATTGTAGGAAGTCAGCCTCTGTTTCTTCCTCTACAGATCCAGATGATTGATTTTCTGCCTCCTTCCTTAAAGGCGTGTCTAAGATCACAGGCATAGGAAAGGTGTCTGGAGAAGTTTAGATTACCCCACCAAATGACAAGAAGGCCCTCTCTAGGGTTCTGCCAGTCACTCCACCTCCTTCTCAAAGCCTAGCAACTTTAAGAGTCTAATCCAACACTCCCAGGTTGACCATGCCTGTTCCCATATCTCTGAGCAGAGAGCTGTCAGCTCAGGACACTCAAGCTTGGGAGAGGGTTGGATTGGCCTGTCCCTGGCGTTGTGTGAGAATCCTAGGAAGTCCAACAACCCAGAACAGCACAAACAGGGCTCCTGGATCCCACTGCTCTCGGCTACACTCCAGCAATCCTTGAGCCCTGGTGGAAGTTCTACAGATAGGGTGTAGTGCCTCGTGTGGAGGTGGGGGCAGTAGTATCTTCCTCACCCATCCTAAAGTTAATAGCCAAGACACCTGTAGTAAAAGGTTCCCAAGAGGAAAATGCTCTGGGTGAGTTGGCTGGCTCTTGACCTCTGGTGTTCTCTTCTCTTTCAGGACCTGGGCATGGAGTCAACCTCCTTGGATGATGTGCTGTACCGATACGCCAGCTTCCGGAACTTGGTGGACCCCATCACACATGACCTCATCATCAGTCTGGCACGTTACATCCACTGCCCCAAGCCGGTAGGCAGATGTGGTCTGAAGTAGCCAAGTCCTGGGGTGTGAGGTGGACCCCTTTCTAGATAGCACAGACTAACCATGGTTGCCTAGGGAGTTGGAGCTCTGCTCAGGGGAAGAGAAATTTCTGAGGTCGACCCCATCTGTGGCTTCCTCTGGGACCTTCTCTCTAGTTCCTGGAGCTGCTTAGTGCCAAGATCTAGAGAGGATGGGAACAGGCAGCATCAACAGAAGACAGGAAAGGAGCTATGAGTCAAATACGAGACAGTAAGCAAAGCCAGTCTTGAAGGTTGGTGGACCGGGAGAGGAGCTAGTTGGTGCCACGAGCCACAGGGAACCAAGTAGCTTAAGCTAGAACCCTGAGGAACAGGAAAGTACTAGAAACAGGCCTCTGAGGAAGCCCTGAAGTTGGCATACCCCTTTCTTTTCTAGAATAGGAAGTGAATTGCCTAAAGGTGAGAAGAGTGACAGGCAATAGAGCTCTCAAGAATAAACAAATAGCCAGGTGTTGGTGGCTCATGCCTTTAATCCCAGCGCTTGGGAGGCAGAGGCAGGCGGATCTCTGTGAGTTCGAGACCAGCCTGGTCTACAAGAGCTAATTCCAGGACAGCCTCCAAAGCCACAGAGAAACCCTGTCTCGAAAAACCAAAAAAAAAAAAAAAAAAAGAGAGAGAGAGAGAGAATAAACAAATAGGTGAGATATTATCTTCATTTCCATTTGAGAGTTGAGGAAAATAGGTACTGAAGTGTGTTGTGCCTTTCATGAGGACTGCAGAGGTGATTGGGTCCACTCTGCAAACCTGGAGCTTGGCAAGACAGTAAGTTCTAACTACCTACCCCATCAGGCCCAAGGATAGGCCAAGAGAAACCTAGCGCTCCTTCCCTTCAGCCTAGGTGAGGCTGGGGGCCATATCAGTCAATGTTACTCAGCACAGGCTGCTACACAAAGTACCATAGCCTGAGAACGTCTAGACAAGAATCCATTTCTCACATCTGGCTGGAAATTCAAGATTGGAGTGTCTGATGAGAGCCTTCTCCATCTGAGATTGCTGCCTTCTCCTGTGCCATGGCATGGTGGAAAGAGATTCTCTAGACCCCTCTTAGAACAGCTCTGATGAGAGCTCCACCCTTACAGCTGGCTCCTTTCAACACGTGAATGGCGGTGGAGCACAAGCCTTCAGCATACCGCATGTGTGACATTTCCCACATCACTTGATTTCCAGAGTTTCATTTTCTTCAACCCCAAAATGGGCATAAAACCATGTCCCTCCTGCTAATGAGGCAGCTCATCAGAGGCACCTGCACAGGCCTTGTCCGTATGGCCACCTGTGCACAAAAGTTGGCCTGTGGCACCTTCTGTGTGCCACCAGGGTATTAGTAGGGCAGTGTAGGAAACAGCAGCAGATAGGACATGGTCCCTATAGGCCAGGTCTTAGAAATCAGCAGGGTTGCTCTCTGACCCAGATTTCCAAACCAGCAGAATGGGCCCAGCTTTGCTGGGGGGTCAAGGACCAGCCTTGGATATTCCGGGACTCCCCAGGTGTGGGTGGGACAGAGATGGAAAAAACATCCAAACTGAAAAGAAGGCTGAGATGCCTGTGCTGACTCAGGGTTGACTGGGACCCCCTTCTTACGGGTCTTTGTATCTGACACTCACTTAGCTGCTCAGGTTGTGGCCTAGATGTGTAGACAGGGGTGTCAAAACCGCCAGCTATTATGGGAGTCTGTTCACATCATAGTGGACCAGAAAGAAGAGAGAAAGGCTAGAACCAGGAACTAGGCTGTCATCTTCAAAGGCCCCTAGTGACCTTCTACCAACTGGATCCCTTCTCCTAAAAGTTCCACAACCAAAATAATCCCACCATCTGGGAAAAGGGCATTCAAAACATGAGCCTGGGTTGTTGGTGGATATTTGGGATTCAAACCAAACACCTGCAGTGATTTAGCCCCTCCTACTGACTCCTCTCTTAAAGTTCTTTCTCCCAGTGGCTTCAAGCTGAGGACCGAGCCTTTAACGCATGGCCCTTTGTGGGCATGTAACATCTAAATTATCCCACATTTACTTGATGGTTACTTTGCTGTCTATTTTACCCACCAGAATAGACTTTTTTTTTTTTTTTGGAGCCTATCCTCCCTCTGTAGACCAGGCTGGCCTTGAACTCTCAGAGTCTGCCTGCCTCTGCCTCCCGAATGCTGGGATTGACAGAATAGACTTAAGCCTTTAGTACCAGCACTAGACAGTAGAGCAGAGGTAGATCTCTTTTAAGTTTAGAAGTCAACCCAGACTACATAGGAAGTTCCAGGCCAGGCAGAGCCACATAGTAAGACCCTGTCTTTAAAAAAAAAAAAAAAAAAAAGACTCGGTGCTGGAGAGATGGTCTGTGGTTAAGTGCATGGGCTGTTCTTCCAGAGGAACTGGGTTCAATTCCTAGCACCCACCTGGCAACTTTACAACTGTCTATAACTCCAATTCCAGGGGATCCAACACTTTCACACAGTGTTTTAGGCAAACACCAATGCACATAAAAATAAAAAAATAAAAATAAAGACTCTAGCCAGGCGGTGGTATCAAATGCCTTTAATCCCAGTACTTGGGAGGCAGAGGCAGGCAGATCTCTATGAGTTCAAGACCAAGCCTGGTCTACGAGCTAGTTCCAGGACAATCTCCAAAGCTACACAGAGAAACCCTGTCTCAAAAACCAAAACCAAAACAAAAAAAACCTCTAAGGATTATCCATCCATCTTGTTCACAGTTATGTCTTGTAATGGGCAAAAAGCAGCACGTTTCATTGTGAATTTGTGTGTGTGTGTGTGTGTGTGTGTGTGTGTGTGTGTGTGTGTGTGTGTGTGTGTGCTTGAGTGCGCAAGCATGCATGGAGGGGGTAAGAGGATGGGAGAAAGCATGTGTCCAAATGTATGCATGCCCCTGTGTGCATGTGCTCATGAGGCGGAAGGACAGCCTCAGGTACCTGCTGCTCCTCAGGTGCCTTCTACCTTTTATTTGAAACAAGGTCTCTCAAGTGGCCTGGAATCTCACCAACTATGTTAGACTAGCTGCTTCCACCTCCCCTCTCACCACTGCTGGAATTACAATCAAGTACCATGATCGTTGTCCTCTGACTGCCATACATGTGCCGTGGCATTCACATGCACCCACACACTCATATACATACATACATACATACATACATACATACATAATTAAAAAATTAAAATAAGTAAGTAAAACAAACCTCAAGATCAAACATTTAATGTTGAACAGTTTCTGCAGGGCGGGCGGGAATCCAAGGCTGTGTCGGGCTTGACTGCAGCTCACTAATGCACACTGCAGGGTTGGAAGCAGGAGGCCTCAGTCTGTTGCCACGTGAGCGTCACCACAGGATTGCTTGGGTGTCCTGTATCACACAGTTAGCCAGAATACCTGTTCTAGAATTCACATACCATACCATCCCTCCGGCCCTTCTGTTCTCGTGATCCCCGAGATAGTTCTGATAAATTTTGGAAGGAGACTACATAGGGCTGGCTACCAGGAGCAAAGGACGGGTGGCCTGGGAGGCTCTACACATGAATGAGATGATTTGGCCCTTTGCTCCTCCCAACCCTAGATCTTGCTCTGTTGCTCCCATTACTGGGCCCAACTAGAAACCAGGGACAAGAGGACCTGGTGATGTACTTCTCAAGACAGTCCTGTGAGAGCAGAGAAGGGCTGAAAACAGGCTGGGGGGTGGGAGTGGGGTGGGGTGAGCCCAGGAAAACCAGCAGGCAGTCTGTCTAAACAGCGCCCAGTGTATAGTAAGTAGAGCCAGCAGAATCTGATTAATGGATGAGTACATTTATGAATGAGGGAAGTCTCTGCTTGGCAGACAAGGTTGTTGGAGTCCTAGGTGCTGTTATAGAGGTGCCTGGGAAATGAAGGTGGCAGATGGCATCTGTCCGTTGGGACACCAGGGAAGGCTGTCGATTGGCCTTGAGCCCCTGAGCCTCTTTCCAACACATCCTGGGGAAGTTCCTCAAACAAATCCTCCCCCAGTGCTTCAGGACAGTGTCACTGGGCAGTTCTGTCAGTTCCCAGAGTCCTGCCAAGTGTGCCATGCCTCCTCCGCTCCTCCCTTCGCCATGGGTGGGAGGAGGAGCTGCTAGGAGCATTCCACAGTCAGACACTGAGCCTTCTGCATGGTTAATCGCAACTCACAGACACCCACGTGGTCCAGTGTCTTGTGGACCCAAAGGCAGCCCAGCATTATGGAGGCTTCGGAACTACTGAGCTAGCATGCTGTGTAAGTCCATCCATCCCCCCTCTGCTCCATTACACACTGTTTCCTCTTGACGGGGCTCATTCCCACCCTCCCACATGGTAGGGAATATGGCTATCCACAGGACCTGTTCACTTGTCCAGGTTCCAGTTCCTAGAAGGTTTCTCATTTTCACTGTCTTCTTCTGTGTTGGGTCCTCCTCTCTTGCTTCCAGGAGCCTGAAAAGGAAGGAGTTGGGGAAAGATAAAAGCAATATGCAAAGGGCCAGATTTCTAACAAGGGGAGTAGAGTGTGTAGGTTGGTAGGAACCAGGGGGCAACGTCTGGATTTATTCCCACTGACGAGGGGTGTGGTGTTGAATTGTATGCCTCGGTTCCCTCCTTTGTGAGGACTGTGCCCAAGTGAACGAAGGAGATGCATAACGATTTCTAAAATGCTCAGTAAACATTAAGGGTGGGAAGTGTGGCTTATGCTAGTGTGGACCTGTTATCTTTGGCCAGGGAGGATCCCAAGCACCACAGAAACAAAACAACAAAAGACCCATGGTGTATCTAGTTCAGGCGAGCAGAGGGGAACTCATCCCTGTGGTTTTTACAGTTAATCTCAAGTCTAATTGGCATGCTCAGCTATTGTCCCTGTTTAGCCAATAAGAAGACCGAGATTGACTCCGTGTGTGTGTGTGTGTGTGTGTGTGTGTGTGTGTGTGTGTGTGTGTGTGTCTCTCTCTCTCTCTCTCTCTCTCTCTCTCTCTTTCTCCCTCTCTCTGTCTCTCTCTCTTATCAACAGCCTCGCTCTGTGCTCGTCTGCCTCCTTGTGGCCGACACTGTGCACTTGCAGCCCTCTTTATGCCTTTGTTCTCTTTTAAGATTCTGCTTTCTGAGCTACTCCAGCTTGGACAACTGAGGGAGAGGGCGTGGCCCGAGGTATTCAGAAACCCAGAGAACTGATTGGAGGAGGAGCTCTGCTGTGGGCTCTGGGTCGGCTTCTTCTGGAAACTAGCAACAGTTCTGTCCCAGAGCATTCCAAAATGATGCTGTGTGTGCTCCACCCCATCCACTGGCTTTTCTTGTCCTTAAGGCCCCTGAGCCCGTGCCTCTCCACCAGAGCTGCACAAGGGAATTACTCTCCCTGCAGGACTAGGATCCAGGAAGAAGGAATTGGGAAGCAGGGAGCAGTCTGGAATAATCGAGGTATTGGGAGTGAAGACAGACAAAACATTGTGGGTTTTCCCAGAGTGTGTGTGTCATGAAGGCAGAAGGGAGCCTTTCAAGGGACCAGGAAGTGGGAGGAGGGTCAAAGGAGAACAGTAGGGGAGAGAGTATGAATAAGATTTAATAATATATATATGAAATGTCACAATAAAACCTATTATTTTGTACACTAAAAATAAAGTTAATCCACTGCCAAGGGACCTGCCCACTCACTAGTGTCTGTTTTTAAGGTACCCTGGGAATCCAACGTGGGAAATGAACTCTAGATGTGCCATTTCTATGCCTTGTCCCATCCTCATACCCCATTCTTTTGCCTCCAAAGTCAGGTGTCACCATTACCAGTCTGCACCATTGCTCCTCATCTCTGCCAAGCCTGTGCTGGAAAGGGCCCTCATTGGCCATACAGTAGGCACCAAAGGTGACTTTAGCCACCCTCACCCAGGTGCCCATTGCTCCACTCACACCTATTTCTCTGTGCCTCCTCGGTCTCCTTGCTCCCCCCTCAGCTTATTCCATGACAAGGGGTTCAACCAGATCCTGAGGAATCCCAGCTGGAGGTCCCATGGGCTCCTCCTATTCAGCTTGTCACTCCCCACCCTACCTTACGCCTGCTTTTCCTCTGGAGCCCTTGGGGATGTGATAAGTACTATGATAAAAGCAACTTAAGAGAGAAAGGGTTTATTCTGGCTTACAGTTCAAGGGGACAGTCCATCACATCCGAGAGTCAGAATGTCAGAGAACTTGAAGTAACTGAACACGTTGCATAATCAAAACACTGAGACACATGAGTGTATCTTCCCACTCCTATACATAATCAAGATAATGATTGATTATCTATCTATTATCTATTATCTATTGATAATGCTAACCACAGGCGTGCTTAGCAGCCCATCTCCCAGGCAAATGCTGCATTCTGTCACACTGACAACTAATACTATCACGCACCCTGTGCTTTCTGCCCAGATCTCTAGCCCAAATCCCCATGCCTTCATCTGCATTCTGCCCACACCTTTTCCAACTTGGGTATGACCTCTGTCACTTTCAGTCCCTTCTATGGGCATGGCCTCAGTCACCCTCTCAACTTCCCAGTTTTCCCACCCCATCTCCCTGTAAGAAAATCCCAGGATATAAACCTCACCCACCATTCCTCTCTGCGGATTCCTTGGCAACACCCAATGATGCATCCCCTTGTCTGTGTTGCATGCTCCCATCCTGTGTGACTAGGCTAAGCAAGAACCTGAGTCTAGGAATCCAGTGTCTGCTCTAGGGGTTCAGTGAGATTGCCCGGAATGGATGAATAATCCCCGTTTATCAGTCAGTCACGCTGAAGCAACAGGGAGCAGATAGGCTGTGAGGAACAGTCCCCCAGAGCAGTCCCTCAGTAGCAGGCCAACTCGATAGCTCCCTGCTTAGATGCTTCACTTCTCCAGGCCTTCAATCGCACGCAGGCTTCCCCACTCCTGTCCCACTGCTCAGACTTCCTTCTCCTACTATTCTGTCAGCTACAGCTCCCTGAAATCTCAGTTCCCTCCTCTATAATGAGGGTGGTGAGAGTATGTAGTGTTCTGAAGTGTGGGCATTCAGTAAAGTTACAGCTTGGTGTCTGCAGTAATCCAGGTGAGAGATAGGATGGTTTGGACAAATGATAGCTTGGGGATTGCCAGGCTTGCCCAGGCCAGATTCTTACTTGCTGCCTCCGTGCCTATAGAACTACCCTTGCCAATTGTTGCTCCTCATTCAGGGATATCTCAGATTTCCTTTCTCCATCAAAAACAAAATAAACAAACAAACAAACAAAAAACCCACTATCTATCTGCTCTTAAAAACTCAGTTTAAGAGCTGGGCATGGTGACACATGCTTTTAATCCTCATGCTTGGGAGGCAGAGGTGGTCAGAACTCTGAGTTTGAGGCCAGCCTAATCTACAGTGATTTCCAGACTACAGTTTTGTTTTTTGTTTTTTGTTTTGTTTTGTTTTGTTTTTTTGAGACAGGGTTTCTCTGTGAGGCTTTGGAGCCTATCCTGGTACTTGCTCTGGAGACCAGGCTGGCCTCGAACTCACAGAGACCGGCCTGCCTCTTGCCTCCCACGTGCTGGGATTAAAGGCGTGTGCCACCAATGCCCGGCTAAGACCCTGTCTTAAAAACAACAAAACACAAAACCAACTTATATCTGAGCCAAGATAGAAATGACCTTGGGTCTTTAGCACCGAAGCTCAGCATACTATGCTGGTCTTTCCATGGAGTATAAGCATTGTGTTTTCGATGGATCTGACAGATAGGGATTCCGGCACTTGGGAGTCACAGAATACTGAGTGTTACAGTTCAAATGGAAAGGTATTCTGGCACTAGGAAGCCAAGGAATACCACAGGTCACAGTAATCATAAGGTAGCAATTTATAGCCCTGCTCCAGGGAAAGGCTTGCTCTGCTCTTGCAGGGGAGGGCTTCCCCAGCAAAGTTGTTACAGTTCAGCTCCAGTCCACCAGAGTGTAACAACTCCACTTGGCTAGGGGAAGGTTTCCCCAGTGAAAGTGTTTCAACCCTGCTCTGCTCCATTCCAGGGAAGGAAGGTCTCACCCAATCCTCATTCAAGAGATTTATTGGGAGGGAAGAATCCAAGAGTGGCTGCCCTCTGCCAGGGTAGCAGAGGACAGCTGGGCAACCCCGAACAGCCAGAAGCTGAACAGGCACAGGTTTTATATAGGGTTTCTTAGGGGCAGAGTTTTTCCAGAGAGATTTTCAGGTTGGGGATTGGTCAGATTTCAATCCTTGAGCTCACACTGCCTAGTCCTCTTGCTCAGGGATTGGTTGGTTTTCTGCTCAAGTTCAGAGTCAGATTTGGTCCTGGTTTCAGGACCAAAGGGTGTTTCTTTCACTGGTACTTTTTAGCCTTTTAGCTCTAATTTTAGGGTCAGGGTGTATTTCTTTCAGCTCTGATTCCAGGGACAAAGTGTGTTTCTTTTGCATTGGTTTCAAAGTCAGGGTGCATTTCTTTGGTTCTGGTTGCAGGGCCAAAGTGTGTTTCTTTTGGCTCTGCTCAGGGTGTGTTTTTTTGGCTGGCCCTTTTTTCCTACACGGAGGATGAGCACCAGGACCCTGTAGATACCAAATGCACTTGTCCCTTCATGAAGCAGTGTGGTACATGTGTACACCCTCCTTTGCAATGAGCATACCCAGGTAAATGGTTATATATAGGAGTAATGGTTGTGCTACAATGTTTAAGGAGTAATGACAGAAAAATAAGTCTGTCCATGTTCAGGACAGACATAGTTCTTTTCTGGATAGGGTCTCTCCTGGCTGTCTTAGAACTCACTATGTACATCAGGCTGGCCTCAGACTCACAGAGATCCTCCTGCCTCTGCTGGGATTAGAGTTCGACACCATGTCTGGCTTTTCTGAGTACTCTTGATCTGTGGTTGGTTGAATTCCTATATGAGCCCACAGCTACAGACTGTACTCATTGAGCAAGCTTGGGTTCTGTACAAAGCACCTGAATAGTAATGACTCAGTTAATCCTCCAAACCCATGTGAAGCCAGTGTTGCTACACACACACACACACTTACTTTACCTATGAGAACTGAAGGCACAAAGAAGTCACATTAATTCCCTCAAGGTCACAGACAAAACCAGGACATGAAACTGCACAATCTGGTCCCAAGTCCCATGTTCTAAATGATTTCATAGGCTGCTTCTCCATTAGTAGAGTGGCAATGATAATCATAATTGAAAAGCTGATACAAAACAAAAAGCTGATACTGCTTGATACATTGAACCTTACCACCTCATATTTGTGGTTTGCATTGGAGCCCCAGTACTCGCTGGCTCTTGGCCCTCAGCACTGGGCCTTCTGGCAGGAGCACACTCTTGCCCATTCCTGGTGTGGGATTCACACTTCTCTACCCAGCTTAGAGCTGGTACAGGGGCTGTGTTGAATTGATTCTCCTTGAGATGGAGTTGGTGTCTCTCTATTAAGTCTTTCCACTGCAGTTAACCCGGTTAATCCGGTGACTTAATTGACAGAAATTAATGTTCTTACTGTTGTAGAGGTCAGAAGGCCAAGATGCAGCTTCTTTAGCCTTTTGTGAAGAATTTTTCCCTTCACGCTTACATAGATCTTCCCTCTATGTCTGTGCCCCAATCACTTCTAAACACACCAGTTGTATTGAGGTAAAGTCCACTAACATGGCCTCTTTTTTCCTTTAATTACCTTTAAATGCCCTGTCTTTCACTGCAGTCACATTCTGGGTAACTGAGGGTTAGGAAATCAATGTAGAGCTGGGCAGCAGTGGCACACACCTTTAATCCCAGCACTCAGGAGGCAGAGGCAGGCGGATCCCTGGGTTAGAGGCCAGCCTGGTTTACAGAGTGAGTTCCAGAACACGGTGGGGGAGGGGGAGCAATACATAATCCTTAGAGGGCTCATGGTTGGTACTCAGGGTCACAAACTCAAATGTTAATGAAAGAGGGCTGGAGAAATGGCTCAGAGGTTAAGATCACTGATGCTCCTCCAGAGGTCCTGAGTTCAATTCCCCAGCAGCCACACCGTGGCTCACAATCATCTATAATGAGATCCGGTGCCCTCTTCTGGAGTGCAGGTATACATGCAGGCAGAACACTGTATACATAATAAATATATCAGTTTCCATAGTGTAGTGGTTATCACACAATTTCTGGCTCAGCGGGTCTGTTCTAGCCAGTCATGGTCAGACCACCTGTAATCCAGACTTTTTATATGTGTCAGGTTATCCAGTGATAGCAACTAATTCACAAAGCAGAGACTCAGAGAATAGCTCAGTAGTAGAGCACTTGCTTACCATGTCTGAGGCCCTGGGTTCGATTCCCAGCAACACACACATACACACACACAACATTTGCACCTGCTACTCCTGCCAAAGGTACTCACTGGGGCCAGCAGAGCAGGCCTCCTTTATGCTGAGCTCCCAGAGAGCCAGGGAACCTAGAGTAGGGATCAGGACACCTCCAAGTTCTCCAGGGTCACCTCACAGACCTGTGCCTATGATTGCCTCTACAGGAAGGTGATGCGCTGGGTGCCATGGAGAAGCTGTGCCGGCAGCTGACCTACCACCTTAGCCCTCATTCACAGTGGAGGAGGCATCGAGGGCTGGTGAAGAGAAAGCCACAGGCCTGGTGAGTGGCAGTCCCTATAGTCTGCCCTGCCCCAGTCCTATTGACTGATACCCTTCCTGGGGGACTATGCCAAGGGAAGGGCCTCAGCCTGAGGGTATAGCAGTAAATCCTGCTTGAAGGAGGTAAGATCATTCTGGATTTAAGGACCAGAAAAGAACTGTCATTCCAGGTACATGAGAGATGCTGAAAGGGAGGTCCCTGGGGTAGGAACTGGGGAGCATGCCCTGCAGATGGACAGGTGGGGATGGGACATGAGGCATTTCTACTTCCTGGTGTTCCTGGTATTTCCTGGGATGGAAACCAGGCACGGTGGGGGTACCTCTGCAATTCTGTACTTTGGAGGCTAAGGCAAGAAAGAAGGTTGCCTCAAGTTGTGACCATCACAACCCACTTCCAGAAAGTTCTCTGGGATATCCTCCCAGGGGATCTAGAGTCTAGCCTTGTCCCAGCCATACAGCAGTGAAGACCCTCCTAAAGACCAAGAGGATAGAGGGCTTGAGATACAACACACAGAACAGGTCTCATGGTAGGAAGCAAGGGAACCCAGCTGAGGGGCAGGCTGTACAAATAACACAGATGAGTGGCCTGCCTTCCCAAAGACTGACAAGGGCCTGGTTCTGTGCCCAGATCATCAAAGTGGCTCCCAATAGGTTGGAAAGGACAGTTTCATTTCCTGTTGCTTTGATAATAAAAAAACAAAAAACAAAAACAAAAAACCACCCTAGCCGGGCAGTGGTGACACACACCTTTACTCCTAGCACTTGGGAGGTAGAGGCAGACTGATCTCTGTGAGTTCGAGACCAGCCTGATCTATAAGAGCTAGTTCCAGGACAGGCTCCAAAGCCACAGAGAAACCCTGTCTCAAAACAACAAAAATTCTATGCTGCAATCCATCATTGTGGGGGAATCAGGATGGCAGGAAATTGAAGCCACTAGTCACATCCATAGTCAAAAGAGGAGAGAAAATTAATGCATGCATGACTCTCAGCTCTCTTTCTCCACCCAGACAGTCAGACTAACTTCAGCCTGAGTCTTCCTGTGTCAGTTAACACAAGCATCCAGACAGTTCCCCACAGACATTCCCACAGGTCAACCTGATCTAGACAATTATGGAGGCTCTTCCCACATGTTTCTAGACATTGACAATTAAAACTACCCATCATGGGGCTGGAGAGATGGCTTACCGAGTTAAGAGCACTGGCTGCTCTTGCACATGATTGGGATTCAGATTCTAGCACCCACATAAGCTCAAAACCATCTCTAACTCCAGGAGATCCAACTCCGTTCTGGCCTCCTCAGGCAACGGACACACACATGGTGCACAAATGTGTGCAGGCAAATGCCCATACACATTAAATTAAAAATAATTGTGTGTGTGTGTGTGTGTGTGTGTGTGTGTGTGTGTGTGTGATAATATATACATGGAGTGCAGGTGCCCTCAGAGTCTAGAGGCATCAGATCCCCCTAGAGCTGGAGTTCACAACAAGCAGTTGTGAACTGCCTGACAGGGTACTGGGAACCAAACTCAGACTCAGATCTTCTGCAAGAGCAGTTTGTGTTCTTAACTAAGCCACCTCTCCAATTCTCCCTACCCCTGCACCTTTTTTGATTGGTTTGGCTTTTTTGGCAGGGTGGGCGGGGGTAGGGGGTAATTTGGGGCTTTTGTTTTGAGACATCTCAGACAAAGAATACTTCTGGCTATCCTTGAACTCAGGCTGGCCTTGAACTCACAGAAATCCATCTGCCTCCCAAGTGCTAGAATTCAAGGCATGTACCACTATGTCCAGCTTTTTTTTTTTAAGACAAGGTTTTTGCTGTGTAGCCTTGGCTAGCCTGGAACTCACTATGCAAACCAGACAGGCCTCAAATTCATAACAGATCCAGCTTCATTCAAGAAGGCCCCAGGGTAGCTGCTTGGGTGAGGCTGATCCTTGAGCTACCAGCATAGGCTATACTCTTGCAAGTTGAGCCATCCCCAGGGTAGGAGGGTCAGGGCTTACTTGAGTCATTTGGAAACTCAGAGAATGAGTATCTCACCAATGGGAATGGGGGTTGGAGATATACTTGCCACCAAGCCAAGTGGTCTGGGCCCCAAGATAGCAAGGAAGGAGATGAAAACATCAAGCCACCAAGAATGCTTTTTCTTTCACCTCTGAAAGCTGTTCTCAGTTATTGGAGGCAGTTCAGCTGCCACTCAATTGTGAAAGCTCAACCCAAGTGACTAACAATGACAGCATTTACTCATCTGCCTATAGGAGGCACTGTTGTAACACTATTTAGTGTTCCTCATAACCTATGATAATTAACTATTTTTTATTAGGCAAGCAACTGAAATGAAGCACAGACCACTGTGAACTAGCTAGAGAGCACAGGGTAGGAAACAGGAGTTAGGAGGAAACTCCAGGCAGCATACAGAAAGACTTGGAGAGCTACTGGAATGGCAGCCTCAAACCTCATGCTCTGTCCATTCTGCTGAGCCTGAAGCAGATGCTGTGGGACACTGTAATCTCCCCATCCTGGCAAGGGCTGGAAGAAACGAGGTCCCAGGTCAGAATTAAGCAGAGACAGTTCTGTGGTGATAACCACTACTGCCTCCAGTAGACCTGCCCTGCTTGCTTAGCCTGCTTATTCCTTCTTTCCTTCAGTCTTAAGGCCCTCCTAGCTGGGAATCCTCAAGACAACATGGTGGATCTGTCAGGCATCCCACTGACCTCACGTGACCTGGAGAGGGTGACCAGCTATCTTCAGCGCTGTGGAGAGCAAGTGGACAGTGTGGAGCTGGGCTTCACAGGCCTCACAGATGACATGGTCCTGCAGCTACTGCCTGCACTCAGTACCCTGCCTCGCCTCACCACACTAGCCCTCAATGGCAACCGATTGACCAGGGCTCTGCTGAGGGACCTCACTGACACCCTGAAGGACCCCAGCAAGTTTCCCAATGTCACATGGATTGACCTGGGCAACAATGTGGATATCTTCTCTTTACCCCAGCCCTTCCTACTCAGCTTGCGTAAGCGCTCTCCAAAACAGGGCCACCTACCAACCATCCTGGAGCTGGGTGAGGGGCCAAGTACTGGGGAAGAGGCCAGGGAAGGTACAAGCCAGGACCCTGGGGTTACCCCTGTGACACCTACCAGAGACCATGAGAGCAGGGAGACATGACCTGGAAGTGGGGAAAACTTGTCAGGATAGCTAAGGCAGGTTAGGGGCTCCTCCCAGAGAGAACAGGACGAGCAGTAACCTCTTGTCCCCAACTCCCAGTGGCTGGCTCTAAGAAGCTCTAGGGCTTTGGGCATGTTTCCACCCAGCCTGTTCTCCCAGAATTGTGCAGGTGGACAAAGCTCTCTGCCACCAATAGTGAGGCCCATAACAGGAAAGGGGCATCTTACTATATTCTTAGAGCACCCTCCCAACTCAAAGGGGCCTCTGAGCGCCTAGTATGAAAAAGATGAAATTGAAGCTGCAGACTTCCCTTTCTTGGCTGGGGGTCCTACTGTGAAGGGCAGTACTATGCCTAGTTCCTTTACCCCTCAACCAAAACAACTTTCTAATAGTTTCAGGCCCTGTTCCCAGAATAAAGTCACAAGAATGGCTTTTCAAGCACTTAATCCTATCAGGAGGCTCCAGGACTAGTTCAACCTGAGTTAGGAGAACCTATTTTTCCAATAATGTTCCCCAAGAAAACTATTTTGAATTAGATGGATCAAGATGTGGACAAAAACCCAAATTAAGGGGGGGCAAAGCCTAACTGGCCAGGTAACATAATTTGGGTAAAATAGGAGCCTCCCTTACATGGTACTGCATAAATACAGCCAAGGGACAGGAATTCAGTGTGGGTGCCTTAATGCTTTGGAATCTTTGCCCAAGACTAGGTTGTGAAAACAGCTTAGACTGACCAGAAGTTTACAGTGCTAAAGCTGGACTGTTCAACACCTGAAAATTTTACTCTTCAAATACATGTTTTTAAGGACCAATACCAAAGATCCTGCTTTACTATATAATGCTCTGTAACTGCTGTACATTGTGACCTGTTGAGTTAATTCATCCAATACAGCAGCAACAAATTTTGTAAACAGGCATTTATTAAGAGATTCTGCTCCTGTGGGGCAGGATGATCACCAAATGTGCCTGACCAGAACAAGGTGGCAGACACATGCTTGGGAGTACTTTCGTAACAATGCTCAAAAGGTAGCTTCCAGAGTCCCGAGTTGATGGTGGCATTGTTGCTGGAGACTCTTCTGGACAGAGCCTGCAAAGGAACTAAATTTCAGAATCACACTTGCTCCAACCAATGGCATCCCTAACATTTAAAGGTATCTTCAGAAAACCATAGGCTCACCACTACCAATCTGCCGGTAATTCCAGCTATTTTAGGTGATATCATCATTTGACATCCTTTCAAAATAATGACAACTAGCTGCTTGAGATAATCACTTACCTCCTCCTTTACCACTGCCGCCAAGATAGACTGCATTCCGGCATTGTTCTCACAATACTTGAGGATATGGACACTCCTAAGATTGTAGGAACAAAGTTATTTCTAATGGCAGCCCCACTGAAACCTAGTTTTAAAGCACAATCTAATAAAAGCATCGAAGTGAAATTGCTTCTGCAATGCCAATCCAGCTGGGTTAACTCCATGGGACCCAAATGGCAAGATGAACTGTCCAAACCGCCACATAAATGAAAATTTTAAGACTTAAAGTACTGAAAAAATGGCTCAGGGTTTGAGAGCACTGGTGGTTGCTCTTCCACGGGACCAGGTTTGATTCACAGCACTCACTCTCCACGGAAGTTGGACGCCTTGACACTCCACCCTGCTTTAGCCCCCGCACCAACTCCAACCAGTATTGAGTAGAAACATTCCAAGTCAGGCTAGACTGGTACATATGAATTACTGCTATAAGTCAAGATGAAAGCTTACCTCACGGGAGGCCACGGCTGCTGGGAATTCTCCACTCCAAATTTCCTACCTAGATGAATAGGACAGTTGTTATAGTTCAGGCCGAGTTAATCCTAAACACCAGCAACTGGTGAGGGCTCGACTGCAGTCAGCCAGGAACAGTTATCGTCAGTTATCGACTCTGACGGCACTTCCTATTAGTGATCTCATCATAGCAGTCAAGCATTCCGTCGTCCCACGCCAACCCCTGCTTTCAGTAATTAACTGGAGACCCTTTTTTAAGGAAGGTCATGAGCACGTGAATGGTGTTGTCGAGACCAGAACACGCCCCGACAACATGATAGAATAACAGGCCTCTTAGCGCCAGGAGAATGTTACCCCAAGGCTGCTTCTGTATAAAGCAGGGGCTGTGGCACTACAGATAGCGAAATTACAACTTTAGCCAGAATTTTACCTCCAGAAAAGTCTTACCTCATGGCGGGGTATACAGCTCCTACTCGACGTTCTGCCAATCCCCCGTCTGAAAGGTTAAGGACACGCGTCCCGAGACATTCGAACACTCGTGGCTCAGCAGTCATCGCCGTGGCTTGTGCAACTGCGGTCAGCTAAAAAGAGGGGGAGGTCGTCAGTTGTCGCCTCGGACAAAACTTCCTATTGCTGGTATCACCCGAGCAGCCAATACCCAGCCCACACGCGGCGCCCCGGGACGCAGGCCCCGACCTACCCGGCTCCCTCCGGTCTGCGCAGGTCCCACGGTGGGGCAGGGAGACCGAGCCAAAGCATCGCACCGGTTCCGCTCCGCTAGGCCCGCGCGACAGAGGCGGCTACAGGAAGGAAGCGAGAAAACCTCACAGAGTCCGCAGAGAGAAAGACTGTGGCCCGTGTGCGCCCCACTCTTAAGGGCCCGGAATAGACCACTTCTCACACGGAGGAGGGTGAGAATAGCAAAGACTCATGGGAACTCCCGGCGCGCAGCCCGCCTCGCTACCCCGGACTCCCCCGTTCTGTTGAGCGAGTGGTCTCCACCGCCGCAGGAATTCTGGGTAGCGAAGAGCGCAGCGCGTTCCAGTGCGCCTGCGCCAAGGCTTAATCGCGGTTTTGTGTCCTCTCTGCGTTTCTTTTACCCCGTGGTCTTCGGAGAATTCGCAGTCCTTGGTAAACTCGTGTGAAGTTTGAAAAAGTCGAGTTAGGTTTGGTAGCGCAGGCCGGAAATCACAACTGCTTCAGAGTCTGAGGCAGGAATTGGAGTTCAGCCTGGGCATAAGAGAGACAGAGAGAAGGGGTGGCCAAAATAATGTAGCTGTGTAGTGGAGAGCCTGCGTAAGCAAGCGTTTTGTCCTCAGGACCTGGAGATAGAGAGTGAGACATTGGCTCTTCTGAGGCTCTCCTGAGATAACACACCCGAAACTGCATTCAGAGACAATAAACAGTAGCTGCTGCTTAATGATTCGGGTCGTTCTGCGCCCCATTTCTGTTTCAGCATATCCACGGAACCTCTCAAGGCCCTATGCAAACAACCCTCATCACATTCCTTAGAGAATTACAGTCAAGAGGAAGTCTTGTTAGATCCATTTTCGTTGTCCCCTGCCCTTGACGCTTCTGACTTTTGCATCGGACTTATCTCTTGGGCAATAGAAAACTGTTAATACTATTCCATCAGTGTATGAGCATGTTGGGGTGTCCCTTAGGAGTTGAGGACATAGCAGACATGAAGTTCTTGGTTCCATCCCCAACAACTCATAAACTGGGTGTTGTGGCAAACTCCCAAGTTCTAGGGATGTGGAGGTAGCAGAATCAGAAGTTCAAGGTCTTTTTCAACTATATAGAGAGTCTGAGGCCAGGATTACATGAGCCTGTAATCCGAGCACTCAGGAGACAGTGAGGTCCTTGCGGGTTCAAGACCAATCTGGCCTACAGAATGAAATCCTGTCTCAAAACACCTCAGTGTAAAGTCTGATAGACCTACTATATACGAGATGCCAGGTTCCATCCAGCAACGCACACATCTATGCAATTTTGACAGAAGAGAACTGCCAGGTTTAGGGAATAAACCTAGGATTTTAATGCAGGGATGGAAGTCTCAACTCTATCACGGGCAGGAAAACAGATTCAGGTTTCCCCAAATACCATGTTCCAATTTGGAAGAAGTTTTATGAGTGTTTTAAGTTACTGAATGAGTCATTTGGAAGGGACCATAATTAGAAAGTTAAAGCAGTAGGTTTCAGGTGCTATCCAGTGACCTTCTTAGCTCTGGGGTTTGTGGAAACTAGTGGTCTGCTAAGAATGGTAGTGTAAGATTTTATTTTATTTTTGTTTCATTTATTTACTTATTTATTATGTGTACAGTGTTCTGCCTGCATGTATGCATGCAGGCCAGAAGAGGGCACAAGATCTCATATATGGCTGGGAACCACCACGTGGTTTCTGGGAATTAAACTTGGGACCTCTGGGAAAGCAGCTAGTGCTCTTAACCTCTGAGCCATCTCTCCAGCCCCATAGTGTAAGGTTTTGATAGTCACAAAGATGTTAAGCCAGACACAGCGGGGCCGGGGATTCAAAGAGACCAAAAATAGCCCAAAATAATTTGGCTGTGGTTTGAAAGACAATTTCAAACAAGTCATCATTTGGCCTTGAATCTTTAATACAGGTGCAGCTCCCACCTTTCTCTCTTCCTTCTGGGAGTTTCAAGTCACAGAAACATCTAGCAAATGCCAAGTCAAACAGCCAAATATGAGGCCCTTCCAGTTTCATGAATGATTAAGAGAAAGTACTAAGGACTTTTCATCAAATTCCCCTGAAAGCAAAAGGTGTACAGGGAGGGGTGTTAGAGGGTCTGGAAATCATGGGCAAAAACATGCAAGGCTGAGGATACTTCTCTCAGGCCTTCGGAGTTCAGAGGTGACTTGCTTGTCTTATGTCTTAAGAGGGTCTTTCTGGCTTTCCTGCAGAGAACGGTGAGGAGAGGCGGGAAACTGAAGCCCAGGTGGGTGGAAAAGCTAAAATCCAGATCATAATGGAGACTTAAGTCATCCTAGAGGTGGGAAAGTGGCTTCATTCGTACCCAGTCCTCAGCCTGCCACGTGGAAGAGGACAGTGCTGGAACTAAGGTGCAGCCAGCCAGTGAGGGTTTCTGAGCAGACGAGCCCCTGAGCCAGGTGGGCACTTAGGGAAACATACAAATATTACCAGGTACAAGGACCCCCATAACTTTATTCAAATAATACTTCTAGACCACATAGTTACACAAAAAATATATTTATATTTCCACCAAAATGCAGTAGCCTCAGAGCCAGCAGGTATGGCTGGAAAGATCCCCCACTCAGCCCTGCCAGCCTGCTGCAGCATCTGGGCCATCACTGAGACTGGAGGACCTGGAGGGGCAGATGGTCTTCCTCTGAGACACTGTTCTTCCCAGATTTAGAAGCTGGGTTCTTGTCATAACCTGTAAGTGGAATGAGGAGCACTGTGGTGTTTCCCTTGGCATATCCCTTGGCAATAAGTACCAGGGAAACAAGAAAAGACCACACTATGAAAGCCCACCATGTTCTGGGTATAATAGTCAATCTTGGAGCCCCATCTCCCTCCTTTCCTCCTCCTACAAGAATTTCTGATCCTCTTCATGGGCCATTCAGGGGTCTCACTACAGAAACTCAAAAGCCCCCAGAGCTGATGGGCTCTGTCAGAAATCAGAACACCCAAGACACACTGAAGAGCAGGAGAGAAGTGGGTCAGGAACTCAGACGGGGAGCTCAGAGGAGAGAGCAGACCCTTCTTTAGAGTTGGGGGTGGATAGGGACACCCTGAGAAGAGGAGAGGACAGAGACAGACAAGGAAGTGTCAAGGAAGCAAAGAACCAAGAGTAGTATCACAGCATGAATGGCTACCATGCTGACTGAACTCTGAGGAATGGGTCAAACAACAGTTCTGGGACTGGGACCCTTCAGGGACTCTGTAGTGTGGGCCCTGTAAAGTCCTTGTCTACATTAGCCAGAATGGAGCGGGACAGGCCTGAAACAGAAAGGTTTGTCTGAAGGTTGAGGGGCATGCCGAGACAGCTTGCAGTGGGTACAGAAGTGAAACTGTAAGGGGATGCCTGAGAGGCCAAGGACATTGGCATCAGAAAGGAGGGATGGGCAGAGACCCCCTATCTGGGTATGAAGGGTGAAGCTACATACATGCTACCTGCTAGGGCATGTTTGCAGTCAAGCTGGTGGCCAGCATGCAGCAGTGTTTGGGATGGGGATTTGGGTATGGAATACCTGGACCAGATTGTGGGCGGTGCAAAATGACTCTTTATCCTGGCATTGTGAGAATAGGTAGAGAAAGTGGAAAGGAAGCCTTGGTGTAGTGATAGGAGGTAGGAAATCAATAGGCTTTGGAGCAACAAGATGCCAGGAGCCTCCTTGTAACAGGTCACACTCACCTTGGGTGGGTATTAGGGAAAAAGCTGGGGCATTTGGCAAAAGACATTTGGCAGGAAAGAGAAGGGAAAATTGAGGAGAACCCCTGAAAGCTATGGAGAACGTCCCTGGGTTGGGAGGGAGGAGTTGGTTTTGGTGGAGACAGGAAGGGTGCTAGAACAGAAAGGCCAAATGCCACAGAGACTTATAGGAAGTGATGCTTTTTCTTTTTCTTTCTTTCTTTTCTTTTTTTTTTTTTTTCTTTTTTTTTGTATTGAGAGACAGGCTTTCTCTGTGTAACAGTTCTGGCTGTCCGGGAACTCATTTTGTAGACCAGGCTGGCCTCGAACTCACAGAGATTCACCTGCCTCTGCCTCTGCCTCCCCACTGCTGGGATTAAAGGCCTGCATCACCACCACCTGACAGGAAGTGACTTCTCCTGTGAGGTTAAGGAGGTGGTGCTTATGCAGTGGCAGAAATCTCAGGAAGGCTGACCTGTCAAGCAAAGCTGCAGCCCAGGGAGATGCCAACCACCTCTGCTGTAGGCCAGGATAGGATGGGGGAACTTAGGGGGCGGAACTTACTCCCTGACTTCTTCCCTTGCTGGAAACCAAATCCAGCCCAAGCCAGGACAAAGGGGGCAACTGATAAGCAGGGCAGGGAGAGAAGACAGCAAAGAGGCCAGAGTGAGACAGAAAGGCAGAGCATACTTTGAGCTGAGAATCTTTCCCTAGACAGCCAACAGGGCAGGCTTGCCATAGAGAGGGACTAAGGCACCAACCCCTACAGGAGGAGCAGGTGTGAGCACAGCTGCAAAGCAGCCAAACAGGGCTCTGAGTCCCACCCCAGACTCTGAAAGGCTGTGTTGGCCAGCAAACCCACAGCACATGCTCACAAGAACCAGGGCAAGGGTGCTAACCCCAAGACTACTCACCAAGGATGCCTTCCCCTGATGGATCCTCAGACAAGGTGGGGAGTGTTTTCTCCCATGCAGCCCAGTTCACTTCCTCCACCCTGTGGTTGACAAAACAGCCCCAAAGGTCAGAGAAACTAGCAGGCTTTGCCCCTGGGAGGAATCACCTCCTTTACCACAGTGGACTTACAGATAATGAGGAAGACGGTTTTTTGTTTCTGCCCCTCCCTAACAAGGCACTGGTCCACCCACATCCCACAAGCGCTGATCCTGTGACTCTTGGATTACAGCCCCTGAGGCCAGATGTCCATGTGGAGGAAGAGGCACCCTTCTCCCCAACTGCTCTCAGTGTCTGGGTTTCCCAGAGCAAGGGAGTGGGATCAGGTGTATCTTTGTGCCGCAAGGTCTAGGCTCTTTTGTGGCTGCTCATCACAAATAAATCCTTCATCTTCTCCCTTGCTCAGCTGCTGCCCGTAAAGGTGTCGGCTATGGCTGGACATTAGTTAACACATTCCCTCTCATGGCAATGGAGAGGGGACATTGAAAAGCTTGGTTTCCATGGAAGGGGATATAGCTCCAAGATCAGACTGGAAGAACTAGGGATGAGGGTAACCATAGTCACTCCAGAATACTGGCTTTTTTGGCCTGAAAGGAAGTCAGGAGTCACCAGGAGGGACGTTAAGTTTACACCACTGCATGACAAGGCTAGACAGGTTAATACACTGGCAGTGGCCACGGTGTCAGACAGGGAGGTCTGTGTGTCTCTTAGATCCAGCATCCCTGACCTTACCTGCCCAAATGGAGTACTCTGGTTCTCCTCACCACACCTGATTTCTGCAGCCATCGGGAAGCTATCCTGGGCTATGCCTGTCCCCACCCCGCCCCGCCCACTTGGCTTACCTGAAGCACCAGCGCTCATCAGGCACACCATCCCACCTGGTGCCGACTTTCAGCAGCCTCCCTGAGCGATGCTTCCTCCTCCTGCACCACCAGTAACCATTCTCCATCTCCAAGACAGATATGGCTTTCTGGGGACAAAGGACACATCAAACAAAACATCCTGAGTCCCTGCCTGGAGGATGAAGCACCCAGAGCAAGGGGGAAAGACACCCTCACAGAACTTAATGGTATATATGCTAAGCGCGTGAACTGGGATCTAGCTTGCATGCAGTATCTGGTTTCCTGTGGGGCACGAGGTTCCAATCCTCAGAATCTCACTTTCCCCATCTGTAAACTAAGGGAAGATACCTCAGACGGTGTTTGTGGTAGACACATAAGGAGTGTTCATGCCCACTCACACACATCCCAGGGCATCCCAGACTCCAATGGTGCTGGCACTTGAGGCTCAAGGAGGAAATGGCCCAAGGACAGAAATAATGTGGCTAGAGTCCAACCTCCAGGTCAAGGCTCTCCCTGGCCCAAACCTACACAGCTAATGCTTCTGTAATCACGTCAGACACTGCTAATGTTTCTGTGAGGGGGGTCATATGAGACCCCCCAAACTTTCTCTCCATCTCCCACATCAATCTATGTTTTACATATGTGGAGCTCAGGAGGGGCCTTTGTCTTGTTCTCCACAGGGCTTGTACCAGTAATAGGCATTCAAGACACACTTGATATTTAGTCAGGGTAACTCAGACCTGTCATCCCTACATTCACAAGACTGAGGCAGGGGAGTTGCTGTGAGTTGGAGGCCAGTCAGTGGGATGTTGTGAGACTCTGTCTCAATAATAATGCCAATGGATCATGGTAACTGACTCAGTGAATACCTATTATGTGCCAGGCACTGTCCTGGACACTTCATATTCCTGAGCTCATATGATCCTCTCAACAACCCTATGAAGGAATGAATGGCTACAGTCTGGTTGGTTCTGCTGGGCTGAGCCCACACAACTGGGTGCTGGGCCCTCAGCAGGGTCCCGAGAGTGAGAGAGGGGCGCCTCACTGGCAGTACCTGCAGCTTCCAGATGCTCCAGCTGTCAGTGGCAACGCTGTTGACAGTCTCGCTCATGAGGGCAATGAGCATGTTGAGCAGTAGAACGTAGGTGAGAAGGACGTAGGCTAACAGTAACAGCAGCACCACCCCACGAAAGCGCAGCTGTTCCTGGAAGGCCAGCTCACCCATACCAATGGTGAACTTGAAGAGCTCTAGTGAAGCATCCAGAATGCCCCCATATGGTGCTGCCTCCTCTTCCTGGCCCAGCATGGGCTGTTCTGTCACTGTGGTGTTGTTATCAGCAGGGGCTTTGGGGCTTTGGGCCTCCCGGCTCAAGCTCACTAGGGCTGTAGGTAAGTGAGAGGGGAATCTCAGTCTGGGAGACACCCAGGCATGCTGAGGGGGTAGAGGGAACAAGAGGAGATATTTGCACTGGGGAGATGGCTCAGGGGATAAAGGTGCTTGTACTGCAGTCGTAAGAACCTGTGATTGAATGAATCTCTAGCACCCATGCAAAAAGCTGAGCATAGGACTGGCAGAAATGGCTTATCAAGTTAAGGTGTTTGGTGTTTGCCTCCAAATCTGATGACCTGAATTTGATCCCCAGGTCCCACTTGATGGAGGAAAAGAACCACTCCCCATAAGTTGTCTTCTGACCCCCCAAATAAATAAATAAATAAAATTTAAAAATTTTAAAGCCATAGCTAGGTGTGTGGTGGTGCACACCTTTAGTCCCAGCACTGGAGAGGCAGAAGCAAGTGGATCTCTGTGGGTTCAAGGCCAGCCTGGTCTACAGAGTGAGTTCTAGGACAGCCAGAGATCCACAGAGAAACCCTGTCTCTAAAAATGAAGAAGAAAAAAAAAAAGCCATGTGTGGCTATAACCCCAGCACTGCAGGACACAGACAGGCAGATCCCTAGAACTCACTGACCATGCTAGTCAAAAACCAGCCAGCTTCCAGTTCAGTAAGAGATGCTGTCTGAAGGCAATATGACAGACAACAATAGCAGAAGACACCCTGTATCCTGCTCAGGTCTCTCTGCGTGCATGCATGTAAGTTCATGGACCCACATTCACACACATGCATGCACTACACATGAACACACACACTCAAATCTTAAAAGAGTCTTTACCTACAGCGAAGCCAAAAAGGAAGACTAAGTAGACCAGCAGGAATCGGAGCAGGTCTCGAAGAATGACCTGGAACACACAAGCCCACAGGGAAGACTGGGTGAATGGTCCACAGTGTACCAACCCTAAACCCCATAAGTCGGGTTCCTTTGCACACACACCCCTCCCACAGACTGTGTGTGCACAAACACAGGTCATTCTGAGCAGTGGGAGCTTCTAGAAGAATCTGCCTCCTGCTCAGATGAAAGAAAGTGGGAGAAAGTAGTGCTTGCCGGCATGCATGTGAGCCAGACTTTGATCCTAACCATGGAGCCTCTCCAGCCCCTATTTTACAGGGATAAAGCCCCAGGCACCCACCCGCTACCTACTCCCTCCCCCACACTTGGCCTCCTTGGCATTGCAGTCTCCTGGCTGTCTCAAGCACCCCCCACTTCTTCTGGCTCTTTGCCTTCACTTTTATTGTTCCCTCAGAAGAGGATGCTTCCTTCTCCACTCTGAGGTGGCTGACCAGGTCACCACTAATGGACTGTGTGAGTCTATCTCAGTGGTAGAGTGCTTGCCTAGTTTGTATGAGGGTCTGGGTCCCATCCTCTACACTCCATAAAAAGAAAATTTAAAAACTCCCTTTTCAGCTGGGCAGTGTAGTGCATGCCTTTAATTCCAGCACTTGGGAGACAGAAGCAAGCCTGTGAGAAGCAGCCTGGTCTACAGAGTGAGTTCTAGGACAGCCAGGACTACACAGAGAAACCCTATCTCGAAAAACCAAAACCAAACAAGCAACCCTCTTCAGAAAGGGTTCTGTACACCATCCCCTCTAAAGTAGCATCTGCTTTGGCCATTTTCCATAGCACTGTCCTGTGTGTTTCCTTTGGAGGGCTTTGTAGTCTGCAACATCCTGGACTGTTTTTTGTTGTTTTGTTTGTTTGCAATGTCTTTCCCCCACACTGGAACATCAGCTCCAAAAGAGGAAGGACTTGCCTGTTTTGCTCACTGCTGTTGTTCCCAACACTTAGAACAGAACAAGGACCACTCCTAAACACTTGTGAAATAAATGGGTGCAGACCTATGCAAATGTCCCTATGTCCCAAAGCTCAGACAGATGGGTAAGTGCATATGTATATTATCTGCTCCTTTATGAAGGATGCACATGTTCCTATGTGGACAACTGCCAACAAATGTATGTGTATGCATCTGCATCTGCATGAAGACACCCAGGTACATGGACACCCACCCCTGCAATAATGTTGGGCAAGTATCTGGGTAAATGACACATGGGCAAATAGCTCATGTTTTCTTCCGTTCGGGTTAGCTGTAGAGGCTAGCTCCTGCCTCATGAGGCCGAAAGGAGTCTACAGGGAGGTGGTGTCCAGGCCTCCCTAGTCTGGCCGTACCTGGTCCACCCCATCTCTCACCTTCTGGATCATGACACTGTAGATGCCTGTGTGCTGGAAGCCACGTGTATAGTAAAGCAGATTCAACCAGCCCAACACCAGGGATGACACAAGCAGGGGTAGGTACCATTCAGTCTCCATGAAACGCAGCACCTGGGACAGCACCGTGAGCAGAGCCTGGACAAGGCTGGGTGGGGACAAGATCTGGGTCAACTTCCAGGCCACTAGGTAATATCCACCACTGACTGCCTCCACCACCTCAGATGGACTACATCTGTCTGGAGCTGGACCAATCACAGCCTGACCTCAATCCTGGGCAAGTTATTTATTTATGCTCTGGGCTTCCTACTTATAATAGTGGCACCTGAATCAAAGAATGTCAGTCCATGAGAGTACATGGAAAGGGACTCCCTACAAAGATGGGCACATGAAAGGACCAAAGCAAGCTGACCAGCAGCCAGGATTCCCAGGTCTGGCACACACTCCCATCCTAGCACCCTACAACAACTTGGAGCCCTGGGTCCAAGCCTCTACAACCAGTTTGGTGATCTCTGCCACACCTGCCACACCCAGACCTCAGAGACAGTATGGGAAAGGAGTGAGAGTCACATACAACAGGATTTCAAAGTAGCTGTCCATGAATGAGATCCAGATGAACAGGCGACGGCGCCAAAAGTACCACAGCTGTGGAAGAGAGAGAGGTTGGAGAGTGTGAAACTTGTTCTTCAGTTCTAAGCACAGCCAGGCTGCTCCTGTGGCCTGGATTGCACCTCCCCCACTTGCTTCCAGCTATGGAACCTCAGGGGCTAAAACTGTAACCTCTCCCCTTCATATGTAGCTTGCACTGGTTAGTTTTATGTCAACTTGACACAAACCAGAATCATCTGAGAGGAGGGAGCCCCAACTAAGAAAATGCCTCCATAAGATGGAGCTGTAGGCAGGTAAGCCTGCAGGGCTTTCCTTAATTAGTGATTGATGGAGGAAGGCCCAGTCCATTGTGGGTTGGGCCACCCTTGGGCTGATGGTCCTGTGTGGGAATTTGTTTCCCCAGCCCTGAAGACAGCATAGTTAACTCCCTGTAAAGTCCTGGTTTGCCTAATGGTTGACTGGGACTACACAGGGTGGAGAAGTAGGAAGGAGGCCTTACCTGGCCCAGTAATAGGTAAATACCCCCAAGCAGAATCAGGATGTGGCCCAGCAGCAGCATGGATTCCCCAAAAGTTGCTTTTGATGAGGGAACAGCTGGCTGGAGAGACAAACATTCTCATAAGGCCTAGAGTCTTGGGTCTCCTCCCCGACAGCTAGCTGTCCAAGAGCCCCAGGTGAGAGAGAATTCTGAGCCTGCACTATGGAGAGGCAGACCACTGAGCAGCAGAGAGAACATGGGCTCTGGGAAAGGGCCCTTAAAAGCGTATGATATTTGTATCATACGTATATATGATATTTGTAAAAGCGGTCATTTGTATTGGGTTTGGAGCCAGATTTTCTGGGCTCAAGTCATCTCTACCACTGAGAGCTTTTATTGCCTTAGGTAATATACTTAACCTTTCTGTGCCTCTCCCTTACCTCTGTAGTAAACTGAGAATGGCAGTCCTTCATCCCAGAGCTTGGTGTGAGCAGGCGTTAGTTAACACTTGCTGACCACTTAGACTATTGACTCACATCTGGCAAGCTTATTCAGTTAGAATTCCCTGTCATTGCTCTCGTTACCCTAGGGGACTGTTTCCAGAAGAGCTCTGGGTATATCCCTCAAGCCGCCTAAGACTCAGTGTCCTCCTTGGTAGGATGGGCTGGTGCTCCTTGCCCCTTCTCACTCCAGGGTTGCGTCATGCAGGTGTGCCCCAGCTCTTGCCTTCTCCAGGGAAGGTTGGTGGTAGGCAACAATGGTGAAGATGAGCATGTAGGCCAAGTAACAGGCGAAGTTGAAGAAGAACCTGGGGATGAGCCGTTGCCATTTCTCCTGCAGCAGCTTGTTCAGCGGCTCTAAAACCACCATGCGGTGACGGTGCTGGGGTGGGAAAGGGAGAACCAAAAGCACCATGTAGAAAGGACACAGCTGGATAGATGGTATGAAAAGCACACACTGCATGGCAGGCTCCGTGTGAGGGAAGTGGAGAGGAGCAGATGGGGAACAGGTTCCCAGACCCAGGATCCCTGAGAGGTGCTTTCCACATGCCTCCATTCCTACCCCCGTACTATGAAGCAAAGGAAGACTTGCCCTTTGCCAGCGTCTCCAAAGCAGACCAACACCCGTGGACTTACCGGGCTCCTGCAATGAAAGGCGATGATTTCCAGCACCGAATTCTTTTCCCAGTTGTCCACAGAGGACAGGTCATACAGTGATACTCGGACAGGACCGTAGCACCACTCGGTGAACTTTCGGGAAAGGGGCTGGTACAGTCCTGAGAACTCCCGCTGCAGAATGTGCCTGAAAATCTGCAGGGCAGTCACATAACTCACCCTCCCTACACTAATGCTATGCCAGGGCTGGGCAACAGCGTGAGCCCCTGCAGAGCACATAGGTCCTAGCATGTTTGGGCTCTTAAAAATGCCCAACCAAGGGTGAACTGTCAGAGTTACATTCCTATATATGCACAGGCTGACAGGCAACATGGCTCTTTCTTCCCCCATTCTGCCCCATGGATTTCTTTCCCAAGTTCCTCAGATAGCACAGAGATCCTAGCTGGGGACCTGAGGTCACTTGAAATCAGAGTCTACCAGTTATGCACTCGTGTGTACTTCTGTGATCACAGCGCAGATACTTAACAGATTAGAAAAGGGTCTCTAAACTAAAACAGGTGAAGAAGTCTTTGATTTCACACACGAGGAATGAGGATGAGGAGGGTGCAGACTGTGGATCAATTTACATAGGACATAGAGCTATGTCTTTTTTTAGATTTATTTATTTATTACGTACGCAGTGTTCTGCCTGTATGTATGTCTGAAGGTGAGAAGAGGGCACCAGAACCCCATGTGTGAGCCCCCATGTGGTTGCAGGGAATTGAACTCAAGACCTCTGGCAGAGCAGCCAGTGAGCCATTTCTGCAGCCCTAGAGCTATGCCTTTAAAGGTTTTTTTTGTTTGTTTGTTCATTTTAATGTGTGTATGGGTGTTTCACCTGTGTGTATTTCTGTGCAGCACCCACAGAGGACAGAAAGGGCATCTGATCCTCTGGGACTGGAGTTACAGACAGTTGTGAGCCACTCTGTGCATGACAGAAATCGAATTCTGCTCTGGAAGAGCAGCCAATGCTCTTAACCACTGAACCATTTCTGCAGCCCCAGCCAGGCTTTTAGACAACAAAGAGGCACACACGCTCCAGCAAGAGCACCAAAAGTTGAGAGCAGGAAACAGTATTAAAACTAATACTTATGGCCAGGCAGTGGTGGCGCACGTTTCTAATCCCAGCACTCAGGAGGCAGAGGCAGGAGGATCTCTGTGAGTTCAAGGCCAGCCTGGTTTACAGAGTGAATTCCAGGACAGGCTCCAAAGCTACACAGAGGACTCTGTCTCAAAAAACCAAACAAACAAACAAAACCTTAGATACTCAGAAGGCACTTGGGAGGATAAAGGAGAACTGGGCAATGCTTACGCTTTCTACCAAAAGTACTTTCAAACAAATCAGTTTTAGACATTAAAAACAAAACGGTGGGGGCTGGAGAGATGATTCAGTAGTTAAAAGCATTTATTAGTCTTACAGAGGACCCTGGTTCAGTTCCCAGCATCCACATAGTGGTTCGAAATTATCAAATACTCCAGTCCAGTTTTAGGGTACCCAATACCCTACCTCTTCTGAACTCTGCAGGCAAGTCACTCACACATGCAAAATGAATAAATCTAAAACAATTTTGGGTTTTTTGTTTTGTTTTGTTTTGTTTTGTTTTGTTTGTTTTTCTGAGACAGGGTTTCTCTGTGTAGCTTTGGAGCCTGTCCTGGCACTCGCTCTGGAGACCAGGCTGGCCTTGAACTCACAGTGATCCTCCTGCCTCTGCCTCCCAAGTGCTGGGATTAAAGGCATGAGCCACCAATGCCCGGCCTAAAACAATTTTTAAGTAAGTTAAAAATAAATAACAGTGACAGGTATGAATGATGCATGCCTGTAATCCCAACACTGTAGTGGCTAAGGTGAGAGATCAAAAGTTCAAGACCATGGGGATTGGAGAGATGTCTGATTGATGAAGAGCACTGGCTGCTCTTCCAGAGGTCCTGAATTCAATTCCCAGCAACCACATGGTGGCTCACAACCACCTATAATGAGATCTGTTGCCCTCTTCTGGCATGCAGGCAAAGCACTGTATATATGATAAATAAATAAATCTTAAAAAAAAAAAAAGTGAATAGGGCCAGGCAGTGGTGGCTCATGCCTTTAATCCCAGCACTCGGGAGGCAGAGGCAGGCGGATCTCTGTGAGTTTGAGCTAGTTCCAGGACAGCCTCCAAAGCCACAGAAAAACCCTGTCTCAAAAAACAAACAAACCACTGGAAGACAAAAGTCACACAATTTCAATTTTATGTGTAACCTAGAAATGATGAACTTATGGGAACAGAGAGCAGAATTATGGCTATTAGGCTTCAATGTGGGACTTTTAACAATAGGGAAAGGATTGGTTTAAGGATATAAAACTGCAGTTGGACAAGAGGCATAGACTCTGTGAAGTCTTGAGGTCTACTGAGAGCATGATAAATATGGTTGATAACAATATGCTATATTTTAAAAGTTGTGAGATAGTATACTTTAAGTGTTCTCAAAACAAAAATGACGAATATGTGTGATATAACATGTTAATTGGTTTAATTTAGCTATGCCATTGTGAGCATACTGTATTCTGTATCATAATTGTGTATGAGTTTATTTATGAACTAAATAAATGAATGAAAACAAAACAAAACAAAACAAACAACAACCCCCCAAAAAATAAATAAATCTTAAAAAAAAAAAAGAGTTCAAGACCAGGGCTGACAAGATGGTTAAATGGGTAAAGGTACTTGCTATCAAGCCTGATGACCTGAGTTTAATTCCTGGCACCTACATGGTAGAAAAAGAGAACCATCCCCTGCAAGTCTAAATTCCACATACATGCAACAGCATGTATTCCCATTTATATACACACACAATAAATGTACATAAATAGAATTCAAGGGCAACTTAGGCTGATGAGGCCCTGTTTCAAAGTAAACAAATAAAAAAGAAAGAAATTGCAAAAGTCTGGAGGAAAATATAGATAACACATACATAATCATGTTATTATATAGCATGCAATACAAGCTACACACCATGATGGCTAATCTTCTCACCAGGATCTAGAACTGGTGAAGAGACAAAGTCTCTGGGAATACATAGGAGTAATTATCTAGATTAGATCAATAGAGATGGAAAGACACACTCTACATGTAGATGACACCATTCCATGGCTGGAATCTTGGGCTGAATAGAAAGGAGAAAGACAGCTGCGTACCAGCATTTCATCTCTCTCTGCTTCCTGACTGCAGACGAGATGTGACCCACTGCCTCGTGTTCCTGTTATCATGCCTTCCCTGCCATAGTGGCCAGTACCCTCAAAGTGTGGGCCAAACAAACCCTTCCTTCCTTAAGTGGCTTTTGTCAGGTATTTTGTATAGCAACATGGAAAGTACCTAATACATGTATGTGGCAAGTATATAAAATGCAATATTGGTGCTGGAGGGATGGTTCAGTGGTTAAGAACACTGGCTGCTCCTCTAGAGGATCCAGGTTCAAGTACCAGTACCCACATAGCAGCTCACAACTGTCCTAGGAGAACTGACATGCTCTTCTGGGCCTCCAAGGGCACCAGGCATGTATGTGGTGCACAGATATCCATGCAGGCAAAATACCCATATAAAAATAATTTTTAAAACTATATTTATTATATATGATTATATACATACTACTTATATAATCTTGTAGAAAGTATTAAGTAATAGGAAAACCAAGGAATTTAAAGGAAAAGATTACACCTGTAAACATAAAAGTTTCATTTGGCTTGGTTGCTCACACAGGGACTAATTATATTGCCAAGATTGGTCTTGAACTCTTAGGCTCAAGTGATTGTCTTGATTCAGCCTCCCAGGTAGCTGAGACTATTGGCAACCATGCAAACCACAAACATAAAATATTTAAATTCTGTATATCAAAAACACAGAGAACAACAAAAAAACCTGTTGAGGAGCACAGATCATGTCCCGCCAGAAGAGGGAGTGGCCCAAGCTGATGACCAGCACTATTATAAGATGGTGCTGGGAGGAAGTTAGGGAGACAAAGCTTCAAATGTTTACTAAGAAAAACAATTGGCGCTGGGCATTTAATTCCAGCACTCGGGAGGCAGAGGCAGGCGAATCTCTGTGAGTTTGAAACCAGCCTGGTCTACAAGAGCTAGTTCCAGGACAACCTCCAAAGCCACAGAGAAACCCTGTCTCAAAAAACAAAAAGAAAGAAAAGAAAAAAGAAAGAAAAAAAAAACAATTGGCTGCCCAAACTCACACTGGATGAGGTCATCACACTCGCAGACTGTGCCCAAGAGTTAGGATACTAGATACAAAATAGGAATACCTTTAAAATTACTGGGTAATACTTTTCCCTCTCTGTGGTTTTTTACTTTAAGAGGGCTTTACTGTTAAACAATATACGAGATCTTGCTTGACTTGACTCCCTGTTGAGCCTGATTGTCTCCGGGTTTCATGGAGGCTGCAAACAGCTGAACTATACCCTCTCTGACCTCCATCCAGGGGGCCCCCAGAGACCCCCAATAAAAATCCACTACCTTCCTTTTTCTCTTCTTTCTTTATATTGATTGATTAATTGATTGACTGATAGACTCTGGTTTTTTTTTTTTTTTTTTGAAACAGGTCTCACTTTGTAGCTCTGACTGTCCTGCAACTTGTTATATTGACCAAACTGACTTAAAATTCATAGAGAACCACCTGTGCCTGCCTCCTGAGTGACCATATACTTTTAAAAATTGTTATTATTTATTTTATGTTTGTGTATAAGTGTCTGTGTATATGCCCAAGGAAGTGAGAGAGGTCATCTCCCCGAAGCTGGAGTTCCAGGCAGTTGTGAGCTGCCGGCTGTGGGTGCTGGCAATCAAACATGGATCCTCGGCAAGAACAACATGTGCTCTTCACCACTGAGCCATTTCCCCAGCCCCAACTGTATAGTTTGCCCTAACCATATAGTTTTTAAAGCTTATAATGAGAGAAAAATGTGAATGTCACAGTAGGTAAAATCTGCAGAAAATCTAATAGTAAATTAGACAAAATGTAGAAAAAGGGCATTGGGTTAGTGTGAATGAAAATGTCCCCCAGAGACTCAGGTATTTGAATACTTGGTCCTACCAAGTGCTGTTTGGGTAGGTTTAGGAGATGTGGCCTTTCTGGAGAACATATGTCACTGCAGAACATATGACACTGAGCTTTGGAAGCTATGTACCATTCCCAGTTCATTCTTTGTTTCCTACTTGGCTGTTGAGCTCTCAACTTGCTAGTCCAGCCACTATGCATGCCTGCTGGCACACTTCCTTGCCCTGATGGTAATGGACTCATGTCTCTGGAACCTTTCTCTCAGGTGATTTGATCATGGTGTTTTATCACAACAACAGAACAGTAACTAATAATATAACTGTCTCCCGGATGCTGGAGCCATCACTCAGGGGTTAATAATATAACTGTCTCCCGGATGCTGGAGCCATCACCCAGGGGTTAATAATATAACTGTGTCTTGGAGATGGAGCCATCACTCAGGGGTTAAGAGCACTTGCTGCTCCTGCAGAAGATCCAGGTTCAGTTCCTAGCACCCACCTGGCAGTTTATAGTCATCTGTAACTGAACCCCCTTTTGGCCTCCACAAACACCAGGCATTCTCCCAGTGCACAAATGTTCATACGGGCAAAATACTTATGCACATAAAATGGAAATAATGGTTTTTTTAAAACATTGTTTCTTGGGAAGGAAGCAGTCATTTTCATCATATGACCCTTCCAGGTACCGATGGATAGTTTGGAATCTGTGATCTCACAGATGGCCCCATTTAAACTCAGTTAAACAAGACCAAAGAGAGAGAGAGAGAGAGAGAGAGAGAGAGAGAGAGAGAGAGAGAGAGAGAGAAACTGGATGTGAGAAAGGAGTGTAAGGGGACAAGGTTGATAGGAGAGGGGAGATAATTAAGGGCCCAGGGTGAGAGGGGCCAGAATGCATTGTATATATACATGAACTGTCTGCCTGAACCCTGCTGTAGCTGAGAGAGGCAGGATAGGGACAGTGCTCACCTCAATTTTGCCTTCCTTGGCAGCTAGTTTCAGGGGTGTGAGGCCTTGATTGTTGCAGATATCTTCAAGCTGCACAGTGGGGCACAGGCGGGCCCCCACTTGGAGAATCCCATCATACATGTGGATCACCAGTGCACTGTTCTCAGGGGAGTTATCTGCGATCATGACCAGAGCATGCAGGACTGTGTTGCCCAGGGAGTCAGTGGCCTCCAGGCTGGCAGGCTGGTGCGGGTTCTCCAAGAGGTAGGTCACCACATCCCACTGCTTGGTGCATGCAGCCAGAGAAAGAGGTAGCTCACCTGTGGACCAAGAGGGCAGCCTGAGCTTCTGCTTCCACCTCACCACTCTTCCTGCCCCTCAGGCAGAAGGCCAGGCCTCCCTGAAGCAGATCAGGAAGAGTAAGAGGCAGACAACCAGATGTCCCTCCCCCTTGCCTCTTGCAGTCTTCTTTGACAGTCATCTCGCTACCCCTTAATGCAAATTATTTTTGATCAGGTTCATTCTGACTTGGTGGGTTTGGGGGTTTTGTTTTGTTTGGGTGGTAGTGGTGGTAGTGGGTCAGGTCTTCTTGTTGTTATTTGTTCTTTGAGAATGGGGAATGTTAAAAATGGAACCCAGGGAGATGGGGCATAGCTCATTTAATAAAGAGACTGCCACAGTGGGGTGTGGTGTTGCCTTTAATCCCAGGCAGGCAGATCTCTGTGAGTTCAAGTCCAGCTTGGACTACAAAGCAAGTTCCAGGACAGCCGGGGCTACACACAGAAACCCTGGAGGGGGAGGGGCAGAGGCAAAACAAAACCACCAGAGAGAGAGAGAAAGGCACCTGAAATCAACTTCTGGCCTCCACACTCACTCAATCACACATGAACACGTATTAATATACACACCACACACACATAACTTTAAAAAGTTGAACCCAGGGCCTTCTGCATGCCAACCACATGCTCCTCCACTGAGTTACACCATGAGTCTGCCCACTATGTTTTAGCACAATCCAGTTCTTGCAGCCCATCCTTTCCCCAGTTTGGACTTGGCTACATGCTGAGTTTCCCCGGCTAAAAGGGGACCAAGCATTCTTTAAACAAGTTGTAATTTAATTAGTCTGGTTAGAAGCAGGAAGACTGGGGTTCAGTGCCAGCTCTGCCAAACCATTAACCATGTGACCTTGGACAAAGCTTTACCTACTCTGTGCCTCAGCGAATCTAAGGAAAGTTCCCTCACCAAAATAGAAACAAGTCCCTGGGTGCTTCTGGAAGAAGCGGCCACAGGCTCGGATGTGAACATTTGCTCCGTTCTCTACTAGCAGCTTCACGCACTGCAGGCTCCTCTTCTCTATGGCAATATGCAGCGCACTGTGGCCTCGGTAGAACTCATCGGTGCACTGGGCATTGACGAGGGGCTGAGGATTGCCAGAATCCTTGTCAATCTGCAGCAGCGGCAGGATGCAGGCATTGACCCCGTCCTGAAGGTTCAGCACAGCCTTCATCAGGCATGTCTTCCCTGTGGAGCCCTCTGCAAGGAGAGAGGGGAAGGCACAGGCAATGCTCAGACCCAGCAAGGCTGGAACATCTGCTAGTTCGTACAGCAAACCTACACTCCAGAATACCCCATGGGAGGATATAAAAAGACCGCTGCTATAAGCAACTGGTGGGAACACAACTCAGCTTCGAGATATTAAGGTTCCAGAGTACCAGTATTTAAATACCACCAGACCTAACTACAATTTCGGCCTTAATACCAAGTTTCTAAGGCATAATTCAATACATGTGTAATATTACCTGTTTTGGTGGTGATGGTGGTGGGGTGTGTGTTGTTTTGTTTTGATGCAGGGTCTTTTTTTTTTTTTTTTAAGATTTATTTGGTTGCTCAGAATTGAACTCAGGACCTCTAGAAGACCAGCTTGTGTTCTTAACCACTGGGCCATCTCTCCAGCCCCTGATGCAGGGTTTTATTTTGTAGTTCTGGCTGGCTTCAAACTCACAGAGACCCACCTGTCTCTGCCCCCCAAGTACTGGGATTTAAGGCATGAGTTACCACACCCGACCCTGTGACATTCATTATCTATGAATATCCAGGAGGCAGAGCTGAGGACATTGGGTGTGAGCTCCAGCACCACATAAAGCCAGTCATGGTAGTACATGCCTGAAACCCCAGTACTTAGGAAGTAAAGGCAAGATCAAGAATCAAAGTCATTCTCAGCTACACAGCTGAGGCCAGCTTGGGTTATATGTATGAGACTTGTATTTAAAAAGAATCCAGTGAAAAAAAAAATCCAGTGCAAAATTTGCAAGTGGCTCCCTCAGTTAATGGCTCTGGCTCCTTCAGCAAGTGATGTGGCCTTTTTTTTTTTTTTTTAACCTATTCTCCTTTTTGATAAAAGGAGATATTCTAGGGTTATTATAAAAACTTATGGGAATAACATAAAGCGCTTAGCACAGAGGGCCAAGCACGTAGCAAGTTGAGGTCTCAGACTACAGTCTGAGCAGTCAAATACTGGCCCTGCTTGATTAAATGACAGTCTACACCAAGGAGACCACCAGTATCATGAAGCTAGGTGTGGCGACACACTCCTTGCAGTACTCAGAAGACTAAATCAAGGCTAGCCTGAACTACAGAGTGAGTCCCCCATCTCAACAACCAAATAAATGAGTAAGATGTATCCAGTGGAGAAGGGAGTAGCATATTATAAATTATTGCATGTGGCAACACTTTATGTATCTAATATTCTGGACAAATCTGAAAAGATGCCAAGCCATTAGCAGTAGCCTAGGATGACAGGCTGTTTTTGTTTATTTATTTGTTTTGTTTTTTTTTAAAGATTTATTTATTTATTATGTGTACAGTGTTCTGTTTGCATGTTGCCTGCAGGCCAGAGGAGGGCACCAGATCCCATTACAGATGGTTGTGAGCCACCATGTGGTTGCTGGGAATTGAACTCAGGACCTTTGGAAGAACAAGCAGTGTTCTTAACCACTGAACCATCTCTCCAGCCCCGACAGGCTGTTGTTTTCTTGGCCTTGCACATTTCTTTACCATTGGAATCTTCTAGAGTACATATTTTACTCCCTTTGGTTTGTTTGTTTGTTTTTCGAGACAGGGTTTCTCTGTGTAGCCCTGGCTGTCCTGGCACTTGCTCTGTAGGCCAGGCTGGTCTCAAACTCACAGAGATCTGCCTGTCTCTGCCTCCTGAGTGAATATTTTATAGTGCATGCAGTCCCATGAAGGTTAGAAAAGGGCATGGGATCTCCAGGAACTGCTTTTATAGATGGTTGTTAGCGTCCATGTGGGTGCTGGGAATTGAACCTGGGCCCTCTGGAAGAGCAGTCAGTGCTCTCAACCACTGAGCCATCTCTCCAGCCCCAAGAACAGCTGGCTCTCTGATCCTGAGCACAAAGGACACCAAAGGGCAAGGGGCTACCTGTGTACGCAGAGTCAGTGAGGTACTTGCTGGTCCGGCACAGGTATTCTCGCAGTCCAGCCAGCTCCTCAGGGACACCCCGAGAGACCACACTGAAGAGTCGGTCACGGTCAAACCTGTTTGGGTCCTGCTGGCTGTGGAAAACATGTTTTGTGACTCACGTTGGAGAAAGATGACAATCCCTCCTGCACGAAGACTCCTCATGCATGGAAGGATTGTCAGTACTCTTAGAGCACTGCACCTCAGGTTACACGGGAATGCTTTTGCAGGCTTCTCTCTCCTAGGGCCCCAAAAGCACAGGGCTTCAGAAGATGAGAAGAAACCCACTGGGACATTAATCTGCTGCAATACTGTGGTGTTGCAGTATTTTCAGCATCAAGTGCATCATTTTTCAAAAGACTGTTATCCCAGAGGAGTTATTTCAGCTCCACACCTTACGGTGGCCCTTGAACGTTTGTATGGGTCTGGGCAGGGTTGTGTAAGGTGCCTGCAAACCAAAGGCTGCATGTGTCACTGATTTTGAAGATGGAATGGAAACAGGAGTTCAGGTGTAGCTCAGCAGTAAAGTGCTTGCCTGGTTGGCATAATGCCCTCAGTTCATCAACAGCACTAGTAAAGGGGTTGAGGAAAGCTCCTTCTTCTCAGAAAGCATCTGTTTATTAATTAGAAGTCTGCACTATTCATCTGCACTGCAGCCCTACAGGCATTGAGCCACTCTTTTCTCCATTAGGCAAACAAGTAAAACACCTTACCCAAAGTCACACAGTGGAGAACTGGAGTTCCATGGGGGCTGCTCCATCTCTAAACCCCAAGAAAGGGTCTTGGCTGGGCAAGCAAGATGTTTCCCAGAGATAGACTATCATGTTTACCCAGCACTAAATATCATATGCTGACATGGTTTTACTGAGAAACCACACTTCCGGGAAATCTCTTCCATAGAGCCCAGAAGAGGCCTCCTGTGGCTCATGAGACTACACACTGGGTTTGTCTTGTGATGCGGACAGTTGCTTAATGAAATAGCCCCATCTCCTTTGCGAGTCACTTAACCTCTCTTAACCTAGTTTACTCTTTGGAAAATGGAAATATTCAAGGGTTATTATAAGGACCCAAGAACATATCATCAAACAAAGTGATTAGCCCATGCAGTGGGCCTGGCATACAGCATATTGAGTCCCCAAATGAGTCTAGGCAACCCATTCCTAGGCCACCTCAATATTCACAATGGCCTGCCTAACTTTGGGGCCTCTGGAACTATGAAAAGAAAATACAAGGGAAAAGAGGTCAAACTAAGAAAAAAACAGCTACTCACTCCATGATTTAGGGATTCTTAGGTCCCAGCTTAACATCTTTGGAAAGCTGGGCATGGTAGCACATGCCTGTAATGCCACCACTCATGAGACTGAAGCAGGAGGGTCACCTCAAATTGGAGGCTAGCCTCCAAAAAGCAAACAAGCAAATCTCCTGTGGAGTGAGCTGACCCAATAAGGACCGGTGACTCTGACACATAGGGTGACTAATGGGGTCATCCACACTTGAAGCTATACAGCCATGGTGTAGTTAGAGCCAGCCCTCACATCTGCGATACCACACAGGTATGTGTGTGTCTGCATCATCCTGGCTAGATGAGCTGCATTCACCCAGTTAGCCACATGGCCACGTGACCATGAAGGACTCTGTCACAGCCCTGTGGTCTGTCTGCTTGGAAAATATGGCCATTTGAACAGTGCTTCCTACCACCAGGGCAGGAATAGGGAAGCAAAGAATGCACAGACTGGGGCTCCAGAGGGCATAGAGGAGCCCATTCTGTCTCTATTAGGCCAGCTACACTACTCAAAGTTGCCTCCCAGGCACCTGTCGGTGCTGTCATAAATCTGGCCACAGCTCTCTGGCACAAACAGCATAGTGAGTCAAGGCTGGTGGCCAAATCTCAGGGATGAGAAAGGAAAAATAGGCTTTCCTGGCAGTCTTGCTGGCACATAAAGATTCTGGGAAGCTGGGAAGCCAGGTACATTTCCCTAGCAGGACTAGAAGCCCCACCTCCCCCAGAATCACTGTCTAAATTGGTAGCGAGAACAGAGGAAACTCAAAACACAGATGAGGATAAGTAGAATCCCACTGTCCTCAGTCCTCAGGTTTCACACTGCCTGAGTGACTATGTCAGCTTTGGAGCAAAGCAGAGATGCACTCAAGGCATTTCCAGATGTCTTTGTCTCTCCCTGGATGCACTGTGGGTCCAACCACCACCCCAGCTACCACAGGGACCATAACGGGCAGGAGTTAAAACATAAACAGGAGGGGTTGATTGTCAGTTGCACACTTGGTACTAAATGAGAGTGTCCCTACCAAAAAGCATAATCTTGGCAGAAGGCCAAGTAATAAGAACCTTCTGGAAGAAGTAACCCTGGGGAGCGGATGTGGGACTTAGGAGCCAACATAGCTAGGCAATGAGGAACAGATATGTGCTGGATTGGTCACTGAGTGACTTTGGAGTGCTGTGTGGGAGCCTCTCTTGTCTCTTCTCCATCTGCTGCCTTACCTGGCACCTCGTCCCTTTCGGTAGTTGAGATTCACTTTGATCTGAGGGGAGAAATTCCGGTCCTCGCCCTGGAATGGTGATTCCATGGGGGGTGGCTCATTTCTTCCTTTGTCCACTTCAGCACTATCTTCTTGGTCTCCATCTGATGTCTCCAGCCTAAAAGCTGGAGGACTGGAGGGTGACGTCATCCTAAGAGAGGCCGATGCTCCTTACAGCTGGAACTTCTGTGGAGATGGCTATGCCAAAGCTTCCTTCTCTCTCATACCGCAGTAGGGCAGACTTGGCTGGGACCTGTAGAAAGTGATATTGAGAATCTGAGAGTAGGAGCTGGGGCAGTAAACAGAGTGCTTGTTTATCAAGCATGAAGGCCTGGCTTCTGTCCCCAGCAACGCATAAGCCACCTATAATCCAATGCAAGGCACTGGGGGACTGGGGGAGATGGCTCAGTGGTTAAGAGCACTGGCTGCTCTTCCAGAGAACCAAGGTTCAAACCCCAGCACTACATGTTGGCTCACAGCCCTCTGTAACTCCAGTTCCAGAGGATCCAACATATTCTTCTGACTTCCACAGACACCAGGCCAGACATACAAAAAAAAAAAAAAAAAAAAAAAAAAAAAAAAAAAGAGGTGGTGCATGCCTTTAATCCCAGCACTTGGGAGGCAGAGGCAGGTGGATCTCTGAGTTCCAGGCCACCCTGGTCTACAAATCGAGTTCTAGGACAGCCAAGCATATAGAGAAACTCTGTGTTGGGGGAAAAAAAAAAAGAGGTTGGGACAAGAGGGTGAGAGTTCAAGGTCATCCTCAGCTACATAGAGTTTGACGCTAGCCTGATATACTCTGTCTCAAAAAAAAATAATAAGAGGAAGGAAAGGAGGGAGGGAGGGAGGGAAGGACGAAGAAAGGAAAGAAAAGGGATAAGGGGATAATTCAATCAGTAAAATGCTTGCCACACAACCAGGAGGACCTGAACTTGGGTCCCTGGTCCCCACATAAAAAGCCAGGCACTGAGACATATTTTTGATGTCGGTGAGGAAAGGCAGAGGAGAGGCTCCCTGGGGATCGCTGGCCAGCCAATCTACCTGAATTCCTGAGTTTAATGATAGACCCTGGCTCAAACAATGAAGTTGAGAGATGCAGAAGAAATTCCATATCTACCTACCTCTGGCATCTTCACACATCCACATACACAAAAATAAAAAATAAAAGAGCGAGCCATGCCTGGTGGTGCATGCCTTTAAACCCAACATTCAGGAGGCAGAGGCCAGCCAGATGCACATAGTGAGTTCCAGGACAACTAAGGCTACATAAAGACACCCTGTCTCAAAAACAAACAAGGCAGGGGGTGGTAGTGCATGCCTTTAATCCCAGCACTAGGGAGGCAGAGGCAGGCAAATCTTTGTGAGTTCTAGGGATACACAGAGAAACCGTGTCTTGAAAAACAAACAAACAAACAAAAAAAGAGGAGTGTGGGAGAGGAGCAAGCAGCTCCACAATATAGTTAGCCCTACAGGAGGGAAAATGGGCCTTGAAGGAGAAAGGCAATGTCAGGAGGATGATTTGCTGGGAAGCAGGGACCTGACAGGCTTGTCATTTTGATATTATCTCTCAAGAATTCATGAGTGTCTTTAGCTTCCACCTTGGGAATTTCTGATATTTAAGAAACCTCAAAGCCTATTTGGGGGTAAGAATGCTTGTGTTCGCAACCCCACCCTTTCTCTACATGACATCAAGCCCTGTGCCCGGTGGTTCAAACAGATAAAACTTCAGTTGCTGAGCGGGCCAGGGCAGGCCACTCAACCCCATATTGCAGAAAGGGAGATTCTCCAGTCGAACCATTGGCCTATCAAATCCCCCCTTTTGCTGCCAGAACAACTGAGGCTCAGAAAAGGGAAGTGAGCTTCCACCTCGGTTTATGTCATAGTGTGCCTGTTCAGTTGGGGGGGGGGTATGTTTCCTGTCTGACTCATGTCTGAGGACATCAGGTGCCACCTCTATAGGGGCTTTAGAATGGCGAGCTCCATCTGCTGTCCCACCTCAGACTCCATACTGGGTCTGGGGTTAGCTGACTGCTAACCTCAACTTCATCAGAAAACTGCAACCACAGCCTCCATCACGTGGCCAGGGCTGGGACCTAGTTAGAGCTGTATTGCACAGAGTGCAGAAACGGAAGGAAAGAATCAGAGCCGGGTCAGGGGACAGAAGGGTGGGAGAAACGGGTAGGGAACAGGTAGGTGAAAGGAAGGGACAGAAAAGAACAGGGCTAAGAGATGAAGTAGCAGCGTGGCCTGGCCCACTCTCAAATCGTTACAGGATCCCAGTACCCTAGATAACTGGGTGGGGCATTTTCCACAACAGCCAGGGGACCTGGCTGGGTACTTACTGACACTAACATTTATGACCCTCCACCTTTCTGCCCACTTTAGGGCATGGTCATCCTCCTTTCGTGCAGCCTAGCTTTTGTCCTCAAGCAAATCCTGGCCCATGATGCCTCTGACACCATTTTCACACCCCCAGCAGCAACAACTGTCTCCCCGGCTTCTTCCCTACCTCCTGGGATCCCCATTCTGGCAGCAGAGGAAGAGGCCTGGAGGTCCAGGGAGCCAGAGTCCACACAGAGACCTTTACTCCAGGATGGAGATGCACAGAGAGCCACCCGTTGTCGGACTTCCAGACGCAACCCCCTAGGACATTTCCAAATGCCAATCGACTTACCACGCACCCTGAAGCCAAGGCGTGGCGGCGGCAGACTGCAGGCCACCAGAATCACCAAGCCTAGCGGGGCTCCCCAGCAGCGGCAGCTGGGACTGAGAGAGGAAGTGCGGCCGGGAGGGGCGCGGCCCGGCGCTAACAGCAAAGGGTTGCGGGAACCTCGGCAGCCACCTCCGAGCTCTCTCTGTGTTGTCCACCCTCAACCTGTTCGTCGCGCACTGTGGACAGTTCGGGTTTAACGCCGACGGGTCAAGGACCAGTGACTGGCCATCAGGCTTATCATCTGGACCACTGGCCACACCCTCTCTGGGGAGACAAGCCCTGCCCCTTCATCGGTGCACTTTCACCACCACCCCCATAGCCAGAGAAGCCCCTGGGGCAATCAGAGGCAGCCCAAGGGTGCTGGGACTTTGGCTCGGGTGGGAGCTGGCATGGGTGTGGGATTCGTGCCCCATTACACTGACCCCCACCACTCCTGGTTCTTACCACTATGTGCCCCCTAGCAGTCATGTGGTTCATAATTGGCTGACCCTTAAATGAGGGAGAGAAGAGTGTGATAGCCCCAGGGAGAAAAGAGGTTCAGCCTAACTTTTGTCCCAAAGAATGCAGCCCCACCCATCCAGCCATATTTCCATCTAGGGAGAGATTCCCTCAGCGTCCTGACCCCAAGGATCCCCAAGGCTCCTATTTGGTCTTGCCAAGGAGAACAGGGGCTAGCTCTCCCCTCCCTTCCCCCTCCCTTCCTTCCTGTGTCTCTCTCTTTCTCCTCCACTGCCTCTCTCGGAGACCTCTGTCCTTGTTCCATGTCCAGAATTGTGTCTGATTGGTCCAAACCACCAGTTTCTTTCCCTGAGAAAGTTCCACTACCTCCAAATTTGTCTCTCACACCTCATCAACTAAGGTGGCCTGCTAAAAATATAAACCAAGGGCCAGCATTTAGCTTAGTGGTGGAGCACTTAGTGAATGGCATGTGTAAGACCCTTGGCTTGACCCCCAGTACCAGAAGTGAGGAAAAACGAAATAACAATAAATAAATGAATACCAAGTCAACCCACTCCTCTGCTCAAAGCCACTGTTTCCTGTACTTGGAATAAAATGCAAACGTCATCCAACAACTTCACGAAGTCCAGAGGCCCTGCCTTGCCACTCCACTTTACACTACGCTACACACTCCAGTCAACATGCTACACTCCAGACCTGTACCATCTGGTGTGGCAGTCATTAGCACAGCAGACTTTAGTTTGGCTTACTATTTTATCTGAGGCAGGGTCTTGATGTGTAGAGCAACTATGACAAACCTCTGCCTCTCCCTCACAGTGTTGGGATTATAGTTGTTTACCTCCAAGGTTGGTCACCTTTCAGATGAATCCATCATAAGACAAAATTCAGTAAATACTGGCCAGCGTGTCTCTAGGCTCCCTGAATACCCTTCATTGTCCCCAATATTCACTGTCTTCTCCGTATCACAAGCTGTCCCAACTGCCAGGAGCACCACACAAATGCACACACATGCAATGCATATACCATCATCACCACATACACATTAACCTTAGCTCTAGGCAATGTCTACCTCTGTTTGTGTTTCTTTGTTGGTTTTGCTGTGCATGGCCTTCCACATGCTAGGCAAGAATTTTACCATTGCTTCCCAACCTATTATCTCTCAGTTTAAACGTCACTTCCTCACAGTAGACCTGGACCCTAGACTGGGTGGGGTGTGGGGTGTCCTAGAAATATGCTATGACACTTGCCTTGTCCCTGGTGGAAGCTCATTTATACTGTGTTCACTTCCCCCATAAAGGCATAATTAGCAACCCATTGTTGTTAAAACATGTTTAGGAGTGGAAGTGTAGCTTAATGCTAGAGCATCCGTTTAGTATATGCAAAAGCCAGATATGTGACTTCTTGCATCAAGAACCAAACTGTATGTATGCATTTAGCCAACCAACTTTATATAAACGTTTAAATCTGTGCTTAAAGTCTCCTTAACAAACTCTTGTTTTTGTTGGTTGTTTTTATTTTTCCATTTTGTTTTCTAAGACAGGGTTTCACTGTACAGCCAGTTCACTGTACAGGAACTCACTTTATAGACCAAGCTAGTCTTGAACTCAGAGATCTGCCTGCCTCTGCCTCCCCAGTACTGGGATTAAAGGCATGCGACACCACTGACTGTCTACAAACTGGGTTTTTTGTTTTGTTTTGTTTTGTTTTTGGGTTTTTTTTTGCATAATTCTGTGGCTTTACCTTTAAAATAATTAACCAGTGAGGTGGCTCAGCAGGTAAAGGTGATTGTCATACAAGCCTGGTAAACTGAATTTGATCCCTAGAACCTATGTAAATGTGGAAGGAGAAAACTGACTCCACCAAGTTGTCCTCTGACCTTCACACATGCACTGTGGTATACATATCCACACATACATGCACGTGTGCATGCACACATACACACACGTGCACACATACACACACACACACACACATATTTGTGTGTGTTTCATATATACATCAAACAACAAAAATCTACAATGAAGCCTGGCATCAAGAATCACAGCTGACATTCCAGCGCACAAAGGAATTACAGTGATTTCTAGGCCAGCCTAGATGAATTCCAGTATGTATATATGATGAATTCAGACCATACTGAGCTACATATAGCCATTTCCTTTAAAAAAAAAAAAAAAGCTGGGCATGGTGGCACATACCTTTAATCTCAGAACTCAGGAGGTAGAGGCAGGCAGATCTCTGTGAGTTCTAGGCCAGCGTCGTCTACAAAGCAAGTTCCAGGACAGCCAGGGCTGTTACAACAGAGAAACCCTGTCTCAACAAACAAACAAAAAAGTATTGGCAAGGATCTGGAGGAGTTGGAACCTCCTAGATGATAAAAATGTAGTGACTGTTTCTCCAGAAGACTAAACATAGAGTTAACATGTGACTCAGAAATCCCAGGCCTAATCATGTACTTGAAATGGAACATGAATAGCACAAGCACTATATATAAATGATATAACAGTGGTATTATTTATATGAGAAAAAAAGGGAAACCATCAGGGAATGGAAAGAGAAAGGAATCCCTCACTTTGCAGTGTGGTTAAAGCTGATAGTCAAGAATTCTAGCTCAGTGGGCTGGAGAGGTGGCTCATTAGTTAAAAGCATTTGTTGCTCTTGCACAAGACCCAGGTTTAGTTCCCAGCACTTGCATGGTGCTTCAAACCATTCACAACTCCAGTTCCAAGAGATCTGAGGTCTTCTTCTGATCTCTTTAGGCACCAGGCATGCTCATGGTGCACATACTTTCAGACAAAACACTTAAACAAATTAATATATACATTATAGCTAAAGTAACAATATTTGCTGTAAAGGTTGGGAAAATAGAGATTTTCTTTTTGAGACAGGTTTTCTCTATGTAGCCCTGGCTGGCCTTGAACCTACAGGTATCCACTTGCCTCTACCTCCTGAGTGCTGGGATCAAGAGATCCACCTGCCTCTGCCTCCCAAGTGCTGGGATTAAAGGCATGCACCACCAACACCTGGCTATATAGGGATATTTCAAATGAGAATTTTAAAATAGCAATGACTCATGCTTAAGGCCAAGTATATAATGGCCTTTCTTTTTTCCCAGCCATAAACATATAATTTGCTAGGAATTTCACAAGAAACCCCATTTGTATTAATAATCATGTCATAAGTCCCTGTGCAACCCTTATGGCCCATGATTTTGCCTTACCAGACTGGAATTGTATACAAGGCTCCACCATAGACACCCTGTAATCTCTCTTACTAAAAAGGGGAAAAGAGAGCCAGACAGTTGTGGCACATACCTTGAATTCAGCACTTGGGAGGCAGAGGCAGGTGGATCTCTGAGTTCGAGGCCAGCCTGGGCTACAGAGAGAGTTCCAGGACAGCCAGGGCTACACAGAGAAACCCTGATCCAACAAACAAGAAAGAAAGAAAGAAAGAAAGAAAGAAAGAAAGAAAGAAAGAAAGAAAGAAAGAGGGGGGAAATGTCAAGTGGGGGGGGATTCTTTAGAAACCAGTTAATCAACATCATCCCAAAACCTCCAAAATCCTATATACATGCTAAGATACTTAAGGATGACTTTCCTTTGAGAAGCCCTTACCCATTCTTTTGGATGTCTATAATTCTTTCCATGAGTACCTCTCTTTCTATGAACAACTCATTTAAATCTATATTAAAAAAATCTTTGTTAGCCGGATGTAGTGGCATATACGTTTAATACCAGCACTCTGGAGGCAGAGAGCAAGTGAATCTCTATGAGTTCAAGGCCAGCCTAGTCTACATAGTGAGTTACAGGCCAGCCAAGGCTACAAGTGAGACCCTGCCCCCCCCCCAAAAAAACAGATAAAAACCAAAACAACAACAAAGTATTTAATGAACTCTAACTCTTGCTTCATATTATCTTGTTCTGAAATTATTTTCCATGGTGAAATCAAGGATCCAGTTTCACCTGTGTGGAGGTCTCTGAAAGGGAAGTCTTTGGGCTGCTGAGGTAGGAGAATGGTCTGTGCCTTCTGCCTCCCCACCACTGACAAAAACAGCCCAAATGGCCATCAATTGGTGAGTGGGTGCATAAAATGTGATGATATCCATACAGCTGAATGATGGGTAGCCAAAAAAAAAAAAAGAAGTACCAATACATTTACAACACGTAATAAACTTTTAAAAAGTAGGTTAAATGAAAAACTCCAGTCAAAAAAAAAAAAATCACAGATTACAAACCTCGTGTTATTGTTTTTTTCCAGTGCTGCAGACTAAACACTGTGCCTCCCACATGACAGGCAAAGAATCTGCCACTAAAGCCACATTCCTATGCCAAGATGCTCTGTGGCTGTGATCTTGGCTGCATGACTCTATGAATCATACACTACTGTGTTGAGTACCAACTTTATCTTTTTTTTTTTTTTTTAAACCCTGGGGCTGAAGATGATTCAGTGGGTAAGAGCACTTGCTGCTCTTGCAGGTTTGGCTCCCAGCACTCACTTGTAAGCTCACAAATATGTGCAACTCTAGTTCCGGGTACTGACATGCTCTTTTGGTCTCTGAGAGCATCAGAGCACAAGGTGCATATACATACCGGCAGGCAAAACACTCCATAAAAATAAACAGAATTGAAAAAACAAAACAGGGGGAGGGGAACTGATATGAGAAGCCAGACTTTCTCAAAGCTGGTGCTGGACTCTTTTAGTTCCAAGTAAAGAACATCTCTCACTCTCTCTCCAGGCTGTCTTGTATAGCTCAGTGACAGAGTGCTTGCTTGACATCTGGGAAACTCATAACTCAGCACCCCCACCCTGAAAAATGCAGCGTTCTCAAGCTACCTTAAGTCTAGCTACTTCCTACTGTGCTTCATTTCATTTCACAATTTGTAATTTGTAGCTTTTTTAAAAAATATCTTTTTATTTAAATTTATTTCACTTTTTTTTTTTTTTTTTTGGTTTTGGTTGTTTTTGGTTTTTTGAGACAGGGTTTCTCTGTGGCTTTGGAGGCTGTCCTGGAACTAGCTCTTGTAGACCAGGCTATTCTCGAACTCACAGAGATCCACCTGCCTCTGCCTCCCGAGTGCTGGGATTAAAGGCATGTGCCACCAACGACCAGTTGTTTTTCTTTTTTTGAGACAGGGTTTTCTCTGTGAAACAGCCCAGGCTGTCCTGGAACCAGGCTGACCTCCAACTCATGGAGATCCACTTGCCTCTGCCTCCCAAGTGCTGGAAATAAAGGCATGTACCACCACGCCCAGTTTCCCATGGATTCTTCATTTCATTTTTTTTTTTTAATTTTACTTTCTTCGTATGGGTGCTTTGCTGCCTATCTGTGCACCACTTGCATGCAGCTGGTCCTCTGGAACTGGAATCACAAACAGTTGTGAGTTGCTATGTGAATGCTGGGAATCAAACCTAGGTCCTCCAGAAGAGCAGCCAGTGTTCTTAAATGCTGAGCCACTTCTCCAACCCCACAGATCACCATTTAAAAAATAAATAAATAAAATGTGAATGCTTGCACAGAAGTGTAGCATGTGTACCTTCTAGAGAAGGAAAACAAATGTCAGCCATGAAAGGCCACTTCCTATACAGTAGTGTGTTTTAAACTGTTTGAAATCATTGTCACTGAATTTATGTGAGGGAGGGGAGTTCACCAGGCCTTAGATGAAGGAAAAGTGGGGGATCCTAGGGAGGGGGATAACAAGCCAGGACCTGGGCTTACTGATTTTCTTTGTACTAATCTTCAAACTTGCTTAGAGCGAGGGATGAGGCAATGTCCACAGGCCAGATGGAGTTTCCTGAAGCTGAGTGTCTGAGACTGATAAAAAAGAAAGAATCCAGCTTCCTTAGACTGAACGAGTTTCCTGGAGCAAGGGAGGTCAGACTAGAGTGGGGGTCGAGGGAGAGGTTTAAAGCATGATTCTCAGAAAGGTACCCTTAACCTTAAACGGTAGGTCTTTGACACCAGGGGTCCCTTCTGAAGAAAAAAAGCAATGCCCACCTAGCTAGGGACAACGTGCTGGGCCTGGGAGAATCCCTAACTCTCACAGAAAGTGGACTGACCCTTCCCACACCTCCCTAGGGAGCCCCTGCACAGAGAGGCCTGGATGTGTGCCTCTATTTCAGGATCCAGAATAGCCCCAGGCAGGCCCCAGGCCAACTCTGAAATCCCAGATCCAAGTCCTGACCCCTCTGGGAAATTTTCATTCCCAACAGTCACTAGCCAGAAATGGACATCTGGTTTTAGCATGAGAAGACAGAGACAGGAAGATGTTTCCTCGTCTAGGAAACCGTGGCAGAGCAAACGGCAGAAGGAACCTGAGTAGTGGCGAAAGCAGAGATACAGTCACAGCTAGAAGACTGAACCTGGGGCAGCGGCGACAAAAAGAAAGGTCGTGATCAGGTGGCTCCGTTTGGGCCAAGGCTGCATCAGACTGAGGCAGGGGATGACTACAACCCAGGAACAGCCAAAGCAAAGAAAGACGTAGGGAAGCAGAAGGCAGGTCCACAGCCACAGCTTACTGAACCCAACCAGTCAACACGCTCAGCTCCGGCAGCCTACTCCCTCATCCCACACCCATTCCCCACCTCCCACCCATCGCTCCCCTTTGTCCCCTTTTCTTCCCGCCCCCACTGTTGCGTCTTCTTCTCGACCCTTCACCCTGCCTCAATCACACCTCCAACTCTCCAGGCAACCCGCTCCCACACGTTCGACCTCAGACCTCCTGCCGTCCCTTCAGGCCCGCATTCAACCTCCTCTCTAAGAAATCAGGGTCCCCTTTAGAAAGGGCTGCCCTGGAACCTCCTCCTGTCCCACCTCTCAGGGCAGGACCGCGAGGGTGTCAGTCTGGCGCTCGCATCTCAACAAGGGAGCCGGTGAGCGCTGGAGTGGGCCAGGACTGTGTAGCATCTCCCTCCTGCTTTACAGAGTTAAGGGGTGTCCCGGAGCAAGGTCCTGCGCCTTCATATTAAGAGGGACATACCCAGAGAAGTAGATTCTGTTGCCTCTGTTTGGATGGGAGGCGACCGAAACCTGTTTGTAAATGGCAGCGAGAGCTGAACGCGGTGGTTTGGTTAGTTTCCATGGACTAGATAAGCTGCTTGAATTTTTACTTGCAATCCGGTTTTGTCTGCGGGGAGAAAGTTTTTTGTTTTTGTTTTGTTTTGTTTTTTGTTTTTTGTTTTTTTGTTTTTTTCCAAGACATGGCCTTTCTATGTAGTTCTAGAACCTCTGCCTCCTCAGTGCTAATATCAAAGGTGTGCAGCACCAAACCCAGCTGCCTGAGAAATTTTTATGTGGCCCTAGGTATTTAGATATATGAAACAAGTATATAAATAAAATGTTTACCTATGATAAGTCAAAGAATTTTAAACAATATATTTGTATACTTTCGGGTTTGTTTTGTTTTGTTTTTTTAGACAGGGTTTCTCTGTGTAGCTCTGGCTATCCTGGAACTTGCTCTGTAGACCAGGCTGGCAACCAACTCATAGAGATCTGCCTGACTCTGTCTCCGGAGTGCTGGGATTAAAGGCATGTGTCATAACCTCCCTGAATTGTATACCACATATTAAAAATGACAACTAATTATATACCAAGATGGATGTATTTGCTTATTTTTACAGAAAGAACTAAATCTTAGCTGAATTTTTTTTTTTTTTTTGAGACAGGGTTTTTCTGTGTAGCTTTGGAGCCTATTCTGGTGCTTACTCTGTAGAGCAGGCTAGCCTTGAACTCACAGAGATCTGCCTGCTTCTGCCTCCTCAGTGCCGGGATTAAAGGCATACGCCACCACTGCCCGGCTCAAACATGGATTTTAAAGTAAATATTCAAACACAGTATGATTTAAAGATACATTAATTTGATGCTGGGCAGTGGTGCGGTGGTGGTGCATGCCTTTAATCCCCCAGCACTTGGGAGGCAGAGGCAGAGGAATCTGAGTTTCAGAGCAGCGTGGTCTACAGAAGGAGTTCCAGGATAGCCAGGAACACACAGAGAAACCCTGTCTCAAGACATAAAAAAAAATACATTATTTTGATAAATAATGATGAGTGACTAGGAAAATACTAAGAGTGATTTAGGGGAGTTTTTTTGAGCTGCACACCCAATTTATCTCTCACACACAACATGTGTGTGTATGGAGAAGGTGGATGTGCACATGTGTGCGTGTCGGAGGACAATCTTAGGTGGCAGTCCTTGCCTTCCTTTTTGTTGTTGTTTACTGGGAATTGTGATATCAGCTTTTAATCCCATACCTCAGGAGGTAGAAGCAGACACAGGCAGAGTTTCATGAGTTTGAATCCAGCTTGGTCTACATTGTGAGTTCAAGACCACCTAGAGTTACACAATGAGACCTTACCTCAAAAAAACAAAAAACAAAACAAAACAAAAAAAAGGTTGGGGGAGTAGTTAAGACAATGTGGATAGCCTATTCTTTGGAAGTGTTTCATTTTATAGGGGAGCAGGGAGACAGGCATTAAGTGGGAGATAACAGTAGGGTCAAAGCTGAGGCAGGAGGATCAACATCAGTTTGAGGAAAATCTGGGTTACATAGTGATTTTCAGGCCAGCCTGGGCTACAGAGCAAGACTCTCTCAAAATAATAAGGAGGGCTATCCAGCTCAGCTGGTAAAGTGTTTGCCTGGCACACATGAAGCTCTGGGTTCAATCCCCAACATAGCATAAAACCAGATGTGGTTGGACATACCTATAATCCCGGCTACTCCAAATGGGAGGTAAGAAGATGGAAAATCCAAGGCCTACCTGGGCTACAGAGTCATTTCAGGGCCAGCTTGGGTAGTTTGGTGAAACTATGGAAAAATAAAAAGTTGCCTGTGTATAGGTCAGTGATAGAGCTGTGGTTGAGCCTGAACATGTCCCAGAATTCAATCTTCATCTCTGTATTAGTCAGAGTCCTTTAAAGGAGCAGAACTGATAGAGGGTATATAGAAATGGGATTTGTTAGATTGGCTTATATGGTGTTGTCTAGGTAGTTCCACAAAGACTGTCTTACACTGTGGTGGCTGAGCATTCTGTAGCTGCTCGTTCCATGAGGCTGGACGACTCAGCTGCCCCACTCTGGCGGTGCTGAAGGCCTGAAGGATTACTGGAGAGTCTATGCTGGAATCCTGAAAAAGTTGGTTCTAGTATCAGCAAAGGAATGCCGAAGCATCAGGAGAGATGAGCTTGCCAGGGAGAGTAAGGCAAGCAGGCAAAAAGCAGTTTCCTTCTTCCATGTCCTGTTATCTGGGCTCTGCTAACAGACAGTGTTGCCCTCATTTTGAACGGGTCTTCCTTCTTCAAATAATCAGATCAAGAAAACCCCTCATAGGAGTGCCTAGCAGCTTGTGTTTTGGTTGATTCCAGACGAAGTTGAGAACCATGATTAGCCATAAGGCTGCCCTTTGTCAACTGTCATTCTCCACAATCCATCTGTCTTCTTTACAGGCCAATGAGGAGAGTTAAAGGGTGATGTGGTGGGAACCACCACCCCTGCATCTTTCAAGTCCTTGATGTTGGCACTGATTTCTGAAATTCCTTCTGGGATGCAATACTGTTTTTGGTTCACCATTTTTCCTGCTAGAGGCAACTCCAGTGGCTTCATTTGGCCTTTCCAACCACAAAGCCCCACCCCACTGTCAGAGAACCAGTGTGGGGATTCTCCCAACTTCTAAGTTTATCTGTCCCGCTTACACATTCTGGAACTGGGGAAGTAACCACAGGATGAGTTTGAGGACCCCCCTGGATTCACTATCAGACTTCAGCTAAAGCTGTATTAATCCCCTGAGCTCCACAAGCCCCTATATTAACCAGAGGGCCACAATGTTTCTTGAAGTCTCCTGGAATCTGGATCAGTTCAGAACCAGTATCCAATAAGCCCCAGAAAATCTAATTGCTTCATTTTCTTCAATGTACAGTTACCCTTGTAAAATGTTGTACGTTCCTCTGGGGAAGGATGGACAAAAGGCTAACATAAAAACCCTTAGGTATTTTAGCAAGGTTCTCCTCAGAGACACCTGGCCTTTCATTCATTTGGGGACATTTGGGTCTGTGAAGTGACTCCAGTCTGGAAATTGTTTGAAGGGCTGGGATTACCCATTGCTGTAATCCAATTTACTTCATTTATTCTAGAGTTTTCCTGTTACACAGATTAAACAAAAACAGTAGGCCTGGGGCTGGAGAGATGGCTCAGCTGTTAGAACACTGACTGCTCTTGCAGAAGCAGCACCCACCTGGTAGCTCAGAGCTGCCTGTAACTCCAGTTCCAGAGGATCCAATGTCTTTTGGTGTCTGCAGGCACTAGACATGCATGTAGTGCACATACATATATGCAGGCAAAACCTCATACACACGAAACAAAATAAAAATATTTTTAATGGTGGCGCACGCCTTTAATCCCAGCATTTGGGTGGCAGAGGCAGGTGGATCTCTATGAATTTGAGGTCAGCCTGGTCTACAGAATGAGTTCCAGAACAGCCAGGATATACAGAGAAACCCTGTCTCCAAAACCAAAAACACCCCAACCCACCACCACTACCAGAAATCCTTAGTGGGCTTCTTATCTATTTTATTCCTAGGAACGCCATGATCATTTAGCCAGTACCAAAATTCCATACCGACCAGGCCATTATAGACCTTTGCTGGCGCTACCCATCACCATAACTACATTCATCTTGCCTTTGCCATTTCAGTGCCTCCACCTGGCTCCTGCTACTCCAGGGCCCAGTTAAACCCATTACATTTAATTCATCCAAGCAAGCAGCAGCAGCTCCACCCCTACAGCTGGTACAAGGAGAAAAACAATGCTGGCATCTCTCTCATCATCCTAAGAGCCCCTTTCCCCATTATGTATGATTTGGGTGCTGGAGACTCAGGTGCTGGGAGCTGAACTTGTATTCTCTTAGTTAATGGATAAGCCATTTCTCTAGTGTCTTCTTCATTCCTTTTTTATTTTATTTATTTACTTATTTTGGGGGTGGAGAACCAAGGCAGTCAATCATTCTGGTGTTCAGTTTGCCCCTTTGCTCAGAGGTTAAGAGCACTGGCAGCTCTTCCAGAGGTCCTGAGTTCAATTCCCAGCAACTACATGGTGGTTCACAGCCATCTATAATGAGATCTGGTTCCCTCTTCTGGCATGGAGGCATAATACATAATAAAGAAAAACATTTTTAAAATTTTTATTTTCTTTCATTAATTTATTATTATCACTATTTTTATTATCATCATTATTATTACCATTATTGTTGTGTGTATATGCATGTGCTTGAGGAGGCAGGGCACTTGCATGTCAGGGCGCATATGTGTGGAGGTCAGAAGGCAACTTTGTGACGTCGGTTCTCTTCTACCTTTATGTGGGTACCTGGGATCAAAGCACCTTTATCTACTAAGCCATCTGGACAGCCCTATTACTTTTGAAGTTGTTGTTCTTTTTCAGCCTCACATTTGAGAACTGTGATGTCTGTGTCTTTCATGTTATCATCCCTTGCACTCTTCCCTCATCTTGTGGCTGTTTGAGCTCAAGCACTTGAAGCACTTTCTGTTGGAGTCTGCTGGTATTTACCTTGTAATTCCTCCAGGGCCATCTGGGTAGGGAGCGGGTTAATGCAGAACAAACCAGTCATTAACAACGTGTGTGTGCTATGTTAGTAATAGCATGAGCATGTAGATTCCTTTTTATGGCATGACACACAAATATGTCTTTTTCAAAATTGATTTATTTTGTGAGTGTTTTGCCGGCATGTATGTCTGTGTACCATGTGTGAGCCTGTTGTCCAGGAAGGTCAGAAGAAGGTGTTGGGTCCCCTCCTGAAACTGGAGTTACAGCCTGTTTTAAGCCACCATATGGGCAATGGGAATTGAATCTCTAGAAGAGCAGTCAGTGCTCCTAAGCAGTTAGCCATCTTTCTAGCTGCCTGTTTGAGGCTCTCTTTTACAGAGTTCAGGAGAAGGAAGGGTTTAGTTGCTAGGGGCTTAATTTTGGGGTTCTCTATCATTAATACACATGCATCCCAAAGCAGTTAGGTAGGTCTGGACTGACCCTCTACTCTCCTGATACCTGGAAGTATCAGGAATATGTTTGAATAGAAACTGTCCATTTTTTTTTTCTCTTTTTGGTTATTTCAAGACAGGGTTTCTCTGTGTAACAGCTCTGGCTGTCCTGGAACTAGCTCTGTAGACCAGGCTGGCCTGGAACTCACAGAGCTTTACCTACCTCTGCCTTCCAGGTGTTGGGATTAAAGGTGTGCGCCACCACTACCCAGTTGAAACTGTCCAAATTTGATTGTCCTTAAACTGAGAAGAAACTTGTTCCACTGTTTTGAGTTGGAATTCAGCTTAATGCAGGGGGAGGTGCTGGGTTGTTAACCAGTTGCTGGGTACTTTGTTCAGGGAGGGTCTGTGTACAGCTCAGTGCAGGTTGGGCTCTCAAGTAGCTAGGTATATTTTTTGGAGTAGGATATGTACACACAGTATATGAAGGTAGGTTTCTCAGGATGCCAAGTGAATAATTAAAATAAGGGTGTGTACATAAACCAAAACAAGTGGAGTCCCAGGTGGCTAAACTATTCCCTGTGCTTGCCTGCCTCACCTCTGTCTCTGTCACATTTTTTCCTCTGGAAAAAGTTTTTTTGGAATATATTTGTAATTAGACAAATTTTAAATTAGAAACACCTACAGAGTGAGTTCCAGGACAGCCAGGACTGCATAATTGAGAGACACAGGTGTGTGTGTGTGTGTGTGTGTGTGTGTGTGTGTGTGTGTGTGTATGCACTTGTGCATACACTCACCAGTCAGGTCCAGAAGAGGGTGTCAGATTCCCTGGTGGGAGTTACAGGCCATTGTGAATCTCCTGAAAGTCAATTCTAGGACCCATACTGAGGTCCTTGGCAGAGCCGGAAGAACTCTTTTTTGTTTTGTTTTGTTTGTTTGTTTGAGACAGGTTTCTCTGTGTAGCTTTGGAGCCTATTCTGGCACCTACTCTGTAGAACAGGCTGGCCTTGAACTCAAAGAGATCCACCTGCCTCTGCCTCCTGAGTGCTGGGATTAAAGGCATGTGCCACCAATGCCCCGCTAGGAAGAACTCTTAACTGCTGAGTCATTTCTCCAGCCATCTCCACACCCTTGTAATTTACACTTGTAAATTTTTTCTTTAGAAAGTGACAATGCTCTTGAAAAATCCTTGTCATTCTTCTTTGGAAATCCATTTCCCCGAGGGGGCCATATTCAAACAGTCAGAGCCCTGGTGGGATGGGGTAGAGAGAGAGGAGCCTGAAAAACACTTCATCTAGATCAGTTTTTCTCATTTTGTTTTCCAGGGAACAGGGACATAGGACTCATTCCTAAAAAAATAATAGGGCTCTGAGTATTTGGAGGGGGAGGGGAAAGTAGGCAACTGCTAAAAGTCAGATGACCACTGAGTTTTCTCAGCACAACGGGGCAGCCCTGGTTCCCAACCAAGTGTGCCAGAGCAGAGCTCTGAGTCACTGCAGATGTGGAAGGCAGAAGCAAGTGCCTTCCAGAGTAATGCAGAACCCCACTACTCCGTGTTATCTTTTTTTCTGAAACAGGGCTTCTCTATGTAACAGCTTTGGCTGTCCTGAAACTAGCTCTGTAGACTAGGCTGGCCTCGAACTCAGAGATCTGCCTGCCTCTGCCTCCCAAGTGCTGGGATTAAGGTCTTGTGCCACTACAGCCCGGCTACTATGTTATCTTTCTAAGTCATCTCAATATCTTCTTTTTCCTATAGCTGGGCCAGCAGCTGGGCTTGACCGGGAATCTGTATTCCTTGAGTGTATGTGTAGCACAGCCTCTTGTGTGGCTTGTATGTATCTGTTACTTCTCTACTCCATGACTGAGCACATTTCCTGGGTATCAAGGCAGTGAGAAAGACCAGTTGCCTTTAAAGATGTGAGACAGAGTCAGGCTTAGAACATACTCATGTACTCAGCAAGTGGTTGAGCCCCCCCCCCCAATAGAGCTGGTAGTCCCCACTGCTTTCTCTGGTTGGTTTGGAGTCTCTGAGAGAGTCTGCACCCATGTTCTACTACTTTATTGTATATCTAGGCCCAGGCTCTCATTTTATTATAACTTTCCCTATTAGAAGATCTATATCAGCCACTACTCACCTAAACCCAGTAAACAGAGCTTGGGGCTTCCTTGTGCTCCCCTAAATGAAAGCGGGGATGACAGAGCTGACAGAGAAACAGGATTATCTTGGGTACATAAAATGAGACTTTCAGTGAAGCAGCCACGTAGAGGAAACCAGCCCATTGCTGGAAACTCAAAAGCAGCTTCACCTCGGGCCTTGAGGGTTTGCAGCAAGAAAAAACAGCCAAGCACCAACTGCATGGCAGTAGCCAAGGCCCAGAAAGGCAAAGCAGGTGACCTGTGCCTGTCCTTAATCTCTTCAGACTCTTCAGGCATGAATGGTGCCCCTCAGATTCTCTCTATATATATCCAGGGCAGAATACTTGACTCAGCAGTTGAAAACACTTACTGCTTTTATAGAGGACCTGGGTTCCATTTCCAGCACCCACCTCAAGAGGCTCACAGCTGCAACTCTAGTTCTTCCAGGGAGATCTGATGCCCTCTGTCCTCTGAGGGCATTTGAGCACGTACACACAGTACACCACAGTACACATATATTCATGCAGGTACACACACACACACACACACACACACACACACACACACACACACACACACACACACGAAAAATATTTACAACTATATTATTATTATTTATTTATTTTGGTTTTTGGAGACAGGGTTTCTCTGGATAGGCCTAGCTGTCCAGGAACTAGCTCCGTAGTCCAGGCTGGCCTCAAACTCACAGAGAGCCACCTGCCTCTGCCTCCTAAGTGCTGGGATTAAAGATGTGCACCACCACTGCCCAGCTACAACCATTGTCTCTGTGTGTGACACACATGCGTACATGAAAGTGTGGGGGCACACAATCTTACATATGCTTGCCATGGTGTGCAAGAGGAGGTTAGAGGACAACTTCAGGGGTCAGTTCTCTCCTTCAATCATGGATCTGAGGATAAAACTCAGGTCATCAGGCTTGTATGGCAAGCACTTTTGCTGGCTAAGCCTACTTGTTAGCTTTTTTTTTTTTTTTTCTTTTTAGACAGGGTCTCATTATCTCAGGCTGCCGTCAAATTCTCTGCAGTTGAGGATGACTTCAAACTTCTATCTGCCTGCCTCTCCCTCCAAAGCTGTAAGGTTACGGGCAAGTACCACTGTACCCAGTTAATTCAGTACTTGGGACTGAACCCAGTATTTTGTGCTTTTAGTCAGCAGTCTATCAAATGAGCTAAAGCTTCAACATCCCCTCCACCCCCATTTTTAATTTGGAGATTATCTCACTGAAGTGCTCAGACTGGCCTTGAACTCTATATCCTGGGAAGGCTCTGAGTTTTAAATTCTCCTACCTCAACTGAAGAGACTCTAGCTGGCTACTGCATGGCAGGCAAGCATGGCTCTGACAGGCCTTGCCCTTCTCCCCCATTCCCTCTGCCTTACTGAAAACCATTAGATTATATTCCTGAAGCTAACCACCAAGGTCTATTCTCTTATTTGACCACTTCCTCCTCCTGAGGCTGACTACCAAGGTCCAGCTATCAAAGTATTGAAGTCCAGCAATCAAAAGCCCCCTTTGGCTCACTTAATTAGCATGCCTAATTAAAGTTAAACACCTCATCCTAACAAGGTGTTTCCCTTTTTACCTTTATAAACTGCCATTTGCCTAAGGTCTTCTCTTTATCCAGAGGCAGTCTTTTGTCCTCAAATACCCCTGCCCCCCTGTCCCTTGTTCCCTTCGGCTCCCTTGTCCTCTATCTCCTGCCTTTGTCTCTTATTCCCTGCCCTTTGTCCCTCTGGAGCAAATAAATCTCCTTGGTGCTGAGAACTTGTCCTAAATCAATACTGGTCCCTTTCATCACCCTTTCAAATAACTAGGATATAAAGCTGCTCCTCCAGGCATGGCTTCTTTTTTAAAACTTGTTTTAATTTTTGTTCTTTTAATGTATGAGTGTTTGCCAGCATCCATGTCTGTGCATGACATGTATTCCTGGAGGCCAGAAAAGGGCATCAGATCCCCTAGAACTAGAATTACAGATGGTTGTGAGTCACCATATGGGTGTCTAGAATTGAACTTGGATCCTCTGGAAGAACTATCAGTGCTCTTAACCACTGAGCCATGTATCCAGGCACCTTGTTTTGAGATAGAATCTCTCTATGTATCTCTTGTTTTTGTGGAACTCACTCCGTAGATCAAACTGGCCTCAAACTCAGAGATCTGCTGCCTTTGTCCGGAGTGCTAGGATTAAAGGTGTGTGCCAACATGTCCAGCCTCTTCTTAAGTTGCTTTTTTGTTTTTGTTTTTGTTTTTTCAAGACAAGATTTCTCTGTGTAACAGTGCTAGCTACCCTGAAACTAGCTCTGTAGATCAAGCTGGCCTCGAACTCACAGAGATCTGCTTGCCTCTACCTCCCAAGTGCTGGGATTAAAGGTATGAGCCACCACCGCCTGGCTCTTTTCAAGTTTTTATTTTATGTTATTTTTAACATTTTACTTCTATTTTTTTAAGATTTATTTATTTATTATGTGTAGTATTCTGCCGCATGTATCCCTGCATGCTAGAAGAGGGCACCAGATCTCAATATAGATGACTATGAGCCACCATGGGGTTGCTGGGAATTGAACTCAGGACCTCTGGAAGAGCAGCCAGTGCTCTTAACCACTGAGCCATCTCTCCAGCCCCCTCTTTTTAAGTTTTTAATTGACAAAGTATTTATAGATATTTTTGGGGTTCTATGTGACATTTCAATACATGTATACATATGTACTGCTCTGACCGGGTAACTGACATATCTTCCACTTCAGGCATGATCATTTTCTTTGTGTTGGTGTGTTCACTATTCTCTCTACTAGCTATTTCGAAATACATAATTATTGTCAACCATAGTTATCCTATAAGTGAGTCTTTCTAACCTACTAAAAGTCCCTGCTTTTCCTTTTTCTGATGGGCCTGGGACTTGCTATAGCTGCCTCTGCCTCCTGAATGCTGGGATTGCAGCAGTTCTGAACCTGTGGGTCAAGACCCCTTTGGGGTCAAAATCAGGTATCCTGCATATCAGATATTTAAAGTAGCAAAATTACAGTGATGAAGTAGCAAGGGAATAATTTTTGGCTGGAGGTCACCACATCATGAGGAACTATATTAAAGGGTCCCAGCATTAGGAAGGTGGAGAAACACTGGATTAAAGATATGTGCTGCCGCGCTCAGCCTTGTCCTTGTTTCTCTAAGCTCCCTGGCTCTATGCCATCTCCCTTCTCAAGATCTTGGCTGCTGTGGGGATAGGAGCCATGCATACTGTTCCAGTAAATCTTGCTGCCTGCTTCCAAGAAAAGCCCAGAAGGAGGGACAGGAGTTAGGTTTATCTACAAGTCAATTAAAAGTAATCTGAACCAAAGTGTTAGCTATAAAAGAGCAGGCCAGCTTCTGAAGATTAGAGGCTGGTGTTCAGGAAAACAGCTGCCAGGGAAGCTTCAGACAGAGCAGATGTTGGTGGCTTCGATAATCCACATGGACCTGGATTTGGTCTGCAGCAGAGGTGGAAGGAGAGTACTATGGAATCCATAAAGTTGTCCTCTGGCCTACACATGCTCATTATTGCATGCACACCCATGCACACACACACGGAGTAATTCTCAAAAAACAACAAAACCAAACCTACTCTTTCTCCTTGAAAACAAACAAAAATTATGGCGTCCTGAGCAATGATGTAGTGTCATATTTTGCTACACAGGGCATTTGAAGCCTCGAATGAGTAAAAAGGCTGGGGATAGCTTAAGTGGTAGAGTGCTTGTCTTGCATTGATCTCCAGCAACATTACACACACACATTAACCCAGCTCCTCTACTGAATTCCTTAGAGGCTATGACTGAGGGTGCCTGCTTGTTCTGTGAATCAGCGATTTCAAGGCAGATGTGGTGTCAGGCAAGTCTTTCTCCATATTAACCACCAGGACTCATGGGCCTATGAGGGGAACTGAAGCCAGGTTTTTTGTTTTACTGTTTTCCTGGTTTTTTTGTTGTTTTTAGACAAGGTCTCTTAACCCTGGCTGTCCTGGGTCTCAATATGTAGACCAGGTTTGCTTCAAACAAAAATCACCTGCCTTTGCCTCCCAAATGCTGGGAATAAAGGCTTGTGCTACTATGTCTGGCTTCCATGTTCATTTATTTACTTGTGTTTTTGAGGCAAGGTCTCACTATGTAGTCCTGGCTGGCCCAGAGATTGCCATTTGACAAAGCAGGCCTCACTCAGAGCTTTACTGCCTGTGCTTCACTGCTGGGACTGAAGACATGCACCAAAATAAGCCCAGGTGTTCTTTACCATCTACTTTAAAACTGGAACCAACAATGTTCCTGGCAATCAGAGAACCTGAAAGAGTAATGACCCTCAGGCTTTCAAAATTGCGGTTTTTTGCACATGTGTATATATTAGAGGACAACTTGTGGGAAGCTATCTCCATCCACTATGTGGGTCTTACTTGAAACAAGTCAGACCTAGCCTGGAGCAAAACTGCCTCAGCCTTCATGATGCTGGGAGGGTGGGTGGGTGTTACAGGTACATACTAGCATGCCCAGCTTCAAGAAATCTTATCAACTCTCCTCTTTCTGCATTATCTCAGAGCAAAGGTTCACCTCCTAGTTACATTTCCCCACAAAGCTTTAGGAGTATATCTCATCAGCAATCAAGAGAAGCTGGGACCACAAACTACAAATGGCCTTTTATTTAGTGCAGAGGATTTGAAGCAAGTCTTGTTACATAACTCACCCTGACCCTGAGTTATCATAGTTGTCACTACACTCAACAAATTCATTAAAAAAAATTAAAAAACATACGCCTTTCCTTGAATTCCAATTTTGTATGCAGTTCAATGAGAGCTGCAAAGTTCTTAAAAACTATCTGGCCAGAGCCATGTGTGGTGGCACAGGTCTTTAAACCCAGCACTCAGGAAGCAGAGGGTGATTCATAGGCCAGCTTAGTCTACATAGGGAACTCCAGGGGAGCCAGAGCTACATAGAAAGGCTGTCTCAAAACAAAACAAAATCCTAGGCAAGATGGCACACATTTTTAGTACTTGAGAAGCAGTATTAAGTTTGTTAGCCTGGACCTATAATGTGCACCAGGTCAGTCAGGGATATCCAGATTGACCTCTATGTCTGGTAAAGAAAAAAAAAAGGGGGGGGGGAAGAGCTGGGGTGTGTGTGTGTTCCAGTAGTGGTGATAGCTCAGATTAAACTGCTAGCCAAAGTCAGACCACTTGATTTTATCCCAACCACACATCTGCCCTCCAGTAAATTAAAGGGGAATATTGGGAAGATCCATGTTTAAAACTCAGGTTTACTCATATACAAAGGAGCTAGTTATCAGGCTCCAGTTTAACTATTAAAAAGGTAAGATTGAAGGTGTCCTGTGATCCTGCCTCCAACTAGATTTCACCTTTTTTGATGACCCATTTGAAAAATGATGGCTAAAAGCTGGGAAGCATATGGGTCTGAATTTCAGGTGGGCCAGTTAAACTGTCTCAAAAACATTACTAAACTTTTGGGATGGGATGCAAACCTTCCACCCACAGGTGTTGAGCATAAAGGCTTTATAACCTTCCCATTACTTACCCCTTCTCCAAATGTGGGGGGTCTTCTTCCTAGTCAAGGGCATTACCCCAACCAGCCAGTATCTTACCCAAGCAATGTAGCTATGTACTTCAGTGTAATTAGCTAACAAACCCCCCTCCTCCCTATGTACCTAAACACAAATAGTTCAACCAAAACTTTGGCTATTTCCTCCACAAAGTCTTTGATGAGCTTCAGGCAAATATGCTTGCTTTCCCCTAATGTAAAAAGGCTTCATGGGAACACCCCTCATATTGTTGCAAATTGCTATTTATAGCTTTGTCATTAACTTTTAAACGAAGTTCCCAACTCAGCTAAGACATAAGTGATGCAAATTTTAGTTAAATACCAATCTCTAAAGACAGTAGGGGAAGTCCCCCACCCAAGCCACCATAGAAACTTCACAAATGACACCATGTATGCTTACCATGCAACAAAACCTTTATTAACATTTTTAACAGAGGTTCAGCTATTACTGAAACTTGGATTTTCTAAACTTAAATTGGGGCAAATGGCTATAGTGCAGATTAATGCCATCCATTGCCCACTGGGAATGCAGACTGAAGAATTAATAGCCACCCCTGAGGCGGAGGACCAGGTGCAGGGTGGACTCTTTCTGGATGTTGTAATCAGAAAGAGTGCGGCCATCTTCCAGCTGCTTGCCGGCAAAGATGAGTCGCTGCTGGTCGGGGGGGATGCCCTCTTTATCCTGGATCTTGGCCTTGACATTCTCGATGGTGTCACTGGGCTCCACCTCTAGGGTGATGGTCTTGCCAGTCAGGGTCTTCACGAAGATCTGCATGCCACCCCTGAGGCGGAGGACCAGGTGCAGGGTGGACTCTTTCTGGATGTTGTAATCAGAAAGAGTGCGGCCATCTTCCAGCTGCTTGCCGGCAAAGATGAGTCGCTGCTGGTCGGGGGGGATGCCCTCCTTATCCTGGATCTTGGCCTTGACATTCTCGATGGTGTCACTGGGTTCCACCTCTAGGGTGATGGTCTTGCCGGTCAGGGTCTTCACGAAAATCTGCATGCCACCCCTGAGGCGGAGGACCAGGTGCAGGGTGGACTCTTTCTGGATGTTGTAATCAGAAAGAGTGCGGCCATCTTCCAGCTGCTTGCCGGCAAAGATGAGTCGCTGCTGGTCGGGGGGGATGCCCTCCTTATCCTGGATCTTGGCCTTGACATTCTCGATGGTGTCACTGGGTTCCACCTCTAGGGTGATGGTCTTGCCGGTCAGGGTCTTCACGAAGATCTGCATGCCACCCCTGAGGCGGAGGACCAGGTGCAGGGTGGACTCTTTCTGGATGTTGTAATCAGAAAGAGTGCGGCCATCTTCCAGCTGCTTGCCGGCAAAGATGAGTCGCTGCTGGTCGGGGGGGATGCCCTCCTTATCCTGGATCTTGGCCTTGACATTCTCGATGGTGTCACTGGGTTCCACCTCTAGGGTGATGGTCTTGCCGGTCAGGGTCTTCACGAAAATCTGCATGCCACCCCTGAGGCGGAGGACCAGGTGCAGGGTGGACTCTTTCTGGATGTTGTAATCAGAAAGAGTGCGGCCATCTTCCAGCTGCTTGCCGGCAAAGATGAGTCGCTGCTGGTCGGGGGGGATGCCCTCTTTATCCTGGATCTTGGCCTTGACATTTTCGATGGTGTCACTGGGCTCCACCTCTAGGGTGATGGTCTTGCCGGTCAGGGTCTTCACGAAGATTTGCATTTTGACCTTGAATTTAAAAGGTAAAAGTGCCACTTGTAATTTTAAATGTCTGGTAAAAATTTCGATTCCCACAAAATACCTCTATGAAAGCCCCTCCCCCGCGTTCCTTCACAACACAGTATCTGTTTTGTCATGGTTCCAAGCTGCTAAAGCATTTCAAAACACCAAACTAGCATCTAGAACCTTCACAAATTGAGGGACATCCGAGTCTGCCAGAAACAGCGTGATAAATTAACAATGAGGAAAAAAAGTCTCCATTATTTAAACAGAAACAAATAGCTCCTACATTGAAATTAACCTTAAGTCTGGCTAAAGCCGGGAATACCTCTTTTCTGCCTTCCCCCAATGAAGTAACCACGATGGACTCTCCATCGGTTAGGTGTCCGTTAAGCTCCCTGGCGCGCGCGCCAGGGCCGCCCCCGCTCCGCGCACGCGAACAAGGCCCACTCTTCCCGGAAGGCCCGTTGCCGCGTCACGTCAGCTCGCTCTCCCCTCCCCCACCCCACGAAAAAGCCCGCTTAGCCTAACGTAAGCTCTCCTATTTTCTAGTCCTTCCGAGGTTCAAGCGCCGCAGACCATTACCTGTTAACGGATGTGATGAGACCACAAACCGCCGAGCGCGTAGAAACACCTAGACGCAAGGAGCTCCGAAGTGGACAAAGCCTCTCGTCACTGAGCGCCGCGGCCGCGCGAGCCAGTATTTATGCAGCGTCTGTTGCGTCACTTACCACGCCTACGTAGCTGTCGTCTTCCTGCGCCACCAAAAGTAGTCCCCCGGATCCCACCTCCCGAAACTCAGCCAGGCTTTTCAGCTGAGCTCCCAATTCCTCACAACCGAAGAAAAGAACACTAACAAGTGAAAGCCCCTTTCTTTTCGGCGACCCGTCTCCCTAGCATAACAATATGAAAAAAAATCACCGAGCGGATGGATCCAAGTTAAAGGGCCCTCCCTCGAAAGCTCTGGAAACTTCCTTGCTGCGCCAGCGCTGATTGGTGGGGCGACAAAGATTAGGCCGGCGCTGATTGGTAGGGAACGCCGGTCGCTCCATTGTTGCTGGGCTGGGTTCTGGGGCAGTTTAACGTCGACGTTGCTAAGTAACCGAGTGCGCATGCGCCGCGGCTGGTTTCGCGAAAATACCGGCATTTCCTGCCTGAGGTGGGGGAAGGGTCTTTTTTTCCCGCGTCCCGAGTCCCCTGTGGCCTTCCCGCACCCCGCGCTTGGCGAGTTTACGCCATAGGGTGAATTGCGACCCAGTGCTGCCAGCACTGCTGGACGTTAGCTTCGCTCTGGTCCTGCAGTGTGGACACTGACGCTTCTGCAGCCGGAGCGCTTTAGCGGCTTTGTCTTATTCTTAGCCTTACACACAGGCTCAGACGTGGGAGTGGGGCGTCTGCGGGGCTGGAGGCTGAGAGCCCCGCAGATCCTCTTCCTCCTCAGCAGTCTCCAAACAATGGAAGGAAAGAGAACACGTGCCTGTTAGACTCAGTACCCCACCTCTCTCATTGGGGTGCCTATTGTGCCCAGGAAGGGAAAGCAGCAGTTAAACCTAGGACCTCAGGACTGGGTTCAGACATCCTGGGTGTGGCCGCTTTTCCTTCTTGGAGATAAACAAGGAATGGAGATAAACGGGCCGGGCTGCGTGGATCGCGCTGTCATGCGGAGTCACGAGGTTGGCTATGTAAATAACCTTGAAAACAGCTTTGTTTGCGCGGCTCTCAACCTTCGTACAGTAAGACATTTAGAAATGTTAACAAATTAGGTAAAGGCTCACTAGTTATTAACGTATGAACGAAACGTTGGAAATATATCTGGTTTATCTCTCGTGCACCAAAAGCCCCAATTTGATCGCCCAGCCTAATGTCTACTGTTTAAAGAGCAGGTGGATTTTAATTCGAAGTGAATTGAAAATTAGAAAATGTCCATTTTACATAGTATTTTATTTATTAGGCCACATGAGTTGGCCCTTGTTTCACCAAACAGAATACGTCCTGAGTCAGACATTTTGATGTGCAGGTTGAACTAGAATGCAGATCTTATGACTGGTGTGATGACTTCACTGGGTTATGTTCTAGCAATCGCCAGAACTTAAGTCTTATCACTTCCTGGTTTATTGTTTTCTCAAAGTAGATCATTTGGTTACTTCAGCACAAGAATAACGTTTCAAAAGAATGGCATCTGGATTCTTCCCGAAGTAGACATGATGGCTTTTTTCATAGTATAGTTATTGTTTGGTCCATGTGTCAATGTCGTTGTCATCTTGCCCACTCCCCACCCCAGACAGGGAATCACTCTGTAGCGCTGCTTTGTCTGAAACTACTATGTAAACCAGGCTGCCTAGAAGTCACAGGGATCCTCTTGGCTCTGCTTCTGAGTGCTGGGATTAAAGACGTGGACCATCATGCCCAGCTATAAACAGGTTTTTAAGAAACTTAGTTCATATGAATGAGTGTTTTTCTTGCATATCTATTTATTCTTTTGTTTTTTTCGAGACAGGGTTTCTCTGTGTACCTTTGGAGCCTATCCTGGCACTGGCTCTGGAGACCAGGCTGGCCTCAAACTCAAAGAGATCCGCCTGCTTCTGCCTCCCGAGTGCTGGGATTAAAGGTGTGCGCCACCAACGCCTGGCTGTATATCTGTTTATATACTACCTCTGTACCTGGTGAGCACTCACATGGGTGCTTGGAAGTTGAGCCCCAGTCTTCTGTAAAAGAAGCCTGGGCTCTTAACTGATGAGCAATCCCCCTGTAAACATATTTAAAACAATAAACAGGACAGGGCTTTCTAATCTCGAGATTAGAAATTCGTTGAGTTAGCATTGTGCTCAACAATGTTTCTTCAATGAATAAGGAGCAGTTTTCCATTTTGTTCATCTAAAAAAATGATTTTTGCTTTTGGGTTTTTTGTTTTGTTTTTGAAGGGACCAGCTCCCCATTTCAGCAGCCATAACAGCCTAGCACATTCTTGCCTGACCTTGCCTTGGTCACTAGAAGGTCAGATGCCTGCCTCGTGGCAAGGAACCAATCAGAAGTAAGCTGGTGGTGCTATGCTTTACGGCTCTGGGTGTGCTTTATGGATAAATGCACAGCAATGACGTACAGAGCATAGCAACCACCCTGGGGAGGCCTATGGGCCATAACAACCAGTTGACCGATCAATACAGGGCATGTCTGGAGGCACACCAATCCTGAACCTGTGCGTACCCCTAGACACTCCCTTTATGCTATCCTATAAGATCTCTATGCAGTGGCTTTGCAACGTCTTTCCTAGCCATCCTCCATGGATGGATGAAAGGCCCAAGCTAACATGGGATTAGCTCCTTAAACATCCACAATAAAGCCTCGTGCTGTTTGCATCAAGCTTTAAATCCAAACCTCTTGTTGGCTCTTTGAAGATGGACTTGAGGGGGGAGGCATGGGACCTCTTTATTTGTTCCTCTTTCCAGTGGCACCACTTTGGGTAATTTTCCTTTTTCTGCTTCTCACCGTTCCTTGTCTAATTGACCTGATGAAGACGGGTAGCCAAACCTAGCTTAGTAGGGCTACCAGGGCCTTGGCTCTGACAATTACCATCCAGATCTGTGGTGATATTTAAAATGCAATATTAGGAGACTGGAGAGATGGTTCAGGAGCTAAGAGCCTTACTGTTCTTGTAGAGGACTTCAGTTCCATTCCCAGCATCCATGTCAGGTGGTACCTTCTTGCCTTTGTAGACACTTGGTAGGTACTGGTGTATATAGCTATTTGCTTAATACAGTTAGGAAACAGAATTTATTTCAGGTCAGAATTTTATTTTGGTTTTTAGACACAAGGTTTCTCTGTGTAGTTTTGGCTGTCCTGGAACTCAACTTTGTAGACCATGCTGGCCTCAAACTCAGAGATCCACCTGCTTCTGCCTCCCAAGTGCTGGGATTAAAGGTGTGCCACTACCACCTGGCACAAGTCAGAAATTTTAAAGGAGGTAAATTTTAAAGGAGTCAGCATGTGCAGAGCTGGGACTGGTCATCTTTTGAGTGATGGAATTACAGGCAATCCCAGCACTTTGGAAAGCTGAAGCAGGAGGATCACACGTTAGAGCAAGCCATGGCTGTATTAGGTGACCTTAAAAGAAATCCTATTTGGTCTCAGTAGTAGAGCATTTTGCAGTAGAGCACAATGCCTTGGGTTTTATCCCAATGGCTGCAATAAAATAAAAATTATGAAATATGATTATGTACATGAAATTTGGAGATTTGTGACAAATTGTAACTACCAATTTGCCTAAACTTTAAAGGGTTGTATTTTTTAATTTAATTTAATTCTTTTTCTAAAGATTTGTTTTGTATGTGTGTGTGTGCTCGCATAGAGGTCAGAAGTGGGCTTCACTTCTCATGTAGATGGAGTTACTGGTGTCTGTGAACCACCAGATGCGGATGCTGGGATCTGATCTCTGATCCTCTGATAGAGAAGTAAGTATTATTAACCACTAAGCAGTGTCTCCAGTTCCAGAATTTATCTTATTTTGTTTTACTTATTTTTTGAGACAGGGTTTCTCTGTGTATCCTTGGCTATCTGGAACTCACTTTGTAGACAGGGCTGGCTTCAAACTCCAGAGATCCACCCGCTTCTGTCTCCGGAGTATTGGGATTAAAGGTGTGTGCAACCCATACTTGGCTGAATTTAAAAATTTTTAATTGTGGAAAACAGATGGTAGGGTAGTACATGCCTTTAGTACTAGCATTCAGAAGGCAGAGGTAGGTAGATCTCTGTTAGTTTCAAGCCAAATAGAATTACAGACTCTGTCTCAAAAAACAGAGCAGAAACAAAGAATAAAACCATTTTAACCATTTTCACTGAATCTATTATTGTATTACATATTATTACACAATAGAACTTGAGAACTTTCAAAAAATTTTGTGTGTGTGATGTACTTCTGGGGTGAGAGGACAACTTAGGAGAGTCTGTTTTCTCCTTCATGTGGGTTCCAGAGGTCAGACACAGGGCATTAGGCTTCTCAGCAAGTGCCTTTATTCACTGAGCCATCTCACCGGCCCCTGAAATCTGAAACTTTTCAAGCACAAATATATAACTTCTGAGCAGTTTGGGTTTTGGGATTACAGATGGTCAACTCATCAGCAGAGTTTCCAGCTTTTGATTCTTGCCAGCACCCTGTACTGACTTTTACATCTTTGCTAATATGATGGGATGGTATGTATTTACAAAAATTCTCTCCAGTGTAGTTTATAAATATGAGCCTTATATGTTTTCAGGCAAGATCTGACTTCAGGGAGGCAGTATTTCGATGACTCTAACAGTTTGATAGATCTGGCTGTCAGAGAACTATTCATTAATAATAGGCACTACTTGATCTTTAAAGAACTGTCATATATGCTTGTAACTGTTAATGTTATGGTATGAGAGCAGGGAAGAATATTATATTAGTTTATACCAGTCCTGTTAAAATTTGGCTAATCTGTTTTTTAGTGAGACATTTAAGTAATTAAGTCAAATTCATCAATAAGTTCTTTTGAGAACCTAAGATAGGGTTGGAGAGATGGCTCAGAGGTTGAGAACACTGGCTGATCTTCCAGAGGTCCTGAGTTCAATTCCCAGCACCCACATGGTGGCTCACAATCATTTATAATGGGATCCGTTGTCCTCTTCTGGCGTGCAGGCATAATACGGTATACACGATAAATAAATCTTGTTAAAAAAAAACAAAAACAAACCATAGCCGGTGGTGGTGGTGGTGGTGGTGGTGGTGGTGGTGGTGGTGGTGGTGCACACCTTTAATCCCAGCACTCTGGAGTCAGAGACAGGGGGATCTCTGTGAGTCTGAGACCAGTCTGGCCTAAGCTAAGACAGCCAGGGATACACAGAGAAACCCTGTCTCAAAATACTAAAGAACCTAAGGCAAACCAGGTATGGTAGTACACATCTTTTATTCCAGTGCTCTGAAGGCAGAGGCCTGTGGGGCCAGCTTGGTCTATATAGTGAGTACCAGGACAGCTAGGGCTACATAGAAAAATCTTGTCTCAAAAGCATCAACAAAATCTTGTTTACCATGCTTTAAAATCCATCAAGTGTTCACTTTGGCAGCACATATACTAAACATGGAACAATACCAACGTGACCCCTGGGGCAAGACTGTCATGTACATTCATGATAAAGTATTCTATTTCTTCCCAGCAGCTGAGGAGGAAGATGAGAAGGCTAGGAGGGATGGTGGATAGCAAAGTATGATATATAAAAATGTCTTAGTGAAACCTGTTTTTGGTTGTTGTTTGTTGTAGTCCAGAGATTGAACACAGAACCTCACATATGTAGTCATAATGAGCTTCATCCCAAACCCAAACCCATCATTTTGTATGAATGAATATATATTAAAAAATTAAGTTTCAAAAAAAATTAAGTTTCATTGAGATGGACATGGAGCTGTGCTTACAACCCTATCATGGACGAGGTAGAGGTAGGAAGGAGGATTTGAGAGTTAAAGGCCAGCCTGAACTACCTAGTGAGTTGAATATGTCAAGCTAGCACGGAAGTGGTGGCACTCACTTTTGATCCCAACACTTGAGAGGCAGGTAGATATTTCTGTGAGTTCGAGGCCAGCCTGGTCTACAGCATGAGTTCCAGGACAGCCAGGGCTACACTGAGAAACCCTATCTCAAAAACAAAAACAAAAGCAAACAACAAAAAACAAAAAGAGGTGAGGCCTGTCGTGTGAGCTGAGAAATCTGGGTCCTGTGGTCGAGAGGACAGCCTGGCCATGCCATCCTAGTGGTCAAGTTCCCTTCTCTTACAAGGAGCCAAAGTATTAAGCCTCATAGTACAAAATGGTGCCCTTGAACCTGCTCAGTCTGTGTGCTGCAGGATCTCCTTCCTGCTAGTGGCCGTGTTAGCTGAGCAGTCTGGAAGGAGACTACCATCTGCAGCCCAAATCCTGTCTGAAAAGCACGTTTGCATATGAGTGAATCATGACTCACTGTCTGCTTCTGTACTTCTGTAGTCCTGTTACCCCAGATAGGGATGTGTAGAGCAGTGTTGAACACTATTCTGTGTTCAGAATTCCCTTTTCTAAAGTCCAGGACAGATCGACAGGGCTTTTGTTTGCTCACTTTACAGAGTTGTGTAGGCTCTTCATTTTGTCTTTTTGTTTTACAGGATCACAGTGTGTGGCTCTCACTGTCCTGGAACTCACTATTGTAGACCAGCCTAGCCTAGAACTCAAGAGAGATCTGCCTGCCTCCCCAATCTCTGCCCCCAAAGTGCGGGGATTACAGCTGTGGACCACCACAGCCAGCTGGGTTTTTGTTTTGTGAGCACATCCCATAGGGGCCAGTCCTCATGTCTTGTATCATCACATCTGACAAGTTAATTTTAGGAACTTAAACCTGATCCCAAATGCTTAAACTTCTCTTTAAGGATCTGGAGAGGTCTCAGGTGTTAGGCGCTCTTACTGCTCTTGCAGAGAACTTTGATTTAATTCCTAACACCTACATGATGTGGTTTACAAATCCCCTGTGACTCTAGCTCTATGGAATATGTCGCTTTCTTTTCGGGCTTTTGCGGGCACCACAGATATGTGTGCAGACAAACACATTAAAAAATACTCATTTTTCTTTCAATTGTGGTAAGATACAGTATATATAAAATTACCTTTTAAAACACATTGTTTTTGTGAGGCAGAGTTCCACTATGTTATCCAGGCTGGCTTTGAATTCACAGCCCTCCTGCCTTAGCCCCTGAACCCCCAGAACTGGGGTTATAGGCATTCAACTCCATGCCTCCATTTTTTCCTTTTTCTTTTTGGAAAATTTAAATAATACATTTATTTGTGTGTATGTGCCACAGTGCACATGTGACGATCAGAGGGTAACATGAGGGGGTTGGTCGGTTGTCTTCTTCCACTATGTGGGTTCCAGAATCAAACACAAGTCATCAGGCTTGGTGGCAAGCACCTTTAGCCTTGGAGCCTTCTGGCTGACCATATTTTTTTTTTCTTTTAGACATATGAAATGTCAATCTCATTTTTATTAAATATGTTCTTATCATTTGCAAACATTCCCACTATCCAACCTCAGAACATCTCATCTTAAACACTGAAACTGTCTCCAAAAACACCAACTGCCCCTTCATACCCCACATAACCCTGTGCAGTTAACCTCTCTAGGGCAAAAATGCCACATTCTGCTTTCTTTGTTAAAAATACATTTTTAGGGGCTGGAGAGATGGCTCAGAGGTTAAGAGCACCGGCTGCTCTTCCAGAGGTCCTGAGTTCCCAGTAACCACATGGTGGCTCACAACCATCCGTTATGAGATCTGGTGCCCTCTTCTGGTGTGCAGATATACATAGAAGCAGAATGTTGTACACATAATAAATAAAATCTTTAAAAACATTTTTATTTTATTTTATAGTTGTGGGTGTTTTGCCTGTGCATGTGTCTGTGCACTGTGTGGTGTAGTACCCAAGGCCAGAAGAGTGCGTTGGATCCCTTGGGATTGGAGTTACAGACAGTTGTGAGCTACCATGTGGTGCTGGAAAATTAACCTGGGTACAGTACTCTTGACCATGAGCCATCTCTCCAGCTCCTAATTTTTATTTTCATGAATGGGCTTTAATTTTTTAAAATTATTTTTTATCATTATCATTATAGTTTTCAAGACAGGATTTCTCTGTGTTTCCCTGGCTGTCCTGGAATTAGCTCTGTGGATCAGGCTGCCCTGAAACTTAGAGATTTACCTGCCTCTGTCAACCATAGCATGGCATAAGTGGGCTTTTATAGAGTAAATCTTTTGTCATAGACTTCTACTATATGCATTTTAAGACATTCTTTTTGGGACTTGTTCTTTAAAATCCAGGACTTTTTAAAAGGTTTTATTTTTAAATTATGTGTCTCTGCATTCTCTGTGCATGAGAATGCAGGTGCCAACAGAGGCCAGAGGTGTCATATCCTTTGGAGCTAGAATCACAGGCTGTTGTGAGTCACCAACATGCATGCCAGGAACTGTACTGGGTTGACTGCAGGAGCAGGACCAGATCCTAATTGCTGAGCTGTCTCTTTAGCCTCAGGACAAATTTCTTTAGTGGTAGCAAAATTTTACCACCTTTAACTTTTTTTTTTCTTTGAGACAGGATTTCATGTAACTCTGTGTAGTCGAGGATGAACATGAACTTCTGACCTTTCAGCCTCCACCTCCAGAATACTGAGGTTATAAGCACGTGTCATCATGCCCAGTTTTATATGGTGCTGGGGATCAAATCCAAGGCATGCTAGGCAGCCAACTGATCTATGCCCGAAGCCTACTTTAACATTGTTTTTGAAATGTATGATGTGTTGGCATTAAGTACAGAACCTTTTCATTCTCTTAAACAGGAACTCTGAAGCCATCAAAAATAACCCCCATTCCCTTCTCTCTCAAACTTTAGTAACCTCTCTTTTATTTTCTGTTTCTATGAGTTTGAATCCAGGCAGAATTTAGTGTCATTTCTGGTAGGGAACATTTCTATTGACTACAGAAGATGACAGATTTCCTATTGCCAACTAGAACTCTTCCATCTGGAAGACAGCCCATGTTAAATAAAAGCTATAATTTGACAAACTCTGGATACTGCTAAAAGGTAAAAACAGTCAGAAAAGATGCAGATAGAAAACCTGAGATCCTGTGATGAGTTCAGTCTATGTTTTGTTTTGTTTGAGTCCTCAGGATTGAACTCAGGGCCTCATATATTATGAATGCTAAGTAAGGGTCCTACCACTGCTATATCCCCAGGTTCCTTTTTACTTAAAAAATATTTTAGTTATTTGTGTGTGTGTGTGTGTGTGTGTGTGTGTGTGTGTGTATGAGAGAGACAGATGAGAGACAGCCATGGTTGTGTGAGTATGGGTACAGGAATGCCATGGTGTGGGCAGAGTTTTTCGTAGGGACCATCAGTCTGCTGTGTCCCACCAGCTGCCTCCCAAATAATCACACAGAGACTTATTAATTATAAAGGCTCAGCTGATAGTTTAGGCTTGTTACTAACCCATAAATTAACCCATATTTCTTTGTTTTAATTTTTTTCCTTTTTTTTTTTGGTGTTTTTGTTTGTTTGTTTGTTTGTTTGGTTTTTTTTTTTTTTTTTTTTTTTTTTTTTTTTTTTTTGAGACAGGGTTTCTCTGTGGCTTTGGAGGCTGACCTGGAACTAGCTCTTGTAGACCAGGCTGGTCCTGAACTCATAGATCCTCCTACCTCTGCCTCCCAAGTGCTGGGCTTAAAGGCAAGCGACACCACCGCCCGGCACAGCCCATATTTGTTATCCACACTCTGCTACTTGATGGCACCTTTTTTTTTTTTTTTTCAGCACGGCATGTTTGTCTCCTGCTTCCTCTGTGTCTGGCTGGTGACTCCGCCTCCTTCCCTGTCTGCAAGTCTCAGGTAACCTCTTCCTGCCTAGCTATTGCCCATTAGCTCTTTATTAATCCAATGAAAACAACACATTCACAGTGTATACAAAAAGATTGTTCCACAGCACTGTGGATCACATGTGGAGGTCAGAGATGGTTTTTAGGAGCTGGTTCTCTCCTTCCACTATTAGTTCCAGGGCTTGAATTTATGTGGCAAGTACTTTTACCTTCTGAGTCATCTGGCTGGCCCATTTTTTTTTTTTTTTTTTTTTTGCTTTTTATTTGAGACAGGATCTCAGGGTTTTACTCTGTACCCTAGACTGGCCTTAAACTGTGGTCCTTCTGCCTCAGCTTCCCTGGTAGCTGGGATTACAGTTCTGTGCCACCACATCTAGCAACTTCATTTTGTTTCTGTGGTTATATTTTCTTTATGATCTCTTTCTTTTCCTTCATTTCTTTCTTTCTTTCTTTTCTTTTTTTTTTTTTTTTTTGAGACAGGGTTTCTGTGTTGCCCCAGTTGTCCTAGAACTTGCTCTGTAGACCAGGCTGGCCTTAAACTCAAAGAGATCCACCTGCCTCTGTCTCCTGAGTACTGTGATTAGAGGTGTGAGCCACCACCACCCAGTACAAATGCAAATTTTGATTTGTTTTCTTTTTCAAGTTTTATCAAGTATCCATCTTATTGACACGATTTAAAAAATCCTAGAAAAATTATTGTGCTACATGAGTAAAAGGAGATGGATACAGATTTCTCACTGAAGGAAGCGGCTAGTTTTATGAAGGAAAGCAGGCAAAAATGTGTGGGGATTCTCATTTGCTGCACTAAAAGCTGGAAAGTAGAATAATACGTACACATTTTGAAGAGAAAAGCTATGACAAAAAATAAAAAATTAAGATTCCCAGACAAAAATGTTATCCCATTTTGGGGCAAAAGAAAGACAATTTAGAATTCAGTGCTCAGAACATTTATCAGCCATGACTCTAGCTGAGGACATTGTCTAATCAACTGATACTGTGTTAGAGAAGCAATGAGCATGGCACTATGAGCAACTGATCTTGTAACCATATATGTAAGTGGATAGTTTAATCATTCAACAAACAGACTCAACCTTAACCAGGCTCAGTTCTAACAGTATGGGAAACTACAGATGAGAAATGCTTCCTTTAAAGGCTCAGGAATGAGTCAAATAGCATACTTAGGAGAGCTGGACCTGGCTTAATGGGAAAGAAGAAAATGCAATTTCTCCATGTGTGTTCATGTGTGTGTTATGCCCACATGTGTGTGAGCACCTGTGTGTGTGTGTGTGTGTGTGTGTGTGTGTGTGTGTGTGTGTGTGTGTGTGCGTGTGTGTGCGCGCGCGCGCGCGTGCATGCACACATGTGTGTGAGCACTTGTGTGTGCAGAAGCCAGAGGGAAGTGTCTGCTGTTCCACTGAGACAGTTTCTCATTGAACCTGGACCTAGACTGTCAGCCAGTAAGCCTCAGCAATGGTCCTGTCTTCGTCCCACCCCCTAGCACTACAGTGTGCCTAGTCCCACACCTTTTTACATGGGTGCTAGGGATTTGAACTTGAGGGAACTTTACCTGACTTTACAAATAAGGACTTAAATACAGTGGTATTAGTGTGAGGTTGGGAAAAATAGAGCAATGGAACAGAAGAAAGGTTAAGAAAGACCACAGTGTAGCAAGCAGGCTTACCTTCATGACATGGAGACTTATTATTAATGAATGCTCGACATTAGCTTATGCTTGTCCCACCAGCTCTTATAACTTAATCTGTTTCTCTTCATGTATGTTTTGCCTTGGGGCTTTTTACCTTTCTTTCATTCTGTATGTCCTACTCTGACTGGTTGTCAGCTGCCTGCTTCTCTTTCTTCCTCATCCGGCCCCTCAGATTCCTCTTCTGCCCTCCAGGCCCACCTATTCCTCTATTGCCTAACTATTGGCCATTCAGCTTTTTATTAAACCAGTCAGGTGTCTTAGGCAGGCAAAGCAACACATCGCTACATGGTTAAACAAATGCAGCATACACAAATGTAACACACCTTTACACAAAGTAATATTCCACAACAAATTAGTTGGTATTTGCAGTTCAGTGTGTATGTGTTTCATCTTTTCAATAAACCAATGGTGATTAAACAACTGGATATCTATGTGGGAGGGAAAAAAACTTGACTTCTATGTATACCATATGTAAAAATTAATTTGATGGGGCTGAAGAGATAGCTCAGAGGTTAAGAGCACCCGGATTCAGTTCCCAGCACCCATAGGATGGATCATGACCATCTATAATTAATTCCAGTTCTAGGGAATATGACACCCTCTTGTCACTTCTGTGGGTACTGGTATGCAAGCAGTGTACTTAAGTGTAAGCAAAGCACTCATACACATAAATCAAAAATAAAAATAAATCTGAGATAGAAAATAGATGTAAATCTATGAACTAAACTCTGAAATATTTACAAGAAAATGTTCATGATCTTTGAGGTAGGCAGAATCCTATGTAAACTAAAAAATATCATAAAAGAATTCACAAGTTGAACTTCATCAGAATAATTTCTACTCATCAAAAGCTGATGTTAAGGAAGCAGAGGGCAAGCTGCCACTAGGGACACATTCTTAATATGTGTGTTTGGCAAAGATACAGAGAGCTGTGTATCAAACTTTTCTGGTTAATTTTTTTTTTGGGGGGGTGTTCTAGACAGGATTTCTCTGTGTAGCTTTGGAGCCTGTCCTGGCACTCCTCTGTAGACCAGGCTGACCTCAAACTCACAGAGATCTGCCTGCCTCTGCCATTAAGTACTGGGATTAATGGTGTGCATCACAACTGCCAGGCTCTGGTTAGTTTTTTTGTCAATACAAACTAGGGTCGTCTGGGAAGAGGGAACCTCAGTTGAGAAAATGTCAGATTGGTGGGTATTCAAGTGTGGTGGTTTGAATGAGAATGGCCCCAAAGACATATGTTTGAATACTTAGTTCTCAGTTGGTAAAACTGTAAAGGATTAGGTGATGTGGCCTTGTAGGAGGACATGTGCCACGAGGCTGGGCATTGAAGTTTAAAAAGTCCAGACCAGCCCAGTCTCTCTCTCTGCCTGCCTGCTGCTTTTGAATCAGATGTGAGCTCTCAGTTACTACTCCAGTGCCATCCCTGCCTGCCTGCTGCTATGCTTCCTGCCATGCTGGTCCTGGATTCTAACCTTCTGCAATAGCATAATGTGAGAATTACCAATACGGAGTCAGGTAAAAATATAAGGGTATTTATTTAGGGAGATGCCTTACTTACAGAGCAACCTAACCAGCCGGCAGGGCACGGAGTAAGTACAGCAAGCCAATGATGAAAAGGAAGAAGGGGCTTCCGTGTGCGTGCGTGCCCCTCACTCTTAAACCTTCCCCACATCACCCTGACCATGCCCTCGAAGGCGTGATCAGGCACACCAGTAGCCAGTCCTTAGAAGGCGTGGTTACAGTGTCCCCTATAATAGCAAGTCCCCAATAAACTCTATTATAAATTGCCTTGGTCATAGTGTCTTATTACAGCAATAAAAAGTAACTAAGACAATAAGTCTGTGGGGCATTTTCTGTATTCATTATTGATGTGAGAGGGCCCAACACCTTGTGGGCAGTGCAGTCCTTGACAGAAGGTCCTGCATTGTATAAGGAAAAAAAAAAAAAGCAACCTAAGAGGCTCATTCATCCATGGTCTGTGCTTCAGTTCCTAATTCCAGGTGCCTGCCTTGAATTCCTGCCCTGACTTCCCTCCATGATGGACTATACGCTGTAAGATGAAATAAACTTATTCCTCTCTAAATTTATTTTGGTCATGGTGTTTATATCACAGCAATAGAAAACAATCTAGGACATAAACTGGACTTAAAAATGACTTTCTCCAGGCACTCAGGATGTAGAGGCAGGTGGATCTCTGTGCATTCAAGGCCAGCCTGGTCTGCAGAGCAAGTTCGAGGACAAACAAAGATACAAAGAAAAACACTGTCTCCAAAAACAAAACAAAAACAAAAACAAAAAAATGACTCTCTCTACAAAATTAAAAAGTTCTGTGTGTGGGTTTGTGCATGCATGGGTGTAGGTTTCCAAGAGAAGAGGGCATCAGATACTCTGGAGTTTAAGTTAGTCAGCAGTGAGCTGCCCAAAATAGGTACTGGGAACCCAGTTAGGGTCCTTTACAAGAGCAGTACCAACTCTTAACCATTGAGCATCTCTTCAGCCCAAAAAGGATTCTCAAATTGAAGACATTCAAATATTCAGCATATGAAAAGGTGGCATTACTACAGTTTAGCAGGATTTCCTGGACAGCCACTCCCCAAGTGATGACAGAGAGACTTATTAATTATGAATGTTTGGCATTAGCTTAAGCTTGTTTCTTTTTTAAATAATTTATTTACTTTTATTTTGTGTGCATTGGTGTTTTGCCTGCATGTATGTTTGTGTGAGGGTGGTGGATCCTGAAGTTACACATAGTTGTGAGCTGCCATGTGAGTGCTGGGAATTTAACCCAGGTTCTTTGGAAGAGCAGTCAGTGCTTTTATCTTCTGAGCCATGTCTCCAGCCCCTTAAGGTTGTTTCTTAGTTAGCTTTTTTTTTTTTTTAACTTAATCCATTTCTATCAATGTATGGGCTGCCCCAGGCTCATTTACCTCCTCTACATATGGTCCTGCTTCCTCTGTGCCTGGTTGGCCCCCTGCTCAGCTGATTTCCAGCTGGCTGTCCCCTCTTCCCCACTGGCTCTGGTGGGCTGGCTGGCTCTCCCTTTCTCTCTGCCTGCCAGCACCACTTATCCCTCCTCTGACTAGCTATTGGCAGTTCAGCTTTTTATTAGACCAATCAGGTGCCTTAGGCAGACAAGGTGAAACAGCAACACATCTTTACATAGTTAAACAAATGCAGCATAAACAAAAGCAACACACCTGGGCTGGAGAGATAGCTCAGAGGTTAAGAGCACTGGCTGCTCTTTCAGAGGTCCTGAGTTCAATTCCCAGCAACCACATGGTCAGTCACAACCATCTGTAATGAGATCTGGTGCCCTCTTCTGGCCTGTAAGCAAGAACACTGTACATATAATAAATTCTTAAAAAAAAAAAAAAAAAAGCGCTGGCTTTGGTGACGCACACCTTTTATCCTAGCACTCCAGCTTGATCTACTGAACGAGTTCCAGGACAGGTTCCAAAACAATACAGAGAAACCCTGTCTTGAAAAAAAACCAAAAAAATAAAAAATAAAAAAAGCAACACACCTTTACATAATTAAACAAATTCAGCATAAGCAAATGCAACACACCTTTACACAGTTAATCATTCTGCAACACAAATGCAACACATCTTTACATAGTTAAATATTCGATTCCACAACACTACAGAACAAAGAAATGTAAAACAATAGAAAGTGATGTCACCACATCACCACCAGAAAAGCTAAGTTTAAAGACCAACAGTGAGGTGTGGAACTACCACAATTCTCATACAGTGCTGGTAGAATATAACACTGTCTAGCCAGGCTAAAAATTGTTTAGTAGTTCCTTAAAAAGAATGGTGCTAGCTGGGCATTGTGGCACATGCCTGTAATCCTAGAAATTGTGAGGTAGAGGCAGGAGGCTTGTTGAGTTGAAGACAGCATTGGCTACATTGTAAGACTTCGTCATAACTCAATCTATGAACCAGAAATTCTACTTGGAATATTTGGGAGAGAAATCAGTCTACAAAAAACCTTGGATACAAATGTTTTTGTAAACACTAGCTTTATCCACAATTGGCACAAGTTAGAAACAACCCAACTATCCACTTAGATTTTTTTTCTCCCACACAGAGTTTCTCTGTGTAACAGCTCTGTCTGTCCTGGAACTTGATCTGTAGACCAGGCTGGCCTCAAACTCACAGAGATACACCTCCTCTGCTGGGATTAAAGGTGTGAGCATTTAAGGGGATTAGGAACAGCTCAGTCAATGAATGTGGGCACACAAGCTTGAATCCCTGAATTTGGATCCCTAGCACCCAAATAAAAGTGGGGCACATGCCTGTAACCCCACCATTGTGTGGGTGCTAGGGATAGTCATCTCCTTGAGTTCAGTGACCTCCTAGTATAGCCAATAGGTGAGCTCCAGTTTCAGTAAGAAACCCTATTTCAAAACTAAGGTGGAGAAGCGTGGAAGAAGAAATCCATCATTGAACTCTAACCTACACACACACACACACACACACACACACACACACCACACACGAGGATAAACATTAATATATTCATGTGTTAATTTTCTTCCCATTTCTGTGCTATAACCAAAAACAACTTGGGAAGGAATAAGTCACAGGTCACACGCCAATGACAGAAGTCAGAGAAGAAGTGAATCAGAGACCATGGAGGAGTGCTGCTCACTGGCTTTCTCCCCACAGCTTGTTCAGCCTGTTTCCTTATACAATCCAAGACCACCTGCCCAGGGTTGGTACTGCCTACTCCCCCATCAATCATGAATCAAGAAAATGACCCACAGATTTGCCTATGTCCTAATCTGATGGAGGCATATTTTTTTTCAGTTAAGTTTCCATCTCAGATGACCCTTGTTTGAGTCATGCTGACAAAAACTAATGAGCACAGATCATAAATATTGACATCAGCCAATGTATACAGAATGATTTCCCAAATGTTGACCAGTGTTAGACTTAAGTGTACATGCTATTTTTGAAATGACATTCAGAGATAGGCTCAAGTACTGTGGTGGATAGATCAGACCTGTAAGTTCAGCACTTAGGAGTCTGAGGCTGGGGGATGGCTACAGGTTTGAGGCCAGCCTTAGCTACATAGTCTGAGGCTAGACTAGGCTACAGAGTGAAACACTGACTACAACAATCAGGGCATTTGAGTACAGGTGCCTGTCACCAAACCAGACAACCTGTTTGGTGGGAGGGGGAACTGATATTGCAAGCTGTCCTCTGCTCCATGTTCATTAGCTATCCTCCCAAAATAAAGATTTTAAAATGTAATATGTATCAGGAGGCAGAGGCAGGCAGATCTCGGTGAATTCAAGACCAGCCTGAGCTGCATAATGAGTTCCAGACTAGCCAGGGCTACACACTTAGACCTTGTCTCTAAACAAAACAAGTGAAAGTAATTTACAGTGATAAAAGTCAAAATAGGGGTCACTTCTGTTTTCTTTTGGAGATATTTAGTGTGCTAGGATGTGCCACATCTGAATTGGTGGATGAAAATCTGTACATCTAAGATATGGGCACTTTATGTAAACTGTAACTCAAAGGAAACAGCAAAAAAAAATTGTGTATCTAGGAAGTTTGAAGAGCTTTGTGTTAAAACTTCATGAAGATTTATAAATTGATAAACTATACCTGGGAAAATCTATAATCAATATTTTCATTGTTACAAAGACTGAAAATAAATGGAGTCTATATTCCAATAAACGTAGGAATTAACAAAACCAGAATTAAGAAGAAAGTTGAAAAGGAAAAATGCAAGAAAATGAGTAAGAGAAATGTTTCTTTGAAACTAAAAGGGTTTGGAGACTATTTGGGATGCCCTGGAGGGACGCAAGCAGGGAGTGGGGCGGGGTGGGGGGGATTCTTGTGACTTTTTTTTCTTTAAACTTAAGTATTGTATTCTGCAAAAGCATACGGGTAGAATATAATCCTGGATGCATTCATTTACCTAAAATTGAAAACAAAACCCTGGCCTGGGAATGTGGCTTAGTGTAAAGTGATTGCACAGTACCCTATTCTCAGTTCTGCAAAAGCAAAAACAAAACAAAAAAATCTTGACTATCGGCCTGATGTTGGTGGTGCATGCCTTTAATCCCAGCACTCGGGAGGCAGAGGCAGGCAGATCTCTGTGAGTTCGAGGCCAGCCTGGTCTCCAGAGCGAGTGCCCAGGATAGGCTCCAAAGCTACACAGAGAAACTCTGTCGAAAAACCAAAAAACAAAAACAAAAAAATCTTGACCATCAAACAGATTCCAGCTGTCATTTATGCTTCAAATAGCAAGTGCCAGACCATTTACATACGTTAGCTCATCAAGTACATGATGGCTTCTGCAACGTTGGTAGTGTCACCACCTTGGAGATCAAGTCTCCTAAGCTTGTCAGCTCTGATGTGGCTATGAATTGAGGCCTGACCTAGGCCTCCCCAGGTCAAGAATGTATATTTGGAAGTCCTGGCGTTGGTGAAGACCGAAGCGCCTTCGCTAGTCAAACCCGCACGACTGCCTGCAAGTGCAGGTGGAAGTGCGGTTCCGTTAGACCCTCCTTAGCACCAAGAGCACAAGGCCCAGGGTCTCCCGCTGCAGGCAGGCCGCAGCAGCCGGGTCCGGAGCTCGCGTGTCTCGGAGCGCCGCGCACCACCCCCGGGGCTTTCAGGTTGTCAGAGGCGGGGACGCGCATCAGCCGGCGGGGACGCGCAGAGCTGAGAGGCCTGTGCGCCGAGCTAAGGGAGGCATGCGGCGGACGCGGAGCGCCGTGGTCACCGATCCGCGGGAGCAGCGGCGCTCCGGTCCCTCCGGGGGCCTGGGCGGCAGCGAAAGCCGCGCGCGGCGCTCGGGGAGCAGGGCTCGGGCCGGGGCGGGGGGGCGGCGACCGGTTCACAGCGGTCTGCAAAACCGCGGCCCAAGCCGCCACCGCCGCCGGCCCAGGAGGCGGCTGCCGAGGAGCCGCCGCCGGCGGACACCCCCGCCGCCTCGGTGTCTGCGCTCGACCTGGGGGAGCAGCGGGAGCGCTGGGAGACGCTCCAGAAGCGGCAACGGCTCAGCTTCGAGGGCACCGCCAAGCTGCTGCTAGACACCTTGTGAGTGAGGCGGGGGCGGCGGGCCAGCACCTGCGAGGTGCGCATCGGCGGCGGCGGGACCCAAGGTTGGGTGCGGAGCCGGGGCCAGGCGCCCGCTGCCTCGGCTTTGCTGCTCAGGACGGTGTCCGGCTGCATGCGCAGGAGGGCCTCTCCGGGTGAAAAGGACAGACATCCCACAGTTTCCCTGCTACCCAGACCGTTTTACTCGTGTTTACACGTGCTTTCGGAGGGTGGGTGGGAGGAAAGGTCGAAGTGGAGAGTTTAGCAGCCTTAGGAGCGAAGGCCGGTTGTTCTGGGCAGTTCCCGGGAGGGAGGGCGCGGGTTAGTGATCCCGGAGGGAAGCGCGCGCAAAGCGATGTCCTGGACCTACGCGTGCGAGAGGGAACGGGAAACTCAGGCTTTGTGCTCTCATCCCGGGTGCGGGGTGGCAGACTTTACTTCCATCTGTGCTTCTGAAGTTCCTTCAGCTTCTTAGATGGCCTACGGGGCATCTCAGAGGTCTTTTGCTGGGAAAAGAGCTGTTAACTACTCTGGCCAGAACTGCCTCCTCTTTCCCAAATGGGTTGTGCACCCCTTCCTCCTTTAACCTTTGTGCTACAGAGAAATACTGAGTACCCTAGCCATACAGGCTCTCATTCGCACATGAACTGAAAAAGAACAATAAAAGACAGAGAAAGCCAACATTAACTTAACAATTTCTTAAAAATTTGAACTACTTTTCATAAACAGCAAGATGTTCTTTTGTCTTTGTTCCAGAAGAAGTTCTCTTGGTTTTGGTGCATCCTCTCGGACTATTTATTTAGATTTCTTTGTGCTTTGCTTTTTAGTTTTATCCCCTTGGGCTATAAATTGAATACTTTAAAATATTAATTTAAAACAAAAGCCAATTAAAAATAACATTTGTTAAGTACCTGTTGTGTACTAGCTACTGGGAGGCCTAAGCGATACTCTGGGGCTGGGCACAGCGGCACATGCCTGTAATCCTAGTGTTTTGGAGGCGGAGGAATACAATTTCACGGCCAGCCTGGGCTACAGAAACATCCTTTCTCAGAAGAAAGAGAGAAAGGAAAGAAGGAAAGGAAAGGAGAGAAAAGGAAGGAAGGGGAAGAAAAGGAGGAAGGAGGGAAGGAAGGAGAGAAGGAAGAAGGAGGGAAGGAAGGAAAGGAGGAGGCAGGCAGGCAGGAAGGCAGGAAGGCAGGCGGAAACAAACCAGGGGTGACATGGTCCATGTCTGTAAACCCAGTGCTGGAAGGTGGAGGTGGGAAGATCTGGACGTTCAAGGTCATCTTGGTCTACATAGTTAATTTGAGGCCAGCTTAAGCTGCATGACACAGTCTCAAAATTAAATAAACAAAAAAGCCCCAATCCTTAGACGCACAAAGCAAAAAATTGAGTTAATATTTGCCCTTAAACTGATAATGATCTAGGAAAAATACTAAAAATATTGGCACGAAAAGATGAGTTTCACTCACCAGATTGGCATACTGTATGCTTGCTTCCGTTTACTTTTATGTCCTCTAACTTGTTTTCATGCCAAGAAAGTATATGTTATATACACTAACAATTTTGTTCAAATATTGCATAGAAAAAAGTTTGGAGGAATGTATAGCAAATACGGGCTCTCTCTTGGTGGGATGACCACAGGGGTTCTTGTGTTACTAAATATGATAAGGTTTGTGGTTTTTTTTTTTTTTTTCAATAAACATTGTGTATAGAAGAAGAAGAAATTGAGATGTTAGCTTGTTAGAGAAACCTGGGAGAGCATTCACTTGCCAGGTGGCAAAGTGAATCTGCAGTGAGCTGTTTTTCTGGGGGTTATTGCTCAGAAGTCATGGTGAAATGTTCTCTCATTTATTATTGGCGAGAATATCTAGTCTTTTCGGGAAGGGACTTCATGATGTTCATTGAATCTCAATGTTCGGTTATGGAGCTGGCTCCAACTGTGTATAGAGTTGTGTAAAAAGTCATGTACTTGGGAAGTACTGGAGGAGAATGAATGGAGTTAGAAAAGCCTTTGCTATCACCCCTGAAAGCATTGCAAATCAGTAAGTAGACCCAACTGGGCACCCTGTCTTGCTTTTTCCTAACCACTTCTCCTATCTTTATTACAATCAAAATTAAATATTATTTGGTCAGTTTGCTTGGTGCCTGCTTAAAGTTGGTAAGGACTCTTCTTGGTACTTAGCTTATAAATATTTTTTTTAACTAGTTAGCTGGCATGTAAATGTTTGGGGAGGGGAAGAGCTAGACTTCTCTGTCTTCATATTTACTGAATTCTGGGAATGTTTTATTTTGTAGTCTTATAAAATTCAAGACAGTTCACAGTGAAAATACTGAACCTCTTTTATGAAATGTACCTGGTTGTCCTATAAAAAAGACTTTTGTCCCAGCCTGGCTTTCTTTTAAGAACAAAAAGACAGCATGAAGGATCCATGCCATAAGGCCCCTGCTTGCCTGTTAGAAATTCTTATGCTCTAGTTTTTATTTCATTTAGTGAGTACCAGGGCCTGGTGAAGCACACAGGAGGCTGCCACTGTGGAGCAGTTCGTTTTGAAGTTTGGGCTTCAGCAGACTTGCACATCTTTGACTGCAAGTGAGTATTTTATCTTTCCAAATTGCCTTAGAAGACTTGAGGAGCAAAGAGGCTGTGTTTCAGCCCAATCTGGGGAGTCTGGGTATAGATGAAACAGTGTTGGCTGTGAGCTGATAACTGTTACATCAGGTACTGGGAACATAAAGGTTCATTGTTTTGTTCTTTCCCCTTGTGTGTATGACTTGGAATTTTCAGTGATAATTAAAAAAATTATTATATGTTATACACTTAGTTTGTATGTGGGTCAGAGGACCACTGTGGGTGTCTGTTCTCTCCTTGGTCCTAGGGTCATCAAGTCATCAGGCTGGTGGTAGGTACCGTTACCTGCCAAGCTATCTCACTAGTCTGATTATTTATTTATTTATTTAGTTTTTTTTTTTTTTTCTCGAGATAGGGTCTCTCTGTATACTCTTAGTTGTCCTAGAACTCACTCTGTAGACCAAGCTGGCCTCAAACTCAAAGATCCACCTGCCTTTGCCTCCTGAGTGCTGGGATTAAAGGTGTGGACCTCTGCCACCTGGAATGATTTTTTTTTTAAGATAGGAGAAGGCTAAACATTCTGAGTTAATTGGAGTAACGCCTATAGTTTGTATGTGTGGAGCCTGTGTCTGTGTGTGTATATACCACAGAGCTCCAGAATACAGTTCAGGTGACAAAGCAGGGCTTTTCAGGGCTTTGGCTTATAGGCTCATGCCTCTCCCTGATACCACTGATTTAGGGGTGATTAGCCGGAGGTAGATCAGGCTGGCCATAATTCTCCGCTGGGATTCTGGGAATCCCACCGTGGGCAGAATCTTTTTAGGATTCTATCGGTGAAGCTAGATGAAAGTAATCCGGTGGAGAGTATATATTCCCAGAAGCTTTTCATGTACTGGCACCCTCTCTGTTCTTGGCATGAGGCCTGTGATACCACCCAGATCAGTGGCAGGCCTGCTTTTTAGCACCTTCCCTGGCATAATAATAGAATGAGAACAACAGGGTCTGCCTTCTGGACCAGCTATTGGTGGGTACTTAATTACTCAAGAGGGTCCAGTCCTTTTACCTCTAATGGTACCTGAATTTCATATGAATAATAAATACTGTGGATTTCCTCAAGTGGAGAACTGGCTAGTCCACTAATAGAATCCAGATTTGGAAAAAGGCATTATGGCATAATTTCTTAGAGAATCCTATACTAAAACAGTGTTTTAAAAGGTGAATTAGGGCTAAGGGTGTAGCTCATTTGGTAGTGTTTGCCTAGCATGTTCAAAGCCCTGGATTTGATCCCCACTTGTTCATAAACTGGGCATGATGTCACATGCCTGTCATCCTGAGGGAGGTAGAGACAGGAGAGTCAGGGTTAAAGGTTGTCCTTAGCTGCACAGTGTTTGTGGTCAGCTTGTGTCTATGAGATTCTTCTCTTAAAATAAATAAGCAAGAAAGCAAGCAAAGGAGCTCAAAGCTATCTTCAACTCTATAGCAAGTTTGAAGCCAGCTTGGGGATATATGTGATCAAAAAAATAAAATTTTAACATGACCCCTCTGTCTCAAAGAATAAAATAAAGTGAAAAAAATTTAAAATTATCTATATTATGCATGTGGGTGTTTTGCCTACATGTATGTCTGTCTGTTCACCACATGCCCCAGAGGTCAGAAGAGGGTGTTTGATACCCTGGAACTGTGAGCCACCAGGTCGATACTGGGTATGGAACTAGGGCTCTCTGAAAGAACTGCCAGTGCTCTTAACTGCTGAGCCCTCTCTAACTCCAAAGTCAAATTTAAAAAGAAAAAAAAAAGGTGAATTGAAGAGCTTGATGTATGCTTTAGTAGTAGAAAAGTACACTTTAATGCCTGCTTAGTATGCATGTTAGATACCCTGAGTTCACTGTATCCAGGGTAGAGAAATAAAAACAGACAAAAATGGTGAGTTGAAAAGAACACATTTTAACTCAATTTCCAGTTTGGTATTTCTTGGTTTTGTTATATTGAGACAGAGGGAAGCCGGAGGTTCTTTCCTTGGCTCTGCCGTGCCTGTCTAGAGGGGCATTAGAGTATAGCAATGTCTGAATTCATTTTCTGAGTGTCTTTAAGTCCACTGTTTCTCTTCAGGGCCGGGAGGGGGGAAGCAGAAATGAGGTCCAGGATTGCTGAATGCTGTGTGGTCTCTCTCCTCTGCTGGCTCTGTCACCAGCAGGCTTCACTGCCAGGAAGAGCAGAGGCTCCAGGTGGCCCGTCCAGCTGCCTAAGTTTCCCTTTCCTGGATGGTGCTGAGAAGGGTGTCCTGTTTGAGGTCAGCTGGTTCTGTAGGAATTGGGCTGGGCTGCTTGGGCATGTGGACAATGCAGATGGCAACTCACGATCTGGCCTTTGCTCTTTCTGTAGCTGTAGCATTTGCAAAAAGAAGCAGAATAGACACTTCATTGTTCCAGCTTCTCGATTCAAACTCCTGAAGGTTAGTACTTACGAGCAGGGTCTGGGTGGGTGGGTGGAGCCCATGTGGAAGGACCCACCAGCCACTACCCCACCCTTCTAGCCTGACTGCTGTACAGTGTAAGGGGCATAGGGCTTAGGAAGACCTTGAGATCCTTTTTTTTCTTCAGCTGGAGTCTCACTGTGTAGCCTAGGCTAGCCTCAAACTTAATGTTCTCCTTACCTAAGCCTCCCGAGTACTGGAGAGTTGTACCATTTCTCTTAGTTTCTGATTATTTTCCACTCAGGTCTTATTTCTTTCTTTTTCTTTTCTTTTTTTGGTAGATGTTTGGGGTTTGAACTCAGGGCCTCGATTATGCTGGGCAAGTGCTTTGCCACTGAGCTCTGTCCCTAGCCCACAGGTGGATTTTAACTGCCTTAGTTCTTTTTCCTTTAAATTTTTTATCTATTAGTGGGGTAGGCACATGGTACAGCACACATGGAGGCCAAAGATCAGCTCTGTTGGAACTGGTCCTCTCCTTCTACCTTTCCAGGGTTGTTTAGGGATCATACTCAAGTTGCTTCTGTAGTAAGCACTGTTACCTGTTGAGCCATCTTGCTAGTCCCTATTTATTTACCTTTTGAGTTGATAGGTTGTTTGGAGACAACCAGGCTGGCCTTGAACTCCTGATCCTCCTACTTCTGCCTCCAGAGGGCTGGGATCACAGGCATGTACCACTATGCCTGCTGCCTATCTTCCCTTTGTTTTGGAAAGCATATTTGATATTATTGTAGAAGCATTTTCAAATTTAGAAAGCCAGAAGATCACTTAAAGTCATTTTGAGAACTGAAAAATTATCTGAATATAACCTGTATTACTTTTGAAAAAATATAAGAAAAGTAAAATCATTCAAGGTAATCACTACTATTTTTTGATACACATCTTTATACATTAGTCTCTCTCTCTCTCTCTCTCTCTTTCTCTCTCTCTGATTGGGTCTTATGTATCCTAGGTTGGCCTTGAACTCCTGATCCTCCTGCTTCTATCTGAGCACTGGAATTACTGGCATGTACCACCATGCCCAGCATATACAGTGCTGGGGGTTGAACCTAGGGCTTCATGCATACTAGGCAAGCACTCTACTAACTGAACTATATTTCTGCCCATTTGTACATTATTTTTTATAGAGATAAATACATCTAAATATGTTGCTACAGCTGGTGGTGCACACTTTTAATCCCAGCCTTCTGGAGGCAGAGGCAGGTGGATCTCTCTGAGTTTGGAGCCAGAGTGAGTTCGTCTACTTAGTGAGTTCCAGGACAGCTAGAATTACATAGTGAGTTTCAACAAACAAACAAAATATATGTAGTTGCTTTTGAATCATTTTTCAAATAGTGAATTCCTGGATTGAGTCCAGTTTTTACATTTTTTATTATTTTATGTGTATGAATATTTTGCCTGCATGTATATATATGCACCTTTAATGTGCCTGGTATCTGTGGAGGCCAGAAGAGGGCATAAAATCCCCTGGAATTAGAGTTAAGGATGTTTGTAAGCCTCCATGTGGTACAAGGAACTGAACTCAGTTCCTTTTCGAGAACAGCAACTGAGTTATCTCTCCAGCCTCTAAATTTTATTTTATTTAATACTATATGTATGTCTGTAGGCACACATGCCATAGTGCACTCGTGGAGGTCAGAGGACAACTTACAAGACTAAGTTTTCTCCTTCTACCATGTAAGTCCTCAGGATTGAACTCAGGTCATCAGATTTGCATGGAAAACTCCTTTGCCTACTGAGTCACTTCATCTTTATTTATTTATTTGTTTGTTTTAAGTATGGGATCTTGCTCTGTGGCCCAGACTGCCTCCTGGGCTTCTAGTCTTTTTTTTTTTTTTTCCCAAGATAGGGTTTCTCTGTATTGCTTTGGAGGTTTCCTGGAACTCGATCTGTAGACCAGGCTGGCCTCAAACTCATAGAGATCCACCTGCCTCTGTCTCCCGAGTGCTGGGATTAATGGCGTGCGCCACCAACACCCAGCTTGGGTTTCTAGTCTTAGAGACCTTCCTGCTTCAGTCTCCTGAGTACCTACAAGTATATACTACCATACAGGTGTGATTAGCATACATTTTTATCAAAATATTACATAAGACAGTGTGCTGGCTAGATTTATGTTAACTTATCACAAGCCAGTGTTACTGGAGAGAAGGGACCCTCAATTGAAAAAATGCCTCAATAACATTGGGCTATAGGCAGGCCTGTAGGGCATTTTCTTAATTAGTGTTTGATGTGGAGGGTACAGTTCTTTGTGGGTAGGGCCGATTTGAGCAACGTAACTATATTCTGTCTCAAAGTAAATAAATAAAGGGTGTTATGTGTGGGGGGCAGTATGTAACTGTTCTGTTTAGGTGTGGTGGCTCACACCTTTAATCCCAGCCCTTGGAAAGCAGAGGTGGGTAGATCTCTGTGAGTTTGTGGCTGGCCTGGTCTACAAAGTAAGTTCCAGAGCCACACAGAGAAATCCTGCCTCCAAAGACAAAAATAAACAAACAGAAAAACCTGTTCTATCTATAAACTACTTTATCGTTTCCTAGTGAAAAAAAAAAAAAAAAACATCGTTTTTATCTTCTTTCCTTTTTATTCAGTGTTGGAGTTGAGCCAAGGGCCTCGTGTATATTAGGCAAGTCCTATACCACTGAGCTACATCCCCAACTGTTTTTAAGTTTGATTTCATCACTATAGACTTGTACACATCATCTCACTCTTCACAAGTCAGGTTCCTGACTGACTTATCTCACCATTCTTGAATTTGCAGTGGTGCACTCTTGGCTTGAGTTCATTTAAAACATTGTATTATTTTACACGTGGGGGGTGGTTTTATCTGCATGTGCGTCTGTGCACTGTATGAGTGCAATGCCCTTAGCAGCCAGAAGAGGGTGGCAGATGCCCTGGAACTGGAGTTACAAAGGGTTGTGAGCTGCTATGTGGGTGCTGGAAATCAAACCTGGGTCCTCTGAGTGACCAGTGCTCTCTTAACTTTTTTTTTTTTTTTTCAAGACAGGGTTTCTCTGTGTAGCTTTGGAGACTGTCCTGGAACTCGCTTTGTAGGCCAGGCTGGCCTGGAACTCACAGAGATCCACCTGCCTTTGCCTCCTGAGTGCTGGGATTAAAAGCATGCACCACCACTGCTTGGTGTGCTCTTAACTTTTAAATCATCTCTCCAACCCCCATTTCACTCCCTGAATTATAAACAACATTGTGATGAATTTCCTTGTGTATAAGTCTTTGACAATTTTCTTTAGAATCAGTTCTCTTACAAACAAAATCTCTGGGAAGGAAAACACAAATTTCATAAGATGCCTTTTTTTAGCAAATTCTAGATAAATGTGAGGAGGGGCGGGGCTTTAATTCTACCTTCCTTTTCTTCCCTTCCTCTCACAGTCTCACAGATTTTGTGAGCCTGTCCAAGAATTTGGTACAGACATTCCTGTCCTTTACTATGAGACTACAGGTGTGTCCAAGGCAGTCCTACCTACTGCCATGTTTGAGCCAGCTCCTGGCCTGGTAGGGGTTTAGTATCAAGATGGCTCTTAGTTAGGTTCCTGAGAGGAAAGACTGAGTGTGTCTTAGTTTTTTCAAGTCAAGGAGGAGTTCTTTGTTTGTTTTCTCTTTATATTTATGGCTGGCTTTAGATCCAGCATTCAGGAGGCAGAAGCAGGAGGATCTCTGAGTTTGAGACTATCTTGGTCTACATAGCAAACTCCAGGACAGTCAGGCCCATAGAGACAACTTGTTTCAAAAAGGAGAATTTATTTTTATGTGTATGTTTTGTCTGCAAGCATGTATGTGCACCACACGTGTGCCTGTTGAATCCCCTGGAGCTGAGGTTCTGATAGTTGTGAACCAACATATGGGTGCTAGGAGTTGAACTCAGGTCCTCTGCCGGAGCAGGAAGGACTCTTAATTGCTAAGCAACCTCTCCAGCCTACCAAGTCTATGAGATCTCATCTCCAATATGGGAGGCCAGGGTTCCTTTCTTCTCATTTTTCTTCCTTCCCTCTTCCTTGGGGGTCTATGGCAGTAAGTCATCCCTCCTTGGATTCTTATTATTTGGAATAGGGTTTGAATGAGAATGGCCCTCATCAGATCATGTATTTGAATGCACAGTCTATAATTGGTAGACTGTTTAAGAAGGATTAGGAGGTGAAGCCTTGTCTTAGGGTTGCTATTGCTCTGATAAAATACCACGACCAAAGCACCTTGGGGAGGAAAGGCTTTATTTGGCTTACAATTCCGTATCACTGTTCATCATTGAAGGAAGTCAGGACAGGAATTCGAACAGGGTGGTAACCTGGAGGCAGAAGGTGATGGAGGAGTACTGCTTACTGGCTTGCTCCCCATAGCCTGCCTGCTCAACCTGCTTTCTTATAAAACAGCCCAGGGGTAGCCCCATACACAATGGGCTTGGCCCTCACCTATCAATCACTAATTAAGAAAATGCCCTCCTGGCTTACCTGCAGCTGATTTTATGGAGGCTTTTTCCTCAATTGAGGTTCCCTCCTCTCTGATGACACAGGCCATGTGAGGTGAGCTTTGAGGTTTCAAAGGTCCAGTCTCTCTGTCTGTTTGTAGATCAGATGTAAGCTCTCAGTTATTGTTCCAGTGCCATGCCTGCCTGCCCACAAGCTCCTCACCATGAAGAGCAAGGACTCACCCCCAGGAGCTGTAAGCAAGCCCTCAATTCAGTGCTTCCTTTCATAAGCTGCCTTGGCCATGGTGTCTCCTCACAGCAGGAGAACCATAAATAAGGCAGTGAGAGAACAGATATACATCCACTTTGTGTCCTTTTCTTTGTCTCTATCTTTGTCCCTATACCTTATATCTCTGTCCACATCACAGAAGATGTGGTATGGGTGTCTGTTGGTAGAGAGCGCAGGGATCCTTCACTGGCTTGTGGGGCAGAAGTGCACTAACTTGCAGTCTGTCCTCAACCTCGTTCCTATGCTCCTGCGGCAGGCAGCTCCTGAAGATACCAGCAGGTGCAGTCTGGGTGGAGAATTGATCCTCTGTTTTCTTCCTCGATAGTCTTGTCCACATCTTTCCTGGTGTTCTGTGGCATACCTACATGCTGATTCATTGCCATCCATAACTCCAGTCCCCAGGGTCTGATGCTCTTTTCTTACCTTCATGGAACCAGGCACACACTAGGTGCACATATATATGCATGCGGTCAAAACACTCATAAACATAAAATACAATAGATATAGCTTTAATTTTTTTTAATGTGTGGGGTTGGAGAGATGGCTCAACACTTAAGAGCACTGGCTGCTTGTCCAGAGGACCCAGGTTCAATTCCCAGCACCCACATGGCAGCTTACAAATGTCTATAAATCTGACACCCTCACACATTCATTCATGCAGGTAAAACACCAATGCACATAAGATAAAAATAAACCTTAAAAACTTTTTTTGTTTTGTTTTTAAGACAGGATTTCTCTATGTAGCCTTGGCTGTCTTGGAACTAGCTCTGTAGAACAAGCTGGCCTTGAACTCACAGAGATCTGCCTGCCTCTGCCTCCCAAGCGCTGGGATCAAAGGTGTGTGCCACCACTGCCCAGCTAAAACACATTTTAAAATGTAAAATTTATTTTTTAATAAATGTGTGAGTCTGTGTGTATCTGTATTTATGTGTCTACATGACTGGGCACATATGCAAAAGCCCACAGGGGAAGTATTAGATCCCTTAGAACAGGAGTTACAGGTTGTTTGTAAGGTATCCAACATATGTGCTATCATATGAACTCTGGTCCTCATGATTGGACAGTATGGAGCTGAATCTGGGGCCTAGTGTGTACTAACATGCCCACTTGGACTCCTCCATGTGCCATACCTACAATCCATGTTTTACTTCTTATGTTTTCACTTTGGACCCTTGGAGATTGTTAGTGCTGCTTAGTATTTGCAAGCATTCTTTATTTTATTTTATTTTTTATTTGTTTATTTTTGTTTTTCAAGACAGGGTTTCTCTGTGTATCTTTGGAGCCTGTCATGGAAGTTGCTCTGTAGACCAAGCTGGCTTTGAACTCACAGAGATCCACTTGCCTCTGCCTCCCAGTGCTGGGATTAAAGGCATGTGCCACCACCACCTGGTCTATTGTGACCCCACCCCCCCAAGATAGGGTTTCTCTGTGGCTTTGGAGGCTGTCCTGGAACTAGCTCTTGCAGGCCAGGCTCGTGGCACCACCACTGCCCAGGTCTATTGCGACTTTTAAAAATTCTTTATTTTCATTTCATATGCATTGATATTTTTCCTGAATGTATGTCTGTGAGGGTGTCAGATCCCCTGGTCTCCAGAGCAAGTGTCAGGATAGGCTCCAAAGCTACACAGAGAAACCCTGTCTCAAAACAAACAAACAAACAAACAAAAAGTTGTCTCAGGTCCTTTGCAAAAGCAGTATGTGCTAACCACTGAGCCGTCTCTCCAGCCTCGAATTTGTGATCTTTTAATCCTTTTCACTAAGTTATAAGTATTTTGTTGTAGCTCATCAGTGTATGCATCATTTCATATGTTTCTTTTTTTCTTTCTCTCAACTGTCCATTCATATACTTTGCCTGCTTTTTCATTCATACTATCCGTTAAGAAAACTAACCCTGCTGAGGTGTGCTGACACACACCTTTAATCCCAGCACTCAGGAGGCAGAGACAGGCAGATCTCTGTGAGTTCCAGGCCAGCCTGGTCTACAGAGCTAGCTCCAGGATAGCCTCCAAAGCTACAGAGAAATCATGCCTCCAAAAACAAACAAAGAAACAAACAAACAAAAAAAAGGAAAAAACCAACCAAACAAAAAAACTCTTTGGGTATGACATGTGGCAAAGATTTTTTTCCCTAGCTTTTCCTTTATAAATAATTCAGGTATAGTCAGTAGTGTTCTTTAGATCTTGAGCGGTTTTTTTTGGGGACATGAGGAGGCAGTCTCTGGGGTGAGTGGCCCTGGGAAGCAGACACCTGTACTCCCTGACTCTTAGAGGGTATTCTATTTTAGGGTTCATCAACTTGAGCTTGGGTTGTTCAGTGTACAGTTGGGATAGGAGAATCTGTGGACTGTCGGGCTCCAGATCGAACTGTGTCTGGGAAGTATAGATGGGTCTGTGTCTTCAAGAAACTTTCAGGCTTTTCTAGGAAATGGGAGCCCTCTCCATAACCCAGAGAATTCTACAAAAGGGTATCCCCACTAATCCTCTCAAAAGGTTTATTTTTAATAACATTAAATGATCTCCTTGCCTATTTGTTTCTGTTCTTCCAGGGCGCTGAGAGCATAACCACATACACGTTCAATACACACAAAGCCCAGCACACCTTCTGTAAGAGATGTGGTGTTCAGAGCTTCTACACTCCACGCTCCAACCCTGGAGGCTTTGGTGAGTGAAGGGAATGTCTGTGTGGGCTTAGGACCCTGAGGAGCCTGGGGTGCTGGTTGGACCGCTGGGCCCTGGCATATGTCAGAAGAACAGGGAGGGTTCCTCTGATGGGTCTGGTCAAGTGTCTAGTAGACATATGGTAATGGTTTTCAGAGTTTACCCATAGGTAGTTCTTATTCCCTGGTACTGTAGGGCTGAGGGGAGACCCTACAAGATAGAGAGAAGATAGATGGAATGGGGCTGAAGAGATGGCTCAGTGGTTGAGTACTGGCTGCTCCTCCTGAGGACTGGGGTTCGATTCCTAATCTCAATCTATCTGTAATTCCAGTCTTGGGAATCTGGCACCTTCCTCTGGTCTCTGTGGGCACTGTATGCATGCGGTATATGCAGGCTAAACAGATACATATTAAATAAATAAATAAATAAAATATGGGTGGGAAGTGGGCCTGTGGGTTCATGGGAGGCTACTGGAATAATGACGGGTAAAGGGAGGGAAGAGGCCAGAATAATGGCTGTTGCTATTGTTTGAAAATGAAATTAAGGGCTATGGCTGTAGCTCAGTGGTAGTGAGCATTTGCCTGGCATGTGTGATCCTCACTCCATCCCTAAATAGATAGATAAAAAGATTTTAATTTCTTTTTTTTCAAAAAAAGAAAAAAGAGCCAGGTGTAGTGGCACATACCTTTAATGCCAGCACTTGGGAGGCAGAGGCAGGTGGATCTCTGTGAGTTCAAGGCCACAGAGTGGTCTCCAGAGTGAGTTCCAGGATAGCCTACAAAGCAAAACACCTGTCTCAAAAAAACCAAAGGAAAAAAAAGATCAATGGCTGATCTTGCAGGGGACCTGGGTTTGGTTTCCAGCACCAAAAGGTAGCTCAGTACTGTCTGTAATCTCAAGGGTCCAGTGCCCTCTGCTATTCTCCACAGGCACCAGACACACACATATGTGGTTCACAGACACAACACATCTATACATATACTTTATTTATTTTGGTTTTTTGAGGTAGCTTTTCTCAGTGTCCAGAGCCCTAGCTGTCTTAGGATTTGATTTGTAGACCAGGCTGGCCTCGAACTCACAGAGATCTGCCTGCCTCTGCCTCCTGAGTACTGGGATTAAAGGCGTCTGCCACCACTGTCCAGCAAATATATACTTTTAAAAAGAAGCAAAAGGAGCCCCTAGCGCCTTCTTGAGGCCCTGCTTGACCTGACCTGGAGGTGGAGTTGATACAACCACCCCTTAGAGTGAAATGAGGCTGGCCTGTTCTCATGTCATAGCTGTTGGGAGCTGTGGGTACAGCTATGACTGTACCACAGAGAGGAGAAGGCAGGACACCATGCCAGTCTCTCTACCCTGTGTCTTTAGCAGCTGCTGCTGGTTCCTGGTCTGCTGAGTCCTGGTTACCTTGAAACAGGGAAGGGTTTTTTGTTGTTTATTTGTGGGATTGTTTTTCGTGGATTTGGTTTTGAGACTGTCTTACTGTAGTCCAGGCTAGCCTCCTGGTAGGCCTCTTGCTTCTGCCACCTGACTGATGAGATTAAGGCATGTGCCACCATGCCTGCCCAGGAAAAGGTTTTAATAGTTACAAAGTCCTGTATAAATTGGAAACTATTTAATTTTTTATCTATCTAACCCCAGGAAAGTCCTGAGAATTGGGCCAGGCCCAAAACCTTCCTAATACTTTCCACATTCAACCCCACCCCCTCCCCTTGTACTGGGATTGACCACAGGTCCTTGTAGATATTGGTAAGTATTCTGCCTCTGAGCTGTGTCCCAGGCCTTGAGGTTTTGAATGCTCCCCGGCATTGGCTGACCCTCATTCAGGGTATCTGACCTTCACGTGACAGGTGAGGACCTGAAGGCTGAAGGCCTAGGCTGAACTAGAACCTTCTTAGTATATCAGCAGGCCACACAGCCTCTTACGCCCAGGTGGCAAGCTGGAGCATGCCACTCAGGTAGCACTTGTGGGATAAAGGTGCTCGAAGGTGAGGGCTTGTTTGATACATTCTCTGGTCTCACCCTTGCCCCTAGGAATCGCCCCCCACTGCCTCGATGAAGGCACTGTTCGGAGTGTGGTCACCGAGGAATTCAATGGCAGTGACTGGGAGAGAGCCATGAAGGAGCACAAGACCATAAAGAACATGTCTAAAGAGTGAGCTCATGCTTCCTCCTTCCCGAGAGGGAGCCAGCAGTTGCTGTGCAGACCTGGGCCGCCATCTCCACTCCCAGTGTCCTGTGGTTTGCCTCCATTTCTTTAGGCAGCTCTGCCCTTAGCCCAGATTTCATGTAAGACAGTTGACCTTTTCCCTTCCCACCGACTTTTGTGTGATCTTTTAGAGAATAAACATTTCTGACATTAACGCTATTACTGTGGCCCCTCATTCCTTTGAACTTTGACTTTCGCCTCTGAGGCCTGTCGCTTAACAGCAGACTAAAATTGTGAGCACCAATAAGACACCTGCAGCCAAACTGAGAAGAGGTAAGACGGCAACAGCAATTATGACCAGAAGACTGAATGACAGCCGTCCGTGTGAGTTGTGAAGATGTGGTGATGTCGCACACCTTTAATCCCATCACTCAAGAGGCAGAGGTAGGCAGATCTCTGTGAGTTAGAGGCCAGCTTGTCTATGGAGTGAGTTCCAGGATGGCCAGGGCTATTACACAGAGAAACCCTGTCTTGAAAAACCAGAATAAATAAATAAAATAGTTGAGTAACTCATTCAATTAATCTTTTCTTCTAAAATTAGCAAAGTATTTGGTTTCATTACAGTGCATGTCCCTGTATGATGTAGTCTGCCTCACAAATCACCTCATTAGTTTTATTAAGATGAAGAGCAAATGTTTATTAACTCCTCCAATATGTTCAATGCTTGACAGTTAAGCAGATTTTGTTTTCATTTTTTCAAGACAGGGTTTTCCTATGTAGCTTTGGGGCCTGTCCTTGAACTTGCTCTGTAGACCAAGCTGGCCTTGAACTCACAAAGATCCCCGTCTCATTCTCCATTGTCATCATGGTGGTGTGCAGTCAGACATGGTGCTGGAGAAGGAGCTGAGAGTCTACATATTGATCCACTAGCAACAGGAAGTGAACTGAGCCAAGTTTAATCATAGGAGACCTCAAAGCCCTGCCCCTATAGTGACACACTTCCTCCAACAAGGCCACACCTACTAATAGTACCACTCCATTTGGGGGTCATTTTCTTTCAAACTATTGATCATTTGTTCTCAACTGTTTAAAAAATATTTTTTATTCATACTGTGTGTCTGCATGTGTGTGCATGTCTGTGTGTCTTCCACAGCTTGCTCGGAAGTCAGAGGACAACTTGCAGAGTCAGTTCTTTCCTTTACTATGTGTTGATGGATATCGGATCACACTGTGAACCCTGAGATTGAAATCAACCATAGGTCAAGAGGCAGAGCAAGCAACCAGTTGACTGGAAGTAACCCTAGAGAGTGAGGGGAAGTTGAAGTGGAGGGGGAGCATAGGAAGTAGAAGGGAGGGACTGTAGGAGAAACTGTGGCCAGCCTACCCCAGCCGCAGGTGACCAGGCTAGCCTCCCTAAGCTAAGCCTGCCTCTGTACCTAGAGACTGCTGACAAAGAGATACCTGACCCAGAGACACCAATGAGGAAAGGACAACATAGCAGAGTCAGCTGCCTGAGCCAATAGGACCTTGGGAGAAGGTATAAAGGCAGGTCTAACTTCCTTAATGAGTCTTCAGAGTGCTCTGCTACTTACTGGCTCCCAATGCCTGAGTTGTTGGTGCTGCATCTTCTCACTCCCTCCCCCAAGGGGTGTCTGAAGGTGGGGTATGGGTATGGGTATGCCAGTCATATCCTGTAACAGATAGGGACTGAGGGATGCTGGAGAACCTAGCAGCCAGGTCCACTTGGATATATTAAACAGGCACTTTACACTTCCCAGCTATGGCCTCTTCCCTTTTTCTAGGGCTTCTCTCACTGACATCAAGATGACTGTATGTCATTCACCTCTTCCAGCATGACTTCTGCTTCTTGGCTTTCCCTACTCTCACTTCACAGATAGATCTTGCACTTGCTATTGTAGACCCATCCATCCATCCATCCACCCACCCACCCATCCATCCATCCATCTATCCATCCATCCCTTTTTTGATTTTGAGACAGGGTTTTATTATTTTATACTGTACATACAAAGTTTTCTGCTCTTGTCGAAGCATAATGGTTTAATTATGGAAAACCAAGACTTAATGTTTTTCTACTCTGATTCTTCAGCATGAACATATCAAATAAGAATGTCTTTGGAGTTCATTGTTAGAACGTTTGACTTTTTAAGGAATTTTGTATGTATTTATGTGCAGAGTTTTGCCTGCATTTTGTATATGCACCACATTATGCCCACAGAAGGCAGGAAAGAATATTGGATCCCATGGAATGACAGTTGTAGGCAGTTGTGAGCCACTGTGTAGGTGCTGGGAACTGAACCCAAGTCCTTTGCAAGAGCAGCAAGTGCTCCTAACTGCTGAGCCATTTCTTCAAGCCTCAGAACATCTGATTTTAATAACTGCTTTTTGAAGAGATGGTGAATGTCAGTAGCTATGAGACTGCAAATGAATGTGGCTTGATTAACACCTAGCTAAATCTAACATTGAATCTGTAACAGTGAGATGGCTCAGCTGGTAAAGATGCTTGCCTGTCCCTGGAACTCACATGGTGGAAGGACAAAAGTGACTCCTGAAGGTTGTCCTCTGACCTCCACAACACACACACACACACACACACACACACACACACACACACACACACACACCTTTTTAAATTGCTGTTTGATTTGGTAACTTTCATAAGAAATCATTAAGTGAATTTTGGCTTGGAATTAGGACAGGCGTTTCATCAATTTCTGAAATGTTCCTAAATACACTTCTACCATTTTGTACTATGTATCTATGGGAATAGGCACAGTCACTAATGACTATAAAATCAAAATAACAATCATTTCTGAAAAATGTTGATGGTGCTGTGCCTTGCAGCCAGAACTTGATTCTTTATGCAAATTAAGCAAACACATCCATCTCAATGTGCAGATTTAGTGTCCAGTAAATGGTAAAATTCTATGTATGCTAACGGATTATTTTGAAAGATTTCTTTATGATTTATTATCAATAAGTGCTTGATTTATACACCTATTTACATACCTGTATATCTGGGATTGTATAAAACTTTCTCCGGTGAAAGGGGTTCATGAATGGAGACTGTTTAAGCAACCCTACAGAAGATGCTCACATAGAGAAATAGCATCAATCAGCAAATAAAAACACCATTAAAAATATTTCTTTTACTCTGGGTGGTGGTGGTGTATGTCTTTAATCTCAGCACTCCAGAGGCAGAGGCAGGTGGATCTCTTAAGTTCCATGTCAGCCTGGACTACAGAGCAGTTCAAGGCTACAAAGAAAAACTTTGTCTCGGAAAACAAAACAACTCCTTCCTAGATTTTTACATATTATTTATTTTTGATGAGTCTCCTTTAGCCTGGGTTGGTTTCAATGTATGTGAGGATGACCTTGAATTTCTGCAGCCTCTGCAGCCCAAATGTTGGCACACAAGTTTATGCTGTGCTGGAGACCAAACCTAGGCAAACATTCTACCAACCATCTCCAACCTTCTAATTTACTATCTATAGTAAATCAAATATGAGCAGGCACAAAATAATTCTCATACATCACTACCTGGAAGCGTTGTAATTCTATGCATTTTGTTTTTTGTTTTTTTTCTAGACAGGGTTTCTGTGTAGCTCTTGTTATCCTGGAACTTGATCTGTAGACCAGGGTGGCCTCAAATCACAGAGATCCACTTGCCTCTGCCTCCCAAGTGCTGGGATTAAAGGCAAGTACCACCACCACCTGTTTCTATGCATCTTTTTAACCTCTAAGATTTCAAAATATGTTTCATAGGTTGTACTGTGTATATATTGTAAAAAATGTAAAGGGATTGTCAACAAATTAAGAATTCTCACATCAAAGGGGATGAGAGGAGGTTTACCTTGGAGTGAAATTCCAGTAACAATGACCCAGGATGCAAATGTGGATTACCCCATTTTTATGTTCCGATGTGGACACCGATCCATGAAGTTTTATAGCAGCAGAACAAAGGAAGGCATACACAGGCACTTTTCATATACACAGTGGGAACATCAGGTAGGTGGATCACAGTTGTCAGCTGTAGACCTCAGATGCCATCTGAAGGCATTGGCAGCCTTTTGGTTGGTGACAACTAGGGCTCCACTTCTATATATCAAAGTGTTTACCTAATGGTCACAGTGATGGTCACATACAGGCGTGGAGAATAAATACCTATTACAGTGTCTCAAGATGCCCCAAGATAACTCAGTTCTGGACGTGAAGACTTTTAACCTCTCTACATCACTACTAATCAGTTAATCAGCCTTGCAGAGGGATCATTGTAAAGCACTGTTCTTTTCAGGAACACAATACAAAAGGAATCTTCTTCAGAGACATGCTCCACAGAAGGGGGCAGCCTCTGCTTGCTTACACACATGGGTATGGAAATACATTTTTTTCCCCAAACAAAATAGGTTAGGGAAACTATTTGCTCATTATCTTGATTTCATCATGTAATATGCCTGATGGCTTTTTACTTGTGGATATATTGCTTTATTTAAAAGTGGTTTTATGATAATCTGTTCCATTGGAATACCTATAATTTGTTTATTTGAGGTGGGTTGTTTTTGTTTCTTAGGGTCTCACTATGTAGTTCTGGCTGTCTTGGAACTCACTATATAGACCAGTCTGGCCTCAAACTCACAGAGATCCACCTGCTTTGTTGGATTATGCCACCATGCCCAGCCTGTTTTTGTTTTTTGAGAGTCTCACTGTGTAGCATTGGCTGACTCACTGTGTAGACCAGCCTGGCAGGAATGCACAGAGACCCACCAGTGCTGGGATAAAAGGTATGCACTTTCATGTCTGGCTTAGAATAGTGGTTTTTATTTCTTTGTTTTGTTTTTGTGTTTCTTTGAGGCAAGTTCTCATGTCTGTCTGCCCATAGTGTTAATAACTCTTCTAATAAATTCCCTACCCAGAGGACAGTCCATCTCAGTATCCTCTTAAACCCCACAAAGATCTTTCAATACTGTATATATGCATATATATGCATTTTAATTAATCTTTTACATTAGCATATGAATGATGGGTTTCATTATGGCATTTTCACATGTAGGACATGGCTGCCCTCACACTTCCAGTAATTCTGTCTATCTTCTGAGTGCTGGAAGTTTAGATATGTGCCACCATGCTTGGCGACAGGAGATTCTTTTTTTGTTTGTTTGTTTGTTTGTATTTTGAGACAGGGTTTCTCTGTGTAGCTCTGGCTGCCCTAAAACTGACTCTATAGACCAGGCTGGCCTTGAACTCACAGATCCACCCACCTCTGCCTCCCAAGTGCTGGGATTAAAGGAGTGTACCACCACTGACCCATTGACATCAGATTCTTCAGTGCTTAAAAAAACGGTTCCAGGTTTGTCTTTTCTCTATTTCCTACTTTTTTCTTTTTGAGACAGGGTCTGTCTCCAAAGCTCTGGCTGTCCTGAAACTTACTATGTAGATCAGGCTGGCCTTGGACTCGGAGATCCACCTGCCTCTGCCTCCTGAGTTCTTGGATTAAAGGTGTTTGCACAGCTCCTACTTTCAAAAGGCAGAGAACCAAGATGTTTATTGGCTCCCCAAAGGGAGGACCCACATGACCATCTACACACATCAGTACCATGGTGATAAAGCACAGAACTAAAGTTCTGGTAAGGAGGCCACAAATAAAAACCCAAGGAAGTATGGTTGAACCAACTGAAGTTTCTCTCTCTCTGTCTCTCTCTTTCTGTGTATGTGTGTTGAACCTGTGTTATGGTTTGACCATGTCTGTGGAACTCAGGTGTGCTCAAAGCACCAGTGTTGGGAGGTGAGACCTTTTGCAGGTGACTGGGTCACTTGCAGCTGTGGCTTTGTTTTAAAGGAGCAATCTCAGGCTCACTAGCTTTGTGTCCCAGTGACTGCCTTTGTCTTTGAGATGCATCAAAAAGCCCTCCACCAGCTGTGATACAGAGGCTGCCATGCTCTTAGACTTGGCAGAACTGTGAGCTAAGTAAATCTCAACTCTACAGACCCCTGGTTACAGGAATAGAAGACTGACCAAAACAGCCTGCTTTAGAAGCAATGTAAAAACCCCATCTGGGAACTATTTTTTATGGCACCTTTACATTCATTTCTGGTAAAGGCAACCTTCCCAGGCTTTGCTAGATGATTGATACACACTCTGTTATCATGCCAACTATTTTTCACAAGAGTTGGTAAATTAGTGGGGTAGCTATTATTGCATTGGTGCAGTTTTGGGTCTTGGTGGTGTTTTTCCCTCAGAGGCTGCTTTGGTGGGATCCATCGCCCTGGGCTAAGGGGATGGAGCCAGCCCAAAGCCAGGTCCAGGGACTTCTTGGTTTGTTTCTGCCTTTTGTTCTGAAGATCTGAAAACTCTTCTTGGCTTCAGAGGAACTGTAGTGAGTTGATTCTCATGTATCTGGAGAAGATGACGTAGAGGTGGCGGAACCAGAGGAGCTGACTGTGGTGGCAGGACATGGCTTTCTGGAAAAATCAAAGAGGACCAAAGATGGACACTTTCTCTGGGGCTGTGATTTTTAGATCTTCCCTTCTCATCAGAGCAGGGCACATCAACCCACAGTCCCCCACCCCCAACTCTAATGAGTCACCTGCCCAACTGCCAGCTTTAAAAAAAAAAAAAAAGATTTATTTTATATGTATGTGTGTGCCTGAGTACATGTATGTGTACCCATTATGTACAGTGCCCATGGAGGCCAGAAGAAGGTGACAGATGCCCTGGAACTGGAGTGGGCTGGTTGTGGGCTGTTCAGTGTGGGTGCAGGGAACTGAACCCAGGTCCCCTGCAAGAGCATCAAGTGCTCCTAACCACTGAGCCATCTCTCCAGCCCCTTATTTTTATTTACTGATGCTATTATGTATTTCTGAGTCTCCAAAAATGAGCATATGCCATGTATTTATTTAAAGTGTTTATAATCAGAAAAAAAGCCCAAGTCGCTGGGCGGTGGTGGTGCATGCCTTTAGTCCCAGCACTCGGGAGGCAGAGGCAGGTGGATCTCTGTGAGTTCGAGACCAGCCTGGTCTACAAGAGCTAGTTCCAGGACAGCATCCAAAGCCACAGAGAAACCCTGTCTCAACGCCCCCCCCCCCCAAAAAAAAGCCCAAGTCATTGAAAATACATGCCTGTCAGGTGTAGCTGAAATAGTCTAGCAAGCAGAGCCAGCTTCGTCCCTGTGCTGGGGACTCTGTAGGTAGCAGGGCTTTGAGGAGCCAAGGGACCCGAGGCTGGGTTCACAGTGCAAAGCGCAGGAAGTACAATCCTTACCTTGGCCTGTGCCACTTCTTTACTGGTGAGCTGGAAGAGGACATCGTGGGGTGAGAGGAGAGACCAGGGCAGATCCAGAGGGTAGAGATACTTCCGTAGCACATTCACAGACTTCAGAGTAAGTACAGAGCACCCTGGGCGAGGAGGGATGGCAGACGGCATCACGTGGCTGCTCTCAGCCGGGTGTTTCCCTGAGCACCCTCCCTCTTCAGGTGGCTCTGGGCGGGCAGAGCAGTTGCTCTCCAGCCGCTAGGTGCCTTGTGGCACCAGACCTGCTCTTTACCAGTATTCCCCCACAAGGGAAGAGTGACGGGGCCACAGAAGCTCCCCACCCACTGTGTGTCACTGTAAGAGGAAGGGGGCTGCTAGAGGGTGGAGGAAAGATGATGGAGACAGGAATTTCTGAGTCAGGAGGCTAAAGACTTGTTTCAGCTTTGCTCTGACATGAGGCACTGGGTGTGGTGGCGTTCACCTGTAATTCCAGTACTTGGAAGGCGGAGACAGGTGGACAGCCATGAGTCAGAGGCAAGCCAGGGTTACATAACAAGTTTGAGGTCAGCCTGGGCTTCAGAGTGAGACCCTGTCTCTGAAAAAAAAAAAAGAAAATTGATGTAGAAAGTCCTTTAACTGCTCTGGATTTTAGCTTCCTAGTTGCTAAAGTAGTGTTGATAGTGTAGGTAGGACCTGCCATCTTACACGGGCAACACAGAGTCAAACGGAACACACCTGTGCTCCTAAGACCTCACCGCCTGTGACGACAGTGCACATCACTTATGTTTCACTCTTTGAACTCATGTCACTCTTGTGAGGCAGGCAAGGCCAGGCCAGAACTTGCTGAGAGAAGTAGAGTAGAACATCAGGCAGCAAATTGCCAGTAGGGCCCTATGCCTCCCAGACAGCAAATGACCAGTGGGGTTTAGAAAGTATTACTATTAACCAGGCGGTGGTGGTGCACGCCTTTAGTCCCAGCACCCGGGAGGCAGAGACAGGAGGATCTCTGAGAGTTCGAGACCAGCCTGGTCTACAAGAGCTGGTTCTAGGACAGCCTCCAAAGCTAAACAGAGACCCCCTGTCTTGAAACACATCCCCCAACACACACACAAAAAGAAAGTGTTACTATTTCTTCTTTTTCCTCTTTTAAAATTTTATTTATTTTGTGATTTTTGTTTGTTTGTTTTATTTATGAGTGTTCTGTCTACATGGATGCCTGCAAACCAGATGAGGGCATCAGATGTCATTATCGATGGCTGTGAACCACTATGTGGTTGCTGAGAATCAAACTCAGGACCTCTGAAAGAGCAGCCAGTGCTCTTAACTGCTGAGCCATCTCTCCAGCCCCTGAAAGTGTTACTGTTTCAAGCTCATCAATCTATAAGGAACTTGTGAGGCACTTATAATCCCTAATGAAGTGGGTGGTGGGGGGTGAGTTTAAATAGACTAGCAGAATGCCAGCAGTGGGAAAGAGCTACCTTCCCCTGGAGGGAACTAGACAGGGCACTGGGCAGTGATGCAGTCTGAACCTGTCACACACACCTGCCCGAGTTAGGGAGAGTGGACCACCTCCCAACACTTTCACAGTCCAGTGCTGCTCTGTGTATAGGTGCCCTTCAGTCTGCAGGGATAATGTTCTAGGACCCCCACAAATACTTCAATGGATGCTCAAGTCTCTTCTATTAAATGACATAGAATTTACATAGAACCTACTCATGTCCTCTGGTGTATGTTAGATCATCTCTGGGTTACTTATAATCCCTAATGTAAGGTAAATGCCATGGAAATAGTTGCTACATTGCATTGTCTAGGTGTTAGTAATTTAAGAAAAGTGTCCTGTGAGAGAAAGACACCATGGGACAGGGTTCAAGCAGAGGTTTGTTTTTTTGTTTGTTTGTTTGTTTGTTTGTTTGTTTGGGAAAGAGAGCATACAAGGGGGAAAGGAAAGGCCTCCAGAGACAGGAGCAGCACGAGAGAAGAGAAAGGAAAGGGGGGGGGGAGAGAGACAGGGAGAGGAAGGAAAGGGGAACAGACAGAAACAGGGAAAGAAAGAAAGATGGGAGGCGGGCAGGGCCCTTTTAAAAGGGAATATAGTGAATAGGCACAGATGGTGCTCTTAGTGGCTGCAGCTGAGGGCGTATCCTGTCAGAACTCCAAGGACAGGACAGTACAGATGCCTGAATACTAACACTAGGGACCAATGAGGAGAAAAGAATATGCATGTTCAGTACAAGTGCCCATTTTTCTACTTGATATTTAAGAATATTTTAATTTTTGTGTGTATGCTTGTATGAGTTTATGTGCACCACATTCCTGCACAGTATATCTGGTGTCCCCAGAACTGGAGTTATAGGTTGTTGTAATCTGTCTGATACGGGTGCAGGGAACAGAACCCAGGTCTTCTTTAAGAGCATTAAGTGCTCTTAACTGGGTAGCCACATCTCCAGCATTCCCTTCAATAATATTGAACCCATGTTGTGAAATCCATAGATACATAGAAACCCATAGATATGGAGGGTTGGCAATATTTGCAAAATTCCTTGGTAAATTTCTTAAAGGGATAGTAACCATTGTCCATTTGCAATAAAACCAGGCCTTCCTTACCTTTAGGCAGCTTTCCTTCTGAGTGCAGGGCTCTGGAAGGTAGAGAGGACAAGCATTAGAGAGGGTACGAGTCACCTACTCTTCTGTGTTAACAGGAGGGACCTTCAGAGCGAGATCTGTGTGGCTTATGCCCCAACCAAACACACAGGCTCCCAGTGGTTTCTATTGTATAAACCAACATCTAAATATACAGATTTCCACACCCATGGTTATTGCTGAGGGGAGCAGAGTGGGCATTTCATTCCCACTCAGCTTAATCCAGAAACTGGTGTATGGCTTATGGAACAATCCAACCCAAGTTTTAAATATTAGAGATGAGGATAACTATCCTCGATTTTTTTCTCTTGAAATTATAACATTTGTTAGCTGGGGTTGGTGGTGAACACCTATAATCTCAGCACTCAGGAGGCAGAGGTAGGTAGATCTCTTCATTCAAGACCAGCCTGATCAACATAGTGAGTCCCAGGACATCCAGGGCTAATCAGAGAAAGTGTCTTGAAAAAACAAAAACAAACAAACAAAAAAGAAATTATACACTCAGGTGGCAAAGGCATCAGATCTCTGTGAGTTTGAAGCCAGCCTGGTCTACAGATGTGTTCAGGGTAGCCAGAACTGTTACACAGAGAAACCCTGTCTCAGGAGAAAAAAATTATAATGTGAGTATAATGAAAGAACGTTTTAATATGTTAACTGATGTTTCTCCCCTAGTATTTCCTCTAGTGACCCCCTCACTCCCACTGTCTGACAGTGAAATTTGTTCTGAGTTTACTATTGTAAAGAGGGGCACGGTAAATCCAATACCAGTAATCTCTGGATTGCTTCCTGGCTTTGTTATCAGAAGACAGGGGACACAGAAGAAGTGGGTGGACTCAGAACACACACACACACACACACACACACACACACACACACACACACACACACACACACACACACACACACACACACGAATAGGGGCTCAGGGGCAGGGGTCAAAGTGAGGGAGTCAAGAGAGACTTGATAAATGCATCAGAATCCTAAGAAGCAGAAAACCCTGAAAGAGGTTTCTGGGGTCCTGCACTCTGGGCAGAGCCTGGGGACAGTCTGACTTTGAGGCGGATGCACTGGTACAGAGGTGAGCACTGGTGGACCACACGAGGGAATCACATTCACAGCCCTCACAACCCTTGAAGAACCTTACTGAATGGGGCTGGGAAGGGAGCCCTGGGCACAGGGACACTGAAGGGCTTTGGGTGGGACAGGAAGAGACTGGGAGATGACCAGGGAGACCAGTGCTGGGAACGTCAGCCAGTGTCAGCAGGTCAAAGCAGTGTTTTGATGAGTGACGGACAGGTACCACAGAAGGGCAAAGGCAGGTGAGGACAAAGGTGAGTCTGATGGATTTACAGCCAGGAGGAGGATGTGGAGAAAAGTTTCAGTAGCTGGTCAGCATGCCCACATGTTGTTGCTTTATATCAAGTGCGGGGCCACGTTAGAGTAGAGAGGATTCATGAACTGAGAGCCCATGGCACTCCAGTGTCTGAAGAAATGCCAGCTGCAGCAGGCCTATTTGCAGAAAGCTGTGCCCTTGAGCTCCCTGCCCTGAATGAAGCCATCCCTGTACCCCCATTTCAGTGTTAACTAGTGTCCTAGTTTGCTTTCTGTTGCTGTGATACAGACCACGACCAAAAGCAACTTTGGGAGGAAGGGGTTTATTTCATCTAAAAACTCCCAGATAACTATCACTGAGGCAAGTGAGGTCAAGAACTCAAGCAGGGCTGGGAGGTGGTGCATGCTTTTAATCCCAGCACTCAGGAAGCAGAGGCAGGTGGATCTCTGTGAGTTTGAGGCCAGCCTGGTTTACAGAGTGAGTTCCAGGACAGCCAAAGTTACACAGATAAACCCTGTCTTGAAAAACCAAACCAAACACAAACAAACAAAAACCTCCAACAGGAACCTAGAGGCTGGCCATGGAGGAGCACTGCTTAATGGTCTTGCTACTTTTGGCTTGTTCAACCTGCTTTCTTGTATACCCCAGGACCACCTGCCATAAGGGGCACCACCCACAGTAGGCTGGGCCATCCTATACCAATCATCGTTCAGGAAAATGATCAAAAGGTTTTCCTACAGGTCAGTTTGATGGAGACCTTTCCTTAATCTTCACAGATGACCCCAGCTTGTGTCAAGCTGACAAAAAACCAACCAACCGGGGCTGGAGAGATGGCTCAGAGGTTAAGAACACCGACTGCTCTTCTAGAGGCCCTGAGTTCAATTCCCAGAAACCACATGGTGGCTCACTACCATCCGTTATGAGATCTGGTGCCCTCTTCTGGTGTGCAGATATACATGGAAGCAGAATGTTGTATACACAATAAATAAATAAAATCTTAAAAAAAACCCAAACAAACAAAAAACAGCACAGGCAGGGATGCAACTAACCAAGTCCCATTCAAGTGCCCTGCCCACTGTCTGTTGAGGTGCTCTTGGTTTGTTTATAGTAAACTTGACCTGACCTTTTTTCTGGTGAATACTTGAGTATAAATATAAGGCTCTGTGTGGATCGGGAGTGAAGTGGAGCCCTATTCCCACCCAACAATGGCTTGCTTTCCAGCAGTCCAGTCCTTAGAATAAGCACTTTGGCTTAAGTCCATTCCTGGGATGTACACTTTTTTGTGTATCTTCACTGAAAAATTGCATCTTCTACTGAAACCTGTGGTGTGTCTTTCTTAACTATGAAAGAACTTAATGCAACTGTTAACACATAGCGGTATCTGTGGCATCTGTTGGGCCAGGAAATGAATGATTTTTTACAAGAAGGGAGATAAGTGTGGCCTCTAATAACCCCACAAAAAATCAGGATTAACTGTCTGGGAAGAAAATACGAGTACTAATTTCTCTTCCAAAGTTGCATACAACTAAAGATGAGGCTGGGGAGCCATCAAGTTGGGTCTGCCTTCAAGTACACCCAATGGAGGTACCGAAGGGAGACACAGGATGACCGAGTGAGTTCTAGTCCTGTCTCTGCTACTGTTGCATGTTGTACTGGGCAATCCTCTTCTCTGCCTGTCAAACGAGATGGTTGCACTCCATGACCAGTGAGGTCATTTCCAACTTCATAACGATGACAGCTTCAGTCTGAGAGTGGTGAGCATGTTTAGAAGCAGGAAAACAATACTTCCCAGCACCCCTTTCCTTCCTTGGTAGCTAGGACAGGACCTGCACTCTGCGGAAGTGTTCACTGGAGGATAAGGGACACAGTCTGCTGGTTTGACCATAGGTCAGGCACCATTGTTGAGGATCCATTTTGGTTTCACTGGTAAGATGAACACAAATGTCAATAAAATAGGATAGTGCTGGAAAATGTGGGGTTTTTTTTGTTTTGTTTTTTGTTTTTTTTGAGATAGTCTTGCTTGTGGCCTAGAATGCCTGATGCTGAGACCTTCCTGCCACATTCTCTCAAATGCTAGGACAATAGGCATGATAACAGGCAAACAATTGGGATGTCATATTATGCATGTAATCATCTTCCTCCAAAAACAAAAACAAAGTAAAAGCCTGGGAACAGCTTAAGAGAAACTTAACAGAACATTAGTGAGGAGGAAGGATGAAGATAACAAAACTGGGTGTGCTGGTCCACAGGTCTTACTCCTGGAGTCGCTTTCATTCACTTAGAGGGCTGGGGATTTGGCCTGTCAGGTTTCTGTGGCTGAAGTAAAGATGGAAATAGAATCAGTTACCCCAGGTGTAGTATCCAGGGGGTAAAAATAGAACTCAACTGTTAAGCTGGACAGGTACATACTTATAATACCAGCATCAAGAGGCACAGACCTGAAGTTAATTGTAAATTTGAGGCCAACGTGGTAAGGTGCATGTGCTCCTGTAAATGATCTCTCACCTGTGCTCCTGTAAGCAACCTGATGAAACCAATTAGGACACCACACACACCACACACACACACACACATACACACACACACATAGAGGAAGGAAGGGCAGTCAGCTACTTACCCTAAGGAAGGGGAAGAGAGAACAATGGCGAATGAGTATGATCAAAACACATCACATATATGTCTGAAAATTATGAGAAACCCACTATCATGTATATTTAATATAGACCAATAAAAATTTTGTTTGTTGTTGCTGGAGAGATGGCTCAGAGGTTAAGAGCACTGGCTGCTCTTCCAGAGGTCCTGAGTTCAATTCCCAGCAACCACACGGTGGCTCACAACCATCTGTAATGAGATCTGGTGCACTCTTCTGGTGTGCAGATACATGTGCAGGCAAAACACTGTATACAAAATAAATAAATCTTAAAAAAATTTTGTTTGCTTTGTTTTATTTCAGGACAGGGTTTCTTTCTGTAGCCCTGGGCTACACTATGTAAATCAGGTTGGCCTCGAACTCACAGAGATCTGCCTGCCTCTACCCCCTAGTGCTGGGATTAAAGATATGAGCCACCACTTCTTTGCTAGGCAAGTAAAAACTTTAAAAAAAACCACAGTATGTCTATATAATACTCAATAAATAAAGAAAATCTGAAAAAAATCTAAAAAATAAAACATTAGGAAACTGTCATTTCCACTCCTACTAAGACTTGTGAGTTCTCATAAAGAGGGACTCAGTGGTTTATAGCATTGGCTATTCTTCCAGAGGACCCAGGTTCAATTCCCAGCACCCACACTAAAGCTTACAACCACCTGTAACTCTAGATCCTGGCCTCTGTGGGCAATGCATACACATGGTAGACTGGTACTCAGACATACATGTTAAAAAAAAAAAAAGATGTGGAGAGGTGGGTAGGTAGGTGAACAATAGGGCAACAAGGCCTGCATGGTGACAAAAGAGTACATTTTCTGGGGCTCAGAAAATAGGCAGGAAGTTATTTTAGTGACTGTGACCCTGGAGCAAATGCAGAAACTCTTTCCCACTTCCATCACCCACAGAAGCATACCTCACAGCTCTGTACAAAGCAATATGATTGCTGTGACCACTGACTCCTTCTGCATCAAAAGTCACCACCTGTAGGACAGACCCGGGGAGGGAGGGCTCACTCAGAGCTGTTGAATGGCTTCTCCGCTGCCTCACCTTAAAGGGGCCTTCACCGTTCCTTTGGGGGAAGGAAAGATCAGAACCTGAAACTCTTTTTTTCTTTTTTTTGTTTCTTCTCTTTCTTTCTTTCTTTCTTTTTTCAAAACAGGGTTTCTCTGTGTAGCCTTGGCTGTCCTGGAACTCACTCTATAGACCAGGCTGGCCTCAAACTCACAGAGATCTACCTGCTGCCTCCTGAGTGCTGGGATTAAAGGTTTATGCCCATTAGAATCTGACATTTACCAAATTGTGAGCAGCTGAAGTAGCCTGAGCATACAGATCTGTGTGTGGTGACTGTCAGTGTGTAGTTCACACTTGTTCCTGGCAGTAGACAGAGCAGAGTGTGATCTGCCCCACGACAGAAACTTGTGCTCAGAATCTTTGAGTGTGTGCAAGTGTGTGCTCTTGGAGATCAGAGAATCATAGGTGCTGTTCCCCGGAAACTGCTTGCCTTGTTTTTGAGATGGGGCTCTCACTTGCCTGGAGCTTGCTGATCAGGCTAGTCTGTCAGGCCAGGGAGCCCCAGGGATCTATCTGCCTCTGTTTCCCCAGTGCTGGGATCATAAACACACAGCAACATGCCTGGCTTTTGTTTGTTTCCAACACGGTCTCTAGAGATCAAACTCATGTTCTCATGCTTGCAAGGCAATTCATTACTAACTGAGATGTCTCTGAGGCTTGGGATCCCTTTGCTATAGGCTGGGGATGTGGCTTAGTTGGTAGAACTTGCCTAGCATGCATGAAATCCAGGGTTTGTTGTTAGCACTGCATAAACTTGCTGTGGTGGTGCATGTATGTAAACCCAGTTCCTGGGAGAGAGAGGCTTGAGGCTCAGAAGTGCATCTCTGAGCCACACTAGGTTTGAGGCTAGTCTGGGATACATGAGCACTTGTCTCAACAGGTATTTATTTCTTATCTGCCTGGCCACTTACTAGCACACTCATCTTATTGGCTGGCTGCTACATAGGAATTGTTGAGGTGGATACAGCCTGATTCACTGGGGTTCCTTTCCTCATGCCATACCACAGCTACAACATCCTGGGATCAAACACACAGAAATCTATCTGTCTTAGGCTGCCTCTGGTTCCATCTGCACAGATACCTTCACTGTGAATCATAGAAGAAACAAGAAAACAAGGATTCAGGAAAGGAACTAGGGATGGTTGGTTTAAGAGTGATAGAAAGAGAAGGGTTGTCCCCAGGGACAGAAAGCATCCTTGAACTGTTGAAGGGGTTAGAACTGGAATTAGGGTAGTCTGGGAAAAGATTCACTCTTGCTCTGTTTCTTTTGTGATTATGATTTATTTTGAGATGTCTCATGTCCCCCAGCCTTGCCTTGAACTCTGCATCAATGAGGCTGGCCTTAAACTTCTGGTCTTCCTGGATCTACCTTCCAGGTGATGGGATTACAGACCTGTACCAATACACCAGGCTTGGTCTTTCTCTTTACACTGGAAAGGCTTTGGCTACCAAGAGAGCTGGGTCTCCTTCTTCAGGAGCAGCATAGAGCATTAGTGCCATTCAGGGCATTCCCTAGACAGTCTCCTCCTTGAGGAGGACTTTATGGCTGGGATAAATGCTCTCCTTTGTTAAAACTAAGAAGCAGTTTTCCTTATTTCTTGGTTTTTACATTGCTGGGATTCAAACCCAGGGCATCTTGTATACTAAGCAAGCACTCATGCACTGGGTTAGAACCCAGCCTTGAAACTCAGAAGCTTTCGGGCATCGTCCTCCTCCTGTTTTGGTCTCAAACCATCATCACAAAGTGCCCCTGGGGTCAGCGGTGGTGGCACACACCTTTAATGGAAGCACTTGGGAGGTAAAAGCAGGCAAATCTCAATGAGTTTGAGGCCAGCCTGGTCTACAAAGTGAGTTCCCGGACAACCAGGCCTATTACACAGAGAAACCCTGTCTCAAAAAACAAAAGGAAGAAAGAAAGAAAGAAAGAAAGAAAGAAAGAAAGAAAGAAAGAAAGAAAGAAAGAGGGAGGCAGGGAGGGAGGGAGGGAGGAAGGAAGTTAGGAAGGAAGGAAGGAAGGAAGGAAGGAAGGAAGGAAGGAAGGAAGCAAAGAAGGAAGGAAGGAAGGAAACCCCAAAGTGCCACCTGGAGTTGGTGGCTCTGTTCAGGAATTTTTCTAGGGCCAAGCATCAGAACTGAGTTTTACTACTAAAAGAACACATTTATGTTCCCCCCCTAGCCACCAGCAGATCTCTAGACTGTCACTAACACTCAACCAGTGTGAAACTTAGGACCTGTTAAAAATCATCTCTAGGATGGTTATTGGGCCCTTCCATCCTGTGTGAATGAGGGTTGTGGGGTAAGGTTGCTCTGTGAACTATATAATACACGTCTGCTACACATGTCCTGTTTCCCTGGAACCTGACTTGTTCAAGTAGCAAAAGGGATTTTGCAGATGTGATTAAGGATTTCAAGATTGAGGGGTTATTTTACATGGGCTGGTGGGCTCAATGTAATCACGGTGGTCCTTAAAAGGGGCACAGAGGGTCTGAGAAAAAGACCATGTGACAAGAAGCAGAAATTGACAGGATTCCTTTGAAGATGGAGGAAGAAGAAAGAAATGGGACATGTTGCTTATGCCTTGCACTCTGCTCAGAGCCCGCCCCACCCCAGCTGCTGGAAAAGATACTCAGCCCCTAAATGAGGACAACCCTGTTCACCTGTGTTCGTGGCATAAGGGAAAGATCAAGAAAGGCCATGACTTCCAAGTTTGGAATGGTGAATCCCCTACAAATGGAGTGATTGGTAATGGCCAACAACTCTAACACACTATGATGAGGACCAGGATTGGGCTTAGTCCTCGGAAAGCTACTACCATAAGAAAGCAGGGTCCTGAGAGGCAAAAAGATGGCTCGGTGGCTAAGAGTGTTTACTGTTCTTCCAGGAGACCCAGGCAACCACCTGTAACTCTAGATTCAGGGGAACCCCCCCTCCCGTTTCTGGCCTCCATGAACTCGGGCATACACATGGCACACATATACTCACATAGGCTCATATGTACATATCACAAAAAGAAGAAAGGTCTTTTTTTTTTTTTTTTTTAAAAAAAGGTCTAATGTATCCATTCACTCATTGACTGAAAAGTCCACATTTGGCTTCCTAACCAGCAGGCCCTATCTTCCAACTTTTAAAACTCTGTCAAATGAGAAGGGGTTTGAATAGTGAAATTTTAGCTACTAACCTATTAAGAATTACTATTTTGTTATTTTGAGATTTGGAAAGTAAACCTTGGCCACTTTAAAGTGGACTGTTTTGGTCATGTGTGGTGGTGCACACCTTTAATCCCAGCATTTGGGAGGCAGAGGCAGGAGGATTTCAACAGAAGTGACTATTTCGGAAACCCTAACCTGCTAACCCTAAGAGAGCTGAGATGGCTTTGTTCACCTTTGCAAGCAAATATGAATCTCCATTACTGCTCTAATGGTGACTGACAATTTCCTTATAAAGTGAGTGTGAACTTATCCTTATTGTTTTTTCACGGGTAGGAAGAAAGATTTGTTAAGGAACAACAGCTAAGGCTGTGGGCGGGGCAGAGAGAAGAGAAAATGGAAAAATGGAAAAGCAAGCACGTTATTATTTTTTTAATTTATTATGCATACAGCATTCTGTCTACATGTATGCCTGCAGGCTAGAAGGTGGTTGCTGGAATTTGAACTCAGGACCTCTGGAAGAGCAGCCAGCACTCTTAATTGCTGAGTCATCTCTCCAGCCCCCATGGAAGCAGGTTTTTAATCCTCATTTTTTTTTTTCCCTCAAGAAATGGAGGCTATCAGGCGATGGGGCTCATGCCTTTAATCCCAACACTTGAGAGGCATAGGCAGGCAGATTTCTGTGAGTTTGAGACCAGCCTGGTCTACAGAGTGAGTTCCAGGACAGCCAGGGCTACACAGACAGAAACCCTGTCTCAAAGAACCAAATAAATAATATATAAATAAATGGAGGCTAGCTGGGCTGACTAATCCCAGCACTTCAGAGGCAGAAGCAGGTTGATCTATGTGAGTTTCAAGGTTAGTCTGGTCTACACAGTAAGATCCTGTTTCAAACAAACAAACAAATGATATGGAGGCTTAAACACCATAGCCACAGAATTGGGAATGTAGCTCATTGTTAGACCTAGGGTTTATCATGCACAAAGCTCTGGGTAAGATCCCTAGACCCTTCCCCACACCCCTATATGTCTCTGGAAGCCACCCATTCTGGGTCAAATAAAAATTTTAACATTTATAACATTAATCTTCAAGGTGAGAATGATACCGTAACTGTGAAACCACTTGATATGAGATGTTCTGGGTCAATGGAAGTCTCCTGTGGGTTCCTGAGGTTCTGAATTTTTAGGAGGCAAGAAAAAGGTGGGGGAGGGAGCAGGACATGGTTTGGAAAATGCTCTTCTCAGCCCGAGGGTTGAGAAGTTGTTCACTTGATCATACATAAGATCAAAGGAAATCGGAAGGAGTGTCTGCTCTTCAGTGGGTTCAGCAGACAGCCTTTTAGAGTGGGCTTGGATCAAGGTTGGGAGTGGGAGGCAGCCACAAGACAAGTAGCTGAAGCTAGTCCATGTGACAGACTGGGGACCCTGGGCTTTCCACTCAGAGTGGCACTGCCTTACCAAGTCGATGCCATTGACATCTATGTGTTGGAGGAGGGTGCTGGCCACACACTCTGTGTCCCACTGCACTCCTGGGTCATCTGGAAACTTGCTGAAAGAGAGAAGCACACTTGAAGGTGGTAATAGCCTTCATTATTTTATTTACTTATTTTTGGGTTTTTTGAAACAAGGTTTCTCTGTGTAGCCCTGACTGTTCTGGAACTTGCTGTGTAGACCAGGCTGGCCTCAAACTTAGAGATCTGCCTGCCTCTGCCTCCCCCGTTCTGGGGTTAAAGGCATGATATGCCACCACCACCACCATGTAGGAATAACCTTCTTGAGACCCAGTGGTGTGTGTTCAGCTTTGTGAGGAATTATATCAGCGTTGAGGAGTTCCCTACCCTTCATGTGCTCAGATTTCAATTAAAGAAACAAGGTTTACAAACATAAAGCTGCTAGAAATCCAGGCTTATCACACACAACACTGCTCCCAACCAGGTAGGCTGCCTACACAACCTTCCTATGGTGAGGGTCAATAACTGACCTTAGAATTCTGGGCCAACAAGAGTCACAAGGTTTTTCAACAGGAAAATGACAGGAGTCTCATCACTAAATGATGTCATCATTTCCTTTGATTCATTGGCAACCTCTGCCCCACATGCCCAGCCTTCTGTAGATAGCCCAGTTTGTCAGCTCACTTGGGATGTTCTTCAGTGAGCAAGGCAAACAGCCTGGTGAGCAAGGCTGGGCTTAGAGAAAGAAACAAGGGTACAAAATCCAGCCTTGCTCCCTGGAGGCACATGCCACAGCAGGGTTATGAAGTTCAGAGGGCAATTTCCAAGAGTCATTTCTCTCCTCCCATCTCCCATCTCTCCTCCCCAGTATGTGAGCTCTGGGGGTTGGGCCCAGCTATCAGGCTTTGGGGACCAGTGCCTTTCCCCACTGCGACATCCCACTGTCTTGAGACCATAACTTTTAAAAGACTGGGTGATCAGAACTGGGCCACTGAGATCCTGTTTCCTCCTTCAGGACTTTGCCAAGTTCTTGAGATTCCTGCCCATCTGCTGAAATTTTTTTTTTCCCTGAGGTTTTCTTTTGTGTCTAGAATGGCACCAAGCTAAAGGGAGCTCATTAGAAAACATTCCTGTTATTGGTTTGAGACGTATTACTCCTCTCTGGTATCCTAGAGAGGAACTGTGTTCATCCTTGTTAGGAATGCTGCTGTTTGATTTCAAGTGTGTGTCATTAGTAACCGCTGATCTAAAGAAAGGCTCAGCATATACAAATGTTTTCTCTAAAGTTCTGGCTTCACCTTGCTTCAGTCTGTTGGAGATGGAGCTCTAACACGGCCAGCCTTCCTAGGAACGTGAAGACAATAAAATCAGGAAGAGTGCCTTTTGTTCCGTTGCTCCTGGGACCCTCTCTTCAAACAGAATGCCCACTTTGGGCCTCTTATTAATATATTTCTTCCTGTTCTTTCCTACTTTTCCTTTTTTTTAAGATTTTATTTTTATTTATTATGTATACAGTTTTCTATTCTGCCTGCATGGCAGCAGATGGCACCAGATCTCATTCAAGGTAGTTGTGAGCCACCATGTGGTTGCTGGGAATTGAACTCAGGACCTCTGGAAGAACAGTCAGTGCTCTTAACCGCTGGGCCATCATTCCAGCCCTCTTTCCTACTTTTTCTAGCACATTCTGTCTGTCACATTCCATCTAGCACAGTGCTGCTTCCACCATTTGAGTCTTTTACAAGGGGCTTGAGGCCATAAAGTTCAGTGGGTACAGTCCCCTATACTGCCTACACTTTTTTTTTTAAGTAAATCACTTACTGGGGGGTGCATACATATATGCCATAGTGTGTGTGTGTGTGTGTGTGTGTGTGTGTGTGTGTGTGTGTGTGTGAGATGACAGCTTTTAGGAATTAGATCTTTCCTTATACCATTCAGGTCCCTGGGTCTCAGGTCATTAGACTTAGCAGCAAGTGTCTTTACTGATGAACCCTGCCTTGATTGTTTGATACCAGTTGCAAGTTCAGAAGTTTCCCTAAACCATCAGCAGTCCACCAGAAACACATATACTACTCCGCTGACAATTGTTCCATGTGTGATCGAGCAGAGAAAAGGTATAGATTAAGTCAGACAAAGGAAGAGTTGCCTAAGGCAGAGTCTAGGAAGTTTCTTGGTGCAGAGGTCACATTGTGCTTCCATAGAAACATGGCATCGGTCCAGCTTCAGGGTGTGGCAGTACATAGGGAGCAGTGTCAACCAGGAAATGCACCCAAGTTTCCGTGTTCAGAATTTTCTGAGTGACTGACTGATTGCCTGTGGTTGATCTCAGCCTCCATGTGACTAATACCATATTGCCCAAAGTCTGCACTGAAGCCAATACTATCAGCTATGGTCCTTGCTTCCCAGAAGCCAAGGGCAAAGTCAAATTCTTTATTGTAGACCACTCTTGTATATAAGAACCTTCAATGTCTTCATCTATCAATGTGGCCTAGACTGTGTCTGTCTCCTAACCTAAAGTAAAAATATATAAAAATAAAGATATTTCTTTGTGCTTGGTATAATTCAAATTGAAGGACAATTTATTTAAACAAACAGTAAGAATCCATGCCTTTCCATGTACAAGGCACTTTTATTAAGGAATAATTAATAAGCACCAGTTGATTCAGATGTAACTTATCTGGCAACACTAAAGGTAGTTAGTTATACTGGCCTCTTGGTGAGAACTTAGACAGCACCCTGGGGCTGGAGAGATTACTTAGTGGTTAAGAGCACTAGCTGCTCTTCCAGAGGTCTTGAGTTCAATTCCCAGCAATCACATGATGGCAAACAACCATCTATAATGATATCCGGTGCCCTCTTCTGGCGTGCAGGCATCTATGTAGACAGAACAATGTATACATAATAAATAAATAATCTTAAAAAACGAAAAGAAAGATAGCACCTCTATAAAACAGATCTTGCTGGGCAGTGGTGGCGCCCACCTTTAATCCCAGCACTCATGAGGCAGAGCTTGTCAGATCTCTGAGTTTGAGGCCAGCCTGATCTACTGAGCAAGTTCTAGGACAGCCAGCGCTACACAGAGAAACCTTGTCTTGAAAACAAAACAAAACAAACAAACAAAAAAGATATTAAAGCTGGATCTGATGCCTGGAATCTTAATACCTGGAAGGCAGAGGCAGGGGGATTTCCTGCAAGTTTGAGGCCAGCCTGCTCAACATGAGTTCCAGGCCAGACAGGACTCCACAGCAAAACCCCTTCTTAGAAAACAAAAACAAAGGCTGGCATGGTGCCTCACATCTGTAATCTTCAAACTTGGGAGGCTGAAACAGGAGGATCTCTAAGAGTTTAAGGCTTGCCTAGGCGACAGTAATGAGTTCCAGGATAGCCTGGGCTATAGAGTAAGACTGACTCAAGAACAACCACCACCACTGCCAAAAAAGAAAAAACTGATTCGAGTTAAAAAGCACACAGACTATGCAGGGATTGCAAGGCATCCCAACAGTCTCCCTCCAGCTCAATGTAAGAAAATAAAAAATCAGAAAAATTCAAGCACGTTAAACCTTTCAAACAAAATGAGTTTTCTCTTTGCCTAAGGTGCCCTTCAGTGCAATGCCTGGGTCTAGGAATAACCTTTGCCTGATTTCTATCTTCTTTGGTAAAGTAGGAGTTGTGCTTTGGTAACCGTGCCGGCAGAAGGTAAACAGGCATGTTGGAGTTAGCCTTTGGACTCTAAAAGAAACAGTTGGTGAATGACCTGTGTCCAATTTCTTTGTACAGTCTTTCTTCCTGATGGAGTTTACACATGCTGATTAGAATTATAGTTGTCATTTTGGTGTGTAGGATAAACAGGTGTGAAAGACAGAGACAATAGAATGACACTATTTCAGACAGCACAGAGGCTTCTGCCATAGCCAGGTTTTTGATATCTACAGAAGATGCAATTCCTTTAAGAGGTGTTTGTGTATGTTGTGTGTGTATGTGAGCACATATATGTAGAAGCATGTGACCCCGAATATGCACAGTGGCCAGAGAAGACAATGGGAGTCTTGCTCTACCCTTCTTTATTCTTTTCTTAATGATCAATTTATTTATTTGCTTATTTATTTATTATGTATACAATGTTCTGTCTGCATGTATCCCTGCAGGTCAGAAGAGGGAGTCAGATTCATTACAGATGGTTGTGAGCCACCATGTGGTTGCTGGCAATTGAACTCAGGACCTCTGGAAGAACAGAATTGAACTCAGGACCTCAGGAAGAACAGCCAGTGCTCTTAATTGCTGAGCCATCTCTCCAGCATCCTCCACGGCGCCCCCCCCATTCTTTATTCTTTTGATAAACCCAGAGTTAGGCTGGCAGCCGGTAAACTCCAGTATATTCCTGCCTTCAACTCCTGCATTGCTAGGGTTACAGGTATGTGCAGCCATGCCTGCCTTTTCTTTCTTTCTTTTTTTTTAAACATGGATATGGGAGTTTGAATTCAGGAAGCATTCTTACCCACTGAGCCATTTCCTAAACTGCTGATTTAATTTTTAAAAGGTTCCACATGACCAATTATTTAGGTTGTTTCCTGCTTTTATTGTTGTACTAAGTTCATAACAAGCACCTAACACATATGACTCTTTGGATATGGCTCTAAGTGCTGCCCTGTGATAAAGTCAGTGAAATTTAATTTCTGAGTTGAAGGTGAAGTGAGTAGTATGTGTGGAGAATAACTCTCACAAGAAGAAGGGTAGATGGAAACTGTTGACATCAAGGTGGGAGAGAGTGATAGGGAGAGGTTCAGGGAGGGCTGTGCCTTCTATAGCCCCAACACATATGTGTTTCCGGGAACTAAACCTAATGCATGTTAGGCAAGCCTTTTACTTCTGAGCTACACATTTTTTTTTTTTTTTTTTAATTTGGAGACAGGGTCTCACAATATCTCCTAGGCTGGCCTGGAACTCACTGTGTAGACGAGGCTAGCCTTGAGCTCACAGAGATACGCTTGCTTCTGCCTCCCAAATGCTGGGATTAAAGGTGTCCTCTACTGGACCTCTGTGAGTTTGAGGCCAGCCTGATTTACAAAGAGATTTCCAGGACAGCCAGGGCTGTTACACAGAGAAAACTGCCTAGAAAAACAACGAAGAACAAACAAATAAAAACAGATTTCCACCATCATGCTTGGCCTGAGCTATACTTTAGAGTCTGGCCTTGTATTTACTCTATAGCCCAGGCTGGCCTTGAACTTTCATTTTTTCTGTTTCAACCTCCAGTGTAGCTAGAAATACAGATCAGGTGACTAGGTCCAGCTCTCAGGTTCTTTTATACTTACTTATATTTACTTTACTATTCTTATAAGCACCTGGTCAAGGTCCATTCTATGACTTAAACAAAGATTTACTTTTATTTTATGCAATTAAGTGTTTTGCCTGTATGTGTGTACACTACATACATGCCCTGCCCATAGAACAGAAGTGGGCACTGAATTACAGATGTTTGTCAGCAACCAAGTGGGTGCTGAACACTGAACCCAGGTCCCCATCAATCTCTGGTACTTGGAAGTGTGGCCTTGTTGGAAGACACGTGTTACTGGGGTGGGCTTCAGGTTTCCCCAGTATGCTCTCTGCTTCCTTCTTGTGCATCACAATGGGAGCTCTCTGCTGCTGCTCTAGGGCCATGCCTGCCTGCTCTCACACTCCCAGGCATGATGGTGATGGACTCCTATCCTTCTGAACCATTCCACATACAACATTCCTTTCAGAAGTTGCCCTGATCATGTTTTAGGACAGAGATAGAAAAGCAAGCACTATACCCATGCCCATGATCTGGTGTGTATTTTGTCTTCCTCATGCCTCTCTCATAAGTTTCATATTGGAATCTGTAATACAACATCTTTATATAGCCTTCGTACTTGCTGGTCCTGAAGTTCTTTCCGGTGCCGAAAACCACAGATCCTGGTTGGGCCTGAGGGAAGGTCCCTAAGAGTCTAGCTGAACTCCACAGGCTGCTGAGAGTGAAGCTGAGCCTCCTTCCTGTGATCCTCCAAACGCTGTCAAGAAGTCCTGATTGGAAGACAATTACTGAGATGTGTAGTTCACAGTCACTAAGGGAGCTACCTGATAACAGAACTCAAGCTGTAAGGACTATGACTTTATCAAGTCCTAGGTGAATTCATGATGGTTGTATGTCCTAGGAAGAGTTTAAAAATAGGAGGTACTGAGAGGCAGAGGCAGGCAGATCTCTGTGAGAGATCGAGTGCCAGGATAGGCTCCAAAGCTACACAGAGAAACCCTGTTTGGAAAAACCAAAAAAAAAAAAAAAAAAAAAAAAGTGTTCTACTTTTACTAAACAAACAAAAGTTTACAGTTGTATCCTTGTAGCCAACTCTCTTCCTTAGAAATAGATGTCATTGGGAGACAAGTAAAAGCTAAGCTCTAAAAGCTTTCCAGCTTCACATTAAAACCACATCAGGCATCGCCCTTCCCTCTCTGACATAGGTAAAAAACAAAATGAATTGGTGATTGATTTGTTCCAGTAACAGGCAGGTTTTGATCTGTAAATGTCAATGGGTGTTTTGCCTATGTGTATGCCTGTGAACCACATATATGCCTGGTGTCATAGAAGAGAGCATTTAATCCCCTGAGCTGGAGTTACAGACCACTAAGCTAACAAGAGGTTCTGGGAATCGAACCCAGGTCCTCTGGAATAGCAGCAGTGCTTGCTTGTTTTTTTTTTTGTTTGTTTGTTTTAAAGATTTTATTTATTTATTATGTATACAACATTCTGCTTCCATGTATATCTGCACACCAGAAGAGGGCACCAGATCTCATAATGGATGGTTGTGAGCCACCATGTGGTTGCTGGGAATTGAACTCAGGACCTCTGGAAGTCAGTGCTCTTAACTGCTGAGTCACCAGTCCAGTCCCAGCAGACAGATATTCTAAAGCAGTTCCCTTGTAATTTATTACTGCCTAAGTGTAGATTCCTGGAAGCCTCCTGGGAAGGGCAGCAAAGTTATTGAGCTTTGAGTTCTTAAATCTTGCCTGCCTAACTGCAAGGTGATGCCTTGAACCTTGATGTTCTGACTCAGATTCTTCAGCCTAGATCATCCTGTGCTGTTTCCTGCAAAAGCCAGCAAAGGAAAATGAACAGAAAGGCTTAACATCCAAGGCTGTGCACAAAGGGAGGGTGAGGACTATTTAACGCGTTCTTTTTCTAAAAATTATGTTTCATTTATTTACTTTGTATGAATGCATACGTGTATGTGTTCATGCATGTGAGTGCCTGCCACGGTGTGCACGTGGAGGTCGGCAGACAAAGAGCTGGTTCTCTCCTTCCACCTGGGGATCAAATTCAGGTCATCAAGCTTAGCAGGAGGCATCTTTTCCTGCTAAGCCATCTTGTCCACCCTCAAATATTCTTAGTTTTCATTTTTATTTTGAGACATTGTCTCATTATATAGCTCTGGCTGGCCTGAAACTTATAAAGAACAGACTGGCCTTGAACTCACAGAGATTAGCCTGCCTCTTTCTCCTCTCCTGGGATTAAAGGTGTGTATCACTACATCTGAATCAAATATTCTTTTTTTATTATGTTATATGTATAAGTGTTTGGCTGCATGCATGTATGTGCACTTGTGTGCCTGGTCCCTGAGGAAGCCATGGAGAGCATCAGATCTCCTAGAATGTGAGAGGATTGTGAGCCACCATGCTGGTGCTGGGAACTGAACTGAGGCCTCCAGTCCCTTGTCCTGAAGGATTTGCTGCCATCTTCCACTTTTGTTTCAATTACATTCAGTGGCAATTGGTCAGCACTTTATAACTTTGGGGATTCCCAGAAGCCTCATTGGCAGGTCATAGCTATGCAGGTGATGGTATGACCATGCAGAGCCAAGCAAGAGAGTGGCAATGAGCCTCACTACCCAAATAGTCTTTAAACGTCTATTAAAAGGGGCTGGAGAGATGGCTCAGTAGTTAATAGTGTGTTTTCTGCTCTTTTGGAGTATATGAGTTTAGTTCTCAGCACTCATGTTAGATAGCTCACACTTGCTTGTACTCCATATTCTGGGGATCTGATGCCCTCTTCTGACCTCCATAGTACTTGCACAAATGTGCTCTCACACACATACACAGCCATACATTATAGTGGGAAATTACCAATATGGAGTCAGGTAGAAATATAGGGGTATTTAATAGGGAAAAGTCTTACTTACAGAGTGACCTAGCCAGCTGGCGTGGCAGCAGTCTGTACAGCAAGTACCAAAGTGAAACCGAAAGCAAACACAGTCACCCTACATCACTCTGACCACGCCCTCACAAGCGTGGTCAGGCACACCTGTAGCCAGCCCCTAAGAAGGCGTGGCTACAGCTTCCCCTACAATTTCCCTTTTAGTCTAAAAGAGGAATAAAACTTAACAGTGTAAAGTATCCAAAATTAACAATCATAAAGGTAAAATATAAGAAGATACAACAATCTGCTTATGTCACATCCTAACTATCTATTTTAACTAAACCCTAAAGTCATCTGAAAGAGGTGTCCAAGCCTGAACACCTCCTTCCAATCCCAACCATAAACAATAGGAAGCTATCCCTAACTAGGTATATACACTATCCTAAGTGACAATAATGGGGAAAGGGGGCATAGCATTCTCCAAGTTACTTCCTGCTGAAATGGGACGATGATAGTCATGTGGGGTCCTGTAGCCACGCCTTCTTAGGGGCTGGCTACAATACATATACACATTAAAAACATTTAAAAAAAAAAGAGTTGTTAGTCAGGTGGTAATGGAACATGCTTTTAATCCTAGCACTCAGGAGGCAGAGGCAGGCGGATCTCTGTGAGTTGGAGGGCCAGCCTGGTCTACAGAGCTAGCTAGTTACAGTTCTGTAAATGCTTCACAGACAAACCGTGTCATGAAATAGTTGTCCTGACATGGCATGGATATTATATTTATTTGTTTGTTTAGAGGCAGGGTCTCACTAAGTGGCCATTGCTAGCTACTCTATGGAACTCTATGTAAACAGAACTATAGACGTCTGCCTGCCTCTGCTTCCTGAGTGCTGAGATTAAAGGTGTGGGCCACCACATCCAGCCAGACAGGGGTGACAGAAGAGAGGGTCATGGAGGTTGATTATGATAAAGATACACTGTATACACTTTTGAAAATGTCAAAATGAAACTCATTGTGTACAACTAATATATGCTAATAAAACTCAAAAGTCTTAAAGACTGTTGGAAGCTGAGTGTGGTGGTTTACATATATAGACTCAGGAGGGCTGGAGAGATGATGGCTCAGCCGTTAAAGGCTAGGCTCACAACCAAAATATATAGACACAGGAGACTGAGACAGAAGGATTGCAAATTTGGGGCCAGCCTGTATGAAGAGAGAGAGAGAGAAAAAAAAGATTGCTTAAGAAAAACAGGCAATTTACAAGAAAGGAATTCAAACTGTCAAAATAGAATGCATTTTTCTGATTCTCAGGAAGAACAGAAGAAATGCAAGATTAAAGCAAAATGCCTGTAAGGAATGGCACAGGGGAGTTTAAATGGCTACAGTGACACAATTTGGGTATATGGGATTGTGTGCCTTCTGACCCTATACTTGTAAAAAGTTATGTTAAGGAAATAGAGAAGCTTAAAAGTCACAGACAGTTAAACAAATAGAGATACCTACATTCAGCAGTTTCCAAGGGGCTGGCAGTTCTGCTGCTTCACCAGTAGGGGGCAATTTCTCTAACTTCTTAAATAGTGACTTGTAGAGATGACCCACATCTTTGGGCTTGTTCAGAATAAAAGTGAGGACGCATCCAAGACATGGGATGCTAATGTGTACGCCAGAAACAACTCCAGTCCCTGAACTTTCACTTGTCTTCTCATAAAGAACAACTCATCAGAAAGGGCAGCAGAAATATGAAAAGAAACTGGATTTTCTGAACAAGGAAAAGAGCCTTCCAAATAAAAGGCTCCTAACAGATGGAAGTCTCCAGACTACCAAACCTCAGCTTCCCAGGAAGCAGAGCCTAGACTGAAGGAAGCCAAGCACAGTGCAGTGTTCTGGAGACATGGACTGTGGTGGGCAGGAGTGAGCCACAGAGGGGAGCTGGGAAGCCGGGTAGTTTCATTGATTTGGCTCAGTTGTGGACATGGCTTGTGAGATCCCACAGGTGTCTAACAGTTATTAGAAAAGCACCTCAGGTCCAGGACATATTTTCTTCTTTAGCCCTTTTGCTTTCTAGACTTCAGAGTTGAGTTCACTTGGGTGCTCGGAGACAGAAATGGCACTGAAGCCTTAAGGTGGAAAGCAGGTGGTAGAGTGAACCTGAGGAGTGGGTCTGTCAGGCAGGCAGTGGATATGTGGAGAATAAGGAAGCCAGGGACCCCAAGGTATCAGGGCAGGACTCTGAGAACAAATTCAGTACGCATTTAACTGACCTGACAAAGCACACACTTATGCACCTATGCATGGGGCTAAGTTTTGGGAACAATATGAATATAGGTCATTCCCTTAGGATGCTCAGGGATGAGTGGGGGCAAGGTTTGGGTTCTTGCAGGATGAAAGAATTTGCCAGGGAAAGGAGAGAGGAGCTGGCCAAGAGGTCAGGGATTCCAAGTCAGGATGGCAGAGTGACTAGTTGGCGGCACGAGCAGCTGGCAGTGGTTGCTAAAGCACACCAGCAGCTGGTGGAGAGGAGGGCATCCAAGACCTCTGAGGAGAAAGAGCCAGTATTTTTTGGCAGCCACCCAAAGCAACAGAGGAAGCCGAATGTGACCAGGCTTTTGGTTTGACAAGCCCTTGGGGGTGGGGAGAGGGTGGACGTAGGGAACAGTGTTAATACTACAGGAAAATGCTCCAGACTCCCAGATCCATCCTGGGCCTCTGTGTTCCAGAAACAAGCTGGCCTCGGCCTGTGATGCCTGCTTTTCTAATAGTATAATATCCTCAAACTGTGACCTTCTCCACACATCCTAATGACTCATCCTTACTGGTACCTTTTACAGTCCCTCAGCAGCACCATGGAAACATTCTGGAAAATCTGTGGGGCAGTAAACCCCTCCAGTCACTAGATGCAAGAAGGAAGGTCCCTTTCCCTCCACTAGGAAGAGGAGGCTCAGGCTACCCTCCCTCAGAGCCCTCTGCAGAGGTGGTGGCCACATTGGTGGATGCTGCTGAAGCAGACTCCAGCAGGGTTAGGTAACAGCTTATCTCTCTGAGAACCAAGTCCCACTTTTGCACACTGCACTGTGAACTCTAATACAGATGGAAGTGGTTCACACACCCTTATTTGGTCTTGTGGCTTGTGGAGCACAGTGCTGGCAGAATCAGCTGCCCTTCCTCCACCCACTTCAGGCACATTTCTAAACTTAATTACTTCCTTTGTCATCTAAAGTGGGCAAAGGTCAGTAGGGTTCAGTGTAGCAGCTTTGGCAGGCCCAGGGCCTGCAAGCTTAGCTGGTGCAAGGCAGTTGGCCCCACCCCACCTAGGGATCATTCTGGGAGGCAGGGACTGTCTACCCAAGCTGAGGCCATTTTGCAGTGTTCCTGTTGAAACACAGGGGAACCAGGGATGTGCAAAGGGGTTGGATCTAAGTTAGAAGCCAACAAATGGAGCCAACATTTGAAAGCAGGGATCAACAACCTGTGGGTTTCTACGGGCTGATGGAGGAGGGCTAATGACCACTTACCTTCTTCCAAGATAGTACAAGAGAAGGAAGGCAAGGCCTGGCAGATAAGTGGGTTGTACAAATTAGCAGTTCAGCCTGGAGCACTGTTTCTCTCTGCCTTTTATGTGCTCTACATACATGTTCTACATACTGTTCTTTGTATGTACTCTATATACATGATCTACATACTGCTTTACATATTGCTGCTGTGGGATAATCCTTTTGTACACTGTAAAGATTTGTCACTCAAATTGGTTTATCAAAACAGAGCCTGGCCGGTAGCCAGGCAGGAAGTATATATAAGTGAGGTGATCAAACTGAGGATGCTGGGATGATAAGGGCAGAGTCAGATGAGTCACACCAGCAGACGCAGTGAGAGCAAGATGGGCATGTCTTACTGAGAAAAGGTACCAAGCCATGTGGTAAAAACATAGATTAAAAAATAAGGATTGATTTAAGTTTAAGAGTTAGCTGGTAATGGGCCTGAGTTGAGTCTCCATGTTGGTTATTCAGGAGCAGGTGGTGGGGACAGGAAAACTCTGCCTACAGACTTCTCTACACACTGCTCTACACACTACTCTACATATGTGCTCTACATAGTCCTCTACATATATGCTCTACACACTGCTCTACATATGTGCTCTACATATGTGTTCTACATAGTCCTCTACATAAATGCTCTACACACTGCTCTACATATGTCCTCTATATAAATGCTCTATGTATGTGCTCTATACACTGCCCTACATATGTGCTCTACACACTGTTGCTGCTTGAGGACTGGAGACTCCTGTGTGAGTAACAAAAGATGTCCATACTCCCATGGAGTTCTGGGCTTTCTTTGGTATTTTGAAGAGGGTACCCAGAGACTGCTGAGGGTTTGTGTTTGAACAACAGTACTATACAGAAATCAGTACCCTGTTCTCCTCCTCCTCAAAGACATCCTTCATATTGTTTTAACAAAGCTTGTAGGAACTCTTGCTTCACAGTTTGCTGTTTACTGTGGCATGGAGGTCAGGCTACACTCTGTTCAATGCTACTCCACATCGTATAAAACAGTGGTTCTTCAGGCTTTGCCTTGTCCTGAGAAACTCCAAATGACAAGTAACTTCTGAGTTGATTTTGAGGAAGGGGGAGGACTGCAGCCCCTGGATAGACTTGGAAACCACTATCTGTCAGGCTCCACCCATCCAGCACAAGCTGACAAATGACTTACCCTGGGAGAAGTAAGGGAGCCACTTTGGGGCTGGAGTGATGGCTCAGTGGCTTAGAGCATTGGCTACTCTTTCAAAGGACCAGACAGGTGGATTCCCAGCACTGACATGGTAGTTCAAAACCCCCTGTAACTCTAGTTCCAAGGGATCCAACCCCCTCTTCTGTCCTCCATAGGCACTCCACACAGGTGGTGCATAGACATACATGCAGGCAAAACACACATACATCCCCACTTGTTGAGTTTTGACATTGAATAAAACATGAATATTTATTTTTTAAAAGGGGTTGAACTGGTTGGGTGTTGGTGACACATGCCTTTAATCCCAGCACTTGGGAGGCAGAGGCAGGCAGATCTCTGTGAGCTTGAGGCCAGCCTGGTCTACAAAGTGAATTCCAGGACAGGTTCCAAAGCAATACAGAGAAACCCTGTCTTGAAAAACCAGAAAAAAAAAAAAAAGGGGTGGTGAGGTAAATTGAGTAGGCGGTAGGTACATGGTTGTATTGAAATCATAACCAGGTCCAAGGGCTTGTCAGACATACCAGACTAAGGAAAAAAAAGGTAACTTCCTCATTTGGACCCTATGAAGTAATGGACACCTATCACTGTGATGGTACAGCCTCACAACAAGTTGTCATCTTGGGTGTGTGTCAAGGACTGACAAGCAGAGGTCTTCCTTAGTGTCCCTGGAGCTTCAGCTTGGTTTGGTCCCTTGCTGTTGATGAGGCCTATTCTACCGCCTGCCCACCATCTGTTTTCTGTCGGGACCTGACTTGATGTTTCCTGCTGTGGGTCAGTCTGGCCTTTCACAGCTGGACTCTGCAGCTTCTCTCTCCAAGGCTGACTCCCAGCAGCTCCTGCAGCAACTCCCTCTGGGTCCACCACTAGTCCAGTTCATTATCTTATCAATACAGATTCCCTCTCAGTCCAGTTCTGAGATCTTCTGAACTCTGCTGCAGCCTCTAACTCGTACTCATTCTGTAAACCATACATATGCATGTTGACATATAGGTATATTTACTGTGAGCTGTGTGACATCAGAGTTAATATTAATAATTAATATTGGGGGGCTGGAGAGATGGCTCAGAGATTAAGAGCACTGACTGCTCTTCCAGAGGTCCTGAGTTCAATTCTCAGCAACTATGTGGTGGCTCACAAACATCTATAATAGGATCTGATGCCCTCTTCTGGTCTGCAGGAAATGCAGGCAGAACACTTTATATATAATAAATAAACCTTTAAAAATAATTAAGATAGGTACAAAAATGACCCCAGTAGTGGCACATACATTAATCTTAGTACTCAGGAGACAGAGGCAAGTGGGTCTCTGTGAGTTTGAGGCCAGCCTGGTTTACATAGCGAGTTCCAGGACAGCAAGAGCTAGTTACACAGTGAGACTATGTCTCACAAAAAAAAAAAAAAAAAAAAAAAAAAAAAAAAAAAAAAAAAAGTGATGGTGGTAGCAGTGGCATTCCAGCACTTGGAAGACAGAGGCAGCCAGGGCTCCACAAAGAAACCTTATCTCAAAAAACCAACAAAACAAAACAAAAACTGAATTTGCCTTGGCCAGATTACTAAAGTAGGTGGAGTTACCTAGCAAACTGCTGCCAAATTTATTGCTATCCAATGAATTCTGACATTGTGAAAAATACAAATGTGACCATCCATTTCTGGCACAGTACCTTAATAACATGTAGCTAGAACAGAAAGGAACCTATGTAATGAACTCACTTCAAAGATGTCAGCATTCTGCTTGCCTAGACACTCCCCCCCCCAGGGGTCATCTACAAGGCAGTTGCCTGTGTTTAACCTCTCTTCCTAGTCCTTCCTCTGTTTCTCACAAAGAGAATGTCAGTGACTAGTAACTAGACTAGAATCTGCTTTCCTTAGAAACACTTCCTGCCTGAGCTCTCAAGGTCTACAATGCAGACAGAGCCTGACATCTGTCTTCATTCTGTATCTGTGTTCTCGACTTGGCTCTCTGCCTAGCTTCACAAGTAGGTACCCTAATAACTTACAGGGGGTGGTGGTGCTGGATATTCAGGTCAGTGGTAAAGTACTTGCACAATAGTTACAAGGTTCTGGACTTGGCATATGGGGTGGGGTAGGGGCAAGGGAGAGGTTATGTCTAAGACTGGGTGATACAAAATTGCTTTGCCCTAAATGGATCACAGCCACCTCAGCCCCACTTCAAGGCTGAAGGCATGACTGAGTAGAAACAGAGGCTGCACCCCCTCCAGTCCCCCCAAGAGCAATCATCTCATGTGAACTAGATCAGTGTTTATCAGGGGTCACCAAGCACAACTAGGATGGAGACGAGACGATGACTAACCAGACCACAGTCTGACCAAGACTGTTTCATTATGTGTACCCCTCCCATCCCAGAGCTCATTACAGTGGCCCCCAAACGGGAGAGCTGCTTCATCTCCTCCATCTGCCCAGAATGTCATACTGAAAATTAAGGTTTTTTTCTGTCATGACTTTTCTGTTGCTAGTGGCCACACCTAATTCGTTGGGGTCACCCAGAGTCAAAGAATACTTAGAAATATACAAAAACAGAAAAACAAAAACAAAAACAAAAAAAAAAAACCTCTGGCAGAAAGTTGTGTTATCAAAAAAATAAATAAAAAAGAAAGTTGTGTTATCTTGTTTTGAATGGAGAAGAAAGGGATAGTAAGAAACACTTACCCTTCTGACTGCATGTAAAATTGTGCCTCTTAAATTGTGGCTCATTCTTACTCATTTGTACTTTAGAGATAGAGCTGAGTAGACCAGCCTGGCCTTGAACTTACTATGTAGATGAGGATGACCTTGAACTTGTGAGCCTCCTCCAAATTGCTGAGGTTGAGGAACAGGTGCCACCACATCTTCTTTATGCCCTGCTGGGGGTGGAACTCAGAACCTCACTCATGGAGTGGCAAGCACACTCCCAAGTCAGCCACATCCCCGGTCTAGAGTCTTCATGTAATAGAACCAAAAGTACAGTCACTTTGGCAAAGAAGAGCTGTATTTCTAATTTTGACAGGGAATATGGGCCCTGAATCCTTCCAAATTCCCAACTGTTGAGCTGACCATCAGGCATTCTGGGTGCTACCCACTGGGATCTCCAAGAGAGCAAAAGGGAAACAGGAAAGTTTTCCATGGAAATGTGCTTCCATATTTGGACTTGACTGAGCTAGGACTGTGAGAGATGGAATCAGGGGGTAAGTAGACAGAAGGACCAGCAAAGCCTTCAAGCAATGAAAGGATTGCAAGAAAAAGTGACCCCAAATGCTATGGAGGTTTAGAGGAGGAAGCCGGGAGCTTCTGGAATGTAGATCGGAGCTTCATGGGAAAGTGTTGTGCTGCAGGGCAAAAACAAGGTCCTGGGTTCTTCACCAGCACCAAAACAAAGAAAAAACCACCCCCAGCATCATGGAGGAAGAGGCATCATGCCTGGAGTGTGATGTAAAGACCTTTCAACAAGAGGCTGGAATTCCAGATGGAGAGCAGCCAGAGTTAAGGGGTACTGAGGAGGAGTGGGTGAGAACAGTTTGCTTGTCATAGACAAATGGTGTACACTGAGGAATTTTGGGGAGGTCAAGAATGCCTGAGGAAATTAACCTGGAGGAATAAATTGAGAAAGTGAAGAATATTTAGGCAACTGTAATAGTCTAGCTTAAAGGTAGGAGCCAGACAAATGGAAAACAGCAAAGAGACAATGCTGCCATTAAAGAAGACTATTAGAGTTAGCATCAAAACAGATCCTAGGAACAAGAGAGAAAATAGCACCAAAGAGGACTCCAGGGCTGAGGAGGGAGCTCAGCAGCAGATCATTTGTCTAACTAACATATCCGAGCCCCTGGGTTCATCGTCTGCACTCCTCTGGATTGGAAACATTATGGCCACTTAAAATATGACCACTTTAGTCACAACTGGGTAAAACAATCCGAAGAACAACAGGCAATAGAATCGGTGGCTCTTGGTTAACAAGACTGCACATGACCACATTTTTGGTTGAAGATAATAAAAATTGAAATAGCACATTTACAGGCAGGGAAATGGCTCAGCAGGGAAAATACCACACAAGTCTGAGAACCCACATTAAAATGAACCAACTACCCCAGATGTGCTACTGTACATCCTTAATCTACCAGCATCCCACAGTGAGATGGAAGGTAGAGACTGGAGAATCAGCTGGAAGCTCACTGCAAGGTGGAAGGCAAGAACCAATTCCCCAAACTTGTTCTTTTCGCCCTACATGAAAGTTGTGGCACATAAGTGCACTTGCACACATACATGGGCGCTCAGGCACACACACACAGACACATACACACACACCTATGCATGCACACACACAAAAAAATTAAAATAACATGTTAAAAATACTCTCATAAACCCATACACTCTGTTTTGTGCCAGCCGTAGGACAGAAAGACAGAAAACTCCAGATTGGCTTGGTCAATGCAGCAAGATCTCATTTCTACGTGTTGCCTTTTCTTTTGGAGACAGGGTCTCATGTGTTTTATGCTGACTTTGAACTTGAAGCTATGTAGCTAAGGATGACATTGAACTTCTGATCCTTCTGCCTCACTCCCAATGCTTGACTGATAGGAATGTGTCATCACACCTCATTTTATGAGATAGTTGGTATTGAAGTCAGGGCTTGGTGCATGCTAAACAAGCACTCAGTAGAGCTACATCTGTAGCCTGCTTTTTAAGCTAAATTTTTAAAATTTTATTTTATCTTTGTGTGTGTGTGTGTGTGTGTGTGTGTGTGTGTGTAAGTCAGAGACCAACTTGTGGAAGTCAGTTCTTTCCCATCATGTGGGTCCCAGGAATTGAACTCTGGTCATCAGGCTTAGCAGCAAAGCACCCTTACCTGCTGAGCCATTTGCCAGCCCCTGCTGAAATGATGAAAAAATATGAATAGATATTGAAAGATCAGAAATAAATGAAAATGTCTACTAAGGCATATTATAAGTATAATAAATTACATGGCAAAGGTCAGTGATAAAGCTGTAAATAACAGATGTGTCAGGTGTAGTCTTGGCAGCCAGTTCTAGGAAATAGGTCACCAGTAACTTTCCTCCCTGAATTCTGGGAATTAATTTAACAGGTAAACAACAGAGTAAGCAGTAATTTGATATGCGCAGTCTGTTTCAAACTAAGTAGATAAAAGACGGGTGGAACCAGCAAATGGCTTAGAGCAGGAGGCACTTGCCGTTGACCCCGACCACAGTGTAGGAGAGAACTGACTCCTGCAAATTGTCCTTTGATCTTCACACATGTGCTGTCACGGCATATGCACACATGCACAGAGAGAGAGACAGAGAGGGGGGGGGGAGATAGATGGCAGAAGTGGGTCACATGCCTAACATCTATGAAAACTGAAGGACCCAGGTTAAATCCCCAACACTTCAAGGAAAACAAACAAACAAACAAACGGGGAGGGGATAGGGTGTACAGTACTAAGCATCAGTTAAAATTCAAATTTCAGGCCAAGCACAGTGATATAAACCTTTCATCCCAGCACTCAGGCATGCGAATAAACTTCTACAAGTTCCAGGCCAGTCTAGTGCAATGCTACATATTGAGACCCTGTGTTGAAAACAAACAAACAAACAAACAAACAAACAAACAAAACCAAAACTCAAAACAACAGCGGTGGTGCTGCAGGTCTTTAATCCCAGCACTTGGGAGCAGAGGCAGGTGGATCTCTGTGAGTTCAAGGACAGCCTGGTCTACGGAGTGAGTTCCAGGACAGCCCCCAAAGCTACAGAGAAACTCTGTTTCTCTGTCTCAAAAAACAAAAACAAAAAACAAACCCCAAACTGAATTTCAAAGCCTGGTATGACGGCTCATGCTTGTAATCCAGCACTGGGAAGACTGAGACAGGGGGACTGTCATAGATTTGAGCTACTTAAGGCTATACAGTGAGTTTGTTCTAAGTAACAGCCTGGAACAGTGTAAGATCTTGGTTGCAAAACAAACAAAACAAAAATGTAAATTTCAGACATATCATCAGTAACTTTTTAGAATAATATATCTCATGAAAAGTTAGAGTGAGCCAAGCAGTGGTGGCGCACGCCTTTAATCCCAGCACTCAGGAGGCAAAGGTAGGAGGATCTCTGTGAGTTCCAGGACAGCCTGGTCTACAAAGTAAGTTTTGGGATATTCAGGGCTGTTATGTAAAGAAACCCCCGTCTTGAAAAACAAAAACAAAAACAAACAAACAAAAGATTTAAGCTAAAACACAAATTGAGCATCTTTTTTTTTTTTTTTTCCAAATTGAGCATGTTACATTTTATTTGTAAAGCACAGATCTTTTTGCAGGTCAATTACTCTGTCTGTTAAGTAATTGTAAAAAAAAAAAAAAAAGCCCTTGGAGTTAATCTAACAGAATATTTACTTTATGAACACAGGGTTGAAGATCAGAGCGTGGGTGGGCCTGCCAGCTGCCACAAGGTTACCTGAGGACAGGTCTAAAGTCCTGTTGCTAGAGATAGTTTCCAACTCTGTTTGCTTTAGATAGGATCTTACACTATAGTACAAGCAGGCTTTGAACTTCTAGCAATTCTCCTGCTTTAGCATCTCAGGTGCTGGGATTACAGGCAAGTGCTGCTGTACTTGGCCCAAGTCTTTTTTTAAAATGACTTCATTTGGAGATGGAGAGAGGACTTAGCCCTTAGGAACACTTGGTTGCTCTTTCAGAGGGCCCAGATTCAATTCCCAGCACCTACATGAGTGTGTTACACAAGGCTCATAAGTCTGTAACTCCAGTTTCAGGGTGTCTAAGGCCCTTTTTTGACCTCTTTAGGAAAAATGGCCACACACATAAAATAAATCCATTAACTATAAAAAAAACATCTCCCCAGTTTATTTTTGAATCTAGTTTCTGCAGATGATAAAATCCTCTGAGATGGCGATATCAAATTTTTATTGATTTTGCTCTCTCTCTCTCTCTCTCTCTCTCTCTCTCTCTGTGTGTGTGTGTGTGTGTGTGTGTGTGTGTGTGTGTGTGTTGCATTGCTAAGGAAAAAACCCACAGTCTCACATGTGCAAACATGCATGCTACACTGAATTACACTCTCAGACCCATAGGAACTATTGAGGAAAAGTGCACTGTAAATTGAGCAGCTACTCAAAACCTATGCCTTTTATAAAATTTTTAGAAATAATACTTGGCTGAGGAGATTAAGATACACATGGGGAACACTCAGTATCCTTGCAGGTATGAGATCAATAGTCATCTCATGAAAAAAAATGAATAAACTATTCCCAAGTAGTAAAAAATATCTTGAAACTAAGTGTGAGATCAACACCAAATCAAAGGTTAAGATTACTTTCTATATCTTCTTTAAAGAGTTTTAGTTCTTGTATTTAGGTTTCCACCTCCTCCATCCTGAGATAATAGGTAAAATCATCATCTTGTTTCATTTTATGTGTAAAAGAGAAACCCAAAGAGGGGAAATTATTTGCCAAATGAGACACATCTGGTTTATGGCAGCACCACAGCCAGGATTCATGTTCATGATTTCAGGACAACAGCACTTTCTTTCTTTCTTTCTTTCTTTTTTCTTTCTTTCTTTCTTTCTACGATTTTATTTATTTATTATGTATACAACATTCTGCTTCCATGTATATCTGCACATCAGAAGAGGGCACCAGATCTCATTACAGATGGTTATGAGCCACCATGTGGTTGCTGGGAATTGAACTCAGGACCTCTGGAAGAGCAGTCGGTGCTCTTAACCTCTGAGCCATCTCTCCAGCCCCAACAACAGCACTTTCTAACGCATTGTATTTTCCTCATTTCCTTTTCTTTGGTCTTACATTGTTTATATCTATCTTTTCAGCTGCCAGTAGTTACCTGTATAAAATGAAAGAAAAGATGTGTGTAGCTCAGTTGGTATAGTGCTTGCCTTGAATGCATTAAGTCCTGGGTTTCAACCCCAGCACCTAATAAGCCAGTCTTGGTGCCATGTATCAGTAATCCCAGCACTTATGAGGTAGAGACAGGAAGATCAGAAGTTCAAAGCTATCCTCAGCTACATTAACAAACTGGAAACCATCTTGGGCTCTAGGAGATCCTGTCTTAAATACGCCTTTAATCCCAGCACTTGGGAGGTAGAGGCAGGAGGATCTCTGTGAGTTCGAGGCCAGAGTTCCGTCTCTGGTCTACAGACGGAATTCCAGGACATCGAAGGTTGTTACACAGAGAAGCCCTGTCTTGGAAAAAGAAAAAGAAAAAGAAGGAAGGAAGGAAGGAAAGAAAAGAAAAGAAAGCAAGCAATGCTGAAGGCTGGAGAGATGGCTCAGAAGTTTGATTAGATTTGTTTTATATTATTGCCAAATGTAACTAATTTGTCCATTAATGTTTCTTAGAAATGAAGTGTCAGGGCTAGAGAGATGGCTCAATGGTTAAGTAGCACTGGCTGAGCTTACAGAGGACTTGGGTTCAGGTCCTAGGGCCCACATGGCAGCTCATAAGTGTCTATAATGCCAAGATCTGACACTCTCACATAGACATCCATGCAGGCAAGGCACCAATGCACACAAAATAAAAATAAAAATAAAAAATAAATAAATAAATAAATAAATAAATAAATAAAGCAATGCTGAACAAGCCATGAAAGGCATGCCAGTAAGTAGCATTCCTTTTTGGTGTCTGCTTCAGCTCCTACTTTCAGGTTCCTGCAACAAAACCTTCCCTTCCCAAGTTGCTTTTGGCCACAGTGTTTAATCACAGGTAGTATAAAGACAGTAGCCTAGGCTTGTCTTGAACTTGATATCCTTCCTCTTCAGCTTTTGGAGTACTGTTGGGATTATAGGTATGTAATTCACTCTTTTGTGTGTGTATGTGTGTGGGGGGGTTGATAGTGAGGGTCACTAGTCAAGATTAAACCTAGAGCTTCAGTTCAGCTAGGCAAGTATTCTGTTAACAAGCTATATCCCAGACTTCCTTTTTATGTTTTATCTCGAGACTGGGTCTTACTAACTCGCCCAAGATAAACTCACTATGTAGCCCCGGCAGACCTTGAACTTGTAATTTTCCTGCCTCATTGTCCTGAATACATAGGAATACATGCCTGAACTGTCTTTTTCTTTTTGCTTTTTGAAACATGATCTCATGAAGCCCAAATTGGCTTCAAAATTGCTAAGTAGCAGAGGCTGACCTTAAACACCTAATTGCCTGTTTCTACCTCCCTAGTTGTGAGTTGGGGCAGGTACTCAGCTTGTCTCTTCATTAAAAAAATCTCTCTCTCTCTCATATATATATATATATATATATATATATATATATATATATATATGTTGTCTTAATCACTGTTCTATTGCTCTGATAGACACCATGACCAAGGCTACTATTACAAAAGAAAGCATTTACTAGGGGCTTGTTTACAGTTTCAGAGGCTTAGTCTATTATTATCATAGCAGGAAGCACAGCTGCATGCATGGCACTGGACCAGTAGCTGAGAGCTATATCCTGGAGAGGGGAGAGAGAGAGAGAGAGAGAGAGAGAGAGAGAGAGAGAGAGAGAGAGAGAGAGAGACTGGGCCTGGTGCTTGGGCTTTTGAAGCCTTAAAGCACACCTCAGTGACACACCTCCTCCAATAAGGCCACACCACCTAATCCTTATAATCTTTTCAAATAGTACCACTCCCTGGTGACTAAGCATTCAAATATATGAATCCATGAGGGCCATTCTTATTCAACCATCACAATGATTTATTAATGGCCTACTGAGAGACATTTATCAACTATTTGCAATTATATACATTGCTTCAATGAATGCCACAATATACAAAGTTACTTCACTTTTGTAATATTTCCACACTTTCTCTAAGTAACTTCTTCCCGCCTGCAGTGTTAGCCCAGGTGTAGTGGCAGATGCCTGCAAGGGTAGGAGGATTGCTGCAAAGACTGGTTTCATAGCAAGTTTCATGTCAGCTAGGCCTGTATAGTGAGACTCTGTCTCAGAAAAAACAAACTAAGGGTTGGCCAGATGAATCAGTGGGTAAAAGCACTTGCTGTATAGCCTGATGACCTGAGTTCAACCTCTAAGATCCATAAAGAAAAAGGAGAGAACCAAATCCCAAAAGTTGTCCTCTGGCATCCACATATGCACCATGGCATGTGTCTTCTCTCCTAAATAATTATGTATATTTTAAATTAAGTACAATTAAAAACATGGTTAACATTAAATTTTTTAAAAAAATATTTATTTGCTTATATGTTTGTATGCATGTGTGTTGGTCACAGGACAACTTGCTAGCTAGTTTTCCTTCTTACCACATGGGTTCTGGGAATTGAACTCAGGTCCTTAGTTTTGGCATCAAGTGCCTTTACCCACTGAGCTATCTTGCCAGCTCCATGATTATCAATTTGAAGGCATTCAGAATCACTATGGAAACAGATTCCTGCCCATACCTGTGAGAGATTATCTAGGTTAGGTTAACTGAGTAGAGAAGAACTATCTGAAATTTGGGTGGCACCATTCCATGGGCTAGAATCCCAGTCTGAAAGGGGGGAGTTGGGGCAAGCTGAATGTAAGCATTTACCACTCCCTGCTTCCTCTCTGCAGATGCAATGCAACCAGCTAATTCCTGCTACTGCCTTCCCTGATCTAACATCCCATTGGAAAGGTAAGTCAAAAACCAAAAGCAAATCCCAAACAAACCAACCCCTTCTTCCTTAGGTTGCCTCTGACAGGTACTCAGTCATGGCAAGGAAAAGATGAACACATCAGACTAAACAGAAGCGATAGATTCAGACACACACTTTCTTAAGGCTGTCCCTCCCTGGTCCCACCTTAGTTCTTTTGTACTGACTCCCCTAATTGTGTTCTTGGAGGCCCAACCTCTCTTCAGTCCTCAGAATAACCTAGGTTTAAAGAAATATGAAAGCAGCTTGCATGCTCACATGGTGACTCCCTATTAGGAGGTCCACTTTGGTGTCCTTCCCTGGTTTCTTTTCTAGGAAACATTCTTGTCCTTTGCTTCCTTTTGACTGCCAGACCAGGAGCCCCACCCTGTTTTGCCAGCAGTGTTGAAATTGTGCCTTTGAACCTCAGCCCAGGCCCTGTGTGCATTTGGAGAAAAGGACTTCAGGTTTTATTTTATTTTACGCAATAAGAGGAGACAAGTACATTCTCTTTTGGTTTCCTACTGAAGGAGGAAGGTTCTGGAATAGGAGGAGCAGGGGTGGAGATATTCAACAAACAGCCCAGTGATTCTAGACTCTGGCTCCTGGCTTCTCATTCACTATATGATCTGCATGGATTTATTGGGAGACACTTCCAGGCAGTGTTAGCAAGGCAGTCCAATCCACGCTCCTTAGTGGACAGTAGATTGTATTTCCTTGTTCAGGTAAATTATTAAAGCCATAGGCTTTTTAATGCCTTGCTTCTGTTAAGACAGGCACTGAGAAAGATGAAGTGTTTTAGTGTGCTGACCCCTTAGAATGATGATGGCTACTCAAGAAAATGGGAAAATAAATAGATTCAGAACAGTACTCACAGGGCTGAGGATAGGACTCTGGAAGAGCACTTGCCTAGCATGCATGAGGCCCTTGGTTCCATCCCCCGAACCACAGACAAAGCAAGCAAACAGGCAGAAAACAGGCGAAAAATACCAGATACTCCTTTAGAACTTTCTACAAGATTAAAAACAACTGGTAAGTTACGGATTCACATTTTAATTGAAGAAACTGGTGAGGGCTTTAGGGCTTAATTGACTCCAAGCTTTCTCAGTGAGCAGCTGACCGATGTAGGCTTGGTGACTGCCTCTCGACCCTCAACACCTATTTTCCTATCCTGTACTTTAACTTGTTTTTCTTTTTCTTCAAAATGTAGCATGGTGGGGGGAGGGGGGCTGGACAGATGGCTCAGAAGTTGGGAGCACTTGTTGCTCTTCCAGAGGACCCAGGTTCAATTCCCAGCACCCACATGGCAGCTCATAACTGTCTGTAACTCCAGATTTAGGGGATCTGATACTTTACAGACATACATGCAGGGAAAATATGAATGCACATGAAATAAAAATCAACAAATTATTAAAAATGTAGCATGGTGCTTTTCTTATTCTGGACATTTAATAACATCTATGGAACTGCTTTTTCTTCCTATGTATGTGTTTTGAGATAGGGCCTCACTCCGTATCTCTGGCTGTGCTGGAACTCACTACATAGACCAGGCTGGCCTCAAACTCACAGAGATCTGTCTACCTCTACTTCTGCCCTATGAGTGCTGAGATTTAAAGGTATGTTTAGCCAGGCGTTGGTGGCACACGCCTTTGATACCAGTGCTTGGGAGGCAGGGCAGGTGGATCTCTGTGAGTTCGAGACCAGCCTGGTCTACAAGAGCTAGTTCCAGGACAGCCTCCAAAGACACAGAGAAACCCTGTCTCGAAAAACCAAAACCAAAACCAAAACCAAAAAAACATAAAGGTATGTTTACCATGCCTGGCTCTCTTTCTGTTTTTGACATAGAGTTTTCCTATGTAGCCCAGGCTAGCCTTGAACCATAGTGTAAACTGGGAACTTAAACTCCTTTTGCTTCTGCCTCCTAATTACTGGAATTATAGGTGGGCACACTTGGGCCCATCTCAAAACATGCATTTTAATATTATATGACTCATTAAATTAGCAAAACCTATCTTTTTTTTTTAGCAAGGTCAGTTTCTGAGTGTCTGTTATATAATATTTAAATCTTCAACAAATTCATTCAAATTTGCTGATTTTTTTATTTATTCACTTATTTTTATTACATATACAGACTTTGTCTGTATATTTGCCTGCACACCAGAAGAGGGCACCAGATCTCATGATAGATGGTTGTAAGCCACCATGTGGTTGCTGGGAATTGAACTCAGGACTTCTGGAAGAGCAGTCCAGTGCTCTTAATCTCTGAGCCATCTCTCCAGCCCCAGCAAAACCTATCTTTAAGGGAGCCGTGTAAGTAATCATTTAGTTCTCTAATGACTGAGATGATGCCTTTTGTCCTCTGTTGCTATGAGAAAACATGACCCAAAGCATGCTACAGGAGGAAAGGGTTTATTTGGTTATAGGTCATAGTCCATAATTGAGGAAAGTCAAGAAACACAAACAGCACCCTGATAGAGGAGCCGAGGCAGAGGCCATGGTTGTACTGCTTACTAGCTTGCTCGATATATGGCTTGCTTGGCTTGCCTTCTTATAGCACCCAGGACCACCTGACCTGGCATCACCCACAGGCTCACATCAATCATTAAGAAAATGCTCCACAACACCCTGAACAAATTTGGAGCATGGGTGAGGGAGGAAGAAGGTAGGAGAAAGAGGAGGGGAGAGGAGGAGGGGGGAGGAGAACATGAGGGATCAGGAAGATTGAGTGGGGAGATGGATAGAGGAGAGCAAGAAGAGAGGCACATCATTAGAGGTTCCCTCTATAGGTTTAAAGAGAAATCTGGCACTAGGGAATTGTACAGAGATCTATAAGGATGACCCCAGCTAGGAATCTAAGCAATAGTGGAGAGGCTGCCTTAAATGCCCTTCCCCTATAATGAGAGTGATGACTGCCTTATATGCCATCCTAGAGCCTTCATCCAGTAGCTGATGGAAGCAGAAGCAGAGATCCACAGCTAAGCACTGAGCTGAACTCCTGCAATCCAGTTTCAGAGAGGGAGGGGTGATGAACAAAGGGGTCAAAACCACGATGGGAAAACCCACAGAGAGTGGGAACTCATGGACCCCAGTCTAATAGCTGGGGAAACAACATAGGACCAAACCAAGCCCCATGAACGTGTGTGTCAGCTAGGAGCACTGGGCAGTCTATGGGGCCTCTGGCAGTGGAACCAGGATGTATCCTTAGTGCACAAATGGACTTCGGGAGCCCATTTCCCATGGAGGGATACTCTCTTAGCCTAGAGGGGAGGGCCTAGGCCCTGCCTCAAATGACTTAACAGATTTTGATGATTCCTCATGGAAGGCATCACCCTTCCTGGGGGATAGGATGGGGGAGTCGGTGTGGGGTTTGGGAGCGTGGGAGGGAGAGGGAACTGGGATTGATATGTAAAATAAGATTGTTTCTAATTTAAATAAAATTTATTAAACAAAAAAAGAAAATGCTCCCCCCCATCCCAAAAAAGAAAATGCCCCACACATATCTCCACAGGCCAGTCTGATGGAGGCATTTCCTCAATTGATGTTCTCTCTTTCCAAATGACTCTAATTTGTGCCACATTAACAAAACCTAGCCAGCACACTCTTTCCTTGAAAACAGTTTTCCCCACAAAGGGTTTATTTGGGTGTGCTCTTTTGGCTAAGTGCATCCCTGAAATCAAGCACTGAAGCTCAGAGCCACAAGAACAAACAGCTGACCACACACAAAGCACTTTAAACCTATGATGGGCTTTGAAACAAACCAACAAAGCAGTGACCTACTTCTCTCCAGAAAGTCAGGATCTATTTCACTACTTCATCTCCCTTTCTGTTTTTGAGCCCTACCTAGCATTGCCATTTCTGTGGGGATTTTTTTTTTTTTTTTGAGGATTGGTCTTCTTTTTTTTGTTTGTTTGTTTTTTGTTTCTGTTGTTGTTGTTTGAGAGAGTTTCTCTGTGTAGCTCTGGCTGTCCTGGAACTCACTTGTAGAACAGGCTGGCCTCAAACTCACAGAGATCCACCTGCCTCTGCCTCCCTGAGTGCTGTACTACCACTGCCCCACTGAGAATTGCCATTTCTTAAATGTGTGAATTTAGACTCTTAATTCCACTGAGCTCTCATTTCTTTATGTGCAACAAAACAAAGAAAGATGATAAAAGCCTACAAATTATGTGATATGGCCTTTGAAAGGATGTAGCCAGGAGTATGTACTTTAAAAGCACAGAGTAGCCTGGAAATACATTGCTTGAAGCTTATACTCTGAAGCCAGATGACCTCAGTGCAAATGCCAGTCCTTCGGTTTGAAGCCCAGTAACCTTGAGCAAATAACACAGCCTCACCATCTCAAATTTTTATCTGTAAAATGGAAAATAATTGGATCACCTTTAAGATTGAGCAAGATCATGTATTGAGTATGTTTTTTGGCACCAACGGTAAGGATTTTATATCTTATTACCAGCCAGGCATTGGTGGCACATGCCTTTAATCCCAGCATTCTGGAGGCAGAGGCAGGTGGATCTCTGTGAGTTCGAGGCCAGCCTGGTCTCCAGAGCGAGTGCCAGTATAGGTTCCAAAGCTACACAGAGAAACCCTGTCTCAAAAAAACCAAAAAAAAAAATAATAATCTACTTATTACCATCACAGGTTAAAGGTCATCCTAGAAACTTCCTTCTGACCCCCGCCCCTTCATTTTTCTCTGTGATATAGCTATAGAGTCTCATTAAATAAAAAGCTAAGAGGCTTGTATATTTCTATGGACTAAACTGCACTTTCCCTCATTCATATTAAGCTAAATCACTATCCCCAGAGTGACTATATTTGGACATGGCTCTTAGGTAAATAAGGTTAAACAAGTTCACAAGAGTGAGGTCCCACCTGCCTGCTCCACACGTGAAAGTGGCCATCTGTAAAGAAGAGAACTTTCACCAGGAACTAACTGTGGAAGTGGCTTTCGAGTTTTGGGACAAGACAATAGGTAGCAGCTGGATGACCTTTGCTAGTGTGCTAGTTAGTTGTTTTGTCAACTTGATAAGAACTAGGGTCATCTGGGAGGAGAACCTTAATGGAGAAAATGCCCCCATCAGAGGCCTGTGGGCATATCAGTGGGGCATTTTCTTATTCAATGATTGAATGTGGGAGGGTCCAGCAACTATGGGCTATGACAGCCCTGGGCAGGTACTCCTGACTTGACTTGAAATGAATCCTTTTCTTCCTGAGTTGCTTTTAGGTGTGTGTGTGTGTGTGTGTGTGTGTGTTTGTGTGTGTGTTTAATCACAGCAATAGAAAGCAAATTAGGACAGCTACAAAAACTTAGATTATTTTGAAAGGATGGTCAATGGAAATATGGATGTAAAAAGCTATCTGGGTCTAGGGAGATAGACAATGGATACAGTGCTTGCCATGTAAATGTGGGGACCAGAGTTCAGGTGTGTGGAGGTTTCTCATAATTCTAGCACATGATGTCAACTCTAGGTCTCTATATGCATATGCATACAAATTAAAATGCTCATATATATGTGTACTCCAACACATAACACTATAACACATAAGCATACAAAATAAAAATTTGTAAATTTTTAATTATTTGTAAATTTGACTATTCTAGCCTGATGATCTGATTCTGATCCCTGGGAGCCACAGGGTGAATAAAGAGAACCAACTTCTGCAGTTTGTCTTCTGATCTCCACACAAATATCATGACACACACACACACACACACACACACACACACACTGAATATATATCATACATGTGTGTACACAACACATAATAAATGTAATTAAAAAGTTAAAACACAGACAGGTGGTGGTGGTGCACACCTTTAATCCAGCACTCAGGAGGAAGAGGCAGATGGATCTCTGTGAGTTCAAGACCAGCCTGGTCTACAAGAGCTAGTTCCAGGGCAGCCTCCGAAGCCACAGAGAAACCCTGTCTCAAATGTCCCCAACCCCCCAAAAAAGTTTAAGCACAACACACAATAAATGTAATTAAAAGGAAAAAACAGATCAGTAAAAATCTTATTTAGAACAATAACAAAAACTAAGATTACTTGAAATAAACAGCAAGAATGCTTTCACTCCTAAATGAAGAAAGCTGCAAGGCCAGGAGGAGCCAAGGAGGCAGCATTTACTGAGCATCACCAGGCTCAGGTTTGGTCTCCAGCACAGTAAAAAAGCATCCAAATTGATTAAATAAAAAAACAAGTGCAAGTTATATTCTTTGACCCACTAGTTTATTATTGGGTAATCTTCTAATGGTTTAAAGATTTACTAGTACATCTCAAAAATGAAAATCATTAGAAAAATCTAAATAGCAGGAAAATATGAAATAAATTATGGTATATCTTGCCTAGGCTGGCTTTAAAAATCATGATTCTGTCTGCTCAGCTGGTATTATAGGTATGTACCACTGTGTTCAGTTAATCATGGTTGTTTTTTTTTTTTCCCTTTGTGTAGCTCTGGCTGCCCTGGAACTAGCTCTGTACTTCAGGCTGGCCTCGAACTCACAGAGATCCTCCAGAGTGCTGGGATTAAAGGCATGTGCCACCAAGTCTGGTCTAATTATGGTATCTTTATGGTAAAATCTTCACAACCACTGAAGAGTTTTTGAGGATGCTACTGAGCTACCCTGGACTCATTTTGTCCAGGATGACTTTGTGTGGGAGAGATCCTCCTGCTGAAACTATCTTAAACAATCCCAGCAGACTAAACATTCATTTGTTATCTATTTCCCTCCTGTGTCTAGAGCAGTCACACCCTTCACTCATCCAATAATATTCAGGTTCTAATCTTCTATGATCAAGAAACAAGCTGCCTCCACCCCAACCCCAAACAAAATGAGATCAAGTTTGTTGGGAAGATGGAGAAAACAAAGATAAACAAGTGATAAAGATGAAGGGTCCCTTCCTGGTGTGCATTCCTTGGCAGTCTTCACTGCTCCTTGGCAATGTGTATATCCAGAATCTAGACAAGAAGGAGCACTTCTTAGACAAGTCAGTCATGTTTTCCTCCTCTCTATCAAGTCAGCTGTGTTTGTGGAGTTACCAGTTCATCTTAGACATTTATTGGAGCTGCCTTGCAACACTAAACTAGGGTTAGCTCCTGGACAGTGAGCATTGAGAAACAGTGAGATAGAGATTCTAAAAGAGATACAATCCCTTTATCTACCACTCAGTTCTCTACAAATAGCACAGCAGGGCCAGTGAGACAGCTTAGAGGGTGATGATACTTGCCACCAAACCTGATGACATGTGAGTTCCACCCTTGGAACCCACATAATAGAAGGAGAGATAGGATTCCCATAAATTGTCCTCTGATGTACTGCACAGCACACCACACACACACACACACACACACACACACCACACGAAATAAATGTAATTAAAAACTAGCATAGCAAATATTAAACACACATATGTTTATATAAGTAAATAAATAAAAATACAATTTAAACCTCTAAAAATTTATATTTTTGTGTACGTTTGTGTCACAGGAGAACATACAGGAATCAGTTCTTTCTTTCTACCACATGGGTCTAGGGGGATTAAACTCAGTAAATCCAGTTTAACAGCAGGTACCTTCATCCCCTGACCCATTTAAAATTTTGTTTTTTGAAATAGGGTCTCATTCTGTCACTCTGTTGCTCTTGAACTCATGGCACTATTCCTACCTCAGCCTTCCTAGAGGCAAAATATTTTAAGAAACGTTTGAAAATTACTATATAGGAATCAATGTGGGAGCACACATGTGTCTTTAATCCCTACACTAGGTAGGCAGAAGCAGGTGGATCTCTGTGATTTCAAAGCCAGCCTTGTTTACATAGCAAGTTCTAAGATAGCCTGGGCTACATGGTGAGACCTTACTTCAAAAGTAAATAAAATAAATCCCAATCACAAACCCCAGTATGTGGGCAAACTGATGAGTGATCTTAAAGCATACAAACTGTGAAATTCACAAAACCAAGTGGTACACTGCAAGTTTTCAAGCCCCAGGTTTCGTGATACTCACAAACCCATTCCCTGATTTTGTAAAATGAAATAAATCAGCTGGGTGGTAGTGGTGCATGTCTCAAGAAAAATTTAAAAAATTAAGTAAGCATCAACAAGTATATTTACATAGAAAAATATATGGTATTTAATTTTTTTCATTTTTTTAGTTTTTCAAGACAGGGTTTCTCTGTGTAGCCCTGGTTGTCCTGAAACTCACTCTGAAAGACCAGGCTGGCCTTGAACTCACAGAGATCGACCTGCTTCTGCCTCCCAAGTGCTGGGAATAAAGGCATGGGCCACCACCACCTGGCAACCTCTTAACAATATTTAAAAAAGAAAATGAATAGTTATGTTTGTGTTATTGGGAAATAAGATGGTCAGTGTAGGAGAAAAAAATTCGATTGTAAAAACCCTGAAATACTTTTTATTGTAATCATTAGTATACTTTCCTGATTCTTCCATCCCTTTAAAATATAGATGTCCTAGTTCTGCCCATTACTAAATGAGAAATAATGACATTGGAGAAATGAATGCTACTACTGTGCAGGTAAAGGTCTCTATAAATTTTCCCTGCTTAGAAAAACCAAGCCTAGGGGGCTGGAGAGATGGCTCAAAGGTTAAGAGCACTGGCTGCTCTTCTAGAGGTCCTGAGTTCAATTCCCAGCAACCACATGGTGGCTCACAACCATCTATAATGAGATCTGGTGCCCTATTCTGGTGGGCAGACAGAACACTGTATACATAATAAATAAATCTTTAAAAAAAGAAAAAAGAAAAAAGAAAAACCAAGCCTTGGAGAAATTATTGCTTCCAGGCCTGGGACAGGAAGCTCACAGGAGGTCCTGGAGGCTGGGGATGTAGCTGGGTTGATAGAGTACCCATAGTATGTACAAAGTCCTGGGTTTGATCTACACAGTGCATATCTGTAACCCCAACTTCAGGGGTTTGAGGTGAGGCAGCTGGATCAGAAGTTCAAGATCACCCTTAGTTACACTGGGTGTTCAAGGCCAGCCAGGGATACATGTGACCCTGTCTGAAAAACCAACCAGCCAAACAACAACAAAACTAACAGTAGACTTTTGAAGTACGAAGGGTTTACACTCACATGGAGTTTGTGACTTTTCAGTGTACCAATGTATTTTTATTGCCAACAAGTTTCTACATTATGAAAGAACAAACTACCTGTTGTCGATAATTGTTACTCGGGAAGGTGGGATCCCCAAAACATCACAGCTCTGCAAAAGTTCTTTCTTTCGAATCTCTCCTTGATTGTAGTAATTTCCTGAGGAAACAGATGGCGGTACTTTATCAGTGGAGGCCTGTCTGCTCACTCATTCTTATCCTGTCTTGTTCCCTAGGGGATTTAAACTGTCTGAAAAAGCCATGATGGTGGTAAGAAGTTGAAGAAAATAGAGCATACAATGTTAAGGTATTCCTAATAGCAGATGGCTAGCAGCATACATTTTGGCACCACCATCAGCAATGCCTATGCATCTATTTATGTATGCATAGATACATACTTATATCTACTGATCTATCTATCTATCTATCTATCTATCTATCTATCTATCTATCTATCTATCTTTCATCTGTCTGTGCTATGTTGTACCTAACATGTGTGAGGTACTGGGTTTGAATGCCAGCCTCCCCTTTACAGACACATAAAATAGTCTTCAGATATCTAAAACTTATTTAAAGGATAGGGTGCCACTCTTAAGTATTACAAGAAAATGTTTAGGTACCATTTAGGAAAATATGCTGGCTAGTTTTATGTTGACTTGACAAAGTCATTTAAGAAAAGGGAACCACAACTAAGAAAATGCCTCCAGCCAGGGATTGGTGGTGCATGCCTTTAATACCAGTGCTCGGAAGGCAGAGGCAGGCAGATCTTTGTGAGTTTGAGTCCAGCCTGGTCTACAGAGTGAGTTCCAGGACAACCTCCTAAGCAATACCTGTCTTGAAAAAACAAACAAAAAGGAAGGAAGAAAGAAAGAAAGAAAGAAAGAAAGAAAGAAAGAAAGAAGAGAAAGTGCCTTCATTAGGGGCGAGAGATAAAGATGCTTTCCCCGCTTTACCCATTACCTTCTGCAGCAGGGTCACGAGAGTAGTAGAGCCAGCCCTGAACCTCCCTGTCTGGGCAGCACACTAGAGCTGACCCTATATACTGTCAGGGATGCAGGTGAGTTGACCTCTCCCCACTCAAATGCCCCCCTACAGCAATCGGAGAGAGGGTCCTGTACCTTGGGCAAAACAGTAGAGCTGATTCTGGTGATGTGAGTGTGAGTGACCTAGATCTGAGGGCCTGAGAGCAGGAGAACTGGCTCTGCTCCTTGCTACAGGCTGCATTGGGTGAGCAGCTGGGGCAGTGACCAATCCAGCTATCACCCAGGCCCAGAACCAGGCCTATGAGTTGGCCCACCCCAATATCCACTGAATCTATGAACTGTTGGAGCATGTGAAGGGTATGACCCTACAAATCCAAAACAGTAGGATCTCCATGACACAGAACAACAACAGGAAATCTAAGAGGAGCCCCAATGAAGGCTCATTATTAGAGTGTAGTAGAAACCAGAGGCCTGGAGCCAGATCAATGACTCAAGGCAATGAACACTTGCAAGTACAGATGAATGGACTAAGCTGGGAGGTGGTGGCACTTGCCTTTAATCCCAGCACTCAGGAGACAGAGGCAGGTGGAGCTCTGTGAGTTCAATGCCTGGTTTACAGAGTCAGTTCCACGATAACCAGGGCAGTTACATAGAGAAACCTTGTCTCAGAGAAAAAAAAAAAAAAAGTTGAATGGACTAAAGGGTAAACAGTGTAACTTAACAAACCATGCTACAGCTTCCAAGACAAGATTCTTCTCCTTTTTTGTTTGCTTTATTTCTTTGTTTTGTTTTGGTTTTTCTTTTAAATTTGGTTTTGATGGGGGCAGAGAGGTTGCAAGGGCAGAGGGCTGATGCAAGGGGATGGGGAGATAAATGGGATTGGAATACATGATGTGGAACCCACAAAGAATCAATAAAAGTTAAAAAGAGAAAAAAAAAAAAAAAAGAAAATGCCTCTACAAAATTGTGTTTCAGGCAAGCCCGTAGGGCATTTTCTTTATTAGTTAATGATGGAGAAGTTCCAACCCATTGTGGGTGATGCCATCCCTGGGTTTGTGGTCCTCTCTGGTCTATAAGAAAGCAGTCTGACAATCCAGTGGGTGCAAGCCAGTAAGCAGCACTCCTCCATGATCTCTGCATCAACTCCTGCCTCCAGGTTCTTGTCCTATTTGAGTTCCTGCCCTCTCTGTTTTTGATGAACTGTTATATGGAAGTGCAAGCGAAATAAACCCTTTCCTCCCAAGTTCCTTTTGGTTGTGGTGTTTATCATCACAGCATTAGTAACCCTAACCCCTAACTAAGACAGAAAACATCCTCTTTTATTTTAATTTATTGAGATAGGGTCTCTTTATTATATAGCTCTGGCTGTCCTGGAACTCCCTATGTAGATCAGGCTGATAGAGATCCACTTGCCTCTGATACCTAAGTGCTGGGATTAAAGGTGTCTACCAGCACAACTGGCATATCCTTTTAAAAAAGAGTTTAGTAACTAGTGGCCCATCAGTACCAGAAAAAGTTTATAGATACTCTTTACTTTCCCAACATATGAACCACAGCTCCTATAAATAATTCTTTTATGTAGCTTTACAAAAATAATACAATGAAGTTTTGGTGTTACTTAAAATGCACACTCATTTTGAGCATTACCTAGTTAATAGACTTCCTAATTAAAATTTCCTGAAAATAGTTGCATGTATAGTTTTTGTTTAACTTCCCTGAGTCAAAGTTCTTTGACTTGTAGCATGTGAATAAGGATTAATTCACAAGGTTTCCTGGAAGGTTACTTAATATATATTAAAGCACTCAATTAAGTGGTGTTTGCTTTCTCTTCCCTTTACCATCTTTGTTTGAGATAGGATATTAATATGTACTTCTGGCTGGCCTAAAACTTATTGTGATCAATTAATTTTAAAATGTATTTGGTGCCGGGCGTTGGTGGTGTACACCTTTAACCCCAGCACTTGGGAGGCAGAGGCAGGCGGATCTCTGTGAGTTCGAGACCAGCCTGGTCTACAAGAGCTAGTTCCAGGACAGCCTCCAAAGCCACAGAGAAACCCTGTCTCGAAAAATCAGAAAAAAAGAAAGAAAGGAAGGAAGAAAAAGAGAAAGAAAGAAAAAGCTGGGACTATAGTACATTGCTAGAGGGAACATAGAATGGTGTAACTGCTATAGAAAAGTGTCTTAGGGTTTCTTTTCTTTTCTTTTTTAGACAGGGTTTCTCTGTAGCTTTAGAGCCTGTCCTGGAACTCACAGGTGGAGGAGTGCTGCTTACTGGCTTCCTCATGGCCTGCTCAGTCTGCTTTCTTATAGATCCAGAACCACTAGCCCAGGGATGGTATCACCCATAATGGGCGAGCCCTCTCTCATTGATCACTAATTAAGAAAATGCTTTACAGATTCAGCTGTAACTTTTTCTGTTGTTGTTTTTTGAGATAGGGTTTCTTTGTGTAACAGCCCTGGCTGTCCTGGAACTCACTCTGTAGACCAGGCTGGCCTCAAACTCACAGATCTACCTGCCTCTGCCTCCTGAGTGCTGGGTTACAGCTGGATCTTATGAAGGCATTTTCTCAACTGAGTCTCTTTCCTCTCTAATGACTCTAGCTTGTGTCAATTGACATAGAACCAGCCAGTACAAAAAATGTGTAAATTATTCAGAAATTTGTTATTTATTTAGTTCCTTTTTTGTTTTTGAGATAGGGTCTTACTGTGCAGTCCTGACTGGCCTAGAATTTGCTATGAAGAAAAGGCCAGATCCACCTGCTTCTGCTGGGACTAAAGTCATGTACCACCATGCCTAGCCTATTAAGAAATTTATGCACTGTATCACAGTGCGACTCAACAGTTACATTCACCCGAACATACTTTAAAGGATTAGAAACAGTTATGTTCAGATACTTGTACATCAATGTTTATAGAGTCATTATTAACAACAGCCAGAGTACAAAAATCCAAGAGAGCAGCATCAACAGAGGAATGAATAAAAAATATGATACCTACACAGAACAAAAACATTATTTAGCCATGAAAACAAATGAAGTGGGGCTGGGATACATTTCAGTGGCTGAGTACTAACTCCTGCCTCACCCACCAAAAAGGAATAAAGTAGACGGGCATGGTGGCATAGACTATGTCCTGAGCCACATACTGCATTTGAAGCCAGCCTGGGCTTCATGGCTGAGATAGATACCAATACAAAACAAAACCAAAAAACCAAAAACCAAAAAAAAAAAAAGTTCTGAAACATGCTATGATAATGATGAACTTTTACAAATATTAAGGTACTAGAAGCCATGTATAAAATAACAATGACTGAATGATTCTATTTATATAAAGCACCTAATAGCTGGATGGTGGTGGCTCATGCCTTTAATCCCAGAACTTGGGAGACAGAGGCAGACAGATCTTTGTGAGTTTGAGGCCAGCCTAGTCTACAGAGCGAGTTCCAGGACAGGCTCCAAAGCTACACAGAGAACGCTGTCTTGAAAAACCAAACCAAACCAAACCAAACCAAACCAAACCAAACCAAACCAAAATAAGGCACCTAAGCAGGCAAATCCACAGAAACATAAGGTACAATTGTAGTCACAGAAGCTAGAGGAAGGAAGGAATGGAGAGTTATTGCTTAATGGGTTACAGAGTTTCTCTTTGGAATGATGAAATAGGGGTGATGGTTACAAAATCTTGTGAAGATACTTGCAACTGCTGAACTGAACATTTAAATATTTTCAAAATAGTGAGTTTTATGTAATAAATATTTATGACACAAATGAAAGAAACATTGAAAACAGAAACCAGTGTTTCACTCAATACAACTCTTCCAGAGGGTTGGTGATACGGTTCAGCAGATAAAGGGGCTTGATGCTTAGCCAAATGACCTGAGTTTGAGCATCAAGACTCAGGGTGGAAGGAGATTAAATAGAGTCCTTTAACCTCCATATGGCATGCACAGGTCCATACACATATGTACATGCACTAAATACATGTGATAAAAATTTTAAAATCTTTTGAGTTATTATAAAATATAAAATATGCCTTTAAATTTGATAGAACAATTATAAAATTTTTAAAAATGTGTATATGTGTGTGGGGGTTTGCCCAATGCCTGAAGAGGCCTGAAGAGGGTGTCAGATTCCTGGAGCTGGAGTTACAGGTGGTCTTGAGCCAGCCACCTGACATGGTTTTGAGCAGAACTGGGGTCCTTTGCTAGAGAAGCAAAGTGCTCTTAACCGTTGAACCATCTCTCTAGCCCCTAAAAGGAAGCACCCAGTACATATCCACTCAGCTAAGGCCAGGAAGCACTGCCATTCACAACATTATCATCAGCCTATCTGGCCATACTTGTAAGTGACTTTTCACTATTTCCAAAAGGTTGCACTGCAGAACTTCTCTTTGCTCTCTGCAATGATCTCTTCAACACTGCATTAGCATTTCCTTTGTAGCTTTCTATAGTTTAATCAAGTCTCCAGTTTTATACTTAGAAATCTAATTCAGAGGCTGGGAATCCGGTTCATTTGGTAGAATGCTTAGCTTGTGATCACGATGCCCTGGGGCTGACCCCCGGGGCCTTAGGGGGTCCAGGCAAAAGGATCAGAAGCTTAGGGTCATCTTCAGCTACATCTTGGGTTTGAGGCCAGCCTGGGTTATCTGAGACCGTGTATCTACACAAAAACAAACAAGCAAACACTTACTGCAAAGACACTACTTCCCCAGATCTACTCAGCTGGGGATGCAGCTCAGTAGCAAGATACTAGACTCAGTCTCCAGTACTCTAAAAACAAAACAACAAAACACCCCAACTAAGTAAATAACTAGCAAGACAGCAATATTTCCTTTATGAACTTACATTTACTTATTTGTGTGTGTGTGTGTGTGTGTGTGTGTGTGTGTGTGTGTGTGTGTGTGTGCGTGCATGCATGCCACAGCATGCACCTGCAGGTTAGAGGACAACTTTTGGGGGCCGGTCCTCTCCTTCCACCATTTGAATCTTGGGGATCTAAACTCAACTTACAAGGATTGGCTACTGGTGCTCTTACCTGCTGAGCCACCTTACTAGCCCAATAATTCTTTTTGAGACAGCTATTCCTATATTCCTATTCTGCCCAGACTCCCCAAACTCCTGGCCCTAAGTGATCCCTCCTGCTTCAGTCTTCCAAGTAGCTGGAACTATATAGGTATATGCCACCGGGTCCAGCTAACACCAGCATTTTCTCTTTCTCTTTTGCTCCCTTCCTTCCTCCCTCTCTCTTCTTTCTGACTGTATGCCTTTCTGAGATAAGGTATCATGTAGTCTAGGCTGCCCTTGAACTAGGTATGCAGCCAAAGATGGCCTTGATCTCTTTGTCTTCCTGCTACCATCTCCCAACTGCTGAGATTACCAGCATGCACCTACCTGATTTAACAACAGCATTTTTTTTTCTTTTCTTTCTTTCTTTTTTTGAGACAGGGCTTCTCTGTTTTTTTTTTTTTTTTTTTTTTTTTTTTTTTTTTTTTTTTGAGCCTGTCCTGGAACTTGATTGGTAGACCAGGCTGGCCTGGAACTCACAGAGATCCGCCTGCCTCTGCCTCCCAAGTGTTGGTGGCATGCGCCACCAACGCCCACCTAACAACAGCATTTTAACAAGCACTTAAACACAGTGTAGCTTTAAAATAGGGCTGTGGGACCAGTGAAATGGCTCAGTTGGTAAAGGCATTTACTGTAGCCTGACAACTTGAGTTTGACCATAGGTCCCACATGGTGGAAGGAGAGAATTGACTTTTGCAAGTTGTCTTCTGACATCCACAAGTATTTTGTGGTACACACACACACACACACACACACACACACACACACACACACACACACAAATGAACACAAAACAAGTAAATGTTAAAAAGATAAAATAGGGGCTGTATATAGGATTATCTGGCATATAATTTCTAAGGTAATTATAGTTATAAGGAAAAGGTAAGTAAACATACTTTTTTTAATGCATAAAGTTCTAATAAGGAGCTGGAGAGATGGCTTAGTGGTTAAGAGCACTTAAGTGCTCTTATAGATTACCTGGGTCCAGCTTCCAGCACCCACATGGTACCTTATATCTGCTGGTAACTCCAGTTCCAGGGGATTTGATGCTTTCTTCTGACCTCTGTGGGCATCAGGTATGCATGTGGAACACTTACATACATGTAGGAAAACTTATTCATACACATAAAAAAATCTTTAATTCTAATAAATGATCTAGTAGTCAACCCATCAGCACAAGTGCTTACGAAGGGGCTTTTCTTTCTGTTAGGCACTGGGCAGCTCTGAACTCTGGTTGTTAGGACCATAACCATACCAGCTTGTTGTAATGGAGCAATTTCCTCTTGGGCCTGATATGTTTCTCTGTAGGCTATCACAGAGCAGGGGCTGAGGTAGTGACCTACATCCAGTCATGGCAACAAAATAAGCAAAGCAGTAATGATAATTAGGTCTGAGGTAAGGTAGTGGGCCTGTTAACATTCCCTGCAGAAGGCAGGGTGTGTTAACAGACCCTCACTTGAGAGTCTAGCGCTATGGCTGCCTTCCTGTCCCTAGCTGCATATCGTCCTGTGCACAGGTGCCCCTCTCTAGCCCCCAGCACATAGGAGCTAGAAGGCTGAAAGCAGTCACCTTTTCTGGGAAGGGACTTTTTGGTGATGCATTTGCCTTTGAGTTATGCCTCTATAAGTAAACTTAGAAGAATCATCTCTTTGGTCTGTTAGTCTGGGGTCAATAGTTATGTCTCCCCAGGAAAAGTCATGGAACACAGCTTTGGGTTGTAATGTGTGTGTGCTGTACACGCTTGTGTCCACCTGTGGTTGTATGGGGAGGCTGATGGTGACTGTCTTCCTCTATCATGTCCCACCTTATTTTCTTCTTTGAGGCAGGGTTTCTCACTGAACCCAGAGCTCCTGAGGGCTAGGCTGGCTGGCCAAGGAGCTGTAGGGATCTTACTTCCCTGCTCCCAGACATCACCTATATACTGAGTATATAGATGTGTGCCCAGCTTTTATGTGGCTGCTGGGAATCTGAACTCAGGCTCATGTGCTTACCCACATCTGACCACCTCCCCAGCCCTTGGAATCAGTATCTAGCTCACATTTTAAAAGGACAATTTATTTAATGTGCATTGGTGTGAGGGTGTCAGATCTTCTGGAACTGCAGTTAAGGTGCTGGGAATTGAACATGAATCCTCTGCAAGAGCAGCAAATGCACTTATTCGATAAGCTATCCTTCCATGTCCATCCTATTCCATTCTTAATCATTGTATAATCAATACTTTTTTTTTAAAAAAAGAAACTTCAAATGCATTGGGTTAGAAGAACAGGTTAAACTGCCATTTTCCTTCCCTTGCCCTTTAAAAACAAGGTTTTATGTAACCCAGGCTGGTCTTAAGTCACCATGTGTCAGGATAACCTTGAATTCCTGACATCTTCACCTGTACCTACTGAGGGTCTGGATCACAGGTAAGTGCCATCTCATGCGGCTTAGGCCACTCCATTTGAGACTGAGTTCAAATGCTTCTTAAGAAGGAATACTGTGAAGACTTGTTAGTGATGAAAAGGGAATTATTTAAAATAACCCAGCAAGCTTTATTTTAGGAAATATGGTGAATCAGATGTCTGATGAAACTCTCTGAGCATATCTGACCACGTGAGATAAATGGCAAACACATTTGAGAATATAAGACTGACGTAGCAGGAAAGTAAGGGCTATAGCTGAAGGCCAGAAACAAGAATAGCATGAATCCTGAGGGATTACATAACAGACCCAGGGTGCTTACAGAACATCCTCACAGCCTTGCTCTGAAGTCAGGTTTAGAGTTTAGCAGCAAACAAGGGAATGTCTATACAAAGAAAGAACCTTTAGAAGTCTTCACCTTTATGGGATGAAGAAACCAACCAAAAAGCCCACCCTAGACAGAGGTGCTCAGACTTGGTTTGAGTAGAAGGCAAATTAAGAAAAACATTACCCCCCCTCCAAATTTCTTTAACTCCCACTCAACTTTCCTTGGTGTGAGTAACTCAATATCTTTAGCCTGCATGAATCTCTAGGAGCTTGATGTTTCTTATCAGCAGATGGCATCTACTTCTCTCCTTGGACCCAGATGAGATGTGTGACCACTTCAACAAGGAAAACGTAGCAGAAGTGATACTGCAGGATTTCTAAAGCTGGTCATGAAAGACAACATGGCTATCTTTAGATTCTCTCTCAGAGCACCTGCCTGGGAACCCAACCACCAGTTTGTAAAGAAGCTGAAAGTCTTGGATACATCATATGTGAATGTTCTAATTGAAATAGCTAGCTAAGTCCCTAGCAACCAGACATGCAAGTAGAGGAAAACCTGAAGGTGATTGCAACGCCCAGTTTGGAGGCTCTCAACTGAGGTTCTCATTACCATGGACTAGAGATACTGTGCTAAGTCTGTATGTGAGGCACTTGGGGTTGGACCCTCAACTTATAATACTTCCCTGGCCCTGAAAAAAAAAAAAAAAGTCAAGCTAAAAATTTGGAGTGATCTGAGGCAGGCAATGACTTAGATCATTAGGGACTCGGGGAGGGGGGATGGCTCAGTGGATAAGAGTGCTTGATGTTCAGGCACAAGGACCTGGGTTTGAATCCCTAACACCCAAGTAGGAAATCCATATGGCCACTATGCCTATAACCTTAGTGCTCTGGAGGGGTGGAGACGGGTTTGCTGAGGCTTGGTGGCTGCCAGTTTACCTCCAGGTTCACTGAGATACCTTGTCTCAAGAGGAAGGCGGCAGAGTTATAAAACAGGATACTCAATATCCTCCTCTAGCCTCTGCATGTACATATCAGCACATACATGTGCAGTCTGGAGCCTAGGACAATTCCATTAGAGAATTTCTCGAGGTCCAAACAGTTCCAGTATCCAGTCTGCATTGTATTGCAGATGCTAGCTGATTTGCCGTTGAATGGCATAGCCTCAGTGGACAATGTCCCCTAGTTTTGCATCTCTACAGAACTAGGCATTTTGAATAGGCCTGCACCAGGGCGGAGGCCAGGTCTACAGGAATACAGACTGTTGAGAGGGATTTGTTGATAAGAGTCTAGGGAGATGGAAGAAAAATGGTCTCGGGGTCAGGGAAGAACAGTGAGAAATCAGCCAGGAAGATGCTGAAATAAAGGACAGGCTCCAGTTTTGCAGCATGGAACTGAGAGCTCTCTAAAGATGACAAGATGCCTGTGTCTGGTCTTTATTGCCGTTGGGTTGCTAAGAATTTCCAAGTCCACGCTCCCCCACTCAGGCGGGACCTCATGGCTTCTGTGGTTTGGCACTGAGACATGCCGGGCCACGACAATGTGCATATACTACCTACACATATACTACCCACCCACACATACAAAATAAATATTAGAAAAAGTGAACCAAGCAGGGTGGTGATGCTGCATGCCTTTGATCCCAGCACTTGGGAGGCAGAGGCAGGCTGATCTTTGCGAGTTTGAGGCCAGCCTGGTCTACAGAGTGTCTTCCAGGACAGCCAGAGCTGTTACAGAAACTGTTTTGAAAATCCAAAACAAACAAACAAACAAACAAAACCAAAACAGAAAACCACAAATAGGTTTTAAGATACACTTGCACATACATATAAAAATAAATCACAAAGCACACATGTAGAAACCCAGAATAAGTTGTAAAACAAAGAACAGAATCAAATGAAATTTGGAGTTATTAGAAAGTCTATTTAATTGAGTAAAGGAATAAATGAAGGTATCAAGTATGAGAGTACAACAGAGACTGTGACATTTGCAATAGGAAACTCTAGGCAAGAGAAACAGACTGAAGGACAGAGTTACATAAGCACCATTTCAATATGTATGGAAGACCTAAATGTAACATTCTTACAGCCAAACACGGTGGTATGTGCCTGCTACTTGGGAGGCCAAGTAGAGAAATCACAAGTCTGACGCTGGCCTGGATAACATTGCAATACTAAAAGACTGGGGTGTAGGTCAGTGGTAGAATACATACTTAGCATGCTCAACGCCCTGGGCTCAAGCCCAGCACAGAAACCAGAACCAAACAAGACTCTTAACAGATATGAAAGAAGGCCAATATAAATGAGACATCATAAAACGATAGCCAGAAAGACTTTATGTTGTAAATATGTCCTCTTTTGACACTAAGTTGGTGAAATTCCAATGGGGGGAAAAATACCAGTAAAGTTTTTTCTTGAATATGACCAACCTAATTCTAAAACGTATTTATTTATTTAGAAAAAAAAAAAAAGGTCAAAACAAGCCAGTACACCCTGAGCAGCAATCAGAGGTTTGATCATATTGGGTAACAGTGTTATAAAGTTTCAGTCATTTGCCTGATGAGATGGTTTGACCTGTTTGGACCCTGGAATCCATGTAAAAGAGGAAGGAGAAAATCCTTCCACAAGGTTGTTCCTACACATGGCATAGTGTCTGCATGCCCCCCACCACACATAAAAAATACTGTTAAAAGTTACAGTACTTAAAACAGAGATGTCAGGGCTGAAGAGATGACTCAGCCGTTAAAAGCACTTACTGCTATTTATAGGATCTGGGTTCAGTTCCCAGCACTCTGGTGGAGGCTCACAAATATCTGTCAGGAGATCTAATGCCCTCTTCTGTCCTCCATGGGCACCACACACACAGACATATGCACTGACAAAACAACTGTACAAATAAAACTCTTTTTTTCTGCTGGGCGGTGGTGGTGCATGCCTTTAATACCAGCACTCAGGAGGCAGAGGGAGGTGGATCTCTGTGAGTTTGAGGCCATTTTGGTCTACACAGCTAGTTCTAGGATAGCCAGGGCTGTTAAACAGAGAAACCCTGTCTTGAGGGAAAAAAAAAAAGAGGAGGGAGGGAATCTCTATGAGTATGAAGAATGTGTACGTATACACACACACACACACACACACACACACACACACACACACACACACACACACACACGTATAGAATCTCATATGAGCCCAGAGGGGAGATGTTGGCTTTCATGATTTCAGTCTTTTCTATCAAACCATATCAGAATGAATGTTCTAAAACAGATTATTTACTTTTTTTTGAGGCAGGGTCTTTCTATGTAGCCCTTGCTGTCCTGGAAACCTCTATGTAAACTAGGCTGGCCTTGAACTCAGAAATCCACCTGCTCTGCTTCCCATGTGTTGACATTAAAAATGTGCGACCACACTTTTTATTGTTTTAAAGATTTTTTTTTTTTTTGAGACAGGGTCTCTCTGTGTAACCCTGGCTGTCCTACAATTCACTTTGTAGACCAGGGTAGCCTCCAACTCAACTGCCTGTCTTCGCCTCCCAAGTGCTGGAATTAAAGTTGTGCACTACTATGACCCCCGTTTAATTTTAGTTTTAATTGTTTTATGTGTGCCGTGGATGGTATGTATATGTGAGTTCAGGTGCATGTAGAGGCCATGACTCTTTTGGAGCTAAAGAAATAGGCTGTTGTAAGCCTCCTGAAGTAGTTGCTGGGAACCAAACTCAGGTCTTCCACAAGACTAGTAAGCTCTCTTAACTGCTGAGCCATCTCTCCAGCACCTCTCTTTTTAAAAATTTCTTAAATAGCGGCTTGGGGCCAGACAGATGGCTCAGTGGGTAAAGGCACTTGCTGTCAAGCCTGATGACCTAAGTTCAATCCCAGGGACTCAGAGTGGAAGAAGGGAACTGACTCCTGCAGGTTGTCTTCTGCCAACCATCTGTGAGCCATGGCATGCAGGCCCCTCTCTTCACAAATAATTAATAGACTAAAAAAATAGCTTGATGAGCCGAGCAGTGGTGGTGCATGCCTTTAATTCGAGCACTGAAGAGGCAGAGGCAGGTGGATCTCTGTGAGTTCGAGGCCAGCCTGGTCTACAAAGTGAGTTCCAGGATAGGTTCAAAAGCCACAAAGAAACCCTGCCTCGAGGAAAAAACAAAAACAAAAAAACAAAAAGCTTGATGAAATAATGTTTCCTGAAATCAGCTTTATCAACTGACAGGGCACACAAAGCAACTGGGCAGCTTGGATGTAATGGTTTAGAGCAGAGTGGAGCCAAAGGGCCTTAGCTCTTTAATGTTACAGTCTTGGTGAGTCAATGTCTATTTGTAAAATAGAAATAATAGTGTAGTCTCACAGGATGGCTGAGGACAATTAACTGAGTCACCACTGCCAAAACAAAACTCTTTGTCTTGCTTCTCCCTTCTCCCTCAATTGAGAATGCAGTAGGGATAAGCTATTTGCACAAATGCAAGACTTAAACAAATTATTTAGTATGGCCTGAAAGGATCAGCCCTGTTCCCTATATAGTCTTCCTTTTTGAAGCCCAGATCAAAAGAAACCCTACTTGGAGCCTTCTTTAAGGAAACCTGGAAAGAGAATTAATGTTCTTCTTGACTTCCTGTCCACTGTGCTTTCTCCATTATACTGCTACAATTTTCACTACACTGTATTAAATATTACTACTTTCTTACCTTTTACTACAACAGTGACCAATTTAAAATGGCAAGATGGATTCACAGGAAATAATTAAAGACATCAATAGAAGTACTGACTGCTAAGTGAATGCTTATATCATTCATTAGAAAAAGATTTTGGGCAGGGCAGTGGTGGCGCACATCTTTAATTCCAGCACTTGGGAGGCAGAAGAAGGTGATCTCTGTGAGTTTGAGGCCATTCTGGTTTACAAAGCGAGTTCCAGGACAGCCAGGGCTACACAGAGAAACCCTGTGTGTGTAGGTATTCCTTACTTGGAGCCACCCCCTTGGGAGTTCTCTCTTTTCTTTAATTAATCAGCATTAACTCTGTTTTTAAAAAAAATAATTATCCCAAATTCAGCCAATTTCATAAATCAATCCTGATGAGAGTGATCTAGAATACGGTCTAGCATAAATATATATTAAGTAAATAAAAAGTGGTGGTAAGGGAAACAATGTGTAAAATTCCATTCTGTGAAAAGTCTGTTATTTAAAAATAACTGGAATGACACAACCACATGGGAAAAGAGGTCATGGGCAATTTTGAAAATCAACTTTATTGAAGGATAATTTAATATATCATAAAATTCACCCACTATATGTACACAGTTTATAAAATTCACCCACTGTATGTATACAGTTTAAGTTGCGCAGTCACCGCCATATTTAGGTGCCTTTTTTTTGTTTGTTTGTTTTGTATCATAGTGAAAGTCTTATTTTTGAAGAGTTCTCTTAATGAAAGCTGGGTGGAGATGAACTCTAAAATTGAATAGATAGTTTCAATGTATTCTGAGATAACTCCTCAATCTGACATATGCATCTTTGTAGTGCACAATGGATTTCAAAGCATCAGAAGTGTCTTTTGCTATTATTAGGAAAGAAACTTGGTGGGTTGGGCAGACACCATAGCTTAGATTGTTTGGTGCACGATTATGTTTGATCCTTCTGTAAATAGATGGTTCCTCAGGATAAAAGGTCAGGCACATCCATCGGCTCACATCTGTAATCCAAGCACTGGGGAATCTAGGCTGCAGTGAGACTGTCTTAGAAAACAAAACACTCGTAGTCGCAGTTCCCAAAGGAACATGCAAGTACTGAATGGAACCAGCGATGAACAACCACTTTTCTGCTCCTCAATTTAGTTAGGGAAGAGTGGAATTAGGTTCCACATCCTATCAGGGAAGCCGGCTGTTTCTGCACCCAGCCTGTGACGAGCACAGAGAAAGGACCTTCGGGATATTCACTTAGCTACCTAGGACAGAAAACCTTTCTAGAGAAAGTAATTGAGATCGGTTAGTTCCCTAACCCGGCTCCCGGCGACCCTCCTACAGTCTCCTACCTGCCGAGAAGCAGAGCAAGAACACCCGCAGCTCCAGGCGGGCCAAGCCTAGCACCGTGGGAGCAAAGAACATGGCTTCATCGTCCGGGTGCGCGATCACCAGAAGGGCCCGGCTTCCGGCTCCCAGCAGGCCTGCCTGCTCCGGAGACTTCATTCGTTTCGCCGCGTCCCGAACCCGGAGGAAGCCCCATGTCAGGACAGCCACCACCAGACACAGGAGACCCACCACTTCCATGGCGGGTAAGTGGCACCGCGCCTGCGCAGTAAGGAGGGCGGGCTGGACTCGGGCTCCTGCGGGAAAACCGAACCCGCTGAAACTGCGTTCCGTGCTCCAGTGCTCTGTGGCCGGAGACCGGCGAGATTCGTGCTCTACCGTGGAAACTTCTACCCACACCGCGCCGTCTTATCTCGTGTATAGCTATGGCAAAATCATGTCCCCGCTCCAGTTTCAGGGCTAACCCGAACTCTGTGAGGTCTAGTGTCCTTCTTCCGTTCAGCGTGCTTAAAAGGAAGCATTGTGCAATTATTCTGAGATAGTGTTTCGCTGTGTGTACACACTTGGGTGCCTCTGAACTCGCTATGTAGACCATGCCCGGCTCGAATTTGCAATGATTCCCATTCCTCCTCTGCCTCCAGCGCTGGCGTGTCAGGCGTGTCAGCGCACGCCGGCTAAAACGGAAGCCTCTGCAAATAAACTTCAGCATTTGGTAGCAAGCGTTCCCTTCTCGCTTCAACTCGTTTTCTAACCCACTTCTTATGACCCAAGACTTCGTGTAAACAGCCCGTTATCCGGATAAAACTTTTCCGAAGCGGGTCACACTTTGTTATCTTTTTTTCCTCAAAGGGCGGCTTTGATAGAGGAAAAGTAAACCGCTATGAGCAAACGTCATTTCACCAGAAGGGTACGGCTGAGAGTGCGGTCAGGAGGCCCTTAAATTTTCTTAAGAGGTAGAGATTAAGGAGCCGCGCCGCGGAGAAGGCCTAACCCGCCATTCCCGGGATGACTTGGTGTGGAATTAACGTACATCCCAGCCACGTGGGCTCGGCTATCTGTCTTCGGCGAGGAGCCTACAGCCGATTTGGCGGAGCGCAAGGGTCGCAAGGTTAGCCTCGCGCCAGGCGCCTTGTCCTTTTCCCACGCCTGAGGGGGAAGGCCCCGGGCGCGCGGGAGTGGAGGCTCGCGGTGGCGCTCCGGCCCGGGTGTGCGATGGCTGCCGCGGTGGGTCCGGCCCGAGGCAGTGCTGCCGGAGCCGGTAGGAGTGTGAGGGACAACTCAGAAGGAACCGGCGCGGCACCCACAACCCAGGAAGCGAGGCCGAGGTAAGAACGGCGCTCCGCCCGGGGAGAGTGTCGTCTCCCCAACCCTCCGGAAGGAGGAGGAGCCCGCGTCGGAGCCGCCTTAGCGCGGCCGCCGGGCCTGAGGGGGGAGGGAGAGGGGTTGAGGCAAGATGGCGGCTAAGGTGGCGAAGCTGCGGCGGCGGCCGGAGTGACGCCCAGCTTCGCCGCGCCGAGCGAGGGCCGGGCGGAGGGCCGCGCGCCGGGGCCGCGCCCCGCTCGTCCGGCCGTGGGGCGCGCCGGCTCCCACGCTCCGCCAGCTCCCGGTGAGTAGGCCCGGCGCCTGCAGCCCCGGCCTCGGGGCCCTGCTCACCCGGGAGCTTCCGAGGGCTCCTGGAGCTCCAGTGCCGAAGGCGGCTTCTCGGGCGGGCCAGGGGCGTCGCGAAGTGCGCCGGTCTGGGACCCGTGCGAACCACCGGTCTCTTCCTCTCGGCCACCAAGGGGCGAGTCGGGCGCGGCAGGGAGTTCAGGCTAGGCGAGTGGAGGCTTCTAGAGTTTGGGGGAAGAATGGCCTTAGGCGAGCGGAGGTCGGCCTGAGATATCTGCTCTATGGGGAGGGGGCGAGCGGTGCCTGCAGGGCTGGAGGAGGGGGTGCGAGGATGGAGGGCCCCGGGTGGGGCCGGCGCAGGTGACCCGCCTAGGCCCACTTTTGAGGGAGAGTTGGAGGCTGTCTGGCGAGTGTGGAAGAGGTTAAGGAGGGTGACAGCGAATGGACAAGTGTGTGAAGAACAAACTAGTTCACCTTTCTAACTGGCCCACTTGAGGTATAATGGCGAAGGGTTGGTAGTGGTGGAGATGCAAGAGCAGCACCCTCTGCCTCCTGCCGTTTGTTATTGGTGTTTTCTTGTGCCAAGTGGGAGAGTGCACCCCTTCTTTTGGGAGACGACGACGACGACGACGACCGGGATTTGAGAAACTAATTGAGAAAGCAACCTTAACGGAAAGGACACTGCGTTCTTAGAATTGGTGTGGATCAGGAATAGTCATGTATGACAAGGAGTGGATGGAAATAAATGATATTTATGAGAAGTATTTGTCAGGTTGTGTGCCACAGTGCCTGTTCAGCAGAGTTAACATTGGAGAGTAGCGTTATGGGTAGTTTTAATCTTTGGGATTAGTATATTTACCTGTATCAGATTTGCTACTCTAATTATACCCTATTACATTTGAAATTTACATTCCTTGTGTGCACCCTGGTGAGAGAATGATGGGAGGCTGAAAGTGGCAGTATGCAAAGAGCAACAGGCCTGGGGTTTAAAAATGCCTACACACACATAGTCATTCATTTGTTCAAGGGTATCTTGATGAATAGTTGCTGATGATTCTGAGTCACATGGAATATCTGGTGGATAAATCGAGAGCTAATGTTTTAAATCAATTAATTTAGTTTGTTTTGAGACCGTTTAAGTCTGTAGAACTCGCTAGTCTGGAACTCCTCATGTAACTGGTGCAGGAATTGCATGCTTTTGCACCACCATTTCTGGAGTACTGTTTAATTTTTAATATTTTGGGGAAGTGTTTTAATAAATCTCTAATTTATTGGATAAGCCAGTTCATATTTGCCTGGGCTAAGTCTCTGACTTATTTAGATATGAGTAGGAATTACAGAAGAAATAAAGCTAAGTTACTAGAGTGAAATCTTATTTTCTTATTCTATTAAAATCCAGTAGCTATTTAGTTTATTTTAATATTTATAGCTTCCAGTTGCTTTGTCTTAAGTGCACCTGTTATTAAAAATCAAAGTGTGTATGTATGTGTGTTTATACATATCTAGAAAGTATTACTCGCCATACCAAAACATTTATCTTTTAGAAAAGACTTGCCATATGTTGTAGTACTCCTTCTGAGAAATTGTAATACTAAGAATCATGATTCCCCCTGCCATTAACTGGCATTTAGAACGTGTTCAACCTTTCTGTGCTGCAGTTTCCTCATCTATAATATTAGAAAAACCTCTGACCTCACAGGTTTTGTTGATGTGAATCTAGACTGAGTTAATAGTTGTGAAATTGGACTGGGGCTGCAGCCCAGTTGGTAGAGCTCAGCTAACATGCATGTAGCCCCAGGTTTGGTTTCCTCAGCATGACAAAAGCAGACACATGCCCACTCAGGAAGATTAGAAGTTCGAGGTTGTCCACAGCTAGCTATATATTGAATTTGAGGCCAACCTGGAATATTCATGATCCTGTTTCAAAAAAAAAAAGTTATAAAATTACTTTAAATAGGTAAAAGGATTGATGTGTTTCTGTGAGATAGTAATGGTTTATCTGCAAATCTCTCATGGTGTAGTTAATTTATTAGTTGTTGCTAATATATTTATATAGCTATGATTCTCTCCCATGAATTTGAAAAAAGAATATATTGCCTGGCATGGTAATCTTAACAGTAGTCGCAGATCTCTGAATTTGAGGCCACATCGGTCTACATGGTGAGGTCCAGGCCAGAAAAGGAGAGACTGTGTCTTGAAGAAGGAAGAGGTGGAGGAGATAATGCATACTTTTTGTTGTTTTTTGAGACAAGGTTTCTCTGTATAGCTTTGGAGCCTTTCCTGGAAGTCTCTTTGTAGACCAGACTGTCCTCAAACTCACAGAGATCCTCCGGCCTCTACTCCTGAGTGCTGGAATTAAGGGTGTGAGCCACCACAAGTGGATATCTTGTATTTAAAAAAAAAAAAAAAAAGTAAATTTGGGACTCGAGAGATGAGACTGGGTAGTTAAAGGGTACTTTTTGTGTTTGTAGGAGACCCAGTGTTGGTTCCCAGCACCTATATGCCAGCATACATCGATCTGTAAGTCCAGTTCAAGGGGATCTGATGCCCTCTTGGGCCTCCAATGGCACCAGGAACACATGTGGCGCACAAATACACATGTAGGCAAATACTCATACATATGAAATAAAAATGAATAAATATATAGTGGACTGAAAATGTTGTATTTTCCTCAATAAAAAGAAAAAATGAAGCTGGATGGTGGTGGCACACGTCTTTAATCCCAGCACTCAGGAGGCAGAGGCAGGAGGATCTCTGTGAGTTTGAAGCCAGCCTGGTCTACAGGTGAGTTCCAGGATAGCCAGGGCTGTTACACAGAGAAACCCTGTCTTGAAAAAAAAAAATCAAAAAAGAAAATTAGAAGATCAGTCATTCACTTGTTGAGCCAGTGTGAAGCGCTGTTATGTTAAAAGCTGTAAAGGCATAAATAACAGCCTTTAATTTAAATAACTTCTAGTTTAAATGAACTATAGGCACAGGTAACTAAGTTGCCAGTGCAATTGATACTTTGTTCTTGTGTTTGAGGATACAAAAAGTAATTTTGATGATTAAGAGGACAGTTCTTTCTCTATCAGCCCCCTTAGGAATGTTGAAAAACTATGAAAAGCACTGTAGTGTATCAGTAACTCTGTGGATCATCTGTTTTTTATTTTGGTATTTTTGTGATCTTGTTTTTTTTTTTTTTTGAACATTTATTCTATTCTTTAGCCATTTTTGCTACCCCAGGAGTTCCTGTGGTCAAAAAATTACTTGGATAGTTTTCAGTTACAACCTGTCCCCTCCACCCACTTGAATTTGAAAGTCAGAGACATAACAAAAACACTGTATGTCTGTGCAGTTTTTCAGTGTAATTTCATACTGCTGTTAACTTTTGTTTAGTTGTACTCTCAAAAAATAAATTAAATTGGTTAAAATAAATTGCTTACAATTTGTAGAATTCTAGAATGAACATCCATATATAGATCCAGTCTTGTTTTATATTTGAATATTTTGAAAGCATGAATAACTGAGAATGAAGTGATCCGCTGAAATTATTGCTATTGGGGGCAGACACAGAAGCCACATTTCTGACATCTAGTGTGGTGTTTATGTACCATACTGTCCATGGAGCAGTTTGATGATGGATTCTTACTTAAAACAAAATTTGGGTTGGCTGGAAAATGAGCTATCACTTCAAATGTTCAGTGTAGCTACTGAATTTAAAATACTTTATAACATTAAATTTCTGCAATGAATATACAGTGAAAGAAAATGGTGCTGATATGATTGTCACTAGGAATTACTTAGTTTGCTTAAATTTTTCTCTGTTCTAATAAACATTTTTTATTTTATTTTTTGAGACAAGGTTTCACTATTTAGCGCTGACTGTCCTGGAACTCTGTAGAATAGGCTAGTCTCCAATTCACAGAGTTCCTCCTGCCTCTACTTCCTGAGTGGTGGGATTAAAGGTATAAACCACCACCACCTGGTGAAATTTTTATTTATTTAAAAATTTTAGTTTGATTTTATGTGTGTGGTGTTTTGCCTGCATGTACGTCTGTACCACATGTATGCCTGGTGTCCAAAGGAGACTAGAAGAGGCAGTTGGATTTGGAGTTACAGATGGTTATGAGCTGTCATGTTGGTGTTGGGAATAAACTTGGTTGTCTGAAGAGCAGCAGTGCTCACATCAAAGGCGGGATCTTGCTAATCAGTCTGGGTTCAATCTTTGAATTCATTTGCAGGAATTGCAGGCACATGGCACCAGGCTCAGCTTGATTTTACAATGAGAAGCCCATTTGTGATTAGTTTGTTGTCTGTTGTTTCTCACTCACCCCCATCCCAGTGCTTTTGAAAGGGCCTTTTTGACTGCAGGGCCCTAACTGAGGGCCTTGAGCATGCTGGGCAAGTGTGCTACCATGAAGCTGTATCTCTAACACTACAGTATTAATTTTCTACAAGTACTCATGCCATAAAATTTATTTTAAAGGAAAAACTGTATTATTCTCTCTTCCTCCTCCTTTTGAGACAGAGTCTCTCTGTCTAGTCTACATGGAGTTCACTGTGTAGACCAGGCTGGCCTCATACTCATAGAGATCCTCCTGCCTTTGCCTCCAGAGTTGCTGAGATTACAGGTGTGCACCACCATGCTTTGATGTATTACTTTCTTTAAGTTCATAATCTTTATATAAATACTGAAGCATGGCATATTTGCTTATTTATAACATCTGAGCTATTAAGTCTACCTATTTTTGTGTTTCATTATGAGTTTTTTCAGATTGGATGTGGTTGCCGACCGCTGTAATCCTCTGGAGGCAGAGGCAGGAGGATCACAGCAAATCCAAGGTAGTCTGTTCCACATAGTGAGTTCTAGGCCAAACGGACTATGTAGCAAGATCCTGTCTCAATCTCTTCCCACACCCCATCCCCCAAAAGAAAAAAGCTGTATTTTTTCCCTCATAAACTGACCTCTTTTGTAGATTATTCTTGTACTACCTTACTCTCCCAAACCCTATTATATGAATTGTGTTTTTCAGAGATTTGATGATATAACACTTCAACCAGGTCTCCCTCCTGTTTCCTTTGCTCTAAAATTTATGTTTTTGTTATGGAGATTATTTTTTAATTTTTTTGTTTCTGGGGTTTTGTTTGTTTGTTTTTTTCCTGGAACTCTCTCTGTAGACCAGGCTGGCCTCGAACTCAGAGATTTGCCTGCCTCTGCCTCTCAAGTGCTGGGATTAAAGGCATGAAATACCACTGCCTGGCTGTGTACTTGAGTTTTAAAAGAATTCTTCCTTGGGACTGGAGAGATTGCTCAGTGGTTAAGAACACTGGCTGCTCTTCCAGAGGACCTGGATTCAGTTCCCAGAACCTACATGGAAGTCTATAACTCCAGTTCCAGAGTTTCCAACAACCCTCACACATGCAGGCAAAAAACATCAGTGCACATAAAAACAAAAATTATTAAAAAGTTGTATTATTTAAAAAAAAAAGAATTTTTCCTCTTTACTTCATTCCTGGAGTAGTTTGTTGAGCATCTAAGTAATAAGAGCCTATGAGCTAGCTTTAGTGTGTTTGCTATAGAAGTTTTTTTTTTTTTAATATTTATTTATTATGAATACAGTGTTCTGCCTGCATGTATCCGTGCAGGCCAGAAGAGGGCACCAGATCTCATTACAGATGGTTGTGAGCCACCATGTGGTTGCTGGGAATTGAACTCAGTACCTCTGGAAGAGCAGGCAGAGCTCCTAACCTCTGAGTCATCTCTCCAGCTCTGAAGGTTTTATATAATACATGGCAATTGGTGTTGAATAGTTTTTGAAAATTAAAAATAGAAGTAGCAGTGCATTATCTAAGTATTTCTTTCAGGAAAAAAAAAAAAAGAAAAAAGTCCTTCTACTTTATTGGCATTTTTGTGAGGATGAGAAAATAAACATGGAGATTGGCTTGTCCATAGCCTTTTAGTTCTAGGTAATGTCAGATGCAAAAAATGTTTTAGCTGGTGTGCTGGGAAGGATGTTTGGGAGTAATTTTAGTGCTAGGAAAAGTATATGAATTAGAAAGTTGGAGTTCTTGGTTTATAGGGCTGTAATGCAATATGGAAATTAAGTAGATTAGTCTGAAACATGGAAAGTCAAGGCTACCAAACTATTTTGATTTTTTTCTACTTGTGTACTTGAAATGTAGACCATTTGCTTCTGTGTGTGTGTCTGTATCTTCAGTATGGCAATATAGGAACGGAACCCAGGACCTGACTCACAGTGGGCAAGTACTGTACCAATAACCTTCTAGGTCACCTCAGCTATAGAATACATTGTGGATAGGATTTTTTTTTTTTTTTTTTTTTTTTTTAGACAAGGGTTTGATGTGTTGCCCAGGCTGACCTTGAACTTCTGAATTAAAATAATCCTGTTTCAGCCTCCTGAATAGCTGGGATTTAAGGCACACGCCGTAATGCCAGGTTAGGCTCTGAGATTGTTATGAGAGCATTATTATGATCATGGACTGCCCTTTTCCTCATGCGTTTGTTTAACTCCAGACTGTTTTGTTGACATTTTTGCTCTCAGTTCAGATTCAGAACAATCTGTTTTTAGGCAGTTTATTCCCTTGGCAATAACATAGATAACGTAATTTTGAACATGTTTGAAGTAATAATGATTACTTCTTTGAACTATTCAAAGATATACTTTTGAATTACTTTAAAATAATTTTTATTTATTTATTTAATTTATTTATTTTGTGTGTGATGTGTTTGGACGAGTGAACATACCATGGTGCATATGTGGAGGTCAGAGGACAACTTTTAGAGTCAGTTCTTGCCTTCCACTTCTATGTGTGTTCAGATATTGAACTCAGGTCTTCAAGTTTGTAATATCGAGCACCTTAGTTTGTGTGTGTGTGTGTTTCCGTGAGTCCCTTTCCATCATCCCATTCTGTAGCCCATGCTGGCTTGGAACTATGTAGCCCAGTCAGGCCTCTCACTTGGTATTGATTCTGGGATTACAGGTGTGTAAGCTACCATGCCCATTTATATTGCTTTTGACATACTTTGAATGAAGCTGTGGGAGTGTCCGAGGTAGGAGGATTGTCATGTGATTTACGCTAACCTAGCCTGGGAGATCCTGCCTCAAAAAGGGGGCTGCAGAGATGGCTCAGTGGTTAGGAGTGCTAATTGTTCTAGAAGCTGGGAGACACTCTGGAGACAGAGTTAGGAGAATCTCTGTGAGTTCGAGGCCAGCCTGGTCTACAGAGTGAGTTCTAGGACAACCATGGCTGTTACACAGAGAAACCCTATCTCAAAAACAAACTAACAAAAACCCCAAAAAACAAGAAAAAAACAAGGAAAAAACCTGTTCTTCAGAGGACCCTAGTATACTTCCTAGCACCCACACTGCAACTCAAAACTCTGTAACTCCAGTTCCAGAGGATCCAATGCCCTTTTCTGGATTTCATGGGCAGCAGGCATGCATGTACTATATGGACAGGCAAACATTCAGGCAAAAATGCCCATACACATAAATTACATTTTTTATATTTAGAAATATTTTTTAAGGAAAGTATTTGTGCTTTCTAATAGTAAAGGCCTAAAACAAGTATGGTTATAGCAAATGTCAGTGTACACACATCAAGAGGAGAAGGAAGGTGTAAAAATGCATAGAGTTACACTTCTGCCATAGCAAACTACCAAGCAGTGGTGACTCATGCCCACAACCCAGCTCTACGGAGGCAGAGGCAGAAGATTAGGAATTCAAGACTTGAGTTGGCTTAAGCTTGAGGTTATCATGGACTGTGTGAGACCCTATATCAAAAACAAACAAAAACATCCTAAAGGAAGGAGAGTTGAGTGAGAAGATTCTATTGCATACCATTTTGTATCTTTAAAAGACAGGCTGGAGGTATGGCTCAGCGATCAAGAGCACTGACTGCTCTTCCAGAGGTCCTGAGTTAAATTCCCAGCAACCACATGGTGGCTCAGAACCACCTCGAATGAGATCTGGTCATGCAGGCAGAAAGCTGTATACATAATAAACAAATAAAATCTTAAAAAAAAAAAGACAGAAGTCTCACATTTTAATTAGATATTTTTATAGTTTCCTATTTCTTTGTCTTTCTAGTTTTGCTTTTTCAAGAGAGTTTCTCTGCATAGCCCTGGCTATCTTGGAACTTGTTCTGTGGATCAGGCTGGCCTCAACTCAGAGATCCATCTACCTCTGCCTCCCGAGTGCTGGGACTTAAAGGTGGCCGGCCACCATAGCTTGACTTCCCTTTCTTTTTCTTTTTCTTTTTTTTTTAAATTGTAAGTCTTTGATTTAAAATTTTTTTTTTCTGGAATAGGAAGTGAAATAGAAATACATTTGAAGGAATATATGTAATTTCCTGTTTGTTTTTTTTTTCTCCCTAAGCAGTCAATTGGTAATCCTGAAATTTGCCAGAAAAGCCAATTCTACCATTTCGGCAAAATTTAAGCAAGCTTTTATTAAAATTTAAAATACTGAACAAGATGGAATTTGGTCATGACCACCATCTGTAAACTTTCTAGCTGTGTGGCCTAGAGACATGTGTTGGCCGGACTTGTATGGACAAAATCCCATAGGCCACCATACTTTCCTGTGAGGCTTTGTTGTTACTTTCCAAGAACTACAGTCCCCAGAATCCCAGGAAGTTGCCTGGTCTTTGGGCAGTTGGGGCTAACAGGTTAATTAAGGGTCTAACACAATTTATTGAATGATCTGTTTGCTTTTGCTCAATATTGGTTAGAATTGCAAATATTATAATTTACTAAATCAATTCTACTCACTAAATATGTTTGAGACTTTTTGATTTGTTCAGTTGTTTTCTTGATGTGTATATTACAGTTTCCTTTGCATTGCTATTATTGCTTTATGAATTTTAGCACTTGTAGGGTTAGTCACTAGTTCCTTATTGTGTTTACTCCGGACTTTGATTATTCTGGTCTGAGAATTCTTTGGATGAACTTTACATTTTGTGGAGTTCAAAAAGAAATCTTGGGGTTGGAAAAGATAGTTTTGTGGGTAAGAGTGCTTGCTACCCAAGTCTGCAGCCTGTTGTTCAAATCCAGAGTATTCATGTAGAAGTTAGGTAACCCCAGCACTGGGGGTGGGGAGACAGGGAGTATATGTCTTTGTTATAAATACTAAAAAAATTATATGCATTGGTGTTTTGCTTGCATGTGTTGCAGGGTGTTAGATGACCTTAGATTACCCTGGAATTGGAGTTACAGACAGTTGTGAGCTGCCTTATTGGTGCTGGGAATTGAACGTGGGTCCTCTGGAAGAACAGCAGGTGCTCTTAACTGCTGACCCTCCATTCCCTAAATCTCTCCATTCTCTAAATCTTGATCTTCAAACAGAATCCTTTTTGTGTGTGTGTGTGTTTATCAAGGAGAATATTAGGAAGTAGTCATCTGTTTAGTTTTCATATTTTGTCCTTTTTTTCTCTATTAAGTTTATTTTCACAAATCATCTATTTATTTATTTATTTTGTTGTTGTTGTTTGTTTGTTTTGACAAGGCCTCATTCTGCAGTCTTGGCTGGCGTGGAACTCTGAGTAGACCAGGCTGGCATTGAACTCAGAGATCCTCTTGCCTCTACCTCCTGTGCTGGGTCTAAAGGTTTATACAACCTCAGCTTGGCTCTTTTGTTCTTATTGTTAATTTGTATTTTTGTTTGTTTGCTTTTTAATTTCAGAGGACTAGGTCAATGTAATGTATCCACATCACACAGTGGCAGTTTCAGAGTTACTATTTGTTTAGCACTGCTGTCTTGGGAATCATGCTTTTCATTTTATGAATAAAAGAGCTCCGTGTTTCTTACTCATGAATTCCTTTTTTTTTTTTTTTTTTGAATGCTTATAAGTCCTCCAATTAGTTGTATCCTTATTAAAGTTTTTCTTTTAGTATTATGCTTTCTGGAGGCTAGGATAATTTAACTTGATTTCTTTTTTTGTTGTTGGTTTTTCAAGACAGGGTTTCTTTGTGGCTTTGGAGACTGTCCTGGAACTAGCTCTGTAGACCATTGATTTTCTTTTTAGCTTCTTTTGTTTTTTATCTATCCGTCTCTATTTATTTATTTTGTTTTGTGTGTATGTGTGTGTGCCTGCCCACAGAAGTCAGAAGAGGCATCAAATCCCCTGGAACTGGAGTTACAAGTGTTTGCAATCCAACATTCGGGTATTGGAATAGAACCCTGGTCCTCCGTAAGAGCAGTTAGTGCTCTAATTGCTGAGCCATCTCTCCATCCCTCAGTGTTTTATTTTTGAAAGAAATATTTACTTATATGTTAGTGTATGTATGTATGTATATGTCTCTGCATACCTCAGTACAGGTATTGAGTTCATTGGATACCGTTTGGGAGACTGTTCTCTTCTTCCACCATGTGTGTCACAGGATATAACTTAAGACGCCAGGCTTAGTAATAGTAGCAAGTACTGCCGAGCCATTTAGCAGCAGCAGCACCTGCTGCTGCTGCTGCTGCTTCTTCTTCTTCTTCTTCTTCTTCTTCTTCTTCTTCTTCTTCTTCTTCTTCTTCTTCTTCTTCTTCTTCTTCTTCTTCTTCTTTCAAGACAGGGTTTCTCTGTGGCTTTGGAGGCTGTCCTGGAACTAGCTCTTGTAGACCAGGCTGGTCTCGAACTCACAGAGATCCACTTGCCTCTGCCTCCCGAGTGCTGGAGGCTTGTGCTACCAATGCCCGGCCATTTATCTGTCTTCGAAGCAAGACATTATACTGTCATAAAAGGGTATGTCATGTGAGACTTATTCTAATATTGTACAAATTACAGAATTTGCTTAGATGATTTCTAGTTTTTATTCTTTTCTAGAATCCAGATTTCCAGATGTTGGCTTTCTTTAAACCAGTCCCAGTCTGGAGAGTTTTAGTTCAGTAGTTTGAAACTGGTCCTTTTAAGCCTGCCTAACATTCTTTGGAGGTTAGACTAGAATCTTGGGTCATTCTGTGGGAATCAGTAAAACCCCAATAGTTGTGTAGTATTTTTTGTTTTTTTGTTTTTTTTAAAACCATGCCACAGAGGACATTCATCTACTCTATTCCATTTTTTAAAAATCAGGTTTTATTTTTTTATTTTCTTTTTTTTTAATTTTTTAGTTCAAATTAGGAACAAGCTTGCTTCACATGTCAGTCCCTTTCCCCAGGTTTTATTTTTTTTTTTACCAGTTAAAAATTGAATTGTTGTGTGACTAGATGAGTCAGAGTATTTGTTGCTTTCACAGAGAACTGTGTTTGATTCCCAGCACCCACATGGTGGATCATAATCATCTGTAGCTCAGTTTTCAGGGAATCTGATGCCTTTTTCTGGCATCCACAGGCACCAGATGTGTATGTGATATGCATACATACATGTAGACAAAACACTGGTACACATAAAATAGAATAATCTAAAAAAGTTAAGATAGAACTGAATACTTTATAAGATCTTTTTTTTTTCCACATTGGTGAACTGTGGTCTTCATTTCCACTGTGACCCATGGAAGATTTACTCTTATCTGAAGAGTCATCTGCAGACGTGCTACAGAGAAGTATATTTTTAGATATTTTTCCAAGATAGCGTAGGCCACCTTGAAAACCCGTCCAAGTATAATTTGGTTATGTAAAGACTGTAGGCTAAAAGCCAGGAGTTCCTTGTGAGAGGAGTTCCTTTTTTTTTGTTGGCAGATTGTATTTGAAAATTTGTTGTTTCAAGATGTGTGTGTGAGAGCCAGGCAGTGGTGGTGCATGCCTTTAATCCCAGCACTAGGGAGGTGGAGACAGGAGTGATATGGCTGGGTGAAAAGAGGAATATCAGGCAGGAGCAGACAGGAGAAATGCAGTCAGAGGCAGTAGTCTGAAGCAGTGCAGTCTGAGGACAGGACTGCCCCTTTTGTCTGAGCATTGTAGAGGTAAGAACTCTCTAGTGGCTGGCTGCTTTGCTCCTCTGATATTTCAGCTTTTGCCCCTATAGCTGACTCTTGAGGTTTTTTTTTTTTTTTTTCTATTAATACTGATCAGAATTTATGCTACACAGAGGTGTGTAGAAAATACAACATTTTACCTTTACTCTTAAAATTTATTACGGCAACATGAAGTGTTAAATAGAAATAGTACACACAAATTATACCTGAATATGTGAGTGTATTTAATGCTGTTGAACAGTTTACTTAAAAATGGTTAAAGCAATAACTTTTCTATTTCATATGTTTTACCATGGTTAGAAAACAACAGTAACAACAGTTACCCTTGTCAGTGTAACATCAGTTGATAGACATGTCATTTGGGTTGTTGCTAAGATTATAATAAAAGTCTATTTAGTCTGGATAAAGTAAAGGAGAATTTTAATAAGGACAAGGAAAGTCAAATGCTGCTCATGAACACTGACCCTGGAAAGAAAAGACAAAATATCAACGCTATTTCTGCACTGTCTCAGGGCCTGCAATGTCCTTTGTGTATCCACCATGGTCTGTATAGAGGAAAAGGTGCATTGTTTACCAAACTTTAATTATGTGTTTTAAGTAAACATATGAGGGGGCTTTGACTGGCAATTGTGGTTTTGTTTATATAGCTATAGTTATCATTTATTAGGACATTTCATGTTTTAGTGCTTACGGATTCTCTTTTCCCATCCTTTGTAGGTTGTTTCCTAGAAACATGGTTGTTTGTTGGACTTGATCTCACAACCCAGTGAGGACGTCTTTACTGATAATGTCAAGTTCAGGTTACCCTCCCAACCAAGGAGCTTTCAGCACAGAGCAAAGTCGTTATCCTTCACATTCTGTTCAGTATACTTTTCCCAGCACCAGACACCAGCAGGTAAGGCATATTAGCTGTCAAGATGCATATATACTTTGTGGTTTCACCTTTCCTATGTAATAGATTTATTGGCTAGTAATAGAATAATGTGCTTGTTATTACTTTTGAATGACAAGAATCATGCAAGAATCGTTCACAACCAGGTGTGATGGAACATAATTGTAATTCCAGCTCTTGAGGATCAGAGGCAGGAGGATGGGAATTCAACACCAGCCTTGGCTATATAGCAAAGCTGAAGCCAACCAGGGATAAATGAGACTTCATCTAAAAAATATACACACACATACATATATATATATAAATTTATTTTATTTTATTTTATTTTATTTTTTATTTTTCTTTTGGTTTTTCCAGACAGGGTTTCTCTGTGTAGCTTTGGAGCCTATCCTGGCACTCGCTCTGTAGACCAGGCTGGCCTCGAACTCAAGAAATCCACCTGCCTCTGCCTCCCGAGTGCTGGGATTAAAGGCGTGCGCCACCAACGTTGGCCTGGCTCAAAAATTGTATTTTTAACACATACATACATTCATCTATCTACAAGGAGCCTAAGTTTGAGAATCAATTTCTATTTATTTATTTATTTATTTATTTATTTATTTATTTATTTATTGACTGATTTTTTTTTGTTGTTGCTTTTTGAGACAGGGTTTCTCTTTTTAGCCCTGGCTGTCCTGTAACTCGCTCTGTAGACTAGACTGACCTTGAAATCGGACATCCTCCTGCTTCTGCCTCCTGAGTTCTGGAATTAAAGGCCTGTATCACTACTGCCCACTTAATTATCTGTCTTACTGTGGTTTTCTGCTAGATTTCAGAGATTGAATCTCTCTCTTAATTTTTTTATGTTTGTTTGTTTATTTATTTATTTATTTTGTATGTGTGCATGCTCTGGCATACATATGTAGATCAGAGGACTGGAGTCAGTTATCTCTTGCTACCATTGGATTCCAGGGATTGATATCAGGTTGTCAGGTTTGTCTATAAGCGCCTTCATCTGCTGAGCCATCTTGCTCTGTCTCTCTAATTTTGATTGTAGACATTATTCACAGGAAAGAGTAAGTTGTCTACAGTTTCTAGGATAACACCATATTTACATTCCATGTTCTAGTTGGGTTTTAAGCTGTTTAGATAATTTGGCCTCTCCTTAGTTTTAGATTTCTAAACCTCAGTGAGAGATTTGATGGTAGGAAGGTGAGAAAGTTTCTATGAGTAATTTAACCTTTTGAAAAATTAAATATGAGGTGAAACTCCCAGCTTACTGAACAAAAGCTAGCAATGTAAGACATTTAAAGAAAAATATAGAAAAGGAATGTTGAGTGTGGTTGCAACTGCCTGCAACTCTAGAACTTAGGTTGAATACAGCAGGTGTATTTCAGGCTCAAGGACAATCTGGACTACATAGACAGACTATTTCAAAAACAAAACAAGGAAAGAAATAAATAGGTCTTAGTTAGGATTTCTATTGCTAAGATAAAAACACTATGATCATAAGGAAGAAAGGGTTTATTTCATCTTTACAACTCTTGGGTCATACTCCAGTACTGAGGGAAGTGAGTGTAGGAACCTGGAGGCAAGACCTGAAGCAGAAGCCATGAAGGAGTGCCGCTTCTGGACTTGCTCCTTGTGATTTGCTTAGCTTGCTTCTTTATACACCCAAGGACTACTTGACCAGGGGTGACACTGAGCCGAGCCCTTCCATATCAATCATCACTTAAGACAATGCCCCATAGGCCAGTTTAATGGGGTATTTTCTCAGTGTTCCTTCTTTCCAGTGACTCTAGCTTATGTCAAGTTGACATAAAACTAGATAGCACAAATTGAAATGGTCATCTTGGAGAATTAAATATAGTTGAGTATCTCTGAGGACCCCTTTGAAATATGGTTCTGTTTTAGAATGGGAATGGATATCCTTATGTCTCTGCAGAAAAACATTAATGTACTTGCATGTTTTTGTAGATTCTCTTGTTTGGCTGAAGTTTCTTTCTGTTCCTAAGTTGACAATTTTTTTTTTTTTTTTTTTCCCAAGACAAGGTTTCTCTGTAGCTTTAGAGGCTATCCTGGAACTTGCTCAATAGACCAGGCTGGCCTTGAACTTGCAGTGATCCACCTGTCTCTGCCTCTCGAGTGCTGGGATTAAAGGTGTGTGCCACCACCATCTGGCTGGTTGACAATTTTTATCAAGATTAGGTGTTAAGTTTTATTTCTTCTTGCCCTAATGCTATCCATGTGATTACTGATATTCTGGATTATTGTGTTACTGTTTTGTTTGTGTAAATTATTACCACATGTGTCTTTGTGTGCTTGTGGAGGTCACAGGACGACTTGAAAGAGTAAGTTCCCTTAATTGTTCTTTTATCAGAAACAGTAGTAACCCAGCCTTTCAACTTTTCACTCTCTGCAAAGACTTAAGGGAACCAAATTCATGTTTAAGAAATCTTTTTGTTTTTAACTATCTCCTCTAGAAATCTTTAGAAACTTTGACTTCTCCAAACCTATCACTATGTCTTCAATAACCAGATTGTAGAGCCCATTTGAATACCCAGGGCTGTAGACATTAAAATCTAAGGATTGTCAGTTCTTTCTAACTCCAGAAAAATGTGTTATTTCTTAGGATTATTGCCTGTTACCTGTCGTGGTGGGTATCTTTTCATATCTGTGTTGCAATCCTCCGGAAGACCTGCCTCACCTCGCAGTTACTACTTCTGTAGATTTAGCTACTGTTCAAATTTCAGTGATCAAAAGACTTCTGGTATTTTCTTTGTTTTTGAGGGTATTATTACATATTTTTTTGAGGATAATATGTCTTCTACTTCAATGTTTTTAATCTATGTTTATTTTCTAGTATTATGGTGTGTATATGTATGATGTGTGTGAGTGCTGGAGGGTGTGTGCCATGGTGTGAGTGTGGAAATCTGAGGACAACTTTGAGGAGTTGGTTCTCCTCCCACAGTAGGTTCTGAGGGCTGAAATGAGGTAGTCAGGAATTTTGGGCAAGGGCTTTGCTTGTTGACTCATCCTTTCCACTCTTACTTTCATTTAAACTTTTTACTTCTTTCCTTGAACATAAATTTTTTTGGTATATTTAAAATGTTTAAATGATCCCCCCCTCCTTTTAAAGCTTACCACCTTTTAAAAATTTTATGTGCATTGGTGTGAGGGTGTCATCTCCCCTAGAACTGGACATACAGACAGTTGTGAGCTGCTATGTAGTACTGGGAATTGAACCCTGGGTTCTCTGGAAGAGCAGCCAGTGCTCTTACTGCTGAGCCATCTCTCCAGCCCTTTCTTTCAATTTTTACATTTTCAAATTTGTGAGGTTTCTTCTTAAGCAGCCTGTAAGCTATGCTTTTCTGTTACCTGCTTATAGAGAAGGTCTCTTTCTATTTGAGCCTTAGTTTACTTTTATCTGTTTATGATTTTCAGAACTTTTTCTTTATACAGAATCTACATAATGTAAAATTTTACATTCTAAAGCTTTGTATCACATGCGCTACCTAGAACAGTTCTATTACCTACATTCCTTTGGTATCCAATAATCTACTTTCTGTCCCAAGGAATTTTATCTTGTATTTCATGTAAATGAAATAATATTTTGTCTTTTGAGTCTGAATTAATAAACATAGCATCTATTTCTAGTATGTTCAATGTTTTATTTTTATAGGTGTATAGTATTGTATAGATGTAACATGTTTTGTTCATTCATTCATTGATAGACAGTTGTTTTCTTTTTCTCTTAAGTGGCTACTATAATTGTTCTGTGAGAATTTGTATTTAGACTTTTATTTATAGTTACATGTTTTTATTTATTTTGTCATTTTTTAATTGAGCTATACATTCCCCCCTACCCTCCTTCAATCCTCCCCTCTCCCCTTCCACACCCCCTGCCCCCCACACTCCCAGTTTACTCAGGAGATCTGGTCATTTTCCCCTTCCCAGGTGAATCCATGCATGTCTCTCTTAGGATCCTCTTTGTTTCCTAGGTTCTCTGGGGTTGTGGCCTGTAGTCTGGTTGTTCTTTGCTTTATGTCTAATATCCACTTATGAGTGAGTACATATTATATTTGTCTTTCTGGGTCTGGTTTACCTCACTCAGGATGACTTTTTCTGGTTACGTCCATTTGCCTGCAAATTTCAAGATGTCATTGTGTTTTATGGCTATTGTGTAATTATTGTGTAATTGTATCACATTTTCCTTATCCATTCTTCAGTTAAGGGGCATCTAGGTTGAGTCCAGGTTCTGGCTATTACAAATAATGCTGCTATGAACATAGTTGGAGCAAATGGGTATATGCCCAAAAGTGGTATTGCTGGATCTTGGGGTAGGTTGATTCCCAATTTTCTTTTTTGCTTTTTTCCTTTTGGTTTTTCGAGACAGGGTTTCTCTGTGGCTTTGGATGCTGTCTTGTTACTAGCTCTTGTAGACAGGCTGATCTTGAACTCACAGAGATCCACCTGTCTCTGCCTCCCTAGTGCTGGGATTAAAGGAGTGTGCCACCAACCCGGCTGATTCTCAATTTTCTGAGAAACCACCATATTGATTTCCAAAGTGGCTGTACAAAAGTTTGCACTCCCACCAGCAATGGAGGAGTGTTCCCTTTACTCTGAATCCTCTCCAGCATAAGCTGTCATCAAAGTTTTTAATCTTGGCCATTCTGACAGGTGTAAGATGGAATCTCAGAGTTGATTTGATTTGTATTTCTCTGATGACTAAGGATATTGAGCGTTTCCTTAAGTGTTTTCAGCCATTTGAGATTCCTCTGTTGAGTTCTCTTTTTGGATCTGTACCCATTTTTTTTTTTTAATTGGATTATTTGATCTTTTGATGTTTAGTTTCTTGAGTTCTTTGCTTATTTTGGAGCTAAGTCCCCTGTCAGATGTGAGGTTGGTAACGATCTTTTCCCATTCTGTAGACTGCCGTTTTGTTTTGTTGACCATGTCCTTTGCTTTACAGAAGCTTTTCAGTTTCAGGAGGTTCCATTTATTCAATGTTGCTGTCAGTGTTTGTGCAGTTGGTGGTATATTTAGGAAGTGGTCTCCTGTGCAGATGTGTTCAAGGCTACTTCCCACTTTCTCTTCTATGAAGTTTACTGTGGCTGGTTTTATGTTGAGGTCTTTGATCCTTTTGAACTTGAGTTTTTCACATGGCAATAGATAATGAATCTATTTGCATTCTTTTACATGTCGACATCCAGTTATGCCAGCACCATTTGTTGAAGATGCTTTCCTTCTTCCATTTTATACTTTTAGGGTTTTTTTTTTGTTTTTATTTTTGTTTTTTTTTTAGATTTTATTTATTTATTATGTATACAACATTCTGCTTCCATGTATATCTGCACACCAGAAGAGGGCACCAGATCTTATAACCGATGGTTGTGAGCCACCATGTGGTTGCTGGGAATTGAACTCAGGACCTCTGGAAGAGCAGTCGGTGCTCTTAACTGCTGAGCCATCTCTCCAGCCCCCAATTTTAGGGCTTTGTTGTTGTTGTTGTTTTGTTTTTTTGAGACAGGGTTTCTCTGTGTAGCTTTGCAGGCTATCCTAGCACTCGCTCTGGAGACCAGGCTGGCCTCGAACTCAACTCACAGAGATCCGCCTGCCTCTGCCTCGCGAGTGCTGGGATTAAAGGTGTGCGCCACCAGCAACCGGCCAGGTTGTCAGGTGTTTATAGGTGTGTGGATTAATATCAGGGTCTTCAATTCAATTCTATTGGTCCATCTGTCTGTTTTTATGCCAATACCAAGCTGTTTTCATTACCGCTCTTTAGTAGCGGTTGAAATCAGGGATGGTGATGCCTTCAGAAGTTTCTTTATTGTACAGGATTATTTTGGCTACCCTAGATTTTTTATTTTTCCATATAAAGTTGACTGTTGTCCTTTTCAAGGTCTGTGAAGAATTTTGCTGGGATTTTGATGGGTATCGCATTGAATCTGTAGATTGCTTCTGGTAAGATTGCCATTTTTATTATGTTAATCCTACCTATTCAAGAGCATGGGAGATCTTTCCATTTTTTTGATATCTTCTTCAATTTCTTTCTTCAAAGACTCAAAGTTCTTGTCATACAGGTCTTTCACTTGTTTGGTTAGAGTTATCCCCAAGATATTTTATGTTATTTGTGACTATTGTAAAGGGTGTTATTTCTCTGATTTCTTTCTCAGCCCATTTATCATCTGTATATAGGAGGGCTACTGATTTTTTTTTTTTTTTTGAGTTAATCTTGTATCCTACTACATTACTGAAGCTGTTTATCAGTTGTAGTAGTTTTTGGGGTCACTTACGTATACTATCATATCATCAGCAAATATCAAAAGTTTGAGTTCTTTTCCAATTTGTATCCCCTTGATCACCTTTTGTTGTCTTATTGCTCTAGCTAGAACTTCAAGTACAATATTGAATAGATATGGCAGCCTTGTCTTGTTCCTGATTTCAGTGGGATCGCTTTGAGTTTCTCTCCATTTTGTTTGATGTTGGCTTGCTGTATATTGCCTTTATTATGTTTAAGTATGTTCCTTGTATCCCTGATCTCTACAAGGCCAACTCTTTGTCTCATTGAATCTTTGAATTGTTTTCTTTGTTTCTATTTGATTGATTTCAGCCCTCAATTTGATTATTTCCTGTTGTGTACTCCTCGTGGGTGAGTTTGCTTCTTTTTGTTCTAGAGCTTTTGGTTGTTCTGTTAATTCACTAGTGTGAGATTTCGCTAGCTTCTCCATGTGGGCATTTAGTGCTATGAACTTTCCTCTTTCTGTGTCCCTTAAATTTGGGTATGTTGTGCTTTCATTTTCATCGAATTTTAGGAAGTCTTTAATTTTTTATTTCTTCCTTGACCCAGTAGTGATTCAGTTGAGTATTGTTCAACTTCCATGAGTTGATGGGCTTTCTGCAATTAGTGTTGTTGGATTTTAACTTTAAGCTATGGTGATTCAATAAGATACAGGAGGTTATTTCAATTTTTTGTATCTGTTGAGGTTTGCTTTGTTACGGAGTATGGGGTCAATTTTAGAGAAGGTTCCATGGGGAGCTGCGAAGAGGGTATATTCTTTTGTGTTTGGGTGGATGTAGATGTCTGATTGCTTTTTCTTGGTTTTCTTTAAGGGATTTGTTGATCCCTTCCAAATTTTTGTTTTTGTTTTTTTCCTTCATTTCTTTTCTTTCTTTTTTTTTTTTTGGCTTTCCGAGACAGGGTTTCTCTGTGGCTTTGGAGGCTGTCCTGGAACTAGCACTTGTAGACCAGGCTGGTCTCGAAATCACAGAGATCTGCCTGCCTTTGCCTCCCGAGTGCTGGGATTAAAGGCGTGCGCCTCCACCGCCCGGCCTTCCTTTATTTCTTTAGAGGAAACTCTTTAAGGGTCTCAGTCATCTTCATAAAATTATTTTTAGTGTCGTTTTTCTTCTCCTTCATCTGTGTTGGGATGTTAAGGTCTTGTTGCTGTAGAACCACTAGTGTCTGGTGCTGTATTGCTCTTTGTGTTGTTGAGTTTATTCTTACCTTGTTGTCTATGCATTTCTTCTTCCAGTCGATATAGGTGGAACCTGTGCTTCCCTTTCCTCCAGTTGGTGTAGCTGGGGGCTGTGGCTCAGCTGAAAGCTCCTTCAGGTGCCAACAGGACTGAGCCTCCAGTGATTGCTCCTCCAGGTGTAGAAGGGCCCAAGGCTCAGATGGTCTCTCCTCCCAGTGTAGGCAGGACCACGACTCTGGTGGTCACTCCTCCAGGTGCAAGCAGGGATGAGGCTGAAGCTTCAGTGGTCAGATAGTTTCTGATAGCCACTGCTGTCTCCCAGTGGGCCTAGAGGCACTTCTTAAGATAGTTTCTGGAAGCCACTGCTGTGGCTGCGCCTCTCACTCGACCACTGACACCCCCCATCCCCAAGTTTCTGTCCCTCCTCTCTCCCCCTCCCTCCCCTTATTTGTATTTTTAACTGCCCCTAGAATCCTTATATTTAGTGTTCTATCCTGTTTCTAGGAATCCTCAGACTGTATGGGTGATCCTGTTCCTATGAATGCTCAGACTGAATGCCTCGTTGCATATATATCTCAGTATATTCTGGGTTTTTAGTAAATCTGTGTTTAAATATTTGCTGTGTTTAAATGTTAAAAAATTAGTATGATTGAGTTAGCATGATTTTTTTTTTTTTTGGTTATTTGAGACAGGACTTCTGTGTAACAGCTCTGGCTGTCCTGAAACTCACTCTATATGTAGACCTGGCTGTGCTTGAAATCACAGAGATCCACCTGCCTCTGCTTCCTGGGTACTGGGTTTAAAGGTGTGCAACCACTGCCAGCCGTATTAGTGTGAGTTTTAAATCATTTAATTTATTATTTTAGTGTCACTATGTTTGTCTGTGCATATGACTGTAGTGCCCACAGAGATGAGAGGCATAAGAAACCTTTGGTGCTGGAATTACAGGCAGTTGGGGACAGCCCAACATGGGTGCTGTAAGAACAGTACATGCTTTGTGCTTTTAACTGCTGACCTATCTTTTCAAGCCTGATGGAGCTTTATTGCCTCCTCCCCCACAGCACCCTCCAAAACAAGAAAAGTAGAAGAAGAAGCAAACAACAATAACAACAAAAAATTCCCCACTGGATTAGTGATTCTCAGCCTGTGGTTGGCAAACCCCACAGGGGTCACATATCACATATGTGCATATCTGCATATCAGATATTTATGTTACTGTTCATAACAGTAGCAAACTTACAGTTATGAAGTGGCAATGGAATTTATGGTTGGGTATCACCACAACATCGAGGAATGAACAATATTAAATTGTCACAGCATTAGGAAGGTTGAAAACCACTGCACTAGATCAACACCTTCTTTTGGTCTCTGTGGGCACCAGGTCACATGGTATACAAAAATGTAGACAAAATATCCACATTACATTAGAAAAATGCAAAACCCAAATTCTCCTTTAATTGTGATGGAAGAAACTAGGACTCTTAACTAGTAACTTGATTTCTCTGGATTTCAGCTTCTTCATTTGTAAATAAACTTATATCTAAAGAGATAACCTCTATGTTTCTGTGAGCTAATTTATTTTGAACTTGCTACTGGAATGCTTATTTGCTTTCCATATTTTCTCTCTCTCTCTCTCTCTCTCTCTCTCTCTCTCTCTCTCTGAGATAAGGTTAAGGTCTAGGTCTAGCTATGTATCCTTGGCTAGCCTGGAGCTCCCATGTAGGCCAGGCTGGTCTTGAGCTCAGAGAACTGCTTGCCTCTGCCTCCTGATTGTTGGGATTAAAGGTGTGTGATTTCACACCCAATATCATTCATTCATTCATTCATTCATTCATTCATTCATTCATTTGTTGAGAGAGTGTCTTATTCTGCAGCCCTAGGCTGGCCGGGAGCTCAGTATGTATACCAGGCTGGCCTCAAACTCAAGGTAATACACTTGCCTTGGTCTCCTGATTTCTGGGATTACACATGCTCACTCTGAGATTTCAGACTAGATACATGAATTTGAGACTTATTTATGTGAGTAATATAGATTGGGAGTTATTATATATATTATTAGAGAGATCAATTAAATAGACATTGAAAATTTTAACAATAATAGTTAAAATGTTGAGCCAGGAAGATGCCCAAGCCTGACAACTTGAGTTCAATACCCAACACCCATATGGTGGAAGGGGAGAATTGATTGTCACAGGTTGTCTTCTGACTTCCACATATATGCCATGGCATGTGTACAACCTATACCCACTTCCACAATAAGTTAAATAAATATAAAAATTTTTAAATAAGGCATTGGAAAGATGGCTCAATGGTTAAGAGTGCTTGCTGCTCTTTCAGAGGACTGTAGTTGGGTTCCTAGCACTCACATCTATAATTTCAGCTCCAGCAGTTCTAACACTTTGTTAGCTCTGAGGGCATTCACCTGCATGTGTACATACATAAAACAGGGACTCACATATGCATAAAGGAAAAAAGAAGCTTACTAGAAATAATTAAGATGTTGGTGAAAAATTGGCTCATTAAAGGATTAAATTGTCATTGCTATTTGTTTTCATACTTGTTGGTTCTTATTGGTTTAAGTTTATGATGCTGTTCTTATTTGTAGTTAATAGTTAACTCACTATTATTTTAATACCAGGAGTTTGCAGTCCCTGACTATCGCTCTTCTCATATTGAAGTTAGTCAGGCGTCCCAGCTTTTGCAGCAACAGCAGCAGCAGCAGCAGCAGCTTCGAAGACGACCTTCCTTGCTTTCAGAATTTCATCCAGGTTCTGACAGGTAATGGTATTTCTTTTATGTTTGTACTTAGGGTTAATTGAATTACATCATTTACTTATCATTTTTAATTTTTCACTAACAAAGCTGTAACTGGTCTTTTATATAGATTGTGTTTTGAGTCTTGTATTGGTTTTCTTTGAATTCTAGATCTTCCTTTTCAGTCTCCCATGTGCTTGTGGATTACAGGTCTCTGCCATAACACCTGGCTTACATCTCTGATTTTGTTGTTCCATTAAAAAATTATATGATTACATTTTGAATAAAAACTTTCTTGCTTTCCTTATGTATATGACAGCATGCCATGTATAACGGTTCATATGTATACGTTAGAAGACAACTTGGTGGTTGGAATAAGTTTTCTCCTTCTACCTTATGAATCTTAGGGATCAAACTAAGGTTGTCAGGCTTGGTGGCAGTCATCTTTATCTGCTGAGCCATATATCTCCAGCTCCGTTTTTTTGTTTGCTTTGAGATAGGATCTCACTTGTAGTCTTGGCTGTTTTAGAACTTGCTGTGTAGACCAGGCTGGCCTCAATTTCAGAGATCTGCCTTCCTCTACCCCCTGAGTGACACTATGCCTGGCCCATTAGTTTATTCTTTTATGATTTTATCCATATATACTTGTATTAAGGTACTACCTCCTCTTTCCTATTTCTCTCCCATTTCTGCTGGTTCCCTCTCCTTCCTGCAAATCACTTTCCCCTATCTATTAGTTTGGCTTTGTTTTGTGTTTCATAATTTTACTAGTGCCATCTGTGTCTCAACCCCTAGAGCCTATGAGCTCACTAGTGGGTATGCAACTAGATACTTGGAAGATGGTATTTTTGTAGCTTCTTTCCCCATTCTCTGGCTATTGCATTATTTCTATCTTCTCTTCTACAGTATTCTCCAAACTTTAGGGGGGTGATATAAATGTCTTGTCTTTATTCTCACATGTTTTGCAGTCATGGATCTTTGTGTTTGTCTCCATTTGCTATAAGAAGAGGACTCTGTTTAAGCTTTTGTCTGTGGGTATAAACAGATTTTAGGAGATTTTTGATGCGATGTCAGTTCAGCTAAGTGGCTACTTTAGGTTCTCCTGAAGGGTCTAAGACCTTTTCAGTCATGGGTTTGAACCAAACATACAGTATTAGGTATGAAACTCCCTCTGTAGAGCAAGTTCCAAATCTAATTAGGTCCAGGTTCATAGTTCATGGTCTGGGCAATGGAGTGTTGAGGGAAGCTGGGAGATTAAAGAAGATGTACAGAGTGGCTGACAAATAATACATAGTTTATTATAGGCAAGAGCATTCACCCTTGGTCCCAAGGACGTTTTATAGAGAACCACACAAAAGTGGCTTCTTTCCAGAAGTGGTTACAGTTATCTTTTGTATAACAGTTATCTTTATTGTTTATTCATGGTTCTTTGAACATACTGTAGTAGTAGTGGCCATTTGAACTTAATCATTCCTGGTATCCATACCAGTGCCATGTTACCTAAACTTCTATCTGGCTCTTATGGCCTCTATTCACTTAGTTGTTATCCCAGTGATATTCCTGTTACCATCTCACCAATTAACACATCTTGCCTGATAGGTTGATCTGGTTTGTAGATTTAGAAGCTGGATTAAACTATCAATGCCTTTACCCTACAGTTCACCTGCATTGCACCATCTGGCACCATGAGATCCAGCCAGTAGAGACAAATCTTCCAGCCCAGTTTCAACCTGCTTTCTCTACACCTTGTACCCAAGGTTTATTATGTCTACAGCAATAGGATCACACCAGCTAGTTTTGGTGGGTAGCCAAGAGCAAGCAAGAGCTTGTATTGTTTTGGTGACCTCTGGAGCCTCTCCCACAAAGACATCCCACATTTACCACTGGGATTTTTGTTTAGGGACCCATTGCTTCTTTCTTGGACCTGTGTTGTCTAGTCTCAGGGCTCCTGCCTTCATACTTTCCTTTGTGTTTTAATCGATAATAGGTTACCTTGTGTTTTTATCATACCCTCTTTATTTGACTTTTACCCCTCATCCCCATTCCCTTGCCTCCCTCATCCCCATTCCTCTCTTTGTTGATAGTTTCCACTTTTAACATCCTCCCTCCCCATTTAACATATATGATACTCTCTTGATTGCCTCCCAGTGACTTCCATACCATTGTTCCTGTTCTGGTTTCTTAGGTACTCCAGATAAACACAAAACAAAAGACTCAGGGTCCAGATCCATATATAAGAGAAAACATGTGATGTTTGTCTTTCCAAGCCTCGGTTACCTCACTCAGTATAATTTCCAGTTCCATCCATTTTCCTACAAGTTTTATACTTTGATTTTTCTCCATAGTTGCATAAATATTCATTATCCATTTATCAAACAATAGACATTTGGGCTGGCTCTGTTTTCTAACTACTGTGAGTAGAGCTTCAATGAACATGGGTGTGGAAGTGTCTCTATTGTAGGATATAGATTCCCTAAGGCTTATGCCTAGGAGTGGTATGGCTAGGTCATGTGGTAGGTCCGTATCTGCTTTGTTGAGGAATCTCTAGACTGATTTCCAAAGTGGCTATCCAAGTTTATACTACCAGAGTGTAGAGTATTCTTTAAAATTTTACACACGCACACACACACACACTTATATATTTTCACTCTTGAAGTTGTTGGTTGAAAAGTAAATTTCATTAGGGGGCTTGGGACATCTCTCAGTGATACAGCACTTGCTAGGTAAGGTTGAGGCCTTCAGTTCTATCTCCAGCACAGGAAAAAAAAATATTGTGTATATTTAAGTATGTAAAGAATGTTTCTGAAGAATATATGTAGATAATACAAAGAACACTGTACTAGAACAACTTAACATACCAATTGTCATCTTTTGTGGTGGTAAGAATCTATTCTTGTAGTTAGCAAGAATCCCAAATGCAGGAGCTGGAGAGGTTAAAAACACTTGTTGCTTTTGTAGAGAACCCTGGTTCATTTTCTAGTACCCACATGGTGACTCACAACAACCCATAACTCCAGTTCTAGGGATGCCAATCTCCTCTTGTAACCTCCATGAGTATTAGACATACAGTGGTGAACATGCAGGCAAAACACTCATATATATGAATAAAATAAATCTTTTTTTCTTGTGGTATTTTTAAGACAGTCTTACTATGAATCTCTGACTGTCTTGGAACTCAATATGTAGACCAGGTTGGCGTTGAACTCAGAGTGCTGCCTGCCTCTGCCTCCCGAGTGCTAGATTTGCCACCACCACCTGGCAATTTTTTTTTTTTTTTGTCTATTGAGACAGGGTTTTTCCTGTCTCGGCTGTCCTGGAACTAGTTCTGTAGACCAGGCTGGCCTCGAACTCACAGAGATCCTTCTGCCTCTGCCTCCTGAGTGCTGGGATTAAAGGTGTGTGTCACTACCACCTGGCAAATAAATCTATATAAAAACCTCTGTATTGAATAAACGAATCCCAAATACAGTATAGTTTATTGCCTTCATTCCTAGTTTTGTGCATTAGATATTTGGACTTACCCATGCATTATATCTTCTGTTTTATAAGTTCTGACTATGTCTCCTTCCTTCCTCCCTCCCTCCCTCCCTCCCTCCTCCCTCCCCTCCCCTCCCCTCCCCTCTTTTTTTTTTTTTTTTTTTTTTTTTTTTTGCGACGGAGTTTCTCTTTGTAGCCCCATCTGTCCTGGAACTCAATCTGTAGACCAGGCTCTCCTTGAAGCTCAGAGATCGACCTGCCTCTGCCTCCTGAGGGCTGGGAATAAAGGCGTGTGCCACCACAGCTTGCTACTTGTTTTATGTTTTTTTGTATATGGGTGTTTTGCCTTCATGTGTGTTTGTGCATCATATGTGTGCAGTGCCTACAGAGTCCAGAAGAGGGCACTGAATCTCTTAGGACTGTAGTTATAGACAATTGTAAACTACCTGGGTCTGTAGATATCTTCAGCCAGCCCTGGGCCATGAGGACCAAGGTGAGCCTGTGACTGTCTTTCACCTGCATGGGCTTTGAGGACCCAGGTGGGCCTCCAGCAGAAACCTTTGAGTTTGATATAAATTCATTTTATTTATTTTTGTATTCATGGCTTGAGATTTTGTTAGAAAAAAATCATTGCCAAGGCCAATCAATGCCTGCCTTAGAGTCTTCCTTCTGTGTTCTCTGTTTGGGATGTCATCGTTTCCAGCCTCATTTTCAGTTGATTTTTTTCTATATTGTTATGTCTAATTTCATACTTTTTTGTGAGTAGAAATCCAGTTTTTCCAGCATGATATACCAAAGAAACTATTTTTTCTTGCCATGCTTGTAAAAAGTTAGTTTACCATATATTTTTAGAAATATTTTTGGCCTTTCAATTCCTTTCTGGTAGTCTGTAAGTTTTTAGGTTTTTTTTTTTTTTTTGGATAGGTTTTCTGTCCTGGCCTTTAATTCCAGCACTCTGGAGGCAGAGGCAGGTTTCAAGGAGAGCCTGGTCTACAGAGTGAGTTCCTGGACAGCTATGGCTGTTACACAGAGAAACCCTGTCTCAAAAAAACAAAACAAAATATACTATTATTGGCAGAAATTTGAAAAGATTCAGGGAATGATAGAAGAATCTGGAATGACTTGGCCTCTCATTTCCTATCTTTACTCCTTAAAGAGACAGTGTTGAAAAGGAAAGGAAATAATTAAAATCATCAGATTTTAATGGGTGATGGCAAACAGCTTGTTGAGAATTTCCATTATTCCACCTGGTTTCTCAGCAGCTGCATGATGGGTATTTATAATATGTCAATTTGTACAGTAATAGGCTATCTAGGAGTGCTTTACATGTCTGTCACAGTAGATCAGAATTCTCAACAGAGGTTGTTAGAACAAGACTGAGTTTTTCTCTTTTTTTTCCTGCATAGTGTGGAAAGTAAGATAGCCATATCAATTACACGTTCTAGCCCAGAGCAAACAAGCACATGACCTTTAACAAGACAATGACAAGGAAAACTTTCTTGGACAGTTTCACACTGAAGAGAAGGGCTGCCACAGTGCCCATGAGCAAGAGGAAATAGAGGGACACATGTTACTGGTTAAATTATTAAAGTTCAAGGATAAGTGAAAGACTCAGAGGAATTCAGGTAGCAATACAGGTTCTTACTAGGGTGGAATAGTGTTTGGTTCTATAGTGTTTGAATAGAGCTCAGTTAGTGGTGGGAGATAGTGAAGCAATAGCTTAAAATCTTGAGAAAAAGAAATTAAGATCCAAGAATATTATACCAGACAAAATTAAGCCTTAAAGCAGCAGGTAGGTATTTTTAGACATGAAAACATTGAGCGTCCAAAACTTATTATAGAATTTGTAGGTGATGGCATCCAGCTAAACAAAGAATGAAAGCCAAGGTAAAGGACCAATGGTTATAAGCCTATGTAAATTTTAAAAATCCATATTAAGCAATGTTATATTGAATTAAAAATTTAATAATGGATCTCTGTAGCTTTGGAGCCTGTCCTGAAACTTACTCTGTAGATCAGGCTGGCCTCTAACTCAGAGATCTGCCTGCCTCTGCTTCCCAAGTGCTGGGATTAAAGATACGCAACACCACCACCTGGCTAAAATAAGTCTTAAAAAAAATCTGTGTATGTGCATGTGCACACGAGTATGGGCAAGTGGCCAGTGTTACCTAGGTTCTGGTGATGCTGTGCTTTCATTTCTAAATTTGTCTATAGAACTTCCTCATCTTTTCTAAGAGACATGCAGTTACAAGTGTTAATATTTTTCAGGTGAGGCTCAGGTGTGTCTAGGCTTTTGACATTGTGACATGATTTCATTATCTACAAATGTTTTATGCTTCATGCATAGCTATCCTGGGATGCATATGGTGTATGGATAATGAGTTGTGCGTGCCTGGATATTATTCTGGCATAGGTAGAGGGAGCAGCAATTTACCTTGAATGTAAGCATAACCTTTCATTCACTATGAAGTCTCTCTGGGGTATTGGTAAGGCTAAATGTCACTTAACTTATTTTCAGGTGTTTTTTTCTTTTATTTTTGTATTAGGCCTCAAGAAAGAAGAACTGGATATGAACAGTTTCACTCAGGTCCCTCACCAGTGGATCATGATTCCTTGGAGTCCAAGCGGCCACGCCTGGAGCCAGTTTCTGATGCCCATTTCCAGCGTGTTAGTGCTGCGGTTTTACCTTTAGTTCACACGCTGCCAGAAGGGTTGAGGTCATCTGCAGATGCTAAGAAGGTAACTGTTTGTGTTCTTGCTCGTCGAACTTAGGTCTATAATGTTTAACCATATTTCAGACACAGTGCCTAAAAGAAAGCCCACAGCAGCCTCTAAAGGTTAGTGCTATGAGGTTAGTTAGTTAAGCAAAACTATAAACCACAGACTAAGTGCTCTAGATTTTAGTTAGCACCTTTGACTTTTTGGTAAGTGAAAACAGGTTGAGCTGTTCAATAAAGAAGTCTTTTCTGACTGATTCACATGCATTTTGTGTTGGTTTGCTATACCGAAAAATGTGATCAGAGGTGCTGAAGACTGTCAGGTTTGTCAAGTTTATCTTATTTGTGTGGTGGCAGGGAGGGCTTATGCATGTTGATGGAGGTCAGAGGACAAATTTCAGAGTCAGTTCTCTCCTTCCACCTGTGTGTCCCAGGGATTGAACTCAGGTCATGTGGCTTCTCAGCAAGCACCCTTACTGTCTGTGTTTTGTGTGTTAGAAAATTTTTTCTCCTTCTCTTTGAGATAGGGCCTCCACATCCAGCCCAGATGGTCTGGAACTCACTGTGTGGCTCACAGAAATCCTGCCTCTGAATTCTCAGTACTCCACCATGCCTGGCAAGTTTTGTCAATTTTTTTGGGGATGGGGGGAGACAGGGTTACTCTGTGTAGATTTGGAGCCTATCCTGGCACTCGCTCTGGAGACTAGGCTGGCCTCAAACTCACAGAGACCCGCCTGCCTCTGCCTCCCGAGTGCTGGGATTAAAGGTGTCCGCCACCAACGCCCGGCAGTTTTGTCAATTTTTAAACAGTCCTTTTAATTTATTGACATATAATACATAGTTACATGGTTACATAGGATAAAGTTTTATCTAAGGTTTGACTATTTATGATTTTTGTCTAAAGAAAATGGTCCTGGAGTTATATAACTATTGCATACTTAAGTTTTGGGGCTGATTTCCTAGTACTGCAGAAACCAACCCTAGCAGTTGTTGCTGGGCTTATTTATTTTTTTGGTTTTTCAAGACGGTTTCTCTGTGTAACAGTCCTGGCCGTCTCTTTGACCAGGCTGGTCTTGAACTCACTGAGATCTACCTGCCTCTGCCTCCCACGTGCTGGTGTGTGTGTGTGTGTGTGTGTGTGTGTGTGTGTGTGTGTGTGTGTGTGTGTGTGTGTGTGTGTGTTTTCTTTTAGTGTTTTCAAGACAGGGTTTCTCTTTGTAGCTCTGTAGACCAGGCTGGTCTCGATCTCACAGAGATCCACCTGCCTTTGCCTTCTGAGAGCTGGGATTAAAGTCATGTGCCACCACCACCTGTCTGCTGCTATTGTTTTTTTAAAGAAAGAAAAGAAAAAACGATTTTGAAAGAAAAAAAATTTTCTGTAATTTATAACTTGTCTATGACAACCTCCTGTTCTCATTAGTTGTTAACAAAAGCTGGTTATAGTTCAGTGTATAGTGTGATATTTTTGATATTTGTACATTGTGGAATGATTACATCAAATAGTTTACATATCTATCACTTTATGTACTTATAATTATTTTGTGTCATTAACAACTAAAATCTTAGCAGCTTTCAAGTATATAATACGTTATTAATTATAACTAAATCACTGTTAGGTAACTGCTTTAAATATTAAATATTTTTATGACATTTTGAATGATATATTAACTTATGACAGTTTTTTTTAGATAATTTCCCCCCCCCAGATTAAATAATTACTTTTCTTCTGTGAATATTTGTTTCTGTTATGTTATTGTTATATTGCTGTGGATATAGTTTTAATTGTTTTTCATCTCATTCAGTATGTACATTAGCAGATGTTTAACATGAGAGGATATTTATTTTAGAGTAAACAATTTAAGAAACTTCAATAGTGAGACATTAACTTTTTCTTTTTTGTGATGTGAGGGCCTTGTATACTACTCTAGCATTGAGCTATGTTTCTATGCTTGTCACCTTTTTACTAATATATATTAATGGTTTCTCAATATCATTTTGTCTTCAACAATTTTAAATAACATTTTAATTTTAAATAACATTGTATGTGTGTGTATGTCTGGATGTGGACATGTGAGTGTAGATAGCTGAGAAAGCCAGAAATGGACATCAGACCTTCTGGAACTGGAGTTAACAGACATGGCATGAGTGAGTTCTAGGAGCCGAACTTGGGTCCTCTGCAAGAGCAGTGTGCATTCTAACCACTGAGGCATCTCTCCCATTTAAGGGTAAATTATTTTTATTGCAGTGCACATGTGTTCGTGGATCCTGTTAAACTCAGGTTGTAAGGCTTGTTAATATATGCCTTTACCTGCTTTGCCAGGTCTTTGGCCTGGCTGGTCTCAGATTTGTAGTAATCCTGCCTCTGCTTCCAAAGTGCTTGGATTACATATGTAAGCCACCACACTCTGCTGCTTGTTTTAGTTTTACACAGAGAAGTAAATCTTTGTTGAGTACTTGATACTCTAGTGTTTCTCAGGGTTTACTGGTATTTTGGTTTTATAATTGTCAATGCTTCAGATGCTTGTTTGTATGAATGGCAGAAATATGGTTAGGACAATATCACATTTTTTTTGGAAATTTTGAATTAATCCCAACTCAAAATTTAATTAGTGACCCCCTCTCCCTAGTGCTTTCTAAGACAAGCTCTCATAGCCCAGGCTGGCCTCAGATTTGCTTTCTGGACAAGACTGGCTTTGAACTCCTAATCCTCCCACTTCTCTCTCCAGTGCTAGGATTAGAGGCCTGAGCCGCCATGCTTGTCCTCAGTTAATTTATTCTGAAACTCAAACCAGCAGCTGGGCCAGTAATGTCTAAAACCAAACATTGTAACACAGTGTAAAGATACATTCATTTGATATCTGTCAAGTAATGAGAGTATGGAAATATTTAGTTTTTATTTCTATAATTAAACCATTTTGTTTCTATCTGGTTAGAAAACTTTGTATAGTGAAAAGATTGCAATTTACACAGTAATCTCTCCTCACACCCCCCCCCCCCTTTTGGTTGTTTGAGACAGGGTTTCTATATGTACTCCTGTCTGTCCTGGAACTCATTCTGTAGACCAGGCTGGCCTCAAATTTAGAGATTCACCTGCCTCTTCATCCTGAGCACTGGAATCAAAGGTGTGCGCCTCCACTGCGCAGCAACTTTTTTTTTTTTTGTTTATGTGTATGGTGTCTGTTTGTGTGTGTGCATATATACATATTTGCATGTGTGAGGGCTTGTGTATGAGTGTGTATGTGATGTGGGGCCAGAGGCTGATGTTGGGTGCCTTTCTTGATAGCGTTCTACTTTATTTACTGAGGTGGGGTCTTTCACTACCCATTCAGATAGTCTACTTAGCCAGTTTCCCCTGGGAAATCCTGTCTCTGCTTTCTGAACTTTGTGGTTATAAGTAGTTTACCACACCTGATTGGCTATTGTGCATGTATGCTGGGTATCTGAATTCCTGTCCTCATTCCCTCCCCACTCCCTAAACAGGGTCTCTCTGTGTAGCCCTGGCTGTCCTGAACTCATTTTATAGATCAGGCTGGCTCTGAACTCAGAGATCTGTCTTCCTGTGCCTCCTAAATGTTGGGATAAAGATACGTGTCACCACCACCCAGTCTGTCCTTACATTTGCATAGCAAGTGCTCTAAATATTGAGCCATCTACCAGCCTCAACATATAGTAGTCCTGAATCTAAGCCCAAGTGTTTCAGGCAATGGTTTTGTAGGGTGGTATCTGCATTGCAAAGTGCACATGTATGTTCAGAACCCAGCTGGAGTAAAACTGTGAGATGCAATATAGCAAACACTGCCAGAAACCTCATTCATTACACATTTTGGATTAATTTTTTATTATTATGCACTCAGATACCTTTTGTTATTAACAAATTTTTCATGATCTTCCATTTAATTATCAATCCCATACATACTTTTTTATACTTTCAAAATTAATTTAAAAGACAGGCTGTGGTGTGTGTGTGTGTGTGTGTGTGTGTGTGTGTGTGTATGTATTTATTTTCAAGTAGTTCAGCCAGAAAGGAAACAAAAACTCTTGTATAATGAGAAAGCAAGTATAGCAAAAAAGTAGTGAACCTACAGAAAGGGTAGATGAATATCATGTGCTTTTGTCTTTCGTTTTAATTGTTGAGCTTATATATTGACTGGGCACAAGCTCTTTGTGATAAGGTAGTAATTAGGTGAGCCTCTGGGAGTTGTGAGATATACCACAGCAGATGGACTATCAGTGTTACAGTGTTTGGGGTTCACAAGAAAGACCTGCTGCACTAAGAGGAACAAAATTTAAATATAGCATCTTCTGACACAGAGTTAATTATCTCGTATATAATTTATAGATGTAGGAAGATCTTAAAACTCATTAAAATGTGGCATGCTCATTGTATATGAGTTATTTTCATTTTATAGTTGAGAAATCATGCTATTAAAACTTCATTACCTTAGGTTATGGCTCCTGAGTTGGAATGAAAACCCAGGATCCCTCTAATGCCTTCCTGTACTTCATGGTCTATCTACTCTGTTTCCTCCTTGCTTTATATCCTTTCTCTCTTTGTAGTTTTAAAAATAAATCCCAAGCATATGATTAAAAATGTAGACACAAACACATGCTCCCTCTCCCCAAAAAGGAAGTCCAGTTCTCATTCTAAGTAGCTATCAGGCTGTTCCAGTACAAGACTGTAAGCTCAAATGGAGACATTCATGAAATTTGTCTTTCGTTAAATATTTTTTGCTGTTTATCCTGAAAGGGAGTCAGTAGGGAATTAGTGATTTGTAAGTGTTTAGAGTATGTATAAAAGAAGTTTTAGAACAAGCTTTTTTTTTTTAATTATTTATTATGTGTACAGTGTTCTGCCTGCATGTCTGCTTACAGGCCAGAAGAGGGCACCAGATCTCATTGTAGATGGTTGTGAGCCTCCATGTGGGAGGGAATTGCTGGGAATTGAACTCAGGACCTTGGAAGAGCAGTCAGTGCTCTTAACCTCTGAGCCATCTCTCCAGCCCTAGAACAAGTTTTTAAAAACATTTTCATAATATGTTGGTCAGAATACATATCTCTGTGACTCAAACTATCTCATATGCATGTTGTAGGAAAATGAGTTTTTGCATTGGGCAGTGGTGGCTCATGCCTTTAATCCCAGCACATGGGAGGCAGACGAAGGGGGATCTCTGTGAGTTCAAGACCAGCCTGGTCTACAGAGTGAGTTCCAGGACAGCCAGGACTACACAGAGAAACCCTGTCTTGAAAAACAAAAACAGAAAATGTTTTCTCTGAATATTAATATTTCAAAGTTCTTAGAAATAAATTCTCATAGTTACAAAGAAATTTTCAAAAGAAAATTTAAAAATTCTGTATTCTTTTTTGCAAATATTAACTAGCTGATTTGCTATATCTTATTCAATTTTGATAAAGATTTGAATTTTCTGCAGTGATGCCATAAAGACACATTCCTTTGTCCTTTTTACTTTTGAAGGTTGATGGCAGTAGTCACAGCCAAAATTTGATTGATTTTTTTATTGTAAGAAATGTAATCCTTGGGAGCCCATTTCACATAGAGGGATACTCCCTCTGTCTAGACACACAGGGGAGGGCCTAGGCCCTATCCCAAACAATATGAGACTCTGAAGATACCCCCCCCATGGAAGGCCTCACTCTCCCTGGGGAGCAGAAATGGTATGTGATAGATAGGGTGTTAGTGGGGGAAAGGGGAGGAGGGCAGAGAGAGGGAACTGGGATTGACATGTAAAACAATCTTGTTTCTAATTTAAATAAAAAAATGGAGAAAAATTTAAAAAAACACTACAAACTGCTGTAACTAAAAAAAAAAAAATGAAATGTAATTCTCTTTTGAAGCCATCGAACCCAAGAATTTACATTTTAATAGAGGAAGCGTGAAGCAGCTGGAGTTCATGTACAAAATGCAAATGTATTGGAATGAAAAACTGTATTATTGATTATAGTAGAATTATTACTATTTTTGTTAAAGCTTTTTTTTATAGAGTTCTACAGGTTTAGGGTATGGCTATGATTTTATTTTGCCTAGAATACCTTTTACATTATATGCATACTGTTATGAGGATTTTTAGCATTACAGATGTTTTAGCTGAAATTTGTATACCAAAATATTTTGGGACAGTGATTTTTTTTTCCTAGTGCACTCATGGTTCAGAACTATTGATTTTCTTCTTTTTTTAATGGTTAGTCATTGTTTGCTATGTTTTAGGTTCTGTTGCCTTTTTAACTATTCTTGTTCTGACCTTTTTATGGCCTAGGGAAAACTAGTACCCCTTTCCAAAACTTACCTGTTTAATAAACTGCTTGTATGTTTATCTTAGACTGGAAATTGTGTGTGTGTGTGTGTGTGTGTGTGTTGTGATGAGGTAGTAGAGTAGTAGATTTTTGTAGGGGGATTGCCATTCTCTGTTATTGGATCACTGCTAGTTTGTGAGTAGAATGGGATAAAGATTTTTTCTTGATGAATGTGCAGAAAGATGTTTTATGCTAAAGAAATGGCACATGTGTTGTAGTGTGACTTCCATACCTCAATTTTGGTTCTTGGAAATACTGAAAACATTTTGGTGCTAGAGATTGAGCTCAGGGCCTCACCATGCTGAACATGTACCCCATTACCAAGTTATGTCGATATACATAGAACCCCCAAAACTTTTTTGATAGGAACTCTTGGTAAGGTGGATGGACACACACAATCTTAAAAAATAGTAATGAATGACATTTCCAAGCTATAAAAGTAGTATAAATTTTGTGTGTTTTGTTTTATGTGTATTCGAAAGTATGTGTGACTATGAGAATTCATTACCATTAGAGAACTAGCACATGGCTGTTGAAGGGTAGGGATGGTGTCTGTGTATGTCACCCCAAGAGCAGTAGTTGACATATTCACTGTCTTCATTTACCAGACCCTGCTGTGTTTTAAATTTTACATTTTCTGTTAAGACAGTCTTTATGCTAACATTGGCTGTTCGTGAGAAAGAAATTGTTGTTTATGATTTTTCTTCTAAAGGACCCTGCATTTGGAGGCAAACATGAAGCTCCATCTTCTCCACTGGCTGGGCAAACATGTGGAGATGATCAAAATGCTTCACCTTCAAAGCTTTCAAAGGAAGAGTTAATACAGAGTATGGACCGGGTAGATCGAGAGATTGCAAAAGTAGAGCAGCAGATCCTTAAACTGAAAAAGAAGCAAGTAAGTACTGCACTCCTTGCTTAACACAGTCTGTGTCCTAGAAGTTGGTATGGAAAGCAGCTATGCTTTTTTATCTGCCTTGTATTCTGCTTACTCTTCATTGCTGTTTGTTTCTTTAGTTTCAACCCTCTATTTCTCCTGCTATACTATACTGTATGGTGTCTGTTTGTATTAGATAGTAAGGTTACTAAAACGCTAATTTATTTTATATCCTCAGTGGCAGCACAATTTGCCTACCAGTTTGTGCTTATTCTTGTCTTTACAAGATAGCTGTCCTCCCTCCCCCAATTTGCATGTGAAATAGTTTTAACTAATTTGCATTATTTTGGTTAGGAATGAGGCTGAGCTAATTTTCATGTTATGCCTTCTGTATTTATTATGTGCAGATATTCTATTTTTTTTTACTGTTAAAATTCCCTAGCATATCATTTCATTTTTGCCAGTAGTTTTATTTGAGGAGGTAGTTGGATGTTTTTTGTTTCTGAGATAAATTCTTATTGATTATGTTGCCGAGGTTGACAACACTAAATAGGTTCAAATGATCCCCCTTCTTCATTTTCTGACTAGCTTGCACTGTAGATTCATTCTATCAAAACTGGATCAGTGAAGCACCTTCTAAAACTGAGATGTAAAATACTTTCAAGGTGCGCAATTAAGTACTTGTAATATATTTATAAATTTTGTAGGTTACTATTAATCTAGAACATTTTTGTGATTTCTATCAGAAACCTGTTGTTCATTAGTACTGTTTGTTTCTAACTCTTCCTATCTCCTGGAATCGACTTGTCTATTTTTGTTTGTATCAATTACCTGTTAAGCTAAAATGAAGCCTATGATGTATTTTCAAGAATTGCCTGTGATGTATTTGCATCAACATTTTAAAATTGTTACTAAATTGATTCTATTGTAGAACCATACCATATTATATTCATCTATTTATTAGTTGATAGGCATTTGGGTTGTCTCTATCTTTTTTAAAGTTTTATTTCTTATTTACATATATGTGTATGGGTGCCTTTTTGGCCCAGAAAGTGTCCGATTCCTAGTGGGCAGGAGTTACAGGTAGTTATGGGCTTCCTCATGTGGGTGATGGGAGCTAAATTCTCCAGCCTCAGATCTACTTAAATTTCTCTTTTAACTTTTAAGCTTTATTATAAAAACAATGTAAGTAAAAAACACAAACTGAAATTAGCCAGTTTTCTTCCATGGCTACTTTTTTTTTTTTTTTAAATTATGCTGTCACATTCTTCATGTACCTGTTTTTATGTGAATTTGTTTTTTCAGTCTTCTTGGATATATATATATATATATATGTGTGTGTGTGTGTGTGTGTGTGTGTGTATGTGTATATGTATATATGTATATGTATATATGTGTATATATATATATGTATATATATGTACACACACACACACACACACACACACACACACACACACACACACACACACACCCACCCACCCCTAGGAGTAGAATTGTTGGGTCATATGGTAAAAGCAAGTTTAGACATTTTAGGAACTGTGAAACTGCTTGTAATTTATGATGGTTTTCCTTGTTCTTTTTTTTTTTTTTAAGCATTAGTTTTCTCCCCTCTTCCTACCCTAGTTTTGTTGTCTTAGCTAAGAACCTATGCCAAATCAAAAGTCATGAAATTTAGTGCCTTTTGTTGTATAAATGTTACTGTATTTTTGTTTGTTTGTTTTGTTTTGTTTTGTTTGTTTGTTTTTCGAGACAAGGTTTCTCTGTGGCTTTGGAGGCTGTCCTTGAACTAGCTCTTATAGACCATGCTGGTCTCGAACTCACAGAGACCCGCCTGCCTCTGCCTCCCGAGTGCTGGGATTAAAGGAGTGTGCCATCACTGCCTGCTTTGTCTGCAAATATTTTAATAATAAAAGAATGTTAAGTTTTATTCACAAAGAAGTGCTTGTTTTACATTTGTTTGCTAGTTGTGTAGTTTTTCTCCTTTTAATCTCTTAGTTAATCTCTCAGTGAGCCTCAGTTTTAGTCTTCCTTTTGAATTACCTGTGCATCTCTAGGTTTAGCTTTATTTGTGCTGCATTGTCATTGGGTGGGGGGGGTGGTTCAAGACAGGATCTCACTGTGTAGTCTGGGAACTCACTCTGTAGACCAGGCTGGCCTGGAACTCACAGAGATCCACCTGCCTCTACCTCCCGAGTGCTAAGATTAAAGGCGTGCACCACCAATGCTTGGTGCCTTTTTTTAAAATAAAGGTCATGCTTTTGTATTTTGTTTTTTTGTTTTAAAGATTTTATTTATTTATTACGTATACAACATTGTACTTCCACATATATCTGCACACCAGAAGAGGGCACCGGATCTCATAACGGATGGTTGTGAGCCACCATATGGTTGCTGGGAATTGAACTCAGGACCTCTGGAAGAGCAGTCAGTGCTCTTAACTTCTGAGCCATCTCTCCAGCCCGGTTTTTTGTTTTTAATATTTATTTATTATGTATACAGTGTTCTGGCATATGTGCCTACACCCCAGAAGAGGGCACCAAACCTCATTACAGATGGTTGTGAGCCACTATGTGGTTGCTGGGAATTGAACTCAGAACCTCTGGAAGAGCTGCCAGTACTCTTAACCTCTGAGCCATCTCTCCAGTCCCCGCAATTTTTTTTTTTCCTAGTTTAACTCAACAATACTTATTTGGGGTTTTAAATTTACGAAAGGGACCAGGTTATAATATTTTTGATGGTTTTTGTTATTTTTGAGACAGGGTCATGTATGCAACCCCCAGATTGGCTTGGAACTCAGTTTAGTCCTCCTGCCTTTGAGTCTCATTTCTTGAGCGGTGGAATTAGAGAGGTGAATCACTGCAACCAGCTAGTTTATACTGTTTTTTTCTTTAGAAAGTGTTCCTTGTGCCAGTGGTGGTGGCACATGCCTCTAATCCCAGCAGTTGGGAGGGCTACACGGAGAAATCCTGCCTAAAAAAACCAAACACAAAATGTGTGTACATGCCAGTGGGCATTAAGGTCACAGGTCACCTGTGTTGACTTGCTTCTCTATTTTCTCCTTTACATGGGTTTCATGTTTAGCGTTCAGGTTATCAGGCAAGTGCCTTTACCTACTGCCTCTACTATTTCTTTCTTACTGGTCCTTGCCTGGTTTTGGTAAGATCTGACCATGTTGTACCATTTCAAAACTCCGAAATGGTTAAATATTGTAATTATTTTGTTCTTGAATGTTTGGCAGAACTTAAGCATTGGTTAAATCAGCGTGATCTAATGGAGAGATTTGTGTATGTGTGAGTGTGTGTGTTGTGTGTTTAAAGTTCAATTATAGTTTGTTTAGAAGAAAGTTTTCCCATCACTTTGGAGGGTATAAGTGAATTCTCTTATCATTAATTTCTATTTATTTCCTTTTTTTGGGTTTTATTCCAGGTCATTTGATTCTTTGTTTCCCAGTCTGTACACCATTCCCAATACCTCTTTTCTTTCCTTTCCTGATGCTGGGCCTCATGCATAGTAATGCTGAGAGTATCACTTCTTTGAGTGGTTTCTTCAGTCTATTATTAGTTTACATTTATCTTTGCATGTGTGTTTTGTGAATGCATTTATGGTAGTGTTATGTGTATGTGGAGGTCAGAAGACAACCTCAGGTGTACATGATGGTCTCTGTATGTATATGGAGACCAGAGGACAGCCTTAGCCTCTCCCTCCCTCCCTCCCTCCCTCCCTCCCTCCCTCCCTCCCTCCCTCCCTCCCCTCCCTCCTTCCCTCCCTCCCTCTGAGATAGGGTTTCTCTGTCTAGCTTTAGAATCTGTATTGGAACTCGCTCTGTAGACCAGGCTGGCCTCAAACTCACAGAGATAATGTCTGCCTCTGTGTCTCCGATGTGCTAGGATTAAAGGCGAGTACTACTACTGCCCTGCTCAACTGCTGTTCTTTAGGTGCAGTCAACCTTAAGTTTTGGAGACAGTGGCTCTCAATGGTCTGGAACACTTGAATAGGCCAGGATGGCTGGCCCTAAGAGCCCCCACCTGTGTCTATTTTCTCAGCATTGGGATTTAAAAGCATGTGCTGTTAAGTCTAGCTACTTTTTAGTTGGTCTGGTGATATGAACACTGGGCCCCTGTGCCTGCTAGACAAATACTTTGCCAACTAACTATCTTCTTAGCTCACATTTCTCTTTTCCGTGTTTCTCCTCCATACCCCACCTTTGTTATATACATCCCCATTCCTTGTTGGGAAAATTTTTCTTTTTAACTAGGTGTGTTCCAACTTATAGTGCCTTACTGTTGGTCTTCCTTGGTAGTACAGATAATTTATTTCCCTCTCCCCTCATACTAGACTTTATCATTACCTAATAACCAATGTGGGTATTTGTTGAGCATTTAGAGTCTAGTATATGCTGTGTATAGGTAATTTAATCCTTGCTAAAAAACTACATGTTAAATAGTGTTGTTATCCCTACTTCAAGTGTGAGTGGCCTTAATACTTGCTTAAGTTCTAGTGGAAAAATGCTATAGTCATGCTTTCAGACTTAAACCTAGACAGACTGATTAATACAGCCTAATAGATAGCCTTTTGCTTTGTGATATATGCCTCTTGACACGGGCAGTATTAAATAGATAGAAAGTTTGGGTTTGGACATAGTGCTCTTCTTAGCTTGTAATCAGTCCTTTTACCCTTTCCTACCATACTGTTCACAATAAAACCTTCACAAATCCCATGTATCTGTAACATTTAACTTTTCCAATGTTACCAAAGGCTATTGTGATAGTTATAAGGTATTTTCCTTAAATTTAGTTTCTCTTTAATGTTTCCTTATCAGAATTGAAATAGTCACGGTTTTCTCCTTTGGTTTTACATCTATCTGTCTATCTTAGTGTGATTTATGATATTTAGTTATTAAAATGCATCTGCTTATTTCATCTTGAATTCTTCAATCCTTGAGTAAATGGTTGCCCTATAGAATCAACAAGAAGTGCACAGTACCATGTGCTGACTTTGGCTACTGATTAGTGATCTGCAGCAGATGTCTGATAGTTCTTTCTGAATCTCTTAGCAACAGCTGGAAGAAGAAGCAGCTAAACCCCCTGAGCCAGAGAAGCCTGTGTCCCCTCCTCCTGTGGAGCAGAAACACCGTAGTATTGTCCAAATTATTTATGATGAGAATCGGGTAAGTTCTCTCTCTCTCTCTCTCTCTCTCTCTCTCTCTCTCTCTCTCTCTCTCTCTCTTCCTCCCTTCTTCCTCCCTTTCTTCTCCCCCCTCTTTCATTCTTTCTGACAACATAGGCTTTGAATCTCTTTGTCTCTGCATTTTTCAGTTCTGAGTATATTCTATTGTAATTATATTAAAACATGAGTTCTTGCTAGGCAGTGGTGACGCATGCCTTTAATCCCAGCACTCAGGAGTCAGAGGCAGGAGGATCTCTGTAACGATAAATCTTTCCACCAAGCCGCCTCACACCTGCTGCCTCGTGGGCACCCGAAATAACACACAGAGTCTTATATTAGGTACAATGCTGCTGGCCAATGACTAAGATTTCTTATTTGCTTGCTCTGTCTTTAAGTATCACCCATAACTTTTTTTTTTGGTTTTTTTGAGACAGAGTTTCTCTGTATTGCTTTGGAGCCTATCCTGGCACTCGCTCTGGAGACCAGGGTAGCCTCGAACTCACAGAGATCCGCCTGCCTCTGCCTCCCGAGTGCTGGGATTAAAGGTGTGCACCACCAGCGCCTGGCTACCCATAACTATTAATCTATGTATTTTATAAATTTATCTTATTGAAGATGTGGGCGGAATGCATCCTGCTTTCCTGGTGATCACATGGCGACTGTGTCCCTTTCCTACATTTCCCAGAATCCTCCTTCTCTCCTAGTCCCACCTAACTTGCTCCCCTATTGGCCAACAGTGCTTTATTTAACAACCAATAAGACAAACATACACGGAAGGACATTCCTCATCATCTTCTCTTTTCTGTCTAAATAAAAAGAAGGGTTTTTACCATTAACGTTGTAAAATATATAACAAAATAATTATCGAGTAAGAACTATAGTTATGATATTTAGTTTATTAGCATAGCAAGATTTTGAGTCAAAATCAGGGTTGTTGTTTGAATTTAGTTGCTATGTAGTGAGTTGATATATCAAGAGTCAATAAATTTTATACAAATAACCAGATCTGAAAGGATATTGTCCATAAGAAAAGCAACTATAATTGGGGCTGTGCAGTTGTGGAGTACATTCCTAACACGCACAGGATTGCAATAGCAAATTTAAAGAGAGAGAGAGAGAGAGAAGCAAGCCTAGCAGTATTTATAAAGGCAAGAAAATTAGATAGTTTACTTAAAGAACTAATTCTAAATAAGAGTCAAGAGTACGTGATTGGGGGCTGGAGAGATGGCTCAGAGGTTGAGAGCACTGGCTACTCTTTCAGAGGACCTGGGTTCAGTTCCCAGCACTCAAAACATCTATAATGAGATCTGGTGCCCTCTTATGGCTTGCAGACATGCTGCAGGCAGAATACTATATGCATAATAAATTGATCAGTCTTAAAAAAAAAAATAAAGAGTACATGATGGGTAAAAGTTATGTTCTTATGTAGATGTAGTAAGACTAAAAAGTATCAAAAGGGAAGTGTATTTGAAAAAGTACTTTAAGGTATTCTGTAGAGTAAGTTGTGGTAAAATAGAGTTTTGCTGTTCTGAGTCTTTTGTATGAATGATATGTTCTAAAGTAAATAATAATTATGAAATTCCATCCACACAAGAAAGTAGGGGCTGAGGAGATGATTAAAAAGCTTGAAGATATGAGTTCAGATCCCCAGCACCCATATAAAAAGCTGAGTATGCAAGCATTTGCCTGTGATCTGAACAGTGGGGGAGTAGAGACAGGAGGATCCCTGGGTATTGCATGTCAGGAGCCTAGCCAAATTAGTGAGGTCTTGGTTCAGTGGAACCCCACCTCCCCAAAAAAGTGTGATAAGCAACTGAGGAGGACACAGGGTATCACAAGTACCACACATACTAAAAAGAAAAATAAGGCAGATGTGGTGGCTTAAAAGAAAATGGTTCCCAGATGCAGTGGCACTATTTGGAGATGTGGCTTTGTTGAAGTAGATGGTGGCCTTATTAGAGGAAGTGTGCCACTGTGTGAATGGGCTTTGAGGTCTCTCCTATGTTCAAGCTATTCCAGTGAGTCAGACCACTTCCTGTTTCCTGCAAGATGTAGGACTCTCAGGTACTTTGCCAGCATCTTGTCTGCTCCATGCCACCATGTCCTACCATAATGCTAATGGACTGAACTTCTAAACTGTAAGCCACCCCAGTTGTTTTCTTTATAAGAGTTGCCGTAGTTGTGGTGTCTCTTCACAGCAGTAGAAACCCCAACTAAGACAGCAGGGAAGCCAAACAACAATTTTAATTCTATCATTATATAAACATATAAAATAATCTTGAACTCATACATTTGCACATGGGCAGATATTTGAGAGTCATATAAAGTATACTTCTGTGGTAAGTTTCATATTATATTCTTATAAAAGTATAGGCAATTAATATTTAATTGGCTGGGCTTAGAATGGGTGCAGTTTATGGAATGGCAAGAATAGTCTACATGAAGATAATCTAATGAAGTTGCTAGTAAAGAAAAAAAAGTGATTAAGTTCTACCTCATGTCATGCCTAGAGGAAGACTGTAGCTCAGAATAGGCAAGTATGCCCTTTGTGGAGATGGAAGTGAGAGGTTTTGTGTTATATCTTCAGGTTTTTGTTTTTTTGAGACCATTTCTTTATGTAACAGCCCTGGCTTTCCTGGACCTTGCTTTGTAGATCAATCAGGCTAGTCTTAAACTTGGAGATCTGTCTGCCTCTTCTTTCCAAGTGGTGGTATTAAAGGTGTGCGCCACTATATCTTCTGGTTTTTAAGAAATACCCTTCAGAAATACAAAATGCTTTAGTGAGCTAGTGACCTTTACGGCCAGTTTGTGACCTTTATGATAAAGTAAGAGATGAGAATTGATAGACAATGGAAAATTTTTTAATATCTTAAATTTTAGTATTTGTTGTTTTTAAGATAAAATGGATTCAGTGATACTAATTGATGAGACTTTAAAGTCAACCATTGTCCAGGCTAAACAATTCTAAATTAGTGAATGTTGTGATTGCTTAATTGGGGTGTGAAGACTGAAAAATATTAAGATCTCATAGAGAACTTAATTTGTGTTTAATTACATAAATGTTTTCCTTAGTGAAATAAATGTTTCTTAGTGCCCTTCATCAGCTGGAAAACTCATTTTAGACCCTTTCTGTTTTGTTCATTTCATTTTTGTTCCTTGTTCCTTCCACAAAGCAAAGGATAGCCAAACCTGATGTCTCAGAATGAGTCTTGGCTTCTTATAGTGAAAAGTTTTTTTATGCATGAAGAATGTTCTTAACCCACGGTTAGTAATTGCCAAGCCTTGTTTTCTTTTTGATGCTTTCTTAGTATACCCTACTACTAGTGTTTTTGTAGTTGTTCTTGTGTAGCTCTAAAATCATAGCTTCCTTGAAGGAAGCAGAGGGAAGCTCCTCTGGGCATCTCCTCATGCTCCCTTTTGTAAGACTTTCACAGCTTATGTGGCCTTTCAAAGTGAGCAATCTTATCTGTCTTGACACCAAAGGCAAGAAGACATGAGGTAATGACAGAAGTATGTCTTTCACTTATTCCTTGTGTAGGGGCAGTAATTACTCTGGTAATTATGCTCCGTGTGATTGAAGTAATTGGAAACATTACATGTATAAGAAGTCTATCTTTATTTACAAAGTTGGTGGGAAGACTGAGACTGTTAAATGTCTGACTTCAGTAAAGAAAAGCTGCTTTGGTTCATATCTGAACTCAGACTTACATTTGTTTTCTCTCTAAACAAACTATTCTGAACTTTTTTTTTTTAAAACAGTTGTAGTTGCTTCATCTCTGTTGAGTTATATGGTCCCAAAACTTTTATAAGTGCTCTAATTTCAGAATAAAAATACAAAAGAGAATGGTTGTCAGTATGTAATGGAGAAGATTGTAGAAATAGTTTATATTTTGGCTGGATTATTTACCACAGCACATGGCACAGGAGAAAGTAAAAATTGTTAGGTGCCAACATCCTCCTGTCACTCATGCTAGTTACCTGGGAATTGGGTGTTTTCCTTCCTTTGTTACACCATATATATATAATGAGTTTCTAAAGAGCATCCATCCTGTCTCCTATATATTATCCTGAGCAATTGCTTCCCTTTTCTCCTTTTGCCATTTGCTTAAGTTGAATTTTCCTTATACATGGTTGCTGTATCTCATCTTACAGTCTTTTTTTTAAACTTTCTAATCCATCCTTCATACCAGTGTTCTAGTACATAATTCTCCATCAAAACCCTATTTCTTTTGAGTAGCCCAAACTTTAAACATGTCAAAAATATATTTCTATTATTTTTCTGTATGTGTGTATGTGAACACATGCATATGGATGTGCTGGGCTGAGGGTAACTGTGGAATCAGTTCTTCTTCCGTGCATTCTTGGGAGTCTTCAGGCTTGTTCAGCAAATGCTTTTACCCACTGAGCCCTATCTGAGCCTTATTAGACAGTTCTCTTCTTGGTGTAGTACTTTACCAGATGAGGCTTGTAGTGTTCTATTAAGTGTTTTTAGTACCTTTAATTCTGGGTTGTTTTGTCTGTCTAGTGTTTGTCTTATTTGTGGAGTACACTTATTCTTTAATATCGTGAGCTTTTTCAACCATTCTTTCTATACTGTAATTGCTTGTTTCCCCCGCTCCCCCTCATTGTTTTCTTCGTGTCTAGTAAGTGCCTGGCACATATGTAGATTTAAACTAAAAATTGTATGAAATTGTCAGGGGTGTGTGTGTGGGGGGGGTGTATGTATGTATGTATGTATGTATGTATGTATGTATGTATGTATGTATTTGGCAGGGAATTGAACCCAAGGCCTAAGGCTATAAGTATTTTTAACAACTGAGCTACATACCTATCCCAATTGGAGTGTTCTATGTTGCAAAAAACTTTTGGCCAAACCATTCATAGGCTAAAAGTTCATTCATTAATTAATTATTTAATTAAGTGTGTGTTTGTCCTAGTGCATGTGTGACATGGCACACATGGAGAAGTCAGAGGATAACTTGCTGGAGTTAGTACTCTCTTTGACCATGTGGGTTCCAGGGATGGGACTCAGGTTGTCAGGCTTGATGGCAAGCACCTTAATCAACCACAAGCTGTCTTGCTGACCCAGTTAATTTGTTCTTAGCAAGAAAGATCCTGTTACAGGCTACTTTGGTTTTGATTATTTTACTTTTGAAAATGGCATGTTAAATATGTGATTAAAATTTTATTTTACTCCAAGTAATGCTTGGAGTAAAACTAGCTATTTCTTCATTCTTAGAACTAGAAAATTAGCTCAGTATTTGCTTCTTTTGATACTTTATGCTTTTAGATATTAATGGTGACATGAATTAAATACTTGAAATATTTAGGTATACTTCCAATTAAAAAACTTTCCCTCTCTGTATTCCTAGTATTTTATTAACTTCCTAATTGTTTATGTGCTGCCCTCACTACAGGTAGTAGGTTTTGACTAGAAATTTGATTAAATTTAGTGAGAGAACCCTTTGAAAATTAAAATTAGAGAATGCCAGCACCGTGAATCAGTGGCAGAACACTTGCCTAGCATGCATGATACTCTGGGTTCACGCCCTACTCTAATGGGAAATTGAGAAAGTTTCAGTGAAAATAAAGATAAATTCAGTTGTAGATTAGTCTTAGAGAAGTAATTTCAAATAGTCAATAATTTTCTTTGGGGTAATATAATTTTTTAATTATCAATACAATAATGTTTTTCTCTTTAGAAAAAAGCAGAAGAAGCTCATAAAATTTTTGAAGGTCTTGGCCCAAAAGTTGAACTGGTAAGAAATTCTTGTTTTCATTTCTAATACTGTTGTTGTTGGTTTCTTTTTAAAAAGTTTTTCTTGGGATACCCATTTATTTTTGGAGATATATATATATATCTGGGCAGAAAGTTTGTTATAATCTTAAGATAATTGTGAGTAAACTTGGTTACCTTTGCCTAAGCATTATCCTGAGAATGTTTTGCCTGAACAACCATTTCATCTCTTCAGGTAGTAGGAGGAAGTACCTAAAGAAATAGAAGAAAGCTAACTGAACACACTATTAGGATAAGGACAGTGTGTAATTTCCTTTTGCCTTTGAAATTAAAAGTATGATGAGGCTTATTTATTATAAGATAGGAATAAATATGTTTGCAAACTTCCTTACTGGAGTAGAAAAGCATTAGGAGATGGGTTAACAGGGAAACCTGACATCTATAGATTATGTAGGATGCTGTGGTATAGGCCTTTTTAGGAAGTCTCACAATAAAATGCTTCTTTTGTTTGTTACTGTAAGTATATACAATACTCTACACATAAATGTCATTTATTTTATAGCCACTCTATAACCAGCCATCAGATACCAAGGTGTACCATGAGAACATCAAGACGTAAGTACTTACCATCTTTGGAGTTCAATTAAAGAACATAATATTATATAAAGAAATCACTTTTGTTATCTGCGGACATTATTATAACAGTTTAGGTGTGTTTTAGATTTGTGTAATTAGCTGTTGTTTTACTATATGTTATCTTCCTCTGGCTTTTTGGGGGTTGGGGTAACAGATTTGAGTTTCCGAGGCCAAAAAATAAAATAAATTATTGCATAAAACTAGCTGGTTTTATAATCTGCTAGTAAAAAAAAAAAAAAGGTGGATACTTAGCATTGAAATGGCTTACCTTGAGGCTTGAATTCTTTGCCTCCTGTTTTGTGTTTTTTTCAGTGGAGTACCTGCAAGGCGCATGATGAAGTAAGATAATGAAGCTTTTTCATTTAAGACTAGTGATGACACCGTCCCCCACCAAGCCACATCTGCCATTGCAAAGTAGAAGTGCCACGGATCATTTTATCATTATTCAAAACCCTATTCTAGGGAAATCCCTTCCATGACTCTTGCTAATGACGGTATTTGTAGATCCTTCTGCCATTTAATGTCCTGGTGCCTTGGAAGGCTCAGTCCCCTCATGTGGGTGAGGAGGCTGTTCCAGAATGTAGTTTGCTTTGCCTTGCTCATCCTACTACCAGGCCTTTATGGATGCAGATCTTGGAATAAGAAAATAAGTGAAAAGTAAACTTAATTTCTTGATCTGATTGAAGTGCAAGAAGCTAGACAGGTTTTTTTTAAATTGTTGTTAATTATCATACTTTTATAGCATTTTAGGTGAATTATTATTGGTGACAAAAATGTGATAATTTCTATTTATATGCATTTAAAAGTGTATCCTGAGCATTATAATTATTTACTATTACAGTTACTAATTAGCACATTATTATTTATATTTTTTCTTTTAATTTCTGAAAGTGTGTACAATAATTGACTACTTTGCAGAACTGGTGGCAAATATATTTGCATGGTAGAGTGCATGATAATTACTACAATTTGAGTAATTTTAACTTCTGTTAAGTGGTTCATAATAAAGTCATCTATTTAAGAATTTTTCTATGAGATATTGCCATGGTCTTGAGAACCTTTAGGAGAAGATTAGGCTAAACTCAAACATTTTGATTTAGAACTACTTAGCTGTTTAAATGTTTTTAAAAGGAGGATAACAGGTAAAATGTAGTTGACTCCCCGCCCCCCAAAGCTTCAGTTTGTGTTTTGTCTTCTCTCAATGTAAGCTGGAAAGCTGCACTGGTTTTGATTTATGTTATCTACACTGCCTATGTTAGATTGTGCTGAGATGGGGTACTGACTGGCTGACTTCACTTAAATCCTTAGTAGACATTTAAAGTTTTATTTACTGATTGACATTTAATTTTGAGTAGTATATAATTGCAGAATAAATTGGTATATAGTAATGGTCCCACTCCATGTTAATTTTGAAGTTTGTAGATGCCCATATCTGCACAAATCATTCAGTAGCTATTTTTTCATTACCAGCATTTGCTTTGTATAAAATAGCAAATGTGATTTTTAATAATTCTTTTCATCTCTTGACTGCTTTGTCATAACAGCCAGATTCTGATTGTCTATGATTATTTGAGTGGAGCCAGTGTCATTGTTAGTCCTGAGTGACACATAATCCAAAAATTTATATCTACTTTCATTGGCTTTGTATTTATGTCTGAATAATCAGTTTGGAGTTATTTCTGTAAGTAGGTGGGATATAAATATTTATATATTTGAATCTGCATGACATTGTTTTAAAAGGTCACAGTGCTTCCACGTTAAAAAGTGACACTGTTATATTAAGACACTTGAGAAATTTTCCTGTCTTGTCAGATTGCCCTCTGTGCTCGCTAGAGTGTTGTGTTGTATCTGTGGGAGAGAGATCTTCTGTTTTGAGCAGAAGTTATATCTGTCTAAATGTGTTGGTGTGTATTCTCCTTCTAGGAGGGAAGTACCTGCAAAAGGTTTCTTTTCCCTTTCTCAAACTATGTACAAAGATGCTTGTATCATCGAAATTCTTAAGACTAATTACCCCTTAATTATAGTTTGAAAATAATATATGTCTTAAAATTAGATGCATGAATTAAAAATTAACTGTATTATCTTGTTATAGAATGGTAGGAATTTTAGACCTAATTGCAAAAATTATGCAGTTTTATTTTGCAGGGTGAAAACCTTAAGATTAACTCTGATTGTACCATAAGTTCTTAAAGTGGTTTGCCTGTCTCCAGGGTCTGAAGAAAGTGAACACAGCTTAAGTTGTGCTTATTCTTAATGTTCTGCAACCATATTTTTCTCTTCTAGAAACCAGGTGATGAGGAAAAAACTCATTTTATTTTTTAAAAGAAGAAATCATGCAAGAAAACAAAGGGTGAGGTCCTATCCTTGTTAACTGAAATTTGTACAGCTTTCCCATTCATGTCATGTAGGCATTCACTTTCCCATTAATAATTGGTCCTTGATGATATTGAGAACAAATGCTGATTTAGAAAGTACCTGTATGTGTGACTTAAATATGAGTCTAATCCTAGTAACATTGTAATACCACATTTAACATCATTATCAGATTAATTTCATTAGTCATTTATGTAATATTTTTATTCAGGAAAATGGTGAGTAGTCCAAGCGGTGGGGGGGAGGGGTAGGCTAAGTAGGATGATCTGCTTTCAGTCTGTTAGGACTCAAACAAGTGTCGGTAAGTTATGGTATACTGGTGAGACATTACTCTCTGTCCTTAGGAAAAACTAACTGGTCAGTGTCTCATTTAATTGTATAATTGCTGTCTAAAAGTTTATGGTTATAATCATAAAAATTGAGTTTCAGAGAATATCCTTATTTTTGTAATATGCTCATACTAACTTTACAAATACATTTAAATTCAGATTTTTAATAAAGTTAAATTCTTTGAACCTGTGTTACAAATCACCTTTTATTTAATGACCTGACAGCTTAATAAATTGTAAAGCTCAAGAAACACCAACTTTTATTTGGTATAAAGCTTCTGTAGTTCATATTTGCCAGTGTTAATCTTTTAGCTACTATCTTAAATAACTGGTGTTGACTCAAGAACCTATTAATATTAAGTGAGCAAACCAGCCTTTTTATTCAGTATTTTATTGTAATTCTGGTACTTGCTAAATTAGTCCTCTGGTGATGTAATCACTGAAGCATAAACTTTCTTTATGCTTTGGAGTAATTATAAATTTATGTGTTTACTGATTTGTTTAATAAGTGCTTATCGGTTGTGGATGATGTTGCATATATTATTCCAGAAAAGCAAGTCAGATAGCCATATTGTTTAGCTCTTAGGGAGCAGACATGTCAGCAGGCTGGTTCAGTATTGTGATCATAATGTGATCTCTTCTATGTAGCTGACTGGAAGTGTGTAAAATGGGATGCCTAAAGCAGATGTGAATCAGGGAGGGCCACTAAACAGCAAAGCCAATACTCTGTAAACTTTTACAAGCAGAGGGAACAGATTAAGTGAAATAGCTAATGTTACAGGCTCAGGGTGGTGATCAGTGATGCTGGGATTCAGTGACACGCACTGTTCTGGCGTTCACCTATAAGAATTTGTACGAGATTCTGAGGGCACTTGTTAAGTTTCTAAACTGAGGAGGTATAAAGTTCAGGTTTGTATTTTAAGAATTTACATCTGGGGTTATAAATGTAACTCAGTGGTAGAGTGCTTAACATGAATGAAACCCTGGATTGGATCCCTGACACCAAATAAACTGTTTGGTATCACATGCCTGCTGTAATTCCCACTCAAGAGGTTGAAGCAGGGAGATCAGAAGTTCAAGTCCTGTTCCGGTACTAGTGGGTTTGAGGCTAGCCTAATATATTGGAAACTCTGTATCAAACAACAACAAAAGAATTTGCATCTGGTTGCAACATTGAAAATGCATTGGAAGATCTGAACACTTACCTAGCATGGGCCTGGTCCTGGCTTCCATCTTCTCTGCTTTTGACAGCAACAGAAAGGATGTGGGCCATGTTTACTTGATGATTGCTTCACTCTGGGTGATGACAGTGTTGACTTTAATTAAGGTGATGGGAGTAGAAAGAGAAAAATGTGAAGTACACAAAAGACACGTGGATATTGGAAGGAGTGATGAGGGAACGGTATGAGAATAAATACTCTCCTATCCAGTCACTCTTAAATGACTAAAGTTACCCGTGTTCCTAAGACCCTTCTCACTTTCCTCTTTCAGGGTGTCAGATATTCACGTAGTTGTATGCCCATATGGAGGGTTCTTCTGCCTTTTATCTGTAGAAAACGGAATCATAATTCACTTATTTAACCAAAAGCACTAATTGTTGATTTTATGTTTTTTTTTTTTTACCAGATTTCCTTTTATGATGATGAATAGCTAATTCAAGCCTTTTCTATGCTAGAAAAAATATTTATAGTAGTTAACAAAAAGAAAAATTAAAGGTGAAAAGCCAGAACCTCTAATGACAGAGAAAGTGTTAAATGTGCATGTTTTCTCTGACAGTTTGGATAGGTACCAACCAACACAATGCCAAATAGTTGCCTTTAAGATTGATCAGCGCAATGGTTCTCAATCTGTGGGTCATGACACCTCTGGGAGTCGAACAACCCTATCACAGAGGTTACCTAAGACCATGGGAGAATGCAGATATTTACATTACAGTTCATAACATTACCAAAAATACAGTTATGAAGTAGCAACAAAAATGATTTTATGGTTGTTGGTCACCACAACATAAGGAACTGTATTAAAGGATCACAACATTAAGAAAATTGAGAACCACTGGATTAGATGATGAGCTGTGTAAATGTTTCTAATACTGCTTTCTTTTTGACAATGAAGGCATGTTATCAGGAAAATAAAAATAGATGGTCAGCCACTACCAGTGGTTGTTAATGAGTTTGTTAATTTGTATAGTGTCAATGGTCAGTAAAAATTCCAGGGAAACTATACCCTGTGTGTCCATCTAAGGAATTGCTCCAATGACCAAGAACAAATTGTCATTCTTAGCTGAGTCACACAAGCCAAGTGTACTTCTGTTCTCATCTTAAGAAATGGAATATATTGTAAAGGCTTACCATATCACAGAGTTCAGTTTAATTGTTATTAATTTGCTACGGGTGTTTGATAGGAACAAAAAATCTGCCAGCGTTATGATCAGCTCATGGAGGCATGGGAGAAAAAAGTGGACAGAATAGAAAATAATCCCCGGAGGAAAGCAAAGGAAAGCAAAACAAGGGAATACTATGAGAAGCAGTTTCCAGAAATTCGAAAACAAAGAGAACAGCAAGAAAGATTTCAACGGTATGTAGTTTCATGTTTAGTAATTGTAATTGTTTTCTTCAGATCATAAAGAATTTTTGGATTTTTGAGACAGGGTTTCTCTGTGTAGCCCTGGCTGTTTTGGAACTCCATCTGTAGACCAGGCTGTCCTTGAACTCAGACTCTGTCTTATCTCCCTCCCAAGTGCTAGGGTTAAAGGTGTGTGCCACCACTGCCTGGTAAGAATTTTTAATGCTGAACTTAAATTTTTACAATTACACTTTTTGGGGCTAGAGAGATAGATGGTTCAGAGGTTAAGAACACTGGTCTTCCAGAGGTCCTGAGTTCAATTCACAGCAACCACGTGGTGGCTCACAACCATCTGTAAGAGATCTGGTGCCCTCTTCTGGCCTGCAAGCATACGTGCAGACAGAACACTGTATACATAATAAATATATCTTTAAAAAAAATTAGCCTTGTTATTCATTTACGGGGTGCATGTGGGAAGCTCATGTGCCATAGTAATACTGATGTAAAGGTCAGAGGACCAATCATGGGAGTAGGTTCTATGCTTCCATTTAAATTCACTAAGAAATAATCCTCACTGGTTGGTAAGAAAGTTTTATATTCTACCTAAGAGCCCACAAAATAGTTTATGGGTTTGCCACTAGATCTGCGATCTGATGACCTGAGGACAATCCCATTTGGTGAATATTTTGAAATTTCTTTTAATTCTGTTTTTTTTTTTGTTGTTTTTTTTTTAAATTACTTTATGCATTGAGTGTTTCAACTACATGCATGTTAATGCACCACATGCACGACTGGTGCCCCTGGAGGCCAGAATTGGAATCCTCTGGAACTGGAGTCATGAGCTGCCATGTGGTGCTGAGAATTGAACTTGAGTCCTCTGGAAGAGCAGCCAGTGCTCTTTAACTGCTGAGCTGTCTCCAGCCCAAGTCTTTATTTCTTAAAAATATTAATTTCTTTTAAAATGACAGTTAGTAAGAACAGACCCGAATGTTCCTTAATAATCATAAACAGAATGAAACAGCATGAAATTTATTAATCAAAAAATTCTATGGGGCTAAAGAGATAGTGAGTACTTGTTATTCCTGTAGAGGACCTATGTTTGGTTATGTGGGATTTGATGCCCTCTTTTGGCTTCATTTGTTACCAGTCATGTGCATGGTAAACAGACATACATGTATAAAATAAAATTAAAAATAAGGCTTTTTTTTGTTTTTGTTTTTTGAGACAGGTTGCCCTGTGTCTTTGGAGGCTGTCCTGGAACTAGCTCTTGTAGATCAGGCTGATCCTCGAACTCACAGAGATCCACCTGCCTCTGCCTCCCGAGTGTTGGGATTAAAGACCTGCGCAACCACTGCCTGGCTGAAATAAGACTTTTTAAAAATAGTTTATTTTTGGGGGGGGGACAGGTTTTCTCTGTTTCCCTAGCTGACCTGGAAACTCGCTTTATAGACCAGGCTGGTCTCAAACTCAAAGATCCATCTGCCTCTGCCTCTGCCTCCTGATGCTGGGATTAAAGGCATGGGTCATCACTGCCTGGTGTAAGATTTAAAAACAAAAACAAAAACAAAAAACATATTTTGGGGGGTTTAGTAGCTAAGTTTTGATATCATCATTATTATTAATTTATTTTTTTAAAACAAGCTCTTTTTATGTAGCCTTGGATGGCCTGAAACTTGCTATGGAGATCTGTCTGTCTTCAGTCTTCCCCCCCAAGTGCTAGGATTAAAGGCATTTACCACCATGCACCACACTCTTTTTGCTTGTTTTACTTTTAGAGAGTAGGTATAAAACACCATCATTATTTCTCAGAAAAGGTACAAATAGGTATTTTGTAAACTCTTTAAACTTGACTTTTTTTATCTTTTTATTTATTTATTTATTTATTTATTTATTTTTGTTTTTTTGAGACAGAGTTTCTCTGTGGCTTTGGAGGCTATCCTGGAACTAGCTCTTATAGACCAGGCCAGTCTCGAATTCACAGAGTTCCACCTGCCTCTAACTCTGACTCCTGAGTGCTGGGATTAAAGGTGTGCACCACCACCGCCTGTCTCAATAATTTCTTTTTTTTTTTTTCTCAAGGTTTTTGAGGCAGGGTTTCTCTGTGTAGCTTTCGAGCCTGTCCTGGAACCAGCTCTTGTAGACCAGGGTGGTCTTCCACCTGCCTCTGCCTCCCAAATGATAGGACTAAAGGCGTGCACCACCAACGCCCAGCAATAATTTCTTTTTTAATACAAGTTCCCCATTACTGGTGCTACTATTTTAACTTGGATGTATAACCTTTTTTTTTTTTCTTGTAGTGTTAGTGATTAACCCTAGGTCCTGATACATTGTAGGGTCAAACACTTTACCAACTGAGCTTTAAATCCAACATGTAACTTAAATCTCATTGTTAACATTTAAATTTTTGCTAATTTGGCAGTGACTCATGCATGCTGTTTGAAAGTATTCACTGAATCTCGGGGTTTGTTTTTTGACTTCCTATTGTTTTAAAAAAAAAAATCCCTCCTATTGTTTAAAAAAAAAATCCTGCCGGGCATTGGTGGCGCACGCCTTTAATCCCAGCACTCGGGAGGCAGAGGCAGGAGGATCTCTGTGAGTTTGAGGCCAGCCTGGTCTCCAGAGCGAGTGCCAGGATAGGCTCCAAAGCTACACAGAGAAACCCTGTCTGGAAAAAAAACAAAAAATCAAAACAAAACAAAACAAAAACAAAAACAAAAAAATCCTGTTTAACAAAGAGGAGTGTGATGAAGGGAGACACCCAACGTCACCTTTGGTGTTTATGTGCATTTGTACACATTTACAGGCATACCTACGTTTCTGACATACACTTACACACATGCGCACACACAAAAACTATTTTCCTATTTTGTGTTGTATCTCATGGACATGATTTAGATATTGCACTACTGAGCTTAATAAGGTATGGTTAAATGCACAAGACCTGTACATGACCAGTATTCCAACAGATGGTACTAATTGGGACTCTGGGTTCCACAAAAACAAAAGCAAAAAAACCCATTAGAGGATGTGAATTAGGAACTGGAAGTGGATGTGATCAAGATAAGTTGCTTATGTGTAAAATTGTCAAAGAATGAATACGATATATTTCATTTTAAAGTCTCACTTTGAGCCAGTCGGTGGTGGTGCATTCCTTTAATCCTAGCACTTGGGAAGCACAGGCAGGCAGATCTCTTTGAGTTCAAGGCCACCCTGGTCTATATAGTTCCAGTATCAATGATAATTTGTCTTCATAAAAAGCCTTTAAATATATTTATATTTCTTTTCATATTTAGTGTTGGTCAGAGGGGAGCTGGTCTTTCAGCCACCATTGCTAGGAGTGAGCATGAGATTTCTGAAATTATTGATGGTCTTTCTGAGCAGGAGGTAAGAAAATTGATTAATTCAAGTTGATTCTTTAGTTATTTAAGCATTTCAGCACTGTAGCCCAGGGGGTAAAAGTTTATTACTATGTGAATAAGGATACCTTAGATAGTAGTGCTTGAAGTATTTCAGAGACTAAGGCTCAACCACTATAAGGTTTTAAGCAATGCGATTAAAATTTTTACAAAGATTGTTTTGTCATCAAGAGACCTGGGAAGAGTTAAGAAAATAGTTCTGATGGGCCTATTGGTCATGTGCCTTTAATCCCACCACTTAGCCAGCAGAGGCAGGATGATTTCTGTGAGTTTGAGGCCAGCCTGGTCAACAGCGGGAGTTCCAGGACAGCCAGAGCCACACTGCTTCGGGAAGCAGAGCCAGGTGGCCAGCCTTGTGATCTGTTCCAGAGCCCCATGCTCTTCTTTCTGTCCATTGAATTGAGTCTACTTCTCTCATAATGTTTCTACAGCCCTCAGTTAAAAGCTAAAGTTTACTAAAGGCATTGGGACTTAAGTGATGGAGTGAACCATCAAATTACTCAATCATATCAAGTTAAATTACTAGTGAGGGAGACAAAATTTTCTAATTAGTCTCCACATCCTGCCAATATTTGTTTAATTTACATTTTGAAGCAGTTGGTATGTGTTTTCCTCTGGGATGTGAAAATAGCCTGTTTATATGTGTATTTGTATTGGTACATGTTTTAAAGTTTTTATTTCATTTGTGTTTCATATGCGTCTATAATTATGTCAGTTTTTGTTACTTGAGTCATTAAGGAGGTAAAGTCGGATTTGAGCTGCCTCAAATCTCAAGACTATGTACCAATTAAAATAGATATGTGCTGGGTGGTGGTTGCAGATGCCTCTGATGCCAGTACTTGGGAGGCAGAGACAGGCAGGTCTCTGTGAGTTTCAAGCCAGCCTGGTCTATAGAGCATTTTCCAGGACAGCTTAGGTTATACAGAGACCCTGTTTCAAAACAAACAGACAAAAAAAATGGACTTTTGTCATTGGTTTTTGTCCTTTTTTTTCTCACTCCTGATACTGTTTTCTTTAGGAGTTTTAAAGTGACTTTTGCTCCTTTGAAATGTTAAAAATTCAGCCACAGAAATATGTTCCATACTTTGTAAGGCAGAAGATATTTCTATGCATTGTTAGCCCTCAGCATTTTTTCTTTCTTTCTGCCTTTTTTTTGTGTGTGTGTTCTTACAGTGTTATTGAACACATAAACATCATTTCTACCTATGCTCTGAGAGATACACTTTATTTTTTGTAATACATTTAAGTTATTTTTGGAAGGTATTTTCTGAAATCTTAAGTACATAATGTACATAATCTTGCACACTCTTGGTACAAGTGATACACACACAAACACACACACACACTCAGGAGCTTTAAAACACAACCATTATTCTATACTGGTTCTAAAATCATTGGAAAATGCATATTTGCAGCTATAATTTCTATAAAGACTAGATCTGCATTAAATTTCTATTCTTGCTTTTCTGTGGATTCCATTAGGATATATCTGAAAGCATTCCAAGGAAGCTTATCAGCTGAAGTGATTTCAAGCTAATGTGTCAATCCCAAACCCTGGTGTTCAAATTGATTGAATATACCCTCTGGAACTAGACAAGGACTTGACAACTTGGAAATATTTTTTGGCAAAAAAAAAAACCAACCTAAATTTAGATAAATATTATAGCTTTATAAGCAAGTTTTTTTTTAATGCAAGATTGTGTTTATAAATATCTTAAGTTATACTTTGGAAAAATATACATATGTAGTAGGTTAAACCAGCTTAAAATATAATGATAAGAGTGTTAGAATTTTATTTGATCACATAAAATTAGCAAGAAGTACTTAATACTATGTGAGTTAAATAATTTAAGATCAATGACTTTAAGGTCTTAATCCCTTTGTTCCTGTTTTTCTGTCTCTGAAGTCATGCTAAGATTGTTCTATGTATATGATGATGATAAAGGGCTGGGGCCATGCTCAAAGGATAAAGTCCTTGCTGTGCAAGTGTGAGGCTGGAGTCTCTGTAATGCCAGGTTGGCTGTGGTGGCTGCCCATGGTTGCAGTGCTTACAGGGTAGCTGGCAAGCCTGACTTGCTTAGGCAAGCAGTAGGTTCAGCTGAGAGACCCTACCTCAGTGAATATGGTAGTGAGCAACAGGGAAAACTTCCAGAGATGCTCTCTGGCCTCCACATGCATGGATGCCTCTTCTGAATACACAGTTTAAAAAAAAAAAAAAAAAACTAAAGAAAGAAAACTAAAGTGATGTTGAGACTATTGTTTTATATAGACTAGATAAAAATACTGCATTATTTTCCAAATACCAGTTTCATTAAGTATTCCTCAGAATAGTAATGGATAAGCTCAGTGTAGTAGTTCATACTTACACCTCATCTCAGCATTGAGGGGCTGTGGCAGGAGGATTGCTACAAATTTCAGGGCAGCCTGATCTATAGAATCATGGTATGGACTCCAGAATGGGACTCTGTCCAAAAAAGAAAGAAAAGATAGACAAACAAAATACCAAACAAAACCAACCCAAAGGTAGTTTTTTTTTTTTAAGTGAATTCTATGTTTGTAATTTACTTAATTTGGTTTAAATGTGTTAGAAATAATCATGTAACATGCTATGATATACGGCATTATTTTCATTAAACTACAGATATGTTTTTAAACTGCCAAAGTCTATAATCTTTAAAATTTCTAGTTTAAATATTACCCTAACTAAATTTCATTTATTTCTTGCAGAATAATGAGAAACAAATGCGTCAGCTTTCTGTGATTCCACCTATGATGTTTGATGCAGAACAAAGAAGGGTCAAGTTCATCAATATGAATGGGCTTATGGAGGATCCTATGAAAGTTTATAAAGATAGACAGTTTATGAATGTTTGGACTGACCATGAAAAGGAGATCTTTAAGGACAAGTAATTTAACTGTTAAATTATTATTTAATAGACGTTCATATACATTAGTAATTTTTTTTTACTTTTGAGTATCTATTTTCACAAAATTTTCACCCTAATTTAGCATTGGAATAGATACTGTGAGAAATAGAGAAGTTTATCTTCCTGTAATGTAAGATTGTAGGTGGAACAGTGGTTAACAGCTAAGAAATGGGGATGTGAGTTAGAGGACCACCTGGACTACATACAGAGTGAGTTCCAGGACAGCCTGGGCTACAGAGAGAAACACTGTCTCAGGAGGAAAAAAAAAAAAACAAAACCAAAAAACCTGGAAACAACAGGGTATATTGATATACAAATCCCCCCACACTCCAGAGGCAGAGGCAGGTGGATCGCTGAGTCCCAGGCTAGCCTGATCTACATGATGAGTTCCAGGACAACCAGGGCTACATAGTCTCAAAAAACAGACAAACTTCTCTTTAAAAATTCTTCCATTTAGCCAGATGGTGGTAGCACATGTCTTTAATCCCAGCACTTGGAAGGCAGAGGTAGGTGGATCTCTGTGAGTTAGAGGCCAACCTGCTTTTCAAAGCTACACAGAGAAACCCTGAATGGGTGGGGAAAATTAAATAAAAATTCTACCATTTAAGAGTTTTCTATCGATTCCATAATTGAGCGGGCAATGAGGAGTTACTTTGAATTAGGCTAGACACAATTCTTCCAGTTTTTATTATGCTGAAACATTTGTATATACATACATTTGTATATACATACATTTGTATATACATACATACTATTTTGATATTTATATTAGATAACTTCATGAAAGCATTTATTTTTATCACATCCTCCCTGTTATTCTCTTGTCCTCTTCTTCTTGTCAAATCTACTTTCTACTTTCATGTTCACTTAAAAAAAAAAGTGACCCATGGGTTTGTTATTTATTAAAGCACTATCAACTACTTAGAGCAGGAAAAAATAGCTCCCCTTTCTTATCAGCCATTAAACGCCAGTAGCTCCTCAACTGGAATTGCGATCTCAAGAGCCCCTGTCCCTTCCATGCTGGAATGTGATAGGGGTTGTATATGACACAGGACTTGTGCAGGTAACTTTTGCTTTGAGTTTGAGTGTGATAATGATGTCATATCCAGAAGATAGCATTTCACAGCACTCCTTCCCATCTTCCAGTTTTATAGTTTTTTTCTGCTTTCTTTGATGTTTCTTGAGCTTCTGGGGGAAATACATGATGTTATAGAAATCCTCTTTAGCACTGAGTGATGTATTCTCAGTACTTTTTTTGTTTTTAAACTCAGATTTATCCAGCATCCAAAAAACTTTGGACTAATTGCATCCTACTTGGAAAGGAAGGTAAGAAAAATCTTAGGCTGAAATGGTTTTAGGCTTAGGATGTTGCTTTGGATTTTTTTGTGTTCCAACAACCATCAGTAGTTAGTTAGAATTGATTTTTGCGAAGGATTATGATAGAGGAAAAGATTCTGCTAGACTCAATAATATAAAATATGTATATAGAGATGACTATAATTGCATTATAATCCCAAGCACAGAAGCTGGATATGGTTCAGTGGCTAAGAGTGCCTATTGCACTTGTAGAGAACCTGAATATGGTTCCTAGTATCCACATAAGATGGCTCACAACCAATAGTAGCTACAGTTCAGGACGATCTAACACCTCTGGCTTCCGCATACTTATGCATGTGCAAATACACATATTAGAAAAACATGTTGCTGGGTATGGTGGTACCTGCATTTAATCCTAGCACTGGAGAGACAGAAGGCCAGTCTGGTCTACATAGTGTGTTCTAGGCCAGTCAGAGGTACATAGTTGAGACCCTGTCTCAAAACAAAGTCTCAAAATTTTTTTTAAGTGAATGTTATCCTTAGTAGAGAACCAAAAGCAGTTTTCATCATTTATTAAAAATGATTTGATCTTCTGTTTCCCAAATCATTAATTATAATAACTTTTAGAAGTCATTAGCTGATTTCCTTTTCCTTTTTTTTTTTTTTGAGTCAGAAGAGACACTATTTTCCTATATAGGAGAAGGAGAATGTATAACTAGTTAATGAGAACACATTGAATGTTTCTGATGGAGCTTTGTGTCTTTACCATAGTTTGGTTCAAGGCAATTGTAGATGTCTTGTATGATAGTTCCCTTGTTATTTGTCTAGCCTAGATATACTTAAACTTAAGGCCATATGTTTTTGTTTTTAATTTGTGATTTGATTACACAAGAAAATTTTCTTAAAAACATTTTATTTACATTTGAACATGAAATATAAAAATATAAAATATTTTATTGTATAAATAAAAGCAAACATTAAGTAAAACTTTATTTTTCCATTACAGAGTGTGCCTGATTGTGTTTTATATTACTATTTAACCAAGAAAAATGAAAATTATAAAGCCCTAGTGAGAAGAAATTATGGAAAACGGAGAGGCAGAAATCAGGTGTGTTAATTTTACTAAATGAATGTTTCAAAATTGATGGAAATATGAAGACAAAAGAATATTCCAAACAGGTGTTATTTGCAATCCACAATTTAAAATATACTTGGGCTGAAGAGATAGCTTGGAGGCTAAGAGTGCCAACTGTTCTTGCCAAGTTTTATTCTCAGCACCTCTAAGTCTAACTCAAGGAGATCAGATGTCCTCCTCTTGCCTCAGTGGGCACCCGTACATGTCCACACACACACACACACACACACACACACACACACACACACACACACACACACAACACACACACACACTGTGTGTGTACACAAAATAACGTACATGTCCACACACACACACACACACACACACACACACACACACACACACACACACTGTGTGTGTACACAAAATAAAAGGCCAAGTAGGAATTTTATTTTATGTAAAAGCACTTAATGCTCTTGCAGAGGACCCAGTTTGGCTTTTAGCACTCCATGTCATGTGGCTCATAATTGTCTGTATATCCAACTCCAGAATATCTGATGTCTACATTCTGTTGTCCTTAGGTATATATGTATACACACAGTTACAGACACACACACATAAATCTTTTAAAAAATAAAAAATCCAGTCAGTGATGGTGCATGCCTTTAATCCCAGCCCCCTGGAGGCAGGTAGATCTCCATGAGTTTGAGGCCCACCTGATCTACAGAGAGAGTTCCAGGACATTCCGGACTACACAGAGAAACCCTGTCTCAAAATCAATCAAACAAAAAATAAGAAAGAATTTGTTTAATTATGGTGTACAATACATTCATTCACTCACACCCATTAAGTATGTCACTGTGAAAATACATTCAGATAGAATTTTTATGTTTTTTGTGATCAGTGCTGCCAGGCAAGTCATTGTTAAATAGTATGTTCTTTATTTTCAAATACTTGGTTTCTTTTCTCAGGAATTTTTGCTTTTCCTGTGTTGACACCATTTCTGTCCTTGTCTTTACTCCAGCATATTTTTACCTTTCTAAGTATTCAAAAACATATATCGTTTAGTAGTAATTTTGAAGTTGGAAGGATTTCTGCCTAAACTGTTAAGTAGTCAGTAGTTAGGAAGAATGTTTTAGAGAGGCTAAAATTTGAGTATAATGTTAAGAGCTATAGATGGAATTTCTGTCCCACCTAGTCCCTCAGCTGTTCAGCTCCAAATAGACACACAGAGACTTATATTAATTATAAACTGTTTTGCCAATGGCTCGGGCTTCTTCCTAGATATCTCTCTCTTAATTATTAACCTATAACTATTAATCTGTGAATTTCCACATGGCCTTATCTTACTGGAGAATGCCCAGCGTTCTGTCTTCCCGGTAGCTACATGGTGTATCCCTTGCGGTTCCTCTTTCCTTTCTCTTCCCAGAATTCTCCTAGTGTGGGTACCCCACCTATACTTCCTGCCTGGCTAATGCCTTATCAGCATTTATTTATCAACTAATAAGAGAAATATATATTCATAGCATACAGGACATCCCCCATCAGAGGGCTTTCTTTATACCTCTGCATGTTCTAATGATTTTTACTTACAACCTTGGTTTTTGCATTTGTGGGCAACAACAGTGACACTTACCTGTTAGTGTCAGTATGGAAATGTGGTGTATTGGCAAAATCTTCAGAGTACAATGTAAAGTACATAGGAAGTTCTCAATGAATAATAGCTGCTGTTGTCTTTATTACCATCACCATTGCCTGTTTTTCTTGACTGACAGCTTTCACTCTCTGAAAAGTTCAAAATTTAGTTATTTTTTAAAGGCATTAAGTATTAATATATTTTGAGAAGCTAGGTATAAGAAATTTTATTGCTTGAGTACATTTAAAAGAAAACATGCCTGGTAATAAAATAATCGAATTCCTTCTGCCCCTTTTACACTGTTAGATAACTAGTCACTTGTTTCTAGACAACTCAAAGTATCTAATAAGTAGGGATTCACTAATTTTTCTGTTTTATTAACTTGAGAATTTTGTTTTGTTTTATTCATTCATTTATTTATTTGTTTTGTTTTGCTTTGTTTTGTTTTGTTTTTCCAGACAAGATTTCTCTGGCTGTCGTGGAACTCACTCTGTAGACCCAGCTGGCCTCAGACTATCGATCTACCTGCCTTTGCCTTCAGTGCAGGGATTAAAGGTGTCTGCCACTACACTACCACCAGCTTAACTTGAGAATTTTTCATGAATACAAATAAGAGTGTATGTTTAGGTGTTAGGAATACAGTTAGATACAGCAGTGAGGAGTTTCCGCATCGGCTGTTTCTTGATGCTGCTCTAAGGTTCCCCAGTCAGTGAGCACATTTGAGTACAGATACCTTTCAGTTTTTCACTTTGAATTTTCATTGGTTTCATATTATGCTTTTTCATTTGTAGTGAATATCTTATTTCATGCTAGGAGGAACCTGCCTAGCTGAGTGAAACTTGATTTGTTGACTCTAAGTGTCAGTTTTAAAGGAAAGAAAAACCCAGACAAGAACTCCTTTCGTCTGTTGAAGGCACTTTGAGGAAAGTTTCCTTTTGAATGGGCCTATTCTGCTGCAGCCAGCCTGCCAGGACTATTGAGGTTAGAACCTATCACTTATACCCTGGACCACATATGCTGGTGGTTCTCTACATATTTGCCTAAAACAAAAGTAATTCCAGCCAGCTCTTGTTTAAACCAGAGGTATTTCCTTCTTTTAATGTCAGTGTTATGATAGGTCTTTATCAAATTGATCAGAAGTAAGGTTTAGGTTTCTGGTGGCTTTGCCACCTTCTCTTACTGCTACCTTACCAGCATGCAGAATGCTGAGTTAATCTCTAGAAATGTGTCCTATGCTTGAGTAGATTGTAATGCAACAAGGCTATCATTTCCACATTTTCTGCAGAGCTGGGAAATGCTGCCTTCTTCCCACTGGCTGGTTTAATGCAGTGGTGCAGTTACTCCCTTATACCAGGGAACTGAAATCAGATCTTGCCTAGATCTCAGGCATCAGGTAATGTTCGGGATTTGAAAACACCAAAGCGTGTGGGAAATAAAGATTATTTGTATCATTGAATTCTAGGGAAAGGTTAATCCTTTGCTTATACTTAATTGGTGTGACCCGTCGTGTATTTGCGTTATGAACTGTGTTATTGGCTACACAGCTGACATAGTGAACCAGAAGGAGGCTTTGTTAGCAGCATGCCATCTTGCTGCTTCAGAGCATCAGTTGATTGGTGCTGCATTTGCGTAGTGGTTGGGTAACTAGCATTTGAAACAGGTTTGTGCCCACCTCCTGCTAGATAAAGGAAATCCCAGCTGAGTAAAGCATCCCCAATTATAAAATAGATCATCTTATAGTTGTAAAATACATATTGGGGCCCAGCTGTTGTGGCACACTCCTTTAATCCTAGCACTCTAGAGGCAGAGGCAGGCAGATCTCTGAGTGTATTAGGCCAGCTTGGTCTAGAAAGTGAGTTTCAGGACAGACAGGGTACACAAAGAAACTTAGTCTCAAAAACAAAACAAAAACAAAACAAACAACAACAAAAACAAAAACAACCAAAAATCCCCACATATGGAAATCCCCCTGATATCTCAAACTTTTTTTTTTTTTTTTTTTTTTTTTTTTTTTAGTAAATATCCAGAAGCAAGTGAAACTTGGAAATTAACTAGGTTGAAAAATTCGGGAGATTGTATACAAGTGAGGGAATCATGGCCTTGGACTGATTTAGTAAGAAGTAGGTGCAGTACTTATAGCCTATGAAAAATTGATACAATAATGGGTCATAGGCCATGATGAAGACCAGTATATGACCAACAGTGACAGTGTGGGATTCGAGGGGCATGGACTGCAGGTGAAGAGAAGGCCTTCTGATTTTAGTGTCTGCAGTTCTACTCAGTACCTACAGATAACGAGGCCATTTGTGCCTTTTGCCTTTGGGAAGTTTAATGGGCATGACTGACCTAGGGAACCATGTTAGAAAAGGCATGCATTTTTACACCAGAACAGTAATAATACTAAAACACTAAGAAATGAATTATAAAATCATCTGTACCCTATAGGGAGTTCTCAGAAATTTCATCTGTAGTTTCAGAAGTGAGAGAAAATCATCCTAGGTAGATTGTATAACAGCGAGAAAGAAATATATTTTACTTATCAATCCTCTATCCAGGCTTTAAAATTAGTCTACTAAGTAATGGATATTAGCCTTGAATTTGATTCATGCTTTTCTCTTCTTCTTCCTTCCTCACTGCTTTGCTGCTCACTCTCACCTTGATGTTTTCCTTGTGCTTTCATGTCCCATGCAGTCTAGCGCTTTCTCACCCTTTGCTTCCCCCTCCCTTATGGCCTCCTCTTTCTCTCTCATGGTCCTAGTTTCAAACATGCTGACACACATTGGTCTTTAAATCTATGTTTCCCATGAGAGAAAACATCTTTTATATTGTCTGAGTTTGCCTTATTTTGCTTAACAGTGCCAAGATTTCAGTTTTTTCAGTGGTTAAATAAATTTAAATGTAATAGTATTGTACCACATTTACCCATTTATTTGTTGATGGGCATTTAGGTTGGCTCCATTTCTTAGTGGTTTCGACCAGTGTAGCTGTTAACACGGTTGTGTAAGGACTCCTCTGACTATCCTTAAGAGTCTTTTGTGTCTTTTTACTTAAAATGGTTAGTGGATCTTAAAATGGTTTCTGATGGAATCTTTAGTCCTTGGTGGTACTATTTTTGTTCCTCCATATTGATGAGGAAAGTCTGTAGTGATTTCCAGAGGGGTTGCATCAGTTACATCTCGTGTATGTCTGTTCCTTATCTTAAAGTGTTTTTCTCCAGCAGTTTCAGAGTTTCAGTTCTTACGTTAAGATCTTTCCTTCATTTCAAATTATTGTTATTTTTTGGCATATGAGAGAGATAGAAATAATTTTATATTTGTACATTTGGATATTCAGTTTCAAAGTACCATTTTTAAAAATGGCTGTCTTTTCCCAATACATGGTTTGACACCTTTGTTAAAAAGTAAGTGGTGGTAGTTGTTTGAGTATGGGTTCTCTATTTTATTGGTCCACATGTAAGCTTTTGTTACTATGACTCTGTGGTGTGATTTGAGATCAGATGTTAATATTGCTGGCATAACTTTTTCTGCTTAGAATTGCTTTGGCCATTCCGTGCTTTTTGTGTTTCCACATGATCTGTAAGATTGTTTATTCTTGTTCTATAATGACACTGGAGCTGGGCAGTGGTGTCACACACCTTAATCTCAGCACTCAGGAGGCAAAGGCAAGTGAATCTCTTTTAGTTTGAGGCCAGCCTGATCTATAAAGTGAGTTCGAGGACAGCCAGGGTTACACACAGAAATCCTATCTCACAAAAGAAAAAAAAAAGAATGTCACTGAACTTTTGATGTAAATTATGTCAGATCTTTCAGTAACATTGCCATTTTACCAGTTAATTAGTCCAATCTATGAACATGAGAGTTCTTTCTTCTAATGTTTTAATTTTGTTCTTCAATATGTTAGTATTTTCTCTCTCTCTTTTTAAAAAATATCTTAGTATTTTCATTGAAGTGTTTTCTTGGTTAGGTTTATTCTTAGTATTTCCCCCCACACTGTAAATGAGACACCCTCCCCTAATAATATTGTTCCAAGTGAATATTGTAATTTGTTGGAGAATACAGTTGGAGAAATCATTTCTTTTACTTTCTCGTATCTCACAAGTGATGGTTCGTTCTAGCAGCAGATTCCCCGTCCCTCACAAGAAGAAAAACTAGAAGAAAAAGAAGAGGATAAAGCAGAAAAAACAGAAAAAAAGGAAGAAGAAAAGAAGGAGGATGAAGAAAAAGAAGAGAAGGAAGACTCAAAGTGAGTTGAGTAGTTAGATGGTGTTAGAGTTACTTTTAGATTTGAACCTGTATCTATCACAGGTGTGAAACATGTGTGGAGTCCACAAGAACATGTGCTTTGGCTATCAGTTCTTGGCATGATGAAGTAATGCAATATTTTAGTAAACAGAATGATTGACTTAAAGGCCTTATTTGCCAGGCATGCCAATGTATACACATAGACACCCCCCCCCCTTTTTTTTTTTTTGATGTTTGTTTAGAGACAGGGTTTCTCTGTGTAGTCCTGGCCAACCTGGAACATTCTCTGCAGACCAGGCTGGCCTTAAGCCTCTACCTCCCTGATTTTTATCTTTTTGACTTTGATTTTTGTGGGGCCTACCACCCAGCTCCCATTTAAGTCACACACCGAGAGACCTGTTATTACTTATAAATGCCTGGCCTTCGCTTGTCATATTTCTTACCAGCTCTTCTAAATTTAATTTACCCCGACTACCTTTTAGCCCTCTGGACTTTTTCTATTTTCTTACTTCTTTATGTCTTACTCATGGCTGGCTAGGTGGCTGGGTGACTGTCCCCTGATGTCCACCTCTCCTCTTGCTTCTTCTCTCTCTTTCCAGATCTCTCTTCCAATTTATTTTCTCTGCCTGCCAGCCCTGCCTATCCTTTCTCCTGCCTCACTATTAGCATTCAGCTCTTTATCAGACCATCAGGTGATTTATACAGGCAAAGAATCACAGCTTAACAGAGTTAAATAAATGCAGCATAAACAAAAGTCTAATTTTTACCACAAAGAAAATAAACTCCATATGTAGTTTTTTGATACCATCATCTTCTCTGAAGTAGATTGGTGCTGCTAGGAGCAGATGTGTCTCATTTTCATAAAAAATGTCATGTTTTTAAAATATCTTAAGTGTCATATTCTGTAGATCTCTAAAGTGTTCGAAGACTACCTGTCTATCTAAAATAATATCTGTTTTGACCTTGAAACCATACCTAACATGACTTCAAATTTGATTGTAATGGGTGACTAACTACTAACTTGCATGTCGTTAAGATTTCGTAATAACTTTTAATGACTATCAATTTACATTGTTGTATGAGCTGTATAGGTAAGAGTAAAAGCACAAAAATTACATCAGATTTGTATCAATATAAAAAAATCTATACCAATGCAAAATATTTAAAGACTAATAGTTGCTTTTTTTGGTTTAAAAGTAGATCCAATCATCTACCCTTTTATCCTATTATTTTTATATCCCCCCTTTTTCTTTTCAGAAAGAAATCCTTGAATCTTAAACTCCTTTGTTCAGCTTTTTTCCTGACCATTATCATTAATAACTTGTAACAACCCCCCTTAAATGATAATAAATATCCATAACCCATCTTTTGGGAATGTGCACATACTTCTCTAGATTGTTTTCTGTTGTTTGTGGGTGCTGTTATCTTCAGGGAGCCCTGAGAAAATTGAGATAATAATGAAGTCCCAGCTGGGTAGTCTGTGAGGATAGACTGCTAGCAGCCTTGAAGCTGTTCTGGATGCTGCATCATCTGGGCCATCCGTTTTCATTGGTGTCTAGCACCCTTGCTCTGAAAAATACATAAACTTTTAAAGGTAACCTTCATATCTGCATTAATATAAGTATAGACTGTTCATTGTATATGAGCCCGCCAAAGATGAATTTTGTTATGTGCTTGAGCAGGTAAAATATACGTCATGTGTACTGAGTCCTGGGATTAAAGGGCTGTACCACCCCTGCCTGGCCTTTATGGCTAGCAAGTATGGCTGCTGGGATTAAAGTTGTGTGCCTCCACTGCCTGGCTCTATGGCTGTGGCTAGCTTTGCATTTTGATCTCCATTGGCTTTATTAAAATAATATATTATTACATAATACTAACTCTTCCAACTTAAATTATTTTATTAATCCATGTATTGCCAAGTGGCTCGTGGCTTTACTTGTCCTCCAGCATGTCTTGCTCCCTCAGTGTCTCCTGGTGACTCCAGACTCCTTTTTCTTCCCAGCATTCTCCTAGTCTGACTCTCCTGCCTAACCTTATTCTGTTCAGCTGTCAGCCAGTCAGCTTCGTTATTAAACCAATCACAGTGACATATATTCACACAGGGTAAAGGAATGTTCTACAGGAGTTCTTATTTCTGTTTTCTTATTTTGTATAAATAATTTGTTTTCATTTTGTTAAAATGGGAAAAGAAAGCAAATCTAATGTACACCCATCATTTTGTCAATCAGTTGCTGCCAGCTGTTGGTACTTTTGTATGTTTATAAGGGCATGCTGTGGGAGGAGCCTTAGGAACCAGATTATTTCTTCCCAGTGACTGAAACGGAGCAATTTTAGTTTGTGTGCTGCTCATGTGACTGATGTTAGACAAAAGTTCAGTGGTTGTAGAGGTCATTATGTGTTGGTGCATTTAAACAAGCACATGCAATTGTGTGTAATCACGATGTAGAATGTGTCTACCATCTTAATATATTTCCTTGGCTTTCTTAGTAGTCAGGTTTTTCTGTCGACTCTTAGTACCTGATTCATAGTGTTCTAGAATTAATTATAAATTGAGTTGACCTTTTATCACTATAAAAAAAACACCTCATGAATCAGCTTAGAAATGGAAAAAGTTTTCTTTTGGCTTACAGTTTTAGAAGTGTCAGTCTGATTGATTGATTCCATTAGTGGTTTCACAGAGAGGGAGGAAGAGAAGAAAGAGGGAAAGAAGATCTCTCAAAATTCCCTTTATTTCCACCAATGCCATAAAGACCTTCTGCTAGCTTCTATCTCTTCAAAGCTCTAGCACCTCTGGACATTACCCATTATGACCAAGTCTTTAACACTTAAACTTTTGCAGGACATTTAGAGTGTGTAGACTGGTTTCTTTTACTCAGCTTAGCACAAGTAGAAGAATGTATTTTTGGGATTCATCTTGGCCATTTCATATTTCAGTAGTTTATGCCTTTAAAAATATTTATTTTACTATTTTTATAGACCTCTCAGAAATACTCCTATTTTTTTCTGGTTTTTGTTCTATTTTGTTTTTTTTATTTAACACCATGTAAGTCCCCTGCATGGTTTTAGAAGAAATCAGGGGCTAGAGAGATGGCTCTGTAGTTAAGAACACTGGCTGCTCTTCGAGAGGACTCAGTTTTGATTCTCAGCACCTACATGGTAGCTCACAATAATCTGTAGCTTCAACTCTAGGGGATCTGATGGCCTCTTCGGCACTTTGCCAGTGCCAGGCATGTACATGGTACACAGACATAATACTAGGTTTAGGGTTAACATTTTCATACCACATAGTCAGTGGTTCTTCTCATAAAGAAATATATCTTTTTAAAGGTATATTTTTGTTTGTTTAACTGTTTTTGTTACAGCTTTTAAAACTGCCTTAAGGTGATTCTACCTTTTTCTTAAAAATTCTAAGTTACTTAACATGTATTTACAGGTAATAGTATATGGTGCAGGTCTTAGGATGAAAAAAATGCAAATGTTATGTACTCTTCTCAGTTTGTAAGTAAGAGGAGAATACTAGGCAAGATAGAAGCAGGGTTGAAAAAAGCTTGAAAATACAGATTGAGCAGAATCAGTGAGATGCATTGGAAGACACAGACATGAGTAAGTAGGAAGATAAATAGCTCACAGTTAATGTGGCAGAAAAATTGGTGTGAATCGCTGTACACTGAGAACTAGGCAGTGATTTCATTAGATTGAAGGGGAGGAATAGAAGGTAGATTGTCTTTGGATTTATTTGGTAGAGCCTTAGTGAAAGCTGAAGTTGTTAGATTTTATTCAGGAGATGGGTGAGCTTGTAGGTAGGGAGCAGAATTTGTTGTTTATTATCTAATTGCTATTGCCAAGTTAACTCTTTTTCCTGATTCTGACTTAGACTATGATAGAATCATTCTTGAAGCATGTGTTTATTAGAAGAGAAGATCTGTTTTTTACTTGAACAGTTTACTACAACAGTTTATCTATTACTTGAAGCAGTTAAATTGTAAAAATAAACAGCATATTCCACTGATTCTTGTGAGTACTTTGAAAAATGCATTTTCTCATTCTTTGTAAATTTCTTACATGCACACAGTGTATTTGATCATACTACCCTCTAAGTCCTTTCAGATATAAATTACTTTAACTATTCTATTTTCAAATGTAACACGTATCATCAGTAGTACAGAGGATGGTCTTCAAATACTCAGATATTTCTTATAGTAATAATACTATTAATAATATTCACCATTAATTATATTTACTTAAGTACTTGAGACTATAAACAAGCACTTTATAGACTGAGGGAAGTTTCCACATAATAGTAATAAATTTGTATTATGTTCCAGGTAGTGTTACTAACTTCTTCAATTAATACCTTTAATCCTTGCAACTACTCTGTGAAATATATTATCACTAACAGTATTTTACAGCAGAGCGAACTGAGACTCACAAAGGCTCACAGAGGCAGGGTAGCTTCCCAGGGTTTGTCAGGGTTCATAAGTTACAGCTCTTAGAAGAAAGAACTCAGGGAGCCTTATCAAGAAGCTGTTCTGCCAGCATGGAGCTAGTTCATTCAGAACACTGGATTTGGTTTAGTAAAATAGTATTGTGGATTATTAGTACGCAATAGGTATCTGTCATGAGGATTGTCTGTTTTAACTTCATTTCATACAATAGACTTTTAACAGAATTTAAGCAAAGGCAAAACTCTCAGGCCTTTTGCCTTCTGATGAAGTCTGCTGTTCCATTTCAGGTCTCGGCTGGCATCTGAACTGGTGCTGCTGTCATCTGATATGAATATCTGGTTTTAAGTTAATTCACATGAAATATGTTTAAATTTTAAGTATTTATATGTGATAAAAGTCTTTTGACATGTCTTGAGTAAGTCAAACTAATGAAAATCTCGAGTTTTTCATAAAAGTTTAAAAAAGAGATTACATAAGTTTATGGGGGGGGTTCTATTTAAAAAGTCTTCTTTGCTGTATCTATACTTTTAAATCACAGAAGCTTTCATTTGCTTTTGTTTCTAGAGAAACTGCCAAGGAAAAGGATCGAACGGAAGGCACAGCAGAAGAAACTGAGGAAAGAGAGCAGGCCACGCCCAGGGGACGAAAGACTGCTAACAGCCAGGGGCGCCGGAAGGGCCGCATCACCAGGTCCATGACAAGTGAAGCAGCAGCTGCCAGTGCTGCTGCAGCCACTGAGGAGCCCCCCCAATCCCTGCCACCACCATCAGAGCCCAGTTAGTTGAAGAGATTGCTTTGTTTGGGGTGTAATCTTATCGGTTTTTGTTCGAGTGATAAAGTAGGTCAGGGCCTGCTGTTTTGATAAGCAAGGCTGTTCTTTAATTTATTAAACTTGAAAGTAAAATGTTCATTCATTTATGTATGTGTTTGTGCATCTGTCTGTGTAAGTGTTGGTGCATATGGGCCACTGGTCATGTATAAAGTTCCTAGAACCTTATATGATTGAACTCTGATTGACAGGCTTATAGCACAAGTGCCTTTACCCACTGAGCCATCTTGCTGGTTCAGTTTTACAATTTTCCAAAAATTATTTTAATGAAGAGTTACATAATGTGATTGTATATCTCTCCTCTCTTTAAAAATTTTCTTGAGATTTAATTATTTTTATTATGTGTGTGGGTGTTTGCCTACATGTATGTCTGTGCACCGTGTGCATTCCTGGTGCCCTTTAAAGTCAGAAGAGGATGTTGGGCTCCCTGGAACTAGAGTTAAAGACAGTTCTGAGCTGCCATGTGGGTGCTGGGAATTGAACCCAGGTCCTCTGTAAGAGCAGTGGTTTACCTTTTGATCTTTCCAGCCCCAGTTTTATAATTTATAAGTATTCATAATTTTCATTTTACTTGTTAAATACCTGTGCTATATTTACATATGCATTTCCCTTCTGTTGAGTAGTTGAACTGTCTCTTTTCTCCATTTTAAACCAGTATGGATAGCATACAATGAAAGATGTCTTCCTGCACTTAACATGTTCTGCTAAAGTAAGGAATAAATTCTTAGGCAAGATATACTAGGCTTAAAAATAAAATTATATTTTTTCTTGTATAAAGTATTGTCACATTATTCTTTAAAAGGATTAAATACTGATGCATATTGTACAAATGACAAGTGTGATGCATTGGACAAAATGAATGAATGAAAGGGAGGGTGAAAATGGGCCAGGGCAGGTCATGGTAGACTTGGCTTTCCCGTGGACTGTGTCTTCCTTTGCTGCAAAGCAGGGAGCTTGCAAAGAATTTTCAATAAGTGAGTGATCTGATTAGGTTATATGCAAAGATGATCCTGGTGGCACAGGAAGGAAAAAGCTCTGTGTTCTTTTGTTGTTGCAGTAGAGGGGAGAGGAGGAGTTTTGCTAAGCTGGAGGTAGAGTTTCTCTCACCAACCATGTGGCCAAAGGTAGAACTTTGCTATCTAGTTTGCTGTTGAGAGGCTGATATTATCTAATTTTATACAAGATAAATAAATTATCAATTACGTGGTTTTTTGAATATATGGTTCAATTTTGATTTCTGTAGCCTAAATTGTTTCTTTATTTCAGTTTCTACTGAGCCTGTTGAGACCTCACGATGGACTGAAGAAGAAATGGAAGTTGCTAAAAAAGGTAATAACAATTTTTAAGGTTTGGAGTAGGTTTTTTTGTTTTAAGATTAGTAGTGAATGAAATCTTTTTTTTTTTTTTTTTTTTTTTTTTTTAAATTGAAAGTACAGGCCAGGGGCTAGAGAGATTGCTCAGCAGTTAAGAGTGTTGCTGCTCTTCTAGAGGACCAGTTTCAATTCCCAGCACTCCAGTACCAGAGGATCCAGTTCTCTGGGTTCTGTGAACACCAGGAATGTACATGTTGTATAGGTATATAAGCAGGCAAAAAACCTAATGTCACATGTGCACACCTGAGGGCAAGTGCGGCGCACACACAAAGACTAGGCTGGCTGTGGCCACTTAATAAGTTCAAGGTCAACCTGGGCTGTGTGACAAAACCTCATCTATACCCCTCAAAAAGACGGCAAATAGAATTTTATAGCAAACTTAAGAATTCTTTTTTGATGATGTAGTTGAAGATGTTCATGTTTGAGGAATTATAACTCTTTCTGACTTTTATCTTGATTATTATTGGAGAGAAGGGTGTTATTTTCATGTTTCTACGATAGTTGTGATTACATGTGTTAGAAATTCTTTGGGCATAAATTTTCAGTGTGAAATCTACATTTCTATTGCAAGTTGATTGAATAGAATGTAGGCTATTTTGTCTTGTATTTGATTAAGTCTTTCTTATAAAAGTTGGTTAGTTTAGTGTGTATGCATGACATATACAATGGAGCGTATGTGGAGGTCAAAGGAATCCTGTTCATGCATTTTGCTATTGAGGCAGGTTCTCTTTGTTGTGTTAAATATGATTCCTGCCTTATGGGGTGTGTGCCACTGCTTTGTATGTGGGTTCTGGGGTTCAAACTCAGATCATTAGGTTCATTCAGCAAACACTGTACCCACTGACCCTTGGGTGTTGTTTCTCAGGAGCTGCATGTCTTCTTTTAAATTTTAAAAAATTTCTTAATGTTAACACACACACACACACAAACACACACACACACACACACACACACACGTATATACGATTAGGATGGATGGGTGTTATGGTGTGTATGTTGGGGTCAGAGGACAACTTTCTGGAGTTGGCTCTTTTTGTCTATCTTTGCCATGACTTGAACGTAGTTTTTAAAGCTTATGGTCCAAGCTCGTTACCAGCTGAGCTATCTCTCCAGCCTGACTACCTAAGGCTCACCAGTTAGGCTTATATGGCTGTCTAGTGATCCCCAGGGATTGTCCTGTCTCTTCTTCCCAAGTTCTGTTATTATAAACAGGTGCCATTAGAACCAGATTATTTATTGTTGTTATTATTCATGTGTGCCCACATGTGAACATGTATGGAGGTAAAAGAACAATTTTTTTGGACTCATTCTCTGGGTTTTGAAGCCGTCTCCCTTGTTTATGTTGCTGGGTTTCTTATGCAGACTTTCTGCCCCATAAGTTGATTTTCTTCTCTGTTCTCCAACTCTCTTTAGGAGTCATGGAATTAAAGATGTGTATCATCACATCTAGCTTTTTATGTGGGTTCTAGAGATTGAACTCAGATTGTCAGGCTTACGGGATATGCAGTTTTACCAGCTGGGCTTCTTCCCTAGCCCCATACCCACACTTGTGTATGGTTGTCAGGATTGAAATGCAAGTCTTTTGATTCTGATGGAGTTATTCTCCCATTCCCCATCATATATGTCATATAGCCTCAAACTTAGCTTTGAACTTCTGGTCTTTCTGCATCAGCCTCCGAAATATTGAAATTACAGGTGCATGCCGTACCTGGCTGGTCTTCCAATTTTCATTGTAAAGGGAGCTATTTATATTTATCTTCAAAACGGATGTTTATATCTATTCACTATATATCTAATTTTATATAGCTCTCTGTATATTTATATATTAATTACATATGTGTATTCCCTAAACACATATGTGTGCTTGGATATATTTGGTGTGTACAGAAATACTAAATTGGTGTTTATTTATTTATTTTGGAGTTTAAACCCAGGGCCTCATGTATGCTAGTTAAATGGGTTACCCCTGAATTCTTTGCCCAGCCTTCATTCATGGTGAATCTTTAAAAAGGTGTTTGTGTATTAACTAACAACAATTTCTGTTTATAAGTTTCATATACATGGAAAATTTATATTTGATTATTATCTCTAAGGATCTTGTAATACCAGTTTCTCAGTTTCTAAGTATCTGAGCCATTACAGTAGATCTAGCTGTGTCTTTATCCCTGTGGGAAATCTATGTGAGAGACAAGATTTAGCTTCTCCCTAGCAAACATGTTAAATTTGGGGGAATAAAGAAATATAAGTGAGTTTAATGCCAGTAAGTATTTCAGTAGGTATTGACATATATTAGCAAGTAACTGAAGGTATACTTTTAGTGTTGTTGGTTTAACTTCAGTATTTTATAAGTAAGTTGCTTTAGTATTTCTCTTGCTTGTTTAAACTGGTGACTAATCACTTAATGTTTGATCTGTTTTGTAAAACGCAGGCCTAGTAGAACATGGTCGTAACTGGGCAGCTATTGCCAAAATGGTGGGAACTAAAAGTGAAGCTCAGTGTAAAAACTTCTATTTTAACTACAAAAGACGGCACAATCTTGACAACCTCTTGCAGCAACATAAACAGAAAGTGAGTAGGATAGTTGTGGTAAGTCTTCTGTTTATCAGTTTTTACTTAAAAATGGTTTGATCACCAGAAGCCACTTGGTAGAAAGAAGGAAGCTATCTTTGGCTTCCATAGTTATGATATGTGTGGGTACACACATACACACTTTATCTTTCATAATAAATAAAAATGCAAGTTTAAAAAAAAATCTCGGGGTTGGGGAGATGGCTCAGTAGTTGAGTACTGGTTGCTCTTCCAGAGGACATGGGTTCAATTCCCAGCACCCATATGGCAGCTCATAACTGTCCAGTTCCAGGGGATCCAACACCTTCACACCAATGTACATAAAATGAATTTAAATTATTTTTAAAAAGTCTCAGTCTAATCATTTTAGTCATAAAGACTTTAATTGTTTATCTGTTAATCTGTCAAAAAGATCTCAAGAACACATTGCATAATTCTCATTGCGTAATTGTCACCTCTTAGTATTGCATATTATTTACAAGATTGAACATTCTGTTTTACCAACAAAAATCTCTGCCCTCTTTAGTCATAAACGAAAGGTAATAGTAACACCAAAAATAATTTGTTGCCTGTACAATTGTATAATGTTTTAATGTTTATTGAACCATAATAATGTCCGATATTGAAAATTACTTAAGCACATGCCTTTAATCCCAGCACTCAGGAGGCAGAGGCAGGATGATCTCTGTGAGTTGGAGACTAGCCTGGTCTAAAAGAGCTAGTTCCAGGACAGCCTCCAAAGCCACAGGGAAACCCTGTCTGGGGGCCGGGGCAGGGGGGGGGTGGCAAAACGTAACCAGGGATACATTCAGTGTATACATTCAGGTTTTCAAAAGTAGAATGTGTAACTACATGAAGCTATGCAAGACCTCTTAGGTGTGCACACAAAAATTTTAAGTATGTATCTGCTTATCTAAAGGAGTAAAAAATGTACCAGTCAGTATATTCAGAATGTCTAGCTATTTTGGAATTATGAGAAGTCGGGTTTTCAAATACAGTTTTCTGTCTCCTACTTGTCATGTTTATATTACCTTTGTTAGAAAGTGAGTATATATCCTTTTTATTGGAAAGATAAATAGTATCTCTATTGAAGGTGGTATAAAGTTTGCATTTTCCAAAATTTTTCAGATAAAGCTTTTTGCAGAGTATAGGGGTTGAAGCAGGGTCTCTTGGGATAGCCCAGGTTGGCCTAGACCTTGAACACCCTGCCTCTGCCTCCAAAATGCTGAGATGTAGATGTCAGTGTGATTCAGTGGTAACTTTTGATAGGTTTCATGAAAGTCATCCATTGCCCAAAAGGTCTGTTTTTGGTTGACAGGTATTCCCTACACTTGAAGCACAGATTTTGTCACACCCACAGGTTTCCTGACTACCATGTGCATCTGTTAGAATTCTGTATTGTTTCAAGAATGAAATGTTTTGTTTTTTCCCTTTTGGTGATTTAACTCATAATAATTGAATTACTGTTTCGTACCTTTAGGCTTCACGAAAACCTAGAGAGGAACGAGATGTCTCTCAATGTGAAAGCGTTGCTTCCACTGTTTCTGCTCAGGAGGATGAAGACATTGAAGCCTCTAATGAAGAGGAAAATCCAGAAGATAGTGAAGGTATCTCAGAATATTACTCAAACCCGAAATTCAAGTTTAGTTGTTGATTGTTTAGGAATTGCGTCACTGAGGAAATAGGGTTTCAGTACATTCTTGGTCTAGGTTTGAAAGTAATACATTTATTCATTTGGTCAACAAGTATTTATTTCTGTGTACCTAAGATTGTACAGGTGGTACAGTCAGAAGAGTTTGACAGGGATCCTCCTGCTTCAGATATTTAGTCTTTGCCTTCCTCTGTGTATATCATTGCCAGATTTACTCACTCAGTTGTCCTAAGTTAATATTTGTTTTATTTTGCTGCCTTGAGGCTGTTTTTTTTTTTTTTCATATTTTAAGGTTTACATATCATACTTAGCCTTTTCATGCTTCAAGTCTGGATTACATTAAAACTCTGAGCAGAAATAACACCCACCTAAGAAACCAAGGTACAGTTGCTGAAGTAGATGAACGCAGCTTCCTGAAATGTGGAAATTGGACATTTGCTAGTTATTACTAAAACAAAGGCACAAATCATATTTCAGTTTATATTGCTACTCATCTGTATAAATTTCCTTTGTAAATTGAGTGTTTCTGCTGTGAGGATTCTTCAAATATTATTTGGTATATGCCCACTTTATTTCCTTTTTTATGTTTTTAATTAGAGATTAAACTGTGTATATTTAGGGTTGTTGGTATTTTCCTTGTCAGCTCTTATATAAGCTTAGGAAGCTCTGTACATTACAATTTTAGAAATACTGATTTTGTTTATCTTTTCTATGCCATTATTGTCTTTTAACCTTAAAATTGTAAACTTGAAATGGGTTTTAGTTTTTTTATAGTAATCCAACTTTTTCTCCAGTTTTGTTTTTGTTTTTGTTTTTGTTTTTTTTTTTGAAAAATGGGGCAAGTAATGTAAGTGTAAAGGTGTACTGGAGCAAGCTCACCTTTAGAAGAGGCCCAAGAGTCAGGACTGAGAATGGCACAGGGCAACTTGATGTGTTCATAAGCATCAGTCACTTTGTGATGAGCACTCTCATTTTCACAGCTGTGTGTCTGTTAAGTACTATTCCCTATGGTTACAAATGTGAATAAAACCTTACTAATTTCAGTTATTTGCAGTTACGGTGTTTAACAAACAGTAAATGTTACATTTAACAACTTGAGTGTTAGAAACCATGTCAACGTAACTTTTATTAAACTATAGTTTTATAATTGTTCTATTTTATTAATTTTTTTATTGTGCCTAATTTTTAAATTAAACTTTATCATAGCTATGAATGTATAGGAAAATACCAGAGTCAGTACTACCTGAAGTTTCATGAATCTGCAGGGGATATTGATCAGTACTCCCTATGGGTAAGGGGATAGCTGTATTAATCTCTGGGCTACCATAATAGAGCACTATACAGTGAGTGGGTTACATACTACAGGCATGTATTTTTACAGTTCTGGAGGTTAGAAGTTCAAAGTCATGGTGCTAGCAGGGCTCCCTTCTGATGAGATTCCTCTTCCTGGCTTGTAGACTGGATACCTGCTGCCTTTATTTTGCCCTCTCATAGCCTTTATGTGTGTATTTCTGGTATCCCTTTCTTTGAACAATAACCCACCCTTATGACCTCATTTGACCTCACTTATCTGTAAAGCAGATGCAGTCTATCTCTGATGCAGTCACATTGGAGGTTCGGAATTCAACATTGGACTTATGAGGAGGGAACACAGTTAGTTCAGTCCACAGTAATGTTCAAACCTAGTTTCATACCTTTTATCCATGGGCAAAACATAAGATTTAAACCCTGCAGTGGCTCAAATTCAAAACAAGTTATTTCACTTCTTCATGTTTTTGTTTTGTTGTTACTTTGACTTTTTTTTTTTTCCACTTGCAAGTATGAAAATAAGATAGCATATGAGTTTGATTTGATGTTCATATTATGGGCATCCTGTGATCTTGTGTCTTTTTAGCTCAGCTTCTTTTGCAAAGTGTCCTAGAGAATTAAGTTACTAGAGTTTACATGACCTATGACCTCATGTTTCCTGCTGACCCCCAAGAGGCACCATTGATGACTTCCCTGTATTATGTGCAAGGCCTTTGTGAGTAGAACATTGAAGGCAGCTAGCTGGTTGTAGACACGATAATTCCTATGTTCTCCTAAAATGTCAAGCTGCATATTTACCTAGGGTGAGAAGAGTTAAATCTGAAAAACTGAATTTTACTAAAATCTGGAATTAATTCTTAGATTCTTGTTCTAAGTCATTAAGGGCTTGCTCATTTATTTCCTTACTTTTAGAAAAGAAAGGTTTGTTTAGCTGTTGCTTTGTGAAGTAGTACTAGCTAGTTTTCTGTGGTTCTGAAGATGATACCGAGAAAGGGCATATGTTGGAATCTTTTAATGTTTTTAGGATAAGTAACTTTTAATTTTCCTCATTGTATAATCAAAACTAAGGGTTAAGTTGTGCCTTTTGATAGCTTTTCATCATTTTGTTATCTGATTTTTTGGCAATTGCTGCTATTTATTAAGCTTTACCTGAACTCTAGCACAAGCATCTACCTTTTAAAAGTTTCACTTGTATACCTAAAAGCCACTTCAAAGTTGATGTCCAGAGCAAATATTATAGTCCCACCAACAGGCTGCTGTTTCTCACCATCCTTAGCTGTGTCAGTTACTTAACTAAAATTCTCTTATCACCCATAAAGTCAGTCAACAGATAGTTCCTGCTCTGTTTTACGTATAATCTGGATATGCAGTCAAGTCTCCTTATTCCCATTGCTGGTCTCTCCTCTGTGGTATATTCTTGTTTGAGTTCCTTTGTTCTTTTGGTTGTATTGTTTTTTTTTGTTTGTTTTCTACCCAGAAGCTGGGTTTCTCCTTGTTTAATGTAAATCCAACCAAACTTAATCTCTATTCCAAAGTCTGAAACACTTCTCCATTTCCTCAAGAATACAAACCAAAGGCAGCCTTGGTGACTGACAGGACTACATGGGTTTACTATTGAGCTTTTTGTGGATTGTGTTTGTTTGCTCTCTGTTCCAACCATGCCCTTTACATGTTGTTTCTGAGCAGAATAATCCCATCCTGAGCGTTGATACTTTCTGAAAGCTGTACATGAATTCTCCCAGATCTACCCACAGTCCACTTTTTCTCATCCTTTAGGGACCTTTTCAGGACATTTCTTATCCTTTAAAGTCCCTCCTCTCACTGCTTATTTGGTTTATATAGTCACTGTGTCTATTGCTTTTTAGTATACTTGAAATATTTATTATTCATTGTTTATTTCACATTAGAATGTAGGATCTATGAGAATGTGCAGTTTGTGTGGGTTAAAGACATGGCTCAATGATTAAGAACACTTTGTGCCCTTACAGAAGAACCACATTTGGTTTACAGCACCCACATGGTGGCTCACAATTATCTCTAGTAACACCAGTTCTAAGGGGATCTGATGCACACTTCTGGCCTCCTCAGACAAGTGGTATATACACCAACACAGGCAAAATACACATACATATAAAAGAAAAAAATTTAAAAATATATATATATCATTTGATTTATTTTCAGTGTTGTGTCTCCAATACCTCAAACAACTCTGTGCACATATATATTTGGATAAATGAAAAACTGAATTTCTAGTTTTAAAATTTTTCTGTGTCAAAAATGTTTATTCATAGATGGTCATATAATACTCGATTTTCCATTTCAACAGTTTAGTTTTGTTTTAGTGTTTCTATTGCTGTGATAAACACAATGACCAAAAGCAACTTGAGGAGAAAACGGTTTGCTTTTTTTTTTTTTTTTTTTTTTTTTTTGGTTTTTCGAGACAGGGTTTCTCTGTGGCTTTGGGGGCTGTCCTGGAACTAGCTCTTGTAGACCAGGCTGGTCTCGAACTCACAGAGATCCACCTCCCTCTGCTTCCCGAGTGCTGGCACTAAAGGCGTGTACCACCACTACCTGGCTGGTTTACTTATCTTAATTATAACTCTCAGATCATACTCTATCATTGATGGAAGTCAAGGCAGGACCTCAAGGTGTGAACTGGAGGTAGAAACTGAAGCAGAAGCCCTGGAGGAGTGCTCTTTAGAGGATTGCTCAGATTAAGTGTTTAGAAGTTTCTTCTGCTCCCTAAGACTGAATGTCTAGGGATGGCACATCCACAGTGAGTTGAGTCCTCCCATGTCAGTCAGGAAAATGCCTCACAGGCATGTCTACAGGCCTGTCTTATGGTGGCAGTTTCTCAATTTATGGTTCCCTCTGCTCAGATGTCTGTAATTTGTGTCAGGTAGACAAAAACAGTAACCTCAACCTGGACAAACTTCATTGGCTTCAAAGTGAACCTATTTTTCTGAAGATATTTCTCTGTGTTTTCAGAAGTGTTAATATATATATATATATATTAACTTTTTTACATTAAAAAATTTTCACCAGAAAGTGTCATTCATGGAATATTTTGTTTAGTTTTGTTATTCCATCTTTTCTTTGCCTTTAAAATAAATTTTTTTTTTTTAGACAACTAAATGAGTTTTTACTTTCAATTTCAGAAGCTCAAGACAATTTGATCTTTCACTTTTGTACCTTTAGAGCATGTTAGCTTCTCCAGAAGCTGTCCTTACTTCCCCGATGTCAACCACAGGAGTCAAGTTCATCCTAAATAAGCATGGTTTCTGTCACCACCTGAAACCTGTTTATTATCAGATTTTTATGCTGTATCATTATCTTTAAGGTGCTGAAAATAGTTCTGATACAGAAAGTGCTCCCTCTCCTTCACCAGTTGAAGCTGCCAAGCCCAGTGAAGACAGCAGTGAAAATGCTGCTTCTCGAGGAAACACCGAACCTGTGGCTGAGCTTGAGGCCACCACTGACCCTGCACCCTGTGCATCTCCCTCTTCAGCAGTTCCAAGCACAAAACCAGCTGAAAGTGAAAGCGTGGAGGCCCAGGCGACTGACAGCGCCAGTGTGGAGACAGCAGAGCCAATGGATGTGGACCGTGAGGAATGTTGTGCTGAAGCCAGTTCTGTTCTTGATCCGCCAGCTGCTCCCAAAGCCGACTCTGTGGATGCAGAAATTCGGGTGTCAGAAAACACTTCGTCTAAAGGTGAAGGAGATGCCAAAGAAAGAGACTTGGAGAGCACCGGTGAGAAGACAGAGGCTAGAGATGAAGACTTGGTGGCGGCTGAGCAGTTGAATATCCAGAGGCCTGAGCCACAGTCAGACAACGACTCCAGTGCCACATGCAGTGCTGATGAGGATGTGGATGGAGAGCCTGAGAGGCAGAGGTGAGGTTGGACCTTGTTTGCTCTCTGCTGCTAACCACCACTGTTCTGGCCACAGAGATGGCTCCTGTACAGGTATTGGGGAGCTCCTTGCAGTCCATGGTTTTAATGTTGAGCAATTGTGTGTGTTTAAATAGTGCAAATGATAAATACCTTCTGTATCTGCACCGTTAAAACATGTAGTCTGTTGTAACGGGAGGGGGTAGTTTTCTGCCAACAGTTGTGAATAAAACCACAAGGAAATCATGGTGCCTGAGGTTGGCCGCAGTGGTAGGTGGTGAAGATGGAAATGGAAGGCCTTGGCTTTGACTGGGGGTTTGTCCAAGTTGGTTTGGTGTCCAAACAATGTTTGTCTTGCCAAGTGTCATAGATTAAAGAAAACGCTGTAAGGAGAAATGTCATTGTTGAAATGTTTTGAAATTACTTAATTATTACTGATTTTGAGTTTGGGGGACGGGCTTTTGTTATAAGGTCAGGTTGGGCCTGCACTTGCTAAAAAGCTCTGGCTGGCCTTACATTTGTACTCTTTCTATTGTACTTCTTCTGTCTCTTTAGTACAAGGATTAGAGACATATTTGTGAGGAATTCCTTTCTTCCTCCCTCCCTCCCTCCTCTCCTCCCTCCTCCCTCCCTCCCTCCTCCCTCCTTTCCTCCTCCCTCCCTCCTTTCCTCCCTCCCTTTTATTTATTTATTTATTTTGGCATTGCTGGGGATCAAAGCTAGGATATTGTATGTACATGCAGTGTAGGCACTCTCATTGAGCTATATTCGGACCCTGAAAATGTTGGCGACCATAGCTTAGTACAAGTTAGTAGAAGTTATATTGACTGCTTTTGATATTGGTTATAATTTTAAATTTGTCACAATTGTGATATAAGATATCAGATATAATGCAAATTGATTATTTAGATTTGTTTGTGAAAAAAGAAGCATGTGTGCCATGGTTAGAAGATAACTTAGGGTATTGGACTTTGTCTTTCTACCAAGTGGCTTCCAGAGACTGAACTATGTTTATTAGGCTTAGTGACAAGTGCTTTTCCCTGCTGAGTCATCTTACCAGCCCATAAATTAAAATTTAAGTATTTTTAGTCATTAAAGGCAAATTAATGATAAAATGCATAATAAGTATCAGATTTTTATAAAGACATTTTATAGAAATAGTAATTTAATAACTTTAATATCTGAGTGTTCCCTATATCTCGAAAGAAATGTAACCACCTATAATCAGAGATGTTAGATTGTTACAGATTCCAAAAGTGAAGTAAGACTAAAGCATTGTCAGAAATTCGAGCACATCCTCCCCCTTTAAAGCCATTTTACTTTTCAGTAAGTTTTGGCATCACTGTCCATGTTTACACTTTAGTGCTCTAGACTACTATGGATATAGGCTCCTCAAAGTCAAGGTGCTAGAATTTTCATCAGTAATGCAGTCATCTAGATCATTCCTGTTTCTTCTCAACATTCTTTTTTTTATAAATTTTTTTCCTTTTTAAATTTATTTAACTTACTTATTTTATGTGCATTAGTGTGAAGGTGCACATTAGTCCCATCTCTTGGAACTGGAGTTACAGAAAGTAGTGAGCTGCTATGTGGATTCTAGGAATCTGGTCCTCTAGAAGAGCAGACAGTGCTCATAACCACTGAGCCATCTCCCCAGCCCACTCCTCTTTCTTCTCAAAGTACTGTAGAGTTTAATTGTCTCACTTTTTTTGTTTTTATTTTAATTTTCTTAAGTTTGTATGAGTGTGTCCATGTCCCATGTGAAGGTGAGAACAGCTTTCAGGGATTGAATTTCCAGTTTCTAGTTTGATAGCAAGCATCTTTACTCACTGAGTTATCTTGAGACCCAGCCCCAGTCTGTAACTAGAGTAATGGATTAAAGCAGTATTGCCTTTTTTAAAAAAATATTTTTATTTGCATTGGTGTTTTCCTGTATGTATGTCTTTGTGGGGTTAAGACAGGTGGGAGCTCACATATAGGTCCTGGGAATTGAACCTGGATCCTTTGCAAGAGCAGCTAGTGCTCTTAACCACTGAGCCATCTCTCCAGCCACCTAGTATTGCAGGGTTTTTTTTTTTTTTTCTTTTTTTTTTTGGGGGGGGTTTCGAGACAGGGTTTCTCTGTGTAGCTTTGGAGCCTATTCTGGCACTCGCCCTGGCGACCAGGCTGGCCTCGAACTCACAGAGATCCGCCTGCCTCTGCCTCCTGAGTGCTGGGATTAAAGGCGTGCACCACTAATGCCCGGCTAGCCTTTTTTACAAAGGCTTTTTTCATCTGAAATTAGAATTGTCTATATTTTGTGCTCTTAGTTTTAGTAACTAAAAATTAGGATGACAATGACCTTAGAAACAATCTTGTGATGATACAGCTACGATAGTAGTCACTCTGTATGGTCTGCAGGTAGTGCTCCATGGCAGACCATGACATCCTTGGTTTCATCCCCAACATGACCACCTCTAAAAATAGAGAAACTCCTTAGTAAAAACAAAATCATTGTAAAAACATGGTGAATTCCAAGTGAAAGCCTAAAATCTATAAAACTTCTCGGGTGTTAAAAAAATTATGTTTCCAGTTTTTTATATCTTTAGTATCATCTTGTAAAAATATAATTAGTAAATCATTTTTCTTTATGCATTTTTATTTTCTTACCAGTCCACACATTTCAAAATGGTTATCTTTACCCAGTGACTAGTATAACATTGAAAAATATGTCTAAGGCTATAAAATACAACACTGTTTTATTGTGTGTATGTGTAAAGTATATCAAGTTCGTATATTGGACACCCTAAACTCAGGTGTAGATATTGGACAAATTGTGAGAATTGGTTCTCTTCTTACCATGTATATTCTGGGGATTGTTAGTCTTGCTGGCTAGCCATTGAGCCATCTCATTGGTCCAAGGAACTAGTCTTTAGCATATGCGTGTATGTTAGTAAATGGATACTAACATTTTTATGGGTTTTGTTGAAACTTTTTGTCAATTAAATGTAGATAATTAAAATCAGATATCAACTTGTAAGTCAATATTAGATTTCTTTATCTGGAAAATTAGCACTATAGGCACCCCTTACTGTTTATATATTTATTTGTTGTTGTATTAGGATTTGAACCTAAGACCTTGCTCATATTAGGCAAGTATTCTACTATTAAACTATACTCCAGCCCTCCTTATATGTTACTAAGGCCAATCTTGTCTCCCCCCCCCCCCTCTCTCTCTCTCTCTCTCTCACACACACACACACACACACACACACACACACACACACTTAAAATGAATTGTGGTGATTTTACAGTTGAAGACATAAATAAAAATAACTTCTTTTATCTCTATTTAAAACCACCAATTATAGAGTGTTTCCTATGGATGCAAAGCCGTCGTTATTAAATCCAACTGGATCTATACTAGTTTCATCCCCTATTAAACCAAATCCATTGGATCTGCCACAGCTTCAACATCGAGCTGCTGTTATCCCGCCAATGGTAAGTATTATTGTTAGACCTTCATGGGTATATTTAAAATTTCTTTTACTTAACTCTTAGACTTTTTCAGAATACTGTGGTTAAAAACAAAACAAAACAGGCAATGTGAAGTTAACTATTTCAGTCAAAGTTTTTGCTTACTTTGGAGATTGTAACTTAATTACAACATTTTCTTTTTCCTTTCCTCCTTTAAACTCTTCCATTTACCCCTCCCTACTTTTCTTAAAATTCATGGTCTCTTTTTTTTCAGTCATTGTAATTGCATATATATACATATATAAGTATATTTATGTGTGTGTTTGTGTGCGTGCGTGCGTGCGTGTGTGCGTGCGTGCGTGTGTGTTTGTGTGTGTGTGTGTGTGTGTGTGTGTGTGTGTGTGTGTGTGTGTGTGTATTCCTAAATATAACATGTAGAGTCCATTAATGTTACTTATATGTATGTTATTGGCTGACCATTTGGCACTGGACAACCAATTGATGTGTTCTTCCTTGGGGAGGACCATCAGTTTTTCTTACATGTATATAATAAATTTTGGTCATGTTTATCCTTCTTTACCCTGTCTCATGCCATTCCCTTTCCCGCTGAAACCCTTCTTTCCATTAAGTCCTCTTCTTACTTTGCTGGGGCATATGTGGGGTCCTACCCAGTGTAATCAGTTGCTTACATGACCATCGGTGGGGGCTTGTTTACTAGAGCATGGGTAACCTCTCAGTGTCTGCCTTTGAAGGTGATATTCACTTAGCCACCATCAACTGCCAGTAGTCTCTCATGGAAGGACGGGACCTTATGAATCCAGACCTCATCAATAATGAAGTTTTGACAAACCCATAAATTGGTTCAGGCAGCCACAGTTGCAGTGAAATCCTGAGTGAATTAGCCATGTCACATATCCAGAATACATCATGTCACAGCAGTTCTACCCATCATCAGCTCTTAAATTCTTTATACTCCCTCATCTGTGTTGTTCCCGAGCCTGGATGAGGTGCTACAAACCTCATTTAGGACCAAGATTCAACAGTCACTTATTCTCAGAACTCATTTTAGCCAATTTTAAATGTATATAGTTCAGTAGTCTTAAATGTTATTCACTATGTTGGGAAGTACAGTGCCAAAATTTACTATCATCCAAATCTGAAACTCTCTACTAATTAAACAATGCTCTTTTGCCTTGACAACTCCAGCTACCTAGCCACTACCATTTACCTTTCTTTTTCTTTGAATTTTCCTCCATTAGAAACTAGTGAGCTCTTTTTTCCCCCCACAATCCTCCTCATACCAAATGTGAGGGATTTTCCCCCACACCAAGTCTGAGTTATTGACAGATACAGTTACAAGGTTTTATTTGCTAATTTTATATGCTAGTCATGTAAGTTATTGGGTTCCAGGTTATTCATACTTCTGTGCAACTGAGGCTGGAAATCAGGTTCCATTGAGAGTGTCTCAGAGAACCTAACAAAGCACTTTTTAAAAACTCTTATTTATGTGTTACAAAACATACAACTTAGAAGCTCTCAGATTGAAGAGATGCATACAGCAAGGTATGTGGAAAAGCAGTAGAATATTTTCCCCTCTGGGTCACACAACCCTCTCAGCACCTCCATGTTTTCACCAACCTGAGCTCTCTGAGCCCTGCCATTTAGGAATTAGTGTGGTTTTGGAGGGAGATTTCATGATATAGGCATGATTAATTAAATTGTTGGCCTTATTGATGAGTGCATGACCCTCCATCCTCTCTTCTCCACCTAGAGGTTGGAGGTATGCTTGGCTGGACTGTGGTTAGCTCATACTTCCAGCCCTTTATTCATGCCTTGATCTTCTGGGACACCAACCAGTAGTCATCCCACTGACAGAAAATACTTCTTACACTTTTTAATTTTTATTTTATTTTTTTTCATATATTTCCCTGGCTAGCCTTGGTTCAATCTGTAGCCAAGGATAACCTCGAATTTCTATTCCATCTGCCTCTGCCTACTGAGTTCTGGAGATTACAGACAGACACCAACATGCCCAGTTTATGCAGTGCTGGGTACTGAACAACACAGGACTTTGTGTATGTGAGATAAGTATTGTACCAACTAAATTATATCTCCAGCCCATTGACACACTCTAATTTGAGACAGAGTCCTGTGTACAGTCTAGGCTGTCCTGGAACTCAGCTGTGTAGCCCGGGCTAATTGAACTGACTATAATCTTCCTACCTTAGTTTCCTAAATGCTGAGTTTATAGAGTACACCCTCCCTTTGGCATAAAAGACACTTAGTTCTGCACAGTCCAAGGAGATTAGGCTTGGACCAAGCACAGAGACAGACTTTATTATACCACAGCACCTTACAGAAATCGAGTTAACAGAGTCTGTACACGATTGCTTCCAGTTATTATATTGTCCCAAGGATTAGAGTGTCTTAGAGGAGCAGGAGCCTCTTAGGTAGAAATTTAAGACTCCATATCGGATTTAAGGTTTCTTTTGGACCACAACAGTTTGGTCTGGTTTTGTGCCACAAGGAGGGAAAGCCAGGTTCACATGTAAAACCAAATATATAGTCGTATTTGTTCTGTAAGGCCCAGTTATAGTAGGGTAAAATCTATAGTAGTGTTGAGAGCATATATTCTCTAATATATGTTAGATCTGTAGGGTCTCTATGGCTTTTTGTTGTTCATGAATTAATCATAAATAAATAATAAAAACATAGTTGCAAAGTAGAGTGGGTTGTATATACCTGTAATCCCAGTGTTCAAGAGGTTGAGGCAGGAGGATTGCCTTATGTTTAGGATCATTTAGGGAGTGCCTAGCCAGCCAGAGATACCTTGTCCTTAAAGCAGATTAAAACTGTATAATTATAAAGTGGGGCAGATGGTGTGTAGTATGAAAGAAATGACCATGACGGAATGAAAAGCAGATCAAAGTGGGTCCCCGTGTTACATTCTGTCTGGGTGAGTTAGTTTGGGGAAGGGGAGGTTAGGGGAGATGATAAGCCAAGGATGATGGCCACATTTCTTGCTGAGGTCTGTTTCTAAAAGGGAGAGCACTGAAAGAGAGACAACAAGTTGTATAGTAGAAAGTTACTTTGGGCTATGCAGGAGGACTCAGAGGAAAACAGTTTTTTATGAATGTGGGCCTTGTAGAGCATCTCTTGGAAAGAGAAGTTTCTTAGTCATTGCCACATAGGGTAAGTAACTCTATAGAAATGATTGTGGTTGTCTGTTGAGAGAGAGATGCAGGATGAGACGGAGGCCAAATTGATCATAAGGATTTGAATTAGACAAATGATGGTTAGTTTGATTTATTTTGTCACAAATTTTATGATTTCTGCTGTGCTCAATTCTTTAGTAACTACCTAGCATTTGTTTTGAAGAGTGCTTTAATTCAAACATGGTCAAATCGTCTCAATCCTTAACACTTCAGGAATAAGTATTACTTCTAACAGTTGGTAATTACTGCTACAGGGTCCTTGGCACATTTCAATTTGATTTTCCCCCCCCTCGTAGGTTTCTTGCACCCCATGTAATATACCAATTGGAGCCCCCGTGAGTGGCTATGCTCTTTACCAGCGGCACATTAAGGCTATGCATGAGTCAGCTCTCCTGGAGGAACAGCGTCAGAGGCAAGAACAGATAGACTTGGAATGCAGAAGCTCTGCAAGCCCGTGTGGTACTTCTAAGAGTCCAAACAGGGAGTGGGAAGGTAGGTACAAAAGGAATCAAGGTGAACCCCAAGATAGTGTGTGTCCTTTGTGCTCTGTATGTGATTTCATGCAGTTTAAACATCTGTCCCTGAGAGAAGACTCCTTTTTTTTAGACATATTAAGCAGTTTATTATAGGCCCAGCAGAGTAGGGAGACTAATGGAGATGAAAAACAGGGTTAATGGCTGACTGCCAAGGCTGGTCGCCAGAGAGAGAGAGAGAGAGAGAGAGAGAGAGAGAGAGAGAGAGAGAGAGAGAGAGAGGAGAAGCGAAGCAGACAGAGAAGAGGAGAAGAGTAGAGAGAGCGTAAATGGGCAGGGATCTATCTTTTAAAGGGGTCCTCTGCACCTGCGTGCAGACTTGGTTCCCATGGAACCCTGGGCTGACCAGGGTACTTCCTGTTCCGACAGGTAACAGGGGCAGGCTAGCATAATGCCTGAACCTTTCAATCCCACCTTTACTTACTATTAAAAAAAAAAAAAAAGGTGGGTTGTTGGACATGGCAGAATAAGGAATAAGGGCGTCGAATTCTCAAGACTGCTTCCTGCTGATGGGGGGGGCATTGACCATCTTTGGAGGACCAAGAAGGTTGGGGTGCTGCCACATCCTGGGGTAGCTGGTTGTTTCATCGAAGTCCAGGCTGTATGGAACTCCCTGGCGCCTCTTCGACCTGGCAAGATGTTGGCAGAGCAGAGGACAAGGTTAAGTTTAGAAAAAATTTTTTTTTCTTAGGTCCTGTCACTTGAGGGGAAGATTTTAAGATGAGGGAGGGGTTCCCGAGGAGTCCCAACATGAGGGAAGGGAGTCCTGGGACCAGGGAAAGATTGAATAACTGGAGTGAATCTGACCTGTTTGGATCCAATTCAGCTCCCTGGAACTTACAAGAATCCTTAGTTTGTGGAAACATAAGTATTAGACACATTAGCAGCACATTTATGTTAGAAGCAACTTGGCTGAAAGCATTAACATTTTATTTTAAAATTGACAGACATTTTTTAAGGACTATAAAAAGCATCTTCATTTTGACCTTGTAGTTATGATCCTATAGTGGTATTGTAGAACTTTACTGACTATGAACAGTAGCATGAAAAATAGAGAAATCAGGAACATATTTCATTCTTTTTAATGTTTCAACTCACTTTATCATCACTTAAGCCTTCTTATCCTCAGACCTTCATAACTTTAATTCATACATCTTACATTACCATCTTAGACCTTCCATTTTCAGACCTTTATACCTTTCATTCTCAGACCTTCATAACTTGCATTTATCCACCGTGTTAGACCTTTCCATCCTCAGACCTTTGTAACTACATTTCCAGACCTTCATATGCCTTACACTTTCCCATCTTCGCATAAACCCTAAAATACCTGTTCCTGAAATCTGTTTTGCTTTAAGCTGACAAGACTACCAGTCATCAAAAGCATCAGAGTTCTTGAGAAGGATAAGGTTTTATCTGAATTAATGATTAAAGAATAACAGAGACTTGCCAGCAGGCTGCATGGACAGCCAGCCCCAAGGTCCTCCCATCCATAGTAGCGGGCTGCAAGACACCTGCCTTCTTGCTGATAGCATGTGACCTGTAGATTATGGACTACAGGAAGGCTCGCCTACCATTGGCCCAAGCAACACGGGGAAAGTCAATTCCACTGTCCTCTTGTACACGGTCTGGAGTACTTTGTAGCAGTTGAGGTGAAGGGCAGGGTTGCTAAGTGACTAGTGTTGTCACTGACTGGAGATGAAGTTTCTTCAGTGCCCATCAGTCTTCTTGGAGGAAATGGGGTGGGGCCAGCAGCTGGCCTATTAACAAAAGAAAGCCTCTTAACAATACATTTTAAATGCCATGTTCTCTAGATCTCTGAGCATTTGAGGGCTGTCTGTTTAGTATCTCAACAGTTAAAAATTTGCCTTTAGTTAGAGAAAAATCCCTTTTTGTAATAAAAAAAAAGCTATACCTTTGTAAATGGCTTACAGGATGAACTGAGTGGTATAAATATTTTGTTAATTTGAAATAGACCTTTATGATTTTAAACTTTTATCATCATTTAAAGATACATAAAAATTTAGAAATATGAGACAGCACAGTTTAATTGCATATAGAGTTAGATAAGTATAAAGTTAAATTACAGGTACAGAGACAAGTAGGACTGGATAACAGTAAATGGGGAACCAGAATATAATCTCTGATCCATATATTGTAGCAAACAGACAGGAGATTTAAAGGGATAGAGTAGACTTAAACAGAGGGCCCTGGAAAGACACAGTATTCTGTAAACAAGCATGAGCAACAGAGCCAGTGAAAGAAGAAATCCCAGACCCCCAAAATAAAAAATAAAATAGAATAAAAAGCAAAAAGATCTGGCAGTCAGATTTGCTGGCACAGGCCGCTGGAGTGGGCATGCCCTCGGGTAGGTCATATGGCCAAGATGGCGGCCCCCAGGTTAGACCACATGGCCAAGATGGTGGCAACCATAAACTGCTTTTTTGTCTGTTTACCCGCCAGAAAGGTTCCTTATGCATTCCCCATGGGTGAGGCAAGTGGAAAAACTGGCAAAAGCTCCTCTATGGATGCCCGTCGGCCCGTGGGAGTTGCCAGGCGCCTGGCCCCAAAGGGGACTCAGGGTCCGAACTGAGAAAGCAAAAAAGCACCGCTCCTGGAGCGGGATCCCAAACCTGACCCTCGGGAAATTCAAGGGATGTCTTACTGGATTGTAGCAAACAAGCAGATGAGTGGGTTCCAAAGATGCTTAGTTGGAAAAGCGGCAAGTTGACGTGTACAGAGTCCCAGCATCTCAAGCCATTGCAGGCAGGAGGAAGTGACAAGAAAAACCGAGATGGAAAGTGGGTTATGAGTTCAGATTTAGGATCCCGGAAATTTCCCGTGCCCCTGGCAGGAGAGATTACAGAGAAAGCCTATCCCACCAGCAAGCTGCGAGAACTTACGGAGAGAGCCTAAACCGAGTTGGGTGCCAATGTTAAATTTTTGCTTAAATTAGAAATAAAGAAGAGGAAGAAGAGGCGCAAGATGAGACATGAGACTATGAGACATATTAGACATATTAAGCAGTTTATTATAGGCCAGCAGAGTAGGGAGACTAAAGGAGAAGAGAAACCGGGTTAATGGAGGACCTCCATGGCCGGTCACCATAGAGAGAGAGAAGAGAAGAGAAGCAGGCAGAAGAGAAGAAAAGTAGAGAGCGAGTGAAGAGTCCTTAAACTAATGCTGATTATACAATTAAATACTCGTGGTCGAGACAGCAGTAACATTGTTAATAGCTTTCTAGTTAATGAATTCATTCTTCTGAGAGTTTAAAAACCATATTTAATCCTCCATTAATCTGACTTTTCAAAGTAGAAAATGATGTTCTGTTATTGAAACACATTACCTGTGGCTATGTAACATTTGGATGTGGTGGTGGCACCTTTTCGTAGCAGATAGTTTCCACCCTGACCCAATCTTCAGCCTGTTAACTGTGTGGCCATGGGCAAAGATACCTAGCCTGCCATTGCTTTAGTTTTCTCATCAACAAGCGAAAACTGTAATACATATTTATTTTGCTAGGGTTGTAAACAGTCAATATTGTTATATACCACATGGCTCAGCTTTTTTGTACTGTTATGAAAGGACCTGTCCCTGATGTATCACTTTGAATTGATTCATCCTGCTTCTGTTGGAGCACAATATATCTTTTACTTTAATATGAGAGGGTGATTTCTAAATTTTAATAATTTGTCTGATAGCATTAGAATTACCATATGGCTAATAGTAAATTTAAACTATTTTTAAGTATGCTTAGAATTCATGAATACTAAAATTGTCTATGACTGATTCAGAAGTATTTTGTAATATTTTATATAGGATTGCAATGTAATACTATATACTGTAAAGCACTGTTGTAATACTTTACATAGACAAGAACAATCAATCAGCTTTGGAAAGCCATTGTGTATGTTAAAGGCTATTTAATACAAAAGTGGAACTGTAGTGTAGCTGATCCTACTAACTCCTCACTCAATGCCACACCGATGATGAATTACTAGTTATATAACAAAGAACCTCTTACAGCAGACTTTTCTATATGAACTTGTTGTTGTCTTACATGTAAATTCTTTTTTTAATTCTGTATGTGCTAATGTGTTGTGCTAATGTGTTGTGCTAATGTATTGTGCTAATGTATTGTGCATTCGGAGTTTGGAGGACAACTGTAAGGAGTCCATCTTTTCCTTACATAGTGGAATCAGGCTTGCATAGCAAACACTTTTACCTCCAGAGCCATTTCAGCATCCCTTAAACATATATTTCATTCTAGTAAAAATTTGAACAAGGGAATAATGCATAGGCACGGAAAGAATGTAGAGTAAATCTCCCTCTCTGCTAACAATTGAAACCAGTCTACGATGGGCAAGTACTCTCCCACTAACCACTAGCCATAAGGAAGTCTTTCTTTTTTATTATTTTCTCTCCTTCCATTCTCTCTCCTTTCAAGCCCTGTCATTCTTCCCCTCCCTTCAGGATAGGGTTGTAGTATATATATAGCCCAGGTTGTGCTTGAACTCACTATGTAGCTTAGGCTAATCCTGAACTTAGAATCCCCCTGCCCCAACTTCTCAAGTGCTGGGATTTCAGGGCTATGTCACCATGTCCCTCCTAAGTGAATATTTCTTTGATGGAAGTAGGCAGAAATTTTGATAACTTTTAATGAATTGAATTTTGAGAATCTTTAATCCCTATTTTTATAATCAATACAATGGATACTTAGATGTTATATGCTGAAGGAATAGATTAAGTGATCCACCCCTGCTGGGCAGTGGTGGCACACGCCTTTAATCCCAACACTCAAGAGAAAGAGGCAGGTGGATCTCTGAGTTTTGAGGCCCAGCCTGGACTAGAGAGTTGAGTTCTGGAACAGCCAGTGTTAACCAGAAAAACCCTGTCTTGAAACACCCCCTCCTCCCCAAAATAGTGATCCACCTCCTTCTTCCTTCCCTCCCTCCCTCCCTCCCTCGCTCCCTCCCTCCCTCCCTCCCTCCCTTCTTTCTCTCTTCTACTGGGGATTTAACTTAGACCATGTGTTCTAGTACTGCCACATCCTAGTCCTCAGAGATGTCTATTTTTTAAATATCACAATTATGAAGAAATCTATTAATAAGTTATAAAATAAAGGCCTGTTTATCCCTTATATATTATTTAGGATAGCTTTTTTAAAGGATAAAATAAAACTTAGAAAAAGTAACATTCAGTTCAATCATTTGTTGAGCTCCTGCCAAAGCCTCGAATTATTCAGTGAGTCTTTTTTTTTTTTTTTTTTTTTAAATTGTATTGAGCTAGAGTGACCAGAGCCTAAGTGTTGAACTTGATACTATGAGCTGTGTTTCTCTGTAGTTAATCCTTCGTTCTGTGTGCTTTAGATTTCACTGGTGCCTGCATTTTTAATCATAATGCGTGATCTTAAAATTAAACTTCCATGCTAAATTACTATGACATTAAGAGATTTATAGTTTGATTCAGAATGGCTTTACAAAGTGGGATCAATTTTTTGAAGTTATTTTACATAAAGGTTTTTTTTGGGTGGGGGGTTCGAGACGGGGTTTCTCTGTGGCTCTGGAGGCTGTCCTGGAACTAGCTCTTGTAGACCAGGCTGGTCTCGAACTGACAGAGATCTACCTGCCTCTGCCTCCCGAGTGCTGGGACTAAAGGCGTGCGTCACCAATGTCCGGCTACATAAAGGTTTTATTTTGCTAACCCACCTAATGTATGCCTCCAGTATTTTATTTCTACAAGCTGTATATCTCTCCTTTGAGGTTGTTCATAAGTACTGTACAGTCAGTGTCCGAGCCACTCCTTCAAATATCATTTAAGTGTTCACAGTTAAGTTATCTGTGTGGAAAACATGGCAAATGTTTTAAATACAACTTCACAGGCTAGTTTATAGATTAAAAAGTACCTGTAGTGTCAGTTTATAAATAAATACCGTCAGCTCATCATGACAGCTCATGTTTGTAATTCTGGCACTTCAAGGGTTAAGGCAGGATTTTTCATGAGTTTGAGGCTATTGTGAATTACTTAGTGAGTTCTAAGCCAGCTTGATCTACAGAGTGGGACCTTGTGCCAAAATAAATAAGCAAAACCCACACCACTACACCATTAAAAGAACAGTTAAGTACTAGGAAATTCTGCCTGGATTGGGACTGTATGTTTTACTTTTGCTGTTGTGCCCCATTTTATTATATTCATTGATTGCTTTTTAAATGAGATTGCTACAAACTGTTATTGTAGGCATGCCTCCCATTTTACATTATGCTTTGTTACCTATTTAAAAAAAAGTTTAAAAAAATACTTTAAAGACTTATTTTCAACTGACATTTAGTTAGATTGACCCCTGCTTCACTGATAGCTTCCAGTGAAGAAACTTGGGCATGGCAAATTAGAAGTTGTAATGCAAATTTAATAAAATCTATAATCAAAGGAGTCAAGACCATGATAGGGAAGCCCACAGAATAAGCTGACCCAAGCTAGTGAGAGCTCAGTGACTCCAGTCTGACAAATGGGTAACCTGCATAAGACCAAACTAGACTCCCTTAATATAGGTGACATTGGTGTGGCTGGGACAATATATGAGGCCACTGGCAGTGGGTCCAAGATTTACCTATAATGTACAAACTGACTTTGTGGAGCCCATGCTATATGGAGAGAGATACCTTGCTCAGCCTAGACACAGAGGTGTGGGGGTGGGGAGTTGCCTTGGACATGCCTCAAGAAGTTGATGGGACAGACTTAGTAGACTTCCTAGGGGAGACCTTACTCTGTTTGAGGAGTAGATGAGAGGTAGTAGGGAATGGAGCAAGGGAGCAGGAGAGGAGGGAGAGGGAATGGGGATTGGAATGTAAAAAATAAGTTAATAAAAAAGTTTTAAAAAGTATACAATCAAAATAGGTTTCTGCTTTTGTACAACTAAAGCTATTTTTGTTTTGTGTTTATTTTGTTATTTTATTTGTTTTGTTTTTCTGCTTCTGTGTATTTTCTGATTGAAATTGATATGGTTAGGATCCTCTAAATATCTTTTTTTTTTTTTTTTTTTTTTTTTGAGACAGGGTTTCTCTGTGGCTTTGGAGGCTGTCCTGGAACTCTCTCTGTAGCCCAGTCTGATTTCGAACTCACATTGATCCACCTGCCTTTGCCTCCTGAGTGCTGGGATCAAAGATGTGCACCACTACTGCCCGGCCTATCATTTTTTTAAATGAATATTTCTACATAGTTATAAATTGTTTAAAATGGTAAACCAGTCAGACTTCGAATTTTTAATATACTATTATGTCAAATTCTCTAGGAAAGGAGAAATAAATTTTTTTTTGTGTCCGTACACTGGCCAATCCTTTTGCCTCAGCCTCCTAAGTGTTGGGGTTATAGGTATGCAAAACCATGCCCAGTATGAATGTCATTGTTTTGATGGATAGGCGTCAGAAGTTCAAAGTCCCCCTTAGTTTGCTTTGGTCGGGCAGTTAAGTGTGACTCTTTGGAGCCCCAATTTCCTCATTTGAAAAATTCCATTGATCTCTTTGATTGTGAGAGTTAAATGAGACAGTTTACTATATTGTATTTCCCAGAGAGAAATCCAGATGTTTACAGTTTAATAAAGGAAAAACTGAATAGTAGTGTTCGATTAGATCTGGTAATACATAAGGGAACCAGCCCAGAACAAATATCTCCTTAGCTAATATAGGCTCACAGTCCCAAGTTACACTTTGAGCAGTTATCCATTGTTCTGCAGAGACAGAATTCCAAGGTGTGATTGTTTGGACAGATGGGGAGATTTACAGTGTAAAGTATTGTTATAGTTGTCCTAGACAGACCAGCCCTGCTTTTCCCAGGCAGTTGTTAACTGGGGTCCTGCTGCCTGTGGGGCAGAATTTTGCTGTCCTGATTAGAGGTACAAGGATGAGTGAGCATTGCCAGCCAGGGTTGACCTCTAAACTGCCTGGCAGAGGCAGTGCTCTGTTGTTAAACTTTATTTTTTGTACAACTTACTGTTTTCTGAGCAAGTTGATTGATAAATCCTTTATAAGTTTATTACTGCCACGTCTTCCTTCAGATTCATGGAAAGCATGGTATGTAACACTTGAATATTAGTTGATTTACAATCATTGTTTCTGATTTCTAAAAGTACCTTAACATGTAAAAGGACTGTGCCTGTGATAATAAATCTTTTTTGAACTGGGCAATGGTGCTACACAGCTTTAATTCCAGCACTCAGGCAGAGATGTGTGGATCTTTGTGATTTTGAGGTCAGCCTGGTCTTCAGAGTGAGTACCAGGACAACCAGGGCTACACAAGACAGAAAATTTCTGTCTTGAAAAAAGTCTTTATTTGAAACCAGTTGTGGACCTTGACACTTGTGTGGAAACTACAAGGTGGCCCACGGTTGACATAGTATAGTAAGGAAAAAACAAGTTTAGATATTTAAAAGAAGAAGACAAATTGTTATTTTGCAGGGTAATATTATCCTAGAAAATGTAAGAGAGGCCTGGGAGATGGTCCAGGCAAAAAATACCTCTCTTCCAAGCTGGGCTACCAACCTATGACCTTAGTTTGATTCCTAGAACCTGCTCACAGTCCTATGGGAGGTAAAGATTGGAATCATCTGGAAGCCTGCAGGTCAGCTAGGCTCTGGTATGCACCATGGCAGAAACAAGAGAGTCCGTGTCTCAACAAGGTGGAAGGTGAGGACTCCCGAAAGCTGTCCTCTGACCTCCACACACATTCGTAACACGTGCATACTGGTACCCACATACTTATCATAAATAAAAATACACGACAATTATGTAGTGCATACATTTTTTTTAAAGTCTAAACATTAACTGAGAATCATTTGAACTTAAAGGAATGTTTTCCTAGAAAAAGCTGTTTTATAGAAAACCTATCTTCTTTGTATATGTGAAGTATTCAGTTACATATATGCATCCATATAGATGAGAGATGATTTTCATAGCAAAAGAACATGTAAGACCTAGGAATAGTTTTAATAAATATGACAGATTATTTTTAATTCAACACTAAAAGAATTCTTCTGTCCTTTATTTGTTCATAAGTTTAATGTAATCCAAATGAAAATTCTAATGACATTTTGGGTAGAAAGTACTAATTTTAAATCTAAATTTATCTTAACAAGCTGAATGTGGTGGTATAGATCTGTGATCCCAGCATGAGGGAGGCCATGGCAGGAAGATTTTGAGTTTGAGGCCATCTAGGCTTATACCACAAGCCAGTTTCAAATAATCAGTTCCAACAAAAAAGCTGAAAGGACAAATGGACAAAATTAGGAAATGAAAAGAACAATAATGCATTTGTTCTGTCAGGCATTAAAATGTCATATCTCTAAGTGGTAAGAGTTACATTTGATTTTTATGTTGTATTTTTCTGGTTTTCAAAGGTTAATCACAGTATATTAGTTTAAGTTTAATTAAGGAAAGATTTAGATGGAATGATGTCACATATCTGTAATCTTGAGTATTCAAGAGAGGAAGGTAGGTGGATCTTCGGTTTCAGGCCTGCCTGGGTTATGTGACACCCCTTCTCCCCAAATAAAGAAAGGAAGAAAGTTTTATATCTGTATATTATTTTAAAATGTGTGTTTCAGTATACATACAAAGTGTGTAGAGGTCAGAGATCAACCGTGGGGATCAGTCCTGTGCACTATGTATCTTGGGTTTTTTGAAACTGTTTCTTACAGTTTGGGCCTCATCTGCCATGTTAAGCTGGCTGGCCAGTAAGCCCCAGGTATTAGCTTGACTCCACTGCCCCCATCCCCATTCCCAGTGCTGGGATTTCCAATACTTGCCACCATTCCTGGCTCCTGTCTATGGGTCCTAGGGATCCAACTCATACCCTCATACCCTGTAAGGACTTGACTTACCAATTGTAGTGTCTTCTCAGTCCCCTATTTATGGTTATATGACTGCGTTGTTGGCATGCCATTGAAACTTGGAAAATTTTTAACGTGGAAATAACTTTTTCATTATTTTCATCATTACAGTTATATTCATAGGTTTGTTTTTTGGAACTGGTGAAGGGTTTTGGATAAGCTTTATCTGCATTTGTTTGAAAAGACTTTTTCCATTTCTCATGTTTACTTTTTTAAATATTAGGCAGTTAATATCAACAAGCTAATTGAAATTCTCAGAGAACTGATCTGTAATCCAGGTCAGACTTGAATTCACAGATTCCCTTGATAATTCAATGTTTGTCTGATTGTAAATTTATTGCATGTCAAAGCACTTGATTTTCCTTAAGACCTTTTGTTCTTTAAAGATAAAAATTGTCATTGAATTTCTGAGGGTTTCGAATCTGAGGAAAACAGCAGATTTAGATTTAGTAGGATTTACTGTGGGTGGATTTGTCCACAGCAACTTTAGACTTTGTTATTAGTGTATAGATGGATCTGCCCTTAGATGGTGTGGGCTTGGTCCTTTCACACTTACTATTTTAATTTGGGGTTCTTCCCTTATTTTGATAACTTTAACTTTCATAGGAAAATCAGTCGCCTATATGCCTTATGCTGAGGTCAAACGTGCTCTAGAACAGGAAGCACAGATGCACAGTACCGCAGCAAGGTCAGCCTCACCGTGTAGGCTCTCTCCAAGAGAAGTCAGTAAAGCCGCTTCACAGCCTGATTTGAGTGCAGCCCGCTATAGTGTCCCTCCAGGTAAATATTACCTTTCTGCACAGTGGCTGCCGGCCATCTACCCACAGGTGTTCCACGTGGTGTTTTAATCTCATGAGTGACCTGCTCTTCCAGGACATGTCTTTGCTCTCTTAGAATGACTTTCTTGTTTCTCTGCATTCCATTGTCAGTTGAATCCAGATTCACTGGGCCACTGGGAAATCTGTGTTGACACACCTATACTGTGATTGGCTTTTCTTTTAACAGTACAACTACTTTGTAAAAATTCCTGAGAGTCCCCGTACCACCCCCCACCTCCCCGAAATTCAAGTGTACTGTGAAAGCCAGAATCCATAGATATTTCTCAAATTATGCAGCTACACAGAGGATGTATACTGGGTTGTCAGCCAGGTCTCCAACTGTGTGAAGCAGCAGATATTTCTTGGATGCTTCCTGATCCTCATTTCTATTGTAAGTTTCAGAAGGTGATAAAGAAACTCAGTCACTCATAATGATTGCCTCTATTAATCAGAATAGTTGCTGAAGTCAGCTTTGAATGATGTGGTTTGAAATAAATCAAATACATTTGCCTTACAAATATTTGAGATTTGAATATACTCATTGTCAGAATTTTAAAAAGTAAAAATACTCATGGTTAGCTTCATATGACATTTAGAATTTAATTTGTGGTCTAGAGACTCAGGAATACTTACTGAGAAAGGTAGCCTATGCACACTAAGAAATTGACCATTTGAAATGATTTTTCCCCCTTTAAAAAGTTCTTCAACCTGCTCCACATCAAGTGATAACTAACCTTCCTGAAGGGGTTCGACTTCCCACAACACGACCAACCAGACCACCACCTCCTCTCATCCCATCGTCTAAAACCACAGCGGCATCAGAGAAACCATCCTTTATAATGGGAGGGTCCATCTCACAGGTAAACTGGCTTTTCTTTGTAGATTTCTGTTGAATGTTGCTTCAATTATTCCTTTACCTCCTCTCACTAACTTATTAGTATACTAATAAGTAATCAGGTTCCTTCCTAGACTTTCTTTCCTGCTTTCTGTAACCATGTGTTTATCTTCACTTTCCTAGGTCTCATATGAACAGGATCATACACTGTGCACTCTTTTGTGTTTGCCTTTTATCTCCGAGTAATGATTTTAGGGATTCAGTCAAGTCTTTGTGTGTACTCAGTAGCTTTTTGATTGTTAAATACTCTACTGTATGAGCATTTCGTTTTGTTAAATCCCTTCTGTGGAGGGAAACCTGAGCTGTTTTATACTCCTTAAGAATGAAGTTTCATGCTGGTTTCTGTGTGACATACATTTGGATATCAAACTCACATTGTTAGTAGGCTTTGTAGTAAGCACTTTGACCTACAGAGCTATCTTGCTGGCCGTTTTATTTATTTTTTGAAACAAGGCCTTTTGCGTTCCAGGTATATAGTCAAGAGTGACCTTGAACCTTCACCTCCCAAATGTTAGGATGACAGATGTGTGTCACCATGCCTTCTTCCTGACTGACCCATAGTCCCAGCTCCCCTAGACATGTACATATGTATATACAATTACATTTGTATTTTCATTTAGTATATTCATTGTATATGGCATTGTTGCACAGAACATTTTCATATAATCATTGCACATTGAGCACATTCTTCATACTTTGATTTGTTACATTTTGTAAGCTTTATAGATTTGGCTTTTACTTTGGTGCTTATGATCAGAGACTGGTAGAAGTCAGCATTCTCCTCTTGTTTGGTTTCCACTTCTGGCAGCGTGGCTGACAAAGTTTTCTCTCTCTCTTTTGATTGTTCTGGTTGTCTTTTGTTGGATCTGTATCTGCACCCGGAGTCATTCTGTGGATCTATTTGTCTACTTTTTTTGTTATTATAGTCTTGATGGTTGTCATGTTATAATGTATAATCATTTAGTGTATATCCTGTAGTGTATTATTTTTCTGGCCACTCTATATCCTTAATCTTGTTCATATAAGTTATATAATTTTTTTTCACTTTTGTAAAAGCCAACTAGAGTTTAGTTTGAGATTATATTAAAACCTACAAATCAGTTTCAGATAGGAATAGATATTTTAATAATCTTGAATTTTCTAATCTATGAATAAACACATCTTTACATTTTCTAGGTTTTATTTGCTAATTCCTGTTTAAAGTGTTTTGTCGTTTCCATTTTAGAAGTGATGTACATATTCTGTTTATTTTGGGCTATTTCATTAATGTTAATGTATTCTTTGTGTTTTGGCTTTTTGAGACAGGGTCTTACTATGTATCCTTTGCTGGCCTGGAAGCTTAACTGTGCAAACCAGGCTGGCCTTGAACTCAAAGTGATCCACTTGCCTCTGCCTCCCAGGTTCTGGGATTAAAGGTGTGCAGCATATGCCAGGCAATTTCAATGTATTCTTTGTTTTTATAAGTTCTTGGCTAGTACAGGCTTGAGTGAAGATATCATAATCTTGGTTCCAAACCATCCCAGAAAGCAAATGTTTCAATGAACAAGGTCATAAAAAGCTTTTGGTTTTCTAGTATATATAAGACTCTGTTTATGTTATACTATAGTCAGTTAAGTATGCAACAATATTATATCTAAAAGAATACACACGCACGCGCGCATGCACGCGCACGCGCGCACATACACACACACACACACACACACACACACACACACACACATCTTAATTAAAAAATAATTTACAGCTGGGCAGTGGTAGTACATGCCTTTAATCCCAGCACTTGGAGGCAGAGCCAGGTGGATCTTTTGTGAGTTCTAGGCCAGCCTGGGCTATAGAGCAAGTTCCAGGACAGTCAGGGATACACAAAGAAATCCTCTCTCAGAAAACAAAACAAATTTAGAACTAGATATAGTTGCATACACCTTTAATCCCCAGCATGCTGGAGCCTGAGGCAATAGAATCACAGGTTTGAGGCTAGACTGACCTTCATAGGGAGACTGTATTTAAATAAATCAAAAGAAAATAGATACTTCTTCATTGCTTTAAGAAATGCTAACAGTCTTGTACAGTGTTGCAGTAATAGTACCAACAGTCTGACATACTTCAAATACAAAGATTCAGTTTGCTAAACCTGAACAGTGTCAGGGAAACACAGAAAGTGAAGCAGCCTAGTAGTATTGCTATATAGAAATTATATCCTTGTCTTGACTTTTCCTGGTGACCTCTCAAAGTACTTCTCATAAGGAAATTTTTTTGGTAGATTTGAAGAAATAATTTCTATGTATGCCTGTCTTTGGTGGGGGGCTTGTTTGTTTTGTGACAGGATTTAGTGTAATTCATGCTGGCCTTTAAAGAGGCAATAGAGGACCACTAGGATTGCCCAGTGAACCCATGGAAACAGAGCCCCCAATCCCTGTTGCTGAATTATCATTATCCACCTTGATTCCAGAGAAAGAGAGTTGAATCCTTTTCTGACTTAAACTCTGTACCAGAAGCTGGCCTTGAACTGTCCCTCTTAACTCCACCTGTCATGTCATGGGATAATGGGCTACATGTTTGTCACCACACCAGGGTGAGAAAGGTGGTTTAGTTCATTTCTAATTTTATCATTTTTCCCTTTTCTTGTTTCATTAGATTGTCTAGAGAAAAGCGCAGTATTAATAGAAATAGTGTGGATGGGTGGCCCTTGTTATTAATCTGAGGAGTAAAGCATTCAGTATTTTAACGTGTCTCCTAGGTCAATTTTGTTTTTGTTTTTTTCCCCTAGACAGGGTTTCTCTGTGTAGCCCTGTCTGTCCTGGTACTAGCTCTGTAAACCAGGCTGGCCTTGAACTCACAGAGATATACATGCCTCTGCCTCCCAAGTGCTGGGATTAAAGGTGTGTGCCACCACTGCTGTCCATCTCCTAGGTCCTTTTCAGGGGAGTAAATATATTTCTTTCTATTCTTAGTGTCATTTTATTTGTTTCATTTTGTTTCTCTTTGATTTTACACAGAGTTTCGTTATCTAGCTTAAACAAGCATGACACTCTGTGGTCTAAGCTGGTCTCAAATCTTGCTTCTCCTCCCAAGTGATAGGGGAGGGAGAAGCAAATGTAGTGATATATGGTCAGGTATATCTCCATACCTGACCTATAGTTATGCCTGTGAATTCTAGGATTTCTGTTTTGTTCTTTTAATGCTTTTTTTCTCTGTGTTGTATTTGTAGACATTGTTCCTGTACTCCCCTTTAATCCTCTGTCTAATCTTTGTCTAGTAATTTAAAAGCCTACTGTTTTATTTCATCTATATGGCTCACTTTTTTGTATGTCTTGTAACTTTTTGTCAAATATACATTTAATTTTTCTTACATTCATTTATTTCCAATGTGGAGATCAGAAGACAATGTGTGGGAATAGATTTCGTTCCTGGTACCATGTTGGGTTTTTAGCTTGATGGAAAGCATCTTTACTCACTGAGTCATCTTGCCAGCCACCAGAACTGCATATTTTCTGTTATATGATGTGGCAACTCTGGTTATCTATCATACAGCTATCTCCCAGAGCTGTTGTAGCTTCTTTTTTTCTGCTTTTATTTGTTTAGTGGCTTTTAAGAACTAATTTGTAAAGTCTGTGTTATTTTATGTACGGCCACTAAAGTCTCTGCTTGACAAACTAATGATTGTACAGAGATTTCCTTAAATGGCCTAATATCAGTAGTCTTTCTCAATCCTTGCTATGGGACTCTCTGTGTATTGGGTCATGCCTTTAGACTACCCTCAGCCAGAGGTGAGAGCTCCTTAGTGCTTTGTTTAGGTATGCAAAGCCTTGCATACATGTAGGAACTTTAGGTTCCCGGGGGTGTATTGAAGCTTTTCTTAACTCTTGCCATTTTCATTAATGTTCTCTTTGCATTTATAAGAGGTATATAATATTTTTCATAGTTTACATTTTGAGTACATTGTGGTAAATGCTTTATGTGATTTGTTAATAGTAAGTCTATGTAATATATGAGATTGTCAGATGATGTATCTTATTTCCTTAGTTTCCTTAATTTAATAATCTATGATGAAATGTTTCTTTTTTCAAAATTGCTTTTTAAAAATTTGAGTGACAAGTATACAGCTTTTAATATATAGGAATATGAAGATTGACTTTACTTTTAGAAAAGACAATGTTTTGTTTTGTATCTTGACTATTTTATTTATTTATTTTTTAGGGGACTCCTGGCACTTACTTGACTTCTCATAATCAGGCTTATACTCAAGAAGCCCCTAAGCCCTCAGTGGGATCTATCTCTCTTGGATTGCCACGGCAGCAGGAATCCACCAAATCAGGTCAGTGAGTGGCCAGAGTCCTATCCCATCAGTTTGTGATCATGGTCAACCATTCACTGGTTGTTCTTTTCACATTTCTTTTGCTTTTGTCCTCAGCTCCTTTGACCTACATCAAGCAGGAAGAATTTTCTCCACGAAGCCAAAACTCACAACCCGAGGGCTTATTGGTCAGGGCACAGCATGAAGGTGTGGTCAGAGGTAAAACTGTATGCAGTTTGACAGATGTATTAAGTTCTTATCCCTAGTAAACTTGCTAAAGTTAGTCATTAAAAAATGACTTCTTTGTGGGGATGTCCTAAGTTGTGGCAACAATGATAGTGGTCTTTGACTTTTATTCTCCATCTGCCTACATTAGCCTCCAAAGTGGTTTATAGGTGAATACAACCAGCTCAGTCATTAATATATTTTAATAATAAGAGTCTTCAAGTTACTGCCTTCCTTCCTTCCTTCCTTCCTTCCTTCCTTCCTTCCTTCCTTCCTTCCTTCCTTCCTTCCTTCCTTCCTTCCGTTTTTCAAGACAGCATTTTTCTGTGTAGCTTTGGAGACTATCCCGGCACTCTCTCTGGAGATCAGGCTGGCCTCAAACTCACAGAGATCCGCCTGCCTCTGCCTCCCGAGTGCTGGGTTTAAAGGTGTGCGCCACCAGTGCCCGGCACTGATTTTCATATTAAGTTTATGCTTTCATGTAAAATTAATTGTAAAACTTGAAATTTGATAGGTGCATAGGATCACCAAAACAAATCAAAGCTAAAACCAAAAAGCCCACCAATTTCTGAAGTTACTTATGCCAGCAGTCATGTTGTAATAATATATTTATTCTGTTACTTCATATGTGCACATAATGTATTTTGATCATATTCTCAACAACAACCCCCTCCCCAACATACCCCTCCCAATTTCAGGTTCTCTGCTGCTGCTTTTTTTTTTTTTTTTTTAAATAACCCAAAGTATAATTATTGTTGCCTGTATATGGATGTGTGTGGTGCCTTGCACTGGAGCATGGGCAACCTACATATGGCTCTGGTCCCCTAAAGCAAAATGGCTAACCTTCCTTAGCAAACATCAGCTGCTAGTAGCTCTTCAGTTCGGGTAGGTCCTTATGAGAAAATCCTCATCTGTGCTAGCATTTTGACTGGCTTGATCTTTTCCAGGTCTTGTTCACATACCCACAGCTGTTGTGAGGTCATGCGTGCAATAACATTTCACAGCACTTCTCCCTGTACTCTGGCTCTTTACATTCTTTCCACCCTTTCTTCCAGAATGTACCCTGAGCCTTTGTGGGAAAAGGATGATACAGATAGCCCATTTAGGGCTTTGCACTCACTGTCAAGCAAAGTCTCTCTGTATTCACCTCTGCCAGCTACATAAGAAAGCTTTTCTGACTAAGGTTGTAACCAGCACAAATCTATGGATGTGATATTTTATCATGCACTTTGAACAGTACTTTTAAAGTCATTATGATACTGAGACATTCAATGAAAACAGTTTTTGTTATTCTCTCCTACAATCTGCTGTGTGAGAACTGGTGCTGGAGTGGGGCTGTCAAGAGGAAAGCAATGATTTACTGTTGGTTTTCTTTTTATTCAGGCACTGCAGGGGCTGTCCAAGAAGGAAGTATAACTCGGGGAACTCCAGCCAGCAAAATCTCAGTGGAGAGCATTTCATCATTGCGGGGTTCTATTACACAGGTCAGTGCACTCAACATCATCTCCTGGGTACTGAATAGCAACCAAGAAAAGACTCGACCTCTCAAGAGCTCAGTATTGTAGGACTCTTCTGTAGATTGTTGGTCATTGTTCTGTGGTTATGAATCCAGCTCTCAATGATAATAAACCTCAGATCTGCAGACCATCTCCAGAGAAAGACATTCCTGTTGCATTTAAACCACAGCCATATTATCTATGCTGTGGTTTTCAAAACATCACTCATCTGCAGACTGGTAATAGTAACAAGAAGAAGTTTTTAGTCCTTAATGTTTGCCTGGCAATGCTTTTACCATGTGCTCAGATTAAATAGAAATCCAGAAGAAATCAATTAAATGCCTGTTTTTGCTTCTTGTGGAAGCAAATATGTAATCTCAATATGTAATCTGTGATGTTCAAATTCACTGTGGAACAAAGGGTACCCTGGAGATGGAGTATATTCTGTTTTGAAGCTAGTCAGAATCCCACTTTTGATTAATGGGAGGTGTTTCTTTTCCTAGCTATATATTAATTACAACTTGAAATGTAAAACAGCCCTTGTTTGAAAATGTATATAGATGAAAAAAATTGAAAAATCTGCATATTCTGCTTTTACACATTGATACACATTTTTGTACATTGTACTAGCTTGCTTTTCTTTCTTATTATTTCTGTTACCTAAGGTATTGGTACTATGGTGTGGGTTCCAAGACCATTAGCACCAATATCACCAGAGAAGTTGGCTAGCCTTAAATTCTTAAGCCTTGCTCTAGGTTCACTGGATTCCAGCCTCTAGGAATGAGGCCTGATGACCTATGTTATCTTGAGCCTCCTGGTGATTCTGCTCAGGGCATTATGAGTCAGAGTCATCATATTAAGACAAATCCCAGGTGATTTAGTTAAAGTTTATGTTGATTTATAATATTACATAGGAACTCCATGTCTCTCCTTCCATATTTGGCCAGAGGGTGTGGAGAACAAAGCTCATACACTATCATCATTATAAGTTCTCCATGACAGGGTTCAAGGACTGAGGTACAGGATTCTCTATGTTTATAGAAGTGAAATGTCTCGTTTCCTCATGTGTGCTTTGCTTTCTTTGAAGACGTACTGGGCTCTCAGGTTATATTTTCCAAATATCTTGTGATTCTTCTAAGCATCACTGACTCAGGGTGCTTGTGCTTGCTTTTGATGACAGGGAACCCCAGCTCTGCCCCAAGCAGGCATACCGACAGAAGCTTTGGTGAAGGGACCTGTTTCCAGGATGCCCATTGAAGAAAGCAGCCCTGAGAAAGTCAGAGAGGAAGCTGCATCCAAAGGCCATGTTATTTATGAAGGCAAAAGTGGACACATCTTATCGTATGATAGTAAGTATTATTTACTCTTTGATGTCAGTCTTATAATGTGGGATTGAAAACAGGCTGTGGTTTTCTTACCTGCTTACTATGTATGAGTAAGTCAGTTGACCTTGGCAGACCTATGGTTTTGTCCTTGTGAATGGGGCTATTTTGTGAAAAGTCAATTAAGACAATCAGTTAGAAGAGTTGTAGCAGAGCAGAGCACAGAGGAAGTGTCCTGTAAGTGACAGCTAACATTGTCAGTGACCACTCATTCTGTAACTTAGAAAAAGAATCTTCATTGAACTTAAATGGAATAGCTTCTATTTTAATAGGGGTCGGCTTTTTGTTTTTTTGTTTTTTTTTTTTTTTCAAGGTTAAGAACTGCCAGGCAGTGTTGTTCCGTGCTGTTAATCCCACCACTCAAGGGGCAGAGGTAGATCTCTGAGTTCTGGTCTACAGAGTGAGTTCCAGGATAGCCAGGGCTACACAGTGAAACCATGTCTTGGAAAGTCAAAAATAAAATATTAAAAAAGAACTAAGGAATAGATATCTGATAATCATGTAAAGAATGCTGGATTAAATCCTGCTTAATGAAACTGTATATGTGTCTGTTCATTTACCTGTCACCTCCAGTCATCTGTCTTTTCTCTAGATCTTTCTTTGCATATGTTTTCCAAGAATGACTCTAAAATCTGCTGTAAATACTAGCCACAGGGCTGAGTTTGATTTTCTTACTTTGTAACCTTGAAATAGTCATTGGCCATATTTTGTGTCGGATATAAAGAAGTGAACATAGTGCCTGATGTTTCATAATTCACAACAGCCCCATTTCTTATTTTAACACCTCTAGTGTATTTTGATGAACATTTTACTTTGGGAAGAGGGAACGAAATTAATGTCCATTGCTTAAGCTAGAAATATGGATATCTTTCTTTTCCATTTCCATGTCCAACAAATAACAAAATCATTTATATTGTTCCTAAAGTCTCTGGGATCAATCCCTTACTGTTCTTCCCTGCAACCATTACCTTTTGTCTGTACAGCTTAGGATGTGCTAACTTACCTGGAGTAGTCATGCTTCCTGCTTTACTTTCTGTGGATGACTACAAGTGCATCCCATGGCTTTATCTCTCTCCATAATCTCCTTCTGCTTCAGATTTTTTGATTGCCAGTTTTTACCTTAGCTGTCTAAACTTTTCTGCCTAATTCCTTCCTCCACATTGACTTTGTACTGAGCTGAAGGATGTTCCTTTAAGGTAGCATGCTCTTCATTCTTGAGATATCTGAGCCTATTCCTTCTGTGCCATTGTTTCTTCCTTTTATATTTGACAATAGTGTCTCTTACTTGTCCTTTATTTCTCAGCTTATGCATTGCTTTTTCTAGGCAGCCATTCCTGAACCTGGACATGTCAGAATTTCTGTCCCATCATTCTTGCAGCATATTGTAGTTTTCCTTTTATAGTATGTATTGCATTGGACAGTAAGGACTTAATAATTCTGTTAGGATTTATTTTTTATTTATGTCCCTGTATTTGCACAGTCATGTGGGTTCCTGCAGAAGCCAGAGCAGGGTATCAGATCCCATGTAGCTGGAGTAGTTGTGAGCCCATGATGTAGGTGCTGGGGACCAAATTCAGATCCTGTGGAAGAACAGTGAGTACCCTTAATTGCTGACCCACATTTCCAGCCTGGGCATATTTTTGTACTCACCACTGTTGAAAAAGTTTCATGAGAAAAGGGATTTAACTTGTTAACCTTACCCAGATTCCTAGCCTTAGCCTGGCACATAGGAACCATTCAATTAACATACTTCAATGAATAAAAATGTTTTCATGGATGTTGTCTACACAAATATATGTTAGAACAAGTTTTTGTTTGAGTTTTTTTGTTAGGTGAGGAGTCTGACTGTGCCTCCCTGGCTGACCTGGAACTCACCATGTAGATCAGGCTAGCCACAAACTCATAATGATCCATCTGCCTTGGCTTCCTAAGTCCTGGGATCAAGTTGTTTTTATAAGACTTATATTAAGGTGACTTAATTTACTGTGCATTATGGATAGGCCTTGGGCTCTGAATAATTCTTGTTTCTATATTCTGCAGATATTAAAAATGCCCGAGAAGGGACTCGCAGTCCAAGAACAGCTCATGAAGTCAGTTTAAAAAGAAGTTATGAGTCAGTGGAAGGAAATATAAAGCAAGGGATGTCAATGAGGGAGTCTCCTGTATCAGCACCATTAGAGGGTAAAGTGTACCTTGAGTGTTATCCAGATGCATTTAATTTCGTCTAATAGTTTCTCATTACTATATTGGATTTAATCTCTGGCACTTCTACTTGTAATTTATTAATATAACTTCAGATTTACATCCCATCATTGCATGAATCATGTGGCACTTCAGAGTAGAGGAAGTAAGAACTGAATGTAATGATCACAGCAGAGGTCACAATTGGGATGCTTTAACTATGGTAGAGTCATCTCCCAACTCAGTGAATTTAAGAATAGAAAACCTGTTTGAGAATTCCTTTCTAATATTTGAGGTAAAGTGATATATGATGGTTAGAGTAGGAACATATATTTTATCTTTGGCTGAAGTTTTCCTGGAGCATTTCTCTGTGCTTGTCTCTTCAACTGAAAGAACACACACACACACACACACACACACACACACACACACACACACCACACACACACACACACACACACACACACGCACGCACGCACACACGCACACACACAATTTTTTCCTGGAGCATTTTCTCTGTGCTTGTCTCTTCAGCTGAAGGAATACACACACACACAACACACACACCACACACACACACACACACACACACACACACACACACACACACACACACACACACACACACACACACAATCTCCATCCATCATTGAAGGCAGATTATAAACAACTGTCCATGTTGGTGCTGATTCTGTTATGAATTCAATTTTGGATCACTATGGCTTATTTATGGTTTCAATTTTGTGAAGAGAAGCCATGACCACAGCAACTCTTAAAATAGAAAATATTTAATTGTGGCTGGCTTACCGTTCAGAGATTTAGTCCATTATCACCATGGCAGCATGCATGCAGACATGGTGCTGGAAACGGTGCTGTGTTCTACATCTTGATCCACAGGTAGCAGCAGGAGAGATTGTATTGGGCATAGCTTGAACATGTATGAGACCTGAAATCCTGCCCCCATGGTGACAGACTTCCTCCAAGTCCACACCTACTTCAGCAAGGCCACACCTCCAAATAGTGGCACTCCCTATGGGCCAAGTATTCAGATACATGAGTCTGTGGGGGCTATATATATTCAAACCACAACCAACCGCTTGTGATTTAATCTAGGTGAAATATTCAAGACAAGTATGTCCTGTATAGTTTTCTCACAGTATATTTTCTCTATTTAAAAAATGAAACAGAACATCATTTGTAGCTAGAGAGATGGCTCAATGCCCCCCCCCCCCCAAACCAGCATTCAGTATAGGCTATTTTCCACCATCACACAGTGAACCCAAGGTTAGGATTTTAGCCAGACTGGCTAGTCATTGAGTCCTTGATTTCCGCCCATCCACCTTTGGGTTTACAGACTCTTTCCATGTCTGTCAGGCTTAAACAGCAGGCACTTTACCCACTAAGCCATCTTCCCAGCCCCTTCAGTGAAACTTTTTAGGATTTTTTTTTGGTTTTTCGAGACAGGGTTTCTCTATATACCTTTGGAGCCTATCCTGGCACTCGCTCTGGAGACCAGGCTGGCCTGGCCTTGAATTCAGAGATCCGCCTGCCTCTGCCTCCTGAGTGCTGGGATTAAAGGCTTGCGCCACCAACACCCAGCAAGCATATCATTTTTTAACTCCTTATTTGGGTATGTATATTTCATTTATTTTCTGTAATTTTTACAGTGTCGTATTTCTCATTTTCCATTCTCCCCAGATATATTTCAAAGTTGAGCAGTGATTTTCAACTAAGATGCACTTAGAGTTTAGATTCCTAGGAGTTGTAGAGTGGGGTCATGAATGTTTTGTCTACTGCTGATTAAGAAACTTGAATAGTGGTTTCTGTAATGTCAGCACTAGTTCATACCCCTACCACCACTGAATAAGAGTTCTGTTTTCATACATTCTCCCCAGCATTTGTTGTAATTGTTTTCTTTATGAAATTCATTCTGGCAGGGATGAGATAGAATATCAAAATAGCTTTAATTTGCATTTCCCTGATGGCTAAAGGATGTTGTACACTTAAAATATTTATTGGCTGCTGGGGGTTGGTGGCTCACACCTTTAATCCCAGGAGGCAGAGGCAGGTGATTTCAAGGCCTCCTTGATCTATAGTGTGAGGTCTTCTCTCTCTCTCTCTCTCTCTCTCTCTCTCTCTCTCTCTCTCTCTCTCTCTCTCTCTCTCTCTCTCTCTCTGTGTTTGACACACACATTTATTGTCCATATTTTCTCCTTTGAGACCTCTCAGTAAGCTCTCAGCCTATTTTCTTATTATTGAATTTAGGGTTTTTAGTTCTTTGTATATTCTAAATGGTACTCTTCTTGTATTTATAGTTAGCAAAGCTTTTCTTTATTCTGTGGGCTACCTCTTCACTTGGAATGATTACCAGTTGTCTTTTGTGGTATAGATTTTAATTCTGTCAGATCCTGTTTGTTAATAATTGGCTGTTTCCTCTTAGTAACTCAAGTCCTATTCACAAAGTCCTTTACTCTGACTTTATCTTGAATTATTTTCTTCTAGCATTTTCACAGTTTCAGGCCTTATATTTAGGTCTTGATCTGTTTGGAGTTGATGTTTGTTCCAGATTAGTGGTTTCTTCATATGGTTATCCAGCTTCCTGGCACCATTTGTTTAAGCAGCTTTCTTTCCTGATTGAGTATTTTTGTCAACTTGGTCAGAAACCAGATGACTACAGCCATATGGGTTTTTGTCTCGGCCTTCGGATTCATCTATCTTCATGTCTGTTTTTGAGCCAGTGCCATCCTGTTTGGGCATTCACCCAAAGGGCTTTCTAGACTACTACAGAGATACTTCCTCACCCATGTGTATTGCTGCTCTTTTCATAATAGCAAAGAAATGGAATCAGCCTAGATGTCCATCATAAGATGAATGTGGTCCACAAACACATTGGAATTTTATTTGGCTGCAGGGTAAATTGCAATTATGCAATCTTAGGAAGATGTATCAAATGTCAAAATACTACATTTCTTCCAAATTTTTATATATGTGTATTTGTGTAGGAGTGAAGGAAATAGATTCTAGCATACAGGAAAAGGAGACTATAAGAAGGAGAAAATCAATTTTAAACACAAAAAAACTCTATAATTAGATCTCAGTAAATGTTATCTATGCTATATTTAAAACCTAAAATGTATCGACATTTATAAGATATATTTTAAAGTTTTGATTATGCTGTCCAAATTGACTTCCGGTTATAGTTCTTCCTCTGATTAGCAAGGCTTCTGAAAATGCCCAGGTGTTCTGGATTTATTGTTGATTATTTTAAAAAGAGGACTTCATGGGGTTTTACTTTCTGCTGGGGATCTTCATGTAAGAAATGAAAAAGAAAGGGGGGAAAGGTGTTGGGAGGTGATGGGATAAAACAACAAACAAGACAGGTTCTCACTCTAGCCCTAGCTGGTCTTGAACTCTGACATCACAGCCTACCTTTGTCTTCTGAGTGCTGGGATTAAAGATGTATTCCACCATGCCCAGCTAAGTTTCATTTTTATTTTGGTGACTTTCATCTTTTATTAGTGCTTATTATGTAAATTTAAATCTTTTGTTGTTTGTTGTGCATGTCTTGTACACACATGCAGGTATGTGGTGTGCTCATGTGGAGATCAGAAGACAATTTGCAGGAATTAGTTCTCTCTTTCCACCAAATGGAGCTTGAGGAGTAAACTTAAATTATCTGGCTTGGCTGCCAGTACCCTTACATGCTGAGTCATCTCACCAGTCCTTTGTGATAGTTTCTGAATTGTGTACAATTTTGAAATGACATCCCTTCCTTCACAGTGCTTTTTATCAAAATTATATTTCCTATAGACAATATTCAGTATCGTGAATTAACGATATCATATCTAATAACTGGATTTCTTTACTGTTTTTCAAGGTCTGATATGTCGGGCATTACCTAGAGGGAGCCCTCATTCTGAACTCAAAGAAAGGACTGTGCTATCTGGTTCCATAATGCAGGGTACATTGTGTTTTACCTTTTTATTATAAACTGATTCACTGGCAAGGTAGTTTAATATTAATTTTACAGAATATTAAACCTACTTTTCAAGATATCTTACCCTTTGAAGTATTAAATATTAAGCCTTAATCTTAACTTTTCTCTTAGCTATAACATTTAACAGAATGTTTTAGTTGTTGGATCTTTTATACTAAGACATCTTTATAAGAGCCATTGTGAAACTGGCACGAATGATACACTCTTATATATATATATTTTGAGTAATCCTAAAACATAATGAGTGATGAATGCCTACTTGAAGGTCTATGTTAGAAATTCAGTGGTAGGACTCTACAACCATTAGCGTTTTTTTTAACAAGTATGTTTCCTGATTTCTTCCTAAAGGCACACCAAGAGCAACAACTGATAGCTTTGAAGATGGCCTTAAATATCCCAAACAGATTAAAAGGGAAAGTCCTCCTATCCGAGCATTTGAAGGCGCCATTACCAAAGGAAAACCATATGATGGTATCACCACTATCAAAGAAATGGGACGTTCCATTCATGAGATCCCACGACAAGATATTCTAACTCAGGAAAGCCGAAAAACTCCAGAAGTGGTCCAGAGCACAAGGCCAATAATTGAGGGTTCCATTTCCCAGGTAAGTGGATCATGGCTCTGTCAGCAATCCCACTTAAGACTGACATTTGTGAAGCAATTATAAAACTATGACAGTTGTTCTAGGTAGTTCTTACATCAGACTTCTTAGTAGTAAATCTTTCACATATATATCAGTTTTTCTTTTATATGTAGTTTAAAATGAATAATTTGGAAGTGTGTATAATTGCAATGAGCCAGGGACGGTATCTAGAACTCTGCTACCTGTAATGTTTGTTTCATTCCCTTTAGGGCACACCAATCAAATTTGACAACAACTCAGGTCAATCAGCTATCAAACACAATGTGAAGTCCTTAATCACAGGGCCTAGCAAACTACCCCGTGGAATGCTGGAAATTGTACCAGAGAGCATAAAAGTAGTAGAACGGGGAAAATACGAGGATGTGAAAGCCGGCGAGCCAGTGCGTCCCCGGCACACGTCAGTTGTGAGCTCTGGCCCCTCCGTTCTCAGGTCTACACTGCATGAAGCTCCCAAAGCACAGCTGAGCCCCGGAATCTATGATGACACCAGTGCTCGAAGGACCCCTGTGAGTTACCAAAACACCATATCCAGAGGCTCACCCATGATGAACAGAACTTCTGATGGTATGGCTTTTGTTGCAACATTTTTTTTACCTCTAACAAATAGAAAACACCAAATCATTAGATCTAGATCTCAAGATCCACAGGGTGTAAGACTAGGGCAGTAACCCAATCAGCAAAATTCAGTCAATAAAATGTTTACACTGACAAATTGAGATGTGGGGGGCTGGGCATAGTGATGTCTGCCATTAATTCCAGCACTGGGGAGGTGGAAATGTGTTCTCTAGAGCTCAATGTGTATATTTTGAGATCTTACCTGTTAGGCCAGTTGTTCTCAATCTGTGGGTTGTGACCCCATTTAGGTCACATATCAAATAATCCTACATAACAGATATTTTCATTATGATTCATAACAGTAGCAGAATTACACTTATGAAGTAGCAGTGAAATAATCTTATGGTTGGGAGTCACCACAATGTTAAGAACTGTATTAAAGGGTCACAGCATTAGGAAGAGAACCGCTGTGTTAGGTCTTGGGCTGGATGGTGAAGATCAGGAATGCTTAGTGGCACAGAAGCCAGAGGAGGGGTGGTCTTCAAGAGGGAAAAGGACTTGGAATCAGGCAGGATAAACCAGCAAGATTTTATTTTGATAGGGAGATTTGTTTGGTTATAGCCACATTTGTACTATCAGTAGCTGGGTGTGGTGATCCACACCTATATTCTCAGCATTTGGGAGGCAAGGATAAGGCAGAACCAAGTTTTGAGAGCTACCAAGTGAGCCACTATTTGAAAAAAAGATACAACAGAAGCACTAATGATACTTGTATAATAAATATCATGTGTATATTTAATATCAGTGAATTACTCCCTTCAAAATGTATAAAGTATGTGGGGTTTAATCTGCAGCACTGCAGAAATAAAAGAATAGGGCTGAAAAGAAGGTTCTGCTATTAAGAACACTTGTTACTCTTGCAGAGGATCCAGGTTCACTTCCCAGCACCCACAAGGCACCTAACCACCACCTGTAACTCTCCAGTCCTGGGGGATCTGACACTCTCTTCTGACCTCTAAGGACACTGTGTACATGTGGTGCGGTGCATAGATATACTGCAGGGCAAATACCAACACATGATTTTTTTTTTTTAAAGGAAAAGAATTTTTTAAAGAGAAATTAGGTAACATGACTAATGTGGTTTACTTTACGATACACAGAATTCTCCACAAGGAGATTGGTGTAAGCTGTATGGATATGTTAGGTGTGTAGGAACCAGTCCAATCAGAGTACCAAGTATGTCTGAGTGTGGGGAGGGGAGTCAAATGGGTGTTTATTATGTAAAGAATCATTGAAGAGCAGACTGAAGGGAGCAAAATAGGCTAACTTATGGTTGACAGGTAGCAAGTTGTTTAGGAAACACACGGAGGGAAGAATTTGAGATTTGCTACATGTGGGGCCACAATCGATGCGTTTTGTTTTAGAATGTAGGTGTTAATGCCATGTAGGAAACACAGTCATTTACAGTGGAACTTAGAGAAGATTATTGACCCTCATGACCTCATGTTCTTAATAAGAGGTGGGTTAGAACTGCTGCTGTGATCCAAACGGTCACAGTGGTCTCCACGTTTCTAGGCTCCTACTAGTTCTTAAACTTGCACATATTACAAGATAGGACTTTATGTATAGGGGCACACGTTGAAGTTTTCTCAGGGATTTGTGCCATTGGCACTTTGTTATTGCTGTTACAGTTTCTTCCAGCAAGTCGACCAGTCATGAAAGGAAATCGACTCTGACCCCAACCCAAAGAGAAAGTGTACCAGCCAAGTCTCCAGTGCCCGGGGTGGATCCTGTCCTGAGTCACAGCCCATTTGATCCCCATCATAGGAGCAGCGCTGCAGGAGAGGTTTATCGGAGCCACCTTCCCACGCACTTGGATCCAGCCATGCCCTTCCACAGGGCTTTGGATCCTGGTAAGCTCAATATTTAATGACAATTTACAGCAAAGAAACACTGTATCTATATGACTGTATGCTGATTACATCATAGTTTTCCTATTGAAGGTCAGTGCCTTCTCTTAAACTAAATGGTGACTAAATCTTACCATTGCCTCTCTGTTATGAAAGAAATCCCCTAGGCATGTTAGCTTTGTGTTTTGTTTTTTAATGAAGCTATAGTGTAAAGACAATTAAGTGACAAAACCCTTCTAGAAAGTTGGGTATCATGTTGCACATTTTTAGTCCCAGCACTTGGGAGGCAGAGGTAGGTGGATTTCTTGAGTTCAGGGGTAGCCTGTTCTTGAGCTATATCCTGGTTCTTACAGTAGTTTTTACCAGGTTACCACATTAAAAGCCAGAAAAGCCAGGTTAGTAAAATGGATTCTAAGGTGAAAGGGGAAAATAAACTCCCATAGGTTGTCCTCCGACCCCCCAAGCCCACTTTGTAGGAAATATTCATACCTGCACATAAACCTCAATACATACAAAGTAAACAAAAATTTTTCATGTAAAAGCCTGAGTTACTCTTATTTTAGATAGCTAAGAACTTATGGGAATATTTTATTTGAAAGCTCTGCTATTGCCAAATTGTTACTTGACCCTAAACCTGATACAGAGATTACAGGTCAACATAAAAATGGTTCATTACACTTAAACTTTTGACTGAGCAATGGTGTGAAAGCAAAAGGTAGCCAGCAGACACTTTACTAGAGCCACAACCCTCACTTATGAGTAGAAGTAATTGATGGGTACAGTGTGCAGCACCACGAAGCGTAGGTCGTGGATTAATATATTATTCAATGCGATCCCAGTTTCTGACACTTGCACTGTTACATACTCCGTGGGATACAACCCATTGTGATTTGTAGATCACCTGTGCTCAGGAGAATGTCTCCCAGAGGAAATGTGTCTCAGTAGTCACACCCAATTGACTTGGAGTTCTGGACGAAAAGTTACATAAATGGTCTAGAAAACATATCAGTGGTGTTTGCTATCTTCAGGGGAAAATGTACATATGAATGGTTCCCTTAACTTTCAGACACAACTTTGTATAATTGTTCAGTGTCTGTCATAGACCTTTATTTAATAGTACTTTCATCTTTTTTTTTTTTTTTTCTTTTTCTTTTTCTTTTTTGGTTTTTTGAGACAGGGTTTCTCTGTGTAGCTTTGGAGCCTATCCTGGCACTCGCTCTGTAGACCAGGCTGGCCTCGAACTCACAGAGATCCGCCTGCCTCTGCCTCCCGAGTGCTGGGATTAAAGGCGTGCGCCACCAACGCCCGGTTTAGTACTTTCATCTTATTGTCCTTTTTTTTAGTGGTCTGAGCTAGATTTTAAATGATTTTGAGAAGAGACATTATCTCCTACTTTTTTTTTTTTTAAATCATACTTCATTGCATCTTGTGTCATGCTTTTATTCAGGGACTAATACCAAATCCTGTTCCTGTAGATAATGTTTTTTTAGAACATGGCCCTAGCCATTTGTTTGTTTTGTTCATAGCTTCTTCCACAGCATAATAAAAGTAGCTGTGAGAAATACTGTATAGCTCTTAAAATCTAAAACAATTCTCATCTGGCCCCCCTTTATAGAAAAGGTTTGCTTTTTTTTTTTTTTCCCCAAAATCCATGCATTACTGGATGTTGTATACAATTATTTTTACCTCTAGAAAAATAATATTTCTATGTTAGAAATTGTTTTATATGCACTCCCACTGTTGTGTTGTCAAAAAGGACTTTAATTTTTCAACTCTAGCTCTCCTATAATCAGTGAAAACATAGTAAGTTTTATGACAGTGACTGAGAACAAAACTACTTCAGAAATGTTCAAAACCCGTCCTCCCCTTTTCTGTTACATCTCAGGCATTAGAATGAGTTAGGTTTACAGGTCATGGTGGCACACACCTTTAATCCCAGCACTCTGGAGGCAGAGGCAGGGGGATCTCTGAGTTCAAGGCCAGCCTGGTCTGTACAGAACAATATCCAGGACAGCCAGAGCTACATAGTGAAACCCTGTCTCAAACAAAAGCAAGCAAACAATGGAAGGAGTTAGACTCATATAGCTCATGTATTAAGGTCTGAAATGAATCTCTGTACTCCCTGGAGTTCAGTGAAAGTAGCTATTGCACTACCTCAGTAGGCAGCGTTTCCTCACTGTTTCTGGGGACAACACTTAGCAGATTAATCTCATAACTCTGCAATTTTTTTTTTCTTTCTTTCTTTCACTCAGCAGCTGCTGCTTACCTGTTTCAGAGACAGCTTTCACCAACCCCAGGATACCCGAGTCAGTACCAGCTTTATGCAATGGAGAATACAAGACAGACAATCCTAAATGATTACATTACCTCACAGCAGATGCAAGTGAATTTGCGCCCTGATGTTGCCAGGGGACTGTCCCCACGAGAGCAGCCATTGGGTCTCCCTTATCCAGCTACAAGAGGTGTGTAGCATTTTTTCACATTTGCTAGTAATTAATACATCCTTGTTAAATGGAAACATAAAAGAAGCTTATACTTGTCTCTATAGACTTTTGCACTTGAAAGCAAAGGAAGTAATACATTGAGATGAGTTGTGACAGTGAACATTAAAGTAAATAAGCCGTATAATTGTGGAAGTGTTTAAAGTTCATGTTTTCTTTAATAATCCATATCTGAAGTTTCTTGTGTAGAGCTCAGTGCTTTCATATCCTCCTTTAGGTTTAAAGAGGTCTTAAGAAGCAATGGTAATTTTTAATGCATGCTTATTTATATCCAATGCAAATTATCATTGTATTGTAAAAAGAAAAAATGGAAAAACCATGTATGCTTCTGGAGTTAGGTGTCAGTTTGCGGTAATGCCTAACATAAAGTGTGTTTGTCTTTTGGATAGGAATCATTGACCTGACCAATATGCCGCCAACAATTTTAGTGCCTCATGCTGGGGGAGCAAGCACTCCTCCCATGGACAGAATCACTTACATCCCTGGTACACAGATTACTTTCCCTCCCAGACCATACAACGCTGCTTCTTTGTCTCCAGGTGAGATGCTCCAAGCTAACATATCTGGCTTGTTCTAGATGAAAAGGGAGCAAGGGTTCCAGAAAATAAGACAATGATTTTGCTAGGGAGAGCATATACATGTTTAAAATAATGCCCTCTATTTCTCAAACAAAATTGCTTAAAATTTATACATCTCTAATAAGACCAAGACACTAGTTTTTCTGGTGTAGCTTACAGAGGAATTCTGAGCATTGTTCTTCCATCCTTCTTTTCATTTAACATAATACCTGTACCTAGATACTCCACAGATACCCTAAATGCTTATTTATACAATGCTCCATTTGTTATCTGAGACTCTTAAAATAAACTTCATCATCTGTATTTTTAGCCTGTTGACTCTTTTCAGTCATTTACAGGTTTAACATGATAGGCTGACAATTTTGTCTTTAACTTGCAGATTCGTGTTTTACAGGACACCCAACACACCTTGCAGCAGCTGCAAATGCTGAGAGGGATCGAGAGCGGGAAAGGGAGAAGGAGCGGGAGCGGGAGCGGGAGCGAGAGCGAGAGCGGGAACGTGAAAGGGAAAGGGAAAGGGAACGAGAACGTGAACGAGAACGTGAACGAGAACGTGAAAGGCTCTCTGCTGCTTCCTCCTCTGATATCTACCTACGACCAGGTCAGTGAGAAGCTTTGCCCTTTCTTTCATCACAGTTCCTGATGACTTCCTGTGAGGCATTATGCTTAATTATTCTATATAGGCAAACAAAAATTGTAAGATGATGGAAAGTCAGTGTAAAATATAAGCAAAAGTGTTATAGAAGCTGGAAGGGACTTTCCATGATAAAAGTGCCATTTTAATTGGGCCCAAGCAACATGGGTCTTCAGTTGCTCCTGAAAATACTAAGTATGAGACTCTTGAAGACAAAAGAACAGACCAAGCTCTAGTTTAAAGGGGGAATGAAAATCTGGTTAGAAGGAGATTTGGCATCTTGAATATAGTGTTTACAGTGAAGCACTGCCATTCTGTTTAGGAAGTGAGTCATGTGATCAGTGGCATGGGGTGTGTCAGAACCCTGAAGTTGGGCATGGGCCATTCAGTGAAATTGTCTCAGGAATTCATGTGTGTGCCAACTGTGGCGTGACACATTCAGACACTGAGAATGGCCAGAAAGAAGCTGCTGAGGACATAGAAGCAGAATCAAATAGAGTTGACAGTAACATAATAGGTTGTAAAATAAGATTGAGCTGCAAATTAAAATACAGCTGAGCTCAACCTGATGTCACATGACTATAACCCAGTATCTTAGGTTTCTGTTGCTGTGAAGAGACACCATGACCCAGCAGCTCTTAAAAGATAACATTTAATTGGGACTGGCTTACAGTTCAGCGGTCTAGTCCGTTGTCACCATTGTGGGAAGCATGCTAGTGTGTAGGCAGACATGGGGCTGGAGGCCTAAGAGTCCTATGTCCTGATATGTAGGCAGCAGATAGAGAAAAATGACACTGGGTGTGGCTTTCTAAACCTCAAAGTCCACCCCCTGAGACACACTTCCTCCAAAAAGGCTATGTGTACTCAAAACAAAACAAAAAAACCCACACCTCCTAATTCCCTGTGAGCCTTTGGGGACCATTTTCATTTAGATTACCATACCCAGCTTTCAAACTACTACACCTAAGCTGAGGCAGGAGGATTGTATATTTGATATCAGCCTGGCATTCATAGCAAGATCCTGTCTCATAATAAGAAAAGAGTTAAGAAGTAAGTGTGTGTGTGTGTGTGTGTGTGTGTGTGTGTGTGTGTGTGTGTGTGTCGGCATTTAGAGTGATGGCATGAAACAGGTCACCATCAGGAACAGCAGATACTATATTTATTTTGGACATATTTAATTTTACAGACATTTGAGCCATCAGCTTTATCCTTGATACATTTTTCTTTCTTGATTATTTAATCAAGTAAGATCATTTACTAGGTCCATATTGTCATATATACTAATCTGACACTACAAGACTGTTCTACAAGAGTTGAAACCGTGGTCAAGAGGTTTCCACAGGCAGGTGTGAAGAAAGGAGTCTGTCAGTCTCTAGATGCCATCCAAAGGGCAAAGTAGGTGTAGGCAAAAGGAAAGTGAGATAATGGTTGCACAGGTAGGTACAGAAAGGAAGATACAATGGCAAGAGGATGTTGAGTTCGTATTTTAATGAGGGACAAACCCTATGAAATCATTGGTAATGTAAGCAGGTGGATGGAACCCAAAGCTAAATCATCACATTTTATCCAGTCATATTATTCCTGATGATTTATGTGGTTTGTACTCAATGTGGTTGCACACCTGAAATACATTTAAATATAACCCATTATTTATACATAGAAAAAAACCACCAATAGCCTGGCTCTTAAAAATGCCTGTAATATTATAAATTATGTATTAAGACCATAATGTTGAGTCCATGTAGATTATATGAAACATTTAAAATTAGAGTCAAATTCGAACGATATAGAACTTTGGTAACACATGTTGATCCCACTGATTTGCAAAGTGATAGGTAAAAATATCAAATTTCACTATTCTCATTAGATAACTCAATTGATCTTTTCCATGTAGCAGCTTGACAACAGACACTAATATATATGACAGATGCAATGTAACTCTTATGCATAAAAAACATTGCAGACTAATTGATTAGCAGTTCCACTTCTAGGCATCGGTCTTATAGAAATACTGTTATATGCCAAAATATATTCAGAAGGAAGGAAATTGTCACAAAGTATGGCTGAAGTGGTCCTGGCTACGGGAGTAAGTCTGTGCTAAAATGTCTAGCTCTTACACAGGCAAAGAATGAGGTAGAAGGTTGGAGAGAAGACAGAGTACAAGGAAAATAGAAAAGAAATTGATCAGGGACTTAAGAGTTTAAGATTCTCCCAGCTCTGCTATGAGAGAGTTAAAGCTAAGTGAGTAAAACTCTCAAACCTCAAAGAAGGGTAGCTGTGGAAGACAGAGCTTTCTGAAACAAATGTAATTGGTAAGGAGAAGTAAGAGCAAGGGGCAAGGGAGGTAAGATAGTCCAGTTTGTAAAGTGCTTGCCACATAAGTTTAGCAACCTGAGTTTGGTTGCCAAACCATGTAAAAACACTGGGTCTGGTGCCATGTGCTTGTAAAAGCAAAGCTGTTAAGTCTTCGCCAGTTTGATCCCTGTTGCTCACTAGTCAACTTGCCTTCCCAATCTCTAGACTTTAGGCCAGTGAGAGACTGTTTCAAAAAACAAGGTGGAAATACCTGAGGAATGACAGGGATTGGTCTCTGGCCATGCACATGTATGCACATGTGTATGTAGACACAAAAAGGCAAAATAGGAGGAACTGTGGTTGAGTGTGCAGGAACCCCAAGCTGCAATGCACCTGCTGTATTTACTTTCATTGTGATGCATGGAAAGTTGTTTGATTTGGGAGATGATACTAAACTTAGCACAATCTGTAGCATGAGAAGCTAAGATGTATAGTACTTCGATGTTGGGTCTTCTCTTTCCTTTCTGGAATGGAGATAGCAATGCCTAACAAAAATGAAAATGACAGTAAATGACAATTGAAATTTTGTTTAATTTTTGTTGGGTTTTTACCGTATCTTTATTGAGAAACTTAGAATCCATTTCTAGAAAGTATGGTATCAAGTTTCTTATTCTCATTTTCTATTTAGTAATACTAGAAATTAAAAAATTTCATAAATTTTGCTGCCTTTATTTCTGTAGCTGCTGCTTTTGAATTATCACTGTTCCTGTTTCTTTTACCTTTTCAGGATCAGAACAGCCAGGTCGACCTGGCAGCCACGGATATGTTCGCTCCCCTTCCCCTTCCCCTTCAATAAGAACTCAGGAGACCATGTTGCAACAGAGACCCAGTGTTTTCCAGGGAACCAATGGAACCAGTGTAATCACACCTTTGGACCCATCTGCTCAGCTACGAATCATGTCAGTCTTTTGTACTCTTACAAGCATTTTGACTAAAATAAGTACATATCTTGGATGTGTTTTTTGTTTTGTTTTGTTTTGTTTTTTAGCTTACATTTTTGATAAGTGTGTGTGTGTAAGTCAGAGGACAGCTTGTGGGAGTCTGTTCTCTACCATATAGTTCTGAAGATTAAATTCAAGTTGTGACCCTTGGCAGCAAGTGCCTTTACCTGCTGAGCCATATTGATTTTTTAAACCACTGACTAAAATAGTCAAGACTTTCTATTTGCTTTTTTAAAATGTAATTTGTTCCTTTGTTTCCCCAGCAGTCCCCACCCTACCCTTAACCCTTGCCTTAAGCACCTTTATTTTATTTTGTTTACAGGCCACTGCCTGCTGGGGGCCCTTCAATAAGCCAAGGCCTGCCAGCCTCCCGTTACAACACTGCTGCGGATGCCCTGGCTGCTCTTGTGGATGCTGCAGCTTCTGCACCCCAGATGGATGTTTCCAAAACAAAAGAGAGTAAGCATGAAGCTGCCAGGTTAGAAGAAAATTTGAGAAGCAGGTCAGCAGCAGTTAGTGAACAGCAGCAGCTAGAGCAGAAAACCCTGGAGGTGGAGAAGAGATCTGTTCAGTGTGTGTGCACTTCTTCAGCCCTTCCGAGTGGCAAGCCCCAGCCTCATGCCTCAGTAGTGTATTCTGAGGCTGGGAAAGATAAAGGGCCTCCTCCAAAATCCAGATATGAGGAAGAGCTAAGGACCCGAGGGAAGACTACCATTACTGCAGCTAACTTCATAGACGTGATCATCACCCGGCAAATTGCCTCGGACAAGGATGCGAGGGAACGTGGCTCTCAAAGTTCAGACTCTTCTAGTAGCTGTATGTATCTCAATCTGAGTTTCACAATGTGATATCTGAGTAAAGAATTACTTTATTCTTTAGGTAAAGCACCGCCTGGTATGACACAATCCTAATGCTTGACAGTAATATGAGAGGAAGTATTGTGGGTGCAAAGATGTATCTTCTAGTGTTCTTATGACTTACACATCCCCATGAATGTATTATCTAGGAAAACCCCCATAGAATTACAGTTAGAAATGGCTAGATGGAGAATAGAGCTTCTGAGGTATTTAGGCATCTGAAAAGCAATGGGAATATCTTCAAGATCTGTACTACCACATGTATTCTCTGAGAAATTGTTTGCTAGGTTCACTGATCTCTTAAAGCCTCTATGATAGTAGGTGTTTTTTTTTGTTTTTGTTTGTTTGTTTGTTTGTTTGTTTGTTTTCAAGAGAGTCTAGTAATGACTGGTATTCATTTTGTGTCTTTTTTGAGAATTGGATTTTGATTCTGTCTGGCTAGTTACTATGATATTTGCCCTGCAAGTAAGGCTCAAATACTACACAAAAATGCTTTTTAAAATTTCCTAGGTGTGATGAGATGCCTCAGCAGGCAAAGCCACTTAGCACTAATGATGATCTGAACCCCATAATGGGAGGAGAGAACTGACCCTGGCACCTAGTTGACAGCAATAATGGCTTTCTATACATAGAAATAGATATATATATATATGAACAAATACAATTTAATTTTTTTTCTTAGCTGTTATCTAAATTCTCTCTATATGTAATTTTAGAGAAAAACAAGCATGCTTAAATAGCAGTTGTGATACTGGAAGCAGTTTAATCGTGTAGTCACTTTTTACTATCTCCATTTAGGAAATTCAATAGTACTGCTAATAGAGTGCAGTTCTTACCTCCAAGTATCCACTTATGTTGGCAAATTTTTCAGAGAGATGTGGGCAGCTTGGTAATGAACTGTGGAAGAGATACTTCTTCTAATCTGGAATTAAAGTTTACAACGTAGGTTTTCAATGTGGGAAAACTGCTAGCTCAGGGAGAAGAGAGTGCAGGCATCTAGGAGGGAGTCATAGATGAAGTAGGTTGCTTTGGAAGTTTGTTCTTTATCAGTCTGAACACAGAAAGCCTAAGTTCTCAGAGTCTCAAGTCCTACTTTTGGGTATAGTTATCCCTTCCATCACTGCAACATCCTGCATAATACAACACAAGGGCTAGTACCAACTATTTAGTGTCAGTTTCAGTGTAACTTGAGAGCCTCCCTCGCCTTTCATCTTACACCCTAATCTTCAAGAGCAACATGAATATAGTTTGCAATTAGACTGATACTATAAGTCTTGTCACTTAAGATGTTACATAAGCACTGTTGAGTCAACAATAAATACAAAGCTTTTAAGTAAGAAAATTACTTACAATATAGTGGTTTATTTTATACAATATAGTGGTTTATTTTAGTTCCTAAGCATTGATTTCCATAACAGGTGGGAGGTAGGTAGACATGTTCATTTGAACAGTAAGAGCAATATGCAGTGGCCAAGCAGTTCACCTTCTATATGCCTGTGTTCAGCCAAGGTCGGGACCCTGACTCAGGCTCTGGCACAGCCTGGAGATGGCCTCTAACAGAAGTTTCTTAGTAAGTTCTTCCTTACTCTCCCCAAATCTCAGCTCTAAAGCATGGGCAGTTTGTAGAAAGTTGCCCATGGCGTTCATCTGCAGAGCCCATCAATTTTCTTGAGAGCTGTATGTATCTTAAAGGGGTGTGTGTGGGCATCCTCCAGAATTGGTTGATATCCTCCCTCTCTTTGAAGTAATTTCCTTCACATACTTCCTACCACTCCTGTTCACTTTCACGATGTAATACTTGAGTTATCTGAGAAAATCATTACAATGTTTTGTAAGCAATAACTGAGTCTTGGGCCAAAGAAGCAGATTTATGACCTGTTGTGTTAAGATCAGATTGGTCCACAAAAATGGAATTCCTGGAATTGGTTAGCGGTTGAGACCCACCCCTCACTTACTCATAATCTCCTTGGATGAGTTTTAGCCTGTGGTTTCTTTTTAAGGTCCCAGGGGCTTATCACAAATCTGAATTCTGCTTCATCTCATGCTTAAAAACCTACAAACTACTGAGATTAGGAGCACAAAGGTACCTTTCATGGTCTTTTGAGTTTAAGTTTTAGTTTTATTCCTAGTGTGGAATGCTACTGACATTTCTTTAGAAGACTCAAATAACTAAAATATGCAAATAGCTTTGAAGAACTTGGACTTCTAAAACTTTGCATGGGTTTATTTTAAAATGAGGTTCTTTTCTTAAAGTGTCTTCTCACAGGTATGAAGCACCTAGTGATGCTATTGAGGTGATAAGTCCTGCCAGCTCCCCAGGACCACCCCAGGACAAACCACAGGCCTATCAGTCAGAGATGGCTAAGGCAAATCAAGCAGAAAGTATGTCTGTTTTTGCCATTTCCGTGTCATAATTTGCATTAACCTTTGCTTCTAATTACCTGTCTAGGCCATGGGAAGAACGTAGTGCTGGCCAGTCTGCTTTAGAGACATTTAGAGCTGTACTAACAATTGCACCTTTTATGTTATTATTTTTGTTACACTTGTTTATAGTTTAGTGAAAATAGAAGCACTGGGGCTGGGAGGTGTGTGTAGGCAAAGTAACAGTACACAAGCACGAGGACCTGACTTTGGATACCTAGAACCCACATGAGCAAACTGGGCATAGCATTGAGTCCTGTAACCCTAGCTTGGAGGAGGTGGTGTAGGAGCATGAGTGGTGAATGCTTGCTAAAGCTCACTGGCTAGGCAGTCTTGCTGAATCCAGGAGCTACAGCTTCACTGAGAGACCTTGTCTCAAAAATTAAAAGTCAAGAGTGATAGAGGAAAGACACTTGACATCAGCCTCTAGCCTGCATATTCACACATACATGCACATGCACTCTGTCTCTCTCTGTCTCTCTGTCTCTGTCTCTCTGTCTCTCTCTCTCTCTCACACACACACACACACACACACACACAAATGGCTGATAGCTTTGCCCATTTCTATGATCATTTTATTCTCCTAGTTTTCATACTTCTATCAGTGAAGATATATATATATGTATATTTTGGCTTCAAGATATAAAAACAAAAAAGATGCAGAGATGCATATCACATCCTATTATGTTTTTCTGAGTTATTAATATTTGATACTGAGTCAGGGACAGGCATCACTGGGATAATGTATCTACCTACTGTCTATTAGATGAGCCCACTCGGCAGTATGAAGGACCATTGCATCACTATCGGTCCCAGCAGGAGTCACCATCTCCACAGCAGCAGCCACCACCGCCCCCATCCTCACAGGCAGAAGGAATGGGGCAGGTGCCCAGGACCCATCGACTGATCACACTTGCTGATCACATCTGTGTAAGCCTTTTCCTACTTTTATGATGATGATGATGATGATGATGATGATGATGATGATGATGATGATAATGACTGCTGAGTTCAAGGCCCTTTGTGCTAGAATGAAACTATCTCCAAAGACAAAACAAAAAGTTCATCTTCTTACCACCCTCTTGGGTAGGTATCTAACAGCCTTTACCACTTAATCGTCTTCTCATTCACAGCAAATTATCACACAAGATTTTGCTAGAAATCAAGTTTCCTCGCAGCCTCCTACTTCAACATTCCAAACTTCACCATCTGCTTTAGCATCTACACCTGTAAGAACTAAAACATCAAGTCGCTACAGCCCAGAGTCCCAGTCTCAGACTGTCCTGCATCCAAGACCAGGTTCTAGAGTCTCTCCAGAACATCTTGTGGATAAATCCCGGGGAAGGTATAGTTTTGCTTTGTTTTTACCAAACGTGTGAATTTTGCAGCAATAAGAGCATTTTAATAGGTCTAAAATGTGGGAAATTTTTTTCTCGAATCAAATGTCATCTACCCTTTTCTTTCTGGAAAGTGCAAAGAGGGTGTATTTTCTTTATACATTATTTTCAGGATGTCCACTGTCTCGGCACTATGCACTATGTATGCATGTTAATGTATATTCATATGTAGTTGGGTAGGTAGTATTTGCAAGGGCTTAAGTATTCTTTCAAAATTCTTTCCCTGACTAGACAGTGCATTCCTTTATTTCCAGCTACTCGGGAAGCAGGGGCAAGAAGATATGAAGCTTGGGGCTAGTTTAGGCTACATAATGGGACCTTATCAAAAAATTCAGGAATAATAACACACACACAGACACCCCCACCCAGGCTGTGAGTATAGTTCAGCAGGAGTGCACTTGCCTCACGATGGCAAGGCTCTAGTGGTGCTTGTTACCAAAGTTCTGTCTAAATTTTTTTTTTTTAAAGGAAGCAAGGGTTTTAGTTCAGAGTAGTACACTAAACATCCGTTGATGTTGAATTATACTTGCATAGCCCAAAGGAAATTAATTCTTGAGACTACTGAGAACAAGAATGAGTCTCAATAAAATGAAGATTCTAGCAAATACCCTGGATAAACCAGACTCATGGAAACTTAATGCTTGGGTATAAAAAGAAATGTGTAGGAGACATGACTCTCTCAAAACGATCCGGGTGGAAAGATGTAAGAATAATGTACTGAAGAAGCTGGCTAGAGCCAGGGGATGGTACTCAAGACAGAGGCAGGGAGATTACTGACCCTCTCCTCAAATAAGAAAGAAATTGGCTGGGCTGTGGTGACTCATGCATTTAATCCTAGCACCTGGAGATCAAGGCCGTAGGATTTTGAGGACAGCCAGGGCTATGTGGTGACCCTGACTCAAGCAAAAATGTAGAAAACCTTCCAATATACTTTCCATGTACCCTTAATGCAGTGAATGATGGCCAGCTGTTTAGATTTTATTCTCACCCCTATCTCCAACTCTCACCCCCATGCCATACTGAGTTATTTTGAAGCAAATGTTACACATGATCATTTTTAAAGGCTTAAAGATAACATGAAAGCATGCTTGTTCTCACTCTTTTTGGGAGGTTGTCTTCAGAGACAGGGTATTTCTATATAGCCCTCACTATCCTAGAACTGGCTGTGTAGACCAACCTGGCCTCTAACTAGAAGAGACCTTGCCTGCCTCTGCCTCCTGAGTGTTGGGATTAAAGGTGTGCCAGTACACCCAGCATATATTTTACTCTTTTAAAAAAAGAAAAGTGGAGTTATTAAGAACAAAAGGCTGACTGTAATCTGTAGTCCTTCAGAGGCTGAAGCACCAAGACATGTAGAACCCAGGAGTTCTCACATGAGAGAGAGAGAGAGAGAGAGAGAGAGAGAGAGAGAGAGAGAGAGAGAGAGAGAGAGAGAGATTTGAAGAGGGATTCCAGTTGGCTTCCTCACTTACAGCGTACATCTGTGAAGTTTAGTTTCATTTCTCTTAGTAAAGTTACCTGATTTTATCATTTAAAATGTTTGCACAAGCCTTGCTGCCACAGTTCTAGGAAGGCTACCAAGTGGCCTACCACTGATCCACACCCAGGGAGTCCTGTAGTTTTAGAACAGGAGACATGAGACATATGGAAATGGATGATAATTGGGGAGAAGGGGTAGGAAAATATGTGTGCTTGCTTTTACATTTAGAAGATACAAAAAAATGGCTGAAGTGTGTGTAAATTAAAGGTTTAAGCCATAAAGGACAAACCAGTCTTTTTTCTCCTATGTGTTGATGGATGTGGGATTAAAGGTTCATAGACAAACCTCAAAGAACTCAACAACTGTCATGGTTTTAAGAACAGGGTAGGATTGACTGGGGAAAGAAATACCAAATACATCGGTAAAATTATATGTAGTAAATGCAGAATTTGAATTAGAGGTGACCCTGAGTATAAGATAAAATACTGCATTTTCTACCCCTGCAGGCCTGGAAAATCTCCAGAGAGAAGTCACATCCCATCAGAGCCCTATGAGCCCATCTCCCCACCCCCAGTTCCTGCTGTGCATGAGAAGCAGGACAGCTTATTGCTCTTGTCACAAAGGGGAGTGGAGCCTGTGGAGCAGAGGTGGGTAAACTGAACTTCTCCCCGGCTCCTGTTAGGGGCAGCCTGTGCCTAAGGCTTTCCTGAAGTCACTGCCTTGTTCCTCTTTGTGGTTTTTATATCAGCATAGGACTCTGGGAAGAATATCTAAGAGTATTTTCCCCGTGAGGTAATACTACTGGATGGTAGCCAAAGCATCACATTAAACAAGTGAGAGAAACTTCATCATTACTGCCACAGTTAATCTTCCTAGACCCTTTGGGCAACAGGTGGTAGTTGAGGACTTAGCTATATCAAGTGTTGTGGACTGCACACAGATTGTACCTTGTAGATTTTTTCTCACTATATTCTAACCATTGCTTTGATCTGAGTAACTAACTGCCCTTCATTTGCCCTATCTTATTGCTCTGTACCTCACCGGAGTAAGTACACTATGACACATTGAGTAAAGCACTTAGTCACTAGCATGGCATTTTCCTTCCAAGGTCGGGCTTACAAAGCTTTATTTCCACCGGGTGGTGACACACTTCTTTAATCCCAGCACTTGGGAGGCAGAGGCAGGCGGTTCTCTGAGTTCAAAAGAGACCAGCCTGGTCTACAAGAGCTAGTCTCAGGGCAGCCTCCAAAGCCATAGAGAAACCTGTCTCAAAAAACAAAACAAAGCTTCATTTCCTGCTGTTTCACCCTGTATTCTCTGTTGTCTGAGTTCTTTTCTTGAGAGTTGCACTGTTTTCTTGGCATTGATACCCTTTAATCCCAAGAGCAAAATACATGATTTGATGGTGGCCAAGGCATATTAGGGAGAAGAGAGTCCAGTTTTAAAACAGATCTATCTAATTTTAGGCTGCTGAAGAATTTCTAGGAGTTAATTGTACATATTTGTAGGCAACATAATACATGTTACTTCAGTGAAATGAGGGAGAAAATCTTTATACATTCATATGCTTTCCCAAATTGAATTTTTTTTTCCCAGTTCCAAGGAACCTAAGGCTCACTGTTTGCCTCCAGCAGCAGTAGGCATGCATGTGGTGCGAGACACACACACACATAGACACAAAACATAAGAGAGTAAGTGAGGGTCACAGCTGCCACTTCAGAATTCTGAAGATTGATTAGGAACTTGTTGCTAGGAGGGGAGGGGAACACTGGCTAGGTAGGAAGAAAAAATATATGACATTGTTTCTTTCTTTGACATATTTTCCTATATATTGTCACATACTTCTGATTTTTGGTTTTTTTTTTTTTTTTTTTTTTTTTTTTTTTTTTTTTGAGGCAGGGTCTCTTAACACTGGCTGTTCTGGAACTCACTATAGCACTATAGACCAGACTGGGCTGGAACTGACAGAGACCCCACTGCCTTCTGCGTGCTGGGGTCAGATGTGTGTGCCACCACACCCAGCCATACCTCTGCTTTTTGAAACATGTAACTGTACAGTATTAGCTGTTCCAAACATGCAGCTTTTAAAGTCTTCATGGGGGTTTTGGACATAGCTCAATTGGTAAAGTGCTTACTTAGTACTCATGAGGCCCTGGGTTCAAACACCAGTACTGCATAAACCTGATATATATCTGCATTCCCCAACTGGAGGCAGGAGGATCAGAAGTTCAAGGTCATCCTCAGCTACATAATCTGTTTGAGGACAGTCTGGGAGGCAGTGGCAGGCAGATCTTTGTGATCCTGCTCTACATAGTGAATTCCAGTCAAGTAAGGGTTACACAGTGAGACCTTGTCTTAAAAGAGCAGGGCTGGAGTTGGGTTAGAGAGATACCTTTAGTGATTAAGCTTCCAGAGGACCCAAATGCAGTTCCCAGCATCCACTTTAAGCAGCTTGTACCTGCTTGTAACTCCAGCTTCAGGGGATTTGATGATCTCTTCTGGTCTCTACAGGTACCTGCACTCATGTGCACACATACATATACAAATAAATAAATTCTTAAAATATATCTTTTTTTAAAAAAACTTTCTAATAAAAAAAACTTGCTCCCAAAATACAAAAACCTCATCAGACTTTATTATGATGAATTAATAATCAGTCTATTATAGATGAACAATGAGAATTTTGAGGGGCAATCTTTCAAATTAAATTTTTATGCACAGGGATCATGTCTTTTTTTTTTTTTTTAAGATTTTATTTATTTATTTTGTATACAGTCTTCTGCCTGCATGCCAGCAGAGGGTGCCAGATCTCACTCAAGGTGGTTGTGAGCCACCATGTGGTTGCTGGGAATTGAACTCAGGACCTCTGGAAGAACAGTCAGTGCTCTTAACCACTGAGCCATCTCTCCAGCCCCCAAGGGATCATGTCTTTTTTTCTTCACAGATAGTGTTTTTGTGTTTAAATGGTGAATGAATACATATGACTAGATAGTGTTGTCATCAATATGTTCTGTTACAATCTGTTAGAGGAAACTTGTTAAACTTTATGAGTATGGGAGACTACCATTGAATTTTGAGATCCATTGTATTAAAGCCCAGTTCCTCTCCTGTCGGTCTTAAAATGATTATAATAGTTAAGGCAGTTTTATGCAGCTATTTTGCTGAAGTTCAAATGATTGGCTAGATATGAACCTTTGCTATTTTACAGGTAGGTGTGTTATTAGTCACAACTAGTGTAGTTGAAGAGAATGTCGCGAGTAAGTTAGTTACTAGTTCATATAACCATAGTTTGTGCTGTTAAGCAAGTAATCCTTAAGAATTTGTGCTGTAGATTAGCCAGGCATAGTGGCACACACCTTTAATCCTAGCACTGGGGAGGCAAAAGCAGAGGCAGGCAGATCTCTGTAAGTTCAAGACCAGCTTGGTTACATAGTTCCAGGACTGTCAGAGCTACATAGTGAGACCCTGCCTCAATAAATAAATAAATAAACACATAAACTAAACTGTAGGTCATCTTCATTCTAGTCCTTATTTTGCTGTTTCATCTTTTAGAGCCAAAAAGCCTTTGACTATGTCTGAATGAGTTTATGGTCACATACTGTTTCCTGGGGTGGTAGCAAACACAGAAGGGGGAGGCAGTAGGAGTGCACTATTCTAACAGTCTGTATTCCTGACAGGACTGATTCTCGATCTCCAGGAAGTATAAGCTACTTGCCTTCCTTCTTCACCAAGCTCGAAAGCACATCGCCCATGGTTAAATCAAAGAAGCAGGAAATTTTTCGTAAGTTGAACTCCTCTGGTGGAGGTGACTCTGATATGGGTAAGTGGGATTTCCTTCATGAACCCCAAATAAAACATGCATTAACAATGCTATCTCCAGCGTTGCCTTTTTTACAATCCTGAGTTTGAAGGTTTTTATACAGCATCTTGATTCTGTACAATATCACAAATTCACAAATAGTTCATTCTTAGGAAACAGGAACTTGGGTGTTTCTGAAGCCATCTGTCTTCATGGAGAACTAACTGGCTCTAGGCTACGTTTGTCTTTATATGTGGCTAAATTAATTCTATGTAGGTTTTTATTGATTTTAAAGCCCATTTGTTTTACTTTATCTATTTGAGCCATCTCCACGTAACATTTCTTCAAATACATGAAAAGCATGTTTTTCATGAGTCTTGCCTCTAAGTCCTGTTTCATCAATCATTCTTAACATCCTTGTTCCAAGTATATTATTATCTCACTCTATTTAGCTTGTCTTTTGAAAGTCTTCTGAGTAATTCAAATAAATGATACTATCTGTCCTAAACTTACCATTCTTACTATAGTGTAAGAGTATCTTTCTAGTCGAAACCTGAACAGCTAAGTTACATGACATTGTGCCTTAAAACAGATGTCAAGATGTCAGTTGGCTACTCTGGAATCATCCCTCCCTGCTCTGTTTTGGAAATTACTAGTTCTGGATATTGGACAGGGTGATTTATACTTGCTTCATCCTGGCTGTCTTCTAACCTACAGGTTTCAGGACAGTCCTGTGGCATACAGATGTAACTATGATAAACTAATTGTTGCAAAAAGATTAAGTAGCACTTGGGGGCTGGAGAAGATGGCTCAGAGGTTAAGAACACTGGCTCCTCTTCCAAAGATTCTGAGTTCAATTCCCAGCAACCACATGGTAGTTCACAACCAGCTGTAACAAGATCTGGTGTCCACTTTGGGCCTGTAGGGATGCATGCAGAAAGAACACTGTGTATATAATAAATAAATCTTTAAAAAAAAATTAAGTAGCACTTATTGTGTGTGCCACACACTACATGTTATTATCTCCGTTTTATAAATGAGGAAGGAAATTGAGTCAGAGAGGTTTAATAACTGATGAAGGTAACCAAGAATTAGTAGGGCTGGAACTCCAACCTAGCATTCCAGCCAGACTCTGCTTCCACTGATGCATCCCTCTAACAGTTCAGTGCTCGGTGTCCAAGGTTGTTGGATAATGTCTCTGGAAAGCTGTATGGCAGCCTCGTGTGTGCTTGCTCTCATCAGATTGCTGCTGTACTATTATTTACATGCCCTCTGCTACCCGCCAGTTTGTCCCCGTCCCCCCCCCCTCCCCGCCAGTCAGGGCTTCTCTGTGTAGTCCTGGCTGTCCTAGAACTAGCTCTGTAGACCAGGCTGGCCTCGAACTCATAGAGATCCACCTGCCTCTGGTTCACAAGTACTGGGATTAAAGGTATGCACTATCACTTGCCAGCCAGTCTTAATAACTGGCCAATGATAGAGAATCTAGAGAGAACTGTCTCTGATCTATTATTTGCTAATCTCCCGACCCTGTGAAAAATTCTGGGCTTTAAGGCTGAACTGATGGACAGGCATGTAATTACATCTCTACCACTCATGATTAATACTTACTGCATGTTCCTCTCTGTTGAATGGTGAAGAGAAAATGGTGAGCATCACCTCACTCATTGTGAAACTATTTTGTCTCTACATTATTAGATGTATTTTTTTCTCCCTTTTCTTCATTTTAGTACAGCAAATATAGACTACAGAAAACTGAGCAATAACTCCCAAGAGTGGAAGGATTTTAGATAGGAATGCCCTGAATTCTCTTTAAGTGGCAACAAATTGTAGAATGCTGACCAGAACTGTCAGACGTACAGGATGACCAAGCTACCCATCGTATTATTAGAAACACTGCCATTACAAGCTTTTGATTTCCAGTCTTCAACAGTTTCATCTATCTATAGTTCTTTAGAAATCACCAGCAAAACAAATCGGTGCTTTCATGTACACCTCCAGGCCAGAAGAGGACACCAGATCTCATTACGGCTGGTTGTGAGCCACCATGTGGTTGTTGGGAATTGAACTTAGAACCTTTGGAAGAGCAGCCAGTGCTCTTAACTGGTGAGCCATCTCTCCAGCCCCTGTACACAGTTTCTTAACTTAGAGACGACCTTTCCAAGCATACAGACACACAGGCCGAGCGAGGGACAGCAGATTGCTGGGGACCATGTTACTCTCTATCCTTTTGTCTTGCCTGACTAGTGGGGAGGAAATCCTCGACAGAGCATGCTGTGAGTTCCTGAAGCCTCCTTGATAGCTTTTCCTTTGGTGGTATTTTCACACCGTCCTCATCAGGCGTTTAATAAACTGAGTTCTATATTGACGGGTGGTCTCACAAGTGTTTAGGGAAACCTGGTATGAGATAGTGTGTTGAAATTGTGTTTGAGTCTGGGATTATTTTAATTTTATGTATGGGTGTTTTTGCCTGCATGTTTGTTGTGTACCATATGTACCATACTCATATGGGACAGAAGAGGGCATTGTATCTATCCCATGGAACTGGAGTTACAGCTGGCTGTCAGTTGTTATGGATGCTGGAAATGAAACCCATGTTCTCTGGAAGAACACTTAATCACTGAGCCATCTCTCCAGCCCTGAAAACCTGGGATTTTTAAAATTATTATTATGATTGTAAAAGCTCTAACTATAGAAGAAGGAATTTATGCTGGGCATTGGTGGCGTACACCTTTGATCCCAGCACTTGGGAGGTGGATCTCTGAGTTCGAGGCCAGCCTAGTCTATAGGGTGAGTGCCAGGCAGGCTCCAAAGCCACAGAGAAATCCTGTCTTAAAAAACAAAAAAACAAAACAAATAAAACAAAAAAAAGGGAATTTATATTAAATAACCAGTGATTCTAGGGCACCATAGAATCTTTACTGGGAAATAGAGCTGACAACCCAAAAGCCACCCACACCAAGAAAACTGCTTTGACTTAGTATCTCAATTTGTTTCCCGGTGGGACAGAACAGTGTCCTTGTTTTTTTAGCACTCACTTTACTGGTGGCTTCACAGTTGTGACAGTGTGTCACCTCCCTTTGGCAGGGTTAGCTCTTCAGTTGCTTCAGATGGTGACTTACTGGGCCATTTCTAGTTTCTTCAACTCAGCCTGGTCCTTGTTTTCTCCAGTGCTCTCAACACCTTTTCCCTTACACACTGTGATTTGGGGGCATTTAAAACTGAATTTCATACTAAAAACCTATGAATTTGTGTCTGAAGTTTAGCATTTGTTTGTTTTTTGAGACAGTTTCTCTGTGTAACCGCTCTAGCTGTCCTGGAACTTGCTTTGTAGACCAGGCTGGCCTCGAACTCACAAAGATCCTCTGAGAGCTGCGGTTAAGGGCATGCATTGCGCCACCTTGCCCAGCTGTTTATTTTATCTCGTATATTACTGGATCTTTCCTAAAACTGAACACCCACTCTGCTGCCCGCATGAAGTTCCCAATCTTCATAACCAGCTATCTTCAATCTACTATTTTCTTGTCCTCCTCTGTTAAGTCAGTTCTCAGGTGCTTTCTTTCCTATCATTTATAAGCAATTGTCACATCTTTAAGACATGAGGCCTCACACTACACCGTGACTATCTGAGGACTTACTAAGTACATAAATTTAAGGCTCCAAGAATTTAGAAAATGGGAGACTGGAGGCCAGTCTGGTCTACATGAAGTTCCAGGACAGCCAGGGCTACTTAAGAGCCTGTCTATATTTTTAAAAACAAGTAGAAGATGGTATTTTATTATGTTACCGGGCATTCTTATCTATACATGAAAGCAGCACAATTAACTGTAAGCTTTGAACTGAAGGGGGTGCCTCATTCTGAGTGTTTGGTATTACAATTGTTTGAATTATAAAGTATATGCATCATATAATTCTTTAATTCTGGCACAGAAATTCTCCTGCCTCTACCTCCAAAGTGCTAGGCTTACATGAGCCACCACACCCTCTCTCACAGAGTCACCTTTTATTGCTTTTACTCTATTATGGTTTAGCCAGTAATGGTTCACTAAGTTAAGTTCTAGAAACTGTGTTATTTCAGGCTGACTTTGCCCACTGTGCAGTCTTTGGAAGTCAGATTGGCTGTAGTAGATATTCTACAGTCCCTTTTGCTATTAGGGGTCGTCTCCATGTCCGTCCATGGTCTTAAACTGCTCTGATCAAGAATGTTAATGTTAATGTTCTTCAATAGATAGCTCTCATCCTTAGGCAAAAAGTCTATCTTCCCATAATGTATAGTATCAGGTATCATTTAGGCATTGTCTTAGTTCCAAAATTGTTTTTTCCTTTTAACATTTTCAGCAGCAAATAAGAAGTGATGATAGAAACAACTTGTGTCTCCAAGTCCCTTCCCCTTTGGCACAAAATATTTTATAAGTGGTTTTCATTTCATTTTTAGTCAAGCTGCAAATTATAAATTGCATAGTTACCAGGAATTAGTGATGGATCAAGGCAGAAATTTTTTTGATCCAGGGAACATCCTGAGTCCAGAAAGTTTCCACTTAGCTCTGGTAGCGAGTTGCTTCCACACTATCCATCCACTGAGGTGGCTTTTAAACACTCAAACTTGACTATTGATACATTTCAGGGGTGTCTAAAGTCCAAGTCTCCATTCCTAGGAAGCCTGGATTCCTGTTTTGCAAATGACTTTTTCCTGTTTGCTTTGCCCTCAGCAGTGTACTTTACCATCTCTTTCTCTTTCGTGATTTATCTTATTTGTGTTTTGAGTTTTTTACCTGACCTGATTTTTTTTTTATTAATATCTTCCCTGCCCCAAGAATTTTCATTTCCACATGAATGAAATATAAAAAATCAAAAGGTTAATTTTATTCTAGAATTTCTTGAGACTGTGTATCATGATTATCTTATCTCAGTTAACCTAAAGATTTGTTTGAATGCAGCAGCTGCACAGCCAGGAACTGAGATCTTCAATCTGCCAGCAGTTACTACATCAGGTATGAATTCTAAATACTTGCTGAAGAGGGAGCACAGCAAAGAAATAGTAGGGATGACCCTGATGAGTGCTGCATTTAACATGAAATTTCTCAGCATCATGCTAGGTCATGCTCAGCAGTGTCTGAGTGTTGGAGAGTCCAAGTTCTTTCTTCGTTTTGCTGTGTTATGATCTGCCTCAGAAACAAGAAGCAGTACACTGCCTTGTCTCCTCAGGTGCAGTTAGCTCAAGAAGCCATTCTTTTGCTGATCCTGCCAGTAATCTTGGTCTAGAAGACATCATCAGAAAGGCTCTAATGGGAAGTTTTGATGATAAAGTTGAAGATCATGGTGTTGTCATGCCTCAACCTGTAGGAGTTGTGCCTGGTAGTGCCAGCACCTCAGTTGTGACCAGCAGTGACACACGGAGAGATGAAGGGGACCCTTCACCTCATCCAGGTAAGGTTTTTATTTCAGTGTTCTGCTGCTACTTTAAGTTGTGATGCATCACTGAGATCTCTTGTGCTAAAGAGGATGTTAAATTCACTTGAACTGGAGTTACAGAAGGTTGTGAACCACCATGTAGGTTGCAGGGAATTTTAACCTGAGGTCCTGGACAAGAGTAACAAGTGTCCTTATTAACCACTGCACCATCTCTCCAGCCCCAGTGTTTTTTTGTTTTTGCTATGTCATTTACTATTCTAATAATATGGCCAAATACCAATGTAGCTGCAAGCCACAGAAGAGACCACAGAAATGGAACAAAACCCCTCAATGGCAAAGGCATGGGTCATCAATGCTGTCCACCTGGGCTTGATCACTAGGACCAGGAGGACAGAAGAACTGACAACTGCACCCCAGACAAAATAATTTTTTTAAAGATTCGTTGGAACCCACCAAAGCCATTGGAGGAATAGGAATTATTCAAAAAGTCTTTTGCAAACACAAGATGTGTAGTAGCAATCATTTACAATCTATAAATCAACCAACAAAAAAATCTTAGGAACACTATGCTTTCAGTATTTATATCAAGTTATCTCTTATAGTTTTTAGGTTTATTTCCTATTTTCATGTAAAATTTTTTCTGGGGTTAAGGGTTAATAAATGTTTGGTGTTTGCTACTAGCTCTCCTACAACTTAACACATAGTAACTTTGAAGGTAGTATCAACTCACCTACTATCCTAGAAAGTGAAGTCTTCTAATTTTTATTGGTTGTATGTTTCTGTCTTTTAAGATCAATTGGTAACTATTAAGGAGTTCAAATGATACTGGCTGTGTGCAGTTGGGTTAGGGTAAAAACTGCTGGGGCTGAGAGAAAAAAAAATGTGCTAAGTGATGTGGATTCTTTAAATATTTTTGTTGTTGTTGTTGTTATAGAAACCAGTCATGTGTGGGGAGGGGACTAGGAAGAGCCAGTGAGACTTGCAGAGTATCTGCTGAGATCCTGGAGAAGGCATACAGTCTGTCCTTTACATACTTTCAGTGGCCTAAGTCCTCCACTTGCTGCTTTTAAATTGAGGTGGGGGCAGAGGCAGAGGGAAGCAGATGGTTATCACCATTACCTATACCCTCCAGCCCAACAGTGTTTCCTTAGTTACCATGCTCTTAAATTTACAGGAGGCTGTGCTCTACCTCCTCCTTAAAGACACACTGCATCTTTAGTCAAGCATAGGATCTGGATTCTTCATGCTGCTACTATGGGTTTTTTCACTTGGTATTATATAATCAGTATTTCGGTAGGCTTTGTTGTTGTCACTGAAAAATTACTTATTGGTAGTTAATATAGTAGCTTGAATTTCACTTTTAGGAGTATGCAAACCAAAGCTGATCAACAAATCAAACAGCCGGAAGTCTAAATCTCCTATTCCTGGGCAAAGCTACTTAGGAACTGAACGGCCTTCTTCAGTCTCCTCTGTACATTCGGAAGGTGATTACCATAGGCAGACACCAGGATGGGCCTGGGAAGACAGGCCCTCTTCAACAGGTGGGGAGTGTGGAGGGGCCTTGTTTAACTGATAAAAATGAGATTCAATTTGTGTCAGTGCTTTGTTAATATTACCTGACTGTGAATTAGATGTTATGGTTTGGCAAGAACTGTACTCTTTTTTGAGACAGAGTTTCTCTATCTTGGAACTCACTTTGTAGACCAGGCTGGCCTCGAACTCACAGATCTGCCTGTCTCTGCCTCTTGAGCACTGGGATTAAAGTTGTGCTGCACTGCCTGGCAGAACTGTAGTTTTCTCTATCTACTTTTCACAAGATAATTTATATTTAGGTGGTCCATACATCATCGTCTCTGGACTATGCTGGTTGGTAACTAGTATTTGCAAATGAGGTGACTCCCCTTTAGTTTTTACTAAGAAATCAAAATCAGAACTAGGAAGCATAATGCCTTAACAAAAGCCATCATGTCTAAGGTTTACATCTCCACAAATGTCTCATGTGCTTTTGAAAACATAACATCAGTGAGTTGATGAAATGGCTTTACTGTAAAATAACTTCAGGCCTAATGGCCTGAGTTCAATCCAACCACATAAATCTGCCAAAAGTTGTCCTTTGACTTCCACCCATGTCATGGCACAAGCAGGCTCACACATACCATACACAATACAAACAAGAATTAAATATTTTTTGTAAAAGTAGCCATTTTTTGAAAGGAAGATTAAAAAAATAAGACTGGCATATCTGCTATGGATTTTAGAGTTTTAGAGAATCGTGTTTTCCACCCTCCTTATGGGTTAATATACATTTATTCCCCATCCCCAAATCTGAAATGAGCTCTCCCCCTGTATTTCTAACAATTTCATAGTTATACCTGTACACTCCAAGGCTTCTGCCTTTTAAACTTCTAATGCCATGTGTAAAGGACTATGTATTAGTAATCTCTTACAGAAGCAATGCATACATTAGCAGGTAGGTTAGCCCACAACACAAAGTGTTGGGAGTCACTGCATCTTCACACATAAATGTGTCAGTGTACTTTGTTCTCATCCTCCCCTGCCCATGTCTCCCTCCTGCTAGTCCTCCTCTTTCCCTGCCCATACCCCTTCCCTTCACCCTTCACCCACTGTAACCCAAGTAGACCCAAGTAACGATAGAGAAAACTACAGTTCTGCCAGGCAGTTTTGGGGTTTTTTTTGTTTTTTTTTGAGACAGGGTTTCTCTGGAACTTGCTCTGTAGAACTCAGAGATCTTCCTGCCTCTGCCTCCTGAGTGCTGGGATTAAAGTTGTGAGCCACCACTGCCTGGCTTCTAGTGGTTTTATTCAAGTGTTCCATTAGTTTATTCTAGGGAAGGAATTTTTTATTACATCAGAAGACGACTTGATAAAATGCATGTTTCATGGTTTTGCTTTAAAATCACAGGAGGTACTGTGGGACAGGACAGTTAATCAATCTTGAAACGACAATGACAAGTGGTGCTCCTGTTACTGTGCTCCATTTTAAATCTGAGACACATTAAAATCAGCCAAGTGAGACTCTGCATAGAGATCACAAGTGTTGCTAATGTTTCTGGGTACTTGCCACATTCTGAGAACTGTATTTCTGATTTCTATTGGAAAGTTACTAGTATGGCTATGCTTCTCCAATTAGAGTTTAATATTCAGTGACTCTCTGCTTGGATTCCCCATGAAGATGAATGATGTGATATCACAGACTTATCATCTATTCTGTTTTAAAGGCATCACAAGACCATTTTACTAGAATACTCCTGCCCTGTTCCATCCTGTAAATACTGCATGAGATGTGAATAACACTAAAAATCTCTTCCTTTTGTCAGGCTCTACTCAGTTCCCTTACAACCCTCTGACCATGAGGATGCTCAGCAGTACACCACCAACACCGATCGCATGTGCCCCTTCGGCCATCAACCAAGCAGCTCCCCATCAACAGAACCGCATTTGGGAGAGGGAACCTGCCCCCCTGCTCTCAGCGCAGTACGAGACCCTATCTGATAGTGACGACTGATCTGTGCACAGAAGGGAACTCTGACTTTGGTTTTAATTTCAGATTAAAAAAAATTCTGTCCTCCTATGATTTGTGCCCAGAGACTTCTCAGGAGAGCCAGGGCCACAGATGAAGAAATGATGGAAATTCATTTGGAAAATCAAATGAGAGGAAAAAAAAAACAAAAACAAAAAAACTGCCTCTAATACAGGCAACTCAATGGATTGTAAGTGGAGGAAGGTTGAAGTGTAGAGTTTTTTAAAAGTGGACAATTCCTGTTCTTACATCTGTTTGTAAAAAAAAAAAAAAAACAAAACAAAAACAAACAAACCATGATGTCTTTAAATCACTCTTCTGTAAATAGACGACCTTTTTGCAGTGTATCCCCTTGCTGTAGTATCTGGTGTACTTAAATTTAAATCAGCACATCAACATTGGGGGTAATTTTTTAAATTCTTTGTCTATCTTTTTAACCCCAGCCTTCTAAACAACCTCACGCGGCACAGTTACACAGTACTGGCTGCCATGGGCATTGTACTTGTGTTTCCTCTAAATTCAACTTTCCAGGTGATGTTTAAATCTTGTGAAAATGTTTAGGTTTTTAACACATACCCTGTCATAAAGCCTGAATGAGGTCAAAGGGCAGGAGCAACAGAACTGTCATATTGTGAGTTTCCAGAGCGGGCTTTATTTTCTCATTAGTGGCACTGAAAAAAAAAATTACTGCATGGGTATGTTGTAGTTCAGTTTTACAGTTTAAAGGCTTATTTGAGGTATACCTCAGTGTTTATGCACACTGGTAATTTAACCTTGCCCTTAATTATTCTTCTGCATTTGATGCAGCCCAACCAAGCTTTTTTGTTCTGAAATAAATTTGACTATCCGGTCCATAGCTACAGTACATCATTTGTGACTTAAGAGTCTTCGTGTCTCAGGTTTCAAACAAGAAATACACACACTTTAGTTTGACGTAATTGGCTGAGTTAAAAAGATAACACTCTGGCCAGGCGTTGGTGGTGCACGCCTTTAATCCCAACACTGGGGGGGGGGGCAGAGGCAGGTGGATCTCTGTGAGTTCGAGGCCAGCCTGGTCTCCAGAGTGAGTGCCAGGATAGGCTCCAAAGCTACACAGAGAAACCCTGTCTCGGAAAAAAAAAAAAAAAAAAAAAAAAGATAACACTCTGTACAGAACCTCGGTCTTCCAGGCTTGTTTTATGCTGCGTGTTGAACTAACCATTGAACATAGTCCTTTCCTATCTCTACATTAGTGCCCACTCTGCTTCTACAAAACACAAGGAAAGTGTTTTCAAGGTGCAAGTAATTTAAAGACTGAATTTTAAACTAATTATGGTACTGAAGGATCACTTTTTATTAAGAATGCTTGCTGTGTTTTTGGATTTGCTTTCATACAGACACCTACTGGTTTGGGGATAACGCCATTGAGAACTAGAAGAGAAAAACAGGTCACAGACTTTTCAGAAGATCTGAACTTCTAGGACCACTGCCTAAGCCCCTCTTAGCATCTATACCACTGGTTTCTAATCTCCCTTTTTTAATAGGTAAAGACACAGGCTCAAATTTGACCATATAACTTAGCAAGTAACAAAGACATTTGAGATATTAAAAATAATCTTGAGCCATGCATGGTAGCACACCTTTAATCCCAGCACTTCGGAGGCAGGCAGATCCCTAAAAGTACAACCAGCCATGGCTACACAGTAAGACAGGACTCTTATCACTTGTAAAGTTTGCAAGTGTCTGAAGTGTACCTTTAAAGTAGTCATGAACACAATGAAGACCGAATGTTTTGATTACGTTTACTGCTGAAAGCCCCCCATGCCCCCCCCACCAAGTTCTGGTAATAGCCTAGAACTTAGTAAATCATCTTGCTGACCCCCAAAAATGATGACTGACTGACCCAAAGTGTCTTTGCTGTTCGGAGTTGGATTCACTTTAGGACAGAATAGCCTAGCTTGCTACTCTTGTAGCTCCATGCTCACCACAATACAACAGGAAATCCAGCATCACTTCTTAGTTCAAAACGTAAGAATCCTCATGGAGTTTACCTAGGGAAGTGATACTAAGGGAGAAAGCAAACACTGAGACTTAAGAAGTCAGCTACAAATCAAGGTGTAGCATTTTTTTTGTGGGCCAACACTTTAACACATGCACATGCAACTTAATCAAGGTCTTCCAGCAGAGGTAATATTCTAACAATTTTCCAGGCTATTTAGTGAGAAATTTTATACTACACTTTAAATTTTCCTATGTTGTGATTCTATCTTACATACACTTATGCCCTGAAAACTCCAGTAACATGGTATAGTTCAAAACTTTAATATGAGATTAAATGTAAATTGTTTGAAGTTGTAATCAGTAAAAGAAGATCAGTCCCTTTGTCTCACTGCCTTTTTTATAATAGTGCAAATGAATGCTCCTGGGAACATGTGTTTTAGACCATCTATCTGAAAACTACAGTCTCCCCAGCCACAGGACCATGAGGCAAATCACTACAGAGCATTAAAAATCCTAAGACTTTACTTTTGGTAATTCTGGACTTATGAAACAGTAAAACACTCTCAAAGCAAAAGGTGACTGAAATCATATCTCTTGTTATTCTTGGTTAGTTAAGGATTAAGTGGTAAATGAGCTTAGACAGAAGGTGGTGAGAACTCTCCCTGCACAACACAAAATTCTGAGGCTTTGGACCTTAGGATTTTCCTTTTAGTAACTCAGTCAATTATTTTTCTATGATTCAAAGATTATTAGAGTACATACAATATTGTGTAGTCTCTAGTTTATTTACAAAGATTCATTCTCCCAGTACAAACATGTGAACCAATAGTCCATTGGCCAGTCCTGTTACTCAAGCTGCCCACCTCCATGGGGATGCCAAAACCACCAGTATTCCTTCATGACACCCAGAAAAATTGTCTTTTCTCCCAGTCAAATGGCCATCTGCCAAGCTGCAAAGGTAAAAGCATTCATCCATGTATCTTGTATGTATGTAATCTGAGGCAGTGATGAAGTTTTTTTTTTTTTTCCAGCATAGCAGTCAATACATTTTAAGTCATCAGACATAAAATCTAATTGCTTTCCCATTTTACAGAACTTACATATAAAAAGGTAGAGCTAGGGTAGGTTCCACACTGCCAATGGCACACATCTATGTTGTTATTAGTATTATTACTGGATTCGGCTAGACTCCACTATGTGATTATGGCTATAAAGGAAGCTCAGTGCTCAAACAGCACTGATGAGAGCCTGCAGCCTTTCTGCCACCACCATTTTTAGTGCACATATAAACAGGTGACAAAGTGCCTATTCCCTCCCACTTTAGAAGTGAATGTTGCTTACTGGTGGCCAACTAGAATTTAATCATTTCTCCTCTACATTAACTCTCACAATGCTTCAATAAAAGATTATAAAAAAAAAAAACACTCACCAAAATCCTCCTGTGCCAGACAAGTAACTTGTTTGCCAGAAATGGATAGAGATGAGAAAGCACGAACCAAAATCCTACAGAAGGTGTAATGACCACACCATGGAGAACTTAGCCACTTAGAGTATACCATTTTCTCAGACGAGGATGGAACCCCCCTTACATGTTGCAATGGAAAGCATCACTTCACACCACACCCATATAAGTCACAGTCAGTACAGGGTGAAAGCTGTTGCACCTTTACAAACAAAAGTAGGGCCAGGCACAGTGTCACCTGCCTATCAACAACCCCAGCACTTGGGATACTGAGGCAGGAGGACTCCAAGTTGGAGGCCAACACCCCATTCTCAAAGTAAACTAAATTTAGAAACAAAAGTGGCAGTGTATACAACTTGTCCTCCACCGAGGCGGGGTTAAAGAAAGCTGAATTTCAACAATGATTCGAACCACTGCTTGGGGTCCAGACACTGAAGAACAGTCACTCTTTTGGGCTACTAGAAATCACCCTCCCTACAACAAATGAACTTACATAGCTTAACAAAATTAAGTCAAAAGTCTACTTTTTCTTGACAGCTCAGCCAATTCTTCCCTGATGTGCTGTACAGAAACCTCATCTCTTTTCAGCTCTGCTTGCTTCAGTGCTTCCTGGTAGATCTCTTTTGCTTGTGTGTATCGTTCTAAAATAACCCAAAGAAAGGGGAGAAGAAAATGTGTTTTCAAAGTGACTAAAGGGAAACCACTACTAGTGAGGACTTGTGTCCAATTCTTGAATAACATCTAGTGTTGCCTTGTTATGGTTTCGAGAAGATGGAACTTGGAGTAGGTATCAGCTCTAGGGGACTTAGTTCTGTGGAGTCACTAATGCCCTTTATGATGGTGGGCTCCCCCTTGGCCAAAGGTTTCACAATTGTGCATGCAATAGAGACCTATAATCCCACGTTTATGGACACTTCAGGTGAAGCCCTGAATAATATGGAATGGCAGGAAACTGTTATTATAGTGAGGCTTCAGAGCACTGAGGAACTGTACCTGTAAAACAACTTAAGAATCTGAAAAGCACTATAGAGACAAGAACCTATCACTGCAAAGTGTGCAGAGATAAGGAAATGGTGTGAATACAGCAAGAGTACATTAACACATGCATTTTCTGCCCTTATTTAGCTAGCCTTTTAACTTAGAGCAGTGGTTTTCAACCTTCTAATGCTGTGACCCTTTAATACAGTTCCTCATGTTGTGGTGACCGCCCCCCCCCCAAATTACTTTCACTGCTACTTCATAACTGTAATTCTGCTACTGTTTCAAGTTATGATGTAAATACCTGTGTTTTCCAATGGTCTCAGGTGACCCCTGTAAAGGGTTGTTTAACCCCCAATGGGGTTGAGAACCTTACTGATTTAGGGTTTTCCTCATAGTCATTTGCCCTCCCCCAAACTGTTTCACTTCAAAGCCCAGCAATAACCTGAGAAGGCAGTCTGTTTCCCCTGTACCTACCTCTGTGGATCAAGATGGCAGCCAGATTGCTGAGCACCATATGCAGCTCAGGGTGATTGATCTCTCTCGCCAGATCTGATGCCCTCTGCATATATATGTAGGCGTCATCAAAGTGGCCCTGTGCATCCAGAGTAGTAGCCAAGTCACTCATCAGCACAATGGTCTAGAAAAAGAAAGCAGCCTTTTCTTTACAAATACACTTACACAGAGCATTAGCCTGAAGTTTGTCACACAGGAGAGCAGGCGCGCGCGCACACACCCACCCACACACCCACACACCCACACACCCACCCACCCAGTCTTCATTAGGACTCTACAAAATGAGAGGGTGAACTGTAGGCATCTGTTGATCCATACTGTACTACAGACCATATCAGTCCCATACTGTGGTGAGTAATGATGAAGACTCAGAAAGGGAACAGGACATTCTGCTCTGGACTGAGAAGAAACAGATCTCCTGTATTATGGAGGGTCTCATTAAAACTTGGAAACGGAGAAAGAGGTAGCCTGTGCTCTGAATTTCAAGTTTGCTTGTTACTGGTCCCCGATGACCTACCATTCAGGCTCTCTGCATTAAGTCCTAGCTTTCCATGTTCAGTCTCATTTGTTTGTATGGTGGGTTGCAGACATTCAGACAAAGCACCCTCTCCTCACCCTAAGGATGTATTTTACCATAGAAGCAGAGATGATCTCAACTCTGTGTTTAGTTTTCTAGCAAGGCTTTGTTTTGCCTGCTATGAAAAATTATACATTCTGTAATAGTGGTTTTAAAAGTTGTTTTTTAAGGATCAGTAGTAGAGCCCTTGCCTTGAAATTATGAAGCCCTGGATTTAATTCCTAGTCCTGCCAAAAAAAATTTTTTTGTTTTGTTTTTTTGTGACAGGGTTTCTCTGTATTGTTTTGGAGCCTGTCCTGGAACTCAATCTGCAGACCAGGCTGGCCTCCAACTCACAGAGATCCACATGCCTCTGCCTCCCGAGTGCTGGGATTAAAGGAATGAGCCACCAATGCCCAGCCAAAAATTTTTTGGGGGGTGGAAAGAGACAGGGTTTCTCTGTGTGTAGTTCTGGCTGTCCTGGAACTCATTCTGTAGACCAAACTGGCCTCAAATTCACAGAGGTAGGTCGGTCTGTCTGTCTGTCTGTCTGTCTGTCTGTCTGTCTGTCTGTCTGTCTGTTTCTGCCTCCTGAGTGCTGGGATTAAAGGCGTGAGCCACCACTGCCCAGTTGAAAAAAAAATTTTTTTTTAAGTCCCTATTTCCTCACCTCCCAGTTACACAGGAGGCAAAGATACTCATATGTTAACTAACATTTACTTACAAGTTTCTGACTGTAATGCAGTAGTTATGGTGTTGCTTCTAATTGGTGTGGGGAGATTCAGGCCAGTACAAAGCTAGTCCCCCAGCATGGAGTCTGCAAACCACTGTGAAACATGAGGCTGCATATTCTGAAGCTCTGAAAGCAGACACTGGGTTAGACCTATCTTGTAGTAAGACTACGGTGTAAACCATGACTCATACAAAAAGGGTCTATGCAGAGCCAGTGATGAGCAATCTCAAACCCTTTTTGAAATAAGTAGTTGGGAATAGTGAAAGCTGGTGGAAAGAAAGTGAGCAGACTGCATACAATCCTTTATACCCTCACAACACAGTTCAGTCTGGCTATACCCATAACTGATATTAGCCACTGAATCTAGAGCCTCACCAATGCTAGGCAAACTCTCCACCACTGAAATATACCCACCCTTTGTCTTTTTCTGCTTTTGACATGGGATCTCACTAACTTGGCCAGGCAGCCTTGAACCTGTGACCTTAAGGCCCATCCTTCAGAGTACCTGTACCACCAGGCCTGGCTTACATGCATTGTTCCTCAGAAACGCTTTCCCCCTTTACCTGTGGGTGTCTTTCTCCTTGTATTTCTTGACAAATCTGCAGGGCTTTCTCATACATCCTCTGTGCTTGCGATAGCTGCTTGGAGAAGAGCAGGTAGCGTGCACAAGAATCTAAGCACATGCCAAGGAGGAGGTAGGTATTGGCTTTCTCTTCCACTAAGAGAGAAATAAAAGCATGAGAATGAAACAGTTATTTACAAAGGTGAAAAAAAAAAAAAAAAAGCCAATCAACTTCTTCATTGTGGCCACCAGGTTCCACTGAATGTCTCCGGTCACTTAGGTAAACTCCTAACTACAGGAAACTGTTTGAATGAACCAATTAAATAACAAAAAAAAAAAAAAAAAAAAGACAAATTAGGCTGTCTGAAATCATGGAACACCCTACCCCCATTCTGAATAAAGAGTTCACAGATCAATTCAAATATTGAATATTTTAAAACTGGAAACTAGTAATCAAATGATTAAGTAGCTGGGGTTGGTGGAGCACACCTTTAATCCCAGCACTCAGGAGGCAGAAGCAGGTAGATCCCTGTTAGTCTGAGGCCAGCCTGGTCTACAGAGTGAGTTCCAGGACAGCCAGGGCTGTTACATAAGAAAACAATGCAGTAAGAAACCAAGAATACTTGGAATTCTGAAATGGTCTCAAGTCAAATTTAATCTCAAACCAAATTTAAAGGACATAAGCCAATTGCCCAAGAATAAGGGCTGGGCTGTGAACTGACTTCAAACTTCATACCTCTGATACCACACGAAGAGCATGAGGCTGCAGATCTAGAAAACAGGGCCTAGTATCAGCTTTACAAGACCTCAGAATAATGTAGGAGACATGATGAGTGAGAATAATTCCAAGCTCACAAAGAACTAGAAACAGGCTGCTTGATGGGTGTTTTTCCTATAGCCTAGATTGGCCTCAAACTTCTATAAATCCTATCTCAGCCTTCCAAGGATAAAGATACAGGCATGAGCAACCAGTCTTGGCTTATTAGCTAATTTTAGGCATGAAAACTATCAGACAGCACCTGAAGATGTTCACTTAAATTTACCAGCAGAGCTATCATTCCTTCTCCATCTTCTAAGGTTTTCAGGAAATTGACAAATGGCATACAAAATGTTAAAAATAGTATGTTACTAAGTAACACTATGATCAGTTACTGAAGAGATAGTTCAAATAAAACAATGCAGCTGTGGTGGATGAGCATAGTCATCTGAGTAATGAAATAGTGAGAGTTAAAAAAAATGAAGTTTAAAAAGCACAAATCTAAAATAATTTGCTTAATTATAAAAGGTCAATAATAGGCTGGGCAATGGTGGTGCACACCTTTAATCCCAACACTCATGAGGCAGAGACAGGTGGATCTCTATGGTTTGAGCCCAGCCTGGTCTACAGAGCGAATTCCAGGACAGCCTTTGAAGCTACAGAGGAACCCTGTCTCAAAAAAACAAACAAAAGTCAATAACAACTTTTGAGGGCAAGGCTAGATAGAGCTCTTTTGGTAGAAAGATTGCCTATTTTCCATGAAGCCCTGTGTTCATCCCCAGCATAGTACAGTCTGGGTTTGATAGCACACACCTATAATCCAAGCACTTGGAAGTGGAGGTCAGAGAATAAGGAGAGTCACCCTCAGCTACGTAGTGAGGTTAGCATGGAAGTCATGAAACCTTGTCTCATATACTGAAGTAGGGAGTGATTTGGAGAGATGGCCCAGTAGCTAAGAGTGTATGCTGGACAAGTATGAAGACTGGAGTTCTAATGCCAGAACCCAAGAGAAAAACTTGGGGCATGGCCATACATGCAACCCTCCCATTCCCACCCTCACCTCCCTTCCTTCCCTGAGACAGGCCTACAGCTTGCAAACCTCCTGAATGCTGGGATTACAGACATGTCCTACCATGCCCAGCTAAACTTTCTTTAAATGTTTCTGTGTTGTCTAAATAGTCTTTTTAGATCATACAACTATAAAATACATCAAAATAACTTTAAAAGACCAGACAGAGAACTGGGCACTTGCCTAGCATGTGCAAGGCTCTGAATCCTATACCAAACAAGCATATGATAAGCCATAAAAATAAAAGAACAAAGTGACAAGCAATTCTAGGGCAAAGTGATTACTGTTACACGTAAAGGAGAGGGGGCAGAAAGTACAACTAATGAGGTAAAATGCTTGGAATATTTTCTAAAAAATGTTTTAAAAATACATTTTACATTCATGACACATTCTGAGTTCCCAGCACCCACACTGGGCAGCTCACTCCAGCTCCAAGTGATCAATACCCTCTTCTAGAATCTGAGGGCACCTAAAAAATCACATGCACATAACTAGACACAGACATGTATGTGTGTGTGTGTACATACACAATTATACATCACACACATGTACACACATACACATGCATGCACACAATTAAAAATAAAGCAAATCAGAACTGGAGAGAGGGCACAGTGGTTAAGAGAGGGCACAGTGGTTGAGAGCACTGGCTGCTCTTGCAGAGGACCCAGGTTTGGTTCCTAGCCTCCATATGGTGGCTCACAACCAGCCATAACTCCAGTCCCAGGAATGTGGAGCTTTTTTTCTGGCCTCTCCAGACACCAGGCATACAAACAGTACACTTACTTAAATACAGGACAGTCATACATATAAAATTAAATAAATCTTTTTAAACGTGAATAAATTAGCCAGGCAGTGGTGGCACATGCCTTTAGTCCCAGCACTCGGGAGGCAAAGGCAGGCAGATCTCTGTGAGTCCGAGACCAGCCTCGTCTACTAGTTTCAGGACAGCTTCCAAAGTCACAGAGAAACTCTGTCTTGAAAAAAAAAGAAAGAAAAAAGAAAAAAAAGTGAACAAATTAAATAATAAAGCTTTAAAGATGTGAAGGAGGGGATGTGGGGTCCTGAAGTCTGCAATCATGGCTCAAGAAGAGGAAGATGGTAGAGATTACAATTTGATGGAGGAACAGAAGGCGATCAAGGACAAGTATCTTCCAGCCAATCAAAAGTATGAATATTTGGATCATACAGCTGATGTCCAGTTGTATGCATGGGGAGATACTCTGGAGGAAGCATTTGAACAGTGTGCCATGGCCATGTTTGGTCACATGATAGAAACTAAAACTGTGAAACCCCTCCAAACAGTAGAAGTAGAAACCCAGGGAGATGACTTACAGCCTCTACTGTTCCACTTTTTGGATGAGTGGCTTTACAAGTTCAGTGCTGATGAATACTTCATACCCTGGGAAGTGAAAGTACTTAATATTGATCAAAAAAATTTCAAGTTACGGTCAACTGGGTGAGAAGAATTTTCATTGTCCAAGCATCATCCTCAGGGAACAGAAGTCAAAACAATAACATACTCAGCAATGTAAGTCTACAATGAAGAGAAGCCAGAAGTGTTTGTGATCATCAACATTTAAGATACTAAGAAGCGAGGAAGGAAGCAAGGAAGGAAGGAAGAGACACTTGGGGGCTGGAGAAAACCTGGTTCAATTCCCAGCAACGACATGACAGCTCACAACTGTCTCTAACTCCTATTCCAAGGGATCCAATGCCCTCATACAGACATTCATTCAAGCAAAACACCAGTGTATATAAAATAAAAATAAATTATTTTAAAAAAGAGAAAAAAAAAAAGATGTGAAAGAGGGACAAATGATAAGGCACTCTAGCTGGGCATTGGTGATGCACACCTTTAAAATCCCAGCACTCAGGAAGTAGAGGCAGGAGAATCCCTGTGAGTTCAAGGCCATAATGAGTTCCTGGAAAGCCAAGGCTATGTAAAAACCCTGTCTCAAAATGAAAGAGAGGGAGAGAGAGACAGACAGATGGACAGAGAAAATGCACCATAAAAGAAGTTCAAAAAAAAATAATGAAAAGGTTTCTCTGCCTGCTTCAAGAGAAAATTTCACACAATGTACAGAATTGGCTTAACAATTTTAAAAAATTACACTTATTTATGGGGGCCCATGCTTGTAATGGCAGCGCAGTGTGTGGGCTTCTCTCCTTTCATCTGTTGAGGCCCAGTGCTGAAACCAAGTCTTCAAGCAGCTGCCTTTACCTTCCGAGTTATTTCACTGGCCCAAAAGGACTTCTTTTCCAAGAAAAACATTTTAATTATTTTTATTTTATTTATGAATATAGGTGTTTTGCCTGCATGCATATGTCTGTGCATCACATGCGTGCCTGGTGCCTCCAGAGGCAGAAGAAAGGCACCAGATCTCTTGGAGCTGGAGTTACTGATGTGGGTGCTAGGAATGGAACCCAGGTCCTCTGAAAGAGCGGACAGGCTTCTGAACCATAGAGCCAACTCTAAAGCTCCACAAAATTATTTACTGAAGCATGATTCTTTGGAATATAGGAACTGCTAAGTTAGACAAGAAAAATAATCAGATAATTTAATAAAAACTGAGTAAGAAGTTCAGGCCATTTATAAGAGTCCAGAGGGTCATTTGAAATATGAGGAGCATATTCATTTCTCCAAACTTCAATTATATCTTCCACATATTATGTCTAATCATAGAAAAACATATGCTACTAAAAGCCAGTATATGAAGAAACCAAGATTTGTTATAGAAGCCTATACTTAAAATATAAGCAAAGGGAATTCTCAAATATACAGAGTAGCTCAGGATATACACTATATTAGCATAGAAAAGTGGGTTAAATAGGAATCTGAGGAAGTGCCACAGCAATAATCCACATCTATAAAGTAAGTATAGAAGTTCCATTAGTAAAAGGTTATCTCTAAGAAAACACGAGCACAGCAGTCCCTCCCCAGGTCTTAACTCCCACCTGGTGGCAGTTTGAATGTAATTGGTCCCCATAAGCTCTAGGGAGTGGCACTATTAGGTGTGGCTTGGTTGGAATAGCTATGGCTTTGTTGGAAGTTAGGGTGTCACTGTAGGGGTGGGCTTTGAGTTCTCATATATGCTTAAGTCATGCCCAGTGTCTCAATTCACTTCCTGTTGCCTTCGTATCAAGATGTACAATTCTCAGCTTCTTCTCTAGCACCACGTCTGCCTGCGTGCCATGATGATAATGGACTAAACCTCTGAACTGTAAGCCAGCCCACTTAAATGTTTTCCCTTATAAGTTTCTGTGGTCATGGTGTCTCTTCACAACAGAAACCCTAATACAAACCCAGGGAAACTCAGGAAAGTCTACAGAACTAAAACTGGCTACCTGAAACATCCTCGAATTTTTGCTATACTGAAACTTTGCTTAGTCAACTGAGGTCATCTACAGCACTTCCTGAAACACAATGGCAGAGGAGAAAAGCAGACTCTAACTTAAGGCATTTACTTCCTAGTATATGACAGATAACTGGAAACCTTTCTGCTGGGCATAGCTGAGCTCCCAAGGGTCGCAAGTTAGGAATTAGCTAAAATCCCAAATGGAAAGTATGGGAGCTCAGTTTCTGTTGCGTCTGTAAACGAGACCTAAGAACCCAGAAAGTAAGGCCTTCAAACTTGTAGAAAACAGGGAGCCAGGCCTGAAATCTTCACATCATGTGCAGCATACCCCCAAATGTACAATCAAGCATCTATACAGCGCAGACATATCATCAACATACAGTCAAATGTTCACTATGTCTTTCCTCCACTGGAAAGTCAGTTCCCCGAGGTCATAACTCTAACTACAGCTCAATGTCTAACAGAGTGGCTGGCTCTAATTTCTTTAGTGACTGGTTTGCTGAGTAATCAAATGAAAAGAATTAAAAACAAGGGTACCGAAATGAATATGGAAGAAGATATAATAAAGCTTATCAATTGTAATTACAGAATTTAAAAACATGAACACCACTATAAAACTGCAGCAAGGAAAGTTATTACAAATCAGCAAGAAAATGACAAATTACAAGATAGGCCTGGGCAACCTGACTGTGCAGGGTTGGGGGTTCCCCATTTCATGTCATACTGAAAAGCAAACCATACTTCACTGAGAAACAGATGCAGAAGATAAGGCTAGAGGCCAAACTCAAGCTGACCAGCTGCTATGAAGGACCATCAAGGAAACCCCATGGCTGCTGGCAGTGCCTGTTACATAACAGAACTGGGTAAGAACACATTATTTTCACATGGTCATCCCTGGCTTCCAAGATTATCCCTTCAAGAAAGGGGTCTATTAAATACCCAATAACAGCTAAAGTATGTTTCATAATCAAAATTTATCATGTAGACACATTTTGAAAGTTCTGCTAAAGGATCTCAGCCAAATCCCAACCTCTTTGAAGGAATGATGCTTTACACTGACAAAACGCAAGTCTTCCTCACACGAGACCATGGGCAGCACTGAAATTGATCAGATCTAGAATGCTCACTTCTGTCCTGCCAAATCTTTACTTTTTGTTTCCATTTAGTGGGTACATCTCACAAAACATCACAGAATAAAACCCAAGACTTTAACCGTGGTGAACAAACACACATTAGCAAAACTTTGTCTCTAAAGCAGATCCTCTGCTTGTGTTCCTTTCCTCCTCCCTGATTCTAGTGTAAAACCCTGAATACAGGTAACTTTCCAGCTGACCACAGGCTTATGCTTGTTTCCTGACTTGGAAAGGTAGTTTTATTTTGTGGACACATCCTTTCACCGTTCTCTTTTGAAACAGGGTCTCCCCATGCCTACGAATTATCATGGCCACTGCCCTACTAGTCAAGAATGCTAACAAACTTACCATGGGCCAAACTTTAGCCATCACCACCCCCCATTCAATTGAGACTGTGCTTATGGGCCTTCAGGCCCCTGGATGACCACCACCTGACTTGACTCATTATCAAGCCCTCTTATTAAACTCTCCTCGGATTCTCTTCCAATAGTCTTTGGCCTTAAACCCTCCTGCCAGTGCCCCAAGAGAGGCCACAACATGACTGTTGGGAGATCCTGGCTCAAACCTAGGGTGTATGGCCGGACCTGAGGGATGAGCCATGGCCAGAGATTAACTTAAAAACATGAACACCACTATAAAATGCAGCAAGGAAAGCCATTACAAATCAGTAAGAAAATGACAAATTACAAGATAGGCCTGGGCAACCTGACTGTGCAGGGTTGGGGGTTTCCTATCTCATGTCATATTGAAATGTTCACAGTTACATGGCACAAGGCAAATGCCGAATGGGGGCAGCAGTTGTCACACTGGACAGTCTTGTGGCAGAGTGCCTTTCCACCCAGCACATCAGCACAAAAGGCTGAGCTGATCAAGTTCACTGAAGCCCCACTACTGGGGAAATGTAAAGCTGTCAATATTTATAGCCACAGCAGGCAAGCCTTTGCCACAGCTCATATCCATGGGGGCATATACTCAGATCAGGGACTCCTGACAGCCAGGGAAAGACTATTAGAAACAAGCAGGAGATTCTGGGCCTCCTCCAGGCCCTTGAGGGCTCTTATAAAGTGGCAATTACCCATTGCCCCAGTCATCATAAAGGACAGAGGAAGAAATGGGAAACAAAAAAGCAGATGAAGCTGCCTAACAAGCTGATTGCTCCAGGACCCACTATATGGTCCTGGGGATGAGGATACCTGGAGACAGATCAAAAATGGGTATCAAGGACGAAAATGGAGAAAGACAGCTGATGGCCAAGATCTATGGGTAGACACTTGGTCCTGCAGCTCCACCAAGGGACCCACCTAGGAAAGGACAGCTGCTGCTTAGTCACATCTATTTTATCCCTGAGCTAACTAGTCTTTTACAGGATATTACTACCAACTGCCTATCTTGGCAACAAACAAACGCAAAACTCACAAAGAAACAGGACAAGGTAAAAGAGAGGGGTATAGCTCCTGGAAGGTTTTGGGAAATCAACTTCACCAAGGTAAGGCCTGGCAGGTCTGACTTTAAATATTTACTGGTTATGGTTGATATAGTCTCTGGCTGGACTGAAGCATTTCCTACCAAAAAGGAAACTGCCCAGATAGTGACTAAAAATCTATAAGAAGAGATCATTCCCCAATTTGAGATGCTGTGGTCCTGGGGTCCAATAATGGCCCTGCCTTTGTTTCTCAGGTTACTCAGGGAATTGTTAAAATGTTGGGGATTGACTGGAAACTCATTGTGCTTATAGACTCCAAAGTTCAGGTCAGATAGAAAGGATGAGTAGAAACCTTGACTAAAATGACCCTGGAGACTAGTGCAGACTGGACCATGCTCCTTCCCATGGCCCTACTTGGGTCTTGTAACACCCCCCACACACACCTTTTCAGACTAACACCCTTTGAAATCCTTTATGGGAGCTCCCCTCCCCCACCTCGCCCCATCTCCATCCCATACTGAGCCAAGAGGCTCTGGTTGGACTTTCTAACCACCATCTGCTTCAGTTTATCCAGGCCCTCCACTCCTCCCACCAAGGAATTGATAGAGATGTCTTTCGACCTCAACCATTGCAACCCCACCCATTCATACCTGGTGACTTCCTATGGATCCCACATCATGCTGAGACCATGTCTCCTCGATGGAAGACGCTCATACTGTGATCTTAACCACCCAACAATCACAAAGATCAAGAGCGTCAAGCCTCGGATCCATCACTCCCAGATTAAGTTTGGATCTATTCAAGAAACCCAAGAAGCAAGAGCCTGGTGATGGAGAATTCACCAAGACCCCAAGGACTTTCTAAAGATAAAAGACTTATTTCTCAACCTTCTTAATGATAACATTGCTTGCCCCATGCCTACCAGAATTACACTGTCTGGGGCATTACCAGCCCAAATTATATCTCTGGAGTCTGTCAAATACCCAAACAAGATAGATCATTTCTGAAATAAGACAGGAAACTTATGTCTCAGCCCCCAAATTTAAATTGGACAATTGTATCCTATGGTCCACTAGAGGGGTTACCTTCTATGTTCCCCAAAAAGGAAAAATATCCTGAGGATGCTTGGACATTGGGTGGAAACAGAAAGAAAACTCTGGGGCAGACAATATTATGTCTACTCAGCAGAAAAGGTCCACATATATTACTGAAGGTCAGTTTCACTGTGACCACTGGGGATGTGAGACCCAGACCCCAGGATGGGAAATCAATAGGGATGAAAACACAGATATTCACATGGAGGAAAACTCTTCCCATGTGATCCCCAGGACATGCAATCTCTTAAACATTGGGATTTATTTCCCCCTTTTAGATGAAAGGGGGTAATGAGAACCATCAATCTAAGCAAAGGCCCAGGAACAGAATTCACCATCTAGAAACTAGCTTTTGCCCAGTCCTCTTGACCCACAGGACCTCTGGTAAAATAAAAAATCAGCCTCTTCTTCTCCAAAAGGAGGCCATACCTATGGGATCCCAGCCATTACCAGTCCCACCCCCTGTGGTCAATGCCCCTCTTACACCTTCAGATACTGTTTTGCTGGAGAAATTGCCCTGCTTAGGATAATCAATGCTACATATGCTTATTTGAAAGCCAACCATTCTAATTTCACAACTGATTGTTGGCTTTGGCTAGATTCCAAACCTCCCTTTTACAATGGGATTGCCCTCAAGGAAGGCACCCCATCAACCCTCATTAATAGTTATCCTTGCATCCTCCCAAGCTCTTTGTCCATGGACACCCAACCTAACTTTGGGGGACCACCAGGGAGAGGGAACCTGTTTTCACTCTTTCAACTATCCTCTAGCAATAACACCCTACTCCTTGATTTATACAAACTCCAGTACTTATATCCTCCCTAACACCAAACGGTTTGCCTTAAACCAAAATACCCTCTTGGTGGCCCTCTCTCAACTTGGTTTGCCTGGACCTCTGGCTTGACACCTTGCCTCTCCCTAGGACAAGCCTGAGCTTTGTGTATTAGTTCATATTGTGCCTCAAGTCCTGCACTATGACAGGGAGGCAGGGAGAATGCACACGAGGACTACAAGCTCATTACACACTAGGAGGGTACCTAGTCCCTTCGTGATAGGAGCAGGGATTGCAGGGCCAATAGTCCTTGGGACAGCAGCCTTAATCATGGGGGATGGTAACTTGTGGGTCCTAAGTGAACAAACCAACAGAGACATTTCCCACCTCCATTCTTCCATCTCTTTCCTAGAAAATCAAGCTGACACACTGGCTGAAGTGGTCCTGCAAAACTGCCATGGGCTGGAGTTACTTTTCTTTAGGGAAGAAGGAGGTTTATGCATGGCCATGGGAGAAACACATTGCTTCTATGCCATCCATACAGGTGTTATTAAAGAGAGCCTAACGAAAGTTAAAGAAAATCCCCTCCCTAGAGAGGAGGAAAGAAAAAGTTCCGACTGGTACAAATCACTTTTCTACTGGTCCTCCTGGGTGACAACCCTCATCACATGTCCAATAGGTCCCCTAACCCTTCTGTTTCTTGTTTGCTGTTTGCCCCCTGCATTATCAATGCCATTGCATGCTTTGTTCAAGATCAGATATGTGCTGTCGAGCTCATGATTTTAAGGGCACAGTACAACACCTATTCGAGCCCTTAGACAAGGATTCATTGCATTAGTTACAAGACAAGGGAGAATGAAGGGAGCAGGCAAAAGCACGTTGGCCTGAGTACTGCCATTTTGACTTCAGACTCCATTTTACCTGTAGGGTGAAATAAAGTTCAGGTTCCCTGGCCCTAGGGGAGCTGAGAACTTTCTAATGGCTGACCAACCCCTGCCCAAACCATAGAAATAGTCTTTATGCATCTTTAGTTCTCTAGAAACATTATGGCTATTCCTAACCACAGAAGAAACAAATGAATCTGATTGATTGGACTGAACAGCTTGCATTGTATGTCGGTTGACAATGATGGAACACACAAAGAAAGTCCCTAATCTTCAACTTGTGACTGGTGAAAATTGTAACTCTAACTTGGCAGAAAATGTTTGTGACTTTTATGTTTATAAACCCCACTTCTGCCCTGTTTGGGGCTGTCAGGAGAAACAAGGCTCCTGTGTCCTTGTCCTGCAGCCCTGATAGCTCAGTGATGTGATTGTATGGTGATTTAACAAAATCTTTGGAACCAATAAGTATTGTCTCTCTCCTTCCTCATGGGGCATAATGGACTAGGTATAACAAAATTTCCACAATAAAATGTTCCATAGAAAAAGCAAACAGCAGGAAGCAACTGTACAATATGATATCATTCATATAATGTTTAAAAAGATAGGCTGGATGGTGTTGGTGCATACCTTTAATCCCAGCACTTGGGAGGCAGAAGCAGGCAGATCTCAGTGAGTTCAAGGCCAGTCTGTTCTACTAGTTCCAGAACAGCTGTGACTGTTACACAGAGAAAGCCTGTCACAAAAAACCAAAAAACAAAAACAAAACAAAACTTAAAAACATATTGGCCCTTCTCTGTATTGCATATTCATATATACATAATACATAGGTAAACAAGAGTAAATTCAGGACAGAATTATACATGGGCAGGCTTAACAACAACAAATCAAAACAAAGACCCTACCTAAAGCAACTAGGTAAAGTACTGAAGTTTGACAAGGTGGGATTGTTAAAGACTTCCCACTCACTCTTCTGGAGACTTCCTATTTAATACAATGAAACAGAGGGAAAGCAGAACTGCTGCAGGTTCCTAAGGTCAAACACATACTGAAGAAGTCTCAAAAATAAGACAAGAAAGGAAAAGAAAGAAATTTAGCAGGCACAGGCACACTGAGGCACACATGAATGCCTGGGCATGTATACACATACACAAATAAGTGAATATCATAAAATTATTTTAAAATAAAATTTAAAAGCAACAAAAAAGAAAGTTAACTTCAAAGAAAACAAAATATGGCAATAAAATTATACAATCATGTTATGTGGCTCAGCAAGTAATGTTATTTACATATTTATATATAGATACAACTAAAAATTGTAATCTTAACTTTTCTATAAGTCAATAGCTCCCAAAAATTAAAAGTGGGAAATAATCATTTTATGTTTTCAGGAAAGTACAAGAGCTTAGTAGGCACTGTTATGTAAACCCAAGGACCTATGTTCCATCCCACAGTCCACATTTGAAAAGCCAGGGATCTGGCATGCTTAAATGGAAAAGCAGAAAGGTGGATCTCAGGGACACTGGCCAGTCAGCCGGGCCTAATGGGAAAGCTCCAGGCCAAGGAGACCAACAAGGTGGAATGACACCCAAGGCTGACTGCTGGCCTCTCTACTCACAAGTGCATGCCTTCCACAGCACATGTGTGCGCACACAGGCTGAAAACAATGTCAGAAGTGGTTCAGCTGGAAACAGATAAGGTGGGGTGTGGCAAGGAAATGTTAAAGTCTTATAATACTTTAATAGTATAATGACTTTTAATAGTATAATGACTTTTATAATAGTTTAAAGGTCAATAGTATATTGACTTTTAATAGTATAATGGGAGCTGTAGAAATGAAATTGGAAGAAAAATACATATTCATAATAAAAATAAAGTATGCAGAAAAACACAAATGAACTATAAATTTACAAATCTCAAACAACCAGAGAAAATATGTCTAATTTTTAAATCATTCGGCACTTGGTCTATGTATTATAGGAAAGTTAGGCTCTTACAAACTACATATGCTGCTTTGTAATTAAACTGTTTTGCCAACACTGAGGCAGTGTAGCTCACCTTGAATTTCAGACAGGGACTCTTATTGGTCTGGAGCTTATGGGACTAGGATAGACTGACTGGCCAGCCTGTGAGCCCCAGAGATCCCCTTCCCTACTTCCCCACTACTGTTATTACCAGGGAACTGCACCACATCCAGCTTTTTGACATGGGTGCAATGATGATTTCTTTATAGCAATTACACATTTATCTATCCAGACCAATTTTTAATATCATTTTTACCAATGTCCTTTTGGTACAGGGCTAGTCATATAGAACACACACAGCAGGGGGGGGCGGGTGCGGCGCAGCACACCTTTAGTCCCAGCACTCAGGAGGCAGAGGCAGGATGATCTCTGTGAGTTGGAGACTAGCCTGGTCTATAAGAGCTAATTCCAGGACAGCCTCCAAAACCACAGAGAAACCCTGTCTCGAAAAACCAAAACAACAACAACAAAAAACAAAACAAACAAAAAAAAGAACACACACAAATTTTGTGTTTTTGTTATGTGCCAAGTGCATGTATGTGAATGGTATGCCTGTATGTGCAGGTCATAGGTCAACCTCAGTGCTGTTCCTCAAGAACTGTCTACTTCGTTTATGAGACAAGGTCTCTTCCTGGGACAGGACACACCAACAAGAATGGTTAGGCTGGGTGGCTAGGATGCCCCAGAGCCTGCTGCCTCTGTCTCCCGAGCAGTGGACTTTAAGCACCCATCCCCATGCCTTTTCACACGGGTTCTGGGGTGGAACCTGGATCCTAAGGTTTGCATGGAAAGCATTTTATGGACTAAGCTATCTCCTCAGCCTTCCCTTTCTTTAAGACAGAGTCTCACTCTGTAGCACAAGCTGTTCTCAAATTCACAGTAATCCTCTTGCCTCAGCTTCCCAAATGCTGAAAATGCAGGCATGAGCCTTATACTTGAATTTGGCAAATCATTTACCATGCCGGGGTCTGATGCCAGAATTAATATATTTTTTTTAACCTAATTCTGTTTAATGAGATAGAAGGAGCACCAGACTTGGATACAGGAGACCCAAGTCTAACTCCTACAAACAACGAAGAAATGATCTGATTTCTCAGAAAATACCTCTTCTCCACATATGGATAAGGGATGACAAATATTTCATAGATTTGTCCCAGAAGACCCCCATTATACCTCTGGAGCATAATGGCTGCCCTTCTACCCAGTGCACTTACTTCATCCACAATTACTCACAGAATATTTTAAAAAGCCAGGTATGGTAGCATGTGCTTATTATAATACCAGCATAAGAGAAGCAGAGATGGAGATTCCTGAAACTTGATGACCAGCCAGCCTAGCCTATTTGGCAAGTTCTAGGCCAGTGAGTAAACCTGCTTCCCAAAATGCAATGGACAACATCTGAGGAACAACACCCAAGACTGGCCTTTGGCACACGAGATTGTCCCTTCCATGCATACACGTGAGCAAGAACACTCAAATACACAAAAAGAAATTAGCTTGCATATCCAACAAGAATTCTTTTTGCCTAGAAAATATATATTTTCACAGTATATTATTAAAAGTCAGGTTATACTAGAAAGTAAACAGCTGTTCTTTCATAGCAACAAGATTATCTTCACTTTCTTCATAATGCTCTCCAGAATTTTCTTTAGGAAATTAGTAACTACTTTTAGAGCTGGAAAAAGCATTATACTCTTAATAATAAAGGTATATAATAAAGGGTATAATAAAGCTTTATACTTTTGATCAAGGGGTTAAAAATGCAGCTTATTTGGTAAAGTGCTTGCCTAGCTCTGAGTTCAATCCACAGCACAACAGAAACCAGTATGGTATAATCCTAGCACTCAGAAGGTGGAGGCAGGATGATGAGAAGTAGGAAGTCATCCTTGGCTATATAGTAAGTTTGAGGCTGGGGGGGGGGAGGAAGAGAGAGAGAGAGAGAGAGAGAGAGAGAGAGAGAGAGAGAGAGAGAGAGAGAGAGAGACTTTTGAGCAGCAGAAATCAAAAGATCCATTTTGGACATGTCTAATGTTGGATAACCATTACACAGTATAGGCAAATGTAAGACCAGACCCATAAGTGCTGTTTTGGTGCCAGCCAGATATCAACCTGGGAGGTATAAATGTAGTAAGTTAAATGTCATAGGACTACATGACAATTCCTAGGGTGTGAAACAGATGGAAAAGAAGCAGGTGAACACCTCTGAAGCCAGCCACTATCTGGAAACAGGGATGAAGGGGAAAGATCAATGAGATGCCCCAGAAGCCAAGGGATATTTGTTCCCTGTTGGAGACAGTGATCCCATGAGTCTTCCTTAACCTGCTGCATATTAAGATTTATTATGAACCTGTCAACTAAGAGGCCTAGTCATTTAAACAAACACACTACTTCAAGTGGCATTATGATAGCCACTTACTTCCCAGAATGGATAATTTTCCCTCCTGCAACACAGGCTCTTTCTATTAATGAACATTCAGCAATGGAAACCATTGTGGAGAAAACCCAACACCTAGACAAGTCAATTTTCCTACCTGACATAATATCTTCTGCTAATTCCTTTTCTCTTTCAATTTTTTCCTCTAGAGTCGAAATGCAGAATTCATAGCCAGCAAGGGCAAATTCCTGTCTGGAAACAAGTATCAACAATCAGTCAGCTGTGCTCACCTTTTCTCCAACTCCTCTTTATCCTCATAATTACAGCCCTGCTCTCAGCATTATGAATAGGGGGAAGTTTGTATCTCTGGGCTGTCAATCTGCATTTCTCCAAAGTTTGTTTGCTTTCAAGTCATTTATTTAAGGTAAATTAAGGGATGCTGCCAAGATTTTCATTGCTGTATAACCACTAGTCTTTCATTATCTCCCGCTATAGAGTTTCAAGTCTGTCTCTCCACATGACAAAGCCCTACCCTGAGGCTTGGGCTTCTGGCCCTGAGCTTCCCTACTGTTGCCATCATGCACTTCTGGGAAATTTTAGGGCTGAACATTTCTCTCCAAGTGTGGTTTGACTTAAAAATATTTTTTTTTATTCTATGGAAATCAAAATACTAGCCATATCATAGGAAGGCTTGAAGTACAGTCCTGGGCCCTGAGACAAATTGAGGAGACACACAAGCACCTGGATTGATGCTGGAAAGCATCTACAGAGCTGCAGAGGAACACGAAGAAATTCCTTGAACGCTGGTTCTTGCTCTTCCACATTGGGTCTACTTTCTTACCACAACTGACATTGTAAAGTTCATCCTTTCTCGTCTATTGCTTTGCCAGGAAGAATCTGATTAGCCACCGTTCTACTGTATTTTCAGAAAAAAGCATCTTCTTCCTTCTCCAGTCCCAAACTTGGTAGAAGAGACACCTTCAGCCCCATGGCAAGAGGGTATGCCACAAGATGCTGTCTAAGTAAAAAGTCTACAGACAACTCTCTCATCAGCCTTTTACTTGAAGTACCCAGGGCTCACACATGCTAGGCAAGTACTCCAACACTGACCTATACCCCAACACTCAGCCTCTCTAAGCCCACAACCTGGCAATGTGTTTTCTTACCTCATGTTTCCCTTATTTAAAAAACATGAAAAAAGGAATTTAAGAACTAATTGTTAATAGATACTTCCAGCTCCATGAGACTTATCTGTCTTATTTTTCAGCAGTCATCATTTATTTGCTTTGAGCTTCTATTTGTCAGAGGAACAGAGACATCATTAACATCTAGTCCTTTAGGATGCTACTGTCCATGGCACAGTTGCAATGTTCTCTGACACCAGCCAAAATAGAACCTTAAGATTTAAGTCAAGAGCTATGTTGTGTTTTATTTCTGTAATCCAGGCTAGCACACATTACAAAATAAGCCCCAATCTCAAACCCCCGCAAAGACTTGAAGTCAAAGTCCCACAGCTTATCTAGTGCCCAGTCAACATTCAGAGAGACTAAGCAGGCTGATGAAAATGGAGTTGTTGACTAGAACACAGGCCAGGGTTGGGACCTCTACCCCAAAGAGCAACTTTTTTGAACTGCATCCAGATTGATGTGACATCAAATGTCTGGCATTAACTTCTGCAGCAGTTAACAATCTAAAGGAAACCAGCCTTATTTCTCTCCCCAAACCCACTCCCAAAACAGAACTCTCTAGAGATGTTACAGATTTACATACCATGTGTTCCCCCTTCAAGGCCTACCTAGAGACAAAGGAATGAAAGGTTGTGCCAGGTAACATTTTGTCATCTAGAACTAAGGGAAAACAACTAAGATGAAGGAGCAGCTGAAACAATACCCTTATACTGGCTTCGTAGGCAAACATGGGGCATTTTCTTGACTGATGATTGATATGGGTGGTGCCTACACCAGGTGATCCCAAGGTCTATAAGAAAGCAAACTGAGCAAGCCAAGAGGAGCAAGCAGTGAGTGGTGTTCTTCCATGGATTCTGCTCCAGTTCCTGCATCCAGGTTTCTGCTTTGAGTTCCTGCCCTGACTTCCCTCAGTGGTATTGTGTGACTTAACAGTTGTAAAATAAAATAAACCTTTTCCTACCCAAGTTACTTTTGGTCACGGTGTTTTACTACAGCAAAAGCAACCCTGACTAAGACAGAAATTGGTACCAGGACTATGGGGTATGGCTGAAAGACCTGACCAAGTTGTTTTAGGGACAACTGTGGAAGGACACTGAAGTTTTAGCCTGGGAAAGCCAGTCAATGCTCAGAACTTAACAGGCTGGGGGTGGGGTGGGGGGGGGGGTGGGGGTGGGGTGGGGGGGCGGTAGAAGAAAGGGATGCTGTAGATACGCAGACAAATGACACCCAACTTTCAGAGGGCAACAACGACTATCAGGGCTGTTTGTGTGCTATTTTGTATTAAGAATCTGTGGTTTCTCATCAGCTGGACCTGAAGAATAAGATGTGAGTAACAAAAGACCAACACCATTCACATAAAGTGAAGCCTTTGCTTTGCTGGAGCAGTCAATGCTGCTTAGCCAAAGCTGAAAAATTAGTGGTGATTTTACTACCAGCATCACTGAGGTGGGTAACAGCTGAGGCTTTGGCCCTGTATGGCAAGGGTGGAGTCCTGCACGATGGTAAAAGTGCAGCCTCAGTTGCAGTGGAGGGCCCTAGCATACTGGAGACTAATATCACAGGACAACTGCCAAGGACTAAACAGCTGTGAGGTGGGGCTGACCTACGCCTATAAGCTTTGTATGCAGGAGAGAAAGAGTTGGAGCTGCCTAGCCCTTTGGAGACCAGAAGATCGTGAGTCTCAGACATAACAGCTATTTATACTTCTGAGAAGAATTGGGTTTTGCTTTGATTTCATCATAACCATGCCCTGGTTCTTCCCTCTTAGAATAGAAAGCATGTAACTTACTTTGGTTTTAACAGAAACCCACAGTTGGATATTTTAAAGAGGCTGAATTTAAAGCATTTGAAAAAAATTTTTAAGACTATGCAACTTTTAAAGTATATTATGTTTTAGGCCAGGAGTGGTGACATACACCTTTAATTCCAACACTCAGAAAGCAGAGACAGGTGGATCTCTGAGTTGGAAGCCAGCTTGTCTACACAATGAGAACAAGAATAGCTAGGGCTGACCGTGTCTCAAAAAAGATTATGTTTTATTTTGTGATACTAATATTAACATGACATCTTGGGGACAAGATTGAAAGGTAAGGGTATATGTGAACAGTGATGTGTGTCTGTGTCAAGGTGACAAGGGGTTAATCATGCTATCTAGTTTTTTATCAACATGATACAATTTAGAGTTAAAGAGGGACTCTTGGCTGAGGAAATTCCCCATTAGATTATCCTGTAAGCAAACCTGGGGGGTGGGGTGCAGTTTCTTGATTGATGATTGACATGGAAGGGCCAGCCCATTGTGGTGTTACCCCAGGCAGATAGTCCTGGGGCATATAAGAAAGCAAACTGAGCAAGCCAGGAAAAGCAAGCCAGTAGGCATCATTACTCTGAGGCTTATACTTAGTTCCTGCTTCAACTCTCTACCTTGGCTTCCTTCAATAGACCATATTCTACCGAGCAAAAGAAACCCAAGACAATGGTTCTTAAGGCCTCACAGGTTTCCAGCTTTTGGCAACATCTAAACTGTTTCTTAAAGCCTTCCATGTAGTCAAAGGGCTTTTTCTTCTTTATAAGAATTTAGGGTCATTTGTGGTAATACACAACTTTAATCTCAGCACTCAGGAGGCAGATACAAGTGTGAGTTAGAGGTCAGCCTGGTCTACACATCAAGCTCCAGGATAGCCAGGGCAACATAGAGATGCCTTGTCTCTAAAATAAATTTAAAAAAAAAAAATCAAACTTATCTACCATTTTTAAACCTAATTCCTAACTTCCATATCCAGACTTCCCTCTGCTACTGGCTATATCCCCCTCCAAAATCCTACTGATTATTTCCACCTGCTCTGAAGACATTTAAACAAAACATCTAATTCCACTTATAGCCACCTGTGCTAGATATAGATAGACTTATGACAGCTAGACACAAGCTAGAGTCATCTTTGAGAAGGGAACTCAACTGAGAAAATGCCTCGATTGGGTGGGCTGCACACAAACACGTAGGGCATTTTCTCAGTGACTGGCCTGGATGTGCCACCCTGGACTGGAGGTCTTGGGTGCTACACGAAATCAGGCTAAGCAAAGCAGTAAGCAGCACCTCTCTATGGACTCTGATCAGCTCCTGTCTCCAGGTTTCTGTCCATTTTGAGATCCTGCCTTGGCTTCCCTCTGTATAAAAACACCAAACAAACCCTTCCCATCCCAAGTTGCTTTTGGTCATAATGTTTTAACACAACAAAAGAAACCCTAACTACAACAGCACTTATTTTCCAGAATGAATAGTAAGCTGAGCCAGAGAAAACCAGTAAGTAATTCTCACCATTTAACTTCATACTTAACTTATTCTTTTGCTGGTAGCAGTAGAGGACTTCTTTAAGTCTGTTATGCTGTGGTACTTTTAACACTGTTCCCTTTGCTTCTAGGAAGAGTTAGGTACAGGCCTAACTCTATTTCCTCCTCATTTCAAGCAAGAACTGAATACTTGATTAGCTATCACCATGCAGTTACAGGGATGAGGGCTGTGTAGACCACATCAGGTAGATGGAAACAAAAGGAGGGAACTCAAGATTACAAAGATGAGAAATGCAACACTTTGAGTGTGACATTCAATTTTTTGGAGACCCAGATGATTGACAGGTAAATTAACCTATATAAAACCCCAAGGTCTGAGTGTTCTGCTCATCACTCTACTAGCTAGCCATTGCCACATCCATATTCTGATCATACTTACTTATTCTGAGCAGCATAGATACTGGCCAGCTTCAGAGAGATCTCGATTATTGCATTGTCCTCCTGTTGGAACCAAAAAAGAAAAAGAAGAGAGAGAGAAATAAAAATTTCTTATGGAGTATTTCCAACTTTTCTACTAAATTTGGCCTCAAAGCCAGTCTTTCTTCCTTGAAAAGAATTAACCAACTATGAATTCTTTGGCAATTGTTACTTGGAATCAGTAAAATACTGGCTATTTTTTTTAACAGGTCTAGGGGTAAAATAACCATCTTTTTTTTGTCAAAGTACCTATGTTCTAGGCCTGAGGCTACAGGGCATATCCTGGTTGGTTTTTCGGTCAAGTAAACACAAGCTACAGTTATCTGGAAAGAGGAACTCAATTGAGAAAAATGCCTCCATCAGACTCTAGGCGTGTCTGTGGGGGCATTTTCTTGACTCATGATTGATGTGGGAGGGTCCAGCCCACTGTGGTGGTATCACCCCTAAGCAGGTGGGTTTGGGTGACTGAGAAAGCAAGCTGGGTGAGCCACATGAAGCAAGCCAGTAAGAAGCAGTTCTCTATGTCCTCTGCTTCAGTTCCTGTGTCTAGGTATCTGCCTAGAGTTCCTGCCCTGACATCCCTTAGTGATGGACAGTTACCAGAAAGTTTAAGATAAAATAAAGCCTTTCTTCCCCAAGTTACTTTTGGTCATAGTGTTTTATCACAGCAACAGAAATCCTAACTAAATCAGGGAGTTTTCATTTTGTTAATTGCTTCGATAAGGAGACAATATTAGACAGTGTCCTTACCTGCTTCATGCCTCCTCCAAGCAGGTAACTCATTGTTGCTTTAAAAAGTTGTTCTGCCTAAAAGCATAAAAATTCTTAACAAACCATCTATATATGACCCTTGATTCTAAATACCAAGCTAATTCTCAGAATGCATTGAGACTCTTATAAAGGGACCAAAAGATCAGGATCTCACATCTCCTTAGTACCTTACAAGTAACCTGTGATGAGTGGAAACTAAGTTCAAGAGATTAATCACCTGAACCAATGTCCCCTAATAGTCACCCTATCAATTAAGTTTTTAAAATATCCTCAGTTTTTTTGAATCAGCCTTCCTTACAGTTAGGTGTAATCATACCACGAAGTTAAGTTCTGGCTAACAGTAACAGACAGAGAGAATGCCAACACCCTTAAGACATTTCATAAGGATGTTGCTTGCACAGAATTCTCCCCTTTTGCCTTCCCATAGGCTGGAGGTGAGTCAGCTTACTCAAGCAGATGAAGACATACATACCTTAAGATGAATCTGAGATTTTTGAACCACATAACAGAGATGCCTAATCTGCTTTTAGTCTTTGGCCTACTTGTGGGCTAATTGATTAAAAAGAAACACACCTATATCTTGAGTCACCGTATTCTGGGGACTTTTTTGAGGAATAACATATACCCCTTACAGTTACAGTTCCCTTAAGGAGTTACCAATTCAAGATATTACAAAGTGACTGACTTACATTTTCAAGCTGCCCTCGTATAAATGCTAAGTTGGCCATCTGAAAGCAAATTATAAATAGTTGTTCAGTTCAGAGTACTCCACTTTACACAGATTTAAAAACCTTTAAGAGAAAGATTCTTTTGTTTCCACAATCTTAAAGAATAGTTCAAAACAGAGAAAACATCATTAATGTTAGAAGCACAGTACAGCAATGATGAGAGACACACAGAATTTATTCTACATATTCTCCTAAAGCAAACTAAACCTAGATCTACTTATCACTGAAGAGAAAAATACTAAGACATTTGCTTCTTTCTAGTCCAAAATCGTAAGTGAACCCATAGAGGATACAAAAAATTAAAACCAAAAGAAAACATAGGAAAAAAAAAAAAACCTTCAGGACATCTTGAGAGTCCAGAAGATAAACTAGGAGGAGCACTTTCTCAGCATCCACCCCTCCTCATCAATAGCTCAAACTGGTCAGAGGAGTTACCAAGTCGTAAGTGTAAGAGATGGCTTTCTTGTTATCACTCTGATATGCAAGGCGAAGAGCATCATGCAAAATTAGCTCCGCCTCTTCTGGGTCATCTTTCATGATGCTCAACTAAAAAGAGAAGACAGAGAAAGCATTATATGAAATGTAAGGAAAGCAGATGTGCACATTGCTACAGAGTAGATACATCACAATACGTACAAGGAAGTTATTCATTCATAATGTATTTATTGAATCTCCAAGATATCTGCCCAGGTACCAAGCTGACTGAGATGACAGGGAGACCAGCCTCCTTGCACCTTGGTGTGCTCATACAACAAAGTTTTGACTAACAGACCTGACAGAAGGAATTCGAGCAATCTTTACTTTTTTTTTCCCTCCTGAGACAGAGATCAGGCTGGCTTTAAGCCCCCTGGGTGCCGAGGTTAAAGGTATGTGCCACCTCACCTGACACTGAATGTACTTTATAAGGAAGCTGCTTGCGTTTCACCTTCTTTTCCTCTTCCCGTAGATTATGAGGGAGCACGTAGGACAAGTAGGTGTAATTAAAACTTGTGAGAAGAGCAATGAAGAAAAACAATTCAAAGGAATCTCATCTAATGGGAATCAGGAAAGTGCTCAAGAAAATGAGAGTAAAAAAAAAGTAGGTAAGGAGGTTAAGGAGTCAACCAAATATCAAAATGGAGACAATGAGCAAAACTCTAATAGGCTGAAGAGAATGGTTCCTCAGAAGAAATTCAAGGAAGGGCAGGTGGAGAGGACAGTGAGTCACAAAATTAGTGCCACAGGAGGATGAGACAGCTGGCTTAGGTCACTTTCAGTCCTGCAGCCCATGACAGGTTTGTGCTTTCTCACAGATAGAGTGAGAAGTCACTCAGTTATCAGGCAAGAAGGCACTACGTTCTGGTTTACACTCTCAAAACATCACTCGGGTTGGGCTACTGCACGGAGAAAGAACTACAGTGGGGTAAGAGGACCACAGGATCACTGTAAGAAAAACTGGGGAAATAGGGCAGGGTCGGGAAGACTTATGTCGATTCTGATGGCACTGTGATTATAGCTGTGTAAGTGGGAATTACCAACAACGCACTTTCAGAATCACTTACTTTTCGGGTGGTAAAGAAGACTGTTTAAGAACATATTTGGGGGGAGGCATTTAAGAGTAAGTGCTTAGTTCTGAGCATGCTAAGTCTGGGGTAGCTGGGACATCACAAGAGAGACAGCATGTGAATGGCACACTGCGGTCTGAACACAAATTTGGACAAATTAAGCCGATATTGAACCCATTGGAAGAAGTAAACCTGAGAGAAAATATAAAAGAATTTGAACCAAGAGACATAATCAACACTAAATTGCATTTTCGGGGAGTCATACATATACTATGTACAAAATGTCATTTCAGCTTGGCTGGTTAGCTGATTAAAACCACCCCCGCAAAACATCCTCAATCAGTATGTTTGGACAAAAGAGAAATGTGAGGGTGTCATCTCCACCTGCACTCACGACTGCAGCGGTTTTGCGGCAGGATTCACCAGGGACCAGTCTGGACCGACCCCAACCTTCCACCTGGGGCCAATCCATCCAGGCCTCAGGAAAGCGGAGCGGAGGGCGCGCACGCCCGACGGAGCCCCTCACCTTAGCTCGCTTCAGCAGCTGGATGATCTCAGCCTCCGCCTCGTCTGCCGCGTCCTCTCCCGGATGCTCCTCCGCCGCTGCGGGCCGCGAGAACCAGGCGAGGGCTGCGAGAAGCGGCTCAGAGGTCACCGGGACCGGCCCGCGCCCCCGCGCCCCCGCGCCCCGTCCGCCCGCCGCCGCCCGCCCTGCCCGGGAGCGCTCCCTCACCTGCCAACAGCGGCAGCAGTCTCTGCCCCCGTGCCGACGTGCCTCGGCTCTGCCGCCCCTCGGCGCCCGGCCCCGTGTCGCCAGCCCGCTCCGGCAGCAGGCGCGCGGCACAACCTCCGCACCGCCGGCCCGCGGCCCGCAGCAGGGTTCGGCCCAGACGCCAGCGCAGCAGCCGGAACATGCCGACGACGCGTCCTCAGCACTCTGCCAGCCGCGGCTAACCCGAGACGCCCCGCCTGTCCGCATGCGCGGTGACGTGTGCTGACGTCACGCCGCCTCGCCCCGCCCGCCTCTGGCCTGGAGCGCGTGAAGAGTTCGCAGCGCCTCTGAGGAGAGGGCCCGCGGCGAGCTATGGCGGTCACGCTGCCGGAGGTCGTGGAGGAGCTCCTGAGCGAGATGGCCGCCGCTGTGCGGGACGGCGCGAGAAGTACGGCCCGCGGGCTTTTAAACTCTACCCCGCATGGTTCGGTCTCTAAAGTCTGTGCTCGTTAAGTTGTTTAGCTAAACCCAGGAATTTGAGCGACTAGACGTCAGGTCCCTGAGTGCGTGCGAGCGGGCCGGTGGGAACCCCGGGTGCTTGAAGAGAGCCGCTTGGTGCACCCTAGGAGTAGGCAAAGGCCAGGGGTTCGGAATGGCAGAAGCTTAGACAGTTTTGAGTTACTCAAAATCTTTTTCCACAATTGGTGATGCAAAGTCCAAAGATAATAACTCTCGTGTACTTTGTGCAGATAAAGATTCTAGGGTCACAAAACCTAAACATCTGGCCGTTGAAAAATACTTTTTACCTCTGACCAGCAGAGGGCGGTCTATGCCTGTCTTCAACGAAATGACCAAAGATAATTTTTTTTTGCATACCCGGACGGAGTAGGAGAATCTACTCTGTAGCTCAGCTAGAGGCTGTTTGCACTGAGCTGCGGCGGATCCCCTCCACCGCCTAAGACCAGGCACAAGACTGTAACCTCCGCACTTGGGAAATGGAGGCAGGAGAATCAGAAGTTCAAAGTCAGCCTCAGCTACATAGTGCTAGGTCAGATGGGATCCTGGAGACTGTCTCAAAATGGGGGGAGAGGGAGGGCAGGGTGGAATCCTAGGATGTAGACGAATTAGAAGCACTCTTCCGAAATCGGCCCTCTAAGTAATAGTCAGATTAGAGCTCAAAACTGCTATCTATGCCCATTCATCGTGCTTCGTGAAAGGGTTTGAATTACTGTTTTCAAGGGATGAGAAAAATAAGCCAATGTTCTCACTTCGCTCTTTTACATATGTGTGAAAGATTCGGCCAGCCAGGTATTCAAACACGTTTTTGACTCCAGAAAGGTTCTGGAGGTGTCAGTCTGATATGCACTCTTGCTTCCTGGATTCCTTCCTCTTATTTATTCACTTATATATTGTTTCCTGTATTATTTTATGAAGTACATACTGTATTTTTGAGGCTTTGAATGTCTGAAAAAGGTTTCTCTACTCTCACACTTCATTGAAAGGTATTAAATTACATGTTGGAAATAACATTTCTTCAGACATCTGAAAGCATTATTCCATAATCGTCTAGCATTTTGCATCTAGCATTGGTCCTGAATTTTGTCTGTGGCCTTTATTTTCTCTGGGTATTTGAATTGCAGTTGTTCCTAGATATCCATGGAGGACACAATGGATGCACAAGTTCTTTCCGTAAGATCACATGTAACCCATACTCACCCTTCTCTGTGCTTTAATATGTTTTAAATCAACTCTAGATTACTCACCTGGGCAGTGGCAGTGCTGTGTGGGTAGATGTCATCCTGTGTTCCTTAGGAGAGAATGACTAAAGAATGACATCTTTAGTAGATTCAGAGGTTGGGGTTTGGAGTGTTGGTAGTGCTGGTTTCTGTTTGGTTTTATTTGGTCTCTTTGTAGCCCCAGCTGGCCTCGAGCTCACAGTGTTAATGCCTAAGCCTTCTGAGTTTCAGTTATAGGTGTATATCTAGTTTTTCCGTTTCTTTTTTGAAATTTTCGGTGTTTTGCTTGAATCTGTGTATCGTGTGTATGCAGTGCCCTCAGAGGCCAGAAGATGGCATCAGATCCCCTTGGACTGGGCTCTGAGGGCGCTGGGAGGCAAACCCTCAATGCTTACCTCAGGTTACTCAGCAAATGTTCCCACGTGTGTGGAAAGCCAGTAATATCTTAGGACTCTGATTCTCAATCTTCTGATAAGATTTTGTTCGAGTTTCATTTTTAGTTATGTGTGCATGGGTGTCTACGTGCGTCCATGTACACATGTGAGGGAGCCCCAGAGGCCGGAAGTGGGTGTTGGATCTTTAGAGCTGGCAGTACAGGCAGGTAAGAGCCAGTCAGTACTGGTGCTGGAAACGACTCCAGCCATCTTCAGAGCAGCAAGCTCTCTTAACGGATGAACCACCTCTCCAGCTCCTGGTTTTGTTTTCTACTCCCGCCATATGGCGCTCTTAATGCACTTGATAGAGGTTTGTCTTTTTCTTTCTAGTATTCATATCACTTAGTTATGGAATGTCCTTTATTGTCCCGCTGCTTCTTGGGAACTTCCTTCAACTGCATCTTCCAGGTTTTCTATGAAATTTTTATTTCTGATGTTATATTTAATTTACACTTTTTCACTGAAAATAATGGTGTCCCTCATGCCTATGTTATGACTGCACTAACTTGTTTGTTCTGATATTAGTAATAGGTGTTGGAACTTTCCCTCTGACCAGTGTTCCCTTTCCTTAGGTTTCTTTCATTGTTATTGTTTCCTTTTTACTTTGTTGTGGTAATTCTTACTTATCATGTTTAAGAGGAGAAGACACAAGCAAGGCCTTACAGGTGATGAATATCGATTTCCTGTTGGCTTGATCAGATTCCCCAGTGAGTCTCCTGCCAAGAAGGTTATACCTAGAAGAATAGCTCAGTAGGAGAGGGAAGAAGAGGAGGGTTGATTGCTTATCTTACAAGAGCCATATTGGGAAGAGAGCAGCAAGGCCACCTTTTTTTTTTTTTTTTTTTTTTTTTTTTTTTTTTTTTGGTGTTTTCTCCTAGTCCAAAAATCCTCTGGTAGAGCCTTTCTTGAAAAATCAATGGTCGTCTGCCAGAGTGAGGGAACAACAGCCACCCACAGCTAAAAAAAGGAACTGGGACTGATCATTCTTTTTATGATGATGATGATGATGATGATGATGATGATGATGAATTATTATTTTGAGACACGGTCTATCTAGTCCTAGCTGTCATGGAACTCAATATGTAGACCAGGCTGGCCTTGAACTCACAGAGATATGCTTGCCTCTGTGCTGAGATTAAAGGTGTGCACCACTGTGCCCAGAGGGACTGATCCTTTTTAGACCACTCTCAGAGAATCTTATTTTAGAGTTCCTGCCTGATCCCATCTCCAGAGATATCTAGTGTCATGAGTTCTGAGGTTTCTTTTGAGGAGGGTAGTAGGTTCTGAAATATGTGTCAGACTTGTGCTTGGTTCTTCCTACCGTTAGCTTCAGATTCAGATTGCTAGGGCCTAGAAAGTTATATTTCACATTGGTATCAGTTTTCAATATATTTTAGTTGTTCTTTTCCAAACCCTGCCTTCCTCATCCTTGGGAACTAATGATTTTTTAAAATAATAAATCCTTTTATTATTGTTCCAGTGGGGTTTGGGAAAGGAGTAGAATTGGATACAAGGTTCTGTTTACATTTTATGTGGTGATTTGGTTATAGTCGTTTTAAGAGCTCCATGTTGGTATCCACTAATCTAACATGATTAACTTAACCTTTTTACAGTTCCCGATGAACATCTCTCATCGTAAGTACATACTCTTTTTGATTTTCTAAAGAGTTACCTTGTTTTAGGAGTCAAATCTGTTCAGTACATTGCTTGGTTTTTAAAAGATAAGAAGAGGGCAGGAGACATGGCTTGCTGCTGTATCGGAGGACCCAAGTCAGAAGGTACACAACCACTATAACCACAGCTCTGGGAGACTGAGTATCCTCTTCTGGCCTCTGTGGGCACTGCAAGCACATGGTGCACAGACTTGCATGTAGACAAAACTTCCATACACACACATTTTTTAAAAAGATTTTATTTACTTGTTTGTTTGTTTGTTTGTTTATTATATATACAACATTCTGCTTCCATGTATATCTGCACACCAGAAGAGGGCACCAGATTTCATAACAGATGGTTGTGAGCCACCATGTGGTTTCTGGGAATTGAACTCAGAACCTCTGGAAGAGCAGTCAGTTCTCTTAACCTCTGAGCCATCTCTCCAGCCCCCACACACATTTTAACATTAAAATAAAACAAAATAGACATGGTGGCACACTCGTAATCCCAGCACTTGGAAGATAGAATACATGAGGACCAGAAGTTCAAGATCCTCTTCAGCTATAATGGAAGTTTGAAGTCAGCCTGACCTATGCAAGACCTTGTCTCAAAACAGAAACAAAACGAACAAAACTAAACTAAGGATCTGGAGAGCTGACTGAGTGGTTAAGAGCATTTGTTCGGTTCCCAGCACACATGTTCACAAAAGCCTTATATCCTCTGCTCACCTCCATGGGAACCTGTAGATACAGTACACGAACACACACACACATGCTCAGACACATGCACTTATGCATAAAATAAAGCAAATAAATCTTTTAAAAGTAAACAAATAAGTAGGAAATAGGCAAATAATAAAAGAATGCAAATGGCCAATGTAATCATAAAATGCAAAACAAAGATAATTTTTCTATAAAACTAGCAACCACAGGAAGAACATTGATGAAATATGGAGAAAAAGATAAGCAATACCTTGCTGGTAAAGATGGTAGAAGGTAGCCTGGTGTCTTAGTTGCTTTTCTACTGTTGTGGCAAACCATCATGACCAAGGTAACTTACAAGAGAAAGCATTTAATTGAGGCTCGCTTATAGTTTCAGAGAGTTAGTCCATGACCATCAGGGTAGGGAGCATTCATGATGCTAGAGAAGGAGCTGAGAGCTCACATCTGATCCGCAAGCACAAGGCAGGGAGAGAGAAAGAGCTAATTGGGAATGGCACTGGGAAGTCTCAGAGTCTGCCCCCAGTGACACACCTCCTCCAACAAGGCCACACTTCCTAATCCTCCTGAACCCCTCTCTCCCGCCTTCCCCAGCAGCTGTGGATCAAGCCATTCAAATATATGAGCCTATAGGGGTCATTCTCAATTCAGACAACCACACCTGGCAAACTGGCAATACAGCTTTAAAACATATATATTCTTTGGCCTGGATATTCCACTTACAAGAATGTCTCCCAAGAAAGTGACTGTGTTGTTCATGAAGACTTTACAATGAGCAGATTCACCCAGTGCTGAATAGGACTACAGAACAACCTGGGAATCATCTACTCAGAAACTGTTTAGAGAGAATAAACATGATCCACTTTTACAGTAGAGTTTTTTACAGCCACCAAAAGTAATAAAAAGAAATGTTTATGGTGTTTGAGAGGTGTTTACAGAAGTCATAGAGCAGACAAAGCCATTTTAAAGTAACTGAAGTTAACTATGGATATCTCTGAGTAAGAGGCTCTTTAGTGAGTCCATTTCCTTATTTTTGTTGACTAATTAAATCTTTGTGTATTTGGTATAAGAAATTCCAAAGTGTCCTGAAGATTAAAGGTTGCAGCGTGTGCTCAAAGATGAACTGTGTTCCGGGATGGTAAAGTCTCTTTATTCAAGAAAATACCAGGGCAAAACGCAGGCCAGAGCGAGGTTACAGGAACCCAGCAAGCGCGGCCAGAAAAGGGCTAGGGTCTTCCTGTGCAGCCCTTAAAAAGCTCCCTTACGTCACACCGGCTCTCCTTCACCACGCCCTTATGGGCGAGTCCCGGGTCCACCTGGCACCTGTCCCATGACTATTGGGCGGGGCTAGGGTGTCTCCCTACAGTCTCCTTCTCAATTCTTCCTAGTGATGTTGTGTGTAAGACTAGTTTATGGGGAAGTGAAGCAACACTCCTGTTGTATTTTAAACTTGGTAAGCAGTGCTGTATGTGCATAGGTACATATACACATGTATGTAAACACCGTCATTCTGTGAGTAATAACATACAAAAACATTATCAGGACAGAAACCAGTAATTAGCATGAGATCTTCTGCACATACAGTCCAGAGGTAGAGTATGTTCTGAGCATGTATGAGGCCAGTCTCCAGTGCCAGGGCAGACAGAAAGGAGGGAGGCTCAGAGAGAGGGAAGGAAGAGAGTAAAGTAAGTGCTTGCCAAAGGGGTGAGAAGGAAGAAATGTGTAGCAGCACTATAAAGAAGCACAGACCTTTTAAAATCTATAATAGTATAGTCTTTTACTTTAAAACACACAAACAAAAAAACTGAAATAAATGAACAAGGTGTTAACATTTATTCTAGGGAACAAATGAAGAGATGGATTTGGTTTCATTGGTTATTTTGGTTTGAATTTTTAATTTTGTGTATATGGGTGTTTTGTTTACATATTTATCTGTGCATCACATGCATGCACTGCTCATGGAGGCTAGAGACAGGCATTGTCTTAGAACTCTTAGAACTGGAGTTACAGATGGATGTGAGCTGCCATGTAGGTCCTGAGAAACACACCCAGGTCCTCTGGAAGAGCAACCAAATCTGTAACTGCTGAGCCATCTCTCCAACCCAAGTCCATGGTTTTGTTAATATTTTTTCAAATTAAAGTTAGTTTTTTTTTTTTATTTTAAGTCTCTGGATTGGGCGGGGAGGCAGCTCAGTTGGTAAACTGTCTTGCAAACATAGATACCTATATTCAATCCCAGCACCACTTAAAAGGTGTGACTCGTGTACTTGTAATCACAGTGCTAGCATTCTGGCAAGTTGCAGGCTGGTTAGCAACCATCCCTAAAAGAAATGGATGGTGCTCAAGAAACAGCACACACAATGAGGGTGCCGAGACTGAGGCAGTATACGCAGTGGTACAGTGCTTGCCAACTGTGTATGAGGCCTTGGGTACAATTTTCAGCACCACCACTACCACCACCAAAACAAAAAGTGATCCTTTGTGTCAAGTTTCTGAGGTGACTCAGAATCAGGCCTTCTAATCCAGTCTTTGTATTCCCTAGGCTGAAGTTTGTGTTTGGGTCGTCAGCCATCCAAGCCTTGGACTTAGTTGACCGAGAGTCCGTCACTTTAATCTCATCACCCAGTGGAAGGCGTGTTTACCAGGTAGAAGTCTAGAGGCAGGGATAATCAAAACAGAAACCCTTAGGACATAAATCTATTCACAATCTCTGAAGTATAAACATCCTGGACCATGAGGAGGCTTTGACCCAACTTAGTGAAGTTAACACAATCATAATTTAAGATTTGTGTTTATTTTAAATTGACAAAACTATATATTTATGACATACAAAATGATGTCTTGATATATGATACCCTATGAGATAACTGCCTGCTATTGATGGATCCAACTATCTCAAACTATCTTACATGCTTCCTTTTTTTGTAATGAGAACACTTAAAAGTCCATTCTCTTAGAAATTTTCTAGTCTGCAATACATTGTTAATGTAGTCAGTAAATTTCCTAAGCTTTGTCTCCTTCTTTATTTCCTTAACCCCTAAAATGCTAGGTGACCATCATTCCGCTTTGGCTTCTATAAGATGGACTAGTTTAGATTCCACATACAAGATCATGTAGTATTGGATCTTCCTATACCAGGCTTGTTGCACTTAACATAGGATCTCGAGGCATTTTAGAAATTAAAGATAAATATGACTTGATTCTACTCAGTAGCACTGTATAGAACTAACCATGGTATGGACAGGCTCTTTCTAAAGTCTATAAACATATAGGCAAGTAAAACACATATAAAAGAAAAATAATATAAATCTTTTTTTTTATTTGTTTTTTTGAGACAGGCTTTTTCTGTGTAGCCCTGGTTGTCTTGGAACTCACTCTATAAACCAGGCTGGCCATAAACCTTCCTCTATCTAGTACTAGTATTAAAGGCATGCACCACCACCACCTGGCCTTATAAATCTTTTTAAAATGTCAAGTTAAGTTAAAAAACGTTTTCAGTCTCTGCTCCATTATCAGCATAACACTTGACCAGAACAGGCAGGCTTCTAGCTGTCCCTTAATTATGTGATCGGCTACTAGCTAAAATTTTAAAGATTTTGTTTAAAACAATTTAAATTATTTTTGTCAATATGACTTTCCTAATGGTTGTCCATCATATCCTTTATTATATTATGTTGCTTTGTCATAAAAATAGACTCCCTAGATATATAGCTGTCAGCTTCAACTTTGACTTGAGTAAGACTAGAACTCTCAGACATCCTCACAGCAATCTTATAGTGTGTTGTTCAGTCATACACTAAGACTCTGGCTCAATTCCTGGGCTGTATAAGATGATAGAAGTTGAAGCAACTATTCAATGAGCTAACACAGCTCACACAGGAAGTCCGATCAGGGCAGGAATGGTAAACCCTTTTTCCAGAAAGAGGCAATAAACACAGGAAACAATAAATGCAGCTTCCCTACATGCAGCAGCCTAAGGGGTCTGAGATGGTTATAAGGCTATACCTGTGAATGGATGGTGATGGGGTCATTCTCCTTACAAGCTACCCAGTCACTACAGACTTCCTGCCAGTCAGATGTCTGAGAGTCCAGTCCTGGTCTTGAGTGCGTTCTTTCCTGTTTAATTCTTTTTTAAAACCTCAGTTGGGGGGGTGAGTGGGGGCACATTCCAGCCTATGCTATGAGTGGAAGAACTTGGAGCAGTTCCTGTAAGAGAGGGTCCTTCTTCCACTGAAGAGTGAAGACACTGAATTAAATTACCCCTAAGGCCAATTTCCAGTTCTAAACATTTCTAACTCAGATTTTTGCCTGATTATTGGGTTCATTAGTTGCCAACTGCTAGATAAGGAAGAAGCAAATTAAAGCACTTATTGTCTTTAGAGTATCTACTGCCCCAGGGACTTGACCAGTTTACTTTGAATCTCAGACAGCCTTTGAAAGGATAAGGCAAGGGGACCTCTGTAGAATTTATCCCTGTCCCTAAATCACAAGGCTTTGATTCAACATAATCCAGGAAGCATTTTGATAGATCCAGGACCTGCAGAGTACTGGAGGCTTTGTCTGTTTAAGTCTAAATCTAGAGAGAAAAGACAGGGAGCCAAGAAAGAACATTAAAGGTATATTCTTTGGTAGTCTGCAGAGCCAATGATTATCCATGTCACTGTTGAATGCCAGTAAGTTTTCTTTAGGATTAAGTGGGAAGCAGTCAGCTTTAATGTCCACTCAGTCTTATTGCTTTCAGTGCTTTGGGTGTCATGTTCATAACACAGCAGACCTTGGGATAGGAAATGTTTAAGTCTAGTTTTTACTACCTGATTTAAACTAGGTCTAGTCTTTAATGGGTATGGTAGAAGGGCATACCTAGTCTTCTCAAATCCCCATGGAATTCTGCTGACTTAGTCACCAAATTACCAGAAAAGCTATATCATATTAATCACTGAACAGACAGTCAGAAGCACAACACTTGAACCTATTATTTCTTCTTGTTAAGGCCTTACCTGATATCTATTCTCAGGTTGGGGCAGAGGATCCTGGGAATGCTGACATTTATAATTTTAACAAATCCTGACTTTTTTATTTAGATTGTCATCTTAAAGCCTACATTTAATTTGAAAGCCTTCTGGCCATTGTAAAGTAATTGAAATATTTGTACTTTCCTTTGATGATAATAGTCTACCTCACTTGGAAGTCAACTTTCAGATGCAGCTCAAGTTAGCTAGTGTTCATCACTATGAGATCTAGCATAAGTCACTGTAAAGGAGAATAGATTTCTATTGGCTAGCAGTTTCAGAGGTTTCTAATCACAGTCACTGGGCCCTGTTGTACTAGCCTATGGCAGCACAATATCTTACAGTATATGATAGCAGGAACAGCATGCTGAAAAGGCCTCTTTACCCACCGTCAGAAAGCAAAGACAGGAAAGTTAGAATCTCCTGCAACGGCATGCCCACAGCAACCTAACTCCTTCTAACTATATCCTGCCTCCTAAAGGCTCTACCATTTCCCATATGCACCAGGAGATAGCAACCAAGCTTTTAACACCTGTGCCCTTGGGGGACATTCAGAATCCAAACTATAGCAAGCTGCCAACAGGAAACATTTGGCTACTTCGAGGTGGAGCGCTTTCTCCAACAAACTGGCCCAATCACACCACAGACAAATCTTATTTTCCTTTTACGTTTCCTTTGTGTTCGTTTTGACTGTCACCAAGAGTGTTTGTTGTACTAGGCCTTTCACCAACACCCACATGTCTGTGTCCTTCTTCCATCCTGCTGGATGAGTAGGCAGATCTGAACTTGCCTCCTTTCCTGGGACCTCCATCCTGAGCAGCTGAGTCATCCCTTTCACAAGACTCCACTTTATTTATTCTCCCCACCCAAATGCTTCTTTCACCCCTTTCTGCTCTCTTCATCCGAGAGCTGCCTGTTCCTGCCTCCCCATGCACTCTTTACCCATTTTCACTCTGTGGGAATGTAACAGTAGCTTTAGAAATGTCTTCAAATGCTAATACCACAGATGAAGGGCCCCACAGTAAAATGCACACAAGTTTTTCTCTTCACTTCTTGTTACCCCCTACAGGCTAAGACCTGTGTATCACATGGGAACAAGAGGCTGTGTGGAAGGCTGGGTTAGATTAAAACTCTTCCACTGTTGAAAGTCCTAGAAAGCTGCAGAGATAAAGTTTGTACACTGAAGGAAGAAAACTTGCGTTTCCTCTTTTGTATCAACTCCACTGCAGTTCTTCACAATGATGTCTGTCCATCAGCAACTCTTATGTGTTGAGCAAACCTTCTGAGTTTCTAACAATGTCCATCCTTCTCCCAGGTGCTTGGGAGTTCTGGCAAAACATACACATGTATGACTTCCTGTCATTACTGCTCATGCCCAGCATTTGCCTTCTCAGTGTTACGGAAGAGTGACAGTCTGCTGGTAAGAATGGGCTCTTGCCACTGCACACAAGTTGGGAAAGAGCTAGACTCATATCAGACTTTAAGTGCCACATACATTTTTGGGGTGGGGGAGGGTTTACATAGAATTGTTATTTCCCTGAATGTTGAAGACATTGTGGTTCACTGTCCTTGTCTTAGTCACCTCTTGGGATTTAATCTCCAAAAATGCAATGTCATTTTTGGTACTTCACCAGTTTCCTGGTTTTTTGGGGGGTTTTGTTCTGTTTTATTTAAAAGGTTGTAGAGGAGGTTGTGGGGACAGTAATGTAATCTTGGAAATGTGTACTGGGGAAGTAGATGGCCCAGTAAAGAGAGAACTACATAAAAGATGCTCACTCATCATCCCACTGCTTGTGGCTTGACCTCACATTCACCCTCATATGGACCAGGAACACCTCCATCTATACCTCTAAGTCTTTGTGAGCCTATCAGAGTAAGGACAGCACATGTCTGCACACTGCTTGCTCCAAAGGGAAAGAAACGTCTACCCTCCTCTCCTCAGAGAAGGTGATTAGTTCTTAGTCTTGTCAGAGAAGAATAAAGTCCACCTCATTCCTTTCCTTTATTTTTTAAAGATATTTTATAATGATTATTTTAATTTTGTTTGCATTGGTGTTTTGCCTGCATGTATGTCTGTGTCAGATCTTGGACAGTTGTGAGCTGTTATGTGGGTGTTCCGAATTGAACCCGGGTCCTCTGGAAGAGCAGTCAGTACTTTTAACCACTGAGCCATCTCTCAAGCTCCTCTCCCCCTTTTTGTATACTATTAGCAGTTTAAACATCTTCAGAGTTTGGTGCCAAATTGAGTATCTCTGTTAATTCATATACACACCCTACTAGCCATTAGTGTGGTATATTTCACTTATAAAAGTGACAGGATTGAACCATGGTCCTCTCAGGATTCAATGTTGTGTTCTGTGACATTGGTCTAACAGAGTCATCTCCCCACATTTGTGTATATGTGAGAATTTTCCCGATGCTCTTTTCCCACCCCAGAAGATAGCAATGGTTAAAGTGGAGTAGAGGCTCTGCATGCTCATTATAATGAAGTTTGAACCTGCTGGATAGCTATTAGATTTGCATGAGCTCATTTGTGAGGAACACAGAGCAGTATAGTGCCTCAAGGACTGTCAACCATTGCTGTAACCACACTCTGAAGGCGAGGATAGAACCAACTGAAAGCAGGGCAAAGTTTCGATCTCCTCCTTGCATGTGATAGTGAGGGGTCTTGATTAGACTGGCCAAACATGATCTTTCTTGTTCCTAACAGGTTTGTGTTTTGTATTCCAGTGTAAGCATCTCCTGGCAATTTATCTTAGTCAGGTTATGAGAAACTGCCAGCAGCTCAGTGTGTCAGACAAGCAACTGACAGACCTATTATTGATGGAGAAGACACAAGAAGCATAAAAGGTGCAGGTGGAACAGCTTTCAAGACAGAAGCCTACCAGGAAATATGTTCAACATCTCATGGTTCACAGGATGGAGGGACAAGATACACTTCCGGACTTGTTACTGTCACTTTGCCTTCATAGGCTGCAGGGTGGGCTTTGGATTGGCACTGTAGGCTGCAGAGAGTTGTGTGGTTAAGAGCCCCACATGATCTTAACATGAACCAGCCTCTGAGCCCCACAGATAGAAACATCCCTGGGTACAATTCAATATTGTTGACTCAAATAAAGCCCAATACCATGTGTCTGCAACTAGATCAGGTTACTAAAGTACTAGTAACTTTGTAAAGGTGGGATGGTAGACCAAACTGAGTAAGAGCAAGCTTAAATGAGAAAATTATTCCTTAGTAAAGGACTAGAGCAGACATGTAGCTAAATGGCAACAAGTATGAGAAGATGAGGGGCCTTCTGCTAAGCTCATCTGTGTGCTGGTGTCAGGGCAGCTGATGGGGATGCACTGAGAGAAATGATGTGGAAAAAAGGGAGAGCTGGGTCTGCTGTGAGCATTTCTAGGCTTTTATAGCAGGATAAAGATACACTAAAGCCCTGGAAGGGAACTAGATCCTACGAGGAATTTCACATGAAAAAGAAAAGACAAACTAGGTGCCAGGAGTGGTGTGGGAAAGAAGAGACAAGATAGACCCAGAGAGAGCAAAGGAACAACGAGAAAATAACTATGAAAAGATGAGATAGACCCAGAGAACAAAGGAGCAATGAGAAAATAACTGTGAAGAGGAACCAGCCTAGGAAAAGGACGCAAGAGGTAAAGTTATGACAGCCAGAAGACCCTAGAAGGTCGGGAATTCCCTGAGTCTCTAAGCACTCATACTTTTAGGAACTCAAGAAGTAGATGAAATAGGTGACTTCATAGCCTAGGGACCCCCCTGCCACATTGTTGTGCCCCATACTCAAACTGTTATTGAACAGCCTCTGTATAAAAAGCCAAATACATATTGCAGCTCTCTGGTTGGATGAGCATTATGTTGAGTTGTAGCAAAGAAAAACCAAGATTCCTTTGCTAGTTGAGAGACTTGGACTGGGTATGAGCTTCCTCTTTAAGCAGCCTTCAGGGTTAGGTGCAGGTAGTGCCTTAAGTACAGCAAGCCAGGGCAGTGCCGTGAATGTGCTTTTGACAAAGGTTTATTTCACTGAATAGAATACACAATTAGGTATTTTTGCCTAGTAAAATTTTCACACTGTGGGTTCCAATAAATTTTAACTTTGGAGAGAAGCAAACCCAGTACTTAGGTCTAAGAAGCAGGATTCCAGTCAAGGAGGGACCCCATTTCTTCAGTTTTTACCACTAGTATTTTGTGTACATGGAAAATATTGATCTTAAATTGTTTTTTTTAATTATAATTCTACTTCAAAACTTAGAATATCACTTCCCAAATTAACACAACAGTATCTTGATTGAAGAATTATACTTTAGTTTTTTGGATTGCTGCCCTAGGAACAAGTATACATTAGTATAGCCAACTTTTATTTTTCCATTGTTGTAAGTGAAAAATACTTTTATTGTAATAGTTCACAGTGTTTCACAGTAAGGTAAGTTTCAGTCATTTTCTACCATGAATGAGGCAGATTCTTAAAACTGTCTTTGGGAATCAGTTCCAGCCACTGTCATCCACATAGTAGAACAGCTGAATAGACTCATAAATGTATTCGTTAACCTTGGAGCCTGCCGATTGCATATCATATTAGGTAGCCTTGTGTAACTCCAGGTAAGTATTCAGAAGAGGCAGTTCATATGCTTGGGAGGTGTAGCTGTCTTTCACAGTGAGAATCAGCCAGTTGTGTTGAGTCCCATTGTTTATTTTAAGCCTTCTACAAAAGGCCAGAGCCTAGGTCATAAGCCCAAACTGAGAGCAGACTGTGCCCCAGCCTGCCCACTCCCACCTTTGGCATCTGTCTGGCAGAGAACATAACTGGAGATGATTCTGTGGAAAGTATATCGGAAGTCTCGGTTCCTATAGGCATATACAATGGGATTGACAACTGAATTGGCATGTGACAGGAGGATGGCAACATTCATTATCCACTTGGGCTTCTCCTTGGCAAGAGCTGGATGGAAAAGGGTAACACAGTTGATGGCATGTACCGGTAGCCAGCAAAGAGCAAAAATGCCTACGATCATAGCCAGTGACTTGGCTGCATGGATCTCTCGCTGCAGAGTGGTCCTCGAGTGATCCATCAGTTCCATGCGCTGAAGTTGATTACAGGCCACCATGAAGATTTTGATGTAGATCACCAACATTATGAGCAGTGGAGGAAGGACACACCCAAAGAAATTGAAATATACCATGTAGCTCATGGGGACCACATTCTCAAAGAGACACTTCACAGGACAGCAGCTTTTATTCGTGATTCCATCCCCAGGTTCTGTGCAGTTGCTGGTGGCACTGTCTTTACTATTCCAACCCAGGAATGGAGTCAATCCAATGCCAAAGGCAAGGACCCAGAGGACAGCAATGATCCCTCTTGCTCGGGTCCCAGTGACCAAACTTTTGTACCTGTTCAAGAGAATATCATCTGTTATTTGTCATGTTTCAGTATTCCTTAACCAGAGCCTACAGTCCCACCCTGCTGGTGTGTGTCCCATGCCCTTTAGCTCTCTCCCAGCCTTGAAGGTTCACCCTTTTATCCCGGCAGAGGCAGAGGCAGAGAGATCTCAGTAAATTTAAGGTCAGCCTGATCTAAATAGCAAGTTCTTTTTTTTTAAGATTTTATTTATTTACTTATTTATTTATTTATTTATTTATTATATATACATACAACATTCTGCTTCCATGTATATCTGCACACCAGAAGAGGGCACCAGATCTCATAACGGATGGTTGTGAGCCACCATGTGGTTGCTGGGAATTGAACTCAGGACCTCTGGAAGAGCAGTCAGTTCTCTCAACCTCAGCCATCTCTCCAGCCCCTAAATAGCAAGTTCTAAGACAGCCAGAGCTACACAGAGAAACCCTGTCTTGAAAAACAACAACAAACTCATTTTGACTCAGTATTTATTTCTATTTGGTGATGAACAGCCAGTGACAAAGGTACAGATGTCTTAGAGGCCCTTTTTAATAGCCTCAGTGCTAGGTAATCTTAGGTCTTCTTAAGGTGCTGTTGAAATACACCAATGAACGGAACATGTACATGCTCTAATGTTAAAGAACCGGTATTTAAGGAGAGACATTAACTCAATAGTGAGGAGACAGGCATATGAAACTTGCCTCACAAGGTGACATTTGAACAAGGGTCCAAGGGGGCCTCTGGTCTCAGGCTCTACCTGTGGCTTTTTGACAGGGATCACTTCTTTCAACCCCAGAATTTTGCTTTAGAACTGGTTGTGATGGGTGCACAACTGTGGTCCTCCAATCAGGAGGCTAAGGCCACAAAGCAAAATCTCATCTCACAAAAGGAAAACAGCCTTCTTCAGATTCTGGGCAGGGGGCACTGCTGACTTCTCTGCAGATGCTAGAACAGAAGCTCTGCTAATGCCTCATCTACAAAAAGCCACCAGCAGGAATGCTGCTGAAACTTGGGAAATCAATGTTGATAACTGGTACTTAATTTGTTATATATATATATATATATATGTGTATATATATATATATATATGTATATTTATATGTATGTTCCCTCAATTAGAATGACAACCACCTAAGGCCAGACGATATCTTGTTGAGTGGTCCAGAACCCAGATCACTCTGGGACCATGACCTAGCACAGTGCCCCTTATATAGTCCTTTTTGTTTGTTTTTTGTTTTGTTTTGAGGTGGTTTTTGGTTTCTTGAGACAGGGTTTTTCTGTGTAACAACCCTGGCTGTCCCGGAACTCACTCTGTAGACCAGGCTGGCCCCGAACTCAGAAATCCACTTGTCTCTGCTTCCCAAGTGCTGGGATTAAAGGTGAACACTACCACAACCCAGCTATAGTCCATTCTTAAAGCATAGCCATTATGAAAACATTCCTCATTTGTTGCCTGTTAGCAGTAGCTTTGCAGCAACTGTGCACTAGGAATACTCGATGCTGTGGCCTAGGCAGGCAGGACAACCAGTACAATCTGCAGAGGAAACCAACTGAGACTTGCTTTGTAGGTAATGATCATTTGTCTTTGGCGCTTCCTCTCAGCCCTGGGCAGCTCAGCAGCAGGGCCTTTACTACAGGATGGCCTGCTGAGCTCAGCTGCTCACTGCATTTTTCTTGGCCAATGATGAAACCTTCCTAAAAATGTTTTTCCTTGCCAATGCCTCACCAGGGATGTCAATAGCACACTTAGTCTCTGCAGGGTAAGAATGCCTCCACAGAGAATCATGTCCTTGAGATAGCCTGCACTACAGCTCTGCCCTTGACTCAGCCGTATTAATTTAGTTCAGCTGAAATTGTTGGACTGACTCTGGGGGGCAAGCAAATCTTAGCACTTCCATTCTCTGGTCCATGATGTGTAAGGTACAAACAAGGAAAGCTTCAGTATAGCACATCATGGAAGACCTCTCAGTAGAAGCTTATGGATGAGAGGGAGGAGAAACCTGAACAGGGAGATGATTCTAAGGAAACGGTACTCGTGCGGGCTTTCAGATGGTGCCAGCTTACAGGCTAGGGCCCTGGAAGACTTGCAAGCCAGAGAGTGGCACTGTCAATGTTGTGGAAGTTACCTGGCCACAGGAACTGAGATAGCATCTAGGGAACTATTTAAAAATTCAAGAAGATGCTCTCTGGGACCAGGATTTCAGCTCAGATGATGCAATGGATACTGGAAAAAGAACCAACAGTCCTTGAAGATGGATTAAAGGGAGGGTGGTAAAGAATCAGGGATGATACATGGTTTTCAGGGTCCCCCCCCCATTATCCTAACACTCACTGAGACAAATGATTAAGGGCTGGAAGTGCAGAGATTATAAGCCATGGAAGAGTGGATAGCAGTAACTGGTTATGGTGATCTGTAGAGAAGATACAGAAAGGACAGGGTGTTGGGTGTCTTGGCACGCCTGTAATCCTAGCACTTGGGAGGTGGGGGGCAGGAGGATCAGAAGTTGGAGGCTAATATAAGCTATATAAGGCTATCTCCAGCCCCCCCCCCCAAAAACCAGGTTATTAAAGAAGACTGAAGAGGCAAAAGGACACAGGGCCTGTATGAAGGGATGCTGTCTGAGTCATGGCAGAAGAAAGGGTAAAAAGGCTGGTTTAAGAACAAAGCCTGGGTGGTAGTGGCATGGGCTATATCTTCTTGAGAATTGTCACTTCACAAAGCTGAGGAAGGGAGAGGCAGAGAGAACACAGGACTTGTCACCTCAGGGAGAGCTGAGAAGAGCTTGCCAGGAAAAGTGAATGGCTTGGGATCTTGATGGTGGTGCCGCTTTGCATTGACAAGGTGCAAGCTGGGGCCGTGGAAGTGGGAGCTGAGGAGAGGAACAGTGAGTAAGCAAAGGGACAGCTGAGCACTTCATCTTGGTGAGGGAGTACTCAAGTGTCTATGGACGATAACAGCGGTAGAACAAACAACAAAGATCCAGAGAGCCAGAGCACGACAAACACCAAATTTGAGACAGGAGCCCCCATACTCCCCTCTCCAAACAAATTCCAGGAGCACAGCACGCAAGCCCTTTCTCTTTGGGCAAACTATACCCTAAAACTCACACATCCAATCCCACTAAGTCTCATGGGAAAGGGGCTGCTAGCCCAGGCTGTGAAAAACAAGGCTTGGAGCTTAAATGATTTGCCTACTACCACTAAATCATAGCAACCCAAAGCCCATCTCATTGATGGCCAACATTGCCCAAAGTGGTTATTTTCTGTTTGAGGGACCCCTAGCCCTTCGCTGCTCATATCATGAATCCCAGTGCCCCTTCTTCTGTCACTCAGCCATGCATCAGATGCTTTAGTTTCTTTCCCCAGGCATAAGAGCTGTTTGCCAAGTCCTAGAATGACTGTTCTGCAAGTAGCACACAGGAATCAGGAGGATCAGGACTTGAAGGGCCTCTTCCACTCCAGGGTAGGTAGTGGTTCTCAATCTGTGGGTCATGACCTCTAGGGTTGAATGGCCCTTTCACAGAGGTCACCTGAGATCACTGGAAAACAGATACTCACATTACAAGTCACAACTGTAGCAAAACTAGTTATGGAGTAGCAATGAAAATAACTTTATGGTTGGGGGTCACCACAACATGTGGAACTGTATTAAAGCACCGCCGCATCAGGAAGGTTGAGAATCACTGCTCTAGGGAAAGCAGTGCTGCAGGATCTTCACTTAGACGACACAACCAGCCCCATGGCAGCAAACCTCAGCCTTCACAGACAGGCACCTGGACCTAAGTGCAGGAAGGAGAAAGGCAGGTGTCCCTGTGCTGGATGGACACTAGAAGAACTGACCCCTGGGGACCTTAACAGCTGAAGGTTCTAGATCCCCCTTCCCCGGCTTGTGTGCCGTTCTCTCCCTAGCCCCCATTTTTTGCAGCAGGATCTATACCTGGTTCCCTGTGCACCAAGGGGGCTCAGAACATCCTTAAGTACATGTTTATGGCCATGCTCACAAAAGTATTCCTGAAAGACCACATCCTTCCACTCCCTAGTCCTGTGCCAATTAGTGTTCTGCCATGGAGGGCACCAAACATAGTGGTGAGACCAGGATGCCTACCCCAAGAATATGGCAAACAAGGCACATGCAGCAAAGAGTAAATGCAGGCAGCTTCATTCCAATCAAGGCAGGAACAAGTCCAACTTGTGCAGTCCCCATTACAGGATTGCCCTGGGAAAGCACAGACGCTGGCAAACGGTTGTAGCTCTCTGCTGTGTGCAGAGCCGTATCCAGATCCGCCTTATAAAGCTCCTTAGCTAAGGGGATTGGTAGAAACAGCCACACAGAAGAATCAACAATAGAGCACTGTGAGCGCTGATTATAGAAGGAAGGGGCTGGAGCACTGGCCAAGGGCTGCAGAAGAAACACTGGCCTACTAGGACCAGGTTCTGCTGCTCAAACTAGGTCACCTTCTCAGATCTCAGGATGGTTCCAGTTCTGAGCCCCTGGGCAGTGACATAGCCCAACCAGTGCAGCCTGAGCCTTCTCATAAACTGCTCTGGAGCTGGCCTCCCAGTCACAGCTGTGACTTACAACACAGATTTACATAGCACTTTACATGGCTGGGGAGCTAGGATGGGACTCAGCAGGCACCTACCACAAATGAGGCCCCATGTTCCATCCTGAGCCCTGCAACAGAGCACTTCCTCGATGCACACGAGGCCTATCACTACTTCCAAGCCTTGAGGGCTCTCTTTCTTCATATTTCATCTTGTACACAAGTTCTGCTCCTCAGTAAATACAGACCTTTCTGCCATAAGACAGTATGTATCTTTTTGTTTGTTTTCTGAGACAGAATCTCAATCTGTCCAGGCCATCCTGGAACTCAATATGTAGCCCGGGTCAGCCTCAAACTGAGGGTGACTTTTTTTTTTCTTCAACCTCCTGGATGCTGGAAATGAGATGTGAGCCACCGAGCTTGCTGCTAAGTACATACATAAACAGAAAACTTCATGTTCTCTAAATCTACGCACACACACAAACAGGACACAGGTGAAAAATGGGTTAGGGCATTCCACTCATACCACAATTTTGTAGCTAGAGTTCTCTCAAAATGATTAGGGTCAACGGGGCAGGCAGTCCAGCGAGGCTGGTGGCTGCCAGAATCATATTTTAAAAATACCAAAAAGGCTGAATGGGGATCCCGGCCAAACGTTTATCAGAGAGAGACTAATATGGTACAGCACTGAACCAGGATGCTGTGACTGTGCTGGGTATGGAAGCAGGTTGGGGTGCACACGCTGGGGTGCAGCTTTCCACAGAAAGGGTGTCAAGCACAAGCAGTTTCTATCCCCTTCATTCCTGGAAGCCCACTGGGCTCCTGCTGCACGGCAGTCAAGTGGGGCCTATTCCTTTCCAGCAAAAAAGTGTACCACCCCCAACTCCCCACCACCGTCGCCCTGCTCTTCCCCGGGAAGATCACATTGAAGCAAAGCAAACATCTGCTCCCACTCTCCTGTCACATGTGAACTAATTCACAGGACAGAAATGTACATGGAAGCAGAGAAATTCACACTGAAGTATGCTACTGTGTTCCTTGGCACCCCATTATTGCCCAGATCATCCCACCTAGGTACCCCACATGTAACTGGACATTCTCTGTCCCTCCCAACTGAACAGTCTTCTCAGCAGTAGAGACAAGCCTGCTCCCTGTTCCATCCACGGCCAGCACTGTACCCAGAAACAAATGCCAAAGAACCTGGCTTATAAAGAGAGACCAGAACACCACCATCTCGATCACCTACGTGTATCTAACATCCACTTATAGCTGCATTTGGGGTCCAAGACAAGGAGGTAAAGGTTAACTTACTATATTGCTTAAGAACAATTCATTATTTCTGAAACCACAGTGTGTGTGTGTGTGTGTGTGTGTGTGTGTGTGTGTGTGTGTGTGTGAGTGATATGTATACATACACAGGGCATATATACATATTTGTGCTATTTTGTTGTTTTTGTTGTTTGTCAACTTGACACAAGCTAGAGTCATCTGAAAAGAAGGAACCTCAACTGAGAAATTGCCTCCAACATATTGGCCTGTAGGCAAGTCTGTATGGTGTTTTCTTCATCAACGATTGATGTGAGAGGGTCAGACCAATGTGGGTGATGCCAACCCTGGTCCTGGGTGTATAAGAAAGCAAGCCGAGCAAGCTGGTAAGCAGAAACCTCCATGGTCTCTGCTTCAGTTCCTGCCTCCAGGTTCCTATCCTGACTTCCCTCAGTGATGGACTGTACGTAAGCTGGGGGATGATTAAACCCTTCCCTGGCTACAGAGAAACCCTGTCTGAAAAAAATAAAATAAAACAATAACAAGGAGGGAGGCAGGCAGGCCTTTCCTTCCCAAGTTGATTTGGGTTGCAGGGGTTTTTGTTTGTTTTTCTTTGTTTTTCTTTGTTTTTTGAGTTAGGGTTTCTCTGTATAACAGTCCTGACTGTCCTGGAACTCCCTCTTTAGACTAGGCTGGCCTCGAATTCACAGAGATCTGTCTGCCTCTGCCTCCCAAGTGCTGAGAGGCACCACTGCCCAGCAGAGTCACAGTTCTTATTACAGCAATAGAAAGCAAACTAAGACAAGACAATTGGCATATTTGAGATGAGTAACATCTGAACACTTGTACCTGGAAGGAGGGCTGATGTTTGTCTGACATCACCCAGGAGCCTGAGAGTTTGAAAAGAGAGGACCCAAGTAAAGCCACACAGCTAACCAAGAGATCCAGACAGTACAGAGCCTGAAGCCAAAGATGGACCCAGATCCAGCTAGTGAGCAAGGCCTACCAATGTGGCTGGTTGGCAGTAGGCTGAGTGGGAACATGGGCACTGTCACTGTAGATTGCTGAGTCGTCTAGAAGGACTGTAGACCTAAGAGGCAATGTTAAGTGGTGTGCTTGTAGCTAAAGATGGGAATCCAGGAGACAGGTTCAAAGGGGCCTGGTGACATGGGCAGATGTTGGTTGTAGAAGAGTTAGTCCAGGCCAACTCCTAGGTTTCTGGGCATCAGTGTGGTGCTGCTCTGAAAATTAGGGAGTGGGGAGAAGTGTTGGGGAGCTTGTTGTATGCTCCAGGCCTAGGTTGGACATGCAGGCTAGGAAATGTAGTTGGGTGTGAACTGTAGAGAGGTTGGGTCTCACCAGTCCTTCACTGTTTGGGTTCAGCCCCTCCTGCTTTGCTGGAGCCCAGCACTGCCCCTCTCCTACCACAGGGAGGAGGTTCTTGCTCAACACCCCTCCTTCCAACCTCCCAGCGCCCCTCCCTTCTTTGGTTTACTGCCTGTAGCTTCAGGCCCACCAGCCACAAACTTCCCAAAGTGACTTTCCGTATATGACATCTGTTTCCACTGATGATTTCAACACCATAGCTGAATCTGGCCCTATTCACTCTACCCTGGAGCCTGTGTTCTGCCCAGTACTCCCTCTCCCACGCCCGCTCCTGTGTGTACACCCTAGCTTCCAGAACCCCTCACCTCTTGGAACGTAATGTGTCGAGGCCTCTGTACATGTGTTCCCTGCCTGGAACGTTACTCCATTTTCCTGCCGATTCTTCTTATGCTCACTGTGTCTCAAAGTGACCGTCTCCTTGTGGGTCCTCAGGGTTCCTTGGCCGCTCTCTGCAACTCTGCAGCCATTTTCTTCACTATTGGTAGCTTGTTAAGCTGTCAGCTATCCTGTGGGTGGATCAGCTTGTTGCCAATAGGTCTGAATCCTATGTGGAATGTCCTGAGAGATTTATGGGAGAAGCTAGGAGAATCTGAGGAACTGAGTCATGGGGACTGATGGGGCCCTGTCCCAGAAGACCAAGACTCTCCTCTCTTTGGCATTTCCAGAAGTCATTAGCAATATAGCCTGGCTCACTAACTGGATCTGGGTCCATCTTTGGCTTCAGGCTCTGTACTGTCCCGGTCTCTTGGTTGGCTGTGTGGCTTTACTTGGGACCTCTCTTTTCAAACTCTCAGGCTCCTGGGTCAGACATCAGCCTTCCCTCCGGGTACAAATGTTCAGATGTCACTTATCTCAAACATGCCATCTCCATGGCCTCTGCCATAATCACACTTCCTATCTTCCTTGCCTGAATGACACCTGACTTTACTAATAATCTTGTCCCTTCCAGTCCATCCAGCTGTCCACCAGAGTGGTTTTAAAATGAAGATCTATCATAACAAAATTTCTGATTTAAATTCTACATAGGAAGGGCTGGAGGGATGACTCGTCAGTTGAGAGCACATACTGCTTCTCCAGAGGACCAGGTTCGATTCCCAGCACCCACATGGAAGCTCACAACCCTCTGATCCTCAGTTCCAGGGGACCCAACCACCTCTTCTAGACTCGGCAGGCATCAGGCATGGATGTGGTGCAGAGACATTCACGCAGGCAAAACTCACATACACGTAAAATTAAAAGAGTTTTAAAAATTTAAAAGACATCTACATTTGAACCAGCTGTGGTAGTACACATCTGTAATCCCAGCACTTTGGAGGTAGAGGCAAGAGGATTCTGAGTTCAAGTACAGCCTGAACTACACAACGAGACCCTGTCTATCTCTGTCTCTCCCACACACATACACAAAAGAGTAAAGGAAATAAAAATTCTGGGCTGGAATGTAGCTCTGTTGGGAGGCTGCTTAGCCAGCATCATGAAGCCCAATATCTCATAAACCAGGTGTGGTGTCACACACCTGTAATTCCAGCACTCAGGAGCAGGAAGAAGTGAAAGGGGAGTCCAAGAATCCAGTTGCTGTTCAGTACACAAGGCTGGATGTCTCAGCTATCTTCAGTATTTGCTGGAATCCTGAAGAAGTAAGCTCTAATGCCAGTGAAGGAATAGACCTGCCAGTGATAGAGAGAGAGAGAGAGAGAGAGAGAGAGAGAGAGAGAGAGAGAGAGAGAGAGAGAGAGACGTTTCCTTCATCCATGTACTTTAAATGCCGGCTTCCAATAGAAGATGTGGCCCACATTAAAGGTGGATCTTCCCACCTCAAATGATTTAATTAAGAAAAAGTCCCTCATTCTTTCTCTTCTGGTCTCAGGCATTTCGGGAGCCATGGGTTACAGTTCAGACATGGCCACGAGCAAAAACCACACCACACACAACCCAAAGGACACAGAAATGGCATCAAGAAACCCCAGGATACAAATCTCTCAAGGGGGTTAATCCCAAGTTCCTGAGGAATGTGCACTTTGCCAAGAAGGGTAATAAGAAAGGCCTGAGGAAGATACAGGCAAACAATTCGAAGGTAATGAGTTCTCACGCAGAGCCTTCAAGGCCTTGTGAAGCCCAAGGTGCCAAAGGGCCCCAGCTGCAAATTCAGCCATCTTATTTTCTTTGCTTACCCCAAGCTTAGGAAGCAGATTAGAAGCTACATGGCCAAGGGTCGCAGGCTCTGACAACTGAAGTCCAAGGTTCAAATCAAGGCAAAGGCCTCCATTCTAAATGAGGTCCAGGCCCAGGCCTCAGCTCCAGCTCCAGCTCCCAAAGGTATCCAACGCCCTTGTGAAAGTCCCATAGAAAAGGTTTCTATCTGCCAGTGTGAAGACAAATGGACTGGGGTGGCACACCTACACACTATTTGCAGATGATCAGTGGCCTATGTTGTTTTTACAAATAAACTGGAGGCAAGATCTGTATTAAAAAGAAAAAAAAAAGGAAGGAAGAAAAAAGTACCTTACCAGGTGGTGATGGCATTTGCCTTTGGGAGGCAGAGGCAGGGGGATCTTTGTGAGTTCCAGGCCAGCCTGATCTATAGAGTGAGTTCCAGAACATCCAGTGCTGCACAGAGAAACCCTATCTCTAAAAAAAGCAAAAACAAAAGAAAGGAGAAAGAAAAAAGAAAAGGAAGGAACAAGTCCCTCACAGGTGTACCCAGCTGCCGGAGTTTTAATTAATTCCTGATGTAGTCAAGTTGACAACCAAGAACAGTCATCACAACTTCTGGCACTCATTCTCCAGACAACCACAGGTGGCATCCGCACCTTTTGAGAATGGGATGTAAATGGTATTCTAAGGTGCAAAACCATTTCCTGGCATGGCTGTCCCTTGCCCGTGGCTCTTCCAGACAAGCTCAGTAGCTATAGTCTGCAGCTCTGGGCCCCTCTCTATTCAAGGGGAGAGCCTTCCTAAGTGTGTGACCTCAGTTCCAGCCTGGTTTTAAAGAGAGGCTGGAGGGCCTCCCCTACCCAATCCCCCCACCCAGGCAAAAGCCACCTGCTGCCATACTGGCCAAACTAGAGATCCTGTCACACTAAAAACATGAGATCAGACAAGAACTGATGATGGCCCTTGCTGTTGGCTTTAAGGTCAGTGCTCCAGGCCTGGAGATGAAGCCAGCTGCCGGGTGCTAACAACAGAGGATAAACAACAGCAAACAACACCCAGTTCTGGGTAACGCAGGGCTGGCACTTAAAACAGAGCCAGAACCAGTAGGCCACACCCCAGAATCTGTAGCTACCTGCCCTCAGCCCATGGCACCTGCTGCCTGCTAGCTTTCCCATCATCCCCAAGCCCTGTATCACCCTATCCTCTTCCAGGCCTGTGAGGGATCTTCTGACAACACTGATTCCTCCATTAAAGTGTATTAAAATAGCCTGGTATGGTGGTATGCTCCTGTAGCGCCTGCTACCCAGGCTTGAGCACATGGGCTTCAAAGAAGACCAACACAGTAGCCTTTGTTTCTAGAAAGAGATGGGCTAGCTTTTCTAACATCTTACCAGAGAGCTCTGGCCCTTACTATAGATCAGCTATCTCGGGTTCTCCTTCCTCCCACCACCTTCCCTTTCACACTGTTCTTAGGACTTACATTCCTACCTCCCAGACAGAACACAGACACACACACACACAGAGACACACACAGACACACACACACAGACAAACAGACACACACACACAGTGTGACACAGGACAGAAGGAAAGATGAACATGGTCCTCTCCTTCTAAAACGATCATATCAGCTCTTCCAGAGTCCACTGAGCAAAGGAGGGAAGGCCCCCAGAGTGTCATGAAAGGCAACAGAATTAGGCTAGGCCAGGAGGAAATACTTCTGTGGGCACCAGCCAGAACCAGCCAAAGGATGAAGTAAGAGCCAGAGGCTGCTGTAGGCAGAGACACGGCTCCCCTCCCACAGCCACCAGCTTCCATACAGCTCTGCAGTGCATATTCCCAGCACAGCCCACTTCAGAAGGTTCCCTGCACAGGAGTCCCCACCAGGGCAGAAGGCAGGACCTGTCTGTCTGTGGGCATCCCTCACTCGAAGGACAAAGGGCACAGCCTAATGAAATCAGTCTTCTCTTTTTTTAAATGAGCACATAAGGATCATTTTTATGCGAGAATCTCCTCTAGGCACCCTTTTTCATGCTGCATCACCCCTTTAGTGTTAGTGAAAATCAAAGCTAGTCCTGGAGCCAGGGGCTCCTAGAGCATGACATCATCAGAGCCACAGAGTCAATCAAGTGTAAGTCTGCTTTGCACTGTGCTCACTCCCTGGCCATCACCTGCTTGGCTGGGAGAGAGGGAGAGAGGAAGGGAGAGAGGGAGGGAGGGAGAGAGAGGGAAGGAGGGAGAGAGAGAGAGAGAGAGAGAGAGAGAGAGAGAGAGAGAGAGAGAGAGAGAGAGTCTCCTAAACAGAATATTTTTTAAAAAGATTTGGTTTACTTTATTTCATATTTCTAAATGTTTGTGTGCCCAACTGTAGGTACTAAGGAGGCCATAAGAGGGTGTTGAATTCCCTGGAGCTAAAAGTATGGGTGGTTGTGGGTTGATGAGAACTGAACTGGTCCTTTAGAAGGACAGTATGTGATCTTAATCCCTCACCACCTCTTTTTTTTTTTTTTTTTTTAAGACAGGGTCTCCCACTGTAGCTCAGGTTGGCTTGGGACTGGGACTCACTATGTAGCTCCAAGCTAGCCTTAAACTGGTGATTATCTTCCTGCCTTGGGCTCCTGAATGCTGAGATTGCACGCCTGGACCACACCTGGCTCCTTAGCAGGGCACTTCTGTCTTGATGGCCGTCTGTAGCTCCATAGCCCCAAGGAGGGTCTCAGAACCAACACAATGTTTGGGGTCCCTCAGACCCAGCTCATGTCAAACAAGTTTCAAAGCCTGCCTGATATTTGGAGGGTTCTCAACCTTTTGATGTTAATGCTGGAGGCCTTTATATACCCTACCCCACAAACTAACTCAGCAGGACCCAAGCGGGTCCTGTAATCTGTATTTCTTTGTGGACAAGGGTCTTTCTGGTGCCCAAATTAACCTTGAACTCCTGGGCTCCAGCAATCCCCCTGCCTCAGCCTTTCTGAGTAGCTGGAACTACAGCCATGTTGCCACAGAGTTCAGCTCAAAGGAATCTACATTTTACCCTGTTCCCATAGGGTTGTGCTTTGAACTGCTGAGGCCAGGAGGCCCATACCACACACACCTCCTCTCAGGAGGCTCAAGGAAGGGTGAGAACCCAGCATACATCTCAACCTACCACAGTGCAAGCTGGAGTCATGGCAGGTTAGATACTCCTATCTGCCTGGGTGTGGAGTGGGTTACTGCTGTGCACACTTGCAGACCCCTGAGGACCGTGGGTGGGAAGGTGCACATTTGGCTCCACACTCACTGTTCTCCCTCCCTTCAACTGGCCCCTCACCCGTAGCAAATGCAAAGGAGAAGTAAAGGGCCAGTGATTCACATCTGTTTCCCCTTAAGACACCCACACCCATTTTCTTCAAGACCCGCCCAGCATAACCCAGGACAAGAACTAACAGATTTAAACATTTATGGAACTTCCTGCTCTGGTCATGTGGCACAGAGATATTTGGAGTGGGTCCTGGGTGAGCTGCCATGTATTTGAGGCTCCGCCAGGGGCAAGCCCAAAGGACTGCCCTTGATAAGCAACTCAAGATGGAGGCATGTGACTGCTCTGCTCTATGGGGGTGGGGGGAGTTCCAAAGGCATCAAGGGCTCGCTATGGGAGGCAAGAGACAAGAAGAGACCCATAGAATGGAGAGGAGAATGCTGTGTAGTTCCAGGCTCAGAAATCTCTGGGTTGCAGTTTACCAACGGGATGTGTGAAGCCTCCTAGTCAGATGCCAAGGGCAGTGGATGTAGAAACACACACACACACACACACACACACACACACACACACACACACACACACACACAAAATCAGGGGTTTCTTGTTCCATCTGGGACCCAAGACACTACCCACAAGCGACCAGGTTCATCACATCTGCCTATTACAAGGGATTGTGGGAGCCTTCGGATCAATACCCCAAACACATTTCTCTTACAAACACTGGGTTACTGCGGACAGGACCCTCCTCTAGAAATAGTATGAGGGTCTTCTGCACATCTCTCAAAGACTGGTACCGCACACAGCCCTGTGAGACAGGTACATGGCATGGTGAATGCACAGTGCCTGCTCTGAGTTTGAGTCATGGTTCTGCCACTCATCCCACTGGCAGCAACCTGAACCAGACCCTCATCTCCCTGGACCACCACCCCTCACCTACAGGAGGCAGGCGACAGCACCTGTCCTCTGGACAGTGAGGATTGAAGTATGTACATTTAGTTGGAGTTGCCTCGCATACAGTGGGAGTTCAGTGAGTTCTTCCCTTTCTCTTCTCACTCTCGTGACTCAGTTTCCCCATCTCAGTTCCAAATCTAAAGAGATCCAAAGCTCACCTCAGAAATGCCAAGAGCCCAGGCACTAACAGGCATCAACAAACAACTTTAAATTTATTAGCTACAACTGGGAGCCACGTCTCCTGCTGACTGGCTCCCTACCCTGAATCCTGTTTTTTCAGTGTGGAAAAAGGAGAAAGTGGTTTAGGCATATTCGGAGAAAGAGTAAACAGTCCACAGCCACCAGTTTTCTGGGCCTCTTGGGGCTGCTGGGCACTGCAGCGGTATACAAATAAGGTTACACAATGGGCTAGAGGCTCTAAGGCTGCTTGTCAATGTTCAGTGAACCAGTGAGCACAGTAGCTCTTTAAAATGTCTGGGAGTAATCTAAGTCACCACGGAGCTAGTAGGGACCAGTGCTCCTAGAGTTCCCCACCAGAGTTAAGCGGCACTTTTTCCTTAGATCTGCCTAGCTGCCTCATTTCATAGTAGCCACATTCTAAAGTTGGGTCGTTAGTACTGTGTCCCTTATAACAGTACCAATTCCCACCGTCCAAAGCCGCCTTGCTCTTAGTTGAAGTTTCTCCTGCCTGGCTCGCTCGTTACGCACTGGACCGCGTCTGGTAGCTGCTCTGATCCCGGTACCCAGTTCCAGGCAGCAGCTGTCTCTCCAGAGGGCTGCGAAGGTGCATTTTTCGCCACGAGGGTGGAGAGGCAATCACCCTAACCCTTCCCTAGCTTGAGCTTCCTGAGTATGTGGTGGGTACCTTTGCCAGGCTCGAACTTCCCAGAGCCCTTAAGGGTGTCTTATTTAGATCCCCCAAACTGGGAGCGACTGGTGGTGCATCCCTGACACCTAAAAGGCACCCAGCCTGTGGCCTGTTCTGCCGTCCCAGGAACTTCTCAACAACCCGCAGGGGAACAAGAAGAGGCTGGCATCCTCCACGCCAGAACCTTTCCTAGAGTACTCCTAATCCGGCCCATCTGAAGTCCCAGAAGGTAGAACCATGTGCCTGGAGAGGGCGCGCCTCTGTAGAACTCTAAACCAGGAAAGATTCGCCTCACCTGAGCGGGACGCGAATGGCCAGATACCTGTCGACGGCCACAGCCAAGAGGCTGAAGATGGAGCTCTGCGTGAGCACCAGCACGAAGCAGGCAAGGAAGAGGCAGCTGTGGAAGTCCGTGCAGAAGCCCAGGCTGATGGTGATGGCGAAGGGGATGGCGAAGAGTCCCACGGCCACGTCGGCGGCCGCCAGCGACACCAGGAAGTAGTTGGTGGGGGTCTGCAACGCACTCGAGGCGCCCACCGCGGCGCACACCAGCAAGTTGCCTGCCACCGCCAGAGCGGCAATGACCAGCTCCAGTGCCACGTACAGCGCGTCCTGCGTCTCCAGCTGCATGGCCGGGCCAGCCGGGCCCGGGGCTTCGTCTACCGGGGTTGCACCGGTCTCAGGAGAGGCACTAGGGCGCCGCCAGGCATGGCCACAGCGCCTAGACCGCGCGTCCCGGCGTCTGCGCCTCTCAGCCCGAGCTCTTCGGAGAGTGCGGGGGCGTGGCCTGTTAGGGGGAGGCGCCCATTGGCTGCCTGCCAGAAGCCGACTTGGCCCCGCCCTTCTCCCGGGGCCAGTGCTCTACCTGCTCCGGAGCTTCGAGAGGAAAGAATTTCCTGCATTTCCCTCGGGCGGGGGGCAATCACCTGGGAAAGACAGCTTGAAGCTTTGCCACCTCCCGCCCGGGCGCGAGATCCTAGCTTTCACCCGGTCCCCCGCCCGAGCTGCGCGCCCTGGGCCGACTCCCCTACGGGGCGTGCAGACCCCGAGGCACCTGCCCCCAGGTCCGTGCCAGGGCTTCCTCTCGGAGCCGCACTCCCGCGCGGCCCCTTATCCACCCGAAGGGCACCTTGCTCGCTGGCTCCTCGCAAACTCACTTGCGCCGCTGCCCCTTTCCAGACTCTGCCTCCCTCTCCCACCCTCCCAGGAAGGGTAGTGAGCGCCCACTCCTGCGGGTAACCGGTCCTTCTTCCCACTTGCAAGAAGCCCCCAGGTTCTCCGCCGCCTGCTCCCCAGACCTCGCTCCTGGAGGGTCCTGGCTGCTCCTCTGCTTCTGGAGTCAATCCTAGAACACTGCGGGCCTGTGCCTTTTGCTCCTGTACTTACCAGCCAAATAGTTAAGGAGATTTTCAACACAACGAAGGTGACTGAAAACTCTGGTATGCCGAACCAAACACGGGTGACTGCTAAACAGCTTCTTGGGGGCGGAGAGATAATGGAATTTTTTAATGTGACGGTTAAACTCGCTTTATTAGGCTTACACTTCAGCATCCCTGTTCATCATTGAAGGAAGTCAGGCAGGAACTCAGACAGGAGACAGGAGCTGATGCAGAGACTAACTGGCTTGCTTCCCTTGGCCCGCTGAGCCCACCTTCTTATAGAACCCAGGACCACCTGCCCAGGGATGGCACCACCCATCACGGGCTGGGTCCTCCCTCAATGATCACTAAATGAGAAACTACCTGACATCTGGATCTCATCGAGGCGTTTTCTCAACTGAGGTTCCTTCCTCTGATGACTCCAGCTTGTGTCAAGTTAACATACAAAACCAGACACTACAACATGGCTGGACTGCATGATATATAAATTACATTTCAGGCTGAGCTGCAATAGTTAACAGCAAATCCCTCACAGACCACACATATGCACAGCATTGTCTACCAGGATCCTAACAAAGACAAAGTCACCAAAGAACACAGAGTACACATTCTAACTGGTTATTTTAAGGATTTCTTTCTATTTTTCCATGTTGAGAAAAACCTTATTTTTAAAAACACCTTATATATTTGTATATGTTTTCTACAAAATGCTGGCAAATGCACAGGTTTTATGCCCTGGTCATCTGAGTTTTGATAGCATCTGCTCCACCGTCATATAGAACCTGACACTGTCTTCTGCCTCTTGACACAGATGACAAGCTGGGACCTCAGAGAAATGGCATGAGGAAAGAGAGGCTCCCTGGAGTAGTGGCTTTTGGGGGCTTTTGGCAGTATAGGGTAGGGAGTCAAATGGGGCAGAGATGGGGGAAGGGCTTGCTTAAGGACAGCCATGCCCAGGAGAGTGGAGGAGAGAAGGCCTGAATGGAGAAGGCTTTGCCCACCAGGATAGAGTGCTGGAGGGGCTGTGGTGCCAGCCACCCCCCAGGGAAGGTCTTTGTAAGGAAAAAGGGCCAGCCAAAGAAACACACCCTGAGCAGAGCCAAAAGAAACACACTTTGACCCTGCAACCAGAACCAAAGAAATGCACCCTGACCCTGAAACCAGTGCCAAAGAAACACACTTTGGCCCTGGAATCAGAGACAGTGAAAGAAATGCACTCTGGCCCTAAAATTAGAGTCAAAAGGCTAAAAAGGACCAGTGAAAGAAACACGCTTTGGCCCTGAAATCGGAGCCAAATCTACCCCTGATCTTGAGCAGAAAATCAACCAATCACTGAGCATGAGCTCTAGCCAATCTGAGCTCAGGGATTGAAATCTGACCAATCCCTACTCTGGAAATCTCTTCCCTGGAAAAAAAACACTGTCCCTAAGAAGCCCTACATAAACTCTGTGCCTATTCAGCTTCTGGCTGTTCCTGCTGGCCAGGGGTCCTCTGCCACCCTGGCAGAGGGCAGCCATTCTCCTGGATTCTTCCCTCCCGATAAGTCTCTTGAATGAGGTTTGGATGAGACCTTCCTTTGCCTGAATGGAGCCGTAGGAGAGAAATAATAACTTTTCCTGGAGCCAGAGTAGAGCCGAACTGTAACAACTTTGCTGGGGAAGCCCTCTCTTGCAGGAGCAGAGCTGATACACTGGGGAAGCCTTTCCCTGAAGTAGGGCTGTAAGCTGCTATGCTTACTGTGACCTGTGGTATTCCTTGGCTCCTGAATGCCAGAATAACTCTCCATCTGAGCTGTAACACTCAGTATTCTGTGGCTCCTGGGTGTCAGAATCCCTGTCCATCCAATCCAATCCATCCTAACACTCACAGTCTCAGTGCAAGGACCAGAGCATTAGGAACAAAGAGAGGACTGGCAGAGCTGAATGGAGGCCTACTGGCTCTATGATGGCTCCAGTGTGCCCTGTAACCATGGGTCTCAAGTTGAGCAGCATTTTCTGTATCTGGATCCATCTCCCCTATAGAGCTCAATGTTCCTCAGTAAGAAGACTACTGAAGGGCCCAGTCTCTGTGTCTGCTGGGTTCCATGTCACCAGCCACCCACCCGCAGAGCTTCCCCTTCTCTGTCCTCTCTCCCCACCCCCAAGTCCCTATCTGAAGTGTCCCTTGACTTAACAACCATCTTTACCTTTCTACAAGATTCATCTGAAGTAAATTTCTGACTTAGGGTCATGCTAGGATATGAACTAGATTCATGGGCCCAAGAGAGTGGCAGTAGTTAGTGGTTAAAAAATGTTGTTCAAACAGGAGGAAGTGAAGACAGGAGGGAGTGAGGGGATTTGATCTTGAGAGGAATGGAATTCTGTGAGAGACCCTGTCTTAAAATAAAGAGGGGAGTGACAAAAAAAGCACCAGCATCAACCTATGGAGTCAATAAAATCTGTCTCCTTTTTTCATTTTTATTTTGAGAGAGGGTCTATGTAGCCCAGGCTAGTCAAAAACTTACCATGTAGCTGAGGAGGACCTTGAACTCTCCTGTCCCCCTGACTCTGCATGGGAATATGCCATTATGGTTGGCTGTTATTCTTTTCAGGACACTGAGTGGCGTCTTTGAAGAAATTGACAAATGAGTCTTGAAATGCTTATGTAAACATAAGGGACTGTGAGCAGCCAAAATAATCTTGTTAAAAAGGAAGAAAGAAAAAACCAAAGGGCCAGGGAGATGGCTCAGCAGGTACTTAGACTGATGAACTGAATTCAAACCCAAATCTATAAAAAGATGGAAAGAAAGAACTGATTCCACAAAGTTGTCTTGTGAACTCCACATACACAACATGGCATGTCCCAAATAACACACACACACACACACACACACACACACACACACACACACACACACACACACACACAGAGCAACCTACAAAATAGGATAAGTTCTCTCCCTTCCGAACAGAAATAAGATTCTGCAGAAATTCCTAACCCTGAGTGATCTGCCAAGAGAGGAGCTTGGCAGCCCTGAATCTTCTGACTCAGACCCCATTAACCAGAGATGACCGTGTTCAGATAAAGGTAAAGCAGGCTGATTGACCACACACCGGCTGTTGTTTTCTGTTTTGGTCCCATCTCTGTTATCTATTCTGCAGACCTAACCAGCTTTGTTCCAAGCCACCATAACTTCCCCAAGTCCCTCCAGTTTCCCTAAAACTTATGAGAATGAATATCTATTCAATTCTCCTAAAAGTTAGGTACATTCTAGCTGAGTATGGTGGCACACACATTTGATCCCAGCACTCAGGAGCAGAGACAGGTCCTCGTCTGTACAGTGAGTTCCAGGACAGCCAGGGTTACACCGTGAGGTTCTGTCTCAAAAAACAACAGAAAGTCATGTATATTTTTGCATTCCTGTTCACCCTCATAAAGAAAGGGTGTTGTAAATCCCCCCGACCAGGCAGCCTGGCAGAATCACACCGTATGACTGATGGCCTCTAGTGAGGACAGGGAATAAGTTTGTGTTAATCCACCCCCATCTCCCATCTGCATTTGCAATTCCTCCTAGTGACCTTTCTGAGGGAGGAGAGTTGGGCTTGTAGCCTGCCCCCCCCCCAGGCAGAGACAGCCCCCACTGGCTGATGGATCACCTGTCACCTCTTTCACCTCCATACCTCAGTCCTGAAAGGAGAAGTGGAATACAGTCTCCTCTGACATCTCTGGCTTGTCCAGCTTCCTGTGAGACAGAATCCAGGACAGAACTCCCCACAGCTGTGACAGCTGCAGACAGCCCCACAGAACCCACCAGATCCAGTCCCTGCCATCAGATGGCCTGATGAGTAGCTCTGCTCTGCCCCAGCTCTGTTCTTGCCTGGCATCTTGGGTAATAGCTTGGCCTTTAGAGAAGATGAAAAAAATCATTGAAGCATGGCCACTGGACATATAGACATAACATGTAAGGCCAGGTATAGTGGCTCATGGTTCTTCTCCTTGCTATTCAGGAGGCTAAGGTGGAAGGGTTACTTGAGCCAGGGGTTCCAAGCCAGCATGGACAACATCTTTCTCTTAAAACAAACAAAATCCCTGGTGGTTAGACTAGACTTCTAGGGAACTGGTTTAGACCCCGGTGCTGTCTGCCAAAGCCAAGTCTACTATTCTGTTATAAATGTTTGTATGTGGCAAAAATGATGTCTGCTCATGATACCCGTTTAAACTCACAGCAAATGTGTAAGAGAGTAAAGATGACCTGTGGGACCACCCAACCCACCCACACCCTGGTCATGATATGATTATTGTTCCAGAGAGTTTCTCTCCACACAAAGCTAACAGCATTGCAGGATCAGGTGTATAAGGTACCCTGTTAAGACATGCACCCCAGAACTGAGGGAATGTGACTGTATTTGCACACAGGAATTATTTTAAGTCATTTATTTTGTGGTACTGGGAATTGAAGCTAGGGCCTGGTACTTTCCAGGCAAGTGCTCCATCACTGGCTACATCCCCTTCCTCATGTTCTCTCTTGAAACAGGGTCTAAGTTCCAGGCACACCAACAGGCCTGACAGTGCTGGGGGTAAAATTCACCATCTCATGCTTGCTGGAAAACTTTACCAACTTTTTTTCCCCTCTTTTTTGCTTTAGGAAAATTTCATTAGTGTTTAAGAGGAAAACACAGTACTGGTTCCATGAAAATCCCAACAGCTTCCAGGAGAGATGTTTATTTGGAGGTGGAAGTCGTCAGAGAGCTTGCTGGAGCTGGTTCTCTCCTTCCACTCTGTGGGCCCCAGGCATTGAACTCAGGCCACCAGGCTCAGCAGAAAAAGGCCTTTGACTGCTGATCCATATCTGTGGCCCAAAGTTGTCCCTTTTAAATTAGGTGGAATGGAAATAGAGACCACCTATTAAGAAAGGAAAATGTACTCCCAAGAATAAAATGGAGTAGGGAGCTGAGGGAAGAGCCTGACAGAGTCCATATATAGTTACAAAACAAAAGCAGACATAGTCTCTGCACAGCCAAAAAGCTTTGTTTTTTGTTTGAGTTGTGTGTGTGTGTGTGTGTGTGTGTGTGTGTGTGTGTGTGTGTGTTCATGTGTGTGTGTGTGTGTTCATGTGTGTTCCTACATATATATGTTCCTGTGTATATGAATGTGTTCCTGTGTGGCACATGTGTATGGTGTATGTCTTCAGGTGTGTAGGTATTCATGTATGATGGATATGTTCATGTACATGTACTTGTGTGTGAGTCAGTGAGCCTATTGCTTTCCACCTTAGTTTCTGAGAGTGACAAAGCTGGCTATCCAGTGAGCCTCAGAGATGCTCTTGCTCAACCTTCCCAGCACTGGCCTTGCAGACACTCTACCATGCTGCCTTTTTTTTTTTTTTTATAATGGGGCCAGAGGTTCAAACTCAAGTTGTTTACCCACTGAGTTATCTCCTCAGATCCTGGTTTTGTTTTTAACTGCATCTTGTGGATTCTTTTTAAAAGTTCAAATCAATGGCTAGGAAGACAGCCTATAGTTGTTCCAGGCTTTCTCGTAGGGGCCTTGCTTCCTGTGCTAAAATATCTTTCGTTTTGTTTGCTTTTTAGATTGTCTTACTATAGAGCCTAGGCTGACTTCAAATCCAGTTTTCCTGCGTCAGCCACTAGAGTGCTGGCATTCCACAATTTTTTAAAAAAGAATAAACATTTTATTCTACTTACTTATTTATGTGTGTGTGTGTTAGAGAGCACATGCGTGTTAGGCACCTGTGGAATCTGGAAGATAGTATTGGCTCCCCTGGAGCTGGAGTTATAGATGGTTGTGAGCCGCTGGCAGGGATCCCCTTCAAGAACAGTGAGCATTCTTAACTGTGGAGCCATCCCTCCGGCCCCCAACAGTTAACATGTTTATGTTAATATCGAACATGTTAATGTCGAAATGTATCTCTCATTGACAACACTCAGGAGCACTTGTGTCTGCTTAACTTTGCTAAAACAATGTGGGTTTTCTTTGTTTTGTTTTGTTTTTGTTGTGTTGATTTTTATTTTTGTTTGTTTTTTTGTTTACTGCTCAAACTCTGATAAGTAAAAATGTTCAGTTTTGCTTTAATTGTATGTTACTTTTTAGGGGAAACAAGCCTTTCTTCATCTTTTACTAGTAACTTGCATGTGATTCTGAGAACTGCCTATTGAATGCTTTTTAGACTGTGCTCTGGGACCCCACCATAGGCATGCTGATGTCCATTTAGGTTCCTGTTGCTCCATGGCTAAGCAGACCCGCCCATCCCTTCTATTTACGCCCTGCATTTCCGTCTTAACTGAGAGGAAGAATTGAATTTTCTTGTCTTCCTTCTCTCACTCCAAAGGCACAGGCATCCTTCCTTGGGGTGCTGCAAAGTCCCCAGGTCAGATCAAAGCTCCCAGGTGCAGCCCAGCACCTCCTGCCTCTGTTCTGAGTCCATTGTATTTCTGCTTCCACGTGGTGATCTGGACTCTGAAAGCATGGTGTGTTTACACTCAGCTTTGGGGCTGACAGAGCGCTGCCTCCTACATGACTCTTTTTTTTCCAGGTCCCCGGCTTCTTCCACCTGAACTTAGACTATATCAAGTTTGAAACAAGCGCCAGCCCATGCCGAACAGACACTCGGGTGAGTGTTGGGAAGGCTGGCAGACACTGTTTTCCCGAAATGAAGAAATGTGGCCATTCTAATGATACTTCTGAGATCTGGCGCTGGAGGCTGAGGTTAGGAAAAACCATAGGGCTGGCTACTGGCGGGAGTGAGGCCACCCCCGGCTGCACCTGCAGGATTCACCTCCCTGGGTGATTCCTTTGATTTAGACCTGAGGGGCAGGAAGGGAAGTAGCTTCTCCTGAGGGCACTGAGAAAGAGTCTCACCACGTGCCCGGGGAGCCTTTCTCTAGTGACCAGCCACCCACAGGACCCCAGCAAACTGGGATCAGGAGGCGCATCCCGGGATAACGCTGTGACCTGTGCCAACTGTGTGGCCATGAGGCTGGAGGACAGCCTCGGTTTCTTTAATTTGGTATCTTGTTTTTCTTCCCTTTTCTTTGCTGACGATGGACTCAGGGCCTAATGCAGGCAAATCATGGGTTCTATAGCTGAGCCCCACGCCAGCTGCTCATCTGAACTCTGTTTGGGTGCACAGTTTGTACATTATATGTATTCAGAGTCACACAGCCATCACCAACACCCTCTTCCAGAAACCCTTCCTCTTGCAAAACTGAATCCCTGCCCCCATTAAACACCAGCTCTGGGTGACCCCAGCTGTCATCATTCTAGTGCTGGCTCTAGGATCCGACCCTGGGCGCCTCACAGGCGAGCAATCACACAGTATTGTCTTTTGCTGTCTATTTCATTTAGCATAATGGTTCTATTTTGTAGCATTTTGCAGATAGCCATCATTTTGAAAGTGGGTCACCATTCCATTTCATGGACAAACTTGCATCATCTACCACTGCATGTCCTAGACACCTGGGTCACTGCCACCCTGGTCTATGGTAAATAACTTGGCTGTATAAGAGGGGTGCACCAGGCAGACTTTTTAATTTATTTTTTTTAATTTTTTTTTCTTAAAGACAGTCTCACTACATTGGTCAGGCCTACCTTAATCAAACTCTGGGCTCAAGACATCCTTGCCACTACAGCTTCTTCAGTCATCAGGGGCCACAGGCACATAGCATCTTGTCACTTCAGGTTGACTTCTGTGACAGACTGAAAGGTGAGCTCCAAGCTCCTTGCTACTTCCATATGGGGTTTTGCAACCAGCCAAGAGGGAAGTTCCTCTCTCAGTGATCATATTCCAGCCTTGGCTCATCTTAGGGTGTGTGCTGTGTCTCCTGAGCTTGTCTTAGGATCCAATCTGCCTAGTTTTCTGAGAAAAATCTGACTTTCCTGGCACAAGCTGGATCTGCCTAATTCTTCACTCCATATGATCTTTTGGTTAACCCAAACCACCACTTCTTTCTTAACCCCAAATTCCTTTTTTTTTTTTTTTTTTTTTTTTGTGGTATTAGAGATGGAACCAGGGTCTCCCAAATGCTAGGCAAGGGCTCTGACACTGAGCTAGTCGCCTACACTCTTCTTTTTATTTTGAGACAGTGTCTCAGGCTAGCCTTTAATTTACTGATAGCCAGCCAAGCCTTAAACTTGTTATCCTGCCTGGGCCTCCTCAGGCTGGCCTGACCCAAGCCTCATCTTTCTACAGTGTCATATGGGCGCTCATACGGTCTCCAGGAGCCTCTGTCCCCGGCAGTCTTCCCTGACTGTCTTCTTCTGCATCCTCCCTCTCTGGTAGAGGCTGGCTGTCTGTGTCTCCTGCACCCTGTGTCACCGAGGTCAGGCAGGTAGTGATGCTTCTCTATCTGGAAAGTTCCTCCTCCTCTTTCAGATCAGCCCAGCCACTGTGAAGACAAACATCACACTGAGCCCCCCTTATCACCAGCTGGCTCCTGACACCTGCTTGTCACAGCCCCCCCTCCACTTCCTTCCACCATCTTGCCTTCCATACCTGTCTTTCTCCAGATGCTCTGGCCACCATTCGTTTTGTTTTGTTTTGTTTTTGTTTGTTTGCTTTCTTGCTTATTTTAAGACAGTTTCTCTATGTAGCCCTGGCTGTCTTGGAGCTTGCTCTGTAGACCAGGCTGGCCTTGAACTCAGAAATCCACCTGCTTCCACCTCCTGAGGGCTGGGATTAAAGGCATGTGCCACCACACCTGGCCTATGGACACCATCTTTGGTGGCTTCAGTTTTGTTCATAAAAAAGCTTTGTTCTTTTGCTTCCAACTTCCACTTTCCCCCTGGGCAGCCTTTCTTCTTTCCCATCCTGGACACAGGTACACCTGGCCATTGTGCCTTCTTGTCTTTATAAAGGCCTGATGCTTGTCCCTGCATTGTCCCCAGAACTATGGCTTTAGGTTCCATCCCACCACTGCCTTTCTCTTGCCAGTCCATTTCCCTTGTCAAGCCCCAGCTACTCTGGTACAGCTTGCCAACCATGGAAATAAAAAGAGACAAGTACCCTGGCCTCTTCCTCCTCACCATCAGCACAGCCTACCTTGATTGTGTGTGTCTTACTCCCTTCTGACACGGTCTTGTTATACAGACCAGCCTGGCCCAGCACCTGCTGTGTAGCTTAGGTTGCTCGTGAACTCAGAGCAACTCTCCTGTCTCAGAGTCCAAGAGCTGGGATTACAGTAGGTCTGTACCACTATCCCTGCCTGATATATGCAGTTTTTCATCCAAGTCCTTCTGCCCAGGCATTTTGCTCTTTCTCCCTAAGAAGGGCAATTGTGCCTTCACCCTTCCCATTTTAAAGAAAGAAAAAAACAGGAACCGCCCTACCCAACCTCACATCCCGCTCTACATCACTCTGTTCACCAGTTCCATCGGAAATCCTCCTCAGGAGGGCCTTGAGGGCCTCTACCTCCCTTCTGATCACTGTCTTCCACAAAGTCAGCTTCTGTCCCCACCCCACTGATCCCATCTTATAAAGTCACCATCAGCACACATGGTGTGAAGCCAGTGCTCCCCTTTGGTCTTTGTCCTGATCTCTCACAGTGGTGAGAGGTCCACCAGGTCCGCAGTCCATTCAGGTTGTGTTGCCATCCTGCCTTCTGAGACCCCAGAGCCACCCCCAGCCTTCCCTGCACCCCAGCTGTCTTCAGGACCAGCCAGAAGGCCCCAGGCTCCAGCATCTACTGTCTGCCCTGGGCTATAGATCCCACATTTCCCTGTCTACACAGCTTCTCCATCTGAAAGAGAAAAGGTGAACAGTGTGGCTGAGTGTGACTTGTTCCTCCAAAACCCAAGAGGTGGGAGATGCCAACAAGAGGTACTGATGCCTTTCTCTTGAGGTTGATTTAGTTCCTGAGGCATGGATTAGCTCTCCAGATAACAAGTTATTGGTACAAAGTGAGCACAGCAACTCCCCTCTACTTCCTCAGACTCAGTCTCTCTCTCTCTCTCTCTCTCTCTCTCTCTCTCTCTCTCTCTCTCTCTGTGGGTGCACGTGTGTGTGTGTGTGTGTGTGTGTGTGTGTGTGTGTGTGTGTGTGTATGTGTGTATGCCTGTGTGATAGAGCCTGACATGGGCCTTTGAAACTTCAAAGCCTACCCCGGAGTGACACACCTCCAACAAAGCCACACCTAATCCTTCCCCAACAGTTCCACTAACTGGAGACCAAACATAAGAGCCTATGGGTGGATTATCATTCAAACCACCACAAGCAGCAAGTAGCATCAAGGGCTGAGTCCACACATATGCAGGCTAGCCTTAGTTCCTATCTTCTCTCCTCACAGCCACTCCATCTGTCTTCCTTGCTGTCCCCCATCTAAGGCCTCTCAACTGAACTACTGCTGTCACCTACCCAACATTACTGTTTATTTTCCCATGCTTTGGGCCTAGCATTCATTATTAGTACACTCTGTCCTTCGACAGTTGCTGCTCTTTATGTCTTCCAACCATACCATTTTTTGTTTGTTTGTTTTTTGAGACAAGGTTTCTCTGTGTAGCTTTGGAGCCTCTCCTAGCACTTGCTCTGGAGACCAGGCTGGCCTTGAACTCATGGAGATCTGCCTGCCTCTGCCTCCCAAGTTCTGGGATTAAAAGCATGCATCACCACTGCCCAGCCTAACGATACCATTTTAAACTGTGAATTGCATCATGCTTGGACTGTCCAGAGCTTCTGGGGATTATGCCCCACTAGCCCCTCTGATGGGGGAAGTACTTCTGTGTATGTTTATCTTATTGATTGCTAAATAAAGTCCTGTTTGGCCAATGAAACAGCAAGTTAGACAGGACTAAGAGTCAAAGAGGATTCTAGGAAATGTAGTAGAGAAGTGGTGATCCTGCCGGAAGTGAAATAGTCAGGAGACTCATATTTAGCAAGAAGAAACAGGAAGTGTCCTCTTCTTCCCTTCGCCTCCTCCAGCGGCAGGATGTGAGCCACCGGCAAGAGAGGGTGCCAGCAAAAGGCATCCTCTATAAAGATAAGTCTAATAACATATATAGATTTATGACAATTAAGACTGAGCTAGCAGATGAGAAGTCCTAGTCATTGGCCAAGCAGCTTCAAAGCTAATAAAGTCTCTCTGTGCATTAATTTGGGACCTAACTCGGGCGGGCAGCTGGCGTAGAGCGCACACGTGGCAGTAGGGCTCAGCGGCTTTTGGCGGAAGATTTATCGTAACACCCCTCCCAGTCCACTTTCTACAGACGCCTCACAAGGTCTGCAGCTCACACAGTTTGCAGCTCACACAGCCTCACATGGTCTGCAGCTCACACAGTCTGCAGCTCACACAGCCTCACATGGTCTGCAGCTCACACAGTCTGCAGCTCACACAGCCTCACATGGTCTGCCTTCTTATTGCCCACTCCAGTCCCATTCCCTGGGCACAGCCTTTGTATATGCCGTCTGCAGAATGTCCAGCTGTCCCTGTCGTCACATGGCTCCTCTCAGATCTGTTCAAATCATGTCACCTACTCAAAGAGGCTTACTAGGGTAGCCCCTGCCCTTGCTAGTCTTTCTTATTCACCTGACTCTGCTTTTGCCCCTTTGCCTACCATTGCCTGCCTGTGTATTCGAGTCTGCTTCTTCTATAAGCCTGAGCACTCCTCGGTCTCGCTCACTATAACATCACTCACAGGGAAGGTGATTTAGCCAGAGAAGCCAGATGGAGTACATATAGGTGAATCTTAGGGTTACTCAGCAGTGCTAGGCCAAAAGCAGATAGAGAATAAAGCAAACAGTGGGGCCAAGCAGGGTGGTGCCTCTGTAATCCCAGCTCCTTGTGAGGCCAGGACTGATTGAGTCCAGGTGTCTGAGAACAGCCTGGACAACATAGCATGGCCTAGTCTCAAAACCAAAACAAATAAACAAACAGAAACCCTACAAACACTGGGTTTATCACTTACTCAGAGTCAAGAATGACAGGCTATTTTAAATGATAAGATTAGGAGGGTGAGCTGACTCAGTCACTAAAGTGCTTGCTGTGCAAGCATGGAGACCTGAGTTTGGATCCAACCACCCACATAAAAAAGTGGATATGGTAGCTGGTTTCTATTACCCCAGTGTCAGGGAGGTGGAGACAGCAGGATCCCAAGAGTCTTGCTGTCTGGTCAATCTATGAACTCAAGGTCCAATGAGGGACCTATAACCACCTGGCCAAGCAGGAATGATGGATTTCTAAAGAAACGTGTTCTACACTTCAGCCATCAGACCATTAAAACAAGGCACCTGGAGGAATGGGGACTTCTCCAGGAACTTCATACTGTGGGAAGAAAAGGGCTGAAGCCTGGGGCGCCACAGGGACTTGTCTTCCAGAAGGAAATCTACAACTTGTCAGAACACCTTGCAGAACAGACTGAAGCACAGACAATGATGGGACCACACCTTGCCCAGGACTGCTTAGCCTTGCAGAACTCCAGCCCACTATTTAAAACTAAACTTCATGTTAGGACCTCCAGAGATGGACTGGGGGGCAGGGCTGTCACCAGATCTCTTTGTCCATTTTCCCAATTTGGTCACAATAAATAAATCTTTTTCAGCTTTAACCACTAACTTGTTTTTCACTCAGCTTAGTAAGTAAGAATGGATGGCTGAGTCTGCCTGTCAGGATGGCCAGAGCACAGGCTCTGACCTAGGAACGGCTCACAATCTTATCTCAAACAATAGGTGGAGGGCGAAGGGGGAAGACTGAGCTCAAGGCCCAGTGAGAAACCTATAACATCCTGGCTGAGCGGGAATGAGGGATTTCTAGAGACTTGTGTTCTACACTTTGGCCATCAGACGATTAAAACAAGGCGCCTGGAGGAATGGTGACTTCTCCAGGAACTTCATGCTTCAGCTCAGTGTCCACCTCTGGTCTCCACATACACCCCCCCCCCTAACTTTTTGTTTTTAATTGAAAACAATAAGTGGAGTTGCAGGATGACCAAGTGGTGAGAAGCACATGCTGCTCTTGCAGACAAACTAAGTTCATTTCTCAGCACCCACACTGGGTAGCTCGAAACCTCCTGCAACTCTAGCTCCAGGGGCTTCAACACTCATCTGGCTTCCACAGGCCCCACCCACAAGTACACATGATCTCACACAGACGCACACAGGTAAAAATAAAAATAAAATAAGCTTTTTGAATTACTCAGGGCCAGAAAGAGTTTAGTGGGTAAAGGCACTTGCTATCAAGCTAACAACCTGAGTTTGATTCCCAGGACTAACATGTCCTCTGACAATAAGTATTTTTAAATTACCTTGAAGAGAAAATAAGGAATGTCTGCCATCTCATGCTTTACCCTCCAGTCTGTCTGATTTGAATACATTTGAAAAGGGGGCCACAAGGACAACTCGGTTAATTATTTGACTATGTAGAGCAAAACAGATCACAGTCAAATCCAAGCAGAGCATCCAGTGAGCAATTATGTAAGCCCTGACACAGACCCCATGTCTGCTTTGGGTTTGGGTCCTGGAACCCAGGGCTCCAACATGCATGCACCCATCCCCACTGAGCCTCTCCTGCCTTTGTGACTTGGCTGGATTTAAAGGAAGGGGCTCTCATGCAGCACAGCCTTCAGTCGTGGGACAGGACTGACACCAGCAAAGTGAGCAAACAGCAGCATAAGCTTCCTAGTCAGAGCTAAGCATTCAAGACACTTCTGAAGAACTGGGAAACTGTGACCAAGTTGTGAACAAAGGCAATGAAATTGTTGCTTTTGACACAAACCTTAAATTCTATTGATTTTTTTTAATGTTAGGCTGTGTTCCTATGGGAAAAATAAATTTATGTATCAAAATGTCTATAGATATGCAGGACAATGAATCCCTAATAAGGAATTTCAATTAGAACAAGGAACACTGCAGAAGAAAACTGACTGGTGCACTCTTTCACATCCCTGGAATGGGTTTTCTAGCTTAGGCTTAACAAAGCTGTAAAAGAAAAGGTAAATCAAACAGAATAAATGAAACCCTGTATGCTAAAACTGAGTGGCTGCCACAGGCCAAAAGGCAAGGTAACCAAAGACAGGGAGCATTTGCATCTCAAATCACAAACACTATGTCTGAAGGGTACTATTGCTGTGATGAAACACCAAGACCAAAGCAACTCGGGGTGGAAAGGGTTTATTTGACTTATGCTTCCAAATCACTTCATCATTGAAGGAAGTCAGGACAAGAACTCAAACAGGGAAGGAATCTGGAGGCAGGGGCTGATTCAGAGGCCATGGAGGAGTGCTGCTCAGTAGCTTGCTCTACATGGCTTACTCAACCTCCTTTCCCCTGCTTCCCCTGCCACAGGGTTTCTCTGTGTAGTCCTGGCTGTCCTAGACCTCATTCTGTAGACCAGGCTGGCCTCAAACTCAGAGATCAGCTTGCCTGTGCCTCCCAAGTGCTGGGATTAAAGGTGTATGCCACTACCACTTAGGATCAACTTCTTATAGAACCCAGGACCACCAGCCCAGGGATGACCCCACCCACAATGGATTGGGCCCTCCCCCGTCAATCACTAATTAAGAAAATGCTCTACAGGCTTGCCAATAGCCTGATCTTATGGAGGCATTTGCTCAGTTGAGGTGCCCTTCTCTCAGATGACTATAGAGTGTGTCAAATTGACATAAAAGTAGCCAGCACATACCATGTCTCTAAGGAGCAAAGGGCTCCCAAGACATTGGACAAAGGTTGTGAGGAGGCAATTCACAGGAGAGGGAACAGAAATACAACCATAAAATAAACTCAAGTCCACAGTCAAAACGCAAATAAAGCAAACCCAGATAGTACTCCCGTCAATCAGATTGTCACAGGTTGGAAGATGTTCGAACTAACTCATCGAAGGCAGAGCCCAGAAGACACACCCAGCCCAGTTCCTATCAAGAAGAGAAATGCATGCGTCCTTTGACCCTGCAAGCATACCTCTCATAAACCTCCCTGGATGGATGCATGCTACCAATTACAGCACTAGCCTAAAAGCCAATGAGCATACTTGATTCATCTATTTGTCATTGTGGGATGACATCATTTCCCAGTTTGCTTGGAAGAGTCTGTCTTACACCTTGACCCTCATGTAATTCATCAGGGAGCCCTCTCTGCATTCTTGAAAATGTCTCATTGTGGATTACACATTATCTCTGCCCATTCTCTACTGCTGTAGTGTCGTCCTGGCAGTTCATAAGGAAAAGACTCTCTCAGTTGCAGGCTGAGAAGGCCTATGTCAACTTGGTGTACATGTCCTTGGTGCTATGTCCTTCCAGGGGAGCATAGGAGACACAGAGAATTTAGGGCACAACTCACTCTTTTATTAAGAATTTATCAATGTTACTAACTGAGGTAGTTTGAATGTAATTGACTCGATAAGAAGTAGCACTATTAGGAGGTGCAGCTTTGTTGGAGTGGGTATGACCTTGTTGGAGGAAGTGTGTCACTGTGGGGGCGGGCTTTGAGGTTTCCTATGCTCAGGATACCACCCAGTGTCTCAGTCAACTTCCTGTTGCCTGCAAGGTATAGGACTCTCAGTTCCAGCACTGTCTGCCTGCTCGCCACCATGTTTCCAGCCATGATGATAATGGACTGAACTTATGAAGCTGTAAGAAAGCCACCCCAATTAAATGTTTTCTTTATAAGAGTTTTTCCATGGTCATGGTTTCTCTTCACAGCAATACAAACTAAGAAACTAAGACACTAACCTTGGAAATAACATCAATCCCTTCACAAGTCTAATCACTCTTAAAGATCCCATCAATACTGTCATAATGGCAACTGCATTTCACCGAGTTCTGGAGGAGACATAAACTATAGCATAGATTATATGGCTACATTAACCATAAGAAAGGGCAATGGTGGTGAATGCCTTTAATTCCAGCACTCATGAGGCAGAGGCAGGTGGATCTCTGTGAGTTCTAGGCCAGTCTAGTCTACAGAGTGAGTTCCAGGACAGTTAGAGCTGTTACATAGAAAAACCCTATCTCATAAAACCAAGGAAAGGAAGGAAGGAAGGATGGAAGGAGATGAAATAGGAGGTAGGAAACAGGCAGAATAGTGTCGGGGACACTAATTCTTGAGGGGCTCTGTTGCTTTCCTTCTTTCTTTTTGCTTTTTCTTGGGTATTATTACATAGACCCAAGAAGATAGAACAGCTAGACTGGAACTTACAAAGATCAGCCTGCCTCTGCCTCCAGGCCCAGCCCTGGTCACATTTCTTCTCCTTTTACACAGGAAGCTATACCCAAGTAACTGAAACTCTGGTCCAAACACTTGGGATGGGGAGATGCATGGACACTTGGAGGGCGAGCCAATATCTCCCATTGTGTGGCCTGACTGTCCCTGCCCCCAATACCTCAACTCAGAAAAGTCTTCTCAAGCCCTAGCCTGTGGCCCTCAGTGGCAGCCCGACCTTGACATCCACTCTGCTTGCTTCCTTCTCTTAGACTCTTCTGTGAACCTATAAATTAACTCTTCCCAAAGCTTACTCTTCCATGGAACTCATGCTCTGACTTTGTAAGACAAAGACACAGAAGACTCTGCCTAGGGTGGCTTTGGTGACCATTGATTTTTCTGGGTCCCTAGCTCTCCCCCTCCCCAGCTATTACTCCCAAGGCAAGAAGGCCTCCTCTGCTTTCAAGGACCCCCCACTGCCACTTAGCCCACATCAATAGTTTATAGTGTGTGTGTGTGTGTGTGTGTGTGTGTGTGTGTGTGTGTGTGTGTGCCTTTCATTTATGGGCTGTGGATGTAACTCAGTTGAGAGAGTACTTGTACAGCATACATGAAGTCCTGGGCTCAGTCCCCTGCACCACATAAACCACGTGTGGTGACTCATGCCTGTAAGCTCAGCACTTGGGAGGTTGAGGCAGGAGAATTAGAAATTCAAGGTCATCTTCAGCTGCACAGGGACTTTGAAGCCAGTCTGGGCTAGAAACCATGTCTAACAAAACAAACAACCCACAACAGAATAGATACTGCAGGCAGAAATACAGTTGGTGAGTTCTTGGACTCTCCCCCTTGCAGGGAATGGGGTCTTTTTCACAGCAGTAAAAGGAGTCACTTGGCTTTTCCTGCTGGGTCATTCTTGGGTCCTATTTGACCAGAGTTCAACAGGGCAGCTCACTCTGTCTTGAAGTAGTAAAGTTTATAACCCACTTGTCCTGCCTGAGAGTGGCCATTTGGGGTGAGGCCAGCAGAAGTTAGACTCCAAGTGCAAATGGATCACAAGTCACTGGAGGGTCCTACTTGGCTTTCTATTGCTGTAATAAAACACTCATCAAAACCAAGTTCAAGAAGGAATGGATTTATTGTACTTATACTTCCACATCTCAGTTCATCATGGAGGAAGTCTGGGCAGGAGCTCAGAGTAGGAACTCAGAGGCAGGAATGGAAGAGCAGGGCACCTCTTACTGACCTCCTCCTCATGGCTTGCTCAGGCTGCCTTTTTGTAAAGCCCAGGCCCGTGTGCCCTGGAGTGGAACCACCCACACAGACCTGGGCCTCTCCCACATTCATTATTAATCAAGAAAATGCCCTGCAGACATGCTCATAGGCCATCTGGTGGAGGCAATTCCTCAACCAAGCAGCCCTTTCCCAGGCCCTCTAGTTTGTGTTAAGTTGGGTTAGGCGAGGAGTCAGCTAGAGGGTGAAGATTCTTTTGCTTTTCTTTCTACTCCATCAGTGTCATAGCTTTGGGCTTTTCTCCTTTTTTTTTTTTTTTTTTGAGTTGGTATTGATGGGGAATGTTCTTCTGTATATATGTTTGTCTTATTGGTTGATGAATAAAACACTGATTGGCCAGGCAGGATGAGGGTAAGACTAGGAGACAAGGAGGATTCTGAGAAGTACAGCAAAGAGGAGTCATCATATGATCCTAGGAAGTGATGTAGCTGGCAGAAACTGCCACTAGCTAACCATAGAGGTCTGAAGGTCTGTACAGACAGTCAGGAAGTGATGTATCTAGGCAGAATCAGAATATAAGCAGGGCCAAACAGGAAATCGCCTTCTCTGCGGAGATGTAGCAGGCAAAGGAGTTGCAGGTCCAGCATTCCCAGCAAGCCAAGACCATGTGGAAATACTTAGATTGATAAAAATGAGTTAATAATTAAGTCAGAGCTAGCCAATAAGAAACCCAAGTCACCGACCAATAGTTTCATAATTAATATAGAGTCATGTGTTTCTTTGGGGATGAGAAGGGTGACGAGATGTAGCAGGTCTCGTTATACAAAGTTTGTATAACAGGGTATAAGTTCTTTACATTGTTTAAGAGTATTTTTGAGATCTTGTCTAACTATTATCTAATTGTGCTGATAAAGGACAAAGAGGATGTGACAGGGATTATCTAGTTCTTATGTGGTGACAAGATTTGCACTCTTGCTTTCAGTATTTCCTGTTACAACTGCCACTTTAAACCGATAAGGAGTCTGTCATGGGATCCGATCTTCTGGTTTCTGGTTTTGTATCTCAAGAATTCCATTTCAAAGGAGGTGATGGTTTCCATTATGGGGATAGTGACAGAGGATTGAGTCTCACAATAGTGACAGAGGGTTGAGTCTCACAATAGTGATAGAGGGTTGAGTCTCACAATAGTGACAGAGAGGGTGGAGTCTCACAATAGTGATGGAGGGCTGAGTCTTACAATAGTGAATAGTGATAGAGAGTTGATCTCACAATAGTGACAGAGAGGGTTGATCTCACAATAATGATAGAAAGGGTTGAGTCTCACAATAGTGATAGAGGATTGAGTCTTACAATAGTGACAGAGAGGGTCGAGTCTCACAATAGTGATGGAGGGTTGAGTCTCACAATAGTGAATAGTGATAGAGTTGATCTCACAATAGTGACAGAGAGGATCGGGTCTCACAATAGTGATAGAAGGTTGAGTCTCACAATAGTGAATAGTGATAGAGTTGATCTCACAATAGTGACAGAGAGGATTGATTTCACAATAGTGACAGAGAGGGTTGAGTCTCACAATAGTAACATAGGGTTGAGTCTCACAAGCAGTTTTCCAGAGCCAGGTGGAAGGGGCTGCAGGGGACCCCTTTGGCCACAGCACCTGCTACTTATTTGAGGCCTGTCTTGGGGGTGGGGTTCACAATGTTGTAGATACTTTTCTACCAAATCAAAATTTACTCAACAAATTTGGGTTGGGAGAGTCATTGCTTTTATGGTTAAGTGCTCCGTGATAAGCTATGAAAGAAATAAACAGCCTTATATTTCAAAGCTTTGTTTGTTTTGTTTTTCGAGACAGGGTTTCTCTGTGTAACAGCTCTGGCTGTCCTGGAGCTTGCTTTGTAGACCAGGCTGGCCTTGAACTCACAGAGATCCACCTGCCTCTGCCTCAGTGCTGGGACTAAAAGTGTGTGCCACTATTACCAGGCTTTTTGTTTGGTTTGTTTGTTTCAAAGCTTTTTTTGCAGCTTCAAAAGGAAAGAGTTTTTCCCAAAAGTCTTCCAGGACAAGCTTCAACCTATGTTCCCTTGGACACTATGGTTGAGGGAATAGGTTTGAAGCCGTACTTGAAAGATATTGAGTCCATAATGACTGCAAATATCCTGTAATATATCCAAGCATACAAACGTAGCCAATGCCTTCACAAAGAAAGGTTCTCTAAGAGGCAAGGTGGCAGCATCCCTTTCCTTCTTGTCCATGCAGCTCCAGAGCCCAGGCCAGCTCAGGGGACCTCCCTTCCCTGGCCACCACCCTGACATCTCCACCAGGCCAGACCACCCCCACTGACCTCTAGAGGCCCATCTTCTCCATGATGTCTGCCCTCAGACTCCCAGACCATGCCCACCTCCAACAGATGATACCAGAGGTAGCCTATGCATAATCGTAGTGTGTGGTCCATGGTGTGTGTGTGTGGGTGCAGACATCTACCCACAGTGACACCCAAAACTGAATAGTTGTGCATTCAACAATAATTAGCAGTAACGACAATAAAGCAAGGATGCATGGCTACAATTCTAACGGGACCTGTTTAGCTGGGAATTGTGGGATGTCTCTCAAGGAACTCTTGGGCCATCTTAAGGGTGGGATGTGGTAGGTAAGTATGAGATAGAGATGACACACCACCTGGAGAGGGATGAGAAAGAGCCCCTTTGAAGCTTTGGTTGTGGTAGGAGTGGGGATGGAGGGGGTGCGTTAGATACTTCAAAGTGTTCCTAAGATCACCTAGAATAGAGCAAAGTTCCTCTAGTGATACACTACTGTTTTCTGATGTGATATCTGAAGCTGAGTCCCTTTATAAGAAAGGTTTATTAGGGTCACATCTCTGGAGTCTAAAATTACAAACAGCACAGCCCTGGCTCTGGAGAAGGTGGGTGGCATTGTGGCAGCAAAGTATTGTGGGATATTCCTTTACACTGTGTGAAAGATATGTCACTGTGATTGGTTTAATAAAAAAAAAAGCTGAATGGCCAATAGATAGGCAGGATTTCCAGACACAGAGGATGCTGGGAAAAAGAAGGGCAGACACCAGGTGATATGGAGGAAGCAACGTGGGCAATACAGAGCAAAGGTAATCAAGCCATGTAAAAACATAGATTAAAAGATATGGGTTAATTTAAGTTATAAGAGCTAGTTAGAAACAAGTCTAAGCTATCAGTTGAACTTTCATAATTATTAATAATAATTCGCTGTGTCATTACTGGGGAGCCAACAATCCTGATTTAAAAAAAAAAACTCTGATTACAGGAAAGCATGTAAAAGAAGCAATTGCTGGCAAGGCCCAAAGCTGGCGTGTGGGACAGGTCTAGAGGCACTCTGCTCATGACAGCTCTCTAGAGAGAATGGCATCAGGTTCCTCTAAGTGCAGAACCCTCTGTCAACTCATCAATTCCCACTAGGTTGCCCCGCAAAGCTCCCATCTTAAAAAAATCTCTCCACTCCAAGATCCCAGCTTCCAACACATGCCCTTCTAGGAGTTAAATGTGGTGAGCATTTCTTTTCTGAGGAGCTGAATGAAGGCCACACCATAGTGCCCTTGTTCACAGCGGGCCAGGGGGTAGAACACTTTCTCTGTTGTCATAGGCATTGAAACCACGCTGGTGGCACAATGGGGACTTGGCTGCCAACTTGTTTAGTTGGAAGAGCTCATGCCTGGGCCTTGGAACACCTCAGTCATGCACAAGGACATGGATACCCCTGTTCCTAGAGGGCAGTCAGTGACACTTGAAATTCAGAAACTTTAAGTATGCCCAATTGTCACAGGAGATGTACTTATGCTAAGAAATTATCACTTATCAGTAATCCAAAGCTAACCGAATGCCCTAAATTTTACCTGATGACCCTACTTGGTCTGCAAACCATGCCACCTGGACTCGTTTCTCAGGGGCCTGGCTGAAGGCATTCTGGTAGAAAGGGTTAGGCTTAGCTACCAACAAGTCCAATACAATGGGTAGGATGTTCATATCTCCATACATTTGCATGTTGAGACTGCCAACTCCAAGGTGGGGTATTAGGAAGTGGTTGGGTCAGGCATAGGCCAGATTCCTCATGAATGAAACCAGTATCTTTGTAAGAGAAGGCCACATCCCTAGCTCATTCTTCATCTTTATGTGAGAATGAGCAGGCTTCGTCATCTGTAGGGCTCCATTAGAGCCAGGCTGTGCTAGTATCCTGATCTTGAACTTCCAAGATAAATCAATTTATCTCATTAATTAAGATTTAATGCAATAGCCTAGAAGTGTAGTACCACGCTTAGGACACACCAGGCTCCAGTGCCCTGGCCCGCGGGGCTCTGGTAATTCGTGAGTCCGAGGTGGATCACGCCTGCAAATAATGGGTGAGAAAGAAAGAGCGGGACCAAGCAGATTCCATTGTCAAGGCCCCTTTATTGATTATTATAAGGGTTTTTTATAGAGAAAGGAGGAAGCAGAGAAAAAGGAGGTGGGGAGAGGGATGAGTTAATTGTTCTCAGGCAGGTATCTGGAATCTCCCGTGTTTATCTCAAGCACTAACTAAGGAAATGGGGGGAGGGATAGGTGTTAGTTGCTTCTCAGGCAGGTATCCGGAATCTCCTGTGATAAGGGAGTGGGATACCAGCCTATCTAGGCATGGGGGGTCGCCAAGGCTGGCTTCTGACACCCCAGGACAAAAACCAAATCAATAACAATGGAATGCATAAAAAATAGAGTCTAAAATGAGAAATAAATTCGTTTTGGTTATATACTACTCAGTTTATGGAGGTGTGCTATATGTGTCCTGATGGCCACAAAGGAGTGTGGAGGGAGGAAACAAAAGAGAAGAGTCAATGCAGAGGGTGGGGGAGGGTCAGGGCTGAGGGAAAAGTGAAAGAGGAAGGAGTAGAGTTGGGTTAAGACTAGAGACTGACCTGTGGCCTTGACAGGTGGAGGGGAGAGTGACTTCTTTATCTTAAAAATTTTTTTTATGGGTATGTAGATGTATGTGTATTTATTTGTGTATGAGTGTTTTGCTTGCTTGTATGTATGTGTACCACACTCATGAAGTGCTCACGGAATCTAGAAGAGGATGTTGGACCTCCTGGGAACAGAGTTACAGATAGTTATAAGGTACTACATGGGTGCTAGGAACCAAACCTGGGTCCTCTGCAAGAGCAGCAAGTACTCTTAATCACAAATTCATCTCTCCAGCTCCTCTTGGTGACTTCTTGTGGATAGTGGTGACCTCAGGGGCAAGAAGTGACCCTTGGGAGAAAGGTTTCAGTGCAGGAGTTCAGGGACGGATGGCACAGCAGCTACAGCCCATCATCATGTCTTCAAGGACAGGCCTCTTTCCATGCCTGGGGAGGGAGCACTGTTCACTCTGCTCTAGGGAATTTCCTGGAGATGGGGCCCTGTGGATGCAGACAGCAGGGGCAGCCTATGAGGATCAAAAGAGCCTCAGGTTACCAGATCTGAGCTGAGGTTCAGAGAGACCCCTTTCCCCACTTAACAACCATTTCTAATCACTACCTGGGAGGCTTCCTACTCTCTGGTGCCCTAGTACCACCTGTCTGCCTTTCTCCCATCATGTGCCAACCACACCTAGTCACTGGGATCAACTATAGGGCTAAGGGGGGCTGGGGCCAATGACTTAATGTCAACATCCAATTGGCTGCCACTGCTCTGCTCCTGAAAGCAAGTGGTTCTAGCAGAGGGTACTATACTGTATGCTAGTAAGCTCTGTGTTGGGCAGCAGGAGCCCTCACCCTGGATTTGAAGCTGTTCCCTGAAGCTGTGTTCTCCCTGGCTACCCAGTGCCTGCCCTAAGAAGACTCAGCCCCAGAAGGTCTGCAGCAATCAAGGTTAGTATAGGCAATGCCCTGTTCTTGTGACCAACACATGCAAGTGCAGACTGAGGCAGACACAGTGTCTGTCTCCTGAGTACCACACAATATTAAGAGCTAATATAAGGGTACTTCTCAGTGGGGGGTACCTGTGGCAGGCAGGTGGGATCCATCTACACCCTATCAAGTCAGGTAATAGGAGCAGCACAGATTACCATTTCTTTTGCCAATGATTGGTTAAGTTGGGTCATATGATGCTGTCTTGGTCAATTCGACAGAACCCAAGGGGCTGAAGACTGGGTCTGAGAAAGGCATTTGAGCTGGGCTGAGGATTTGAGACAAATCCCTGGTTTAGTTTGCTACTAGAAAATCAAATCTATGTACAAACTCCTGGCTAAAGATATGTCTGAGTTTTGTGCATGGCAATAGACATGGATCTATCTGCAATCTTCTACATCCAGTAATGGTCCCCAAGAGAAGGGGAAAGGGACAAGAGCTCCTGGGCAAATAGGGAGCATGGGGGGGGGTAGGAAAAAGAGGGGAGAAGAGGAAGGGGAGGAGAACATAAGGGATCAGGAAGATTGAGTCAGGCTTGGAGGGGGGGAGAATAGAGGAGAGCAAGAAAAGAGATACCTTAATAGAGGGAGCCATTATATGTTTAAAGAGAAATCTGTCACTAGGGAAATGTCTAGAAATCCACAAGAATGACCCCAACTAAGAATCTAAGCAATAATGGAAAGGCTACCTTAAATGCCCTTCCCCTATAATGAGATTGATGATTACCTTATATGCCATCCTAGAGTCTTCATCCAGTAGCTGATGGGAGCAGAAGCAGAGATCCACAGCTAAGCACTGAGCCAAACTCCTGGAATCCAGTTGTAGAGAGGGAGGAGTGATGAACAAAGGGGTCAAGACCATGCTGGGAAAACCCACAGAAACAGCTGACCTGAGCAAGTGGGAACTCATGGACCCCAGTTTGACATCTGGGGAAACAGCATAGGACTGAACCAGGCCCCCTGAATGTGGGTGACAGCTAGGAGGCCTGGGCAGTCTATGGGGCCTCTGGCAGTGGAACCAGTATTTATCCCTAGTGCACAAATGGACTTTGGGAGCCCATTCCCCATGGACTGATATTCTCTCAGCCTAGACACACAGGGGAGGGCCTAGGCCCTGCCCCAAATGATGTGACAGACTTTGATGATCCCCCATGGGAGGCCTCACCCTCCCTGGGGAGTGGATGAGGGGTGGGTGGGGGGCTGGTGGGGGCTGGTGGGGAGCTTGGGAGGATGGCAGGGAGAGGGAACTGGGATTGATATGTAAAATAAGATTGTTTTTAATTTAAATAAAAAGTTATGTATAATAAAAGATACATCTGAGATCTTAAGATGAGAACTCATTTCTAGCCATCACTAGGGAGGAATTCTGTTGTTTTCCAATAAGAAGTCACGGCAAAGGCATCACACAGCATTACCTGAGAATGATACTGCCTCCAGTACAAGCTTCCTTTGCCTCAGGTACCTGATGATGACGGAATATGGCGGTGGCCGGGAGTGCAGGTTTTGATACCAGATGGCTTAGGTTTAACTTTCTGCTTTGCTTCCTCCAAGCTAAGTTACTGTAAACAAATTATTTAACCTTTGTATGCCTCTGTTTGCTAATTTGTCAAATGATCTAGTATCAACCATGCTCACTAGTGTTCCAAGCCATTCAAATCAGTCACTTGCTCACTCACTCCCACGGCATTGGCTTTGTAGCTAGTTACACAAGGCTCCAGTTCCATGAAGGCAGGTTGTTTTCGAGGCTGAATCCCAACCCAGGAAATGCATCAGCATGAAGCAGTCAGTACCATGACAGTAAGGCATTATTTCTGAGTGTGCCTAGGAGGGCATTTCTGGAAGAGAGGGGCATTTGGATTGGTAGACTGAGCTCAGCCGATGCCTACCCATTGTGGGTAAGGGCTTGAATGGTGCCCAAAGACAGGAAGGCCAAAGACCACTTGAGCTGGGATATCTGTGTTTTACCCTTGTGCTCCTAGGTCTTAGACAAGAGTCAGAACTCTTGTCTCTTGACTTACAGGCCTTCCTGGGTTTCTAGCTTGCTGGTGGAGAGTGTGGAACTTGCCGGCCTCTGTAATCATGGGCTAGATCCTTAAATCAATCCCATTCCCTATCTATTTGTCCCTGTTCTGTTTTTCTGGAGAACTCTTATATATCCTGGCAACTATAACTAGGAAATAAATATTCTACCATTGTCAGTGAGAGGAGTCAGAAGCGATGACTGGTGTGCAGGTTCCTGGTACAGGTGTTCCTCACATGGTAAGAAACTGCAGATGTGTTAAGGTTAGCAGGGGTTGTGAGATGGGAAGGATCATTAATAGAGTGTTTGAATATCCCCAGATTACCTATGTGACTCTAAAATCAGAGTTTCCCTAGCTGCAGAGGGCCAGGGGGAGATGCAGCCATGAAGAACACAACAAAAATTGATGACCTTTGAGGTTTTTCTAAACTACTCTAAACTACTGAAAATATGCCATAAAAAGGTTGGTTTGGACAGCTTAACAGGATGGCCAAAAGTTTCATCACACACTAGCTTTAACACAGAAGAAGAGGCCATAACTGAGAAACTTGGGAGGCTGGGAAAGGAAAGGATACGAACCTCACTCAGGGTCTCCAGAAGGGACTGCCACCCTACCTGCTGAGATCATGTTAGCTCCAGCTTTCCAGGGCTGTAACAGAATACTGAAAACATGAACTTGAAAGGAAGAGAGGCTTCAGAGGTTTTGGTTAATAGTCACTTGGCTCTGTTGCTTTGGCCCTGTGGTGGGGTAGTTTGGCACACCATGGCCAAAGTGTGTGGTTCAGGAGGAAAACACACAGCAAAGGGGCCAAGGTCTCTCTATCTTCCTGAAGGACACATTCCCAAGGACCTAACTTCCTCCCACTAGGCTCCACCTCTTAAAGAGGTTGCTGAACAAGTCTTTAGCCCATTGACCTTTAAGAAATATTCAAGACCCAAAGGATGGCACTCATCAAGTCTTGCTCGGGTTGTGTAGCACAACCTCCGGAACTGTAAGACAACAGATATGTTATCTGTAGTAATTTGTTACAGCAACAACAAACAACAAATACTAACACTAACATCCCAACAGCAACATCAGCAGTGTGGTCCCTGGACTTCAGCCCATGGGAAAAACAGCAAGTAAGTGCTTCTTTGGGCTCCAAGGACCTGCACTTGGCTATAAGAAGGTGGGAGCCAAAATCAGGGCAGAAGCTGAACATTCTCTTTTGTTAAAGATTCCACTGACATCTATGAAATCCCTGCAAATGGGCCTATCACAGCTGTATGATCTCCAAGATGGGCTGACTGTTAGATGGAGTTGATTTGCAAGTTACAGCTTGTTATAGCCCCAAATGACACTCAGGGCTGAGCCACCCACAGAACTGCTGAGGGGGCCAAAACAACCATGTGCTCACTTTGGGCACATGGCGGCAGACTATAAAGGCAGGTGACCTAAGACAGGCCTCTTTTCCCCTCTCCTAAACAAAAGCTGCTGGATTTGTGGGCACGGATGAGTCTGAAAGGCTTCTGCAGGCTGAGTAAGACACATCTTCCTTGTCACTGTGGGTTGCCATTCCTGTTGCCTGTTCTTATGCTGTGTGTGTGTGTGGGTGAGATGTTGGCTTTCTCAGGATGAGGCCCCTCTCCAGCCAGATGTTTTCTAGGGTCAGTCTTCTTGAACAGTGGCCAAGCCTTCTGAAGTCACATGTGGCAGGGAAACTTTTCCCATGTCCCACTTTCCGTTTTGCCTCATTTTTTCAGATACAAGGGAAATAGCCACACTAAGGAAGATATAAATAGCAGCCCAGATGGACAAATGGGAGGGTTGACAGGCCCGCTGGCCAACCTTCTGAAGTGTCTAGGCAAATCTATTCATGGAATTTTTTTTCATGATCTAGAAAAATTTATCACTGAAGCAGGTGAATTAAATTAAAATGAATTCAATGTAGTAGCCCAGAAGACTCCCAAGGCTCTGAGGGGATTGTGTTAGGTCATTTCATTCATGAGACTTGACGTAATACTATTAAAGGGAAAAGGAAAGATAAAGGCTGTGGAGAGGTCAGGTTTCAAGTTTCTCTCTAAGGCTTTTCCCCACTTATCATTAAGCTGGAAAATGCTGGAACAGATTGTTCACAAGATGGGCCACAGGCTGGATGCTGTGGTATTCATTCCCGGAACTGACCTCCAAGTCAGAGGGCAAGTAGCCGGCAGCTGGACCAATTAATCAAGTGATCAGTATAACCACCACCTCTTAGGCTTAGGCATCATGAGTAGAAAAAATCTGCACTTGGCCCTCAAGGAGCTCAGACTGAAGTTTACACAGTCTAAGAGCAAAGCCCTTCTCACCCAGTAGAGGGTAGATGGCTGAAGCCCAGGGCTCTATGCTTAGGGCTGTTCATGCTAAATTATTCACTTAATTCAGCTATCATGAGCCTCTTCTCTGCCACTGGAACTTAAATGTATCTTCCCAAAATTCATGCGTTAGAAATTTAACAGTCAAAGTTCATATGTTAGCAGGTTTTGGAGGTGGTGTTTTTGGAGGTAATTGGGATTGAGTTATAAGGGCCAGGCTCACTATGTTGGCATTGGTGGCTTCAAAAGAGTTAGGGACTAGGGCTAGCATGTTTACTCTGCTTCCTCATGTCCTTTGCCAAGTCACAATGTGGCAAGAATACTTTACCAGACACCAGTGCTGGGTTCTTGGAGGGTCCAGACTTCAGAACCGAGAACTAAATAAGCCTCCATTCTTTACAAAAGTACCCGGTTTGTGGCAACAAAAACTGCCCAAGGCAACTGTATGGCAAACCTGGGCCCAGTTTACCCTACCTGTAAAGTGCATGTGCTGAGCTGCCCAGTCATGGAATGCCCAGGGATGGTGCTTCATAGAGCTGAGTCTATGGGACAGAACCTGCTTGATGAGCCTCAAAGACCAGCAAATGGAGATCACTCCCCAGTGCAGAGACACTGCCATCTGTGAAAGGCCCAGGGATGAACCAGCAGGGATGCACACATGTATACAGCCCAAGACACTTGGCATTCGAGATGGTACAGGGCAATCAGATGTTGAGCAAACAAGACCTGATATCTCCTGACACAACTTTTCCTGTCCTTTAGACTGAGAGGGAAGTGGTAGCCCCTGAGCTGACCCAGGGTTTGATAAGTCTTACCAGTGACCATTACCCTGAGAAGTTGTGGAGGCCCTCAGGAGAAGGCCAGACACCTAGAGGAACGAAGGTTGTAGGGTGGCCCTACTCTTCTGCAGCCTGACTAGCCTACGAATGGCGGCTTCCTGCTGATGCTTAGCGCCACTGGCAGTCTGCACTAGTTACATTTTTTTATTACTTGCCTCTTCAGTCTTGCCATAACTTTTAACGACACCGTGTGTGGTTTCCAGGGCCCAGGGAGTCCACTTCCCATCTTACGAACATTTGTACAACTCCCCGGCAGCATCCAGGTGTCGGAAAACCATCCACAGCCTATAGCTGCAGCAGGACAGCTGCGCATGAGAAGGGCAGAGGTACCACCTGTAAAGCAGCCGCAGTGGGGACTGTGCAGTGATAAGAACATGCAGGGAGACTCAAAGCAAGTTTGGTGTTTTGAAAAAAAAAAAAAAAAGGCTGACAGACATCACTGGGAGAAAGAATCAGAGTGGGATAGAAACAAAATATATTTATTAGAAATAGTACACAGTGGCACACCTTACATTTTAGAGCCCCGCCCACCTCTGATAGTATGTCCCAACTGGGCAGTGCTTGGTGCTATCTAGTGTGCTCTTGAGGGAGAGGAGGCCACAAATGTATCAGGTGCACTCAACTAATGTAGTTAAAGTCAGTGAGCTACTCAGGGTGTTTCAGTCAGAACTCCAACCTCAGTCAGAGGACCTGGGCGTCCAGGGATTTCAGCAAATGCTGCAGATACTTCTCTTCAATTGGCTGGAGTTTTCACTTTCATTTGTGCCAGTGGTAGGGCATCTCAAACTGGAATACTTAGGAACTACTGGATTTGGTGAGTGGGTTTGTCCCTAAGGGTCTCAGCTCGCCGTTTCCATCTGCCAGTTGACAGGTTGCAGGGGAGAGAGAGGTCAGAGACTGGCATGCGGCTGGTGCTCATGGGAGACAGGAAGAGAGTGTGGCCGATATTTATTGCTAGATGGCTGAGTGCTTTGGGATAGCCCCACACCCTCTCAGGGTCTGTTCTGCCCAGACTGATCCCAAATTCCCAGGCGCAACAGGTTCTCCTGTCTCCAGCCCCAGAATAGCCAAAACCACAGGCAGTGGCACTGTGCTCGGCAGGACATGAATTTCTGTTTTCTAGCCCTGGCTGTATTGTGGACGGCCTACAAAAGCTGAGGAAAAACTGGACGAAGAATGAGAAGTAAGGACAGGCATGAATGCTCAAGTGAGAAGGGACTAGGAAGAGGGACATTCCTTAGAATACTGTCACTGTGGGCAGTGACCTCAGCACTGCCATCCACCATCAGTTCAGACACCACTCAGTGCAGAGAACCACAAACTTCTCTACGTGTCTTAACTTCTCAGGGTCTTGCATTTTGCAGCTCCCTTTGTGCTTAGCTGAGAGTAGCTGGAAAGAATGCGGCTATGGAGGCCTCCAATGGCCTCTGAATGATAGTTTACAAAGCAAAGAAAGCAGCAAGAAGAAAGCACCAAAGCGGGGTATGGTATCTAATCTCAGCACCCAGGAGGCATAGGCAGCAAGACCATGAGTTCAAAGCCAGCCTGGGCTACATAGGATCCTGTTTCACAAAACCCAAAACAAAGCAAAACAAACAACAAAACCAAAAACTAAAGCCAACACAAATAACAACAACAAAAAACAAAAACAAGAGACGTTACTCCCCCTCCCCCTGCCACACACACACCTATAATGCTTCTGTTCTTAGCTGGTCAGTTTTCCATTTTCATTTTTATGCCCTGGAGCTCTCCCCAGACCCTGCATCTCCACATGCAGTAGTGTGGCACCTTGACAGAAAACTGGAGCTCTGTCAGCCTTGTATGCCCTCTGCCACGCCCCCATCACCAGCAGTACCTGCTTCTATTGAGAGGCATGCCATTCCTCTTCTTCACCCCAGGTAAGAACTGTAGCAGTCAGGGAAAACTCCGAGGAGAATACAGACAAGAACAGACGTGGTTCACCAGTCCTCAGTGACCTGGGGTCCCAAAGTGCCTCTACTTACAGGGAAACTACAAGGTGTCTGGAGACCAGCATGGAGATTGCTCTGCCAAGAGCTCACAGATTCCTAGACAGCACCCTGACAACAGCCAGAGACAAAACAAACTCCCATTCCTACACAGCTCCTGAGATCACACCTGAAGGAACAACACCCAGCGGTGTGGGGTAGGGTAGCACTTCTTCCCCTGTGACCACCGGGCAAAGCAGACACCCCTGGAGATGGGGGGGGCATATCATCAATATGTCAACACAACAGGGGCAGGAGGCAGCTTAAGTACCAGTTTTCACAGGGACACATTCTTCAGAAAGGAGGGTCTGAGCCCTCAACTTCCACCTGGAGATGAAGGGGACCTGTTTCAGCAGCTCTTGTGGAGAGGACAAGAGGCAAGGAGTAATGCCCTACCCCTCTATGTGGCTGTCCATCAGTTCTGGAGAACTGTGAGCATGTGCAGACTCCATCTCTGCTCCGTTCCAGTTATTCTAACTCACCTGATCCGAAGGTCAGGCATGTGGTTCTTAGAGGAGTCCCAGGGGATCTGTATGCAGGAAGCTACAGCCAAGAACTACAGATAGAGCCCAAAGGTGGAGTCTGTGGCCCCATGAGGCTGTATTAGCTTGAGAATCAGCGCTGCTGCACCCAGCTGCTACCCATCAGAGGGATGGACTGGAGGGAGGGTCAGAATCCAGGTCCTCTAAGGATAGGAGCTGGGCCAGCAGAGTGGCTCTGACAAGCAGGCAAATTCACTATAACTATGGCGGTCATTCTCAGGGGTTGCTGTGAGCATGGTCTCCTTGGTCAAAGGACCAGTACAGGGATGTTTGGCACTTAGAACAGTAATGGGTATTTGTGCACACAACTGTCTGAGAGAGGGGCACTCTCATTTGCTATAAAGTGCACATTTGTTTGTCCAAGAAAAATAGCAGAAAGCTTCTAGAGCAGTGGTCTCATTCTGTGGGTTGGAGACTCTTTTTTTTTGGGGGGTCGCATATCAGATATCTACATAATGATTCATAACAGTGGCAAAATTACAGTTATGAAATAGCAACGGGATTATTTTATGGTTGGGGATCACCACATGAGGAACTCCCAGCATTGTTGGGAACAACTGGTCTAGAGCACTCAAGCCAGAGCACTCAGAGAGGGGCCTTACTGCCTCAGGGAACCAGCAGGACATTAGGGGACAGAGCCACCATCACCACACCTAATAGTGTCTTTAATTAGGCAAATGTAAAAGGCCCAACAAGTACCAAGGGCCAAGTGTATTTGGAGCCAAAACATGGTTTACATTTCTGTCCACCCAGAATCCCAAGGGACACACCTCCCAGTCTGCAGAACTGTGCAAATGTGCAAGGAGCTCACCAGCACAGGCTGCTTCACACACACAAGAGACTTGTGTTGAGTTCTATTTGTTGGGCAGGTATGTGTGTGAATGGGACACAGCAGGGCAGAAGGTACTGTGGACAATGGTCACAGTTCTTATCAGTCAGGACACCAGCGATGCACCCAGGCTGTGTGACTAATCAGCATGCCAGCTGCCCCCCAATGGACCCTCAGCAAGGTACCTAAGTGTTTCTTTATACCTGTGAGGAATCAAATAGGGACGGTGAGATCTATGCAATGCCATTAAGCCTTCAGTGACTTAGAATGGAGCATACTATTTCCCTAATCAGTGTGTTTCCAGGTTGCTAAGAAGCAAAATCTGCTTTTGTTTTTCTGTTTTGTAGGGTGTTGTTTTACTGGAGGGGTAGGCAGCTGGTAAGCACAAAGTTTTGAATAAAGCAAAGCTAGAACACTTTTCATACAGGAAGAAGGAGAAGAAGAAGAGACGTGGTGACTGAAGTGCTGTTTGTCAGTGTGTAGGCCACGTGTGGGCAGCAAATGGGACTGGACTGGCAACACTCTGGAATCTCACAGAAGAGGGCCTGGATTTGGGACCCAATGTGTGAGAAGCGGGGCCTGCCTCTCTAGAAACTTCCCATTGGGAACAAGGATTCCTGAGCATGGGCTCCAGACACGTCTGCATCTGCGATGGAGATGGTGGAGCCAGCTCTGCTTCTGCATGGAGCGCTGGTTCACTTGGCTTAAGCCTTCCTTGGAAATCCAGATGGCTAGGTGGTGGGCACAGCAGGTGTGGTGGACAGTGAGCAGGCGCTTCCAGGACTAATTTCAGGCCAAGTGGCAGCTGCTGTTGCTGGGTCTTCTGTCTATGTCTCAAAGTACTTGTAGATCTGGGCTACATACTGCATCACACTCTGCCAGTCAGGCCGGTCCGTGTACAGCATCTCACTGAGCTCCTGCAGGGAAAGGGAACAGAAAAAAGGGACATCTCAGACCCCTTTTTACCAATTGACTACTCCGGCTCAGGGTTGGTATTGACTGAAAACCTTCCACTGACAGGAACCAAAGTTTAGGCAAACACAGACCATGCTAAAATGCTGTGTTAGGCTTTTCAGTGGCTTTACCTGGGAAGTATGTCCCTTTCAAAGACCAGAGACACGACCTCCTATAGCTTTCATCTTTAAACCCCATTACAGCTTTTTATAGTCACCCAAACTTCCACTCTAGAAAACAAGTTTCTAGGTTTTCTTTTGTTGTTTGTTTGTTTTTTCTGGTTTTTTGAGACAGGGTTTCTCTGTGGCTTTGGAGGCTGTCCTGGAACTAGCTCTTATAGACCAGGCTGGTCTTGAACTCACAGAGATCGGTCTGTCTCTGCCTCCCGAGTGCTGGGACTAAAGGCATGCGCTACCACCGCCCGGCTGAGTTTCTGGTTTTCTAATGTGCATATGAATGTTAAGTCTAGTTTCCTAGGCTCCCATCGCAGTGACCATGTTTTCACACATCCTGTGTCTTTCTGACGGACGGTTTTGTGTATGATTTCCCACACCACTGTACTTCAGTGGGCTCGCACTATCTGTAGTTTCCACTATATTGCACTCTGCATTGGGTAGTATTACCTCTTTCTGTCAGATTAGTTCCTGGAGAGCTCGTCGTGGGGTTACCACAGATGCCTTGAGCCAATTTAAACCATGCGTTTTATTAGTGTTATTATTACTTAGTATCTGGACATTTTTTTTTCCTCCTCTAATTGAGTGAAATTTTTTTTGGCTATTTATTTAGTTTTATTTATTTACCACTTTGGGGGGCTAATTTTGCAGGTAAGCTTGCTTAACACGCACATGTAAGGGTAAGACCAAACAGCGACAAGACAGGTGAGAGGGCTAGGTGCCTGGCAGGATACTCCACTAAACTCTTCAGAACACGTTTAATTATTAACGTTGGGATCGGATGTGGAGCCTTTTGTGGTTGTAACAGAACATAAGCCAGAAGCAGAGATGCACAGGAAAGTCTTAGAGCAGAGGTTGCTAATGACATCACGGACACATGATAAACACCAACTGAGCTCACGGCAGAGGCAGAGAGGCAGAGAGGCAGAGAGGCAGAGAGGCAGAGAGGCAGAGAGGCAGAGAGGCAGAGAGGCAGAGGCAGAGAGGTAGAGGCAGAGAGGCAGAGGCAGAGGCAGAGGCAGAGGCAGAGGCAGAGGCAGAGGCAGAGGCAGAGGCAGAGGCAGAGGCAGAGGCAGAGGGGAAGGTTGTCTTAGTAATAATTTCACCACACATGAGATTTGCTTAAATTAACAGTTAACAGCCCAAACCCAGACACACATGATTCCCCAGACACATACAGAAGAACTAACACCAGCTATTCAGTCTCCAAAAATGGAAGATGAGGGAACATTTTGCATTTTATCCTGTGAGGCCAGATTAGTCTACAACCAGAGCTAGCCAAACACACTGCAAGAAAACTGAATATTTCTCAGATAAAGACATAAAACTACTAGCAAATTGAAAAAAATATTAGTAGACTGAATTCATTAATCTATAAAGTATCATGACCAAATGAGGCTCATCCAAGGAATGTGAAGCTGGCTCAAAGCCTTTAAATCAATATTAACATATTAAACAGACTGAGAAAAAATGTGATCGACAAACTTCAGAATCTATGATAAAAAAACAGACGAGGGAAGTTAACTTATTTTACATACTACAGGGTATGTACCCCCAAACCCAATAACTGACACCATACTTAAGTGTGTAAGATAATATTTTCCCCCTCAAATCAAGACTAAGACAAAGATGCACATTCTTACTTGTCCTGTTTAATACAGTAGTTGAAATTTTAGCTAATAATGTGTAAAAGAAATAAAAAGGCATACAGATTATAAAGGAAACAATAAAACTGGTTTTGCACATGTTATAGAGGTCAACAACCAAGTCTGCTGCAAGGTTAGCAAGGTTCCATTACACAGTCCCACAGATGTCATTTTCCTGAATGCCAGAAATGAAACCAGGGATTTTTAACCAGAAAAAAAAATACCTATAATCCCTCTCAAGCTTGTTTGGTTTTAATTTTATGTGTTTTCCCTGCATATATGTGTACATATCACATGTATGTCTGGTACCCAAGATGAGGGCATTGGATTCCCTAAAAGTGGAGTTCCAGGCCATTTCAAACTGCCTTGTGAGTGCTGGGAACCAAACCTGAGTCCTCTGGAAGAGCAGCCAGTGCTCTTAACCACTGAACTCTCTCTCTACCTCCCACCCCCTACTTTTAAATCCCAAATCTACATAATATGTACACATTCTATATGCAGAAAATGATAATGCATGGCAGAAAGCAATTATCTAAATGAGGGACATATATTGTGTCTATGAGTTTAAAGATAATAGTAAGATTATTAATTATTCCCATATATATACTATATATATATAGTAATCCCAATCAAAATCCCAGCAAATCTTTTTTATTTTTTTGAGACAGGGTTTCTTTGTATAGCTCATGCTGTCTTGGAACTCCTCTGTAGACCAGGCTGGGCTCAAATTCACAGAGATCAGTCTGCCTCTGTCTCCTGAGTGCTGGTGGGAGTAAAGGCATGCACCACTACTGTCCAGCAATTCTTGCAAATCTTAATTTTTGGTAGATGTTGACAAATGGTTTTAAAATTTATGAATGCAAAAATAACAAAACATTCTAGAAGAACAGCAAAGGGGCAAGATCTCAGCCCTGGGAAGGGAGAGGTAAGGATGTTCTCCTTGGTACCTGCTACTGCACAGCCATACACAAAACAAAGATGTAAAAACAGATCAGAGACCACAATGGAAACTTTTGAAAGCTCTAGAAAAGATACAAGAGCAAATTTGAGTTTTAACCTTGGGTTGAGTTTTTAACTATATCAAAGCATAACCTTGAAAGAAAATGTATTACAAACCGGGTCAAAATTAAAAACTTTGCTGAGACAGATACTGCCAAGAGAATGAAAAGGCAACTCTCAGACTGGGAGAAAATATCTGAAGATCAAGTATGATTAAGGACTTGTATCCAGTGGTGTGTGTGTGTGAGTCTGTGTGTGTGTGTGTGTATTTTAAAAATCAAACAATAAGAAAACAATTGGATTTAGAAGGGGCAAAGAGACCACACCAAGGAAGACAAGTGGACAGCAAAGAACTGTGAGCAAATCAGTGTATAGTTTTCTAGCAGAGAAACTCAAACTAAAACAACAGAGAGGGTTGTGGCCATGCACTCTGATCTCAGCCCTCCAGAGAGTTAGGCAGGAGCTTCAGGAGTTCAAGTCCTGATGATGGATTGAAACTGTGTCTCCCACAAAACTAATCAAAACAAACACAACGAGGAGACAGGTGATACAAGAACAGGTAAACCTAAGCAATGACATCACCACAGGCAAGCGACAAAATATTCTTATCTTAAAAGCACTATAATAAAATGATCATACCATTTATGGATAATTGTTATGATTCTACCAGCAGATATCCATTCACCCAGTGTGTGTGTGTGTGTGTGTGTGTGTGTGTGTGTGTGTGTGTGTGTTACATGTGCATGTCATGGAACACCTGTGGAAGTCAGAGAGCTACCTGCAGGTGTCAGTTCTTCCCTTCCATCATGTGGATCCCAGTGACTGAACTCAGGTCATCAGGCTTGGTGGCAAAAACCTTTACCTACTGAGCCATTTTGCTGGCCCACAGGGTAATTCTTGACAAGAGGATACTGGAGGTGTGTCATTTTGTTTTTCTTTTAAGTTTTATTTTATGCCTGCATTTATGCCTGTCCACCAGGTGTGAGAATAGAGGTGTTTTTTTTTTTTTTTTTTTTTTTTTTTTTTTTTTTTTTTTTTTTAACAGAAGATAAAAAGGAGCTCCAGGTAGCATTAAATCTAGAAGCTACCTTCTGCCCCTACTCAATGCTAAGACAGGCCTTTCTCAGGGGGGCTTTTGGCTAAAGGCACTGGTTAATCCTAGTCACTCAGAGAAGAGAGGGGAATTCAGTGACATTCCTGCTGGATAGCTGTAGATGCAGAGGGTATAAGAACCCTTTGCAACTGGTTGTTAACTGGAAGCAAGGAGATGCTTCTCCCATGTGGTTTGGTGTAACTAACCCAGGGATGAATTATTGTGGGTTAATCACCTAATTAATGGGGTGCAGCAGACAGACCAAATAAAATGGAGCACAAAAATTCCCCAACCAGAATGAAAATGAACTTGACTTTGAAAATACTGGATAAGAATTTCTTCAGTACCTTGGTGCTGATGAACTTATAAAGAACATTAGAAATGCACCACAGGTGCTGGAGAGATGGCTCAGCAGTCAAGAGCACTGGCTACTCTTCCCAAGGTCCTGGGTTATGTTCCCAGCACCACATGGAAGCTTACAATGACTACAACTCCAGTTCTAGGGGATCTGATGTCATTTTCTGGGTACCAGGCACACACATGCATGCACACAGGTCAAAATCTCATACTCATAAAATAAAAATAAATGAATCTAAAAACAAACAAACCAAAAAAAGCCCAGAAATGTACTATGGTTTCTTATTTTCTTCATTTCTTACTACATACTTGCTATTAACAGTCCATGACCTGGCACTGTTCTAAGGGTCTTTAGCAATAAAAAGAGAAGGCACCTGTGTATCTAGGTTGACAGCAGCATTTGCTGAGGAGAACGAAACAATGACAGTACCCTAGTGTTCACTAACGGATGAACAGATGAGCAGAATGTGGTAAAAAGCATATCATTCACCTTAAAAAGGAAGGAAATTCTAACAGACGGACTTTGAGGACCTTATACTATGTCACACAAGCCAAGTGCGAGGCAGATATGGTGGACAAGTACACTAACATGGGGTGTCGGAAATAGGTGAGTTCCCAGAGTCTGAGAACAAAACAGTGGCTGCCAGGCTGAGGGCGGAGGTGGGGAGTTAATGTTTAACAGATTCAGAGTTTCGATTTTGCAAGATAAGAATTCTTCGTGGGGAGGGTGGCAATGATTGCACCACAATGTGGAGGTACTTCACACCACTTAAAATGATTAAGACGGTAAAACTATAAAAAGTAACTGACCTCACTTACCGGACTCTCAAATGTTTAGAAAGACAGTGGGCAAGGCTTTGGAGTTCTTGGTTTTGGGCGTTCAGTCTTGTGCAGTGACTATCCTGTACATGCCCTGAGTAAGCAAGCAAGTCATGGACAAAATGACTAAAGCCATCGTGAACTCTCACTAAGCCACAGTTAGTCTTGGAGCACGCACCACAGCAGCTCTGAAGCATGACAGTGATGCCACGAATGTTTGCCCAATTCTTTCTGTATGGATTTCGATGTGGGTTTAAAACACCCATTTCATGGTGGCTGAGCAGGAATGTTCTAAAGCTTGGGGTACACTACAGAATTTCACTTTGAAGGACTCTCCCTTGCTTAAAATGTTTACCCCCCCCAAACCTGTATGTGCTTACATAGATATGGATACATAAAACTTATTTTTTAAGACTTATTTTTATTATTTTTTATTATGTGTACATATGTGTGCTCGAATGTGGGTTTCTGTAAAAAGAGTACAGTGAATGTAGAGGCCAAAAAAGGGGGTATTATATTCCCTGGAACTGAAGTCACAGAAAGTTGTGAGCTGCCCAACATGGGTGCTGGGAACTGAACTTGGGTCCCTACAAGAGTAGTACACTCTTCACTGCCGAGCACTTCTTCCAGCTGGATTCCACTTCTGAAATGTTTAGTGTTCTATTTTTTGAGTAAGGTTTAGAGGAAATACTTATAGTTGATATTTGAAGGATACTGGTATTTCTACAAAACTGTTTATTCAGATTCAAATTTAAATCACGGCTTACTCCATAGTTCTTTAACTTTTCATTTCTCCAGCTGCTCCATCTTTGGAAGGCTATGGACTTACATCTCACTGTTACTTTAGCTTATATTTTCCTGGTTGTTCTTTTTCCCCCTGATTGTACGTGGATTTAAACAACAAAAAAAACAACATTGGCCAAGCATAGTGGTGGTGCATGCCTCTAAACACAGCACTTGGGAGGCAGAGGCAGGAGGACCAGAAGTTCAAGATCATTCTCAACTACATAGTGATATTATCCAAACCAGACTTGGGCTACACACACACACATACATACATACATACATACACACACACACACACACACACACACACACACACCACATATGTAATATATTGGGTTACACTTGGCATTTTTAAACTACACCCAACCAGAAGTAACAACAGTAATTAATTACCTTTGGCCAAGTTCTATTGAAAGATTATGTAAGAAGTTTCAAGAATGGGAAAGCCAATTAACAGGTGATTAAATCAGATTTTTGTTGTTGCTGTAAATAAGAAGCCCAAAAGTTGACTCCAGGTTGGTTACCACTCAGTATTGTCTCTTTTGTTCACTCCATTATATCTATTTATTTATTTTTGAGACAGGGTTTCGTGGCCTACAATGGCCTCCAACTTACTGTGTTTGTTGGATATCCTATTCTAACTATATATTAACCACCAAAAGTTCTCACTGTTTTTTCCACCTTTTATTGTCTATTTAGTCTGTGGGGTAGTTTCCTTATATTCACTCTCCATCCGCCATCTTTCTCTCCTGATGTATCTAACCAGTTTGGCAACACATCCATTGTTTTGTTTTTGTTCCAAATTTTCATTTCTAGTCACTTTGCAACCTTCCTGGTGGCAACAAAAATACTCTAAAATGATACTTGTGCCGGGTCTCTTTGGATATTGGCCCGTTTGAACATTGGTCCCCAAGGAATTGTAATTTCTTCAGGAATCTCTTGCTGGGACAAGGGAAGGATGAAGTCTGGCACCAGAAGGAGGAAGAGCTTGTCTCAGTGAACTATTTATACAGTTCTGTTACTTTGTGAGACCACCCAGCAGCGACTCCCTGAGACTAGACAATGATGGGTACTGACTGGCAGGAGGATACTCCAGGACTACTTAATTATACATCTCTTGCCCTCTGTCTAAGCCTAAGTAAGCCTCGTGTCAGGGTCCTGAAGATGGACTAGGAGTGTTTTGTGTAGGGGTCACTGGGCCTCCATGTTCCTGGTATGGCCACATTGCATAAATCCCCCCTCCCTGTTTTCATGATTCTTTATCTGTCTAATTGGCTTCCCGAGGATGGTTAAGCTTAGCTTTTTGCATCTGGGAGGTTGTTAAACTCCAGTAATAGGCTTGAGTCTTTTCTAAATCTCCTTCCCTTTATATTTACTTGTATTTAACACTATGCCCCTCCCTGGTTTCTGTTCTCTTTTTTGTTCTCTAAGCCTCAGCTCCAGGAAACTAGGACTGGGTATGCGCCACCACACATGTTCTCTTACACATTTTAGTATGTGTGCATGTGCTGTGTGTGGCTGCACAGGTGTGCTGATGTCAAGAGTCCAGGACATCCAGTGTCTTTCTTAGTCCCTCCCCACTTTTTGCTGACAGGAGCTTACAGGCCAGAAAAACCTCCCTGGTGCTGAGATCGAATGCCTGGCTTTTTGTATAGTACTGTAGATCTCAGCTCATGTCACCATTCTTGCCCAGTGGGCACTTCACACACTGAGCCATCTCCCCTGTGCCTCTTACCTGCCTGATAGGTTTAAACAGTTAATATTTGCTACACCCAGTTCTGGCAGGCAGTCCCCTCTCTCATTTGGAGCACCTGTTGGCTAGTTCAAGTCAATCCTCTCTTCTGGTCTGCTTTGTAATTTTGGCTTGTGCATATTTCAGTAGCCATTAAAGGACAGGAGCTTCTAGCATTGCAGAGTATTAGCTGGGTGCTCCAGATGGAAATCCGGATTCCAAACCTCACTGGCCTTTTTACCCCACCCCACCCCACCCCTAAGGCAGAGGCAAACCTCACCATTTCTCCAAGAGCAGGTATAGTCCTCACACTGTACAACTCAGCTCACACCTTATAACATCAGCTTTCACTGATTTAAATTTCTGATATGTAGGGATTTTGTAGTTGTTTATTCGTCTTGTTTTGTTATTTATTTATTTATTTATTTATTTATTTATTTGAGACAAGGCTTCTTTGTGTAGCCCTGGCTGTCCCAGAACTCGATCTGTAGACCAGGCTGGCCTCAAACTCAGGGATCCACCTGCCTCTACCTCCTGAATGCTGAGATTAAAGGTGTGTGCCACCACCATCCAACTCTTTTTTATACTTTCTTAAGAACTCAGCTATACTTGACATTTTCTTTTTGATTTTGAAAAAAAAACTACTACATTTTACATTTATTTTATTTAGTATGTATGTATACAAACAGCCAAGGCACATAAGGAGAGGTCAGAAGACAACTATGGGGACTTGGTTCTCTCCCTTCACCATGTGGTCCCAGAGACTGAATTCAAGTCATTAGGCTTGGAGGTTAGGTGCCGTTCCCTGTTGGCCATTCCACTGGCCTAAAACTTGAAAATTTTAATGTTTATTTTATTGTTTTTGAGACAGATTCTCACTACATAGTCTTAGCTATCCTGGAACTCACTCTGTAGACCAGACTGGCCTTGAACTCATAGAGATCTGCCTGCTTCTGCCCCTCAAGTGCTGGGACTAAAGGTATGTGCTACAACACCCTGGTGACATTTTTTTTTTTTAAATGACATTTCGCTGACATTTCTTGGTGATTTGAACAAGAGAGTTCTAAAAATAGCCTAGTTTACTGTTTTGTCAGAACGGAAATTTATTCATAATGAAATCTTAATTTTAAAAACTGAGTCTGGAGTTAGAGAGATGACTTAGATAGAAGAGAACTGGCTGCTCTACCAAAGGATCTGGGTTCGATTCCCAGTACCCACATAGCAGCTCACAGTCATCTCTAACTCTAGTTTCAGGGGATTTGGCATCTTCTTTTGGCCTATTCAGGTACCAGGCATGGGGACACAGACCACATGCAGGAAAAACACCCACAAACATAAAAAAGAAACAAACAAAAAAACCACAAGTCTACATCCTTTTCATAAGGAATCATGAGAATGGATTTGAGTGTCCTTTACCAGTTTAGTGGGTATCAGCAAATTCTTTTTCATGAAGTAGAAAAGAATATCAAAAAGATACAAAATAGGATACTTACCAGGCTGGGTTTGATGCCTACACTTTCAGCTGCTTCAAATGCCAACAAGAGATTCCTTTTCTGTATTGCAAAGAGAAAAACAATGGATGAGAGAAGGGACAGCACTGGCACCTACAGACTGCTCACTATGACTAAACAAGTAGTGCCATGTCAACTGTGCAGATCAGTTCTGTTTCAGGAAGGAAAGTTTAGGTTATGTGCCACAGGGGAAAATGACATTTACTGACACCCGACTAAAGACAAAGTTTTGTTGCATAGGTCATTAGTGGCTTTTTCAAGATTTACAACATTCACCACCATTCTGTTGTATTGTTTTTTTCACAGGACTATGTCACAAATGATCAAACTGGGTATAGCATTGATGTACTTCTGACTGAGGCAGGAGGACTGAGATTGAGGCCAGCCAGGGCTATATAGTGAGACCTGGTCTTAAAATAACTATCAAAATCATGCATGTAGTAGTTACATATAACCAAGTGAAAACCTGTTTCCTCCCCCATCCTAGTCTCCAAGAGAACTGTTTTCTAGTTTGTCTTTATTTCCTCTAGTGATTTCTTGGTGACTGCAATCTTCTTACACCACTATTTCTTTTTAAAATTGACTTCTGTGTGAATGCACTCACATCATGGCGAGCCTATGAGGTCAGAGGACAACTTGTTGAGATTTGGTCCCAACCTTTCTTCTAAGGTTTGTTTGTAAAAGGAGTTCTTATTTGGTCGAAATAATAAAAACCCAGAGTCAGAAATAGAGGAAAATGCTGGGAGACCAGAGAGAAGAAGGAGCAAGCCAAAGCCACCTTTATCTCATTGGCTTCCCAGCGGAAAAGAGCCTGAGTTCCTGTTTCTTCCCACTTACATCCTCTCTATGCCTAGCCATCTCTTTCTGTCTCTGCCCAGCCATCTCACTTCCTGTCTGTACAGACCTCCAGATATCTATGATTAGCTAGTGGCAAGCTTCATCCTCTGATCTTCAGACAAGTTTTATTTGTACAAGCAAGATATCACCACATTTGTTTTCTCCCCTATAGTTTGTGCTGGCTTCTCTTACTGAGAAAACTGTCCTGCATCATCTGGCTTTTGTTTTCGTTTTATTCACTCTAGTGTTTGTGTGAAATTCCTAACTCCTCGCAGCCTGCTGCTTTTCTGTCCTCACATGGAGGATCTGCCTCACATTTGGACAGGGTGTCCTTATATCCTTTCTTGCTCTCTCCTTTTCAAACTCTGAAGCTCTTAGCCATTATTATTATTCAAAGAAGTCTTTCTACCACCAAGAACCCTCCAGAGCCACTTATCAACTGTAGGATTATAGCCCATTTCCCTGGAGTACATTATTGAGAAGGCCTATAGAGGAAAAACATTTTCCAGACTCACATACAAAAAGATCTTCTTCCTACCATCATGCTTGATTATGAGAATTCTTGGACAGAGAATTCTAGGCTGAAAATAATTCCCCCTTAGAACTCGAGCAGTACTGTTCACAGGAGTCACTGAGCCCTAGTTTGGGCTTTGTTCCAAGATCCCTCTTGGCTGTTCTCTGACATCTCTTTGTACAGATAATCTAAATTATTTGTCATGCCACCCCACCTCAAAAACTCATATGAACACCATTAAGTTTTAGATATTTAACTAGATGCTTTAAGTACCTAGAGAGTTCTTAAGTACATGTTCTCACTTTATGTCCTATGTATAATTTTGCAATTTGATACATTTAGGTTTTTTTTTCTTCCCCAGTACAGGCGATTGAACCCAGACCTTATGTATGCTAGGCAAGCACTCTACCACAGTCATATTTAAATTTTATACATAAGCTGGGATGCATTTGTGGCCCCAGTTATGTAAGAGGTTAAGGGAAGAGGATCACTGGAATTTAGGAATTCAAGTCCTTTTATATATATATATATATATATATATATATATAATTTTCTATTTTTCCATTTTCCCACGGTCTTCACTCTGCCCCATCTAAACATTTGGCCCTGGACCAAATGGTGCAGCTTGACACTGAAGTCAACTTGCTGATGTATAAACGCTGTCAGAGGAAAAGCAGATGTGTCTATACACACATGCTTTCTTCTAGCCTGTGGTGTAACCTTGGGAAGTGGCTGAGCCATGGTGATACTGCCCAGTCCACCAGCCTCTTCCTTGACACTTAGGGAGATTGATGGACAAGAACTGGAAACCTTACCCTTGTTTCTGTTAAGCTGCTCTGCTCTGTTGAACATAAGTGGGGAAATGGGTCCTTCCAGTGCACACTAGGGGAGTGAGTCCCATTTTGGTGCTAATGGAATCTTTGTTCTTATTTTAAAGTCCCTTTCACAGGCCAGCTTTTAGGTTAGGTTACATTGCGCAGGAAGCCAAGATACAAACAGTTTTTATGGCTCATGAGATTGCAATGCCAAACTGGTTCCTAAAAAGGCACCCCGTTTTCAGCTCCAAGAATCATGTTCTTATCCCCCATCCTTACCTGCCCAATGTGTCAAGCTAAACACTGTATTTTGCTGTTTTAATTTGTATTATTGGGTTACTAATAAGGTCTAAAGAGAAGGCATTTCTAACCCAAATATTTTAATTAGAATTCTGCTAAGACCCTCTAGAAGGATTCAAATGAAAGTATGTTTTCTAAGAAATTGAACGCAGAATAAACAGTCTATGTTGGAGAACTGCCTCAAAAAGCACTGAAATGGCATAACATGGAACATGATAGGGGTGATTTTTTTTTGCTCGTTAAAATGATTTTTGCTCATTTTGATGGAGGTGGGACACCAGTGACCAGGGGTCACCATCCCAATGCCCTTCCACTATGCACTGTTGTGGCTGCCATTCTGAGGCCAGAGAGCAGAAGAGGGGAATGCCCAATGAAGAGTCTGGGGAGGAGACCTAATGTCCTCAGGCCCTGAGCTCTGTCTCAGTGGAAGCTCTGCCATACAGGTGAGGACAGAGTGAGAGGCCATTCTTCAGTGTCTGCCCTGTGCGAGCCTGGACCTTCCAGTTCAGGAAAATCTATTCCTATCTGATGCAGAACTTGGTCCCAGCTTGGCGGGTAAGACCACACCGGTGCAGTATCTTTCTGCAAATAAGTGGGAGAAAGGATTTGACTCATGCTCATACTCAATTTCAGATATAAATGCAATCACTCTCCACTCTACAGCTTGACTCTGGGCTGTGTGGAAGAGCTCTATAGCTGACATCTAAAGACTGTATTTCTAATGAAAACGAATACCTCACCCAAACCTTCCAGCAACTGTAATGTACACTGTGATTGCATATTCCTTTAATACCATACAAGATATCCTTGTTTGTTTGAGACAGTCTCATGTAGCCCAGGCTGGCCTTGACCTTACTGCGTAGCTAAGGATGGCACTGATTTCCTCATCTTCCTGTCACCACCTCCAAAGTGCTCGGTTTATAGCCATGTACCACTGTGCTCAGTTCTTATTTTTAATTTTGAACTAATCAATTTTCTTTGGTACTGGGGATTAAGTCCAGGGCTTCATCATTGTGTATTCCACACAATATAACCAACCAATCAACAACCCCTCATACTGAGTACACAAGACCACACAGGGCAGAGTCTGAACCATGTTCACTCACCCAAAAGGGTCTGGAGTAGTTACGTTCCCTTTGAAGCCCAACCTCAAACATGTCCCTTCTGGGAGAACCTACCCAGTAGTACTGTCAAATCAGGGAAATTGATGGGTGTCTGTTGACAGGGCATTCTGACAATCCTCCTCTGTAACGGATGGATTTGGCCTCTCTCAGTGCACCCCACCCCTAATCATGACATCCCGAGCCATAGCCATTGCTTCTCCACTTAGGGTTCAGCCAGGATGGGACTTCAGGGAGTAGTGGGCCAGTGGTAACTCCAAGTCCTAGGTGCTGGAACTCAAACTCAACTAGAGTTGACAGGGGTGCTATGAAGTCAAACAGATCTGAACGTGACACTCCTGGTACATGACGTTGATTCCTTCATTGCCTTATAGTGGTTCTTCATCACTGGCACTCCTTGATGACATCAGCAAAGACCCAGAAAAATAAACTCAACCAGATGTGTGGGAAACAGCAGCCCCTGCCCTGTAAGGGTAACAGAAACAAGAATACTGCTGCCAGCCTGCCCTGATGCACATTTCCACATCTGCAGGAGGCTACTGGGCAGCTGGCAGGGTGCCTGGTGCAGGAGTCTCAGGGATCCAGAGTGAGACAAGGGGTTTTGGTCACCAGGAAGCAATGCTTATGATACAAAGTGTGAGAGCAAACACTCGTTAGCCCATTATTTTCCAACAGAGCTGAACTGATTGGAGGACAAAGAAGCCAGGCCTGTTGACTACAGAGAAACGCCATTTTCAGGAAGACTCAGTTTTTAGAACGTGTGTGGCCATTTTAGGAAGGCCTGCTGATTATTTTGAAATTTGTTATGCTCACTATTTACATAATTATTTTCTAACATCACACCAGAAAGGAAGGGAATGGGAAATCAAGAGGGTGGGGAGGGAATGACTCCTAGGTTACAATCAGATGCCCTGCTGTGCCCTTGGCCTCTTTGATGGCTTATGGTCCCCACTCTGCTCCTCTCTAGTTCCCTGTGGTGGGTCCTCCCTGTGCTTCTACTGTGCTGTGGACAGGGCTTGAATGTGGCCCAGAAAGTTCATGTGCTGAAAGCTTGGCCAGCAACATATGTGTTAAGTAATGGAACCTTTAGGATGCGGAGGCAAAGCAGGTGGCTGGGAATCTTACTCTGAAGAGATCAATGCAATTCTCATGGGATGCTGATTACTTCCCGTGAGAGCAAATTATTATAAAAAGAGCAAAGTTGGCCTCTGAATCTCTTTGGCTCCCTGTCTTACCCTGCACCCCTCTCCCACACACATGGTCTTACTGCTGTAATACTACCCACTATGAGAGCCTCATGGGGGGTCAATCCGGTATGACAGCCTGGAATTTCAGCTTTCAGAGTTCTAAATAAACCTCTTTTCTTGATAACATACACAGTCTCAGGAATTTTGTTATAGTCATGAAAGTTGTTTAAGACAGTTCCATTAAGATCAGGGGCACTGGCTAATCTTCAATTTCACAGTTTCATACTCCATCTATATTTACCCTTCCAACATTATTGGGGAGTGCAAATTAAGAACACTGCTCCATCTCAGGAAGTCCTGCCATATAGCCAAATCTTCCTGGATTCCTCCCACATCCATTCTTCTGGCTCTGATTCCCATCTGAGCTCCAGATTTGTTGTTTGCCTGCCTAATGTAACACTTGCATATTTTAGACATCTCAGACTTAACATGATACACTGCTTATTTTTTCCTCCTAAATATTGCATGATCTTACTCAGCCTGTTTCAAAATTTATAAAGCACTCCATATGGAAATGTTTTGAAAAAATTACATTTTTAGTACTAGAAATTAAACCAGGATCTGGTACATGCTGGACTAGTGCTTTGCCATTAGCTACACTGCCCGTCCTGTAAGATACTCTGTAGTGGTTAATTTTTGTGTGTGCTAACTTGGCTATGTCTGGTATCTAAATATTTAGCTGAACATCATTTATTTAGAATTTTTATTACATTTTTATCTATTTATTTAGAGAGTGTGTGTTTATGCAAGTTTTCATGTGTGGAGATTAGAGGACATTTATGGGAGTTGCTTTTCTCCTTCTACTATGTGGGTCCTGGTTATTAAACTCAGGTTGTCAAGCGTGGGAGCAAGTGCCTTTACCTGCTGAATCATCTTGCCTGCCCTCTAGGCAGGTATTTAAAAGATGAGATTAGCCAAGATATGGTGATACATACCTTGGACCCGGGATGAAGGAGGCAGAGGCAGGCAGATCTCTGTGAGTTCAACACCAGCCTAGTCTATATAGTTAGGTGGGACTAACATTTACATTGGTGGACTTTTTATAAAGCACAACACTCTCTGGAATGTGGGTGAGTCTAATCCAATTAGCTTAATAGAAAAAAGATGGATCTCCTTTAAGCAAAGGGAATTCTGCTACCCCTCCTGGCTCCACTTTCGGCACTGGAAGAGACTTTGAAAAAGGTCACGGCTAGACCAGGGTTTTCTGTAGAAAGCAGGTGACAGGACCCTATCAGTGACCACGGCAAACTGGGACACACTGTTCTTGGTAACAAATGGCATGCACTGAGAAGGGCAGCTGAGGGTAGGACCCGACAATGCAGTCACATTCTGTTCCCGGTGCCCTTCCTGATGTCCGCCCTAGCTCTATTAAGCCTCCCACACTGTCTTAGGCAGGGTTTCTATTGCTGTGAAGAGACACCATAATCGTGGCAACCCTTATACAGGAAAACGTTTTGTTCTTTTTGATTTTCGAGACAGGTTTCTCGGTGTAGCTCTGGCTGTCCTGGAACTAATAGGGATTCACCTGCCTCTGCCTCCTGAGTGCTGGGATCAAGGGGGGGGGGGCTACCACACCCAGCTAAAGGAAAACATTTAATTGAAGCTGGCTTATGGTTTTAGAGGTTTAGTCCATTATTATCATGGTGGCACGGTAGTATACGGGCAGACCTGGTGCTGGAGAAGGAGCTGAGAGTTCTATACCTTGATCCACAGACAACAGGAAGTGAACTGTCTACTACACTTCGTGACGCTTAAACTTAGGAGACCTCAAAGCCCAACCCACACAGTGACACATTTCTTCCAACAGGTCACACCTACTTCAACAAAGCCACTTTTTTAGCCACTTTTTTTTTTTTTTTTTTTTTTTGGTTTTTCGAGACAGGGTTTCTCTGTATTGCTTTGGAGCCTGTCCTGGAACTTGTTCTGTAGACCAGGCTGGCTTCTAACACACAGAGATCTGCCTGCCTCTGCCTCCCGGAGTACTGGGAGTGCACCACCAATACCTGGTTCAAAGCCACATTTTAATAGTTTGGGGGTCATTTTCTTTCAAACCCCCCCCCCCCCGGTAATGCACTGTCACAGAAGTTCTGCTGTCTCTCCTGGAAGAGAAGTTGGGTGGCACAGGCAGTGACTTACCTTCTCCTGACTGTTCAGCTCCTGGTATGGGATGTGGGCAGGCAGGTAGGTGTGCAACAGAGCACAGAGGGCCAGCCCATCACTCCAGCTGCTGCTGAAATTGGTGATATCAATGTTCTGTGGAGAGAGAAAAGCTAGTGTTAACCCCACACTGCACTGTCAAAGACATGAGCCAGCTGAGTACCAGCTTGATTTTTCCATGTTCTGCCACTCAAGTATGTGGTGTCTTCAGCAAGGGTTTAATGTCAAGTCCTGGAGTGTAACCAGGGGCATTGGCAAAGCCTATAAGGAATGCTTTGGGGTCTATGTGACCCCCTTGCTGGACAAGATTTAAACAATACCACAGTTGACTATTTCTCTGACGATAAATCCTCAGTGGAATAAGATCTTTATCCTAAGAAGCTCTTTAAAAAATATGAAAAAGTAATAAAACAAAACAATGTCTGAACTGGGAAACTATAATTTTGGTCATGCTATGACTTGGCCTTTTTATTTTATTTATTTATTTATTTATTTAATTTTTATTTTATGTGCATTGATATTTTGCCTTCATGTTTGTCTGTGTGGGGGGTGTCAGATCCCTGGGACTGGAGTTACAGATAGTTGTTAGCTGTCATGTGGCATGCTTTCAAAGGAGAAAACATCTATAATTCTCATTCCGTTGTGAACCCCACAAGCTACAATGAATGCTGGCCTGACAAGATACACCTGCTGTTGCAATAGTGGCAGAGATGTTATGGGAGTGACCAACAACTTTCTGATTAGCTCTAAAGCCCACACCATGAGATGGAAGCCACTTCTAACACTGTTTGAGGGAGGGAGGGAGCGGGGAGGGAGAGAGAGAGGGAGAGAGAGAGAGGGAGAGAGGGAGAGAGAGAGAGAGAGAGGACTGAGAGAGAGAGGACTGAGAGAGTGAGGGAGAATGAGACAGAGAGAGAGGACTGAGAGAGTGAGGGAGAATGAGACAGAGAGGAGGACTGAGAGAGTGAGGGAGAATGAGACAGAGAGAGAGGACTGAGAGAGAGAGAGGACTGAGAGAGTGAGGGAGAATGAGACAGAGAGAGAGGACTGAGAGAGTGAGGGAGAATGAGACAGAGAGAGGAAGAGGAAAGGGAAGGAGAGAGAGGAGAGAGAGGGAGGGAGAGGAGGGAAAGGCAGAGAGAGATAGAGAAAGAGACAGAGAGGAGAGAGAGGGAGGGAGGGAGAGAGACTAAAGAGAGACGACAGACACAGAGAGAGATGAGACAGAGAGGCAGAGAGAGACAGGAGAGAGAGAGTGGTGAGCTCTTTGCTGGTTGTTTCTTATCAACTTGATACATACCTAAGAGTTATCTGGAAGGAGGAAGCATAGTTGAGACAATGCCTCCATCAGGTTACCTGAAAACAAGTCTGTGTGACTTTTTTTTTTTTTTGATTAATTATTGATGTGAGAGGGCCCAGCTCACTGTGGGTGGTGCAGTCCCTAGGCAGATGGTCCTGGATTCTATAAGAAAGCAGGCTGAGCAAACCACAGGGAGCAAGTCAGTAAGCAGTGTTCCTCCACTGTCTCTGCTCCAGTTCCTGCCCTGACTTCCTTTGATGATGGGCTGTGATGTGGAAGGGTAAGCCAAATAAACCCTTTCCTTCTCCCACCCCTCTCTCCTGTTGCTTTTGGTCAAAGTCTTTACTACAGTGATAGAATCCTAACTTGGAAAAAAAAAATCTCAAAGTTGGGAGGGAGGTAGAGAGGATAGTTGGGATGAGTGGGAGAGGATGGTGAACGTTCAAAATGAATTGTATGAAATTGTATGAAACTCAGAGATTTAATAAATATTGTTAAACACCCGAAACACACACACACACACATACAAAATGTCTTGGCTGGAGGAAAGTAAGCACAAGAGCATTTGGAACAGAGCCAGTATTTTCTACTGTCTTTTAAAAAATTTATTTATTTTCTATGCATTAGTGTTTTGCCTGCATGTGTATATGTGTACCATGTACATGCCCGTTGCCTGTGGAGGCAGGAAGAGGACACATGACCCCTGGAACTACAGTTATGGATGGTTGTGAGCCACCAGGTGGGTGATGAGAATCCAACCCAGGTACTCTGCAAGAGCAACAAGTGCTCTAAACGACTAAGCCATCTCTCCAGTCCACAAAATCAGTGTTTCCAAAGCTTTTGTGGCTACACTCATGTGTGTCTCCACAGACACTTGGGATAGAGTGAGATGACAGAAAGCAGGGCATTCTGCCTGGTCTCTCTGAGGGCCTGGTGTAGGCACAAGGATGCCCCTTTCCACTCCACCTTAGATGTTCCTCTAGCACTTGTCTCTATCTCCTTGGGATCATTACGGGAAATCTGCCTTCATATCATTATGGGAAATCTGCCTTCTGTTTCCTTGGACAACAAGCTACTACATAGCCTCAAGAGTTGGGATAAGTCTGATCCTGAGGATCTAAAAAAAAAAAACAAAACCAAAAACCAAACCAAAACAAAACAAAAAAACCCAGAGGTTAATAATTTACTGTAATACTGTCTGGCCTCAACACAGAAAAAGGGGAAATTAGCCAAAAGACAAAATCTTAAACTCTAATATCATCCTACAGCTGGACCTACTTTGTAAAAATCAAGGGAAGTGATCTAAAGTGCCTTATATAAGGGTCAATCTGGCTGCTGGTAAAATTCCTCCCCTGGAGGCGATAAAACAATGTCCACCCCTCCTCCAAAGATCCCAGTGACAAACTAATGAGGTGCAATGTTTATTATGAGGAACCAATGAGCTAATTAGGCGTACCTACAGAGCAATGTGTAGGGGTTGTGGGCAGGAGCATGGGTGGCCTTAAAGCAGCCACACTGGGAAGTCCGAACCCAGTGGGGACGACAACTCTTCTATGGCCACCTAGATGGAGCCCACCTCACTAAGTCCTTTCCAGTCCTATTACTTCTTGCCCCTCCCTGATGCCACACGCAGTTAAGGCAGAACTGCATACACCTGGTCAGGAGACGTGGCTAGCTACTCCAATGAGGGTCGAATCCTTCCTCTTACAAGGGAGAGCCAGCAGTCAACTAGTCCCGCTGGAAGGATCCTTTGCAACAAGCACAGCTGAGCTCATGGAGGCGGTGGCAGTTTGGCTTAGAGGATAGCTCTGTACAACAGTAACTCTCTCCCAGGATCATTGACACCAAAGAAAGTAACAAAAGAAGAGAACCAAGTCTCACAGGGCACACAGGAGTAAAGCTTCTTGTCACCTGTCCGCTCTTACGTTTACAGCATGCCTCTAAGGAGGATGCTTGGATACTCAGGAACAACTAGAGTCCATGTTCAACCACACAGACTGAGCAGAAAAAACAAAAACCAAAACTATGAAGACCCTTCTCTGGGGGCCCCTGAAAGAGCACTAGGAATCCGGTACACACTGGGCATGTCTATCTGTCTCCTGTATTGATTCTACCTTGTCTTATGGGGACTTCCAAACCCGGTTCTGTCCTTTTTACAGCAGCTCTTGTCTTCCTGCAGCCTTTCTGAATGAACACAATTTTCCCCTTATGCTGGCCCTATTGCTCTAATTTTCCTTAAAAAATTATTTCTAAAACTTCCCAACACAATTGGTTGTCAGCCTAAGAACTTTCAATTGTACAGGAACCTCAGGTTCCACAGGCTCAGAGAAACCTGAAGGACCCATCCCAGATACAAACACCTTACAGGACTAGAGACAGGTACTTAAGGCAGACTGACAGATGAACAAAAGGCAGATGGACTGACAGACCCCTTTCCAAAGACAGACATGGAACTTCTTGTCTTGTTATGTAATTATGTCATGTGTGTTCATATGTGTTTCCACATAATTATCTGCATACTCTCCTATGTTGGGACAACAGGAAATAGGACTCAGTCTGACTCCTGAGTTTCCCAAATAAGTGAACCAATGGTCTCTATTTTTTTTTTTTTTTGAGACAGGGTCTCTTTATGTAGCCTGGTTGTTCTGGAACTCACTGTGTAGACCAGGCTGACCTCCAACTCTCAGAGATGCCATACAAGATGGCACAGAGATGTGTGTAAATGTGACTATTTGGGGGATGTATTAAAAAGCCATACAAGCATATACTTACAAAGTAAGGCATTCACTTTCTTTCTTGAAGCCCATTAAAAGAGTATCTTTGGGTCTATTAAATGTTTTATAAAAATCTTACAGTGCTATTTGTTTATAGAAAACAACTTTTATTGGAATCATAAAAGTTTCATTAGGTTATAAAATTTGATATTGGATACAGATTTTAAATAATGATTTCTTTCCCCAAACTTCTTTAAAAATAATACTACTTTTATTTCATTTGTGTAATAGTCATAGGTAACCAAAAATAATAGGACATAAGAATGTTTCATGTTAGTTGGGATGTCCTGGGTAAAGTACACTGTAAATATATGCTGGACTAATTGTAGTGGATTTCTTAAAATACATTCTTAAAATACACATGCTAAATATGAAGCTTTTACTAAAGCTGTAGGACATGTAAAAATGATAATCATGTCTGACAAATATTTGTTAAATTTCCTTTTGTGGTGGGGACAGTAGTGTTAAAAATTTGGGTAAATTTATACATAACACAATGGCTGAATTATTAAATATTAAGGTGATAATAACATCTGATATTTCTTTTTTAAAGATTTTATTTATTATGTATACAACATTCTGCTTCCATGTATATCTGCACACCAGAAGAGGGCACCAGATCTCATTATAGATGGTTGTGAGCCACCATGTGGTTGCTGGGAATTGAACTCAGGACCTCTGGAAGAGCAGCCAGTGCTCTTAACCTCTGAGCCATCTCTCCAGCCCAACATCTGATATTTCTAAGATGAACTTTTACAGTTATAACATTGAAATTAAAATTCATTGCCTTGCAAGTGGATTTCTGTGAGTTCAAGGCCAGCCTCATCTACAGAGCAAGTTCCAGAACAGCTAGGGCATGGAGAAACCCTGTCTCAAAAAACAAAAAAACAACAGAAGCCGGGCCGTGGTGACACAAACACCTTTAATTCCAGCACTCAGGAGGCAGGCAGAGGCAGAGGGAGAGGCAGAGGCAGAGAGAGAGGCAGAGAGGTAGAGGAGAGGCAGAGAGGCAGAGAGGCAGAGGAGAGGCAGAGAGGCAGAGGAGAGGCAGAGAGGCAGAGAGGCAGAGAGGCAGAGAGGCAGAGGAGAGGCAGAGAGGCAGAGGAGAGGCAGAGAGGCAGAGAGGCAGAGAGAGCAGAGAGGCAGAGAGGCAGAGAGGCAGAGGCAGGCGGATCTCTGTGAGTTCAAGACCAGCTTGGTCTACAAGAGCTAGTTCCAGGACAGCCTCCAAAGCTACAGAGAAACCCTGTCTCAAAAAACCAAAACCCAAACAAAACAACAACCCCCCCCCCACCCAATTCATTGCCTTGGGGCTGGACAGATGCCTCAGCAGTTCAGAGCACAGGCTGCTTTTTTTAGAGGACTGGGTTTGGGTCTCAGCACCCACACAGTGGTTATTTGTGGGTCAGTGACTGGAGTTCCAGATCTGACACCCTCTCTGTCCTCTAAGGATAACAGGAACACATGTGGCACATATACAGAATGGTAAAACATGCATACATGTAAAGTAAAACAAACAAACAAACAAACCTGAAAATCTAACAAAAGGTTGTTTATTCTAAACAAACAACAACAAAAACAACTACTGTCTTTCTACACATATGCTCTCTCTACCTTCAAAAAGGAGGGTTTTTCAAGATTTTTATCTTGTGCAATTTAAACTAGAGGCTTAAATTTTTTTTTAGTCAGGCAGTTGTGGCATGTGCCTTTAATTCCAGCACTAGGGAGGCAGAGACAGGAAGATATCTGAGTTTGAGGCCAGCCTGGTATATAGAGTGAGTTCTAGGACAGGCAGAGCTACACAGAGAAACCTTGTCTGGGGAGGGGGGAGAGTTTTTTTTCTTTTTTTTAAACCAAGCCATTGGTGTCTACCTGGTCTGCTTTAAGCCTTATCAACAATCGAGCTAAGGTCTATGTCTTTAAATTTACTGATTTTCTATTTACATCAAAATTATTTTTAAAATAAATTTACAAAATTTTAAAGTACAGATTTTTGGGTCAGGGATGGTGGTGGCACATCTTTAATCCCAGCACTCAGGAGGCAAAAGCAAGCAAATCTCTGTGGATTTGAGGACAACCTGGTCTACACAGAGAGCTCCAGGTCAGCTAAGGCCACATAGTGAGATCCTGTCTCAAAAAAAAAAAAAAAAAAAGTATAGATTTTGGATTAAGAATTGCTCATGCCTTTATAAAATAGGATCTAACCAACAGTCAAACCTAAAACTGCCAAGATATACAAAATCTTTTAAAGACTCTACCTTTATATATGACTGTTTATACATACCATTTATATGTGCTTATAAGTTGCTATATTTACATGGTACCAACTAGATTATAAGTAAATGGTCATATTGAGTAAAAGAGCCTACTTAGCTCCCAATCCTTTTAGGGCACAGTGCAATTAAAGTTTGACAACAAACAAGTCCCATAAGCAGTCTTAGTTAGGACTGATACTGCTCTGCTCTGCAAGTGGGACAGAGACATCCCTGTTGCTTGGAAGAACTGCACGATGGCTTTGGTTCAGGGAATAAGCCTCACAGGCTCAGACAATTGCCTGCATCTGGGGCTGATCCTCTAGGCTGGTGGTTCCTAATCTTCCTATTTCTGTGACCTTTTAATACAGTCCCTCATGTTACTGGGACCCCCCAATAATAAAATTATTTTGTATCTACTTCATAACTGTAATTTTACTACTATTATGAGTTGTACTGTAAATATCTGTGTTTTGGTATGGTCTTAGGTGACCCCTGTGAAAGGGTTGTTGGACCTCCAAAGGGGTTGTGACCCACAAGTTGAGAGTTGCTGGACTAGGCTCTATTACTCCTCAAAGATGAGGAAGGGGATAATGACTTAGCCCTGTGCATTTGACATTTCTTCCTTCCTTCCTTCCTTCCTTCCTTCCTTCCTTCCTTCCCTCCCTCTCTTTCACTCTTTCTTTCTTTCTCTTTCTTTCTTGACTTAGCCCTGTGCATTTGACATTCCTTCCTTCCTTCCTTCCTTCCTTCCCTCCCTCCCTCTCTCCCTCCCTCCCTCCCTCCCTCTCTTTCTCTTTCTTTCTTTCTTTCTTTCTTTCTTTCTTTCTTTCTTTCTTTCTTTCTTTTTTGAGACAGGGTTTCTCTGGAACTCACTCTGTAGACCAGGCTGGCCTTGAACTCCCAGAGATCCACCTTCTGAGTGCTGGGATTAAAGGTGTGTGCCACCACTGACAGGCTTCATTCAATTTTCTTTAAGTAATGTATTTTTAAAAACATTTTATGTTTTAGCAAGAAAAAGCATGTTAGGCTTTAACTGTTAGGCTTTAGCTAAGTGTTATACAACAGCTAAATTTTATTTATTTATTTATTTATTTGGTTTTTCGAGACAGGGTTTCTCTGTGTAGCTTTGGAGCCTATCCTGGCACTCGCTCTGGAGACCAGGCTGGCCTCGAACTCACAGAGATCCGCCTGCCTCTGCCTCCTGAGTGCTGGGATTAAAGGCACCAACGCCCAGCAGCAACTAAATTTTAAAGAATGATTTGTTCTCCAGTACTGGTGTAATAGGGCCCATCTCGGTTGTCAGGTCAACTGTGTAGTCGTCAAGGCCACTGGAAAGCTGAGCATTTGGATTTCTGATTTCCACATCTCTGAGTTCAGGCTACCCAATGAGTCTGGAAAACACCTGGGCTTTATATTTTCTGAAGAAATATATGTGCTACAAAAGCAGAGGAAAGAAATGGGCTTTGACAGTGCACCCATCTACACACCCAAAGGCTGAGGTACTTAAACCCTGTATATGGACAACAGAGTCCAGGAGGGGAGCTCCAGGAGACACACACAGGCCCGCCTGGGAAAGACAGAGAACAACTGCACTAATTAAATGCCCTTCCTCCTTTTCCTCGCATGCAGTCACATTTTTAAACATTTATTTATTAATGTGTATGTGTTCAAGCACATGCATATATGCACATATGGTATGTTGCATATTTGGAAGTCAGAGAACACCCTGCAGGAGTAACTCCCTTACCATCTGGGTTCCAGGGATCAAACTCAGGCCATCAGGAATGGCCACAGGTGCCTTTACTCATTAAGCCATCTTGCTTGCACAATGTTCTGTGTTAGTCTGAGTCAACTGGGTCTTCAGCCTTATGCTTAAAACTTTTATTTTTTAAAAAAATTAAAATTTTTATTTTATTATTTTGTGTAAATGAGTGTTTTGCCTGCATTTATGTATGTGCACCAAATGCATGCCTGGTGCCTTTGAAGGCCAGTATCAGGCTTTAGATCCTCTGGGCCTGGAGTTACAAATGGTTGCAAGCTGTAATTTGGGTGCTGGGAATTAAATTCAGGTCCTCTGTAAGAGCAACAAGCATTCTTACCACTGAGTCAACTCTCTAGTCCTTACTTAAAGTTTTGTCTTGGTTTTTGTTTTTGTTTTTGTTTTTTTTTTTCGAGACAGCCCTGGCTGTCCTAGAACTGTCCTGGAGACCCAGCTGGCCTCGAACTCATAGAGATCCGCCTGCCTCTGCCTCCCAAGTGCTGGGATTAAAGGCCTGCGCCACCACCACCCAGCCCTACTTAAAGCTTTTGAAACTTTATCTTTCTCTTTTCCAAAGCACCAGAACATTTTATACACACAGGTACCTGAGACCACATCTCCATACCCATCTCATGCACCTGTGACTTGGAGGAAGGAAAGCCAGGCTTTCATTTCAGGAGACTTCTTGTTTATTCTTTATGATGACCCTGGCATCTGAATTAATGGGGACAATCAGGGCAGCACACTGGGAAACTGTCCTTCCACAGGCAGCACAGATACCCATCATGTCATTTCCAACAGAAGCTGCCTTCATACGTGAAGACAAATGCTCAGTGATCAAGATGAGAGCCGCTTAAACCTCAGGCTCCAAAAATGGTGGGATGGCCAGGGTAGTAACACAAATTGAGCCTCTGATGTGCCTGCCACTGAGCACATTCTCCTTTACTCCTCAGAACTGCCATATATAGTAAGTAGTGTCGCACCCATTTCATATACACAAGAGCTGCAGCACAAAGAAATACTGCCAGTGTCAGAGCCAAATCAGAATTCCAGGCCCACGGGACTCTGAAATTCACGTGTTACTCACTATGGACACCACCCTGCAAAATAGCAGTGGGCCAGGGCAAGGGCAGGACGACCTCTACAGGGACTCTGCCTGTGACAACACTGGAAGCAGACCTAGCAGTTTGCTTTACTCGCATGTAGGAGAAAAGAGAACAAATGGTGGGGATGGGAGAGGGTGTAGACTGAGCTTTCATTCTTTCACCCTGTGCGTTAAAGAACTAAGAACCATGGCTGACCAGAATCAAGCCGGTGGGACGGAGTACACTGTAGTGAAGCTGACCTGGCTGAGGAACATGTGAGTCCAAAGTGGCCAGATTCTCTGTCTGTCTGTCCTTCTTTCCTTCCCAAGTTTATACCTACATTTTAATAAACTTGGTACATCTTTCTCATTCCCAAATGCTATCTTTATTTACATGTATTTTATGTTATTTGTCATTCTGTGATGCAAGAAATAGATTGAGACGGTCCATTTTCAATATGAGGTGTGTTTAAGGGTTCATCAGTCACAGAGAAGCAGGAGACCCAGACCCCTTCCTCCCCTGGCTAGTGGCTGCCACTGGATTGTCTCAGAACTCATGAGAGTTGGGAGGCTACAGGTACTCAGCTACACGACTGAGCCCATGATCAGAGAAGGGGGCTGCCTCAAGTCCAAATACTCATTAGACAAGGGCTGTGTTCTAAGCCAATGAGATGGGGAATTTGGGAAGGGGCAAGTTTGGACTATGACAGAAGAGGAAAGGAATTTCTCCAAATCTGGAGACATTAGAAACTAGTGCTGCACCAGTCATTTTTGTCCTTTCTCTTTGATGGCATCCCTTTCTGCAGAATTGTAAACTAAAAGCTTTATTTCCACTAGTCTCTTGAGTTTATTATTTTATTCCTAACAGTGAACAAAAGTCATTGATTTGGATAAAGCACTTACAGTAGGTTCCAGCAAGCACTAATTAAGTCAAAGAGAGACAGTCACTCGGGGGCATCTCAGAAAAATATGGCAGTCTCCTCTGCTTTCTGATCTATGTAAATGTACCCTGAAGTGTTGGATGTCACTCCATGAGTTGTGTTGTTTACACTGGTTCTCTTTCCCTGTTTCTACCTTACACAACCACCAGCCTGCCAGTGGGGCTCGTGTTCTATTTTGTAGAACGGAGGCTGTTCTGAACAAGAATGAATTAGTTCTATAATTACATTTGTTGTAATTGTGTCTTTTGAAAGACAACAATATGAAACTTCATTTTCCTTTATTGGGATAATCTTCAGAAGCATTCTGAGAGGACATCCCAAATTCATCTAAATACTAGGTTAATGAAATCCCCATTAAGAACAGCTCTTGATCTATGACTATGAATGAGCAATACACTAGTACTATAATCTCAGGAAAAAAACGTTAAACAAAATCACCCATCCCCTTGGGAGAGCAGGGTTATAGATGTTTCAGAATAGACTGTGGCCAGCAGACCTGCCTGTTTTCTAGGTTGACTGATTGACTCATTGATTGCACTGAGGATTTAACTCAGAGTTGGGGTAGTCCACTGATAAACTACTTGTGTCTCATGCATGAGTCCCCAGGTTCTGGCCTCAATGTTGTCCCCCCAAGATCCCCCCCAAAAGATAAACCAAACCCTAGACATTTTAATGCAGACATACATCAGTAGCAGGTAGGTACACATGGAAACCATGCAAGGGCTTGTTTTAGAAATTCCAAATCTAGTCAGGAACTCAAATCCCACATCTGGGCCAGGGAATGTTTCTCTTACATGTAAACTGTTCCCCATGTTTAAGACTTTTTATTGTTCTGACACTGGTAGAGATGTAGGCAAAGCAGCTATGGTGTGCATTATTATTTATACCAACTCCAGGATCATCAAACTGTCAAATAAAAACCTCACCCTTTTTATTACCAAGAAAGCCTCAGCCTTCCCTGAATCCTATTTGGAATGATCCTAGCTTCTAGGAGTTTAAGAGAACTAAGAAATTAGGTTTTTGTCAATGGTTTCTTTTGTGTTTGTGTTTTTCTTTTTTTCAGTTCTGGATATTGAACCCAGGACCTTGTGCATGGAAGGCAAGTGCTCTACCACTGAGCCCTGAAATGGTCTCTAATTCCATTTGAGTACTAAGAGTGTGAACAATACATGTCTCAAAGATTGCTTTCTGTGATGACTGCAAAAGTGGCTTCACTACCAATCACTGAGATAGGTTTCTGTGAATGAGGTAGCCCCTGGAATCGTGTGGCACAGTTTGTTCATGCTCATTGTTTTTGTTTTATGTGGATGAAGAGAAATCAACACAGGTGAGCTGATTGCTTTGTCAGATGGCTTCCCTTTGTGTCATACTGGAAAAGCCACAAGGCTTGCATTACTGTCCCCTGTAAGCCCATTTACAGAATGCTACGAGCTGTAGAATCTCAGAGAGGCCTAGGGGACAGAAGATAGGAATAGGTGTCCTCACTGAGAAGGAAGCAAAAGGAACAAAATATCTGGGTGTCTTGTTACATTTCTATTGCTGTGATAAACAACATGGCCAAGGCAACTTATAAAAGAAAGCATTTAATTGGGTTTATGGTTTCAGAGGGTTAGAGTCCTTGATGGGAGACAAGGAACAGCTGAGAGCTCACATCTTGATTCACGACCACCTAGCAATGGCAACTGCTCTTTTGAAAGACTGGCCCCAGTAACAAGGTCACATCTCCTAATCCTTCCCCAGAAGTTCTACCAACTGGGGACTGAGCATTTACTCATGAGCCTATGAGGGACATTCTCATTCAAATTACCACACTAGGCTTCCTAAGGTTAGCCCAGGTTTACTTTTGGAGATATGAGCTATATAGTTCTGGCTAGCATGGAACTTCCTATGTCTATCAGGCTAGCTTAGAACTCTTAGAGATCCACCTGCCTCTACTTCCCAATTGCTTTTTTGTTTTGTTTTTTTGACACAGGGATTCTCTGTTGCCTTGACTATCCTGAAACTCTCACTCTGTAGACCAAGCTGGCCTTGGACACATAGAGGTATCTGCCTACCTCTACCTGCCTGAGGGATGGGATTAAAGCCACCATCTGGCTTCCAAATGCTTTTTTATGAAAGGAAATCTCAGATGTAAGAGTTAACATTTCAAGCACCTCTAAAGTAGGCTACTTTTCTAGAGATTCTTTGTAAAAACAAAGTTATAAGGTATGGAAAATTTCTCAGCAAAACAAAAAAAATGTGAGAAAAATGAACACACTGACTATACACAAGAAGCTAAGGCCCTAACTTTGTTGAACATCCAAGGCTGCCCCTGGAGTAGCTGAATATGGTTCCGGAGGGGTGATGGAGTGGGACAGAAGAAAAGCAAACCCTACCACTTAGACCATTTGCTCCAACAAGATTCATCTTACTTGCTTTGTGTTGCCTAGAAACACCAACATCTGGTGGAAACATTAGCCACAGGGGAAAGAAACTGCAGAACATGATTGAAATGTGCCCTGAGCTCAATCCCACTGAGGACACAGCTGGGTTTGGCAATGACCTTTTCTCCACTACTCCATCTTCTCTGAAGAGCTCAAAGCTCCTGCCCTTGATATGTGACGTTAAGGGCTGAAGCTGAAAAACGGACCAAAAGAAATGAGCAAACCTTCTGTGGAGAAGACAGAAAACAGATTAGAATACACTGTATGTTCATTCTCAGGAGCCAGCTGTCTTAGGCCTGGTGATCTAAATGTCCTCACTCTTGGGATGTCTCAGGGAGACAGAGCTTCACTGTCACAACCCTGCTATTGGACTGAGGCATTTTATTTTGGGGTTTGTAAAACTAACACTTTATAGATGTAGAGGATAAAAGTTGTCCATTCCTCCCTGAGGAATATAATATATGACATATGACATATGATATATGATATATAATATCAGCATAGGGAGACCAAACCTACTTTGAAGATGAAGTAAGACAACAGTATAAGCACAAATAGCTGGGCTCCTGTGAAACAGAAGCAAATATGGCCTACACCCCTTGTCCTGCACGTGTGTCAGCAAGCTAGTCCTTGCCTTGGAGAAACATGTGTGTCTGTTGAACTCTAGCTTCTCTGCTCCAGTCTTGGGTCATCTGGAGAACCTGCCCTGCACATCTATGACATAGCCCTTCACCATGGACTTATGGACACCTAGACGCCGTCTCTCTGCATGGCTCCCTCCTTTTGACTGGTCCCGCACACACAACAGCTGCCCTGTTGCCCCCTCTGGCTGTAGTTTCTTCCACCACTATGTTTTGTTTGGCTCCCATGCCAGCTCTCGATGCTACAGTGTGGAAACTGTCCAGGCAGACTCTTGTTTAGCAACAAGCTGTCAGTGGATAAATCAAAAAAACAAACCTAACAAAATTTCAATGTATTATGAGAAAAACATAAGCTTTAAAATCTTGGGGAACTAAGGCACTGAAAGCACAAAATTGAAACATGTAAAAAGACTGAAAAGTTAACTATATAATTAAGTTTCTGTATGACAAAAATTAAGAACAGTGTATGCAGCAAATGACTAATAACTAGAATGTCTTAATAAGTGATAGGTCAAGTGAAAATTGGCAGCATGAGCCAGTGAAACACCAAAGAGACAATCTGTCTTAAACACAGAAAGTGATGTTCAGTCTCACGAGGGATGAAGATGCATAGTTACAGAATCTGAAACCGGCAGTTCGGAAGCCTAGTCACTCTCCTTGGATCTAGAGTGGCCTTAAGTAATGGGATTGCATATGCAGGAACTGACTCCCGGGACTTTCCAGGCAGGTCATACAAAATCTTACCATTTCTACCCAACACACATGGAAAACTCTGGGCCTCCAAGGTATGGGGAAACCTATGGAGGAGCTCAGCACAGACTAACTGACCTAGCCTCTGGCCATGGGAAGTTCCAGACATTGTGGAGCAAAGAAATCAAGTCTAAATTGTGGATTTGTTGGGAAAAAAATATCAATACTGTTGTTTTTCTATCCATGAACTTTTAGGTGGTTTGCTATTTAGCAACAGATGACTAGAACACTTTTTTACCATGCTCCCTTGGTACCTGCTACAACTTAGAATCATCTGGAAAGAGGATCCCAGGAAGAAATTATCTGCAAGGCGTTGGCTTGTGGGCCTGTCCGTGGGAAGGTCTAGCCCACATGGCTGGCATGTAGGCAGGGGTTCCTGAGCTGTGTAACAGTATTGGAATCACGTGGAGTGTAGGCAAGATTACAAGTGGGCGTGCAGACATATATCTTCTCTGCTCTTAGCTGTGATTATGACCACATTTCCAGGGTTTCTCTGTGGCTTTGGGGGCTGTCCTGGAACTAGCTCTTGGAGACCAGGCTGGTCTTGAACTCACAGAGATCTGCCTGCCTCTGCCTCCCGAGTCCTGGGACTAAAGGCATGTGCCACCACCACTGGACTCAGTTACCTTATTTTAACTAACTTTACTCTTCTTTAGTTACTTTTTCTAAAAATCACATTGTTATCTGTCAGCTGTACTGGTATTCACTTTCCAGGTTCAGTTATGGCTGAGCATCCCAGAACTCCTCAGTTCCTTCTAGCTGAGGTTTATCTACATTCACTAATTCACCCAAGGGATGGAAAAGAAACCATCTTTACTAATGATTCAACTCTCTAGGTGGGAAGTATTAATTGGTCAGTTTTAACAGTGACATAATACTGGAGAAAACAAGGAAGAAAGGTTCATTTGGGTTCATGACCACAGCCTACCATTTATGCCTACGGCAAGGTTACAGCAGAGGGAAAGCTACTCACTTCTTGGAAGTCAGGGTGAAAAGGAGAGTCAAAGGTAAGAATAAGATATACTCTTCAAAGTCCCACCCCCATGACTGACTCCTACCACTAGGCCCTGCCTCCTAAAACCCATTTAGCTATGAGCTTGACCATACATCCATAATTCAATCACTACTTAATAGCACCACCAGCTGGGCCCAAGCCATTGGGGATACTTTATATTCAAACCACACAGGGTGGAATCTGCCTGTGGCTATTGTATCCGTAGCTATAACCAGCTTCTTTGTGAATAAAGTGCTGAGGGACATTCAAGCATAATGAAACACAGCCCCTATCCTTTATAGCACACCAGATGTGAAGCAGTAGGCAGGACAAGACATATTGGAGTCTGGAAAGTAGAGGGGAAAAGATGTGGCTGCCCTCAAAGAATGAGCAAGTCACTGCCAGGGTTCCCTACACAGTTCTGGGAACCCAGGAGACAAAAGTCTAGGCTTGCTCTTTCTTTCCTTTATTACCTAAATGAGGGGAAAAACAACTCAGATTGTGACCTCTTTCCTTTGTCATAAAAGCAGTGGTGTGACTATGACTCCAGGAAGATGACTCACCATTTCTGGCCTTCAGTGTCCCGTCTCTTCCCAAGTGACTGGGTTGTATCGGTGGTTTTGCAATGGCTAGCTACGGAAACTATTCCTCCAACTAACACTGCTGCAGAGGCTTTGCAAAGGTAGGGTTTGAAAGTCATACAGTTCAGTCTTTTTTGCTTCCATCCACACTGACCAATACAATAGTCATTAATTAATTGAAATTATCACATAAAATTTTCATTCCTCAGCCCCATTGGCCACTTTTGAAGTTCTCAACAGTCTCATCTTGCCTGTGGCTTCTTATCAGGCATTCTACCACAGTAACAAGAAAAACAACACAATATGGAACCCAGAGGATTGTAATCAAGATTAAGTGTACTTGCCACAGGTAAAGCACTCAGAACAGCATCCATCACATGACAAACAGCTGACATCCTCTCTTCTTCCATCACCAGTGTGCATTTCATTCTCTTCTACTAGCACAAGAAGGCCCACTAAGAATGCTCAAACTGCTTCTGCTGCGGCCAGGCTTTGCTATAAGCACTGTTGTAATAACTATCCTGACATACACATTGCTACATATGTGGAATAAATTTGATGGGTTCTGCTAAATTACTCTCAAAAGTTCTTCTACCTTATACTCATCCTTCAACAACACAGAGACCACTTGTCTCTGTTATGCAGCATATGTCCTGAGACTGGCCTAAGGCTCAGCCCATACGTGTCAACTGTTCATCTTCTTCATACATCCACTACCCCATCATAATCCAGACATCATCTTTCTCGAGGGTTAATTCACAATGATGATACCACAGCCTTCCAGAATTAAAACTCCAGTGGAGCAATGACCTGCTACCATGGCCTTAAAAACTCTTAAGGACCTAAGATCCAAATGAATTAGACCCACACTTCTGGCTTGTGTGGGAAGACAACTGTGTAGAAAACAAAATAATTTGTTCCATATTGTGATACTCCAGCACTTCAACTTGGATACTTTTTTCCCCATTTACACTAAGTATGTGTGCATTCATAAACGTGCACACGCGTGCGTGAATGATGTGGAGGTCGGAAGACTTCTTCCAGGAGTCAGTTCTCTCCTTTCACCATGAGGATCCCAGGGCCTGAACTTGGGTTATCAAGAATCTTTACTGCTGAGTCATTACACTAACCCTTGAGTATTTTTAGTAAGAGAAAAAAGTATTTTAAAGCAAACTGTTTGTGATGATCAGTTTTAACCTTCAACTTGACACAATTTGGAATCACCTGCAAAGACAGTCTCAATGAGGAACCATCTGGACTGTGTTGGCCTGTAGGAAGGCCTATGGGAAACTTGTGATTGGGTTCATTAAAGTAGAAAGCCCACCCCGAATGTGGGTAGCACCATTTCACAGGCTGGGCCTTGGACAGGGTGGAGAGGAGACCTAGCTGAGCACAAGCACACATGCATGTTTTCATAGCTCTCCACTCTCGACTGTGGATTTGATATGAGTAGCTTCAAGTTCCTGCCACCCTGACTTCACCTCTAAAGATGGCCTTTAACTTGGACTTAGCTAAAATAAACCCCTCTCCCCTAAGTTGCTTTCATCAATGTATTTTATCACAACAGAAATAACACTAATACACAGCCATTCTAGATTTCTGGGTGTGCTTACTAAGAAAATAGTAACAGATGAAGAGTTTTAAGAAATTTGATTGCAGCCAGGTGGTAGTGGCACATGCCTTTACTTCCAGAACTTGAGTTCAAGGCCAGCCTGGTTTACAGATTGAGTTCCAGGACAGCCAAAGCTACACAGAGAAATCCTGTCTTGAAACAAACAAACAAACAAACAAAAAAAGACAAATTCAATCCCAAGACCAAGTTCAACTTATACTAACAGAAAATCCTCAACCAAACTTTATGTTATTAACCTTAGGGAGATAAAATTAAGCCTCTGAAATCACAAGCCTCTGTGGCTAGACATTTTTTTTTTCCTTCCCCAAACAATCACTTCATGAGTAAGAAAATGGAAAAATAATATTCAATGCAGATTCATTTGGGGCTATTACCATCTAAGCAGATACATATGCCTCCTGGAAATGGAGAGGGAACAGTGAAAGGATCAAGGCCTTTTTTCTCACTTTTTTCTCTTTGGTAATGTCATGCTACATTGCAGCGGCCCGCATACTTGACCCACAGTGGCACTAAGGCCAGGTCAAATGGCCCATGGGAAGAACAAAAGTGAAGGTACTTTAAATCAACTTTAATTCCTAGTAGGAGACTGTAGTTTTGACAATGTTTTCTTTGACTTCTAAAATATTTCTGTATATGGCCTGTTTTGCTTGCATGTCTGTCTGTGCAACATGTGTGGACAGTGCCCAGGGAAACCAGAAGAGAGTGTTAGATCCTCTCAGACTAGAGTTACAGGTGGATGTCAGTTGTCACGTAGGTGCTGGGAATTGAACCTGGGTCTTCTGGAAGAAAAGCAAGTGCCTCTGAGCTATTTCTCTACTCAACACTTTTGTTTAAAATACTTTTTTCTCTTCTTGAGCCTGGCATTATGTCCAAACTTTTCCATACATGAAGACAAATTCACCAGCAATTCAAGTTTTGTTTTTTGTTTTGCCTTTTTTGAGATAAGGTATGACTTAGCCCAGGCTAGCTTAGAAACTACCTTTGTAGCTGAGAATGACCTTGAACTCTTTCTTTTTGTTTATTTATTTATTTTTTTGAGACAGGGTTTCTCCGAAAGTACAGCTTTGGAGCCTGTACTGGAACTAGCTCTTGTAGACCAGGCTGGTCTTGAACTCACAGAGATCCTCCTGCCTTTGCCTTGAGAGTGCCCACTGCCCGACTGATCTTGAAATCTTGACAGGCTTCTGCCTCCCAAGTGGTAGGATTACAGGGGTAAGTCACCATCCTCAGCAACATCATCTATCTATCTATCTATCTATCTATCTATCTATCTATCTATCTATCTATCTTTGAAGACAGGGTTTCACTAAGTTCTGACTGTCCTGGAACTCACTATACAGAGATCTGCCTGCTTCTGCCTCCCAAATTCTGGAATTAAACACCACCACACTGCCATTTAAACTTAATTTTTAACTCTTATACCTACTTATGTGATGCCTATCATAGGGTGTTGATATATTCTGTGTGCTCAGATCCTAAAAAGCACACCTACCTTCTCAAGTGGCTATCTTTTCTGTGAGGTAAACATATTAAAAATTCTTTCTTCTCTCTGAAACATATAGTGATACTGCCCACCACGAGGCCTTCAGCAGACTGAGCTAAGCTAATGCTGGTGCTATGCTCTGTTCCTCTAGACGTAAATGAACTGCTTCTGTGTGTGGTGTCTGTGTGAATGTGTGTACACGTGTGTGTGTGTGTGTGTGTGTGTGTGTGTGTGTGTGTGTGTGTGTGTGTGTGTGTGTGTGTGTGTGTGTGTGTGTGTTTGTGTGTGTGTGTGTGTGTGTGTGTGTGTAAGCCAAAGGTTGACCTTGGATGTCTTTTTCAGTCATGTTTTATCATTATTTTTTAAATTTTATTTATTTGTATGTAAGAGGGAGGGAGAGAGAGAGAGAGAGAGAGAGAGAGAGAGAGAGAGAGAGAGAGAGAAATTGAGACAGAGACAGAGAGTGAGTATATTCAGACATGTATGAACCATGACATGGAGGTGGGGGCCAGTGGAAAACTCTGGGTACTCAGTTCACTCCTGCCACCTTGGGGGACCCTAAAGCTGTCAAGCCTTTGCCAACTGTCTCTACCCCCTGGAACATCCTGACTGCCCATTCACCTTATTTTTAAGACAATGTCTCTCACTGCACTTAGAGCTCACCGATTTAGGTAGGTAGGAAAGCAGGCTGGTGAGCTCCAGAGACTCTCCTGTCTTGGTACCCCCCGCAATACATACCTCCTTGCTTTTCTTTATAAAGTGCTCAGCCTAGGTATAGCAACAGGGAATGGACTAATGGACCTGGGGAGAAATGCCTGCTGACCTGTACATAGACCTCTAATTCATCTTCCCTGGAAAGTATCTTTGGCAAGAGCCTAGGCTTTGCTTGCAGTTCTGGTTTCTGACTACAACAGAGACAGCTGAAATAATAAAGAGACAAAAAACCTTTAGGCTGTGAATATATGTTTCTCTTATTGGTTGATGAATAAGCTGTTTTGGCTAATAGACAGGCAGGATTTAGCCAGGTGGGAAATCCAAACACACAGAGAGAAAGGTAGTAGGTGGAGTCGAGGAGGTGCCATGTAGCTGCTGAGGAAGCAAGAGACCTGGGCATCACTGGTAAGTCAAGACCACGTGGAGATACACATAACCCATAGAAATGGGTTAATAATTAAGAAAGAGCTAGCCAATAAGAAGCCTGAGCCATCAGCCCAATAGTTTATAATTAATATAAGCCTCTGTATGTTTATTTGGGATTAAATGGCTGTGGGACCTGGTGGGACAGAAACTTCTGTCTACAAATAAATACACATGTAAGTAAGTAAATGAGAGAGAGATTTGAGACACCATTTCTCATCAATGCACTGGTTCCACAGATCTACACACAAAACAAAATGAAAAAAGCAACTGTTTGATTAAGAAATACCTGGTTAAAAAAAAAAAAAAGACCTGTTTATTCCACTCAAATTTGACAAAAAATGAACATCAGCTTTAAACTTCAAAATACCCCACCGGCTACCTCAGTTTCTCAGGCAGGGTTGCTTAGACATTTCCCCCCTCCCAGCTTACACACTTCACCACATACTATTGGGCCAGTGGGAATCAAGAAAAAGGAAACCGGTAAGAATACTAAAAAACAGATTAAGATAGCAAAAATTATATAAGATATATTAATAGCCACAAAATTATGAGTGAGCTAAGCTTCTCTACTAGAGGAATTTTCAGGTTAGCTGTCAACCTAAAATAACTTCAGGAAAAATACCAAAAACAAGTGACCAAGACCAGGTGAAAATAAGAAGTGCCAAGGTATCATATAGATGAGAATATTAATTTGGTGTTGTAAACACCTATGTCAGAAGTACTAACTAAAATAAGAGATAAATCCACGCGTAAGATAAACAATCTGGGAATCTTTAAATGTCACTAAAAGTATCTACGGCAAAAACTCTAGAAGTTTAAGATTTTGAAAAAAATTCACAATCAGAGTAAAAGACCTTGCCACACCTTCCTCGGAACCAATAGATCAATGGGCTATACCATGACACTGTCGGTCAGACTCACTCCTCAGAGATGTTCAGGGACCATGGAAGGGTGGGACGGGGGAGGGCAGGCACTTCCTATACATGTGAGGACAGGTGGGGTATGTCAGGGATCTGAATCTGTGATATTTCCCTGGATGAAAAGGATATTTAGTACCAAGTAAACTTTAAGTCTGCAATTTTAGAGAATACCAAAACTGTCTGGAACCTTCAAATGAAGTTTCCCAATTGCTGCCAGAAAAGGGAAAAACAAAGTAAAACAAAACACCAAAGGGGTTTTCTGGCTGGAGATAGCTCAGTGGACACTGTCACACAAATGTGAAGACCCAAGTTTGAATTTCCAGAGCCTATTTAATACTAGGCACTGCAGTGTGCAACTGCAATCCCAGGGTGAAATGGGAGGAGGAGACAGGGAACTCCCTGAAAGCCTGAGAGCCAGCTGGCCTGGTTTACACAATGAACAAAAGTGATATGCTATGTAGGGAGGAATGGCAGAATATATTGCAGTGTGTAGCTTATCTGCAAAGCACCTCTTTATTCTTTGGCAGAAGGTCTCATGTATCCCAGGCTTATGTAGCTGAGGGTGACCTTGACTTTCTTGATCCTCCTGCTTCTGCTTCCTGAGTGCTGACATTACAGGCTATGTCACCATGCCTGGTTTATGCAGTACTGGAGATCAAGCCCAGGACTTTGTGCACACTAGTCAAGCCTTTGACCAATGAGCTGCACCCTCCAGCCCACAAATTAAATTCCTATCATCTCGCTTTGTTATGTTGACATGAGGTCTGGGGTAGCCCATGCCAGCCTTGCACTAACTATGACCTGAGGTTGGCCTTGATCTGATACTGCTGTCTCCACCTCCCAAGTGCTCAGACTCCAGGCCTGTACCACCAGACCCTGTTCATTTCTATCATCTTAATGTGACCTCTATACAACTGTGAGTGGATGAGATGATAGTGGAGTGGTGAAAGAGAGATCAGTTCTCATCTCTCACAGGAAGAGATCAAGATACAACTAACATAGAAACCCAGCCTTGAGCATGCTACATGGCGAGGTAAAGGTGAACCCCACAGAGCCAACGGGTGGGCACACAGTGCTCCAGTCTGGGAGTGGCAAAGTGGCTCTGAGGGCAGTCCAGATGCTTGTTCCTGTGGCTTCTTCAGGCCTTACTACAGGTAGACGTAAAAGTAGAAAGTACACCACACAGATCTCTTACAAATTTTGAAGAAAAAAGATGGCCAGATGAATTTTTCTAACCTGCCAAGCAACTGTATCAGTGTCTCACTGAAGCAATATATAAAGGACTACAAACCCAGGAAAGACGATCACTTCTACTAGAAAAGAAACAATGTCACTTTCTCAGTCTGCACAGATCTAGTGAGTTCAACCAGATAAGCCGGAAGATGCAGACAGAAGGGTGATGGGAATGGCTGTACAGACTAGCAACAAGAAAACATGTACCAAAACAGAAAGGACAGCATACTCTTTGGAAAGCAAGTTTCCCAGGAACTTAGTTTACTAGAACTTAGGATGATTTCAGATTTAGTACAACCATAACAATGGCTCACAAATGATAAACACCATCATAACACTTCAAAAAGGATTTTGGTCTTTTTTTTGAGACCAGTTTTCACCATGTAGCCCTGGATGACTTCAAACTCAGCAATTCTCTTGTTTGAACCTCTTGAGTGCCAGGATTACAGGCATGCACCTGGCTATCATGGCTTCTTTTTTTATTATTATTTATTTTATTAGTTCAAATTAGGAACAAGTTTGCTTCAGATGTCAATCCCTTCTCCCTCTCCCTCCCCTCCCCCCAACATCCCACCTGCTCCTAGCCATCCCCCCTCCACTCCCCAGGCAGGGTAAGGCCCTCAAAAGGGGCCGCCCAAAGTCTACCACATCATTCTGGGCCAGGCCTAGGCCCTTCCCCAGCTATCATGGCTTCTTAATAAATCAAATGCACCATTAAAATTAGTCTCAAGGGTCTGGAAAGGTGGCTCAATGGTTAAGAGCACTTGTGGCTCTTCTAGAGGACCCAGGTTCGATGCCCAATACCCTCATAGCATTTTACAAACATCTATAACTCCAGTTTCAGGGGATCCAATGCCTTCTTCTGGTCTCAGTGGGTACCAGGTATGCATGTGTTACACAGACATGCAAACCATCGTGCACATAAAATAAAAATAAATTTAAAAAACAGAACCACCACCAAGCTATATTCATGGTAGTTAGTGTCTATCACTACTATCTAATTACAGAACATTTTTTTTTTTTTTTTACCCCAATAGGATTCTCTGTACCTCTTAAACACTACTTCCAACTTTTCCCCTCCCCGCAAGGTCCTGGTAACCACTAATGCTGTTTGGTGATTTTTCCTATTCTAGACCTTTCATGTAAACACAATCTTGTAAAATGTGGGTTTTTTGTTTGTTTGTTTGTTTTTATTCACCTTGAATTGACCTGGCATAATGTCTTCAAGGCATGATCATGCTATGGCCTGTGTTGGTGCTTCCCTCCTCAATTTATCCAAACACAGTGATCACCAGGACGACTCAGGCTTCAAGAGAGTCCCAATCACTCACAATTACTTCTAGTTACAGGGTTGTTTTTATTTTTTATTTTATTTTTATTTTTTGAGACAAGAGCTTCACTGCCTGGTTCATGCTGGCCTGGAACTCTCAATCCTCCTTCCTTAGCTTCCCAAGTGCTGGGATTATAGGCATGTACCATCACACCTGGCTCCTATTCACAGATATATGGTGCTGAAAGGCTACAAAGCAGAATAAGCAGTGGAGAAAAAAATGGCTGATGGGCCAAAGTCCAGAGAAAGGCAGGCTTGCCCAGAGGACAGACTTAAGCCTTCAGCAATGCGCCGTGAATGTTGTCAGTCAGGGAACCTCACAAATAGTGCCATGCCCAGGGTTTTTCTGGGCCTGGTCATACAGGATCCTTTGCATAGCACAGGCTACACTGCAGGAAAGGAAGGAAGAAAAGGACATATTCAACATGAACCAGTATTTGTAAGAGCAGGCACAGCGAGTTACTCTTATCCATTAGGGTGAGAGGGGGCTCTCCTGAAACCCAATCTCCCCAGTGCCAGCCCAAGGCTAGTCTTATACGACTTCTTTATGGAGATCTGTCCTGGGATTGCTATGGCCACTCATTTCTACAGTGACAGACTATGGCTGCCAACCAACCCCATGTCATACCATATTTTAGAATAATTTCCAGTTCTCTCCCAGGGAAGGTACTGATGGGTGAAGGGTGTCATTACTACTTTTCTGGGATTCACATAGATGAGGGGATATGGCCTCCCCACTTGATTCAAAAACTACAGGACAAAGCTTTTGTCTCACAGTTTTGTTCTGAATGCAGTTTTTAATGCCTGGAAGTCTTACCTCTGTGACATGTACATACTAGTGGGAAAGCGAGAGGGGGCTCCAAGGCAAACCAGCTAAAAGGATGGACACTGGAAGAAAGTGAGTATCACAAGTTGGGGAAATTATTAAAGTTTTTTTTTTTTAACCTTTATTTTCCAACATATTCTACTGCTGCTTCAGTTTTTAAGATTAAGACCTGGGCCATTTTACATGTCTTCACAACTCACTGTGTCACAGACCACAGAGGATGGTTGAAAACAGTTCTCTGGCAAAGACCATGATAACTGTCACTTTCCATTGGGAATTTATCTTTTTTAAGTTTTATTTTTATTTATATTTATGTATGTGAGGAGGTGTGTGTGTTGGGGGTGCTAAAGAGGCCAGAACAGGGTGCTGGATACTTAGAGCTAGATTATAGGTAGTTGTGAGCTGCCTAAAGTGGGTGCTAGAAACCAAATTTGGGTCCCGTATAAAATCAGTCAGTACTCTTAAACACTAAGCCATCTCTGCAGCCCCCATGGGAATCTATATTTGTAATGAAGTCAAGAAAAGAGTCTCTCAGAAGACAATAAATAAATCAGAACATTTTACATTCTTTGAATTGTAGTCCTCAAGAGACCTGTCTCAAAAAAGAACACATACACAGAGCTCAAAATGGCCTGATATTTCCTAGGCTGCTTGCTACAGGATTAACATGCTGCACTGCTTGTCTGTGGGAACTCTGAGATGTAATAACAGAAGTTGACTGCAATGTGGGTGTTCTGTCCAGATTAAAAACCGGATGTCTCCAGACTGACCTTTTTTTCTCCAAAGGAAAAGATGAAGGTCTTAGTTAATAAGTCCAAACATAGCTCAAACTGTCCGTCTGTATGTCTGTCATCTGTCTGTCTCTCAATGACTGCGCAAGCATTTTCTGCTTCTTGAATTCCCATTAATACAAAACAAGAAACAGAATGGATTCAGATAAAATTTCAAGCAAATCCAAGACATCTGAAGCCTTGTTCCTTGCTGTCTGAAATGCAAGACCCAAACAGAATTTGAACAACAGCTCTTTCATGGCTTTATCTAAGTCAAGGGTCAGCACACTTCTGTAGAGGCCCAGGTTGGAAACAACTGTGGTTGAGCAGGTTGTCTAGCTAAAAGGTCTCTGTTGTGCCACATGACTCCAATGTGTGCTTTAGAGGATGAACCTGAGAATCTCCCTTACAAAAACATGCAGTTGGCTAGAGTTGGCCCATTCATCTGAGACAAGATTTCTCTCGGGTTCATCAATGTCTGTCTGATGTTATTATGGTTTAAGATGATAAGAATTTTGATGACAAAGAGTTCACTGTCTTTCTAAAATTAAGGATTATGAGAAAATGAGCAAACTGAGTTACTCACAGTTATGTATAAATCAGAGGAAAGTCTTTTTATGAAACATGCTTTACCAATACTTTCATATCTACATATTATTTATTTATTTGAGACAGGGTTTCACTATGTATCTCTGGCTGGCTTGGAACTCACTGTGTAGACCAGGCTGGTCTCAAACTCACCCTCTGCCTCCCAAGTGCTGGGATTAAAGGTGTGGGTCACTAAGCCCAGTATATATTAATTTTAAAAGGTACGGTTTAAAAGGAAATTATTAGCTTGTTACCTGCCTCATAGATTTTCAGTAGGAGAGCAGAGGTGTGAATGGACCCAACTCAAAAAAATTCAAAAGTGAATTCTGAATGCTGTATTCCAGAAAAATGTGCTTCCAATTGCTTTCTGCTTTTAAGTTTTTTTTTTCTTTCCAGAAAAGATCTAGTTTAATTATTGACTATAATGCATTTTTATGGCCTTTCCCCCAGACTTCCCACCCCCTGTAGGGGGCCGTTTCCTGCATTGCTCCATTACAATAATGGTGCCTAAAGACACCAAGATGTAAATTACTTCACAGGCGCTGGGTAATCTCCATTCCTTTGATCTCTGCCTATCCCGTGGCTCATTTGGCCTGAGGAGCTGAAGCCATTCATAGGGTAACACGTCCCAGGCGGCTGGCCAGCCTTTATTAGGGATGGGTTTTCTTAGTTCAGTGTCTCCGCTCTGGTAAGCTTATGCTCTTTCCAACTCTCAAGATGCATTAAAGCTTGTCTGCAGAAGGATCCGAGTGTCTTGCGTGTATTTCTTGCCGGCGAGAAAATACAGCGCGCGCGGGACATATGGTGCCGAAACCCGGGATCATGTGAACATCTCTGGCACCGCGGAGACCCCTCTAACGGGGCGGATTCAGAACTGCAGGGTGGTAAATTCGGAGAGGTATGTTTTTTCTGGACTTTGACTTGGGAATGTTGCTATTGTGGGAGGTTAATATAGAGGCTTCTATGCTTTTACTAGGAGCTATTTTGACTTTTCTCACTGTTGTAGCAATCTTAAAGAAGTCCAGAATTACATATCAGAAACCGAATGTGGTGAGAGATGGGGCGCGCCTAACAATAAAATATAAGGAAAAAGGACCTCCCGGGATGTCTAGTGACAAGGGAGTGAATAATTTGTTAAGAGAAACAACAACAAATAAGAAAAAAGGACCTCCCGGGATGTCTACTGACAAGGGAGTGAATAATTTGTTGAATGATTCTGTAAATAAGTTTAAAGCTTTAAATCTTGATAGCTCTGATGACTCTAAAAGCTCAAGAGATAAAGTTTTAGAGGAAACAGCTCAGCTAGATGACTCAAAACCTAGCCTCTGCCCTACAATGAAACTAGAGGCCTTGGAGCTGAGCAGCTCAGACTCTGAGATTTTAGACTCTAGCAAGGAAGCAGAGCTAGAGGAGGAGGCAGCACGATACCACCCCGATAGATATCGGCTGCCAAAAGTGAAAGCAAATATGAGGCCATCGCCTGTTAATTCAGCGGGTGTACTTCTATCAGCACCCCCATTATTTGGTACCGACTCCTTCTTACCATCAGAGGAGCGGAAAAAATTACAAATGGCTTTCCCAGTCTTTGATAGGGGAAAAGGCCATGCCTGCTATTCAACACTTCTTAAAGGCCTGGAATGCCTGGGGCTTTAAAGCCTCATAAACATTGACGCTCAGGCCAAGCGTCTCACCTCAAAACCTAAAAGGCCAAAAGGAAATGGTAAAATGGAAAGATATCTTAACTGATCTTTGGAGAGGCCCGGATCCTATTCTCATAAGATCCAGGGGAGCGATATTGTGTTTTTCCACAGGATGAAGAGAATCCCCTGTGGATCCCAGAAAGACTCAACCCGAAGAGCCCCTTCGGACCTTCAAAAGTCGAAACTCCACCCTCTCCCCGGGAGTTGAGAGCCGCTATTGTTATCCAGATTAACTCCTGTCCTTGGCGGAGAGATTGTATCGCTAAAGGGGTGGGGGTGGGATTGTTTGATGCAGCCGTTTGCGGATTGATGTTACTTCTCTGGCTGGCATGTAAGCTCGAGGGCTCAAACCAAGAGAGATCGCCCAAGCGCTTCCACTGATATTTGGCTAACAATGCTTAAGCAATAGGCCGCCGGCCAGACAGCTCTTGCACACCCGGAGCCTAGGCTCATTGCACAGGGTAGAGTGTCTGGTTTGAGCAGCCCAATGAGGGATGCTGAGCAAAGGCATTGCACAGAGTTGCCTAATATGCAGGCTTCTCTGAGAGGTACGTTGACCTGCATAAGGGTTACCTGCCCGAGGCTCCCTTTCCCAGAAAAACGGCAGAGGACAGGTCGAGAGTACTTCGGGTCAAGCTAACAGCCTGATGGCGACTCTCGTACACAGTCTTAATGTTTGATTTTGGGAAGGTTCAACCTCTGCCTCTATCCCTCAACATATGGGTGACCTATTTGCTTGTAAAAATATAAAGCCTTTTCATTAATTAATAAAAAAAGGGGGATATGTAGGGGGCCGTTTCCTGCATTGCTCCATTACAATAATGGTGCCTAAAGACACCAAGATGTAAATTACTTCACAGGCGCTGGGTAATCTCCATTCCTTTGATCTCTGCCTATCCCGTGGCTCATTTGGCCTGAGGAGCTGAAGCCATTCATAGGGTAACACGTCCCAGGCGGCTGGCCAGCCTTTATTAGGGATGGGTTTTCTTAGTTCAGTGTCTCCGCTCTGGTAAGCTTATGCTCTTTCCAACTCTCAAGATGCATTAAAGCTTGTCTGCAGAAGGATCCGAGTGTCTTGCGTGTATTTCTTGCCGGCGAGAAAATACAGCGCGCGCGGGACATATGGTGCCGAAACCCGGGATCATGTGAACATCTCTGGCACCGCGGAGACCCCTCTAACGGGGCGGATTCAGAACTGCAGGGTGGTAAATTCGGAGAGGTATGTTTTTTCTGGACTTTGGCTTGGGAATGTTGCTATTGTGGGAGGTTAATATAGAGGCTTCTATGCTTTTACTAGGAGCTATTTTGACTTTTCTCACTGTTGTAGCAATCTTAAAGAAGTCCAGAATTACATATCAGAAACCGAATGTGGTGAGAGATGGGGCGCGCCTAACAATAAAATATAAGGAAAAAGGACCTCCCGGGATGTCTAGTGACAAGGGAGTGAATAATTTGTTAAGAGAAACAACAACAAATAAGAAAAAAGGACCTCCCGGGATGTCTACTGACAAGGGAGTGAATAATTTGTTGAATGATTCTGTAAATAAGTTTAAAGCTTTAAATCTTGATAGCTCTGATGACTCTAAAAGCTCAAGAGATAAAGTTTTAGAGGAAACAGCTCAGCTAGATGACTCAAAACCTAGCCTCTGCCCTACAATGAAACTAGAGGCCTTGGAGCTGAGCAGCTCAGACTCTGAGATTTTAGACTCTAGCAAGGAAGCAGAGCTAGAGGAGGAGGCAGCACGATACCACCCCGATAGATATCGGCTGCCAAAAGTGAAAGCAAATATGAGGCCATCGCCTGTTAATTCAGCGGGTGTACTTCTATCAGCACCCCCATTATTTGGTACCGACTCCTTCTTACCATCAGAGGAGCGGAAAAAATTACAAATGGCTTTCCCAGTCTTTGATAGGGGAAAAGGCCATGCCTGCTATTCAACACTTCTTAAAGGCCTGGAATGCCTGGGGCTTTAAAGCCTCATAAACATTGACGCTCAGGCCAAGCGTCTCACCTCAAAACCTAAAAGGCCAAAAGGAAATGGTAAAATGGAAAGATATCTTAACTGATCTTTGGAGAGGCCCGGATCCTATTCTCATAAGATCCAGGGGAGCGATATTGTGTTTTTCCACAGGATGAAGAGAATCCCCTGTGGATCCCAGAAAGACTCAACCCGAAGAGCCCCTTCGGACCTTCAAAAGTCGAAACTCCACCCTCTCCCCGGGAGTTGAGAGCCGCTATTGTTATCCAGATTAACTCCTGTCCTTGGCGGAGAGATTGTATCGCTAAAGGGGTGGGGGTGGGATTGTTTGATGCAGCCGTTTGCGGATTGATGTTACTTCTCTGGCTGGCATGTAAGCTCGAGGGCTCAAACCAAGAGAGATCGCCCAAGCGCTTCCACTGATATTTGGCTAACAATGCTTAAGCAATAGGCCGCCGGCCAGACAGCTCTTGCACACCCGGAGCCTAGGCTCATTGCACAGGGTAGAGTGTCTGGTTTGAGCAGCCCAATGAGGGATGCTGAGCAAAGGCATCGCACAGAGTTGCCTAATATGCAGGCTTCTCTGAGAGGTACGTTGACCTGCATAAGGGTTACCTGCCCGAGGCTCCCTTTCCCAGAAAAACGGCAGAGGACAGGTCGAGAGTACTTCGGGTCAAGCTAACAGCCTGATGGCGACTCTCGTACACAGTCTTAATGTTTGATTTTGGGAAGGTTCAACCTCTGCCTCTATCCCTCAACATATGGGTGACCTATTTGCTTGTAAAAATATAAAGCCTTTTCATTAATTAATAAAAAAAGGGGGATATGTAGGGGGCCGTTTCCTGCATTGCTCCATTACAATAATGGTGCCTAAAGACACCAAGATGTAAATTACTTCACAGGCGCTGGGTAATCTCCATTCCTTTGATCTCTGCCTATCCCGTGGCTCATTTGGCCTGAGGAGCTGAAGCCATTCATAGGGTAACACGTCCCAGGCGGCTGGCCAGCCTTTATTAGGGATGGGTTTTCTTAGTTCAGTGTCTCCGCTCTGGTAAGCTTATGCTCTTTCCAACTCTCAAGATGCATTAAAGCTTGTCTGCAGAAGGATCCGAGTGTCTTGCGTTCTTGCCGGCGAGAAAATACAGCGCGCGCGGGACAACCCCCAAATTACATGCCATAACATTCAATACAAAGAATATATTCACATTATGAATCATAAGAAGATGAATATTTGTGAAACCCATCTCCTAAATAAAACCTAGATTACCAATCCCTGGCCTGCGTGGCTTTATTGCTTCATTTTAATGAAACCAAAAAGCTCCTGCACAGCTAAAGAAACAATCAACAGGATGAAGAGGAAGCCCACAGAATGAGAGAAAATCTTTGCCGTTATATATGACAGAGGTTTAATATCCAGAATGCAAAGAACTCAACAACAATGACACCCCCCCCCACACACACACACAAAGAAACTCAATCCAAAAAGTCTAAAACCAAAATGACCCATTTAAAAAATGGGTCTGGTGATACCTGACTAGAAAGATCTCAAGAAAAGAAAATAGCTAAGTAACATATCAAAAAAATTTATCATCTCTAGCAATTAGAGAAATGCAAATCAAAACAACTTTGAAATTTCATTTAGCCCCAGTCAGAATGGCAAAATTCAACAGAACAACCAATACAAATGCTGGAGTTGATGTAGGGAAAAGGGAACCCTCATTCATTGTGGGTAGAATTGCAAACTGGTACAGCCACTATGGAACAGGATGGAGAATTCTCAAAAAGCTAAAAATAAATCTACCATACAACTTTGGTTACCCCCAGAGCTGGAAGTTAAGTCCCTGTTGCTGAAGACACCATGCACTTCAGAAACAGGTGCCAAGGACCTCTGAGCTGGAACAGACTTGAATACTCCCTCCCTAAGGACTGGCTTTCACAATGCAAGCTTCCAAAAGAGAAAGGCAACTGTCTTAGTCACTGTTCTACTGAAGAGATACTATGACCAAGGAAATTCTTATAAGAAAAATCATTTAATTGGGGCTTGCTTACAGTTTCAGAGGTTTAGTCCATTGCCATCATGGCAAGGATGCAGGCAGGTATGGTGCTGGAAAAGAAGTTGAGAATTAAATCCTGACTTGCAGGCAGAGAAAGAGACTGGGTCTGGTGTGGGTTTTTGAAACCTTAAAGCCCACTCCCAGTGACACACTTCCTCCAAAAAGGTCACACATCCTAATCCGTCTCAAAAAGTGGTATTTCCTGGTGACAAAGCATTTAAAAACATATGAACCAATAGGGGACATTCTTATTTAAACCATCACAGCAAACCAGTCTTATCCAGCCATGACACCTATGAGCCATAACAAGGCCAGCATGCCATGATATCCCATGGGTACAGTAGTGACACACATAACATGGCAGTAATCAGCAGCTCTCTAATTGGGCTTGATACCTGCTTAACAAAAGGGATACCATACCTGGTACTAGAAACCTAGTCAACTACCCGATGCCAGTGAAATCATGGTTATTGGAGGAGAACATTACATTAATTTACATTTAGTAAATTAATGGTTGTATGATACAACATTAATGGTTCTATCATACAACCATGATTTACTAAACCAGCCTCCTCCATATAAACAATCTATAAACATTTGTTCTTACACCCACAGATAAGGGTAGTCTTCATGCCTTATCAAGTAAACTTCTCTTTGCAACAGAGGGAGACCATTACAGAAAAGCACAACCAATCAAAATGCAGAGTTGTCAAGTCTAGTCACAATGGATACACCTAGAAAACAATCCCACACCTAATGCTCAGGGAACAGAAGAAAGGACAGGAAGAATGTAGCAGTGAATTTGCCTGGGAGATTGTGCCTCCCAGTAACATCAGAAAAAGTCTCACCAGCATGACTGCCCACATGTGAGCTGAACAAGGAAACCACCAAACATGCCAAACTGTAAGGGTAAAAGCCCACAAGGCCTCAACTCTACACAATGAACTACAAGCAACTGAGTAAAGCCAGGAGCGGGAGAGGCCCTTCTCAGGGAAGAACACACCAATTGGTTGTAAGTAATAAGTAATATTATATGTACTGAACAGGTTATATTTATGAATATATATGTACATGCAATTAAATTACAGTCTCAAAAGTAAACAATAAGTAAATAAAAAACAACCCTAAAGACAAAAAGAGCCATACATGTACATTTCTATTTTATTTTTTTACTTTCTTTCTTTCTTTCTTTCTTTTCTTTTCCTTTCCCTTTCTTTCTTTCTTCTTTCTTTCTTTTCTTTTCCTTTCCCTTTCTTTCTTTCTTTCTTTCTTTCTTTCTTTCTTTCTTTCTTTCTTTCTTTCTTTCTTTCTTTCTTCCTTTCTTTTTGAGACTGGGTTTCTCTGTATAGTTCTGGCTGTCCTGCCTGGAACTTGCTCTGTAGTCCAGGCTGGCCTTGAATTCACAGAGATCCACCTGCCTCTGCCTCCTGAGTACTGGGATTAAAGCCATGCGCCACCATTCTCCAGCTTCGTGGGCATTTCTGTAGTTTTTAAATATAACAATACAGTTCCTATACTGTTCTTGCCTTCTCTCATCCACTGTCTCCCAGCCCCTGCTTTGAGCTCTTCTAACTGCATTTATTTTTAAGACACAGCTTACTGAGATAGATCACATACCATGAGGTTTACTGTAATCATCATTATTCAATACCTTTTAGTGCATTCACGAGGGTGTGCCATCAGCCCCACGGCTTCCAGAACTTAACTTCATATCCAAAGCCACCAGTCCCCTTAGCAGTTCCTCTATTGTCCCCTTCCTCTTCCCTGTGAAAGCACTAACTTGCCTTCCATTCCTATGGACTTTTCTAGTTCAGAAATTAAATATAAATGGAGTCACATAATATGTGTCACTCATGTCTGATTCTTACTCAAAAAAGACATTTTGGGGGTAGGGTTTGGATTGGTGAGAAAACCCTGAGTTCAGTCCCCAGTGGGGCAGCTCATGCTTGGTGTGAGTGAGGCCTTCATTCAATCTTCACCACAATACAGAACAAAAACCACAAAAGATGCCATTTAAAATAACCGCTTTCTAATAAAGATGGTGTGTTCATTTAGAAAGCTTCTTTAAAGCATGAATGAATTTTAAATACCCAGCGATATTATTTATTTACATATATTTGTATTATAAACTGAAGTTTTAGGTTGGGTGTGGTTGTACACAACTGTAATCTAGCAGTTGGGAGGCTGAGTCAGGAGGATCCCAAGTTGGAGGCCAACCTAGTCTGAACCATAAAATTTTATTTTAAAAATAAGTGACTTCCTTTGGCTGCTGTTGCTGGGTCTTCCATGGACTTGTGCACCTGCACACTGCTGGAACCCCATCCATTTCTCCCAGAACTGGGAGGAGGCTGGTGTGGAGGACATTTACTACCACAACTTCCAGTGCATTGAGGAAACTTCAGGTGTACGGTTTGCTGGTTCATTCTGTTGGTACATTCATTGTGGCCCTGGGAGTTGCATTGTCCTTTAAGTTTGGTGTGAGTGAACCAAGAGAGAAGGCATGTGCAGACTTCTTCAGAAAATGATTCCATGAGAGATTTTGAAAATACAAGGAAAGTTGGTATCTTTCAGAGTGCAAAGTGATTTAAGAATGTAAATAATTCTTTGGATTGAGCTCCATAGAAGTTTATCACTAACCTGTGTTCCTGAACTATGACACATGAATATGTGGACTAAGGAGTAGCTTCTCTCAATAAATAAACAACTAAGGATTATATGGACAAGAAGGAAAGAGATAATTAAACTATATTAGAATCTATTTTTCCTATTGTTTGTTTTTGCACTACTAGGATGCATCCCCAGCCTTGCACATGCTGCATACATGTTCGTCACTGAGCTACACCCTAGTCCTTTCTTCAAAGCATGGTGCGGCTGAGCAGTGGTGGCGCACACTTTTAAGCCCAGCACTCAGAAGGCAGAGGCAGAGGCAGAGGCAGGTGGATCTCTGTGAGTTCTAGGAAAACCTAGTTTACAGAGTGAGTTCCAGGACAGCCAAAGCTACATGGCAAAAACCTGTCTCTAACCCTTCCCCCCAAAAAAGCAAGGTGTTTGAGGGCTTTGTAATATTTTGCCACACTCATATATCATAACTTATTTGGTTCACCACTGTTAGCAATTTTTATCTTTTCCAATTTTTAAAACAATTATAAATTAAATATAATAAAACTGTAATTATATCTTTATAGATATCTGCTGTGGAACAATCTTTGTGCACTATAAAAATGTATTACTCTCATTGTTAATAAAAAGCTGATTGGCCAATAGCTAGGCAGGATTTTGGGGGCAGAGAGAATGCTGGGAAAAGGAAGAGTAGAGACTGAGGAGACACCATGTGACACAGAGTGAGCAGGATGGGAAGTACTTACATGAGGTAAATGAGCCTGGGGGCAGAACATAGATTAATAGAAATGGGTTAATTTAAGTTATAAAAGCTAGCTAAAGCCGGGCGCATGTCTTTAATCCCAGCACTCGGGAGGCAGAGGCAGGCGGATCTCTATGAGTTCCAGACAAGCCTGGTCTACAAGAGCTAGTTCCCCGACAACCTCCAAAGCCACAGAGAAACCGTCTCGAAAAAACAAACAAACAAACAAACAAATAAACAAAAAAGCTAGCTAAAAATAAGTCTAAGCTATCAGTTGAACAGTTCTGATTAATATTAAGTCTCTGAATGGTTATTTGGAAAGTGTCTGGCAGAACAGAGCTGATCCCAGTTTTGACGGAAAACTCTGCTCACAAATAGCGCCTAAACATCCAGCACCTACATCCACATAAGACTTGAGAAAGCTTAGAGAGGGTTCTAAACACACCAAAACAGAGTCAAATGTGGCTTCCTAGTTTCCTGTCTCTCGTGCCAGCCACAGTACTGTGTCTCCCGGCAGCTGTGGGTGGAAGGAGCCATCTGCCAGCCACCATGGACTACTGAAATGCACTAAGTTAAGCTACACAGCTGGTGGTTGACGTAGCAGTTTAAGATTCATTTCATGCAATCAAAAAACAATACAGATGCTCAGTAAAGAGAGATCCAGATTGGGGGAAAAATCATCTAAATGGGTTACAGTGTGTTTAAAAAATATACAGAGTCTTGGGAGAGAAAAGGAAAAGGGTAGAGACAGTCATAGATTTAAAAAAAAATAAAGTCCTTAAAAAGGAATAGAATAAAAAATATAATAAACCCCATAAAGATGGCAAACACACAGAGAGTCTAGATTCTGTATGTTATTGTGTTGTCTTTATATTTTCTGATTGCCAATGAAATGACAATTGCTAAAACACACTGGATTATGGAAAGTGCTGGATTAAACCAACCTCTATATTTTAAAAATATCTTGATTTCAAAATGGAAGTCAAAAGATAGCTACTTTGGAGAAGAGGTTATGCTTTTGTTTCCAGAAGAAATGAGAGGCTGTGGATTCATTCCAGGTTGATGGATCAGGTTTGATCCGGGAAGACCCCTGAAAATCCTGACTTCAAACATAAAAAAAGAACTACAAGACACATGATGTATATTTTACCTGCTCAAACGTGTAACAAAAAACATATTTGGCTTACTTGTGTACAATGCACAGTCTATAGTTGTATTATATTTAGATAGATGGTCTTCAAACACTTCATATGTTTATAGCTATGGCATTTAATGTATATTAATAACCTAAGGCTTTTCATGATAATGAGAGACATATGCTCCTGGCAGCACCAATCTACTTCAGAGAAGATGATGGGCGTCAAAGAAACTCTGTATGAAGTTTTTATTTATGGCAAAAGTTAGCCATTTGGGGAAAAATGCCCTTGTCTTATTTGCTGCAGTATACTGTCCACACTGAACCAGCAAGATGCAAAAAAGTGACTGCCAAACTTTATCAAGACAAGGTAAGATAATCCTTCAAAATTCCCTGCTTTTGAGAAATATCTGTCAGATACTAAGCCTATAGTCCAAAGTTGGATGTCCCAACATTGTAGAAGAACTTTGGATGACTGTCCAGGTAGCCAGATGTCTCTGTTGTTAGGTAATATTAAACCCTTCTGGGGTCTTTGATGTAATTAAAGACTAAATAATTAGACTCAAAGTTTTCCTTATATATGATAAAAGGAAAATTAGCTATAAAACTTTAGACTCACAAAGACAAATAATAGACTATTTTCTCTAATTTTGTCAAATACAAATGGACTGGGTATTGAACTATAATTCCTACTTGATAACTGTTTTTATTGTATATAATTTTACTACATTAAAGTTAAAACCTTCCTTTTTATTGAGACAAAAGGGGGAAATGATGTAGAATAATCCTTCTGTACACTGTGAAAATGTGTTGCTCTCATTGTTAATAAAAAGCTGATAGCCAGGCGGTGGTGGCGCACGCCTTTAGTCCCAGCACTCAGGAGGCAGAGGCAGGCGGATCTCTTGAGTTTGAGGCCAGCCTGGTCTACAAAGTTACACAGAGAAACCCTGTCTCAAAAAACAAAACAAACAAACAAACAAACAAACAAAAGCTGGTTGGCTGATAGCTAGGCAGGATTTTTGGGTCAGAGAGAATGCTGGGAAGAAGAAAGGTGGAGTCTCAGGAGATGGCAAGATGAAAACATTATGTTGAAGGAAGGTCCCACTACATGGCAGAGGGTAGATAAGAAATATGGGTTAATTTAAAATGTAAGAGTTAGCTAGCAATAATCCTGAGCTATCTGCTGAGCATTTATAATTAATATAAGTATCTGTGTGGTTATTTGACAGGCAGGAAAGAAAAATCCATCTACAAGCATCTATGACTATTCTTTGACATAAATACCTAGGAATAAAGTGTAGCTTTATGTTAAAGGGCATAATCACGTTTACAATACCTATACACACTTCTAAGCGTCCTTTCCAAAAGCTGGTATTTACCTGCTTTGAGTAGGATTCTCATTCTGACCACTTCATCAAAAACAACAAAATAAAACAACAACAACAAAAACTTCCCACATGGCAAGTAAAGAAATGGTATCCCGTTCTTCCAATTGCACTGTTTTGATGCCCAATGTCCAGTTTTAAACATTTAGTTTAAAACACAATGTTGGAACGCAGTCCAAGAATGAGGTCATATGAGGAGAATTCTGAGTGCTTGTGAGAAAACTCCAAGAAAACAAGACAAGAGTCTTATGACTTCAGTTTCATCAAAACACAGAATTGTTCTTGGAATGTGCCTTCCTGCTCTTTCCAGTTGTAACAGATAGGAATGAGTTCACTTTAGATTATTCATTATAACTGGCTATTGTTATTTGTTTGTATGCCTCTATTAGAAAACATGTTTTTGCCACATGGGGATTCTCCACTTTACCCGTGTGACTCTTCTTAACCCTCAGAGTATAAAATGTCTGATGCTCTGAATAAAGCTGGCTGTTGCATGAGACTTTAGTCCGCCTCATTTTTAGGCCTGGATCTCCCAGGTTCATGCTGCCAACTAGAATGGTAAACAACACAATGCTAGTAGTTTTGAGTAACTTGTAACTACCTTATTTATTTACTTATTTATATTTTTCAAGACAGGGTTTCTTCGTGTAGTCCTGGTTGTCCTAGAACTAGCTCTACAGACCAGGCTGGCCTTGACTTCACAGAGACCCACTTGACTCTGCCTCCCTAGTGCTGGAATTAAAGGTGCCACCACCACCAGATTGTTAGAGATTTAAAAGAATCCATTTACACTCAACTTACTCTCTTGTTCTCAGGAATCTGGAGTCACAGGTGGTCCTCAGAGCTTGTGCTACAGAACAGACACTAAAATCTCTGGGGAGGCAGAAGTCACACTTCCCTTCCCTTTCCTTGGGGACAAGTGAGAAATGCAAAGAACTACGCTGTGTACATCTTCATTGTACACATAACTATGCGTACATCTTTTGTAACCACTTTCCAGTTGGGACAGCAGTGGCTAATTACCATCTCTTCTGAGAGGGACTGCCTGCCTACATTCAGGAGCCTTAGCTGCATTTGCAGCAGAAACAGCCTCTCAACAGCACCCTGACAAGTCCTCTCCTGCCTGCCTATCACCCAGCATCATCCTCTGCTCTATCCTGCCTGAGCCCTTTGCACTAACTGTCCCTCTGCTTGGGACCCCTTCTATACCTGTCTGCACAGGCTGACTGGCTGATTAGAACTGTAGTGATATGGGGAGGCTGGAATATTGCAGATCCAGAGTCTAAATTTTACTTCCTCTTGGGTGAGGGTTAGCTCTCTAGTCATTCCTTGCCAATCTCTGTGTCAAACCTAACATTCTGTGATTAACAGACAAAAACCTTTCGGAAATTACAGACTTCTACCAACGCAAAAGCTCAGAATGTCATCAGAATGCATTTGAGGACTGTAGTAGAGATTCCCCCATCTTGCTCTAACTGACTCTCTGATGTTTCCACCAATGAATTTCCAAAATACCTTGATTTATAACTCTCTGTTTTGTTACTATAAAACTTGGTTGTGGAATAATCTTTTTGTACAATGTGAAGATGTGTTTCTGTCAAGGTACTTTCTGATTGGTTTAATAGAGAGATGACTAGCCACTAGCTAGGCAGGAGAAGGATAGGCAGGACTTCCAGAGAGAGAGAAACTCGGGGGAAGAATCAGAGATGCAGAGACTCACTAGCAAGACTAGGAGCAAATTGGACATACCATATAGAGGAGAGGTAACGAGTCACATGGCAGAACGTAGACTAATATAAAGGGGTTAATTTCAAATTTAAGAGCTAGTTGGGAACAAGCCTAAGCTAAGGTCAAACTTCGATAGTTAATAAGAAGTCTCTGTATCATTACTTGGGAACTAGTGGTTGATGGGGGATGTTCTTCTGTATATAAGTTTCTCTTATTGATTGATGAATAAGACACTGATTGTGCAGTAGAGGCAAGAAGATAGGAGGGGCTAGGAGATGAGGAGAATGCTGGGGAGAGAGGCTGCAAGCAGACGCCATGCTGCTGAAAGAGTAACATGTGTGATTATGGGTAAGCCACAGCCTCATGGCAATACATAGATTAATAGAAATGGGTTAATAATTAAGAGAGAGCTAGCCAATAAGAAGCCTAACCCATCAGCCAAACAGTTTAAATATTAATATAGTGTCCATGTGTTTATTTGGGGCTAAATGGCTGCGGGATCAGGTGGAACAGAAACTTTCATCTACAGGTGGTCCAAAGAAAGTCTGACTATAAGACTCTTCCACCCTGGAACATGAAACCTGCAGTAACCTAGCTCTGTTTCATGGGACATGCTCACTCAAATTTGGCTGTGGTGTTTGTTTGTTTTTCCTATCAACAGCATGATTAATTATTTTGATGACCTTCTAAATGTAGCCTAAAACTATTTTCTTCATGTTCAATACTCACTTAATTGTCTCCCAGATCAGGTTTGGAAGTATCCCTCTACTCCCCAGAATTGCCATGAATCAAAACTATCACAAGTGCTACTGACACTGCTGGCCTCAGACTGATGCAAAAGTAATCTATGCTGAGGGCAGCATTCAGATCCCCTCCTACCAACATGGCACTGGGGACTGAACAAAGTTTCCTGCACATGACAAACACTTAACATTTAGGACACAGCATCCAGGTTTTTTTCCCATTAATTTATAGGACAGAATCCATTTTTAACTACCGCTTCTCTCACAGCCTTTCAGTCTTACTCCTTTCTGGTCCCAGGACCTAGGAAATAAGCTGTAAACTTTAATGGGGCCTTGTGAAATGGGAAGCTAAAATGAATCACAGTGAATCACAGTGACTGTGGTGGAAGGCTCTGGGAGGAAGCAATCTTGGTGATAGGGTTTTCTCACCTTTCCAAAACCATCTTAAATTATCCCACTCTGCAGATTGCTATGGTGATGATTTTAGGAGGTGGGCCTTTGGAGATGGTTGGGTCCCCTGTTGGGATTAGTGTCCTTACAAAAGGGACCTGAGAATTATCTTACCCCTTCCACCATGCAAAGACACCACCACCTATGAAGCAGGAATAGGGTTTCCTCATCACAGATTTGCCTTGATCTTTGATTTTGCAACCCTCAACTGTGAAAAGTAACTTCCTATTGTCTGCAAACCATCTAATCTGTGGTATTTTGTTATATCAACCTAAAAGGGCTAAGATGGATATTCAGGCAATTCTGATATGTGGACAACATGGAGAACCCTAGCCTAAAGGGTTCTCTTCACAGTTATGTACCTCAAGATTCCAGGAGCCTACTGTCACCTGCCCATCATTTAGTGGAAGCAAGCAGAGGGGCTGTGAGGTTTGTGTGTGACCTGACTAGAGATGGAGCAGTTTAAACAGCATTTGCTTAGCAGCTTTCTCTGTTTTTCTTTCTTCACGTTGGGGGCAAGGCTCTTACCTAGAGGCCCTGGAAAGAATCAGCTCCCAAACTCAATTTGCCTTAGCAGATTTCACACTTGTTAACTTTGACCTGACCCAGACAGAACCACCAGTGTCCACCAGAGTCCAGGGCATGGCAGGGCTCTAGGAACACAACCAAGGTGTCCTGTGAGACAACTATGCCTTATGCTGCTTAGGAGGTAACAAAGGGCTTTGCAGAGATTTGGAGTCAAATCCATGCAATCCAGGTTGGGTGAAGGAAGGCAGAAGAAAAGCAAACTATCTCCTCAGCCCAGCTGGCTCCAACACCTACAACCATCAACCTCACAAACACAGAGCACCCCATAAGCCATGTTGTGGGTACCAACAGGACCTCAGTATCCCAATGCTTAATGCTTATTGGCTGTCAGGCAGGGACCCTGAGCCAAAGAACTGATGTTTAAAGGCTTCCCTTCCACACTGTCCATTTCAAAGCAATACCTGGCCAGGAGGAAGACAGCAAGGTAGTAAGTTATTTGAAATAAAAACCCATATGGCTACTGGTCTTCAAAGATTATGAACCATCTGAACCTTCAACAATTGGTTCTGGCCTCTTAATTCTGAGAGAGTAGTACATAACAGTTCAGGGTACAATGTGTACAAACTGGTCTAGCTAGAGAATAGTTTGTCAAAGGTGCAAGAGAGACACATGTGTGATTTACACTTCTTTCTAAACTTAAGGACATTTAACCAGGAGTGAAAAATATTCTTCATATACAATAAGTTGTGGGTTTTATCAAACATAAAAATATTTAGAAAACTTGTACAAACTGTGTACAAACTGTGTACAAACTGGTCTAGCTAGAGAATAGTTTGTCAAAGGTGCAAGAGAGACACATGTGTGATTTACACTTCTTTCTAAACTTAAGGACATTTAACCAGGAGTGAAAAATATTCTTCATATACAATAAGTTGTGGGTTTTATCAAACATAAAAATATTTAGAAAACTTAATCCAAGATAGTCACAAAACAACAAAAAGTGTTCTATAGCAGGAAATATTTTTCTCTCAACTGACTGGAAACACACTGTCAATCTTCTTCCCTCCATCTAATTATAACATCACGCCACAATTTATTCTGAAAATTGTAATTGCCTTTTAACTCCTCCTGTCCCTTCCCTGGATCCACTTCTGTAGCAGAGAAATGACAGCACCCAGCCAGAGATGACCGCACTGGGCTCAGCCACAGTTGAGGCTGATTATTCTTTTTGATTGTTTTCTTCCATTTTCCATTACCATATTTTCTTGATGCTAACACACACCTTCCCTGCCCCCCGCCCCAACACACACAAACAATCTGCATTCTCTTGCTTCTTTTGCTTTTCCACTTTCTCAGCAGCATGGCTGACAAGTGGAGAGATGCTGTCATCGAAGTGGTTTCCATTTGTGGGGCAGTTCATTCCTTAGGATGGGGCTTACATGGGGGAAACAGAAATGTTAAAGGAATGAAAATGGGCTACAAGCAAGTGTGTCCTCTGGGAGCCTAGGTTACTGGCCATGAACATGACCATATTTTAAGTTTTGTGACATAAAAGGAGAATTTAAAAAAATACCAAGATAAAGGTAACACTATTCTTTGGTAAACTCTGATTTTAAACTATTGTATGGTTAACAGAACAGGAGGAATCTTAGCTCTACTTCTCAGCTAACTGAGCTGAAACATAGCCAAGCTGTGGTTTCTTCTAGCTTCTTTCTCAGTCCTGGCTAATTTCAAAATCTTGAGCTTAGGAAGGTGTGTTACAATGTCAGAATCTTCCAAAGTGTTAGGAAAAAGGAGACAGGAAGCCAAAGAAAAGAATGTAAAAGAAGTATCCACTTAGTGCTAACTATAGAAAAATAAAGCTTCAGTATAAATTCCTGGCCTAGAACTCAGATATCAGTCTGTCTCCACCTCCAGAGTATTGCTATTATAGGTGTGTGCTATCACACCTGGCCCCCAGATAAATGATTCCTAGGCAGAATACAAGAAACACTTAACCACTAGAGAAAAGATGGAACTAATCAGGTTTAGTAGAAATTAAGAGTTCTGGGATGGCAAGACATGGCTCAGTAGGAAAAGCACCTGCTTTGATTCCTGAAGCTTACATAAATGTGGACAGAACCAACTACAAAGCTGTCCTCTGATCTCCACATGTGACCACATATGTACACACAAACACACGCAAATTGAAAAAAATAAATACAAAAAATTGTATTAAGAGTTTTGATTCTTAAGAGTGAAATTTCAAGTCATAATAAAGAATCTGTGATATACTTATTTAACAAGGAACTTATAGACAGAAATTTTATTTTATTTTTTGTTTTTGTTTTTTGGTTTTTTGAGACAGGGTTTCTCTGTGTTGCTTTGGAGCCTATCCTGGCAGTCGCTCTGGAGACCAGGCTGGCCTCGAACTCACAGAGATCTGCCTGCCTCTGCCTCCCGAGTGCTGGGATTAAAGGTGTGCACCACCAACGCCTGGCTAGACAGAATTTTTAAAACTTAGGATTTGTGTTTTATTTTACCTTATGACTATTTATTTTACCTTATGACTATTTTGCCTGCATGTTTACATGTGCATCCGAAGGTGTCAGATGCCCTGGAAAGGATGGTTGTGAGCCACTGTGTGGGTTCTGGGAACTGAACTCAGGTGCTCTAGAAGAGCAAGGGGTGCTCTTAACCATAGAGTTATCTCTCTACCTATACAAATAAATTTTAAAAACAATAAAAAACCCAGATAAAATTGTTTTAAAGATGGGCAGGAGCTTGGCAAGCAGCACAGTGGCAGAGTGTGTACTTTGTAGGAGGCTCTATGCTCCATCCTGAGGACTGAAAACAAATACAAAGTAAATACATAAGGATGAAAGGCCTGGTTGGGTACATCTCTACAGACAGGCTGTCCAAATTACTAGTTAATCAAAACTATAACGAGATACCACTATACCTCTACCCAAAGACCATGAGTGAGGAAAACATCATGCTGCTGAAAACACATAGAAACAGATCTCCCATAAACAGCTGGTGGAATGGACAACACATAGCTACCTAGAAATCTGCTTGGCATCATCTACTATATTTGAATATGAGCATGCAGTAAGGCCTAGGCACTCCATTCCTAAGAGCAAATTCAGCAGAGATAAGAGTGTCAAGAGTAGGTAGTAAAGACAAAAATCACATAATGTATTACTAAATAGTAAGGAAAATAAATTATAGCAATAAAGGACAAATACTCCTAACAGTACCATGTGAAAATATGCAAATATTATACAGCTTTGTGTTCCTTTTATCTTAAAGCTGAGAAAAGTGCTCACACTTTTACAGAAAACCACAAGAAGGAACGAGGCAGACAGGTACCTCGGGGAACAGCAAGGGGTTCTGGCTGGAAAGACATGATAGGTTTGTGGGAACTGGAGATGCTACTTCAGGATGCGGTTTCTGACTAGGTTTTTTATTTCATAATGATTAATGAGACTCTAATTCATTCACTTTACCTTTATGTATGCTATTTCATAATAAGAAGCTTAAACCTATATCAGGTATCACTTCCCTGTCTGCTCTTCTCAGAAAGTAAACACCACCCTAGACAAACAAAACTAAACTAAATGAAAACTCTTAAAGCTACAAAAACAAAAACAGATGAAAAAACTTGGGGAGCCTTTATGCAAATGAGGAAGAGCTGCCCTCTTTAGGGAGGTGCTTTATCAACAGCTCTGTCCAGGGTGGGGTAAGGGAAAAGTTTCCCTTCCTACAGCAGGTGTGGTGAGTACACACAAAAAAGACAGCAGACTGGCCTTCTGTCCCCACCCCCTTCTCATGGAGAGGCCTTTGCATAGTACAGTACACAAGCATCATACCCTCCCTGGAAGTCATGTTGAGAGAACAGAGATGATACTATATGCAAACAGGGCTACCAAGCACATGCACACATGGAACCACGAATGTCCAACAGGCAGCACTGCTCCTTACCGCATAACCTTCTGTCTTCTTCTGACACCATTTCAGGAGTGCGTTACGCTTAGAGCCACCATACTCCCGGGCCAAGGCTGCCAGAGGGTCTCTTCTTTCAACACTGATTACAAAGAAGAACACACAGTTAAGGAGGATGCTGGTGGAATGGTTATATTGTTTTTCTTTTGAGACAAGGTCTCATCCGGCTCAGGGTGGCCTTGAATTCACTCCATAGGCAAGGATGAATCTGAACTCCTGATCTTCCTACCTCTACATCCCAAGTGCTAGGCTTACAGGCATGTACCACCACATCTGGCAAGATGCTGCCTGGTTAAGAGGCTGGCTTTTAAAACTTTCAAATATATATATATATATATATATATATATATATATATATTCATATATATATATGAAAAAGCTAAAGTGTAGGTTTATTCAAATACTATACTAAAGAAACAGCCAAATTTGTCACATTAAAAAATACATTGTGTCATCCAGGTGGTGATGCACACCTTTAGTCCCAGCACTTTGGGATGCCAAGGTAGGTGGATCTCTGTGAGTTTGAAGCCAGCCTGGTCTACAGAGCGACTTTCAGGGCAACCAGGGCTACACAGAGAAACCCTGTCTCGAAAAACCAAAGCAAACCTTACCTCTACACATTACACAGCTATACTTTAACATGCAAAAGGTAAATGAAAAGGGCATAGTAATACTGTAAACTAGCTGTTACAAGAGGTTCTGGGAGTAAAGAGGAAGGGGTAATTCATAAAATAAAATGAATTGACTAAGAGTCTTTGCCCCATTTACAGACCATGGATGCTGAGCATAGGATGAGCCAAAGTTGAGATAACACCACTAGTATAATACCTTAGCATTCTAAGAGCAAGTTTTAGCAACCCATCCTTGGCCTCTCTCAACAATGACATTAATTTTTATGCTAACCAAAATTATTCAAATTCTAGTAAGAGATTTAAGATCATACTGTACCTTCCAGCATGGGGGTCATAGAGTCAGATAGATACTGCTATAACAATTTTGTACAGTATTCTATTTCCCTAATACTATCCACAGTAGGGCAGGGAAAGAAAGGCTCACCGAAGGGCAAAAACTACAATGGAATAGGAGTTATCAATCTACTGCTAAGGTAGATAAATATAACTGAGACACAGACCCAAGAATGCTCAAGGTTGCAGTCTTATATTGGTAAAAAGATAACCAACCACATGCCAACAAGCAAACAGATAAATAAGTTGGGATCCAATCACATTCATGGAATATACCATAGTAAGAAAAATTCCTGCAGTTATGTGATGTTACATGCTCCCACCTTACCACAGGTCCAAAGCAACAGGGCCAAGAGATCACAACTACAACCTTCAAACCATGAGTCAAAACAAACCTTTTCTTTGGTTAGGTTAGTCATCTCAAGTTATATATGATGGAAAGCTAATTAATAAAAGGGCCTTCCCCCGCCCACCCATCCTGGGTTATTCCTCTTCCCAGCATGGACACAGACTTTCTGCAAAGCTATCCCTTGTATCAGGTCAGGAAAAAAACTGCCTTCAGTCATCATTTACCATACAGATGAACAGAGGAAGAAAACCTGGGTCAAGAACCACAACCTAGAGCACAGAGGAGCTATATTCCAAGTCATGTGCTCAAAAAATAATCCACTGCCTTCCTAAAGCCCTCCCGATCCCCCTCTCTCCCTCTCTCCTGGAAGAGGCTATTTAGGTTTTAACTAGTCAACCTTTTCTTTCAATCTCACACTTTGTACATGGGTCCCATGTTTCTGCACATTAACAAAATTTTACAAGTTTTCCTTGTTAATATACTACTGCCAGTTTACTTCATAAGCTAAAATCATCAAGCTTTTAGAGGAAAACTTAGAAAAATTTTGTATGTGTGCGGAGATCGAGAAGGTGTGCACGAAGGCACATTGTATGTGCATGCAGGGGGGGGGGTAGAGGTTGGTGTCAACTGTCTTCCTTAATTGCTCCCTGCCTTATCTTTTGAGACAGGGTTTGCTTTTTCTTTTTTTCTTTTAACTGAACCTGGTGCACACTGATTGGCTAGGCTGGGTGCCCAGAGCTCTGGGGATTCACCATTGTCATGCCACACCTCTGCTCCTCACACTAGGGTCATAGACAAGGCAAGGAGCTGGCCATCAGAACTCAGGTCCTCATGCTTGTACAACAAATACTTTACCAACTAAGCCATCTCTCCAGACCTTTAATAAAAAATATTTTTCAATAATTGTAACAGAGGAATAGATGGTTCTAGATCTCGGGAATATGAACTAACACAGGGGAGTTAAAAAAAAAAAGTACTTGAAATAGGAACTAAAAACTTTCTTATACAATTTGATGACAGCTTTTCCGTGTACTGGAGATGTGGGATGTCCAACTGTATGCTGCGGATATGTGTTGCTTTTATTGGTTTATAAATAAAGCTGATTTGACCAATGGCCAGGCAAAATACAGCTAGGTAGGAAATCCAAACAGATGCCTATGAAATAACACTCTGAGGCTTAATATTAAAGTATAATTGTTTGGCCAGTGGCTCAGACCTATTACTGGCTAGCTCTCTCTTATAAATTAACCTATTTTTATTCATCTGTGTATTGCCAGGAGATTGTGGCTTATCAGTAATGCTCCAGCATGTTACTCCTTCAGCGACTACTTGGCGTTTTCCTGATTCCACCTTCCTTCTCTCTTCATCTCTGTTTGGAAATTACTCTGTAGACCCGGCTGGGCTCCTACACAGAGATCCACCTGTCTCTGCCTCCGGAGTGCTGGGATTAAAGGTGTGTGCCTCTACTCCCTGGCTTGCCTCAGTTTTTAAAGTGTTGGAATTGAATGTGTTAATGACTATGAATAGCTACAGATTGAGTTTCTAATGAAAGAAATTCCAGGACTGGCAAGATGGCTCAGCAGGTAAAAGCACTTGCTGCTAAGTCCAGCGACCTGAATTCAAACATTGTTGATACTTATGTTAGAAGTTGTCCTCAGACTCCCACATGCACACTGTGGCATATGCACACACAAATAAAAATGAATGCAATTTAAACAATATCTAAAAATTTCTATTCTGTCATAAGTTAATCTTAAGAACACAAATGTAGCCGGGCATTGGTGATGCATGCCTTTAATCCCAGCACTCAGGAGGCAGAGGCAGGTGGATCTCTGTGAGTTCCAGGCCAGCCTGGTCTCCAGAGCGAGTGCTAGGATAGGCTCCAAAGCTACACAGAGAAACCCTGTCTCAAAAAACCAAAAACCAAAAACCAAAAAACCCCCCAAAAAACAAAAACACAAATGTAAAAGAAATAAGAGACTAAGGTCACTAATCGGACCTTTTATGAAGAAAGATATACTATAAATAGCATATATATATATATATATATATATATATATATATATATTTCCTGTGTATTTATGGCATTAATTTGAGAGTAACACTAATTCAGATCCTTCAAACCTGTTTTATCAGTTAATATGCAGACAAGCAGATGATCTATATCTGGGACTTTAATAAACCTCTTGAAATGTTTGACTTTACCTACTTGGGATCAAATATTGGTTACATCCAAAGATACATCCGATCTGAATGTATTCAGAATCACAAACCTTCCCATAAGACACACATGTGTGATTATACTACCTACTATAAAGCTTTTATTCCTGAAGTAAACAGTTTTTTTTTTAGACTCAACTGTGGGTGAACTGTTAGGTGGAACCCAAGGCAAGGGACTGAGAAAGGCATCCAAATGTAGGATGAACTATTTACTATCCATAAAACGACAGCAAGTTATAAAGAAGTACTGGAGCTAAACAACCAAGTGAGTGAAAGACACCCAAGTAGGATCTGAACTTAGGTCCTTTGCTTTCACAGGAGATGCTCTTACCTACTGAGCCATCTCATATTTACTATTTTTAATGGCAAATTCTTTAGTCTTCCACAGGTGTGTGCAATGGAGCTAAACTGTGTAGACCCAGAAGAGCATGAAGCAGTGTGATGACTGCCACAGGGCTTCTGAGAGGTTCACAGTAGGATACTAGGTGCTTCATTAGTCAGAAGACTAACAACATGGAAAAGCGGGGAAGACTCCAGGAGAGGGGAAACAGATGAGATAAGTCTGCTGGGACCTTGATGATCAGGGGCACTGGCAGAGAGGAGATGGCAGAAGCATGGTGCAAAGACAGGCTTTTGGCGACCAGATCATCTAGGCTCACTGTTCATTTCCTGCTGCATACGATACATCTCTGCTAATGCCCCTTTAAAAGCTGATCTCAAAAAAAGTCTCTCTAATCCTCCTTCTATGCCACTGTGTTCTCAATAATCTTCCTTAAATAGTAGGTCTGCTCGTAATCACTACTCAAAAACAAAAACACAATCCCACAGACTTAGTGGTTCCCCACTGCCTTACCAAAATAAGTATGAAGCTCTTCTTTGGAAATGCAGACTATTTGCAATGGGGCTCCAACCTGCCTTTACGACTGTAACTCCCCAGCCGTCTACCTGTATTGGCTGGGAGCCCACTGCATGTTTAGCAGGGCATCCTTGAGGCCCTGGGTTAAGTTCCATCACTCACTCACCTTTACAGCTACCGACAGGAATCCCAATCCTCTCTAGACCTCCTGATCTAAACAATCCTTCAAGTACTTTTGCTTAAACTTTAAAGGTTGACTTATTTATTTTATGGGTGGGTATATGTGTGTGCCTGAGTGTATGTATGTTCACCACATGTGTGTACATGTGCTTCTGGAAGCTGGTAGAAGGTAGGAGATCCCCCTGGAAATCAAGTTTTAGGGAATTGAAAGCCATCTGATGTGGGTGTTAGGAACTGAACAAGTGTTCTTAGCCAGTGGGCCACCTCTCCAGCTCTTCTAAGCTAAAACTGTAACTTTTAAAAAGCTCTACCAATATTGGTGTGTGTACATGTGCAGCATATATGTGCTATGGCATGCATGTAGAAGTCAGAGGACAACTTTGTGGAGTTGGTTCTCTTTTATGTGGGTTCTTGTAATTGAACCCAGGTCATCAGGCTTGCATGACAAGAACCTTTATTCACTGATACATCTCAGGGCCCCTGCTTCAAAAAGGTACAGCCCTTCACTTGATTTTGTCCCAAACCACTATGCAGTGCCTTCTTATTAGACTTGTTGAAGGTATGTTCTACATCTTAATCACTGTCACTCAGAATTAAGCTGACTGGATGAGACAGAAGGAAGAGAACAATGTTCATCTCATTTCTCATACTTTAAAATTCGGTACCTGAGCTTGCTTGGTTTCAGACCACCAGTGGATGCACTCAGCAGTCTGGTGTTCCCAAAGCCCAGGGAGGGAGGTCTACTCAGGGACTCCAGTGAGGGACTCTTTCGGAGGTAAGGGTCTGACTTCCGGTCCTCAGCCCTTCCCTTCAGAAGATCTGTGTGAATAACAAAATTGTCAAACATTTCTAAAGGGAAGAAATCTGACTGGCTATCAGACTTTATTCTCAAGTCCAAAGACATATCTACATAGGTATGTACATACACTCCTACATATACATACATACATATATTCATATATATACACATATATAAATTTTCTTTCTGGACGGGCATTGGTGGTGCACGCCTTTAATCCCAGCCCTCAGGAGGCAGAGGCAGGTGGATCTCTGTGAGTTTGAGACCAGCCTGGTCTACAAGAGCTAGTTCCAGGACAGCATCCAAAGCCACAGAGAAACCCTGTCTCAAAAGTAAATAAATAAATAAATAAATAAATAAATAAATAAATTTTCTTTCTGAAATAATAAAATGCAAATAGGAACATGGTATTTTCTAGAAAGAATTCTCCATATAATCTATAAAACCTTGTGCCAGGGTGGGTGGCTCAGTTGTTCAGACTGTTTACTGCACAATCATGAGGACCTGAGTTCAGATCCCAGGAAGCTAGATGCCTTGTGCACATCTGTAACCCCAGTCTTGATGGTAATCGAGACAAAGAGAATTGCTGGTGCTTATTAGCACACAGCTTCACCAAGAAAATGAGACCCTCAAATTGAGGGAGAGACCCTTCTCCAAAAGGATTAGGCAGTGAACGATAGGAACACTCAATATCCTCTTTTGGCCCCTCTTATGTTCACAGAGACACAAATCCACACTCTTATTCACACACACACACACACACAACAAAAACAACAAACAAATGAATACAAAATATATCTTTAAAAAAGGATCTACTACGGCTGGAGAAATAACCCAGTGGTTAAAAGCACTGGCTGGGTTCAATTCTTAGCACCTACATGGTGGCTCACAACCATCTGTAACTCCAGTTATGAGGGATCCAACACCCTCTTTTGATCTCCACAGGAACCAGGCACATAAGTGGTGCACAAACTACATGCAGGTAAAACACCTACACAGAAGAGAAAGAAAGAAAGGAAGGAAGAAAGAAAGGAAGGAAGGAAGGAAGGAAGGAAGAAAGAAAGAAAGAAAGAAAGAAAGAAAGAAAGAAAGAAAGAAAGAGAGCGAGCCTAGTGCCAGAGCAGTCCTTTGTTCAAAAATGATTCTCAACCTTCAGATCAGGGTATTAATTATGGGCCTTCTAAGAGCCCTGTGCAGCTAGCTACCCAGTTAGGACAGCCACTCCTCTCACTCCGTCTCTAACTAGTGTTGTTTGCTTTATGTGTGGATATCACAGAGAAAAAGCTGGTAGGAAAATGTCTCCTGTGACTTGTCAGGTCAGCAGCAGACAAAAAGCTGGGAACCAAGAACAACAGCTCACAGGAGAAAAAGTTGTTCCAATTACAGGTTTATAGTTAACTAAAAACTGAGCAGAACCCCTTTTTTGTAAGGCTCCTGTCTGCTGTTGTGTTAGTATTAGTGGAAACAGGCACAAAAATGAGCGGAATCCTCCGGATAGCTCTCACAGGCTCATAAAAGCAGAGAGTATTTGAGGCTGGCTCATACAGAGTGGGAGCTGGAGCTCTGACACTTAGGTGGTTAGTTGAACATCACAGGACAGCTGGGGCCAGGCTGGGGCCACCTCCTGTCACTCAGTCACAGAAGAAAACAGCACCTCTTCAGCTAATAGCCACCAATTATGGGCATGAAGTTGGGGGTGAGGCCAATTAGGTCTAAATAGCAGAGAAAAACAGTTCTACATCATTGAAGGGCAAAACAAAAACAGAACATTAATCTGCAGTTAGGGATGACCTCAATGTTGACAAGCAGTTGCTGGAAATGGCTGGAAGCAAACAATTTTCACTATGCAGTCCTTTATTATAGTAAATAGAATCATCATCAGGAGACAGGTGCCTGGGGGGTAAGAAGGGGGAGGGCAGCCAATGAGCTCCACAGCAATAATTGTGGTCTTGACTTTATTATTTATTTTGTCAATCAAAAGAATGGTTCTTTAGATAATTAGGAAACTTGGAAGTTGGTAGAATAGCCTGAAAAAGATATAAAAACTACAACCATTTACAGAGAACTATGTTTTATGTTGTATAGCTTTTACCACAATTAAAAAAAAATCACCTAGTACTATTCATGCAAGTAAGTTACTCCCTATTTTACACCGCATAATAGAGTGTGTGTTATGATATTACATAATGATGCATAGATTTAAGTCAGACAGGTTTTCAATCTTATGTTTTGGCCTCCACCCTCCATTTCTGGGAAAGAGGTGCTCAGACTTGAATACCTTTGAGTTGTAGCCATACTTATTTACCAAACCCTGGGATGCCTATACTCCGTAAATGAAACAGGGAAGACTGGGTGGCAGTGCATCTCTGTACAAAAATGTATGAAATTGATGGTTCTCACACACAAAAATTCTTTTCAAAACTCCTCTGTGGGCTGGAGAGATAGCTCAGGGTAACAACACTGGCTGTTCTTGCAAAAGACCTGAATTCAGTTGCCAGCATTCACATAGCTGCTTACAGCTGTCTGCACTAGATCTCTAGGATCTGAGCCCTCTTCTGGCCTCTCAGAGCACTGAACACGTGGTGCACACATATATGGTACATATACATCATATATATATATATATATATATATATATATATATATATATGATATATATATATATCAACACTCTGTCCAGGGCCTACAGGATATATCAGTCGGTAAAGGTGCTTGCTACACAAGTCTGATGATGTGAGTTTAATATCTGGAAACCATGTAAAAGTAGCAGGAGAGAACCAACTTCACTAAGTTGTTTTCTGATCTCCAAATATGTGCTCTGGTACATGCATATTTATACATACATCACCCACACATACAGTAATAGTAAGCAAAGTCAACATCACCACCCTCATTGCCCATTGAGAGCACACCTGGTTGGTCACTCAAGAATACTGATGGGGATGTACAAAATTAATGTTCTTTTATTAACATTTTTTTTAATCTCCTGACACAGAAGCTATTCCACAGTCTAGGGATCAAGGAATAATTCTGACTTTCAAGTTTTATTAATCAAACATTTCACAAGCTATAGGCACCACAAATCATGATTCCTCCCATGAATCTGAGGGAAAAAAAATAAATGGAAAGCTTTCTGGAAAGATTCAGGACTCCAGATGCCACTAGGAACATGGTGATTCATGGGAAGAAGTAAAAATGTCAGTATCAATGGGAGTTTGGAAGCAGTTGATCCCAGCCCTCAGTGATGACTGAGTGGTCCCAGATGTCAGTGGTGGGGATCACTCCAGGTATGAAAACAGCAAAAGCACTAGACTGGCAATGGAACCTGAGGGGATGACTGAACTAACACCATCTCAGGAAAAAGACATTAATGGGTGGTGAGTTGTTTCTTATGGAGGAGCAAAGAAAGTAATTTCTTGAGACAGAATCCCTACCTGGTGAAGGTGGTATGAACATTTGAGATGATAACAAAGGATTCAGAATATGATATGAACTTGGGGGGAAAGCCACATTTTGAGAGGAGTGAGTCTGATTTTGAAAGTGGTAAGTATTATGTGGAAGAAAGCCCTTGGGAAAGGCAAGTTGAGGTGACGTGGTAAATGTCACTGGTGTCTTATTTTAAGAATTCCCACCATTAAACCAGCTTCAGCAAGTACCACCTGACCAAAGTCAGTAGATATCAACATCAACGCAAGACCCTCTGCCAGGAAAAAGATGCTAAGTTGCTCTAGGCTGAGTTGATTATCTGTGATAATGTAGTTATTAAGCAAGTTACGGGTATTTTTAGATGTACTTACTGCTATTGCATACTTAAATCACAACACAGCGTAAGCATAACTTTTTGTTTCTTACTTCACTGTGATATTATCTTGGTGCAGGGGACTGGAACCAAGCCTGCAGAAAACTTACTAACATTGACTAGACCAGTAGCACTGTCCTTTTTTTCTGAGCATGCTAACAGGCTCAGCAGACAACAGCAAGGAAAGGGATTAGCAGCAAGTATTTCTATGATGCCCACAACATGCCAGACACTGTCCTCAGTGTTTTAAATGAATTAATTCAATCCTTCAAATGACCCTATTAAGTAAAGTTGCTTCTTCTTCTTTCTTTTTGATTTTTAAGTCAATTCTATTTTAAGTTATGTGTATATGTGTGAGTGTGAGTTTGTACACATGAGTGCAGGTGGCCCCAATGGCCAAAAGAGGGTGTCAGATCCCCCACAGTTATGATGGTAGTAAGCAACTTGATGCAGGTGCTGGGAAGCAAAGCTGCAAGGGCAGCAAGTGCTGAGCCATCTTTCCAGCCCTAGAAACATTTCTATCTTAGAGATGAAGAAACCAAAATATAACAAAGCCAAAGCTTTGCCAAGAGACTCAAGGCCAAGCAGGGCTTCACTGACCTCCTTTTTAATGGCTACAGCTCTGTACCACCAGCACTGGAGGCCAGCAGATATGAAAATGTGACCTATGAGACCCACTAATTACAACTTCAGCTTACCGTAAGATTTGAATTTGAAAAGGACACAGTGCAACAAGAGGAAGAGGCTAATACTCAAAGGCCTAAAAACAGTGCACTTTAAGGACTGTGGAATTTGTGAACAAACACAAAACCAGACAAGGGTTTTTGTATAAGACAGTAATTTTTTTAAAGAATAGAAGATGTTGTCTTCAGAATAAGTTTATTAAAAAGAACAGAAGAGGGAGAAAGAAAGAAAGAAAGGAAGGAAGGAAGGAAGGAAGGAAGGAAGGAAGGAAGGAAGGAAGGAAGGAAAGAGAGAAAGCCAGGTAGTGGTGGTGCATGCCTTTAATCCCAGCACTTGGGAGGCAGAAGCAGATGGATCTCTGAGTTTGAGGCCAGCCTGGTCTACAGAGTGAGTTCCAGGACAGCCAGGGATACACAGAGAAACCCTTCTGGAAAAACCAAAACCAAAACAAAATCAAATCCAGCCAAGCTGGCAACTCTTTTGCATCCACACACACTGAGGAGGACAGCAAGAAGGAGGCATTTCTTCTAACATGAGCTGCACATTTGGATCAAATGGGCAAAATGTGCACCCCAATAGGATGGAATCAGCAGAAATAAATACTACCAGGTTCAAGTTCATGCAACGAAAAGTGAACACCACTAAAATAGGACAAAAGTATTTGTGTTTTCAGTCATTTACCTGAGAGGGGCAGGTCCGGCAGATCCAAGCGCTGTGCCATCCCTTTGCTGGCTGGCCGCATAGTGCTGTAAGTTGAATGTCTCTGTCAAAAACAAAGGGCACATCAGCATCATGAGCTTGCAACATGAGAACAGCAGTGCACAAGTGCACACTGCTGTGCCTGGACACAATTCTTAAGCACATTATCACACCCTAGGGAGCTTTTTAAAATAATGTATTTTTCAAGTTGCAATAAGTCAAACTGGCTTAAAGAGAACAAATAATGAAAAGATAATCCCCAGTTCACTTCTACCACCTATTTCTTTTTCCCAGCGAAGTGATAATTGTTATTAGTGTGTTTAAGAATATCCTTTCTGGAATATTCCATATATTCTCAAGGATATATGTAAAAAATGTTTTAAGCGAGGTGGAACAGCATGCCTATGATCTCAGCACTGGAAGGCAGAGACAGGAGAATCCTGGAGTGACAGGGAGGGGTGCAGAAAAGGGGAAATTTGCTGGCCAGTGAATCTAGCAAATTGATTAGCACCATGTTCACTGGAAGACCCCGTGTCAAAAAATAAGAAGCTATGAGGAAGATACTTGATGTTGATCTGTGATCTTCACGTATACATGTATACACGAACAAATATACAAACCTGCACAGACATGCACACACCACATATTCACATAACATACATATATAATCTACACACACACACACACAGAGAGAGAGAGAGAGAGAGAGAGAGAGAGAGAGAGAGAGAGAGAGCGAGAGCGAGAGAGCGCTTTTGGGTTTCAATGGTCAATGGTCAAAGAGTATACACAAAAATGATTCGCATCACCAACCAGGAAAACACAAATCAAAACCAGGAGACACCATTTCATTCCAACCCTTAAGACCACTATTTAAAAACAAAAGAAAACAGCAAGTATTGGTGATGATATGGAACCCAAGGGGGCAACTGAACTGCCACCATCTCAGGAAAAAAAAAAAACATTAATGGATAGTGAGTTGTTTCTTATGGAGAAGCAAAGAAAGTAATTTCTTGAGACAGAATCCCTACCTGGTGAAGGTGGTATGAACATTTGAAACGATAACAAAGGATTCAGAATATGACATGAACTTGGGGGGAAAGCCACGTTTTGAGAGGACTGAGTCTGATTTTAAAAGAATTGCTATACACTACTGGTGGGCATATAATGATGCTAGAGAAAATAGAATGAAAGTTCCTTAAAAAATTCAAAATAAAGCTGAATGTTGTGATGCACACCTCTAAGTCCAGCACCGGGGAGGAAGAGGCAGGTGAATCTTTATGGGTTTGTAGCCAGCCTAGACTTTGCTGTGAGTTAAAGTTCAGTCAGAGCTACACAGCAAGACACTACCTCAAAAAAATAAAATAAAATTTCAAAATAGGTCTATCATACGACCCTACTTCTAGGTTTTTAACCAGAAGAATTGAAATCAGGATTTTCAAGAGATATTTGTACACACATACTGATTACAACATTATTCACAACAGCCAAGAGGTAGAAACTGCCTAAATGTTTGCCCAGCAACTGCTGCTGGATGGCAGAGTCTGTTCTACTTCCGGAAAAAGTTCTTGTTATCTACAAGCCAACATCATGTTTATAGTTAGCAATACTGCCTTGGACACCAAAAAACCCCAAGAGTGTGGATATCCTAACCCATTTGACACTTGGGTTAAATACCCAGTATTGTCCCATAGATACAAGTGCAGATTTCATGACTGATACACACACAACACACACACACACACACACACACACACACACACACACACACACACACACACCTACTACTACTACTGTGAACAAAAACACTTTGTCTATAAAAACACAAATGTTAACACACCACTATACTTATTGGGTGCCATTTGGCTTTGTTTGTTGAATACATCTTGGAATTAATTCTACATGGTCCTGGAGCTGTGCTGGATTCTGTCAGCCTGTATCCACCACCCTGATAGATTCACTTGAGAACTGAAGTATGAGTGGCCATACAACACTGAATTCCACCAACTGCCACGTGCCTTTGGGCCATGCGATTCTCTGTATTTTAGCTAGAAAACAATGTGACATTGACAGTGCCTTGGTGATTGCTGGGAGAATTAGATGACTAAAAATCCATTCAGAATAATGGGAGCATCTCATGGGTTAGACACTATAGTTTCCTTAGTTCATTCCACTCACCCTTAATGAACAGCAGTACCGACCTTGAGACCTGTTATGAACACTGTCTATACACATGGTGGCACAGACCATCTTGAAACTTCCAGAGCATTTTTAGGGGTCCCAGTCTACATTAATATTAAGCATGAAGTGTATGGTTCCCAGTGATCCTTATAAACAAAACTGTTGTAGAATACAATTTCCAAAAAAAATTTTGAAATCTTATTTTTAAAGTCAGTATGTGAAGTAAAAGATGTCTTATGGAAAAGCATCCAAAATTTCACCACTAAGTATTATTACTGGCAATATATCAGATTAAAGAATTTCCCAAAGAGGGGCTGGAGATTTTTTTCAATGGTTAAGAGCACTGGCTGCTTGGCTGCTCTTCCCAGAGGAGCCAGATTCAACTGCTAGCACCCCCATATGGCAAGTCACCACCACCTATAACTCCAGTTCCAGGGGATCTGATACCCTTTTCTGACCTCTGAGAGCACTAGGTGTGCCCATGGTACAATTATATACATGCATGCAAAACACTCATACACATCAAAAAAAAAACCTTAAAAGAAAGTATACATGAATAAACACTGGCACCTGTATGTCACAATTAGGAAAATGTAACTTACATAATTGACTATGCTGGCTAGTTTTGAGTCAATCTGACATGAGCTAGAGTCATTTAGGAAGAGGGCACCTCAGTTGTGAAAATGCCCCCATCAGATTAGCCAATGGGCAAGCCTGCAGGTCATTTTCTTGATTGATTGATGTGGGAGAGACCAATCTACATGGAGTGATACCACTCCTGGGTTGGTGGTCCTGGATAGTATAAGGAAGAAGGCTGAGCAAGCCATGGGGAGTAAGCCAGTAAGCAGCACTTCCCCATGGCCTCTGCAAGGTTCCTGCCTTGCCCTGAGTTTCTAAAATGAAATAAACCCTTTTCTCCCCAAGTTGCTTTGGGTCATGAGAAACTCAAATTAAGGCACTGACATAAAGAAAAAGTGTGGTGATTACAGGACAATATAGTATGTGAAGAACCACAAGGCTGGTTCTCTCCTTCCACTGTGGGTTCTAGTGATCAAGCCTGGCTTAGGCTTAAAAGAAAGTGCTTTATCCACTGAGCCAACTCAATAACCTAGGGGTTTTCCTTTTGATTTGTAGTGCTGGAGACTGTCCCCATGGCCTTGTCTATACTAGGTAAGCACTCACTACAGAACTATACTCCAGTTCTTTGTTTAAATCAAGAAGAGTAACCAAGACTCATGGTAACCCAGCTACTCAGAAGGTTCAGACAGAGGGATTAAAAATTCAAGACTTAACTGGGGCCTGGGAAACTTAGCAAGACCCTATCTCAAAAAAAAAAAAAAAAAAAAAAAAAACAAGAGTTGGGGGCATAGCTCAGTGGTAGAGGGCTTGTATAGCATATCCAATTGCCAGTGTCGCAGGGGTATTTCTCAAATACATTTGGCAGTTACCCACTAAGACAAGAATACATATTTTCTTTCTTTGTTACTATGGTAAGTTCCTCATTCTTCTCAATAGTTAAAACCTTGCATTCTTGGAATAATCCCTTTTTGACATGTTTTCCATAGACTGTTCAATTAGGTTTGATAAAATTTTGTTCAAGAATTATACATGGAGGTTCATGAGAGACTCACCTTTTAATTGTCCTGTCTTTTCTGTTCTTACCAGAAATAATACAATCACCCTGGCCCAGGAGTTGAAAAGTATATCCCTTTTTTCTAGTCTTTGCTTGAATCCATGATTAATACCGATATTATTCCCCTCCTTAAGTGATTGAGATTTTATTATTAAGCATTCTGGGTCTGGTTTTTCCTTTGTAGAAATAATTTAAAATCCAGGCTACTAAAATAAACTTTTATGACTTTCTAAGATTTTTCAAAGTTATCAGCACAAAGTAATAATTTATAACATTTTATTATCATTATATGAGATTTTTTTAAAAGTTTTTTTTTTTTTTTAGTTGTATGTGTCTATGTGTGTGTGCGCCATGTGTGAGGATACCAGCGGAGGACAGAAGGAATCCCTGGAAGCAATTGTTCTCCTTCAGTTTCTCTGTCTTCTGACTTCTATCACTTTATGGAGAAACTGTGGTCTTGTCCTGGCTCCCTTGACACCAGAGGCCAGGCCTTGAATGTCTTTAGCAATTTTAACTGATGCACCCACATGGGGTTCTCTGTACACCTCTAGCTCTCAGAACTCTTGGCTTTATCTCTTCACATCTCTCTCCTGCCATATCTAATTCCATTCCTTTCCCTTTTAGGAATTCCTCCACAGATCTTTTCACACACACACCAGCCCCCACCATATGCAGCCTCCCCCCACTCCCCCCGCAAGACAGGGCTTCTCTGTGTAACAGCCCTGGCTGTCCTGAAACTTGCTTTGTAGACCAGGCTGGCCTCACTCACAGAGATTTGCCTGCCTCTGCCTCCTGAGTGCTGGGATTAAAGGCATGAGCCACCACTACCTGGCTCATTCTTCCCTTCTTATTTATCTGCATTTCAGCTTAAATATTTCTGCTATCTTATAGTCAGTCCTTCAAATGTCCCTAGTAAATGTTTAATTTATAACTTAATTTATACATTTGAGTATTAAAGTTATATGATTTGATTTTGGGGGGGCAGGCTGTTATTTATCTTATTTTATTTTATTTTTGAGACAGGGTTTCTCTGTGTAGTCTTTATTGTCCTGAAACTAGATCTGTAGACAAAGCTGGCCTTGAACTCAAAGATGCACCTGCCTCAGCCTCCTGAGTGCTGGGATTAAAGGCATGTGCCACCACACCCAGCCTAAATCATGTAATTTTTAATGGGTTCTTTTCTGTAGTTGTTGTTTGTGCTGGTATTTATTTTATTGGCTGAATTAATCTCTTTCTTTAAAATCTGTGTCTAATACCATCAATATATGGATCTGCTATGCCTGTTTCTGTTGTTTATTGTGAGTTTTTTTTTAAAAAAAGATTTATTTATCTATTTATTTACTATGTATACAGTGTTTTGCTTCTATGTATGCTTGCACACCAGTAGAGGGCATCAGATCTCATTATAGATGGCTGTGACTTACTATGTGGTTGCGGAGAATTGAACTCAGGACCTCTGAAAAAGCAGCCAGTGCTCTTAACCTCTGAGCCATCTCTCCAGCTCATTTGTTGTGATTTTTAGTCTTTCAGTGCCATCTATTCTATGTGCCTGGGATTCTATAAACTGACTAGAGGACTCTGATTTTGGACATAAATAGCTGTGCCAGGTGGAGGTGGTACGAGCCTTTAATCCCAGCACTTGGGAGGCAGAAGCAGGTGCATCTCTGAGTTCAAGGCCAGCCTGTCTAAAGCAGAGTTCCAGGACAGCCAGGGCTACAAAAAGAAACCCTGTCTCAAAAAACAAAAAACAAGAAAGAAAGAAAGAAAGAAAGAAAGAAAGAAAGAAAGAAAGAAAGGAAGGAAGGAAGGAAGGAAGAGAAAGAGAGAGAGAGAGAAGGAGAGAGAGAGAGAGAGAGAGAGAGAGAGAGAGAGAGAAGAAAGAAAGAAAGAAAGAAAGAAAGAAAGAAAGAAAGAAAGAAAGAAAGAAAGAGAACGAAAATGAATAGCTGTGAGGTGAAGTTTCCATATAATATTACCTTCCTCAAAAGATTTACTTTTGCTTCCAGGAGTTGGTGAAGGTGGGGAGAACACCTAGACACAAACTCATGTTTCTGTGGGTTTAAAAACTCAACAAATAAGCCAGGCATGATGGTGCATGCTTTTGATCTCAGTACCTGGGAGGCAGAGTGAGCCGATAGGAGGCTCTAGGCCAGCCAGAACTACATAGTGAGACCCTGCCAAAAAGAAAAACCCTTTAACAAAATAAAGGCTTCTTTGATACTAAGAAAGAATATTTTAATAAGCCATCTCTCCAGCTCATTTGTTGTGAGCTAAAAGAAAGATTTTGAAACGATACAAAAATCCTTAAAGTCATGAAAGAAAACATAGAACAGTGTCTCTTTAGTAGAAACACTTCAGGAAAAACAAGCAAAAACCACCTCTTCAGTAAAAGGAAACTATGATGTTACAAGATAAAACAGTCACTCCCATAAAAAAAAAAAAAGTCAGGTGGCTTGCTATGTGTGTAGGTCTATGCACAAGGGCCTGCTGAAAAGGCCAGATACATTAGACTCCTGGAGCTGGAGTTACAGACAGTTGTGAGGCTCCATGTGAGTGCTGGGAACCAAACCTGGGTCCTTTGTAAGAGTATTAAGTCCACTTAACCACTGAGCCATCTCTCCAGCCCCTAATAGAAGCATTCTGTATAAACATAAAGGTTAAAGGAAATGCATCAAAGTGTCTTATAAACAGGAAAAAGCAGAAACCACATAGAAAAGTGGCCAGCATGAATATAAGTACGCATCTGGAAGATGTAAAGCAACCTTACTTCATCAAGAATGAAGAAGTACACAGCCCACAAAAGTGAAACCAAATGTCACCTCACTAAAAATCCTTGATGAGTATGGAATGTCAAAATTCTTGGGAAACAACACTTTCTATGTGAACAAAGTGTATATGGAAGGAACACATCTATCAAGTGTTTCAGTGTGTGAGGACAGAGCCAATCCATTTCCCTTTTATTAGAGGTACACTTCTCATGCCTAGGAATTGACTTCTGGAGTTCTAAGTACTAGCTCCCTCATTGCTCACTATTGTAAGAGACGAGAGAGCTAAAGGATATGCTTCCTAAACTCCTTTAGCTTGGTTCAGCATGCCAGACAGGCCCATTCTCAAAACTCTGGAAGGTGCCAGGAGGGTGCAACTAGCCTTCTCTGCTTCTGCTGGCTGTGGAAGCATTTGCTTTCCTGCTGCAGAGGAGCTCTGGTGGCCGATCCCACAGCTGTGGGTATTATGAGGCATGGGTTTTGCTGTCCTGGATGCACAGGTGTTAGTGTATAGTCCTGAAGCTGATCTTGGGTCTTGACAGAGGCCATGGTGCTAAGTAAACACTTAGTGAAGGATGTTCTGAATCAAGCAAAAACAGAAGCACATTTAAGGGGCAACTTGAGATGTCAGAAAGCCTTTCCCACGAGCTCACTAAGGCTTTATTATCTCTTCCAGTCTTGAAGCACCAAAGCCTCTGAACTGAAATTCCTTTCTGCTAACTAGAGCAATTTCCAACGTTTTGAAATGAATCCTGATGTGCTCTCATACAGAAATAGTGCCTCAAGACGTCAAAAGTTTGCACAAGGACCTTCACTGTATTGTTTTTGTACTAAGTTAAATCTACAATGACCGAAACAACCATCAAGAGTGACTAAGTAACTATGTATGATGTACATGTGGGCTTTAAAAAAAAATGGCTAATTCCTTTTCTTTCTTTCTTTCTTTTCTTCGTTTTTTTTGGGGGGTTGGTTGTTTGTTTGTTTTTCGAGACAGGGTTGATGGGGGAGGTCCTTCTGTGCATATGTTTGTCTTATTGGTTGATAAATAAAGTACTGTTGGCCAATTGGGAAACAAGTTAGGTGTTATTTCGGGCACTCAGGTGACGTCAGGGGGGAGGCAGCTGGCGGAAAGATTTATCGTTACACAGGGTTTCTCTGTAACTTTTTGGAGCTTGTCCTGGAATCCACTCTGTAGACCAGGCTGGCCTTGAACTCACAGAGATCTGTCTGTCTCTGCCTCCTGAGGCTGGGATTAAAGGCACGTGCCACCATTGTCTGGCTAAGAATGGTTATTTCAATAAAGAGTAACATTTGAAGTTCCTTTGATATAATCCTTTGCTTGATAAGCAGAAATTCATTGGGCCCTACTGTGATGACTGTCACCTACTGCGCTAGCTAAGAGACCTAACAGTGAGCAAAATACCAAATATCTCTGTTGTCACAGGTCTTACACTCCAATACTAAAGTGAAATGAGTACTGGAGAGATGTATACTCTAATCTATAAGTCCTCTTGCTCCACAGGCACATGCACATATGTGTAAATAACACCCCCAGGTGTTTACACAAAGAGCTGCCTCTGGAGTTCTTCTATACCTGCATTGGAGAGACAGCAGCTGCTGGAGCAGTCCTCACTGGGATCCCACTCAGGGGGCTTCTGGGAGTCTTGTGGACAGAAATACTCTGTCCAGCACCACCTGTCATGAAGAGATTGGAACATAAATGCTTAAATCCAGTTCAAAACTGTAAATAGTAGCTTTTGATCTGTTACCCTTTTTTGGTGACTTGAAAATCTCATGATGAGCTGTGTGTGGTATCATACAACTTAGTCCCAGGACTCAGGTCTCAGGATTTGGGACTTGGAGAGAGGCAGAGGTCAGCCTGATCTACACAGTGAGCTCCAGAACAACCAGAACTATACAGAGAGACCTTGTCTCAAGACAAAACAACAGAACTCCCACAACATTAGGCATAATGTTTACTCTTATCCTTTTGTCCTCTGCATTAGAGCTAGATTGGGGATACAAAAGGGGAAGAATGAGCTGAGTGAGAACTGGTCTCAGACATCAATAATGGAGGAAGAGGAAAAGGAGTATGTGATGAGCTTTCTCTTGGGGAGAAGCAACAGTAAAGTTGATGCATAAATCATTACCAATGACTCATGCTCTATCTACAGACTGACTCACTGGGTTTTCCTGACTCTCAATATGTTGTCTAATCTTAATCTAAGCAATTTGGAAGCTATTTTAGCAGAGATAACCAGATCATCTTAGAATTAGCCACTGTTCCAGTTTTCCAATACAAAGTATATTTGTGACAGTCAAAAGGAGGAAGTTATGTCTATTATGAACAGAAGCACAATGTTTCTTCAGCATACTATATTTGTGCATATGCTTAAATTATGAATGTCTAATTGCCTCCTGTGTATAAGGTGCACAACCCAAGGGAAACTGTGAGTCAGTCGGCCTATTCCAGGAAAGGCTGCCAACCAACCTGAGATCAGATGCAACAGACAGCTCACATGTAAGACCAAGCAGAAAGACATCTAACAGCATATTGCAAGTGAGGAGAGTTGAGACTCCCAACAACGGGTCCAAATGCACACAGGTGATGTTCATTTCCTGGGAGATAAAGCTGTTGGCCATCCTTGCCGGTTCTTAGAACACAGGAAGGTGGCCAGGAAAGCGATGACTCCATAAGGCAGGAAAGGAATGAAGGGGTATGACAGGAAGTGGAAGTAGGGGTGAGGCAGCCTCACAGCCTCAGCAAGGCTCCCTGCAGAGTGGCATGAGCTAGTGTGAACTCTTGGTTCTACCAACTTGTGGCCAGTATAGCAGAGACAGGTTTGATATGTGGGCTTGGGTTTGAAAGTAGAGTTTTGTAAAATACCTGTGTGCCCTACGTCAAATGACTTGATCAGTGACTTTACAGTGGTTGCAGAGTCTGAAGGTGCTGGAGATGTTCTGTTGACATAGACTCCACGCCACCGGCCAGCAGCATCGACCTCTGAAGGCTCTGACTCTTCATTCACAGGCCTGCATGGCAAAGAGCACATTAAATTGAAAAGGTGGAGGGTGTCCTCAGGGGGAAAAGACATAGATGGAAACAAAACCAATGTGGACAAGATGCACAAAGTTGGAAGGGAAATCCCAAGTTTAAAATCAGTTTTCCCGAATCTTAAGTTATTTTTTATAGTGTCTTAGGAAACAGCCAGAAATAATATATTTATAAATAGAATGATATCTCTAAGTGAAAAATACACGGATATCTCTGCAAATGTGAAGAAATGTACAAGCGTTATTTATCACAAATAACTGTCAGCAGTATACACAATGGCCTGGCCTGTTGGCACATGCTCCAAACCTCAGGTGGCACACTCAGAGATTGGATAGGTGAATCCCAAGACTCTTTCTTAGACTTAGATGCCCCATCAGAGACTTGGGCCAGAGCCAGGACATGAGGCATTTACTATGTTGACACAGACTGTAACAGAGACAAGGTGCTCCTGGGGTTAGAAACTATAGCTGCAGCTTTCTAAATACACAGGCAACCTCCTGGTTTAGGGTTCCCATCATCCTTCACAGGCAACAGGTCTTCCAGTAATCCGGTTGTGTTGTAACTTCAGAAAGCTGCTCCTGGAAGCTCAGGCTACAATCTAGTTGATTCAGTTTTCTCAGCAATTCTGCAAGTTACTTAACACTTTTCTGCTTAAGCCAACTAAAGCGCAATCCATTACATACACCAGAGTCCTTCTTCATATGATACTTGCCCTCTGAGACTAAGAATGGATATTCTGTGTGAAGCTCCCACTCTCATGCAAATTTTCTGTATGTGGTTTCTACATACCAGAAGAGAGTCACAGGGGAGACTATTAAAGACAGATCGTATGATTATGGCTCTTGTGTGGCTTTCTTATCTAGAGGATTTTAGGATGTCATTTAATCTCCTTGTGAATGAGCCAAGATGAGAATTCCCAACCTCCCTATTACTAAATCACTGCATTTTTATTATATCATATTGCCACAGCTGTTATGCAAGATGACTAATTCATGAGAAAGGCTCAAACAGAATATTTCTGGAAATATATTTTAATAAGGTCAGTGAAGGTTTAAACTATTTCCCCATTTTTGAAACTAATCTAGCTATGCATAAGCTCCTACGGTTGAATTTACTTGTCCTTAATTCTCTTTGCTTTCTTCTATCACTCTATGATCAACACAAATAGGCTAAATTTAAGTGAGGCAGAATTAAAACACGCAAACTACTCTGCCCTATATTCTTTACTGCACTGTCCCTCTTTATAAGTGGCAAAAAAAAAAAAAATCAGTAAACTGAAAACTTCCTTGGGAAAAAATACCAGGCATTTCAGAAATAGTAAGGGACTGATTTTTTTTAAAAAAGTAATTTCTAGTGATTTGACACAAAGAGAGGTGATTGTTTTGTTTCCTACCTTGTATTACATGGTATTAAATCAGATGGTGTGCCAGTGTGATTGTGTGACCTGTGGCCCCAGATACTTAGGAGGCCAAGGGAAGATCACTTGAGCCCAGGAATTTTAGGCCAAGCTGGGCAAAATGGGAAGACTCTACCCCCCAAAAAGAAAATAAATAAAAGAATTAAAGAACAAAGGAAAACCAGCAAATGGATATGCAGAAAGAACATAAAACCAGGTTAAGAGATCAGGTCTGGACAGAAAAAAAAAGTCTCATTCCCACATCAGCAACTCTCGAGTATATCAAACAGTAGGCCACTGTCCATTCCATTTAACTGGCTTATTGCCAAAGAACAACCAAGGCAGGTCATTTAAAAATTTTATTTAAATGACATTCCTTGCTAATTTAATAGGAATAAAATGGAGGATCCTACATAATGTAAGTTATTCTTTTTAGGCATCTAAGTTTCCCAGTGATCTGAAACATCAAACAATAAGTGGAAAGATTCATTTAGGCCTCATAAGAACATCACAATACAAACTAATATAAAGGATGCTTGTTTTCACATATTCAAAGATGATACTCACTAACCAATCAGCTAGCTTGGCTTTAACAGTATGAATAAGTCTGAACATTATCATCTGAAAATTTGAAATGATCAAACATCTGAAATTAGGGACTGGAGAGATGGCTCAGCTCTTACTGCTCTTCTGGAAGACCCAGGTTTGATTCCCAGCACCTACACAGCAGCTCACAACTGTCTGTAACTCCAGTTCCAGGAGTTCAAATGCTCTCTTTTGACTTCCATGGGAACCAGGAATGCATGTGGCATATATACATACACGTAGACAAAAAAATTTATATATATGTATATATAAATATATGTTGATAAATATTCTTTACAAAAATTCTGCAATCTTTTGAATGTCAATATGTTGCCACTAGGAAATTCCATACTTGATCCCATGTCAGGATGTGGATACATTAAAAGTATAATGGAAAGTCACCTTCAGGCTATATAAAGTATATATGAAACATAAATGAATTTGAGGAGAAGGCCTGGGTCACAATGCCCCAGATATTTAATTATAATATGTAAATATCTGAAGAAAAAAATGAGAAAAAAATCCTGTAATCTAAAACACTCAAATAGAGAATACTTGACCCATACTTTAATTGTGTACAAGCCTGAAATTCCTTGTGCTAGATTGTCTAAGAGTTGTTACGGTCTGAGCAATAAATGAATGATTACACTTATTGTGTTCCCAAGAGGAAGATAAATTCTGTATACTATAAAGAATATTAAGAAACATATGATCACATAGCCAGGAATATCTTAGCAAATTCTGTAAACAAAGGGGAAAGTGCAAGATTATACACTTGGCTACACCAACTTTTCAAGGCCAACTCTAACCTTTACATAGTATCCCATGTGGAGTCAAATGTGCCTTGAAGCAAGTCACCACCCAACAGCACAGCTTCTGTTGGTTTCAAAATATAAACACATTAGTTTTTTTCCCTATAGCAGTGTGAACTTTGCCCTTTTCCGTAGCCACATCCTACAAGAAATGGCTAGCTTCTGGTTAGGAATCCCACCAAAAACCAGAAACAAAACATGTCTGCGACCACATACATAGCGGTAGCAGTAACTTCCGTAAAAGGCACGTACATGATAGATCCCTACTGCATATGTGTGTCACAAAAACCATTATCTAAATCCTAGCCCTGGAGAGACTGAGGAAGGAGTATCTGAGAGTTTAATTTTCTACAGAACTCCCTTACATTATTTAAATTTAAGGGAAACCTTGACAAAGGCTACATGGTACCTAAGGGATGAATCTGGTGTACCAACTGAGCTTGTGGGAGAGTATGTGTTTGTCATTCTCTGTATGTGAATGTTCTGGGAGAGGTACACACATTTGATTTTAAGCATACCTAAGAAAAAAGGCTACTGATACTCATTTCAGTACTCTTTTACTTCATTACTCTGCATGGAGGAGCTGACAGTCCATAATCTAAGAACAGAAAAATGGAGGCCAGACACTCTGATGCGGGAATGAGAAAGGGTTATGTTTGCCAAAAGGCAGTACTTCCCATCCACCACTGCAGATGCCCACTGGCTGGTTGCTGGTCCACCTTATGTGTCTATCTCATAATCTACCATGTGTACACATTCATCAGTGATGACTTCCCTTACAAATCTCCCCCTAGCCTCTCTAATCCACTGCTTACCTTGTTTGAATGTGGAACAGAGCTTTCAAATGATGTTGATTTTCTGTACCACTTGGTGCCATTGCCTATTTTGGTCCAAGTACAGGTGAGCTCTTATATATTATGATTTTTAAAGTATTTAAATGTTAACTTTACTTGGCAACTGTCACATCACAATGCTGATATGCTTTCTCAACGGTAGACTGTTTATAAAGAGGAGTGGTCCCACCAAACATAACACCTGCCACACTGGGACAATATAATAAAGCCTGGCTCCAGGCTTCTCACAGTGCCAATGTGAGTTTCCATCACTCCCCTCTGCCCATCTAAGCTTTCAAGTTTCAGTTTACTCACTGAAGTTTTGTTTTTGTTTCATGTCCTGACTCGGTGCCTTTGAATATTCTTTGCCCTTATCTGGGATGCCATTTTCTCAAAATTAACATTTTGTTGCTCTAATTATAAGATAAAAATTATGAAGTATTTGATCTCAGGCATCAAACAGTACCTTCTGAAATTCACTTTCTAATTTCAGTACTAGCATACAGAACAAGAGAAAAATATCAGATAAAATGGTAACTTAAATGCATCATACTTTCCAAATCCCATCAAGAAGGATCAACGCAGTTAAGCAGTATGCACTCACTCATATATGAATTTTAGACATAGAGCAAAGGATCACCAGCCTACAATCCTCTTCACCAAAGAAACTAGAAAACAAGAAGGACTCTAAGAGAAAAATGCATGGACCCCGGAGAATGGGAAGGGCCAGGATCTCCTGACCTAACTAGAAGCATGAGGGTAGGAAAGAAGGAGCTGGCAGAATGAGAGGAGAAGAGGACGGGAGAGGAAGAAATGGAGGAGCAGAAATGTTGAGTTGGGGGAAGAACAAAGAAGAGCAGGATGAGAGATACCATATCAGAGCCATTATATGTCTGAGGAGAGATTGGCACTAGGGAGATTTCCAGAGAGCTACAAGAATGACACGAACTGACAATCTAGGCAATGGTGGAGGCTACCCTAAATGCCCTTCCCCTATAATGAGACTGATGACTACTTTATATGCCATCCTAGAGCCCTCATCACTGGCCGATGGAAGCAGAGGCAGACACCCACAGATATACACTGAACTGAACTCTGGAACCCAGTTGCAGAGAGGGAGGAAGGAAGATCAAAGGGATCAGGACCAGGCTGGTGAAACCCACAAAAACAGCTGGCCTGAACAAGGGGGAGCACATGGACCCTGGACTGCTGTCTGGGAGGCCAGCACGGAACTGACCCAAACCCCTGAACATGGATGTCAATGAGGAGGCCTCTGCACTCCATGGGGCCCCTGGGAGTGGATCAGTATTTTTCCCTGGTGTAAGAAGGGACTTTGAGAGCCCATACCACGTTAAGGGATGCTCTCTTGGCCTGGACACATGGGGGAGGGCCTAGGCCTGGCCCAGGATGATGTGGTGGACTTTGGGGAGCCCCAGTCGAGGGCCCTACCCTGCCTGGGGAGTGGAGGGGGATGGGGTGGGGGAGGTGGGGGAGGGGGGAGGGGAGGAAGAGGGAGAGGGAGAAGGGATTGACATGTGAAGCAAACTTGTTCCTAATTTGAACTAATAAAAATAAATAAAATAATTAAAAAAAATAAAATAAAAGCATTGGAAACTAAGAAAGGATACCATCTCCATGGCTTAAACTTTGACTAAAGGGTGTTCACCTTTGATTCCATCACTCAGGAATTAGAGTCAGAGGCAGGCAGATCTCTATCAGTTCGAGGCCAGCCCGGTCTACACAGTGAGTTCTAGGCCAGATCGGGCTATATAGTGAGACCCTGTCTGAAAAAAAAAATGAATAATAGGTCGGCCAGTATTAGTGCATGCCTTTAATCCCAGCACTTGGGAGGCAGGTGGATCTTTATAAGTTCCAAGACAGCCAGGCTGTTACACAGAGAAACTCTGCCTCAAACAAACAAACAAACAAAATAACCCACAAATAAATAAATATCTTGTTGTGTAGTTTCTTCTCTGGAGAAACCTGGATGTAGAAGCCATATTTCTGGGTCTGTTTTTGCTTAGTCATGGATCATGTTAGATATAGTGCATGGCTTTTCCTGACGTGTGTCTAGGATCATCCTTCCATCCCACACTCATACTGGGCACTTTCTCCCATTGCACACTGAATTTCAGTTTACTTTAAGAGCTTTCCCTCTAGTTTATGATAGAGTCGATGATTTGAAACATCAATAGGCAAAATGCTATGTCCAGGCATAATCGACAAATACTCAGGGAAAGGTCAGGCCCTGACATATTCATAACTATTTTAAGCAAGAGTCTATGATGAACAGAAATATCCTTTCACATAAAAATATTTAAAAATTTAAAAGTCCTAATCTATGAAAATATTTCATAAAATAATAATCACACTTAGGAAAGAACAGACCTCCAAAAGTTTATGAAAGGAAAAAAGGCACTTGATAATATCTACCTTAAATTTCATAAAAGATGAAATAAGATAATTTTACTTATTAATTTTTGTTCTATCTATCTATCTATCTATCTATCTATCTATCTATCTATCTATCTATCTATCTATCTATCTCGATAGTGGTCCTGGCTGGCCTCAAACTCATTGGGTAACCAAGAATAATCTTGAATTCTTGATCCTCCTGCCTCTACCTCTCAAGGACAGAATTTACAGACATGTAGCACCATGGCTAGCACTATGATAAATTTAAAAGAAAGGCTGAGCTTAAATATGTACACACACACACTCACACACAATAATAATCCCATTAAAATATTCTGAAGCAAAACTAACTCAAATGAAAATGAAAGAAGGGCATATTTGCAAAGGCCTCCCTGAGCACAGGAAGCACAATTGAAATAACAATGAAAAATGACATTTCCATTCAGTAGGAAAGAATTATTTTGATAATAAATTGTGTTGGTTGGACTGGCTATGCATATGGAAGAAAAAGGACTGCATGTTACATCAGATTCAGTAAACACAGGTGGATCAAATGTCGGGGTGTATACATTCACATGTGTGTGAAGTAAAGAGAACTTAATAAATTATTACAAATAATGGAGTAGAAAAAATCTTAAACACACACACACACAACCACCTATCCAAGAAACAAAGGAAAATACAAATAGATCCTATTATATAAAAGTACTAAGGGCTTGAAGTGGTGGAGTGCTTGTTATACACGTAAGTTTCTAGGTTCATCCCCAGCATCATAAAACAAGAAAAGTCCTGAAATTATATTCAGGAAAAACTTTTGAACAAAATTCATCACAAGAGCCCTGTAGGAATGCAACCAGTGATTAAAATTCAAACCGGAGACTCCTCTAAATAATATTTATTTAGCACATCATAAACACTTACATATAAAAACACTCAATAATATCCAGAGTAAAGGCAGATCGATACACAACTGCAAATATAGCTGCACATTTGAAATTGAGGCTGCATTTCCCTCATTGTTTATATATGAAAATGTTTATCACATAAATTTTAATCATCTTATAATTCTCAATCTGAGGAAAAGATATTTCAGAATAAATTCCAGTCCTACTTGGACAAGCCCAGCTAGTGTCTACATTATTTTTACAGAAGATATCAATACATTTTCTTTCTCACACCAAGCTAAATTTTTCTAGTGAAATCTGTGCTCTTGAAGTTAGTAACCTCAAAATGTCTTCCTGAGTTTAAGAACAATTCCACATCTTAATTTTCACTTTATTAGAGATTAACTCATGTCTTCTAGCATGATGTAGCTAGAAACCCTGCATGGATATACTAGAGTTGTCCCTCACAAAAGAAGCATGGTAGATTTCCACTGGAGCTGCCCCTCACATGGGAAGTGCAGTAGGTTTTTGCTTGATGTATTTGCTGAATCAGATACAGGTCTTTACACATACATACATTTCCAAAAGTCAAATCATATGCTTCATTCCAGACCACTCTGAGCTGTGTGCTTCTGCATCCAAAGTCTTTAAGTTTCCAGGATGAGTTTCATTTATGAGGCTTTTGTTGTAAGTTGTCCTTCAGTAGTTTGTTAGGTTTCTACTGGCATTGTCACCTAACTACATCCTTTATCATCAACCAAACATGTTTATAGTTAGCCCATCAAAGACTCTGGAAACAAACCAAAGCTTAGGGACAGCTTGCTTCAAATGAGGTAATGAAATGAGAACATGGCTTGAAAAAGGCTCAAGAAAGCCTCAATGTTAGGAGCAGAACTTTACTTTAACTTCTCTGGTCTAAGGCATCATGCAGATGGCTTCTTATTTTACTGTTTTGAGCATGAATTTCCAAGACTGTTGGATCCTATATTCAAGTAGGCAGCATAAAAGTAAACAACAGAAAGCAGAGTCCACATAAGCTGCATTCACCAATACCTGGGGCTTGCTATACCACTATTCTCTTTGTGTATTCTAGTTACATATAAAACATGTTTTTTCACAAGACGTGTACTTTGTTTTTCAGAACTTCATTTTATTCTCCAGGGAGAGGGGAGGGGAGAAATGGAGGAAGGAGAGAGGGGGAGAGAGAATGCTGAATTTTCCGAGAGAAAAAAAGGAGGGGAACATTTTTGAACATGTGATCATGCAGTGAGTTGATTCCAACGTGAAGGGGGAAGCTAAACAAACTTTGGCTGTAATGACTGTGTGGAATAGTGAATGGCATAGGAGACAAGTGAGCTCTTTACACAGTGGCAATCTCCTTTACAGATTCCCCTTTCATATAGAAATGGCAGTAGTTTCCAATCATGGCAAGGGCTGGGCTGTCTTTCTTCCACCAAATGCTCTGCTAGCTGACAGAGACCATGGAGCTGTGAAGATAGAAATGGGAGGGAAGTCTGGTAAAGGAGTTATATAAGCCAATGGGATCTTTGTTTACAAACACAGTGCAACCAGCTTATCTGTCTCACAGGGAGGAGCTAATACCCAGAATATGGCCTCGATGTTTTCATTTCTATTGCTGCAATTTTTAGTTTTTTTTCTTTGAAGCCAATGCTCTTTGGACAGAGAAAATGGCAATGACTTAAAAATGCTACTACTCTGCTCCTGTCACCAGAACTTCTCCAAGAACTGTCCTGATGAAGTAGAGACATTGACAATGCACACTTGTAGAAGGTCTCATGCTTCCCTCCATCATCAATGCCAAAACCAAACCAAAACAAAAGGCTTTTTTTTTTTCCTTTTTACTATGCCAGCCTAAAAATTCTAAAGACTTAGGGAAGAACATATTCATATTTTCTAAAAAAAAATCTGTAAAGACAGGGGCCAGGGAGCAAAAAGGCATATGTACCCCTTTAGGCTATAGTCTAGGTTAGGCTGTTAGCTCAGTGATAGAGCACTTATGTAGCATGTGCAAGGTCCTAGGCTTGCCTCAGCATCACACACAGAGAGACTGAAACATCAATGAATATATATCTAAAGTCAGAACTGCATATTTTAACTATGAAAACATATGCAAGTGACTGAATTATGCTTGCTGAGAAAACCATAGGAGATGATCAATGTCTACTTTAACGGCCAAATGAAATGCTCACGGTCCCAGGAATGCTAAAAGTAAGAAACTGCTTAGGAACTGGTCTTTCCAACCAAGGGCAGAGATTCAATATCACAGAGAGCTCCAAGAGAATCTTTGTCACAAAAGAGCATTATACCTTCATTATATGCACTTCTCTTCCAGCAGCAGCTACAGAAAGAACACACGCTGTGTGGCTGTGAAATGTTAAAGCTTTAAGGACAACACAGGGTGGCACAGGCACACACAATGAACATTAGTGCACAAGGCAGATTAAAAGACAGCTCCAGCAGAATCTGTATGGGACAAGCTAACATGCTGCTCACTTAAGTGAGGATGACATGTGCACTGAGGACCACGTGTAACCCCAGGAGATTCAAGGATCAACACATGTGAATCTGAAACATTTTATTTTACAAGTTAATGCTATAAAAATTGGGAGCAAGTATTTAGTATTTTTAATAGTTTTTTTTTCTTTTGAAGATGTCTTCCATGGGTGGCTATTGGTACTATTATGATAAATTTTAGAAGAATAGAACAAGTCATCCTAAAAAATAATTTCTGCCATTATTCATGATACCTGTACATGTCCTGTTCATCATCAACAAATTTTGCTAGAAGGGCTGTATGTGGCTCCATGGAATCCAGACACTGAGATGCCTATGTGTTTCCCTATGTCTGCTGAACTCCAGTACTTAACTTCTTAGGAAACAGATCTTTTGGCTTGGTCTGTCTGTCTGTCTGTCTGTCTGTCTGTCTGTCTGTCTGTCTGTCTGTCTATCTATGTATCTATCTATGTATCTATGTATCTATCTATCTATCTATCTATCTACCTACCTACCTATTTTGATGCTGGAGATTAAACCCACAGCCTAGTACATACTAAGCAAGCAGTATACCAATGAGGTACATCCTATCCAAGACTTGATGTTTTAATTTTAATGAGTTTTTATTTCACTGCCTATCTCCTAACTATCCAAACAGAGAAGGAGACATAACCAAGAAAGTTACGTCTTACACGTCCATTCATTAATTTATATGTTCAGTAAAACAGAACATTTTCACGTCCATTAATAGAAACACATAGGCTTATTAAAATTCTGGAAGAAAAATATCAGGCTTACAAGTCACATTTGGAGATGGCCATCCTTAAGTTCCAAGGACTGCATGGGAGATATGGCAGGGCTGGTCCTTGGGTTTCTGACTCAACAGAGAAAGGTCAGCTGACCAACCAGCCTCAGAATGGGAGAGCTTGAAAGTACCTAGAAACACTGCCTACTCATAGTTTCTAATCTAAACAGAGGGTAGGACCACACAAGAAAGGGGACAGTGCCAGTTGGTTGCAAGAATGAGTTTACAGAGCATGATTACTCTCTGTGGCTTTTGCATATTTCTCTTTATAGCTCATGAAATTTCTGGGTTTGTTTTTTTTGTTTGTTTGTTTGTTTGGTTGGTTGGTTGGTTTGGTTTGTTTTTCGAGACAGGGTTTCTCTGTGTAGCTTTGGAGCCTATCCTGGCACTTGCTCTGGAGACCAGGCTGGCCTGGAACTCACAGAGATCCACCTGCCTCTGCCTCCTGAGTGCTGGGATTAAAGGCTGCTCCTCCAATGCTCAGCTTGAAATTTCTGTTTTATGATTGACTGCTGCTGTTAAAATAATTCATGCATGAATAGTCACAATTGCTTTATCTTATGAATTAAACCCTTTGGCATCATAAAAAAAGGGAATGAACTAACAACATCAATATATTAGTACTAAGATATTGAGATATATGGGGACATATATGCATATATGTATGCATGTATATGTGCTATATACATATATATGTGTGTATGTATATGTATATACACATTTGAGGGGTAACTATATGTGGTATGTGTATATATGTGTGTGCATATATGCTCAGTTGTGTTTGTATTACAGAGGCTAGACAAAGATGTCAAGTATTTTTCTCTATTGCTCTCTGCCTTATTCTTGTGAGACAGGATCTCTCAATGAATCTGAAGTTTGCCATTTCAGCTAGGCTGGCCAGCCACTGAATTCCCAGGATCCGTCTGATTGCAACCCCCTACTTGTGCCCATGACCAGCTTTTTTACATGGTTAGTGGGCATTTGAATTCAGATCCTCACGCTTACAAAGCAAGCATACTTATATACTAAGCCATTTTTCTAGGTTCCATTTTAATGCCTTTTTTTTTTTTTTTAAAGATAGGGTCTCGTGTATTTTCATGCTGACCTCAAATTCACTATGACACCAAGGATAATCTTGAACTATTTATTCTTCTGTCTCCACCTCCCAAGCATGGGATAAAGATGTCATTAACACAGCTGGCAATTCCATGAATAAGATCAATTATTCTGACTCTAAAGGAGTGATGGCATGTGCCTATAGTTCTAAATACTAGGGAAGATGAGGTGGGAGAACTACTTGAGCTCAAAACAAAACACTCTCAACCCAGTCAAAGCACAGCAATAAATAAAAAACACATTTGAAAATATAATGGGACTAAAGATTTCTAATGAGTTAAATAACATCGCACTTTGTTTTAGTTACTTAGTTGTTGATAACAAATGCTGTTCTGTACTCCTTCCCAGGCTCCTCATTTGCTCACCCATCAGCCTCATTCTACAGTGATTCCTTTGAATGCCCACTTACTCAGAATGAGAGTATGAAAAGCTAGCCCCATGTTATAGTTGTGCTGCACTTTGGATGCTCTCATCTTCTCTCAGCTGCACTTTGAGGACCTCAGCAGAGGATCCTCTTTGTATCTCATCCATGAATGACCCTTGGGTTCTTATAAGATGACTGTCATAGTCAAATGAATGTCAGGCAAAAACTTGCTCCACCAAGATGGAGACATTAAGTTGGTTCGGGAGCTCTGAGGGTGTGGGTTGGCTTCCATTTTTGCTCATGTGGTAGGTTCAGGAGGGAGCTGAGTTACCAGCAAGTAATTTTCAAAAAGTCAGTTCTTCAAGGGGGCAGCTTGTGAGCAGTATAAAATCATATAAGAACCTATCAATCAGCAGATGTCTGGTGTCTTGTCAAATGCAATGACAGGCAAACCCACTCTGAAGTCTAACAGTTTTCAGTAGCATGTCAGCTCTGACTGTTGTCAGTCCTAAAGTTTTGAAAGGTTTTGTGATAGATTTGGGCAGTTAGTTTAAAATGTTCAGGAAGATAAAAAATGGTAAGTGTTTTTAAGGGGACAGAATGTAGCATATAGAGCCCTACACTCTCAGGACACAGGCAGAGGTTTCCTATTACATCAAAGTTTCAGCTCAGATCTGAGAATCTACTCAAGAAATGCAACATCTTGTACAATGTTCTATGCATAGTCACCATAGAAATGTACAGCCCATCTTTTATAAAACATTAATCTTTGAAACAATGCAAACATTAAGCAATGCAAGTTATGGTGTGGTTCCTCTTCCAAAGGCACACAATGTGGAAGCAAGACAGGCAACAAAAGCAGACACAAAGGCAAACAGAAGGATTATGTGATCACCTCAGGAGGGGAACATCAGGAAGCCTTTATTTCCTATTCTCCTTCTGACTTCAACTTAAACAACAACAACAACAACAACAACAAAAACCCGTACATTCTTTGGTGGCCAGAAAATAAACTTGTTACTACAAAATAATGGTCTTGACTTTTCAAGAGAATTGTAGAGCTGGCTACCGAATCCTTCTGTAGACCAACAAAGGAACAAGGCATAACTGAAACAGATTTGATAGACGATCCAATAGAATTCGTAGAAACAGAATTGTGAGAAGAATCTAACTTTCCCAATGTTGTAAACTCATGATCACTGATCAGACCCCAAGGCTCATCAAGTAAGTCAACAAGCAGCCCTTCTAATCCTAGGAAGCATAGAACTCACTAAATTTGACTTTTAAAAACAGTATGTTATATTTGAAAGACATCTGGAAATTCAACATTAATTTCTGAACACTCAAAATTCTCGAAGTTAAGGATACTGAGTACAAATTAAGGGAAAATAATCACACTAGTGAATGCCAAAAATGTTGTTTATAATTTTGTTTGTAAATACCACAACTTTAAGTTTTATTTTATGAGTATTTTGTCTGCATGCATGCTGGTGTATGTGCATGCCTGGTACCCTCTGAGGCCAGAAGAGGGCATCAGATCTCCCCTGGGACTGGAGATACAGAGGTTTGTGAGCCTCTGTGTGATTGTTGGAAATCCAACCAGGGTCCTCTGAAGAGCAGCCAGTACTTGTAACTGCTGAGCCATCTCTCCAGCTCCCCACTCAAATTTTATATAATAACCCACTTCACATTTGCTTAAGGAACACCTTCCTCTTAAAATATGATTGGGCTAAGGTATGGTGAGCCACCTGATATGGGTGCTGGGAATCAAGCTCAGTGAACTCACTGTGTAGCTGAAGATGACTCTCTGACTCCTAATTTTCCCACCTCTGTCTTTTTGGGATTCCAAATGCTGGAATTACAGGTGTCAGTCACCACTAGCCCCAACAGAAACATGGTTTTTGTTGTTTCTTTTTGTTTGAGGCAGGGTGGAAGGTAGCCTTGTGTAAGGTACTGTGTAAGGTAGCCTTGGCTGGCTTAGACTTGATATTTAGATCATGCTGGTCTCACACCTGCTTCTATCCTTGAGCCTCCACCTCTGGAGTCAAGGCCTTTTTGAAATAGCCTATGATCAACAATCAGGAGGCACAGCCCTGGGCTGGTAGGAATGGCTCCTTTATCTGATGGCAGTTCTCTTTCAAAGTCATTTTAGCTTTTCCTGATGTGTATAACCTAGGCAAGTTAGCATTCATGAGTGTGTTCTTATGCTGATAAATACTAAAATCTAACAGGTGCCCCTTCTTTGAGCATAAGGGGGCATTTGTCTAGATCATTTCCTTCACATATAAGTAAAGCAGTTTTTCTAAAATCCTATGCAGAACTCTTGACAGAATGGCTTTAGTTGTATAGTGATGATGATAGTTGTACAGTGATCCTAGAAAAGACTTAAAACCTAGCACAGAGAGGCACAAAAACATCACATCCCTCCACGACTCAGACTCAGCAGTCTACTTGTTACACACACACACACACACACACACACACACACACACACACACACACGAACACAGAATCAAGAGAGAAGCAAAGCACTGGCTGTGTGCCCATTAGAACTCACAAAAATGTAGCTCTTTCTGTGACCCACCTGCTATGCCCCTGTATGTCCCCCAGCTCCTTCTGCAGCCTGGCATTTTTCTCTTCCTCCTCTAACAATCTTCTCTTCACAGTGCGCAGTTCCTGTTGAGCCTCACACTTGATGTCATTGGCCACCACCACTGCAGTCTGCAGGTCTGCCTGGAACCGCCTCCATTCCTCAGTTTCCTCCTACAAAAGGACAGAATCCACATGTCCCTCAGACACTGAGCAGGGTGCTGGGGGTCTCTACCTAGGGGTTCCTGAATCCTAGTATCAGTTACTGAGGAAGAAGATTAAGCAGAAAGACTTGGTTTTAATGGTATCTCACTACTTGGAAGAGGCATGAGAGGTAACACTCTGGTGTCCTAGAGTTCTTCAACTAAAAACTGATTGCTTAGTTTCTTTTCCTGCCAGAAAGAATGTACAACTCAGGTTTATGGCCTGGATATGGTCTAGGACAGTGGTTCTCAACCTGTGGGCTGTGACCCTTTGGGGGGTTGCATATCAGATACTTACATTACACTCATAACAGTGGCAAAATTACAGTTATAAAGTAGTAGTGAAATAATGTTATGGTTGGGGGTCACTACAACATGAGGAACTGTGTTAAGAGATTGTAGCATTAGAAAGGTTGAGAACCACTGTTCTAGGAGAAGTTAACTAGAGAGAACGACAGGGTACTTTCCCAATGTTTCCAACCGAAGACAGGAATAATGTCCAAAGATGACAGAGGAGGCTCCTGGTCGAGGCTCACCTTTATCTGTTTTGTCAGGGTCTTCAATTGCCTTTCTAGGTCTGACTTCTGCTCCTCCAGCTTGATCACACTGCCTATAAGTAAATGAGTTGGACAGGGGTTAGAAAGTCCCAAGGCTCCTGGACAAGGTAAGCTGCAAAGCAAGAGGACAGCCCAGGAGACAACAGGCTTAAAACCCATCCCTCTCCAGTAAGTTATGCTTTAAGCACTCTGATTACAGAGCTAGGAGCAGAGCCCTCAAAAATAAGGATTGGATTGCATGTCAGAAGTGCTTACTTAGGTTATAGCCTCAGAAGGTAAGCTGTATGTACTATCATGTAGCACTATGGGAGGAGGCTTCAAGAGCCATACAATTTACATTTTTGCCTCAGGATTCCCTGCTAGTCACACACAGCTTCCTGAGCACCTTTACTATGGAGATTTGGAGGGCTTTGGTGTAAGAGAGGAGTCTAATGGTTATTACTCCTCTGACTTTGAAACTCACTTCTAGAGTCACCATTCTTAACCACAGTTAACCCTGAGAATCACATGAGGCACAGGTGTGCAAGCAAAAGCTCTAGACCCACAGGTTCAAAATCTCTGAAGACAGCCAGGATCTGGGCCCACAGGGGGCACAAGCACCTCTCAATAATTAAGAACAAATTCTGTCCCTTGTTCTCCCTGCCTTCAGCTCTCTCCACACTGTTATCACAGCTATTTAAATGTAAGCATCAATACTCCAATCACCAAACAAAAATGCCTAGTGTTTGTCTATTAAAGATATGAATGAAGCCAGGCATAATGGTACATAGGTGTATCCAGAGTCACAAAGTGACTCTCTCTCCCTCTCTCTCAAAACAAAAACAAAAACAAAAACAAACAAACAAACAAACAAAAAACTGGGTGGGAGGGTGGGTAAGGAAGGAAGGAACAGAAAGAGAAAGACAAAAAAAAAAGAAAGAAAGAAAATTTTAAGAAGACGGGGTTGAGGAGAAGGCTATGAATTATTATCTCCAGAGAAGGATAGAATCCACCCAGTAACATCCTGTCCCAGAGGCTTTGAACCAGCTCTTGGGGCCTGGAGATTTGTGTTTAGGATCGATGCCACAGAGTAAGAAGTCTCCTCCTTTATTTCTTGTTTTGTCTGTCTCTCTCAAGGATCTCATGGAAGAAAGGATTAATCTAAGGCTGGATTTGAGTGTCCCTGTCTTCTTGACAAAAATACACTTTAATAATACCTTGATATCCCTAGCAGGAGTTTAAAAGCTTCTCAGAAGACAGTCGGTGTTATTTTCAGTCTCAGATATATTACGATATAATCACTAGATGTGGTCCTGAAATTTGCTCTGGACATTAATTATACACTGGTTTTCTTGGTGTGTCTGGGCTGACTTTTAAGGCTTTAGTGACAATACAACCACATTCTCCACAGTGCTAAATCACAAAGCAAAACAAAACAGGGCTTGTCTCCTTTGACCCTATTCGTTATAAAGAGGGTGCTATGTTTGGAAACAGACAGTGTCCAGATATTTAATTGCATTCTCAAGAATGACTATGGAGACTGAGTGTCACTAAATGCCAATGCTCTATGGTTCATGACAAAGGCAATGGGCACTGTCACTCTGACACTAGCCAATTAATCCAGGCAGAGCACACGATCAGCTCCCCTCACAGAAACCACCATGCTCACTCAACTAGAGAATACTGAGCTGTTGCTTTCCAATGAAACACAATGCTGGATTCCTGTAAGCCTCTGGTCATATTTTTCATCATCTGAAATATTATTTTCATGCTATAGTTCTGTATGCCAGAGTCCTTGTAAAACAGGCCAGTCCCATAAGCACCAGGAACCTCATCTGCCATTGTTTTTTTTCCCCCAATACAGAACAGGCATTCTTTTCTGTAGCTTCCTGATCTATGCAACCTTCTTGCCTTTCTCTTAAGTGTTATGGGTATACAAGGAGAAGAATTTAACATTCTCCTGGCCATGGGCTATGTCATGATGAATTTCTGTTGTCCATGATGCTGTTAGCTATTGGCTTTCACTCCATGAATTTTAAGGCTCCGCCAATTTCCATCCTTTCCATAGCTTCAACATCAATGAAGATGCACCACTGTTCATAACGAATATCACCCCAGCACTTTTTAGAAAGGCCTCACGTGAGTATTGGAGAATGACCTGCTTCTCTGTCTGGATATCCTGGACAGCTGACTGGTTGACACTGAACTCATATTCACCATCACAAAAGCTCAGGCCTGACCAAGATTCTCTAACATACCTATTTCTGTATGTTACAGCCTTCCTGCACTTAGGGACAGCAGATAGCAAGCACTTTAGCATCATAACTGGGAGTATTTTAAATATCAAAAATCATGAAAAACAAGTACAAAAGTGTTTGCTTGTTTTGCCTTTTGCTTATGGAAAGCATGTAAAGAACACTGGTGGCCTTCATGAGATGGCTCAGGGGGTAAAGGCACTTACCATCAAGCCTGACAACTCTTGAGTTTGATCCATGGTAACCACATGGTAGAAGGAGAGACCCAATTCCCACAAGCTGACCTCTGACCTCCATACCCAAGATAAATAAAATGTAAAAAATTTTTTAAGAAAAGAACAAAAAGATTTGTATTTGTACATAGTATCAGAATTCAGACCAGAAAGCAAAAGTCTCTTGAGCTGGATCTCTGCTGATAACAGACTTTTCTGACTTTTTGGCTGACCTTTCACCTCTCTCTCCATGTAACCAAACTAGGAAGGTGTTGTGGGTACCAAACTGGTGGTTACACGTACATATAGCTGAGTAGTTGAATTCAGAAATACTGAATCTGTGAGTAATGAGTACATACAGCAGGAAAACTAACAGACTTCTAGTAATAACTAATGCCATACCAAGCTTTTTAAAGTCTTTTATTACAAAAGGAGATCATTAGGTGTGATATTTGATAAGGCTGGTATGGATGTTCAATCTCTTTAAAAATGTCTTTCCCCTCTGGGCTGTGGTGGCATACACCTTTGGAAGGCAGAGGTAAGTGGATCTCTGTGAGTTCCAGGCCGGCCTGGTCTACAGAGGGAGTTCCAGGACAGCCAGGGCTACACAGAGAAACCCTGTCTCAAAGAAAAAAAAGTCTTTCCCTATTCAAAGCAGCAACTTCTTCATAAAGCCATATACTGATGCCTCTTTGGAAACCAAGTGTCTAACATCTGTGAGAAATCCCATACTCTTCCATCAATGGGAAGCATGCTGAACTTGAACAACGGGCACATATTAGTTGTTTCACTCTGAGTAGATCACCTAGCTCTCACGTATCTGATCCTGAAGACAACACACCGTTGACACAAAGGCCGGTGAGCAATTTACTCTAAGTAACACTCTTAAACCCTGAAGGTTATCCTCAGGGAAAAAAGCCTGTCCTACTCACAGCAGAATCCAAAGTAGGTATGGTTGTCTAGCAATGGACTCACTTTGAAATTGTACCTGCCCTCTTGCAAGAGCTGTGGTCACCTACTGTCTGTTACCCAGCTTTTTACTTAATTTCAGAGATTATTGCTTGTCTCCTAAGTGCTGTTCTCTTGAGAGACTATAGTGCTCAAGACAGCTTCTCCGACACCTGCCCAACACACACGTCCTTAGAAACCCCTCCTGTCACCCACCATGCCAATGTCTACTCACACCGGCTGCACCTCTCCAGGTTTGATTTCACTTACTTTCCAGCTCACTAATGAGCTGATTGTTGTGTAACTTGACAGCACGGTGCTGTTCCACCTGATCTTCCAATTCAAATATGGTTTCTTTCATGTCTTTGATTTCTGCATCACTCTCTGAAGCTTTCTCTTGTAATTTTAGGCTGGTTCTGCTCAGTTGTTCTGCTTGATGATCACAGACCTCCTTCAGGTAAGAGTAATCTTTTTCCATCTAGAGAGCAAGGAACATTGTCAGTTTAAAAACAACAATAACAACAACAACAAAAAAAAAAACCAAACTACTCTCACACATCTGAGGAAGACTTGCTGGATGCTCTGGCATATGTGACTTCTTACTGTTCTTCAGTCTACAAATAGCCAACACGACAAATGTTAAGAGAGACGCAATGTGTCCAGAGGGCTGGATTCTGGATTTTACAAGCAGAAAGAAAAGGACCCTTAGTATATGTGACTCTTTCCCTTAACAGGGCAGAACAGCAATCATGAAAAGCTAAGAGGCTGCCCTAACCTCACATTCTCTATGGAGCAGCGCCCTCTGCTGGTGAGAATCAATGTCCTGGAAGCCAGAGCCACAGACAAACTTCAACCTTAGAATACTAGGTTACATTTCTTTGGAAGTCATACTACATAGAAATCTGAGGGCACTGGAAACAGAAAATCATCCCAGCACATTAATTTCACCTGCTCAACTTTAATTACACACTTACATAGTAAGAAACAAGATAATGATGCACTCAAACTTAACAATTAAATTTTGCCATACTTGCTAACTCTTTTAATTCAGTAAAAGATTATTAATGTGTTAATTATCATTGTGTTAATGTCTCAACCTTTCCTTTAATAAAGTGACAGACATTGTCCTAAAGTTGGTGTGTTGTCATTCCTTAAAGATTTTCCCATACTTAATACATATGTGTTTAAGCCCTTGGTAATATATAGGCTTATTCCAGGGATTTTGAAACTTTACTCAACTGGTTGTATATGTATGTTGATTTGGAGGTATTGCAGTATGTAATATGCCTTTGTCTTGAACTAGACAATACTTATTACACTATTTTAACTTAATTTTAAATGTTAGTATATGCAGATTGATACATATTGCAACAGATTATTTGTGTGTGGTCTGTGCATTCTCACATGTGTGGGTGTATGTGTACATGTCTGCACATATGTATAGAGGTCAGAGTTTGACATCAATGTTTTCCTTGACCACTCTCTACCACCAATACTGAGGTAAAATGTCTCACTTGAACCCAGGGCTAGCTAATTCAGCTAGTCTAGCTGGCTGGTTTGCTCTGGGGAGTTCCTGTCTCTACTTCCTGAATACTGAGATTAGGCAGGCCACTATGTCTGTCCCATATTTACCTGGGTGCCAAATACTGGGACCCAAATACTGGTCCTCATACTTACACAGAAAGGCTTTATCATCTACTGAGCCATCTCCCCGGCTGGTACAAGATTATTGTAATTACTACCTGCTGGAAACCCACTGCCTGAAAACACCATTGTTTTATTAAGAAAAATGCTACAATAAACACTGTCCCTTTTCTATAGAAATTTAATTGACATTAATAAATAGGTATATATTTACTGGGAAATATAAGCTTGATGTGCAACAGATTTCTTCCTATTTTTTTAAGTCTAGGGGGAAGTCTTCATATCCAATTTTGTTTCCAGTTGCAGTTCTGGCTGGGGACTGTACAAGAACAAGGACCTGATCTATTTTATCCACCACAGACACAGCACCCTCTGCTCCTGCACAGTGGTAGGCATGGAGAAAGTAGCTAATGTGTGTTTGATAAATGAATGAATGAATGAATAAAATACTACAAGGCAGCCCTGCAGTATTTTCCAATTGGGAAGGTGGGATGGACAGACAGATGAATGGATGGGTGGGAGTAAGAAGAACAACCTCAGGATCAACACAGATCATACTGAGTTATGTAAAATTGGTATTTCAAAGAAAAGTGTGTGGCTCTGCACTGTGGACATATATCACTGCAGGCTTCTGTCAAAACTGAAAGCCACTGAAGTATATACCAAAACGGCTTAGGGCACAGAATCTGAAGCTAGACTGCCGAGATTAAAATTTTAATCCTACCAAGTCAAGATTTGTGGGCCTGTTTAATTTTACATTACTATTTGGACAGGGTCTCTTTATGTAGTTCAAGCTGGCTTGGAACTCAAAATTGTTCTGCCTCAATCCCCTAATCATGGGATTACAGGTATGCAACATACAAGTTGAACCTGGAATCCCTTTGCCTCATTTTCTTCATTAGAACAATGGAGGAAGTTTAATGGAACAAAAATTTCAGTTTATCAGTGCCTGGAACATAATAAGCACTCAACAAAAGCTATTCCCTTCTTCCACAATGGCCTTATGTATTATGAATAAGACATAATAATGTGATACAAGTCCATTCAACCAAAAATTTACAATTAGTGGGAAAAACTAGAAGTCTTTTTTTTTTCTTATCAATGGCTACTATATAATATATAGAAAATTGCTTTTTAAAAAATGAGACACATTCTGGGGGCTGGAGATATGGCTCAGCAATTAAGAGCACTGGCTGTTTTTTCAGAGGACCCAGTTCAATTCCCAGAATCCACATGGCAGCTCACAATTGTCTGTAACTCCTGTTCCAGGGGGTTCAACACCCTCATATGGACATACATGCAAGCAAAACACCAATGAATGTAAAATAAAAATAAATAATTTTAAAAAACGAGACACATTCTATTTTTTTTTCTTTTTTAAAAGAGTGACAGAGGGTTGTGATACACTGTGTGGGTGCTGGGAACCAAACCTCGGTCCTTTGGAAGAGCAAGCAGTAAGTGCTCTTAACTAGTGAGCCATCTCGATATCCCTAAAGCACTACATTTTATACGCTAGAAAGCTAGTATCTGAAGGGCAACAATAGAAGGCAAATGAGTCTTGCAGGTTCATGTCTGAACTCCTCAGTCAGAGGCATGTCACCTGGTGCCCAGCTACATGCATGTGACTAATAAGAAATACTATGGGTGTTGAGTAAAACCGGGGAATATGATGAGAGAAGCAGTTAAGCATCCTGAATGAAGTCTCTGAGTGCAGAGACTCTGGAGACTCTGGTTTTATTTCCCATACTGATTTCTCATGATTATGAGCACCGAAGAGTAACATGCATGGTCAAGGGACAGAAGTGAGGACTGTGGTATGCCTACAAATCAATACTGTCTCAAAGGCAGTCACTTCTTTCTTGATGTGAAATATATCCTCCAACTCTAATGAAATAGTCCAGAAAACTTTGTTGCTTTTGTTTGGTTTTAGGATTTTTTTGTTAATTATTTATTTATTTAGAGGCAGGGTCTTATCTTCTTGTCTACATAGTCCTGGGTGTCCTAGGGCTCATCATCTAGACTAGGCTGGCCTAGAACTCACAGAGAACCACCTGATTCTGCCTCCTAAGTGCAGGGATTAAAGGCATGCACTACTACACCCAGCCAAAAACTTTTTTTAAAAAGTTGTTTTACTATGTTTAACGAGAAACCTGGCCCTAGGGAAAGTCCCAGGAATCCACAAGGATGACCCCAACTAATAATCTAAGCAATAGTGGAGAGACTACCTTAAATGCCCTTCCCCTATAATGAGATTGATGACTACCTTAAATGCCATCCTAGAGCCTTCACTCAGTAGCTGATACAAGGAGAAACAGAGATTCACAGCTAAGCACTGAGCTGAACTCCTGGAATCCAGTTGTAGAGAGGGAGGAGTAATGAGCAAAGGGGTCAAGACCATGTTGGGGAAACCCACAGAAACACCTGACCCGAGCAAGTAGGAGCTTACAGACTCCATACTGACAGACTCCATACTGGGGAACCTGCATAAGACTGAATTAGGCCCCCTGAACGTGGGTGTCAGTTGGGGGATTGGGAAGTCTATGGGGCCTCTGGAAGTAGAACCAGTATTTATCCCTAGTACATGGATGGGCTTCTTGGAGCCCATTCCCTATGGAAAGATAGTCTCTCAGCCCAGATACAGGGGGGAGGGCCTCAGTCCTGCCCCAAATGATGTGATAGACTTTGATGATCCCCCATTGGAGGCCTCACCCTCTTTGAGGTATGGATTGGGGGGGGTGGGATGGGAAGATAGTGGGGAGATGGGAGGACTGGAGGGAGAGGAAACTGGGATTGGGATGTAAAATAAGATTGTTTTTAATTTAAACAGAAAATTAATTTTAAAAGTAGTTTTACCATTTCATCTCATAGGGACACTCACTAGATCAATAGGAAGGCGTTAATTATTTTTCAGGTTATATTCATCTTATAGATTAACAAACATACATAGGGAAATTATTCAGAAAGAAGAATGTGGGCTGGAGAGGTGGTTCAGCAGTTAAGAGCACACACAGTTTTTCCAAAGGACCTGAGTTTGACTCCCCAGAACCCACATTGGTGGTAACTCCAGCTCCAAGGGATCTGATGCCCTATTCTGGCCTCCATAAGCACGTTCACATAAGTGGCATGTCTACACGTACAGAGACACAAACACAAACTATTTAAAATCCAGCTTACCTAGCATCAGAGAACAGACTATTTCTATAACCACTGAGTTCTTTTTTTTTTTTTTTTTTTTTTTTTTTTTTGTGATGCTGGCCTTCTCCTGCCCAGCAGTGCAAACTTTTGAATTTAGTTTTTCTAATTTGGAAATTATACTATCAGATACCCAAACATGGGTTTTTTTTTTGTTTTGTTTTAAACAACAACAAAAACCTATGTCCAGCACTCCAAGTATCTTTCATCTTCTTCAGTCAGATTCAAACATCACCAAGATTTCTCAGAGAGAGGATACTAGGAGTCCCCCTGATTCACCAACAATGACCAAATCCAGGTAGCAACCTAGTCAGCTGTGGTCACCTCCAAGCTTGTGACGTTGAACTTAGGGGGAAAAGCACTGCTACAAGTCAGTTTCCTTGGAAATACTTGGAGAAGGGCATGTGCACACACGACATTGTTTAAAGAGTGCTCTCGAGCCTCACTGTGGGATAGGCATGGAAGCAGGACTGGCAGAAGTGGCTGTCTCACATAAGCGCCCTCTGACCCCTCAGGGAGAGGACCACACCTAGCATTCCCTTTATACTGCCCCAGCTGCAAAGGCCCTGGTCTTTGTTTTCTCAATGGATTAGCCATGAGAAGCACCACCCAGGGAGGGCCATCTTGGAAAAGGGGCTCCAGCTGGGTGCTGTCAGCTGCCACTGATCCCCAACAGCTGGAGTAAAAGAGAGCACTTTGGTTGTGGGATGATATGAGAGGTTGTATTTCCATATACATTATCTGGAGTCTCTCTTGTAGAAGATGTATAAATAACTGGCTGTGGTGGCTTTAGCGCTGGGTGGGTAGATTGCATAGAATAATGATTTCTGTAATGTGAAATTTATATAGTCCTCCTTATTTTATTATGGTGAAAAACAGCACAAAGGACATCAAGATGGAGAACAACTATGAACCAAGGCCTTACTCTAACACAAACAGCCCCCAAGACAGAGAATGCTGAATAAAGCAAATAAGGAAACAAACATACAGGCAATGTAACAATATTGCTAATACACAGGGAAGCAGAAATCCAGTATATTAAAAATAAAAACATGATGTGAGGTGAAAATGGAATCTAAACATATTAGTTTACAGCTACATTTAGTAGGTTCTGATGGCAAAGATAACATCTTGGAAAATCAGGCCCGGCCTTTGAGAAATCATTGTATCTTCTATTCCATCAGTCACACAGCAAGAACAGAGACCAGAGCAGGCATAGAGCTAGGTCACTACAATAAATTCTGAATGAATTCAAGCAACACTGAAGTTGTTCTGTCAGAAATGAACACAGGGAGGTGGTGCTGCCCAGAGAAGAAGCCTGGCTTGTAAAGCCACTGCATCTTGTGTCATGTCAGCTTGGAGGCTTTGTGTTTGGCAGTGTTGGGGATGAACCCAGGGAGGGCCTTGTGCATGCCAGGCAAATACCCTGCCACTGTACCACATGCCCAGCCAGAGCTGGTCACTTTACTAAATTTGGTTATTATATTGCCCATTAAGTAATTTTGAATACTAAAAAAACATTAAGAATGGAGAACAGTCAAAGATGTTAAGAGTTCTCCCTACCCTTTTCTCTTCTTTAAAAATTATTTTATTTTCTGTGTATGGGTATTTTGGCTGTATGCACCATGAACATGCCTGGTGCCTGCAGAGACTGAAAAGGGGTATCAGATCTCCTGGAAGGGAACTTATAGACTTGTAAGGATTATGTGGGTGCTGAGAATAGAACCCAGGTCTTCTGGAAGAGCAAGTGCTAAGCCTTCGCTCAAGTCCTTGCCTACCCTTTTTAATAGTGCCTCCTCCAACAGAGTTAAACATAAACCTAAGAATGTGCAACAGGGCATTATGACTACACACATTTTTACTATTTCTAAATGGAAGGAGAGGCAAAGGAAGTCAGAGGTCTTTCCTAGGAGACACTTGACCTAGAAGCTGAGCAGCCATCAATATCAAGTCAATGACTGTACCACAAGAGTTGATGAAAGCCTTGGTGAGCAGGTCTGAATGTTGTTCTTGCTTTCAAATAACTCTCCCCACACTACTCTGGATTCTGTATGCCTTCACAGGAAACAGCACCATCACATTTACAGTCACCTAGGCCTGAGTCTGTGCAGGGAGTGAAGCACCTCTTTCTGCAATCCCCAATAACCAATCAATACTCACCAAACCCTACAAATCATTTAAATATCTCTCCATTCTCTGTCCTCCCACCCCCATCTGGTCAGCCCTTGGCTGTGGCTGAATAATCTTTCTCAACTATAAATGTGATTCCATAATTATTTTTAAAGATTCCTCAGACCAGACCATTGTCAAGCCAACATAGCGCGTGAAGGCACCTGCCCCACCAAGCCTGATCTGAGTTTGCTTCAGAGGCCCCACAGAGGAAATAATCTCTAACCTCCACAAGTTGTGGCACATCCATCCAAAGCAAAATAAATAAATTTAAAATGTAAAAAAAAACACCAAAAAACAAAAAACTCAAAGATTTAAACAACAAAATGAACTGAATTTCATAAAATTAAAATAGAAAAGTGTGGTCCTCAAGAGAAATAACCCTAATTACAAAATGGATAAACAAAGTGCAGCATATATGTACAATTCAATATTAGCCAGGAAAAAAATGAAGTCATGACACATGCCACACATGGATTTACCTTGAAAACACTATGTATGCTGAGTGAAGAAAGGCAAAGGTAAAAGGTCACATGATGAATGATTTCTTGAAATGCCTAGCAGAGTCAAATCTAAAGAGCCAGAAAGCATATTACAGACTGCCAGGGGTTAGGAGATACATGTCTTGGGGAGGTAGCTGTTACTAGATTCAAAGTGTCCCCATGGTTGATAAGAGCCATTAATCTGACTGTGGTGGTGGGCTGCACAACCACATGAAAATACTAAAAAGCACTGAGTTGTTCACTTCTTGAATTATAGCTCAAGCAACGTTTTTTTTTATCCCTTTCCTTTCTCTCTTTTCCATTTTTCACCTCCCCCCTTTTTAAGACAGGAGTCAGTATTTAGCTCAGACTGACCTCAATTACATAATCCTCCTGCCTCAACCAACCAAGTACTTGGGATTGCAGTTGTGGACCGTCATGCCCAGCCAAAACCATGGCTCTGTTTGTTTGTTTGTTTGTTTGTTTGTTTGTTCTACAAATTTCCACCACCTTATCAAGACTGAGTAAAGTTCTCCTAATATTGAGGCTTTGCTTTCTCTGAACCAAAGATTGTTGGTTTTAACACCAGTATATAAGTTGTTAGATCTCTGAACACGATCCTGCCTTGTCTTTCTTTTATTTCTTTTTTTCCATTTGATTTTGAGACAGAGCTTCTGTGTAGCCCTGGTTGTCCTAGAACTCATTTTGTAGACCAGGCTGGCCTTGAACTCAGAGATTCCTCCACCTCTTCCTCCCAAGTGTTAGGATTAAAGGCGTGTGAAGCCACCACATGGCTCTTTCATTTCAAGAAGCAGTGCAAGTCCATGATTAAGGGTATGTGTAATACATATGGTCTGACTTGGCTTTGAACCCTGACTTCAGCAATTAATAAGTGAGGCTAATAATTGTTTTCTGCCTTAGTCTGCACAATAGGGGCTGAAGAGATGGCTCAGGAGTTAAGAGCACTTGACTCTCTTCTATAGTACCTGAGTTTGGTTCCCTTAGGCAGCTCATAACAGTCTCAATCTAGCTCCAGCGGATCAGACACCTCGGGCCTCCATGGACACCTAAATTATGTGCATAGACACACACACTTAGATGTAATTAAAAACAATACAAATAAATCTTAAGAAAGAAAAATGTGGTGTCTACAGTAAAAGCTATAGTTAGATGATCTAGAGTTCTTTTGCTTAGTTGGGACAGAAATCAGGAGCTAGAAAAAATGCCTATCAGACCTGACATCAATGGCTCTGGACTCTAGTATACAGTATGCCCTAAGTGTCAGTAACTCAGCATCTAGCCACTGTTGGTCAATCCTTAGCAATCAGAGCTACTCGTGCTCAGGATCTCTCTGGAACTCTTCCAATGGTAAGGCACTTGCCCCCTGCAGCTCCTCTACAGTCCTACTCTTCATTCTTTGCCTTTCTTAGTTTTCTATTATCTACAGTACTTCACCTTCCACAGTTCTCAGCTTTCCTCTTCTCCCAGGAGTTCTTTAGATGTTCTCTAGCTGCCAGGTGTGCTTAAGTCTAGCAGCCCTTGGTGTGATCTACTCTTGGTGCAACTACCTCATCCCTACTCTATCCAAGATAAAACTGTGAGTAGGTAATGAAATGACAAAAGCTTTACTGGAAACTATGCTGTAGCACAAGAGGACAATGTAAAAGAGGGAGATATTCTGAACTACCCTCATGAGACAGAGGGGGAGGACTGCCATATAGCTAGAGAAGGGCAGGACCATATACAAATACAGTCGCTGGTCTACCAGTCTGTTCAGGGCTACCTGTTTTAAGACCAGTGTAAGCTGCTACATCTGCTTTAGGTGGAAGTGTTCCTCCTTGGCCAAACAGGGAACATCTGCAAAGTGGGTGGAGATAAAAACAGCAGCTTCCACAGAAGTCTTGACAGCTGACACTGTTTCTGCAGCTGGAACAAAGTTTCTCTTAGGGGTGTCAGGATAACAGTCTCCAGGTAACTGAAGAAGTGGCTGCATGATGAACAGCAACAATGATTTCTAGAGGTGGTGGCAAGGGGTAAGAGGGGACAAGGAGGAAGACCCTGAAGTTCACCTCAAGATGACAGTAGTGGTCACCAGCTACGTCTGAGTCTCTGCCCAACCTTGAACTGCTGCTTTGCTGAACTTCAGGCCAGTTGTCACTGCACTGGTGACAAGAGAAGGTTTTGAAAGCTGTCAAGCATGCAGCTGAGCTACTCAATTTTACAAACTTTTGGCAGCATTAGTCATTTAAGAAGTGTTTGTAACAAATATCCAGGAAAATTAACATTCTTCTCCAGTAAACTTTATCTAGTACTTATCTCATAGACAATGTCTTTTTGGGAAGAAAACAAAAAGATGTCCTTGAGAGTATCTAGAACACACAAGAACACTAAAATATTAGTTGTTACTAAAACATTATAAACTTTCATCTATTTGACAAACTTTGCTAAGTATTTAATATGTGGGAAAGCCACACTGCTGAAGAGTATAAAGCATACAGTAAAGCACAAGAATAACAAACAGTCTGAGAACATTGCCAGGAGGAAGAATGTGTGTTGTGTTTGTTGTTTTTATTTTGACATCTTGCATGGCTACTGCAGAACTCTTCCATTTCATTCTACTGAAAAAAGAGGTGGCCATATTGCATCAGATTGCATTCTTATTGACCTAAATCTGGTGGGGATTTTGTTGCTGTTGTTATTAGTTTTGTTTCTATGCTATTCTGCCTAGGAAGGAGTTATGCTAGTCTATTTATACTTCTGCTATTAAAAAAAAAGAAAAAGAAAAAAGAAAGGTGGGCTGGAGAGATGGCTCAGTAGTTAAGACCACTATCTGTTCTTCCAGAGGTCCTGAGTTCAATTCCCAACAACCACAAAGTGGTAGCTTACAACCATATATAATGAGATCTAATGCTCTTTTCTGGCCTGCAGGCATGCATGCAGAGAGAACACTGTATACATAACAAATAAATAAATCTTTTTTTAAAAGGCTACAGAAAACCCAGAGATGAAGCTAGAAATTTGAATTTTTGTGGTGATATTTTGTTTATGATCTAACAAATAAAGCTTGCCTGAAAATCAAAGTGTAAAGTTAGTCACACCAGTCAGCCATACAGGCCAAGAAGTAGTGGCATACACCTTTAATCCCAGAAGCCACACTAGTTAGCCATAGAAGCTGGAGAGTGGTGGTGCATGCCTTTAATCCCAGCACTAGAGACAAACATAAGACGGGTGGAGAAAAGAATCTGAGAGTTCATGGCAACAGGATGGTCCTTTCAGTCTGAGGTAGAGGTAAGATCTAGTGGCTGGCTATTTTGCTTCTCTGATCTTCAGCTTTAACCCCAATATCTGTCTCTGGGTTTTTATTACTCATGCTACAAATTTTGCCTTTGAGAACTAATAGTCAGCTGCAAAATCAGGGTATCTCTAGGAAGAATGTGAACAGTAGGTGCTACCCCCAAACATACAAAGGACAGAGCGGTGGAGGCATCACTAGTCTCACAGATGAGTTCAGAGGTCAAGTTCAAGGAAGAGAATGGTGCTGAATGTGACCTTAACTCACCAGAGATAATAACAAACCTAAGAAAATAAATACATCACAAGGAAAGGAGGTTAGAGAAGGAAACTGAGGTAAGGTCTATCCCCAGAGAGAGGTAGCACTCTAGCGGAACCACATGTAAGTAAAGGAGCAGCACCCCAAAGAGGATCTGGCTTACACCGACAAACCATCCTTCCTTAATCCACCACTTTAGGATCAGAGACCTGCTGGGGAAAACAGGCACAAATGCCAAAGGCATGTGATGAGGGATCCACAGACATGCTGGCTGTACAGTTTAATCTTCATGAGCTTTCATCTCATGTCCTGTTTTCCTTTGGGAATGGGCTCCTGCAGTATAATTACTGGAATCCATGGTTTGTTAGGGATTAGTGGGTACTCTGCAGTGGGGATACACTGAGCCCTCAGTCTGTGCTACAATTTGGATATGGTTTGTCTTCACCCAGACTCATGCTGAAATTTTACTTCCAGTGGTGGTGGTATTAGGAGTAGTTACAGACAATCTTAACTGTCAACTGAACTAGATTTGGAATTACCATGGAAACACATGTGTAACTATGAAGTATATCTATGAAGACATTTCCAGAAAGCTTTAACTGAAGAGGGATGACATACGTACCCTAAATACAGATGGCACTATCTCCTGGGCTGCGGTCTAGGATTGAATACAGAGAAAGCAAAATGAGCAACAGCATTCATCTTTCTCTGCTTCTGGACTACACGGTGAGTCCTGTAGTCCATGTGTTCCTGTTGCCATGCTCCTCCTCTTGTGATGGATGGTACCCTCAAACTGTGAACCCAAATAAATCCTTCCTTTCTTAAGTGTTTATTATATATTTTTACCCAGCCATGAGAAAAGTAATTAATACCAGAGGTAAGGCCTTTTAGGGGTGACTAGAGGGGGCACTGCCCTCGTGAATATATGGGCGCAGTCTCATGGGATCTCTCTTGCTCAAGGGGCCGTTAGAAAGGGAAGGTGGTGGCTCTGTCCACTCTCTCACACATGCTTTCTCACATAGGTATTTTCTTCTTCCCATTCTACTATAAGTAGAAACCACACAGAGCCCTCACCAGACACAGTTGCTTGACTTTAGACTTCCAACATCTTGAACTAGCAGATCAAATAACCCTTTCTTTTCTGAATTACTGAGTGTCAAGTATCTGTTAAAGCAACAGAAAACAAAACTTAAGAGGTCTGGGACTTGCTTCTTCAGTGTTGATGTAAAAGACTCATAGAGCAGTACTCTCTTACGAAAGGCAGTGCAATATCACAGACCTGAAATCTTAATACCTATAAAGGAATCTGTGGAAGGAGTATTACACCTCATGTAGTTTCTCCCTTAGATGCTTAACTAAACACTGGCTAGACTCCTATAGTCAGTACATAATAATTCTAGTTGGAACAAAATCAGTAAATATGAGCTAAGTGGATTACAGTTTAATTATTTAAAAACAGCTTTAAGTGTACATTTCTGTGTTGTGCTCTATAGAAAGCATACATTTTCCAAGTCCTCCAAACATTAAATTTATACAAGAAAACTCTAGAATTTATTGCCTTTACTTTGGCTAAACTACAAGAGAAGGCAAATTTATACCTTTAAATCCAAACAAGGTAGGGTAAAGTTAAAGAATTTTACTCAAGAAATAAGGAAGGAAAAAAATTATAAAAATTCTTTTACAAAGCTGGGCAGTGGTGGCACAAGCTTTTGATCCCAGCACTGGGGAGGCAGAGGCAGAGGCAGGTGGACCTCTGTGAGTTTGAGGCCAGCCTGGTCTACAGAGTGAGTTCCCGGAGAGCCAGAGCTACACAGAGAAACCCTGTCATGGGAGGGGGAATATGTTACAAATGGAACTTTTACACTAATCTAACTGGTTTACTGTATTTGTAAACTATGTCACATGTACTATGTTCTTTTATACAGAAAGATGAGATATTATAAGCCTGTCAATATAGGTTTGTATGCATACCCTGGTATATATCAACTGAGAAAAATGTCTAAAATGTCTAAAAAATGTCTAAAATGTTGGTAGATTTCCCTCCAAGTGGTAGGATTAAAGGCAATGCCTGTTTTCTTTTCTATAGTTTACTAAATCTTCTGTAATGAATATAACCATTTGTTTAGAAAAAAATAAGCTATTTAAGATATCAAATTACTTAGCATTTATATTTAGTGTAAAGCTAATCAAGATGTCAGACACAGATTTTCAAAAGGAAAAGATTAAAAAAGGTCTGTAGGGAACTGGAGCTAGCTCAACATTTTAGAGCACTTGGAGAGGACATGGATACTATTCCCAGCATCCGAATGGCAGCTCACAACCATCTGTAACTCCAGTTTCAGGGGATCTGATGCCTTCTTCTGACATCTGTGGGCACCAGGCACATGAGTGATGTGGATACATACATACAGGTAAAACACTCGTACATATAAAATAAAATAAATCTTAAAAAAATGTTTTTAAAAAGGTCCACCTGGGAGAGTAAACATTTCACAGAACAGGTAATGAGTAATCTATAAACAACAAACGAGAACATTCTTACTTTACAAGGTGACTTAAAGCTTCATTTATCAACATATAATTCAAACAAGCACCTTCAATAAAATACCTGTGGATTTACAACACAGACACAACCTACACAGCCTACCACCAAGACCATAAGACAGCTGAGTACAGAACTGGGTTGCAACTGACTGATCCTAAAACAGTCAGACAACAGGCAGAAATCTCCTCAGGAGCTCACAGCACAATCTGCTTTTTGGAACACCAGCAGCTATGAAATAAGGTGGGAAGATGCTTTCTCTCTCTCTCCCCAGCAGCACTCCAAGTCATGGACAGGGCCAGAAAGACAGAACAAGAAGCCAGAAGCACTGAGTCAGATGACTGTCGCACAATCACTACCAATAAGCTTGTATCATCACATAACAATATTCCATCCAAATCAAAGAGTTATTTTTAAAATGATAGCTAGGACCACTTATTTCATCTTGAGCTCTGAGCTAAAATAATTCCAGGAAATGATTAACAGATCTGAATGACATAATTTAGTACCAGGTTTTGGCAAGGGCTCAAGGAAGCAAGTACTCTCATGAACTGGTGGGAACAAATTGGCATATTATTTCTGGCGGGCAATTTGGCTAAATGTGTTGAAAGTCTTTAAAATGTTTATACTCTTTGACTCACTAAGTCAACGTCTAGGAATTTTTCCTGAAGAAATAATCAGAGATATAAAAAATTTACTTTTAATATTCTAAGACCAGAAGGAACATAAACATTTAGTAATACACACATGGCAAGAACAGTGGACTAGTGAATATAAAAGTTACGTGATAAACCCTAGCTGGCATTTAAAACAACATTTAAAATAGCCATGCTGAGAATATGCTCAGAAAGCATTAAATGCATCAAAAAATCAATGTATACAGGGTGGCTCTAAATTTTATTTTATCCTATTTTTGTGTGGTACTAAGAATCAAATTAAAGCCTCAAGGATGCCATGAAAGCATCTACCAGAGACACATCCCATCCCTGACACTCTTCATAACTACATCATACCATTTGATATAATTCACTATATTTCCATTAATTTTTGAACTATCTGTACAGAAATCTGAGTGTTTTCCTTTGGAATCCCCAGTGTCAATCTGTCTAAATTCTAATAGATCTTCAAACTAGAATGCTTATTTCACAAATACAGCTGAAAATTGATTCTATTTGCTCCATGATTTTAAGGTCTCGAAGAGAAATGTCAACAAATACTAGTTGAGAGCCCTCTCCTTACCTTTGCTAGCAGGCTGGAAACATGTTTAATTTCACCATTTGCCTTTAGCAATTCTTGTCTGAGCTCTGTGAAAGACAGCTGCAATTGATCTTTCTCAGCTCGAACCACTTTCAGCATTTCCTGAACCTCAAAGTTCTCTGCTATCTGTCCCATGGTACTGCTGGCCTCTACAGCCTTTTGCTTATCAGCCTCCAAATGAGCCTTCAAGGACCCATTCTCCATTTTCAAGCCTTCCAAGGTAACTCTACATTCCTCCAAAGTTTTAGCCATCGCACTATTATTACACCGTTCGTGTTCTAGGAACCCATTCAGCTTTTCATTTTCTTCCTTCAGGTGCTTAATCATGTCTATAGCTCCTTGGTTTTCTTCCTCAACCTTCCGTAGGCTACAGGTCAACTGCTGCTGAATGTTGAGCAGCTTCTCTCTTTCAAAGCGGCTCTTCTCAAGAATATCTGTGCATTTCTGCTCCAGCTCAAGGATTTTTTCTCCTTGGGCACTAGGCTCCTCATTCTTCACTCGTTCTTGTAAAAGGTTGATCAGTTTCTCATTTTCCTGACTCAGCTGTTCTGCCCTCTCCCGGTGTTGGTGGAAGGAGGTCTCTAAAATGGTCTTCTCATCCACCAGCTTCTCATTCTCAGCTGTCAGTTCCTGCACCATCTGCTGCTGGTCTGACAGTTCCTGCAAAGTAGCCTGCAGCTCTTCAGCAGTACTGTGTTGATTCTCTTCCATCTTTTGTATCTTCTCAGTTAGAGATGCCAAGGACAGCTCACTAGCATTGTTTGGGGAGCTCCCAGTAGGGGAGCACTTGGAGCCCTTAAAAGAGTTGCTGGTGGCTGACAGAGGCCGAGATGGGGTGTCTGCAGTGATATGCTCAAAATCTGAGGCATCGGGTGACAGAGAGGCTTTAGTGACATCACTGCTTGAAGACCCCGATGTCCGCAAAGCACTTCCATGTGTGCTTCTCCTATACTCATCAGTTTCACTGGACAACTCATTTCCAACTGGGCTTCCGAAGCTGGACTCTTGGGTTATGGATGTTGGGCAGCTGCTGTCACCAGTGTGACTTGCTGCCCCTTCTGAATTTGGTGACTGCTGAAGGTAAGTCAGTTTCTCCTTCAAGGCCTGGTTTTCTTCCTCTAGGTCAGCAAGCTCTTTCTGAAAGGTCTTATTCTTCTCCTCCAGGGTTCTTAGCAAAGGTTCTGTGTCACCTACTGGGGCTGTTCCCTCTGCACTTGGATCTGATGCATTGGAGTCCTCAGTGCTCAGGGCCCACCTTTCTTTACATTTTTTTAGTTCACTTCGAAGCCTGTTGATTTCACTGTCTTTGGTTTTGGCTTCTGCCAGAAGTTCCCGAACCTGGGACTCCAGTACTGACTTCTCTGTGCCCTCATACTCTTGCTTAGGTTTTGCAGAGGTGGTCTTCAGGTGCTTGGTAGGAGTGGGAGTGCAGGAAGAAGTTGGACTAGAGCCCAACTTCTTTGAGCTGGAGGGACCACGTGGCACAGACCTCTCTCTTGAGACAGTTACTGAGAGTTCCCTCGGAGCTGGAATGCCTGTCCGTTTGGTAGTTGGAACAGCCCCTAAAGACAAAAGATGAAGAAAAAAAATTGAAAAAAAAAAGAAAAGAAAAGCAGGCATTTTTAATGAAACTCAAATGTCTTCAAAACATGGCATAGAGGATGCACAGCTGTCACTATTCATCCAATACTTCCTCCTCTAGACAGTTACTCTGTCTTGAGTAGGGTCTCAAGGGTACCTCTTCCCATGGGCCTGTGTACTAAGGAAAGCAGACTTAGCCTAAGCGATCCAGAACAATCCTATCCCCACCACAGTTGGCGGTTCAAAGTAGAGCCACACAGCTCAATTAAGATCTATGGATACAACCAGGAACCCAAAGCTGCCACACTGGGCAGAGACTCAGACAGAGAACTGCTTAACCCTCAAGAGAAGCTGCTTCTTGCAGTAGACGGTAATTAACAAAGAGATCCACAACTGGACAATGTGCAAAGAGTAAGCAACTTTGGAGCAGTCAGCCCTAAATGGGATGTCTTTACAAAACCCCTCCCTTCAAGGCTAAGGGATCTATGTGGAAGAGGTGGTGGAAAGATTTTAAGAGCCAGAGGTGGTGGATGACTTCAAGGAAACAGTATTTACAGATCTAACAGGACTGACAGATATATGAACTCACAGACTGACAGTATACATAAGTTCTACATAGATTCAAACCAGACAAAATCCTAGCACTGAAAAGGGGAAGTAGGCACAGAGTACTACCCTTTACCAAGAAACTATCTGCAATTGATATCTGTTGGGAAAGAACAAATTAATTTCCTCCAACACAATGACACTGGGCATATCAATCACACTCCGGGGCAGGCTCCATGAACTCCATGCTTTTTTTATGCACATTTTTTATCTTATTGATTTTTTTGTTTGTTTGCTTAACTGTTATGATTTCCATTTTTGTTGTTGGTTTTTTAAAGAGGGACCTGAAAGGAGCTGGTGAGAGGAAAGAATATGATCAAAATATTCTTACGTAAAAATTTTAGGAGATCTACAAATACTAGAATAAATATTTTTTAAAGGGGTTCAGGGACAGGCTAGTAAACACCACTAGCCATCAAGAGAAAAGCACATGGTGTGGGAAGGATTGGCAACCACTCTGCCATCCTGTGAGAAGGGTAGAACTCTGTGGTACAGAAACAAGGAAACCAAATTCTTAGTGGCATCATATCAACCATGGAGCTTGACCTATTGCTGATCTTTCAGTTACAACAGCTGGTTTACATGTTTCCTATAAGTCTCTGAATTAGGCTCTCTATAACTTGCAGCTTAATACAGCTACAAGTAGATAATGCTGGGAACTAAATAAAATAAAGGTTTATTTACATTTCCTAATGACTTTTTTGATTTTTTGAGACACGATTTCTCCATGGCTTTGGAGGCTGTCCTGGAACTAGCTCTTGTAGACCAGGCTGGTCTCAAACTCACAGAGATCCACCTGTCTCTGCCTCCCAAGTGCTGGGACTAAAGGCGTGCGCCACCATTGCCCGGCTTCTAATGACATATTTTAACTGAAGGCAACTTCGAGGTAGGAAGAGGGGTTTGGGGATATAGCTGAGTAGTAACACACTTGCCTAGCATGTCCAAGGCCCTGCATTTCATCTTCAATGAGGTAGAGAAGGTAGGAGAAGGGAGGACTCTAACAAGGAATTAGACAACAGAATTGGCATTTGGGAGGCAGAGGCAGGCATACGTCTGAGTTTGAGGTCAGCCTGGCTTACAAAGAGAGTTCTAGGACAGCCAGAGCAATACAAAGAAACCCTGTCTCAAAAAAGAAAAAAAAAGAAAAGAAAACAGAATTGGTGTGCTCCTTTATATTCATAGAAAAACAAGAACAAATGGGATATGGATTTGGAATAGCTACAAATTTTAAAAAAGAGATTCATAAAACAGAGAAATAAAACAGAATTTAGAATATTACTATGAGAAATGTAAGTTCAAGGAGTTTTGGGTTTTTTATTTTACTACATCATGGAGAATGCCAATAATATCTAGGAGTAAAAACATTTAGAGTTTACACAGGGGTCATAGGAAAATGAAGACTCTGAACTTAAAATTAATAACCGTAAAGACCTCTGGAGTCTGGGCTAACTGCTATAGCCTGGTCTCTAATCAGGTAAGATCCCAGATATGACCCATCTCTTCCTCTGTGTAGTGTAGGAAGGGGTGTAGAATGCACCCTTGTGGTCACAGTCTAGTGTTAAGACACTCAAGAGTCCAGCCTGGCCTAGGTTGCCAAAAGAGGAAGCAGCAGCTAATCTCAACACAGCAATGACAATGGGCAGCAAATGGCAGTCATTGCTAAGTCCTACAGAAACTCAGTCACAATACTATTTTTTAAAAAAAAAACAAAAAACTAATCCTTTTTTTAAAATTATGTTTGATCTAGAGAGATGGATGAGCACTTGTTGCTCATGCAGAGGACCCAGGTCAGTTCTCAGCACCCACATGGTGGCTCACAACTATCTGTAACTCCAGTTCCAGGGGATCTAATACCCTCTTCTAACTTCTACAGGCAGGGCACTAAGCCCTCATGTGATGCACATTCATAAAGATAAATAAGTGTAAAATATGCTCTTCAGACACTGAGTACCGTAGCAGCCTTCTAAAACTTGTACTCATCTAGTTAATTTGCTTACATCACACTAAATTAGTCAATAAAGAAAAGGTTTAATTATTCTTATAAAATGAAGATTGCAACCACTCAGCAATAAAATGTTTTTGTAACACCAATCCTCTAGAATGAGGTCATCTTGGAGAGGGCCATGGTAAAGAATGGAAGATCACTAATGCTTCAGAATAACTGTCCATCCAACACGCAAACGTGCAGATCTAGGATTATCACAACAGTATCTGTCATTCCTTAAATATCACATAAATGAGGCTCCTCTTCCTTCCTTCCTTCCCCCATTCTCTTTCCTCATTTAGTCATTTGTTGCTTTTCCTTCCTTTTGATGCCAAAGTTTAGTCTGTACTCCTTATAATTATTACCCGTGCCTTGAATAAACCACTCAAAATTTAACAGCAAACCAAAGTTTATTTATGAAATATACCCAGTATGTTGTGAAATATGCAAATATTTGTTGCATCTATTCCTTTTTCTTTGTTAAAACTACACAGCTCTTTCCTCTAAGGCTTTCTGTACCTCTGCATTTTCTCCATTCTGTCTAAGGGCCTTCGAATCATATTTAAATTCTCCCTCCTCTTTTCTTTCTGCAACTGACCAACTGGCCAGAAAATCCTATCAACAGTTTTAGAAGTGCCCTATACTGTTCCTTTCCTTTTGTCTTGTTCCAAACCTAGAATGTTTTATGTGCATGTCTGAGGTCTCAGGTCTCCCTGACTCCAACCTCCCATACCTTTGGGACAAACTAAACAATCAGTTAAGCATCTCATCTGTATTTCTGTACCAGAATCTCTGTTTTTTTGGTTGTTATGTTTTGTTTTCAGATAGGATCTCACTATGCAGCTCTGGCTGGCCTAGCACTCTCTATGTAGACCAGGCTAGCCCCAAACTCCTAAGAGATCAGCCTGCTTCTGCCTCCCCAGTGTTAGAATTAAAGGCACGTGACACTATGCCCCGCCAGAATCTGTTTCTTAGACAAGTCTGTGCTAACAGCAGACTTCATGTCCTGACCATTATACCCAACCTCATTTACTTCTTCACTATCAACACACCCAGGAAACTCTAGTCAGTATCTTTGACATTATACATGGGCAAAGACTTTTCAGTGTGGCTGCTTTCTGGTACCCACCTTCCTGACTGGAGCCCCTCACCCATGCTCAGTAAGTAAGCCCAACAAAGTCGTCAGTACCCTAGAGTAAACTCTGATGAAATTGAACTCTGGTTTGTCTTTGAGATCTTAGCAGAGGGGACACACATTGCTTAGCTCCTCCTCCCCACCTGGGAGAAATTTCTTACAACAAACAGTAAATTCACTTGTTAATGATATCTTGTCTTGTGGTATTCAGAAAGAGAAACAGTAAATAAAATAAAATGGTAGAAGGATGTAATAACAGAAATTGTTTTACTAAAGGAAAAGAAAAAGAAATACATACAGTAAATTATTTCAGAGGTTTCAGAGTGGAACATGGATTCTGTCAGGACCTGGCCTAGAAACCACTAGTGTTCCATCTGGCAAGGAATGTGGCTGCATTCTGCCTGAGTCCTGAAAATTGGAGTTAAACTGAATTCAAAATTAATGGACTAATTTGTTTTGTGGGAGATATTTCAAGAGAGCACAGCACTCAGACTGTAGCATAGCTACTGCTCACTGCTGTCATAGCTAAACCTGCCCAAACACTACCCTAGGTAGCCATTTTTTACCAAGGTACCCAGATTTATAGTGAGTAGAAAGTGGAGGAGAAAGGAGTTAAAGTTCAGGACAGGGAGGAAACAGACAAGGGGTGGGGGGGGTGGGGGGTGGGGGATACAGTTGTTTAAGACAAAGGTGAGTGATGCTAAGAAGAAGCTTCTGGCTTTATGGTGGGACACAAGGGGAGGAGCCTGACCTCACCAACTGAGAGCTCCACGGCATAATGTAAACTTCATTTGAGAGTGCCTGCAAAGAGCCATAAGGGTACTTCTTAAGCTCTAAGCAGCCTGTCACCATCCAAATAGTGCTGGTTTTGAAGACTTGCAAAATGCAAAAAGGGGGAGATCAAGAAGGCTTGTACTGAGATTCTAGAAAGTTGCTGAGGCAGGTGATATGCAGCAGGGTCAAATTCCCTCCATGGAGCTCCTGAACAGGGTGTGAGTGAGACTGTGAAAATGAAGCTCAAGTCACAAAAGTTGCAGAAATTCCAGGGTGTTGTAAATGTCAGGAATGTGGGAAATTCATCAAGGAAAGTCAGGCTAGGAGAGGAGTCACATGTCTTCCCAAACCCTCACAACAGACTTGAAATGATGAGGCTATCCAAGCCCACTGGAGCCCCAAGGATGCCATCACAAACTCCATATACAAGACACACAGCTACAGGTTTGTGGGTCTTTAGATCTTGTCTTTCCTTGCTGTGCACTGCCCCCCAATTCCTCCCTTTTAGAATAGGAATGTTTACTCAGTGCCTTTGTATACTGGGTGTAACTTTTTTTTTATACAGAGGCTCAAAGTTATGAGTTTGCCATTTTGGACTTTTGAACAGCATCAAAAATGTAAGACTATGGGGACTTCAGAGAATGAATTGAAAGCACTATTGTATTATAAGCTAGCTGTGAGTCTATAGGGGCTAGAGGTGGCGTGCCATGGTTTAAATGTAAAGTGCCTCCCACAGTATCATGTGTTTGAACACTAGGTCCCCAGATGGTAGCTCTGCTTTGAGAGGCTGTGGAACCTTTAAAAGAAATATGTTACTGGGGACAATCTAAGGACTATATAGCTAGCTCTGGTTTGGCCTGGCCCTTCTTTTTCCCTCCCCCTTTCTATCTTCCCATCTGCTGTGACAGTTTCACCAGTCCCAAGTTCAGATGCCAAGGCTAAAACTAATAAAGCCTTCTCAAAAGCTGTTTTGTTTATTTTTCCCCATGTATTTGTAAAAACAAATGACAATGAATAGTCACAAGAAAAATAACTACTACAGATACTCAGATGCAAGTATGGAAACCATGTCTAGATTAGGTTCAAAGGGTTAGAGTGCCACAGAGGGAGTTTCCTTTATAGAACATCTAATTGAATAATATGAAAAAATTAAGATAAAACAAAAGTAGTGAAAAGCCACAAGAACTTTACTCAACATAGGAGCTGTATAAAATAGGCAATATAACTATAAACTATGACTTCACCCTGAAAGAAATAAGAGAGACAGTGTCACAATAACATCAATACTACATAAACTGTCTACACACAGAGCATGGGAGACTATTCCCAAAATCATTTGAATATTATGCTTAAAGGTGAAAAAAAAATAAAGTACAAGGAAATTAAGAAACAGATGACAACGGAGAGAGAGTTGGCAGGCAGAGAAAATAATAGCATTAATAGCTACCCTGGCCTTACAAATACAGAATCAAAGATACTACATACAGCTGACACACTAGAAATAAAGATGTAATACATTACTAAAAATGACAACCAGCTGGGTAGTGTTGGCATACACCTTTTAATACCAACACTTGGGAGGCAGAGGCAGGCAGATCTCTTTAGTTCAAGGCAGCCTGATCTACAGAGAAAAGTTCCAGAACAGCCAAAGCTACACAGCCAGGGCTACACATAGAAAGCCTGTCTGTGTGGAGGGGAGGAGGATGACAAAAAAAGGACTAAAAACAGTGATATTATGACAGTGACAGTGATATTATAACAGTGTGAGAAGATACAAAGTTAAATGCTCATCTATCATAACAAGGGAAAAAAACATAAATTTGAAACTTTAACAATAGCAATGTCAAGAGAAGACAAGCCACAGTCAGAGAGATAATACTTGCAAATGACATCTGATAAAGGATGTCATTCACAGTATATAAGGAACTCGTAAAGCTTAATAGTAAGAAAACTGTCTGCTTAAAAATGCATAAAAGTTCTGAGTAGATACCTCATCAAAACCAAACAAGATACATAGGTGAAAAACAGGATTTTTAAAAAGCTCCACAGAACATCATTAGTGGATTGCAGATCACAACAGTGAAAGCTGGGTGTGGGTGTTCACACCTGTAATCTCAGCTACTGGTGAACTGACACAAAATACCTGCCAAGTGTTTGAAGATAGCCTGAACTACATGTGAGACCCTGTCTTAAAAAGAAAACAAAAACCCCAAATAACAGTGTGATACCATTATACACTAATCACAACGACTAAAACCTCAATCAGTGAAAACATCAAATGCTGCCAAGGCCATATGTTTTAGTTTCTTTTCTGCTGTGATAAAACACACTGATGAAAGGCAGCCTAGGGGACAAAGGGCTTATTTTAGATCACAACTCTATATTACAGTCCATTCTTGTGGGGAAGCCAAGGCAGGAACTTAAAACAGCTAGTCATATCCACAGTCAAGAACACCAAGAATGAATGCATGCATGCCTACCCATATCCAGCCCCCCTCTCTGCACTTAACACACCAAGACCCAACCCCTGAGAATGCTGCAGCCCACTTTTAGGCTGTAACATAATCAAAACAATCCCCCCAAAACATGCCCTCCTGATCTAGACAATTCCTCATTAAGACTCTCTGGTGACTCTAGACTGTGTCAGTTGACAAAAGTGGCCAACAAAGTGTGGAAGCAACGGCAACTCTCATTGTTGGTGGAAACCTATATGTTACAGTGAAGACACTTCAGTGGTTTCTTGCAAACTGTATTAAACTAAACAACTCTTACATTACATGATTCAATAATACACTACTGACTTAACCAAAATATTATATCCACACAAAAATTCATATATGGATATTTTTAGTAGCTTACTCACAATGACCAAGACTGGGAAGCAACCAAAATGTCCTCAGTGGGTGAATGTATACTATTTATTTTTTCATCTGAGTCAATATGAATTTTATTAACACACATTTGTCAAAGTCTGTACAAACCAAAAAATTCCTATGTTTTAAAATGTCCATTATTACAAACATACAAAGAAACGGAAGGTGTTACCAAAAGTTACTCAGTTTCATGGTAAAATGCTGTCATGATTTAAAAAACAATCAACATTTCAAGACTGAGGTTTACTCTTTACCGTTCAGGAGCTCATGGCAGTTTAGAAAATGTGTAGGTTTGCTAAGTATTAAATGTTAAGATCTTTAAAAAAGATTTAGTATAAAAGTAAATGAGCATCTGTGTACTGTCACACTTCACATCCACAATTTTTCAGTCTTACATTTTAAGAAACCGTGACTGTCATTCTTTTTCTACCATCTTTTCCCTACAGTCAACACAAATGCATCTGAAAAACAGGCTATGGTTGATAGTTATCTTTACCTCAAAGTTTCTCATTCAAAAAGTTACAAAATGTTTCAGTACAGCAGTTTTCCCTGCTTAGAAGGGAAAACTGCATTCCCTACCACAGTGACATATAAATACATGGTCCTTCCAGTCTTCTGTCGGAAAGAGCCCTCATGTCCGTATCTGTTCATCTGTGTGCATGAGTCTCTTCTGACAATACAATCACAAACTACAGAGCCCCTGCTGGGAACAGTGACCTCAGCTATCCAACACTGGTGGATGTGGTACAAATGCCACCTGTCTTCATGATCGGCTCTAATTCTGGCACCATTTGCACTGATTCCAGGGTTGGTTCTGTGTCATGGCACAGAATGTATACTATTTAATATTATATAATGTTTACAAAAAAAAGAGCCACTGAGCTATGTTGGTCAACTCTCTGTCACTGTAACAAATCCCTAAGATAATCAACTTATTAAGATAAGAGACTTACTATGGTTTAGTCTTTGAGGTTTCAGTCTATGAGAGGTTAGTCCCATTGGTTTTGGCTTATGGTAGCCTATAACCATAATCTCAGGAAAAACCATTCGCCTAGTCAGGAAAGGTTGGAAAGGGTTAGAGAACAGTGCCCATAATCTCTTTCAATGGCAGAGCACACCCCAAAACCTGAGGGCCTCCTTTTAGGCCCTACCTTTCCAGTTTCCACCTTTAATGTGGAATTTTAGGGGATATTTATCCAAACAAAAAGCACAAATTAAAAAAGGCATGGAAGAACTTGAAAGGACACATTAGTGAGTAAAAGAAGTCAATCTGGTAAGGCTGCATTCTGTTCGGTTGCCATATTTAACATTCCAGAAAACACAAAACTATGACAGCAGGAAACAAACAAACAAAAGCCCTACTATCAATAGAGCTCAGGAGAATGAACAAACAAACAAAGCACAGAAAATGTTCTGCATGGAGCTAAAATGATGGATACATGTCATCCTACAGTTGTCCAAGAACATATACCACCAAGATCAAACTCCAGTGTAAACTATGTGATGTACCAACACAGGTTCACTAACATAAACATACCAGTCTGGGGAGGGTGTTGATAATGGAAGGTTGTATACATATGTGAGCAGGAGGTGTTGTACTTAAAATTGATCTAGAAAATAAAATGTATGTACACATTTATTTATTCTTTTATTCATTTATTTATGGGGAGTGCACATGCCACAGCACAAGTGTGGAGATCACAAATTTTAGGAGTTGGTTCTCTCCTTCAGCTGAGACTTATAAGGGGTGAGTGTGTTCCAGGGATCAAACTCAGGTCATCAGGCATGGTGGCAAGGGTTCTTCTCAGAGCCATCTCTCTGGCTGCCTGTGTCTGTATTCTAAATGGCAGTAATAAACATAATCAAATAATTGCCTCTGAGAAGGACACACATGAAAAAGTAAGGCAGCTCTGGTCTGTGCTCTCATCAACCCCAGTCCTCTCTCATTCTAACCCGTGCATATACCACCAGTACAATCAAAGTAAGAAAAAGCAATGTGAGCACTGCAAATCCAGTGTGGAGGCAGGCAATCAACAATCAGTTTTACAGGCAGCACTGAGCCTTTGGACTTAGAACAAATGAGATTTAAAAAAAAAAAAAAAAAAAAAGTCTAAGACAATCCTCCGGGCACTCTGCTATAAGGAACTATGTTACCACCTTGCAGCCCCACCTTAACTTTGTAAGAAGGGCTTTTCCAGGGCTGGGCTGCCTTTAGGAATCTTGGTATAGTGCTTTCTAGAGATACACATTCTCCAACTAAAGTTAGAGACCAATCTGAAAATCAAACAGAAGGGAAAGCATAAGAGTTCTACATTCATCCAAAATAACTGAATTACTTGCTCACTTTGTTAGAAACAAACAGTAACTTCAATGTTTAGAGATGTTTTTGTAAAAAGATAACTGAATCATTTTATGAATGCAAAATCAATTTCACTCATTCTGCTTACACAGGATTTGGGCCAGAATGTAAAACACTTGTAAATATACATATTCCTCTTTCCCAAATGCTCACTCTACACCATGGCCACTATGAACAGCACTCCAGAAGGGAGGGGGGGATACAGCTTCTGAACAAAAGACCCCTAACACTCAGAAGGGGGTTCCAGCCTGAAGAGGCCACAGTGACTGCTCTGTGCTGGGTTACAGTAAGGCACAGGAGGACACAAAGCAGCAGTGTGTAAGCAAAGATAATGCTATGGTCTGACCACTCACAGGGAGCCCACACACTGGCTGCTCTTACTCATCTCCAAAAGCCAAAATGCAAACTGACTCTCAAAAAGCAGCTTCCAATGTACAACAGTCCGAAAAATGCAGGGGCGCCTAACCTCAGAATTCATTCTACTTGGGTCGGCCTCTCCCAAGCACTGTGTAGAGGCCAGCAAGATCCCCAGTGCCTGACTCCAAAGCTTGGCACCTCTGAAGAGAAATCCCTCAGCATTGTGTGAAGATAAAGCACATGGTCTCCAGGCAGCAAACACCAAGAATAAGAAGCTGTGTGTTTGGGGGTTGGGGTACTTTCGTGAATGAAAAGATCTGCTTCTCCACATGCAGCCTTGCTTTAAGGAGAGATGGGAAAAGCTTGACCCCCAGTTTTGTGATGTTCCATGCAAGTCAGAGCTAACTAGTATAGATCACAATGGGCTTCTATGCCTGGCTCGAAGTAGCTATGTATGTCAAGATCACCATGACCTACACCCCCTACCCAGTGCTTTGATTTTCAAAGCATTTTCACACACACACTTACTGAGGCTCATAAAATTCAACTGACAGAAGGGATTTTTGTCTTGCTCAGGTCTGATTTTGTTTTGAGTCAGGAGCTTGTTAAGTTGTCCAGGCTGGCTCTGAAACTTTTAGACACGGATAATCCCCTGCCTCAGCTTCTCCAGCAGCTGTGATTACTGACATGTACTACTGTGCCTAGTTTTAGAAAAGCATTATTACCATCACCTTACAGATGATAAAGCTGGGGGTCTGAGAGGTTTCACCATTTGCCCAAGTGCCACACAGTAAGTCTTCTGATACCTAGGAAAGTTAAAATCGTCTACATTCAGAACTAGAAGACACAAAAATAGCATAGCCCCATCTTTCATACAAAGTAGCATCAATGCATCTAACTTCTGCTATTTGCTGAACCCTCATGCTCCAGTCACCACTGAATACTCTGAGTGAAAAAGAACCTAGCCCCAGGTTTGTCCAGCTCACAGTTGGACAATCCTTCTTTATCTGAAGCTGAAATCTGTCTTCCTTATCATGCTACACACTGTTTCCAGTTTTGGAAGAACCTGGAACCACAAAGAATAAACTGACTGCCTCTTCCACATGATCTCTGGGTTTATGGAGGTAGTTTTCTTTACTGTTGATCTTCTATTCTTCAAAGCAAGCATCCCTAATTCTCCCCATGGGCCTCACAGGACCCAAGGTTAGTTCACTGAACTGCCTAGAGATTTTTGATTTGCCAAAATCCCTCCAAAACTACCCGGAACCTTAACATGCTTCTGATATAGTCTTCCTGAGTTAGAAATCTTTTACAATAGAAAACATAACTCAGGCTTACGCAAATACAAAGAGATGGCACAACCGAAAGTCAAGCATCAGGACAACCTGAGTCTGCTCAATAGGGTTCTTGGGGTCAGTTTTCTCTACCTCTTGTTCTTGCCTACCTCCCTCATCCTCATGGCAGAGATGTGGTTTCAGAAGTACTAAGTTTCACACATCATAACCTAGCAAATCAACCAAACAAAGATGTCTTCTGAAGTTCCACCAACTCATTCTCTTGGACCTAAGACATCCTTTAAACAATTAACACTGAGGCCAATGTTTCAGTGTTATCCAATGAAAAGAAGAAAACCATGAGTTGTCCAAGAATTTTGACCCTGCAAAGAAAGTGAGGTCGAAGCCAGGAAATCAAACAAGTATTCAAATGAGGTCTGATCAAGGCTAAGTCAGTACTCTATTACAGAATACCAACAGTAATACAGCAGATAGGAAATGGAACACAGTGTATTACTTCTAGTCTCCCTTTATCCATGGGACCTTTGGTGGATGATTGAAGCCACAAATACTGAACCCTAATTATGCCCCCCAATACACATGCAGTCATATAAATTTAATTTGTAAATTATGCATACTAAGATATTAACAATAATAAAATAAAACAGCTATGAAAATATACTGTAATAAAAGTTGTATGTGAATGTGGTCTCTTTTTCAAAATCTTGTACTATACTCTTCCTTCTCTCAATGACTTGAGATAATACAATGCCTACATTATTGAGATAAAGGGAGGTGAAGAATGTGGACACTGGAACAGCACTAGGCTGCTAGGTAAACACTCTCATAAATCTACAACTGATCTGACAACCAAGATGTAGACTAAGTGACCAATGGGAGGATAGGTTGCACAGCATGGCTAAGGGAATGATTAACATGCAGGCAGAGAAGAGTAAGATAATGGGAAATTTCATGGTGAGCAACTAAAACTTATGGTTATTTCTGTAATTTTCAAACGTATTTGAGACCAAGGCTAACTATAAATAGTTGACTAAAAGCATGGAAAGCAAAATCAGGCATAAGGGGGTGAGGGTAGGGAGCCACTGTACACTAAGCCAATAGAAAAGAAACAAAGGACTTTAGGCTCCAGTAGACACTATTAAGCAACAACTGACAAGGAGAATTATATAAATTATTTGGTATATAACAAAATAATTAAAAGACATTGTTAAATAAGCAGGATACTAACTTTTAAGAACTGTGACTAGGCTAGCATTTCTGGGTGCAATGAACAGTTGGGGGTGTCTATTAAGGCTCTTCCAGCATGAGTGAATGATCTCACCTTGGCTACATTGCTAAATCTACATGTCTCATCTATTACCACTGTTTGAGAACAAGCATCCATAGAATTCACAGCTTAACAGACTATCTTGTATTCTCATGATTTTAATCTGGGGGAGAGCTTGGTTAAGCAGTTCTCAGATGCTCATGTGACTTCAGTCTGAAGTTGACTGGTCTGTGGTCATCTGGAATTGTGGCTAGACTGAACATCCTGCCTCACTAACATGGATGTTGTCAGATGGAGCTCAGCTGGGCTGTCATGGTGACTTCTCCAGTATGGTTGTCTCCCAAGAACTAAATTCATTACAGAAGGGCTCAGAGCTCCTGCAAACAAGAAGCTGCATGGCCTTTCACAGCCCGTCTCAGCAGCCACACTTATCACTTATGCCCTAGCTGTCCAACTCAGACAGTCCTAGGCCTGCATAGATTCCAGATGCATACCCTCTGTGGAAGAAGTGATGAGATCACACTGCAGAAAAGCATGGGGGTGGGAGACAGGATTGTGACTGTCTCTGGAAAATAATCTGTCACACTTCAGTGGACATTTATTGTGCCTCTATTTCCCAGAATGATGTCTGAATCACTGAACACCAAGACATGGAAGCAGATGTGAGTTCTATTGACAGCTAGACAGTTCCAAAGATTCAGTGAGAGCTGCCATTAAGTTCCCTCCTGGAAAATACAGGATCAACAGTGCTCTGTATTCTACAGCTAGCTGGGCCCTCTCTTCACTGCAGTGCCAAGGAAGCAAAGGAATGATGAAGAAACATTTTGTGTATCACTGTGTTCTTCAAAACCAAGCTCTTTTCCTAATGAAAATGTCTGAGGAGAAATTAGTCTCAAATAGGCCATACGGAAAAATGGTAGAACATTAATTAAACCTGTTCGTCTTAAAGCCCTGTAAGCTTCTGCATTATTTCAGCTCTTCCAGGACCACAAGCAGCTCTAATAATTTTAACCTTATATTGTGTAATATCTAATTAAACATATACCTAGTTTACTTTAGATTTGTAAACTGGAATTTTTTTTTTTCATTTTCTAGTGCTTGACAATTGCCACTAGTGTCCGATGTACATCCCTAATCCAAAAGCCTGAAATGCTCCAAAACCCAAAGTGGATTACAGATAAGGAAACCTTACTGGGTAGAGGTATATTTGTCTGTTCCAGGTCTAATGTAGCCCAGGCTGGCCTTCCAGCTCACTCACTGTGTAGCCAAGGCTGGCCTTTAACTCCCAATACTCCTGACTTAGCTTCCCAAGTACTAGGATTACAGACATGCACCACAACACTCAGTTTACCAGATAAAGTTCATTTATGGACTTCAAATTTTGAAATCGGGAACACTTTTCTGCACTTTAGAAAAGGTATACTTAGGCTGGTGAGATAGCTCAGAGGTTAAGAGCATTGGCTGCTCTTCCAGATCCTGAGTTCAATTCCCAGCAACCACAGGCTCACAACCATCTGTAATGAGATCTGGTGCACTCTTCTGGCAGGCAAGCATATATGCAGACAGAACACTGTATATGTAATAAATCCTTTAAAAAAAAGGAAGGAAGGAAGGAAGGAAGGAAGGAAGGAAGGAAGGAAGGAAGGAAGGAGGGAGGGAGGGAGGGAGGGAGGGAGGGAGGGAAAAAAGGAAAGAAGGAAGGAAGGTGGGAAAGAAAGGTGGGCTGGAGAGATGGCTCAGTGGTTAAGAGCATTGACTGCTCTTCCAGAGGATCTGGGTTCAATTCCCAGTACCCACAAGGCAGCAAACAACTGTCTATAACTCCAGGATCAAACACCTTCACACAGGCAAGACACCAATAAAATAAAAATAAATTTAAAAAGGAAGGAAGGAGGGGAGGAAGGGAGGATTGGGTATGCACAACCAGAAGAGAAAAAAAAAAAAGCTATTTAGATTTTTATACATTTATTTTGTCTTTTTTGTTTTATTTTTTGGTGCATAAAGGTTAATGACAAACATTTTGGGGTTGTATCATTATATGGTGTATTTAATGTCTCTATTTGTTCTGTTCAATGCTTCTGGTCTTGAATTTGGCTTCTTCGGGTTCGAATACTGCTGATTTTGACTTGATAGGTGGAATTAGCTTAGGAATATTTATAACAGTACTAACATTTTGGCTTATTTCTCACACTTTATTTTACTTTCTGTTTATTGACCCACTTCAACTTTTCCTCTCCTCATTCTGCTGTTTGGTATGTTTCTTTCAGGCCTGTTCATTATCATAGTCAATCCCTGGTATTTGGGAAATACAGTTTGAGTGTCCCTTATCTCAAACCCCAGAAGTGTTTCAGACTTTAAGACTTTTTAGATTTTGAAATATTTGCAAAGACTTTACAGGTTGAGCATCCCAAATCTGAGAAGCTAAACCCCAAAATGCCCTAAGAAGGGCTCAGTCTTGGATTTTTGATTTTCAGATTGGAGAGGTTTGACCTATGCTATATTGGAATGTGCCACTATTAACAGTCATGGCCAAACCTTTGTTAATATCCCCAGTCACATCAACAACAAAAATGAGAATTAATACAGAAATTTTACATCCCAAGGCCTGGCATGTTCTCATCCTCAACCTATACTGAACAGTACAAGTTCAGCCAGACTATTTCCTGGGTTTTCCCTGTTAGACCCATCCCCCTCAAGAATCTGCACTTTATACCATATATGCACTTTCAGTCACTGGTGAATAAATATGACGTACACAACTTAATTCAGTGTTTCCTGCTGCAAAACTCACTGCTCACCACAGTGTCTTACACTCTTCGTTTTTCTCAATTTCATATTTCTATTCTGACCCAATAGCCAATATCTAATTTGATGTTTAATTATTTCTTCAAATGGGATAAATAGTTCATGTCTGAAAAGATCTCTTTTGGCCTAATTCACTGAATAGTATCATGACAGGAGTATCTGATGTCTGACATTTGACTATCCAGTGAACCTTTTCCTTCCTGTTTGTGATTCCCATCTCCCATACCTTATAAGTCTCAGCTGAAGGCAGACTCCACCTCCCATTATAAGCTGAATCAGCTGTCTCCTATCTCAGTAACCCCTGGCAACTAAGAAGGCTTCTTCACCTGGCTCTAGGAACGAAGGCTACAAGCAAGGACAACAACCATAGGAAATGTTCTCTAGCAGCAATGTTGGTTGCAGTATACCAAAATCCTGGTGCACAGAGGACCAAGACACTGAAAATGTCAGTGCCAGTTGCAGGTGGCACATGCTGCACTATCTGTGACCCTGAAGCAGTGAGTCCTCTGCTTGGGTCGATTCTGAATGAATGTGCGGCACTTCAGCATTTTTCCTGGCACCTGGCCTTACCCATGCAGCTAGTGGCTTACCAGTAGCTCTCCAGCCCTCTTAACAATTCCTTTTTCTCAAAGGAATTATCATAATCACTCAAAATCCTTTTTCTCCCTAAATGTGGCCTATGGGAATACAAGCTCATATGGGTAGCTAGAGAAGACTTGTATTTTGTTTTTAGTTCCTGCAGACTTCTACTTTCTTGTACTATGGCAAAGATGAAAATTCCAATGCCATCATACTTCTCCAAACTTACCTGCCTTCCCCCTTAAAGTTAAACATACTGTTTCTTTGCTAAATATGCCTTTGGTCTGTGGTATCCTAATAAATCCTCACACAGAGGATGATTTAGAAGATGAACTGATTCTTGGTACCTTCTTCTTCTGGATGTAGGGGAATACTTCTGTCTGGTATCAGATCTCTGAAAATAAGAAAAGGAGATGCTCCCTGACCCAAGGAAATATTTAAACATAAAAGCACATTTTCTGAGTTCGTACTATTTAAAATAGAGACACATTAGAATCTAACCATAGAAAGATTACATTATGATGATAATATATACACTAGAATGTTAAGAATATTTGGGAGTATTTACAAGAAGAAATGTTATGATACCCTGTTCCAATTAAAAACTGAGTTTGAATATATAACATATATTTATGTTACAATTTGTTTATTTTTATGTTTTATGAGTGTTTTACCCAAATGCATAAGAGGGTGCCAAACTCCCCAGAATGGTGTAACAGACAGTTGTGAGCTGTCATATGGGCGCTAGAAAACTGAACCTTAATCTTCTGCAAGAACATTAAGTGCTCTCAACCATTAAGCCATCTCTCCAGCCTCCAGTATGGTTTAATTATGTAAAAGTGTGTTGTATGTATATCTGTATATATGTGTATACATAAAATGGAAATACACACAAACATTAATAGTCATTATCACTGGGTGGCAGGATTATAAGGAATTTTATTTTTCCTGGTACATTGTTAGGAATAAGAAATAATGAGTTGGGGTGGCAGGTGGCAGGTCAAGTGCTGGAACCATGAGGATCATGGTCCGGGGTGGGTGATGGACGGCAGGCAGGGGATGGGAAAACAGAGACAAGTAGGTGTGACTCATACTGACAGTTTTATTGAGGGGGTTGTTAAAGAGACACAGAGACAGAGGGAGGACAGAAGAGAAGAGGGAGACAGGAAAATTCCTGTCTGCCCCAGGGAAACAGCGGGAAAGAGAGAGAAAGAGGGCATAAATGGGCAGTAGTCTTTCTTTTAAAGGGGTCCTTTGTGCCTGCGTGCAGACTAGAAGTCATGGAACCCTGGATGACCAGGGTACTGCCTGAGTGCATTCTGCCAGGTGACAGCGTCAGGCCTGCATAATACCTGAGTCCTTACATACATTTGTTTCTTCATTTTCTACTAGAAAATGAACATGTATTACTTATGTCATTAGACAGAAACATTGAAAACCCACTCAAGTAATTTCACTGGTCTGCCCCTCTTCATGGTATTGACTTTAAATCTGTTACCATGACACCTTCCTGTTTAAGCTATAAATTTCCTTGCCTGCCATTCCCCCTCAATATACCCTATGTCCTGACAACAGCAAAGATCTAACTACTCCAATGAGAAATGGTGACACATACCCATAATCCCATCATTCAAGAAGCTTGTAGATTTGAGTTTGGACTGGGGTGCAGAGTGACATTCTGTCTCAAAAACCCAAGACTTAATTACTCCTCAGAATTTCTAGATTCTTTCACAACTCTACTTCTTGGTAAGTATTGTTTCCACCCACTCCTTAGAAAACACCTTTCTATTCTTCAACACTTGGTCCCCAGTCTCCAAATCCTATGTCTCTTTTCCCAATACCACAAGAAGAAATGACTGCTTGACTGGGTTCACTCCTCTTTGTTTAGGGCACTTCTGTGGAGGGAGCACTCACTCTTGCTTTAATCAGCCTTACAAGGTTCCTCCCTGTAGTGCACTGAGCATGGCTCTCTGTGATGTCTATAACATACTCTCCCACACCTAAATCACCTAACATGGCCAAGGTGTTTGGCAGACATGGTTAAGGAATGTGAGATACGGAGACTATACTGGATTGTCTGGTGTGTTCAATGTAATTGCATGGGTCTTACTGTAGCAAAGCAAGAGTAACAAGACAGCAAAAAGGTGTGACAGACCAGAGGCTGGAGTATACAACAGAAGTAACAAATGTGTGTTTAAAGCCACTAACTATGGTTTAGTCAGAGAGTGACTAAAAAAATAAATATATTCCCTTATCTTATCAACAGTTCCTTACAACAGCAAAGGAAGAAACACGGAAGCAAAGGTACAGTTAACGTCTGGTGAGAGATCGAGTATCCACATCAAGGAAAACAACTGAAATGATGGTGGAAATCCAGGGAAAGCAGAGGCAAGAGAAAGAAGAGAGTGTTTAACATATTTGCAACTTCAACATTTGCTATTAATTTCTTTAGATATTTATTGAGAATCTATAACTTATATTGTTCCAGGAACTCATATAAGGAAATACTATTACCCAATTTTACAGAGGAGGGAAATAAAGCAAGAAATTATGTAAGTGACCCAAGACCTCTCAGCTAGTAAATAAGGAAGCCAGGATAGTAATCTAAGACTAACAACAACAATCCAGAAACATGAAGTGCTGATGTACTGGAGGACTTGCAGGAACTTGCCCACTGATATAAGGAGGCTGAATGTAGGCTTTTCTTTTTTTTTAAGATTTTTTTTTTATGTGTATGAGTTTTTGCCTGCATGTAAATAAGTATACGATGTGCATGCAAAGTCTGCTGGGGCCAGAAGATAGCACCAGATCACCTGGAGCTGGAGTAAGACAATTGTAAGCCACAATGTAGGTGCTGGGAACCCAACCAAAGTCCTCCACAAGAGCAACCAGTGTTCTATCTACACCACTGAGCTATAACTCCAAGCTCTTTGATTGTAGCTTTTGAAAGACTGAATTTATCAAATTAATGCTCTTGATGTTCAGTGAGGCTGTCTTCTGAGTGGTTGAATTCATTCCTGAATTCAAATCCCATCATGTGATACAGAAGGAAAGCTCAAGGCTTATGAGATGAGGTCTCTCCCTCTATACAGATAACTCACACCTCTGTCCCAAATTGTTGGCCTGCAGAAGCCTGCAGTACACAGCCTGCAGCAAAGTCTGAGCCTGGAAGGGCTAAAGGAAGTCCCAGAGGCTGTAAAACATGTATCCACTGATGCTCCTCCTGATCAGGACTGCTGCTGGGAGGAGGAGGAGAAGGGTGACAAAAAGCAGACAACAGCAATTAATTTCAAGATGCAAAAAACAGCTACAATTCTAAAATACTCAGCTGTCTGAGACATGGTCTTTCGGAAAGTTTCTTACACATTTGCAGTAAGATCTGAAAGAAGACATTTGACATTTGATAAGAGGGAAACATGACTTCAGGAAAGACTTGCTACAGTTGGATGGGTAGGTTCCCTAAAGACTTGGTCTCTAGTCTGACACTACTAGAAGGACATGGAACTTTTAAGGGACAAAACCTAGTGACAGGCCTTTAGGTCCCTAAGGACATGGCCTTGAAGGTCACTGTGAGATACTTGTCTTTTCCTCTTTCCCCCTCCTTCACATCCAGTTATGGTGAGTGGCTCTGCTCTGCCACATGTCCCCATATGATGCACTGCCTCTTAGCACAGGCACAAAAACAGTGAGAACAACTCACCATGGACCATCAAAACTGTGAACTAAAATAAATCTTTCCTCTTTATAAGTTCATTGTGATAGCAATGCAAACCTGCCTAACAAAATATGCAAAACATTGATCACCTGCAATACCGAACACTATAAACAATCCAGTCAACCAACAAGATGCATTCACTCAGAGTCTCCCTAAAACAATTCTGAGAAATAAGGATATTTTTATTTTAAGATATACAAGGACTGAAAAGATTCAACCCCAAGTATATGAACAGCTAGATACACATGCAAGGAAGAAAAAGCAATAGGAGAAAAAAGCTCAAGGTAAAGAAAATGCTAAACTTTAAAGGGATCACAAACACTACCAGACAAAAGTAATCAAAAGAGATTCATACCCAGACATACCATCAAATGATGAGTTCCAAGCACTGTGCTGACTTAGAGCAAATGTTTTCTAAGGGGGGTAAGACGCTTTGAGGATACCAGAACCAGGACCAAGGAAAGCCTGGGTCCTGTTTAGGGGCCTCAGACTAAATGTGGTAGGCCCATGGTGAGTGAGTCACATAAGAAACAGAGAAGCACTCTCTGCATGACTCTTCAGCCTCTCCAAGACTAAACAGAAAGACTTGGGGATAGGGGGAAGGGGAGCCCAACATATTTGAGAGGCTGCTGACCTCCACTTAGCCCTCTGTAAAACAAGCTATGACCTGGCCTCCCCACCCTGCCATCTGCACGAGAGGTGGGAGAAAGGCCTGACCAGATGAAGTCCAATGAAATAGGCCCCATCAAGGTCTACAGCAAGGAGGGAAAGAGAATGAGTGAGGCCCAGGCCTGACCTCCTGAGTCAGCCAGGCCATGTGTGGGTAAGAACTGTGGTCAGCCTTGGAACCAACTTCCTGAGAGCAAACATTTATAAAAAAGAGAATACTGGAAAAACAAAATAATTGGTTTGAGATTAGAAATCATAAAGGAAACAAAAAGAACATTGCTAGAAAAGGCAAATTCTCCCTAAACTTTCCTAATTTTTACAGCTGGATGATGGGACAGAGGGGTCTGAACACCTGGACTCCATGTGGGACTTTGTGAAGGGCTGTCCTGGCTTGAGTTCTTTTGGGGAAAGGTGGCTAAGTATCCCATTTGAGCATTACTTCACAACACATATATATTATTTCCATAGTCACAAATCTGAATCTCAAGACCTATTTCCCCAGGCAGCAACTAGGACCATAAACTATAACCTCATTATATATACATTTAAAATTCTTATTCATTTAAATTTTCTTTAAACCTCATCTTTGGGGGCTGGAGAGATGATTCAGAGGTTAAAAGCACTTAGTGTTCTTGCAAAAGATATGGGTTTGATTCCTAGCCACATACCTGGTATGGCTCACAACCATCCACAACTCCAGCTCCAGGGGATCTGATACCCTCATCTGACCTCTGTGGGCATGAGGCATACACAGTGTTCACAGATACACATGCAAGCAAAATACTCATACACATAAAATAAAACATTGAATCATTAAAAAATAAAGCCCATCTTTAATTAAAATTTAATTCCTGTATTAACCTTATTTATTTATTGTGGTACTAGGGATCAAACCTGAGATTATAAATAGGCTACAAATATGTTCAACCACTGAGCTCCTAACACTAATTTTAGGTTTTAAATCAAAAGTCAAAAATTCAACTGTGAGCCTTCAGGGTGGCTCAGCAGGGAAAGCACTTGGCATACACTCTACCCTGTTCTTTTATCTGAAGAACATTTTCCCATTCTTGGGTATAATCCTGGCAATCACAGTTTGATCCCCAGAACCCCCAATGAAGGAAAAAAACCTGTTCCTGAAATTTGTCACCTGACCTCTACATGTGCACATGTGCTCCTGGTATTTGTGCAAGAAAACATACATACCTACATACATATACATATACAAACACACACACACACACACACACACACACTCCCCCTCCCTCCCTCTCGAACACACAAATAATAAAACATGTATTTTAAAAATCCAACTGCATATAGAACCAAACAGGCAAAGAGCTGTAAAGGGCCAAGTAAAGAACCAAGTAAATGGTAGGAGCTGTAACACATAGAGACCTCAGGCCCAATAAAAAATCTCATTCAAAAAGGTAAAGAACTTCTGTAAGAAATCAGGCTGTCCCAATTTGTGTTCTCTGGGTTACCCTTTTACAAAAACACAATGAACTTACATATCATTCTATACTCTGCCCTGTTCATTTATCTACAGAACATCTCCCTATCCTTGGGTTATAATCCTGAGAAACACAGTTTAAAATGGCAGCGTGCATATGATCTGTGAATCAAATGGCTATCATTACTTCACTATTCTTTTATGTTTAGACCTGAATGTTTGTGCTTCTATTAGATAAAAGGATATGCTGAATGTCTCCCATGGCCATTTGTGAGCCTAGATTAATTTCTCTGAATTTAGTTTCCCAGCACTTCTCATGCACACAATTAGCTTTATAAATAAAACTGACCAGAGCGCTGCAAAGATAATATAATCATCTTAACACTGTGCAAATATTTTAAAGTCTTAAAAGAAACCTCTTTGGAAAACACGGTCAGGGCTGACCGTTGCACCTAAATATGAAATAAAACAGAAACCTTTAGGTCAACCAACAGACTGCATTCTTTTCATTCCAGGGCAAAGGCTAGACTTGCTTTTTAGTTATTGTTTCCCTTTTGTTCCCCAGACTCATAGAGCCTTATTTGGAAGTTTCCCTTTCTGGCCTGTAATTGTCAGAGGGGTATGATGGGGATACAACAGTATTACATAGAAGTTCATAACATTTTACAATCTTGATTCTCTAAAACATAAACACAATCATACACCTCTAAAAACTGGAAGGGTCTTTATGATGTAAGTGTAGCTCAAATCCTTGTTTTATCAACATGAAAAACCATCAAGTTGAAGAAGAAGAAAGGAGCTGAGATTGTCTGGGTCCAGAGTTTTGTCTATTTACCCAACCTATTGCCTAGAAAAAACAGGATCTGTTTATTCAGTTGAATCCATTTCTTATCCCTCTTCACCAGAAGTCTCCCCCAGTATACATCTCTTCAGGCTAATCCACATTCCATTTTTCAAACACACACTTCTGACTCTTCGAGCCTTGAGGGGTGGTGAGCTAAAAATTCCTCCGGGGGTCATGAAGCAATCACACTATGAAACTGTCCTGTGGATTTAAGCCTCAGCACTCTCTGGGCTCTCCTTCCCCCTTATCTGCTACTGTCTCTCCCCTTACATGTTTCAGCACCCTGCTATTTCTCCCCTCCCCTCCCCAACCCCCTGTCTCCACCCTTGAGACAGGGTTTCACTATGTAGCTTTGGCTGTCTTGGAACTCACTTCGTAGACCAAGCTGGCTTCAAATTCACACAGATACACTTGCCTCCACCTCCCAAGTGGTGGGATCAAAGGTTTGTGCCACTACACCTGGCTACCTAGTTGCCGCTTAAGAATAAATGTTCAGGGGCTGGAAGAGATGGCTCAGCAGTTAAGAGTACTCACTGGCTGCTCTTCCAGAGGACCCAGGTTCAATTCTCAATACCCACCTGGCAGCTCATAACTGTAACTCTAACTCTAGCTCCAGGGGATTTGGCACTCTCACACAGTCACACGAATACAGGTAAAACACGAATACATAAAAATCTTTAAGAAGAAGAAGAAGAAGAAGAAGAAGAAGAAGAAGAGGAAGAGGAAGAGGAAGAGGAAGAGGAAGAGGAAGAGGAAGAGGAGGAGGAGGAGGAGGGGGAGGAGGAGGAGGAGGAGGAGGAGGAGGAGGAGGAGGAGGAAGGAGAAGAAGAAGAAGAAGAAGAAGAAGAAGAAGAAGAAGAAGAAGAAGAAGAAGAAGAAGAAAAGAAGAAGAAATGTGCAGTGTGTATCCCTGAACAAAAAGTGGAGGGTTTCTATAAAGGGCTGTGAAGAAAAATGCATCAGCCTAGAGATGAGAAGTACATGTGTGTAGAGACAAAAGGGAGGCCCAAGTATCTTTCCTGGGTGTCACAGGAATGGCACCTAACCAGGCACATGTACAATAACTCTAAAGAAAACAACAGTAACATGAGCTAATCCAAGTCAGGACAAGAAAAGATCTTCAGAGAAGCTAAAAAGTCTATGTCCTAAACATTGACATTGCACCTTTGTCTCTGTCTCTGTCTCTGTCTCCTTTCTCTCTCTCTCCCTCCCTCCATGGTGTGTGTGTGTGTGTGTGTGTGTGTGTGTGTGTGTGTGTGTGTGTGTGTGCGCACACGCGTGCTCGCGCGTGCATGTGTGCCATTGTGGTACTAGGGTTGCAACCCAGAACCTCATAGGTGCTTATTGTAAGTGGGTGTCTCTATGACAGTGGTTTTCAACCTTCCTAATGCTGAGACCCTTTAACGCAGTTCCTTATGTTGTGATCTCCCCAATCATAAAATGATTTCGTTGCTACTTCATAACTGTAATTTTGCTACTGTTATGGATCATGATGTAAATAGCTGATATGCAGTATATCTGATATACTACCCCCATGGAGGTCACGACCCATAGACCCAAAACCAGTGTTCTGCCGGGCAGTGGTGGCGTGCCTTTAGTCCCAGCACTTGGGAAGCAGAGACAGGTGGATCTTTTTGAGTTCGAGACCAGCCTGGTCTACAAGAGCTAGTTCCAGGACAGCCTCCAAAACCACAGAGAAACCCTGTCTGTAAAAACCAAAAAAGAAAAAGAAAAAAGAAAACCAGTGTTCTAAACCATGTAACTGCATCTTGGGAAATTCAGTTGTATCCCCTTGCAAAAGGATTATCCTAGCTGGCCTTGTCTTGTTTACTTCTCCTGGATGAGGGGCAAAGAGGGCCCTTACCTGGGTATTCAGTTGCTCCCCACTGCGTGTCATACACAATTCTGTCTTAAGTGCACATGGCCTTGGTGGGGGCTCATGCCTAGAGACTGAGGAAGATTAGGAGAAGGGGATTCCATCTATGTGGCTGAAGGGGGAAGGAGCCTTTCCAAGTGTGGCCTGTTGAGGTGAGGAGTATCCACATCCCTGCATGTAACCAACCGCTCACCTATGTTCTGTTAGTTCCTCTGAGTGAACTTTGGCAGACTCATGCTTCAGTTTCTCATTGGGACCTTACTTTTAGGAGAAGGAATAGACTTTGCTTATGTTTCCCCCTGGAAAAGAATTTTAGCAGCATGCTAAGTAAGCACTCTCCCACTCAGTTTCACCCCAGATTTTATATATATATATATATAATGTGTGTGTGTGTGTGTGTGTGTGTGTGTGTGTGTGTGTGTGTGTGTGTGTGTGTGTGTGTATTTATAAATAGGATAAACAACTGGTGTGTACATAGTCTGGCAAGTTTGGTTACAGTTTCCAGGACCAGGAAGAGATCAGAAGCAGGTGAGAGGTGAAGAAGGCCCAGAATGCTGACAAGTGATACAAGCTAACTCCAGAAGGCTCTCAGAGCATCACAATACAAGACCAGCGACAGAATTAGCATTAACAATGATGACAAAAAGGGAATAAGAAAACAGTTCATGAAAAAGGTGGTGGTGGCACACGCCTTCAATCCCAGCACTTGGGAGGCAGAGGCAGGCAGATTACTGTGAGTTCAAGGCCAGCCTGGTCTACAGAGTTAGTTCCAGGACGGCCAAGGCTGTTCACAGTCAAACCCTGTCTCAAAAAACAAAAGAAAAAGAGACCTTGAAATACTTTAAGGACACACAGACACAGACACAGACACAGACACAGACACAGACACACACACACACACACACACACACACACACACACACATACACACACACACTCAACATATAAACACACAGAGATATGTACTTCTCCCACACACTTTGTTTACCTACAAAGAGAGTTTTTCTTTATTAGCTTGAGGTCCATTTTGTAAGCATATAATTCCATGTAACTCTTACACACTGTAATGTTTTCAGATTGAAAGAAAATGAGAGACCAGAATATAACTAACAACAGATAACTTCCTAATACTTTTATAAGCACAGTGAATAGTCTCTTTGTTTTATCTATTTTGAGATCAAAAGGTTAAACTGCTGATAATTTGACCTCCAAGATTTTTTGTTCAATTTGGCTGTTGATTTTAGGGAGGAATGCAGGACCCATTAGAGAAAAGAGATGAGCTTGTGGCCACATAAAATAAAGAAGATTTTCAAGGGCTTTGGAGGTCACTATTTATAGTTTTGGGTCTAATTTGTGACTTTACTTTTCCAGGTTTATCATAAGCCCTAATCATTAACATTTATCCACAATAAGGTTACATTTGGGACAATTAGATGGAAATGAGGGGAGGGTCAAGGGAACAGGACTAATTGTGCTATCCATCAAGGTACATGGCCATAATCCCAGAACTCAGGAGGCTAAGGCTGTAGGTTTTCCAAGCTTGGTCTACATAGCAAGAACAGGCTACCAGGAATACAGAACAAGACCCTGACTCAAAACAAACACTCATTGTTCTAAAGTGAGAAGATTAAAAAAGAAAATAAGCAGAGGAAGATACTAATAAAAGAGTATCTTTAATCATCATGAGTTACCAAAACTCAGGGAAGTAGGGTTTAAGGAAAAAGGGCCATCTATAGAAACACACCCTGAGCAGAGCCAAAGAAACAGAACCAAGAAATGCACCCTGACCCTGAAACCAATGCCAAAGAAACACACTTTGTCCCTGGAATCAAAGTCAGTGAAAGAAATATACCCTGACCCTAAAATTAGAGTGGAAGGGCTAAAAAAAGGACCAGTGAAAGAAACACACTTTGGCTCTGAAATCAGAGCCAAATCTGACCCTAAACCTGTGCAGAAAACCACCAATCCCTGAGCACAAGGTCTAGCCAGTCTGAGCTCAAGGACAGAAATCTGACCAATCCCAATCCTGGAAAAGCTCCGCCCCCCCCCAAGAAATCCCGATATAAACCCTGTGTCTGTTCAGCTTCTGGCTGTTGGGCAGAGGGCAGCCACTCTCTTGGATTCTTCCCTCCCAATAAATCTCTTGAATGAGGTTTGGGTGGGACCAGCTGATACACTGGGGAGGCCTGTCCCTGAAGCAGGGTTGTGGCCTGTGGTATTCCTTGGCCCCCGGTTGCCAGAATACCTTTCCATCCGAGCTGTAACAATCACTATTCTGAGGCTCCTGAGTGCCAGAATCCCTGTCCATCCAATCCAATCCATCTTAACACTCACAGTCTCCGTGCAAGGACCAGAACATTAGGAACTGGCGGAGCTGAATGGAGGTCTACTGGCTCTATGATGGCTCCAGTGTGCCCTGTAACCATGGGTCTCAAGTTGAGCAGCATTTTCTGTACCTGGATCCATCTCCCTTATAAAACTCAAAGGTCCTCTGTAGGAAGACTACTGAAGGGCTCAGTTCATTAGAGCTCTATCCAGAGGACTATGCAGAGAATTAAGACACAACTGGGCACTCGGCATCTATTGGAAGTAGATGCTGAAGATGAAGGTAGGAAGAAGATGTCATAAAGATGTAGGAGACTAACAAGAGGCTGAGCTAGCTGGACTATGTTCTGGAAGAAGTACTATCACAGTAGCCTTCACAGGATCCATAGAGACCTGCACATGTTTTTACAGGCATCAGTAGTGCTGCATAAACCACTCTGACCTCACTAGAGCCACAGGAAAAACAATTTGGGGCTGAAGAATTGGCTCAATGGTTAAGAGCACTTGTTGGTCTTGCAGAGGACCCAGGTCTGTTCCCAGCACCCACATGGTAGCTCAACAATGTCTATAACTCCAGTTCCAGAGGATCCAAATGTCCCTTTCTGACCTCCAAGGACACCAGGCACACATGTGGTACACATATTCATACATGTAGACAAAATATTCATACACATTAAATAATAAATCTCAAAAGAGAGGTAAACAATTCAAAGAATTATAAATATCCAGACATATCTAAAAGGCAAATCCAAACATTCCCTTGAGTTAGAATGTATATTAGTTACTTTTCTGTCACTGTGATAAAATACCATGACCAAAAGCAACTTAAGGAAGAAAGGAATTATTTTAGTTTATGGCTCCAGGGGAATAGAATTCATAACAACAGAAAACGCACAATAACTCTCTTCCTTTTTCATCTATCTGTTCCTACACAACAGATACAGATTTGATGGTCATTGTAAGTTTTCTGTTATTTACCAAGTAAGAATAATTTACATGGGGGCTGGAGAGATGACTCAGAGGTTAAGAGCACTGACTGCTCTTCCAGAGGTCCTGAGTTCAATTCCCAGCAACCACATGGTGGCTCACAACCATCCATTATGAGACCTGGTGCCCTCTTCTGGTTGGTGTGCAGATATACATGGAAGCAGAATGTTGTACAGATAATCAATAAATAAAATCTTAAAAAAAGAGAATAATTTACATATACATTAAGTCATTACTTGCCTTTCTGAAAGACAACATCTTTACAAAATGTCGAACTACTTTTTAACACAGAAAAGTTCATCTTCCTCACAAGTGAAAAAATCTATCAAACCATCTGGGCTCAAGGTATTTTGAAGTTATTTTCTGATTTCTTCCAAGATTCCTTGTGTGTACAAATATTTAATTTCCTTTCTCTTCCTCCATCTCCTTCCCCTCCCCCTACTCTCATAAGGATCAAATCCAAGGCCTCACATATGCTACTTACATACTTTTTCACTGAGCTGTACTCCTAGGTCTGTTTCTTGTCTTTATAAATTGATTTTGTTAAATTTTGGTTTTCTGGAGAATTTTGATTTTATCAAAATTTATTTTTATTTTTTATTCTACCTTAAACAAACAAAACCCTCCAAATTCCCTTATAACATGAATTCTCTCTCTCTCCCTCTCTCTCTCTCCCTCTCTGTGTGTGTGTGTGTGTGTGTGTGTGTGTGTGTGTATGTGTGTGTGTGCAGACACACATGTTTAGACCAGAAGTCAAAATGACCTTGTTTTTTGAAACAAGATCTCCACTTTGGAACATTGCTCTCCACCACATTTTTAGAGACAGAGTCTCTCACAGAGCTTGTGGATTTGCCTAGACTGGCTGGTGATTGAGCCCCAGAGACTTTTCTGTATAATCCTCCCTGATGCTGAGTCTACAGGTGCACACTGCTATGTGCAACTTTGTGTATGGGTGGTGGGGATCTAAAGTCAGGTTCTCATGCTTGCACAGTAAGCATTTTATAGGCTGCCCCCCAAGTATTTTTATACAGTTAATCTGGGGCTATTTTTTTTTTCTGAATCTAAATGTAGCTTTATCTACTTCGTTGTGTTAACAAAATTTCACTTCTGCATTTTTCACTCCAGATGGGTTGTTTGTTTTTTGTTTTTGTTATTGTTGCTGTTGTTCTTTCATATTTTCTCAACAAACACTAAGTGCCATCCATGTGCCACATACGAAGGACAGAGAAAAGCAGAAAAGACAGTCTTTTTTCTGTTGTCCAGCCTGGCTTGCAACTCCTAGGCTAAATAGTCCTCGTGTTGGCTGGGACATGGGTTCTGCAGCCCCAAGCCTGCTCTGCTGGCTGTTTCCTAATGTTCTAGTACTGACTTCATTCCTTTTCATTTTTTCTTACTTGATAATAGAACCTTTCATAAGATGGATTTGCTTATTGTTTGTAACTTCATCAGTACCTCAACTATTTTCTTAAATGATCTGTAAGAACAGTTTTCAACTCCTAGTGAGTCAAAACTTTCCAAATGGTTTTTAAAATTTCAACTTTTGTTATTTATAGTTTTATTGCATTATGATCACAGAGTGACCAGTAAAAATTCCCTTAAAGACTCTAATGGTATTTTCTGTCTTTAGAACAGGTCAACATTTTAACCATTCTATGAACATCCTGAAAGATAGTTTCTGTATGGCACATGATTAAATTCTTCCAGTGTTTTATCAGTTAGTGTACTAATTAGAGATTATGATTTTACCATTGTGAAATGTCTACCCACTCAGTTGAGAAAATTTGTATCCTGTGTCTTTAACGGGCTGTTTTTATTATTTTAGTAGCATGACCTTGTAAGTCAAATGAAGCCAAGAACCACAGATAAATCAAAAATCACAACTGCTTTACTATCAAGAAAGATACTGACTTAAGCCGGGCATTGGTGGCACACGCCTTTAATCCCAGCACTCGGGAGGCAGAGGCAGGCAGATCTCTGTGAGTTTGAGGCCAGCCTGGTCTCCAGAGCGAGTGCCAGGATAGTCTCCAAAGCTACACAGAGAAACCGTGTCTCAAAAAAACAAAAAACAAAAACAAAAAAAAAGATACTGACTTAAAATATGGAAAACATACAAAAAGTAGGCAATCTGTCAAGCCAAAGGCCTTTGGAGTTAGTTGGGGAAATATCTAGACAGTGTAAATGCAAAAGAAGTACAAATCAATCAGGGGGCATGCAGATTTGAATGTGGGGGATGACCAGGATAGGCTGGAAATAGTGGCACATATCTTTAATTTACCCAGCACTTGGGAGGCAGAAGCCCTAGATCTCTGTGAGTTTGTCAACCTGTTCTACATAGCAAGTCCACAATGGCCAGAGCTACATAACAGAGAGATCCTGACTCAAAATAAACAAAATAATGACCAGAATTAAGTAAAATATAACTTGAATCTAGATAGAGAAGCATCATGACCACCTCCTTGTTTAAGTTCTGATGTCTATATTACGAAGAGGTTTTTAAAATCTGAATTTAAGTAGGGCAGTGGTGGCACACGCCTTTAATCCTAGCACTTCGGACACAAAGGCAGGCAGATCTGAGTTCAAGGCCAGACTGGTCTACAGAGAATTCCAAGACAGCCAGTGCTACACAGAGAAATCCTGTAGAAAGAGAAAGGAAAAAAAAGGAAGGAAGGAAGGAAGGAAGGAAGAAAGGAAGGAAGGGAAGTGGGGAGAGTAGGGGAGGAGGAAGGAGGGAGGGAAGGAGGGAGGAAGAGAAAGAGGGAAGGAAGGAAGTTAGTTGACTAGGAACTAGAGAGGCAGACTAAGAAAAAGGAACCAGAGACTTAAGAGTACTTAGTACAAAGCCAAGCACACTGCCTAAAGTTAATGAAGAAATACAGATGGTGAAGAGTAGATTTTTTAAAAAGTTTTTAAGTTCTTTTTTAATGGGAGGAGGAATCTGTTGAGAGTTGAAACCAGGGTCTTGCACATGCCAAACATATGCTCTTCCAATGAACCACATGCTTTACCTCCTAGGTTTTTAAATATATACCAAAGTTTATAAAAACAAGTTTGGTATAACAATATACCAGAATTTAGCAGTGCACATCTGTACAGCCACCTTGTGTATTTTATACTAACAAAGCAATTAGATTCCTTTTTTCTTTTAGACAGGGTCTCACTATATGGCCTTGGCTGGTCTGGAATTGTTATGTAGTGAAATTATAACTTATCTATGACTTGCAGAAATGGGGCACAAGAGATATAATAGTGAAAATGCATTTAGTTCCTCTACTTTCACAGCAAGATTTAGTGTTGAACCATGAAAGTTAATCAAAAACAGTAAAGATATAGAATATTACATAGACTTGTAGACATAACCACAATGTCTTTGAATTATATCAAAAAATAAAATGGAGCCAGGCACAGTGGTACATGCATTTAACCTAGCACTAGAAAGGCAGAGGCAGGTAGATCTCTGAATTCAAGGCCAGTCTGGTCTACATAGTGAGTTCAAGGACAGCCATGTGTAGCTTGATTAGTAAAAACCCAAAGACAGATGTTAGGGTTCAAGCTGAAGGTCAGAAGAGCAAAGCAGCCAAGCCACCAGAGAACTCTTACCTCTACCAAGGCTGGCGCAATTCTGTCCTCAGCATAGCTGGAGACTAACTGCCAGCACTGATACCCTGCTCCTGTCTTATATACCTCTCTAATGCTGGGATTAAGGGCATGAGATCTGTTTCTCTTTTAGACTGATTCACTCTCATATAACCCTGGGTGGCCTTGAATTCACATAGACCCATCTGCCTCGGTCTCCTGAGTTCTGGGATTAAAGGTATGTGCTACTACTGCCTGGCCTCTATGGCTGTGGCTAGCTTTGCATTCTGATCTCCAGGCAAGCTTTATTAGATCATAAACAATATCTCACCACAGCCAGGGCAATGTAGAAAGACCCTTTCTAAATAAAGAAAATGGGGCTGGGATTAGCTCAGTTGGTAGTGCTTGCTAATCATACACAAAACCCTGGGCTTGATCCTCACGGCTGCAAAAAAAACCCAGAAGTGGTAGCATTCACCTGTAAGGCCGGCACTTGGGAAGTGAAAGTGGGAGGATCATAAGTTCAAGGTTCAACTACACAGTGAGCTCACGGTGAGCCTATAGGACACTGTCTTAAAAGCAAATCAAAACGAAAAGATGGGCAGATGAATGGAGAGATGAACAGATGGACAGAGGAATGAAACAAATGTGGATAAAGGAGCAGGCACTTATATAAATGCCTGTCTGCTAGTCATCGCCAAAAATTTGTTTGTTTGTTTGTTTGTTTTTGAGACAGAGTTTCTCTGTGTAACAGCTATGGCTGTCCTGGAATCTGCTCTTTAGTCCAGGTTGGCTTCAAACTTAGAGATTCTCCTGCCTCTGCCTCTTGAGTTCAGATTGAAATTTTTATAAAGCAATACTGACACAAATACGGTTGAGAATGCTTATGTTTGTAAATAGACTTCAAGTGTTCACCACTGGCCATGTTGTCCTCTACCTGGCCATTGCAGAGACACCTCCAGTCTCTTAAGTGTCTGGAGCTGTGTGGCTGTTTAGCATATTGAGTGCAGGCAGAAATGGCATGCACCACTTTCATCCTCAAACCCTAAAGCCTCTGGTAGGATCCACCATCCTCTCTGAGTGTGGGTATATCCACGACAATGTAGGAGCTCCCTTATGGTCCCTAGCTCACAGTAGACTGAGATGGGAGAAGAAAATGGGCCAGTTGTGCTAAAGGTTATTTTGGAAATTCATCTGTAACAATAGTTATCATTAACTATAGTGAATAGCATGTGACGCAAGGAAGGTGCTACAGAAGGAAACTTCTTTCATTTTATATCATTTATGTTCATTTTTAAACTCTCAATGCAAATTTAAAACTAATATTAAACAGATACCCCAGCTTGTACTATGACTAGGAAAAGCCTTCTCAGCTCATCTTCTAGGCAAAATTATAAAATGGCACCCCTCCCTCTGGGTCAACAGAACTCCAAGCTGGCTGGGCTTGTCCACTGCTATACCCAGATGCCTTTAAACAGCACACAGACCATAGCCCTATGGCAACCTCCCTAGAAATGGAAGGGCTGTTAACTAGACCCTGTAGCAAGTAAGGGATATAGCCTTCACCATGCTCTTCTAACTGCCCTTGAACCTGGAACTTGGGTCACTTTTTTAGTTAACTTTTTTAAAAAATTTACTTTTATTTTATGTGCATTAGTGTTTTGACTGCAGGTAAGTCAGTGTAAAAGTGTCAGATCTTGGAAATACAGACAGTTGTTAGCTGCCATGTGGGTGCTGGGATTTGAACCCAGGTCCTTTGGAAGAGCAGTCAGAGTCCTTAATGGTTGATCCATCTCTCTAGCCCCCTGAACTTCTGTCTTTAACCTGATCATTTCTCTTACTATCCTGCCAATACCATAGCAACTTACAATGAACTAACTCAGAAGACCACAGACATAAGGAGAACCTTGTCGCATTGTAGCTGCCACAGAGCTATAAAAGCAGCAGCAACAGCAGCTAAGGAGTTGGGTTCTGCCTAAATACCCCCTCTGAGGACGGTGGAGCACGACCTGAAGAATGGGCCTATGCAATCAGCCCTCTCAAGCCTGCATGAGGGGTCTGAGAGAAGGGTGCATTCATTTACTCCTTACTAATTTATTTGTTTACTTGTATGTGGTGGAGGGAAGGTCAGAAGACAACCTGCACAAACTGGTTCTCTCCTTCTTCCATGTGGATTCCAGGGATTGAACTCAAGATGTTAAGACTTGGTATCTAGCCAGTGGTGGTGGCATACTTCTTTAATTCCAGCATTTGGGAAACAGAGGCAGGTGGATCTCTGTGAGTTCGAGGCCAGCCTGGTCTACACAGGAAATGAAAAGTTTCTACATCCCCAATAAGTCTTACCACCAACGAAACAATCCAAATCAGACCAAATCAAACTGAATTAGAAAAACCCCACATTTAATGGATACAACGCTCCCAGATGGCGTTCCAGCACCCCTCCCCTCCCCCCCAGAGGAGACAGGATTGAGAGACCAGACAGGAAAACCACAAATCAGGAGTCTGTTTTCTGGAGGACAGTTTAAAGGAAGTGGTCTTAAGCATCTCTGGGGGAGGGGGTCACCATTTGTTGGGCTTTCTGAGATGCATCAGGGTTTGGAGAGTGATAAGGGAGGAGGCTTGGGGTGGAACTTCCACCAGAACATTCTAGATCTTTGGGTATATGAATGCTAGGGGCTGAGGTGAAGCTTCCACCAAAACAGTGAGTTCCAGAACAACCAGGGCTACACAGAGGAACCCTGTCACAAAAATCAAAAATAAATAAACAAATAAAAAGACCTGGTATCTAGCACTTTTGTCCACTGAACCATCTCACTCACCCCCATTTATCCTTTAAATAAAACCTCCTTGTCCAAACATCTGAGGTACTGTTGCCAGTTAGCCCTAAAGGGACATCACTAAAATCTGTATTTGAGATAGAATACCATTCAGACCCACTGTTAAGTGGGATCCTATGATCCCACTTAACCCACATGGTTCTGGCCAATGACCTTCCACAGCAGAAGGACGGGGGGGGGGGGGGGGTGTAGCAGAAAGCTTAAAATCTCCCGTGGTCAGCTTTGTTGCAGAACCCACCAGCAGGCTAAGACTTCATCATATCAGCATCATTCTGAGGTTCTCCCTGCATCTGTATTACCATCTGAGGGTTTCCCTCATCAATTCTGCTTCCCCTTCTCTTTGTCTTCCATTAGTCTTACTTCCTGTATCCAATCTCATGCAATCGTGAGTGTCAGCTCCCAAAGGATACAGCTAACATAGTGGAGGAACTTCATGACATTCAGACTCAGGTGTTCTTGCCTCTTCCAGCCTCATAGTTCTCTCCTACCACTACCCTCATCTTTGGTCCTTTGCAGAAGTACTCGTTCAGATTCTAGTTCAATGCACCAACAACTGCACACTCAACCTGCACAGAACTCAACTTACTAGAATCTCACCAGTAATTTTCACAGCATTTTATGAAGGCATTATTGAAAATATATTTATCCTTTCAGCCAAGAGTCCATCCAGTATTTAAAGCCTTTACCAAGATTCCAATCAAGTATCTCTTTGCATCGAGTTAGAATGAATTCCCTTTCTGAAATCATACTCACTTTGAAAACCCACAACAAAGGGCTGGGGATGGAGCTCAGTGGTAGAGCATGTGCTTAGCATGTGCAAAACCCTGAGTTCCATCCCAACAACACAAACATTAAGATAAATTAAGCCACTGGCATACACATATCTTTTAACTTCCTAATCACTAGAGAGCTGTAAAATATAAGGGCACTTGGAAATCAGAATACCAAACAACTGAACAACAACAGCAACAATCTCCTCATTTTTTTTAAGTAAAGGAAATAATAGTGTCTCACAATTCTTTGGTGCTGACAGGTATATATCCTTTACCGAGTTCATCAACAAGTTAGCTCATCCAAATTTTTCTCAGTAGAATAAACAATCCTTATTTTACATTTATTGATTATTCTGTACAAAAAAAAAAAAGTTCAGGTAACGGCTGTGTGACACTCCTATGTAATCTACACAATAATCCACCCCTAAGAGTTTTTCTTTCTTCACCCTCAGATTCCAGAGTGGCTGTCAAAGTTTTGAGTAATGGCTGGTCTAATAAGCCCAATGTTCCACAAGTGTCAGGAAGGCAATGGCATTGGTCCAGATCCAAAGGGGCTAGGGTGTGAATGAAGAGCGATGGACGGAGGTTAAGATGACTGGGGTTATACATGGAGCACCGCTCCAGATTCAGAGTAAGTCATTGGACAAGTCACTTTACCTCGGATCCTCAATACTGTCCTCAAGTTAAAAGCATCAGCCTTGGTAGTACAGAAAGAAGCATAACTGCCTTCCAAGTTAAACACTTAAAAATTGCTACTATGATTGTTTTTCCTTTTCCGGGGAAAACTGCTGTTTAGAGGCATTTAGAACCGTCCTGTTTTGACACACCGACATGGGCTTTCCTAAAATACAACCGCTAACAAAACTGGGCTGTCTCAAACCCCTGCCCTGGTAAAGACAAAATAGCACCAAAATCTGCTTGTGTTATGTGCCCAGGCAGCGGGGTTCCCGCTGTGAGACCTAAGTCTAAAACAAACAGAAAACAAGTTAGCAATGCCTAAGGAGGTTCCATGTGCACAAAATGTGTCACAAGAGTGTATTCCTTCTTAAGGAGCGGTAAATGGAATAGTGTTGAAGCCATGGCAGAGTTACAAAGCTGAACAAACGGGAAGCTTTTTTTTTTTAAAGATTAAAAAAAAAAAAAAAGGCTTGGGCTATAAAAAAAAAATCACTACTACTTTGAAAAAATTTTAATAGTTCTGACTGGTCAACCTGCCCCAAAATCTTTCCAATAGGCCAGAATGCCATTTTTGCAGCTAAATTCAATCCCATTTAATTCACATCACGGTTCTGTTTTAAATACACCCGTGGTGTTCAGCATCTAAACCTGAGCGGAGTCCAGTCAGAGCAAACAGAAGATGAAAACCGGAACCCAGCTGACTCCCCATCGAGCTCGCTTCATTTCCAAGCAAATAAAAAGTTGATAAACCGATACGTTTCTGGTATCCTAGAAGAGACCCAGATTATTTGGGGTCAGAAACAAGTCACAATCAAGTCCTTAGTCTGAGCACGAGTAGCAAAATCAGCTGATGGGTCGCCACCTTCTGTGGGACTCCAGAAAGTGTGTGGTATGCAAATGGCTCACTGCAAAATGGACAAAGAACCAGAAAAGCGCTGCCAAGTCACACTTTTCGTCTCAGATGCCCTCCTGGCTTGGGGGCTGGGACTGGGGCCACAGCGAGGACCCCCGCCGGACCGCCGCCTGCAGCGCCTGCCCCGCCCCGGCAGGCAGCCCGGCGAGCACAGGTAAATTTCACAACCCCATTAGCGCATTCCAGAGCGGAGACTCACGGCCCGGGAAGTTCACCTTGCCTCGCGCCCCTGCGCGGCGGGCCGCAGTGGGGGAAGGGCGTGGCGGTGAGGGGGCGCGACCCGCACCCCACAGACCTGGCTCCGGCTCCTCCGGCTTCGCCGAGTGGTTGCCCATGTTCGGCAGACTCCGATGGCCGCGGGCTGGCAGGTCCCGGACCGAGTGGCTGCCGTGCCGCAGCGCGCGCCTGCTCGGGCTAGTGAAGCGGTGGCGGCCGCTGGTCCGCTCCAGTCAAAGAAAGAGCCGAGCGCCTTCCAGTTCCCGGCGGCCAGAGAGCCGCTCCTCGCGCCCGCGGGCGGACCCCGCCCCCTCATCTGCATAGACCACGCCCTCTGGGTTCCTCAATACCCGCCCGGTGTGACCCGCCCATCCCATCTGCATCCCGCCTGACCGAAGCGACCCGCCCTCCTCGACTCCTTGTAATCTGTCAGGCGAGCCCCGCCCCCTGGGCTGCTCCATGTCTGCCTGGCGTGCCCCGCCCCTCTCATCTGCATCCTGCGGCCTGCCCACCTCAACTCCTTGCTGTCTGTCAAGCGAGGCCCGCCCTCTCATCTGCATGCCGCTCCAAGTGTCCAAAGAGCCCCTCCCGGCCCTTTGTCGGATGACCGACTTCGGGCCTCTCTCTACCCGCCCAGGCGGAGAACTGCAGCCCAGGCGGAGAACAAGGTAGGCTGGAAAAACCCCACTGTTGAAGGCTGAAGCCAAGTGCACACAGGCAAGGTGAAGTCTCACACGTGAGAAATAAGATCTGAACAAGAAAAACCTAGGGTTGACACAGGGCAGACGTTCAATAAATATTTCTAAACCGAGAGAATGAATGAATGCAGACGGACCAAATGAATGAACGTGGGACAAACAACTCTCAGCAAACAGGGGAAGAAAAACCAAGCTGACACGACCCAATGCCAATGAGAAGCAGAAACTGTTGTCAGAAATGAATGGTTGTAGGGAAACGACCCTGTCCATCTTTGATCCTACAATTGAAACAGCCAGACCTAACTAAACCTAACCGTGACCATACTTAGGCATAATAACGAATGGAATGACTGGTCCTTTCCCCCGCCTAAATGAACACCGCTTTGTTTCTTAGCTGGTTGTTGGTATTTTTATTGTTGTCATGAGACAGAGACAGGGTTTCTGTATGCAGCCTTGGCTCTCCTGGAACTTGCTATATAAACCAGGCTGACCTCAACTCACAAGAGATCTGCTTGCCTCTGACTTCCCAGTGTTCGGATTGAAGGCCTGAGCTACTCATGCTGAAGGAACACTGCTTGGTTTTGTTGTTGTTTATTAATTCTCTGAGAAATTCGTGTATTTTGATCACATCTACCCCAACTCCTCCAGCTAACTCCTTCCAGATCTACCCCTCCCTACTCAAGTCCCCTAACTTCTGTCTTTTTTTTTTTTTAGATAATTCATCAAATCCAATTTGTACTGCCCATTTACTTCTAGATGTGGACCGTCCATTGTAGCCTTTCTTTGAAGGACACACCCCTTAAAGAAAGCTAACTCTTGCTCCCCTTGTAGCTATCACCTGTCCATAGCTTCTCAGCTGGTGAACCAGCCCCTTCCCTCTCCATGCTAGAATGTTAACAGGTTATGAGTTCATGAGTGCAGCGATCTTGTATGTCCAAAAGACACCGTTTTACTTTCGTCCTCCATGACTGACCTCCAACTCTTAGACTCTTTCCAACCCTTCTTCTGTGAGGGTCCCGGTAACATAAATAATAAATGACCCAGAGACAGATATTTGGGGTACAGGCTGAAGATCAGAGAAGCAAAGCAGCCGGATATTAGCTCTTACCTCTACCTCAGACTGAAAGGTCTATCCTGTTCTCAGCATGGCTGGAGAATAAATCTCTGAGACTGAAAACTGAATGTTCGACTCCTATCTTATATACCTCTCAAAAGATGAGATTAAAGGGATGGGATTCCAAGTGCTGATATCACCTTTGTGTGAGCTGTTTCTCTTCTAGAATGGATCAGTTTCCCTCTTCCTCTGTCTCCCAAGTCCCAAGTGTACCACCACTGCCTGGCCTCTATGGCTAGCTAGTATGGCTGCTGGAATTAAAAGTGTGTAGCACTACTGTCTACTGTCTGTCTCTCTGGCTGTGGCTACCTTTGTGTTTTGATCTCCAGTTGTTTTATTAGATCATAAACAATTTATCACCACAGGTCCCTGAGCCTTGGATTGGAGAAATACAGATGTCTTAGCTCCACTGACGCTCTCTCTGCACTCTGATGAGTTTTGAGCTTCTATGTTAACCATCATCTACACAAAAACTTCTCTGGTGAGGTCTGAGGGCTGCAGGTTACTCTATCGGTCTAGAGATACAGTTTGACCCTATGTCAATTTAGCAGAGTAATGATAATACGTTTACCCCAACCTTGGGTTCTTCCTACCCATCTTCTTAGGACACCTTTGGTCACTCTCTACATCTCAAAACTCACGTTTTCTGGGCCCTATGTTCTCCTAGGCTGCATCTTCTGGATGGCCTCACTCTCTTTGTTGGTGCTTCTCTCTCACCTCTAGACCCTGTAGAATCCTAAAGCTGTAGTGTTCTAAAGCTCTGCTATGTGACTCTCTTTCACTCTTCATTTCCCAACTTTGTAGCTTTAAATTACACCAGTGTGGGGCCAGCCTGGCCCCTCTTTGAACCACAGACTTTTGTTGAGTTCATTGCCTTCTTGATACCACCAGGTGACAAGCGCTCAGAAAGGTCTAAGAAGCAACCCTACTTTACTAGAACAAAACATTATGTCTGGATTTTCTCCCATAGATGTGTCTTTGTATCTTCTTTATCTCCATAATTAAAAGCTCCATCTCTCCACTGACTCAGGTCAACAACTTCAATTCCTCTCACATCAAGTCTATCAGCAAATCCTGTCATGAAGGCCAAATATTTTTGTAAAGCTCACATGTCTCAGGACTTACCAGACCCCTGCTATCCCAGAGTCCAAGCGACTGTTACCTCCTACCAGGGTTTCTGTAACCACTTCCTAAGCAGTGTCCTTTCTCTTTTTCCTGCCCCTGTTTGTAAGCCTAGCCAAAATGGGTAATTCTTCACCCTCCCCTGCAATGGACCCTCCTCCTCTGCCTCTTCACCACTCCTCAAATTAGCTGAGCACACTCCCACCCATGGAGCTTGCATTTACTGTTTCCTTTTCCTGGAATGCACTTCCCCCAGACACTCAAGCTGCATAGATCCTATGACTCATCGCCTAGATCTGGGCTTGAAAGTCCCCTTCAAAGGCTGCTCTCATCACACCAACACCAGACCAACAAATGCACTCCCCTACTTTGTGAAACTCCCAAGACACTCTTTGCCACTGGGTATAGTAGCACTTATCCCATGGGGGATAAGTTTCAAACCTCCAGTGAATGCGTGAAACTGCAGATAGTACCAAGACCTATTTATATTGTATTTCTTCCATTACACACACTTCTGATAAAACTTTATTTATAAATTAGGCACAGTTAGAGACTGACAGTACTTTACAACTATATGCTTTTTTTCCTCTGTCCTTATTAGGAATTTTCAACTTTTTTATTTAAGGGAAGCACTTTATGGTATCTGTTTGGCATATCCATATTACCAATGTCACTACTCCCATGCTTTCGGGCCATTACTAAAATACAGGTTACTTGCACATAGCTTTGTAATGCTGTGACAGGGGATCTGATAAGGAAGATGGCTACTAATTGACCAACAGGAAGGCAGTATATAGAGCATAGACATTCTGAACAAAAGAGTGGTTCAGACCCTGGAGCTGTATGCCATGAGACTTCATTGTGCTTGCTACTCAGAACACTGCACAGTTTAAAACTTATCAGTTGTTAGTTTCTGGAGTTTTATACTTCATATTTTCAAATGATGGTTGACTTTGAAATGATAGGTAACTGAAACTGAAATAGTCCCCATCCACAAATGGTGAGGGTACTATACACTAGTTATTGTCCTCCTTCTAAACTAAGTTTCATGAGAGAATTCATGAATGAATGAGTCAATCCATCAATCAATGAACATATAGGCTCTACTGTACATAAATCATCCCTTAAATACATAATACTTTCATTAGTGTTTACTGTTTATATAAAATAATATTACTCCTTTTTCGTGGCAATACCATGATCTAATTTCTTCAACAAAACTATTTTGTCAAAGACAAGCATCACATTTGCTTCTGTAATCTACAAATCCTAACAGAGCTTTAAGATGCATGGACTAAGGAAAATAAATTATCCAAGACAATGGTGGAGCAAAATCCACACTCAGTCATGTTCAACACCCCCTCACCATTTTTAAAGAGGTGAAGAATGGATTCAGAAAAGATGACCAACCTCCCCAAATCATTCCCTAATGAGACATAACCCGAGTGTATGAAGATTTTAAGAGTGGCATAGCTTCTGTTTACAAAGGAATCCGAAGCTTATCCGAAGAGTCTGGAAACGGATGAGTCATTTTATTAATTCTGTAAAATGTCAAGCACGCCATTACCAAACCTCTTTATAAAAGCCAGACAACAGCCCAACCTGGCCTCCTCTGATTCTCTCAACTCCCACATCTGGTCACATCCGGTCAGTTCTGTAGTTCATGTTTCCTAATGTGGGTTTGCATTTACATCTTTCTTGGCTCTACTGCCTTCTGTTCAATGCAGACCTTCATTGCCTTCAAGGATGACTGCATTAGCTTTGCAGCTCCAATTGCTCTTTGTTCCTACTTTTAAAAAATGCAAGGGCTGAAGAGGTGTCTCAGCAGATGAGAGCAGTTTATGCTCTTGGAGGGGACCTGGGCTCGATTCCCAGCACCCACATGTTCACAACCATCTTTAACACCAGTCCTAGAGGGTCCAATACCCTTTTCTGACCTCTGCTGGCACCAAAACCACACATGGTATACATACATACATGCAGGCAAACAGTCTCACATAAAATAAAATACATACGTTTAATTTTAAAAATTAAATAATAAACTAATAAATAAAAAATGCAAATCTGACTTTATGCTCTCTCTGTTCAAAAGCTCCCCGTAACTCCCCTCTATTTTAAACATAAGGTCCCCATTTCCAAGATTTGGCACACCAGGTCCTTCTTAAGTTCTAGGACTTCAATGCCACTGACAACTCTAGCTTCGTCTTTCAAAAGTGTGGCATGCTTTCTACTTTATATTCCAGCATCTTCAAACCCAGTTGTAGTTCTAAAAATATAGCCTGCTTGTCTTAAGCCTCCGTGCTTTTGACCTGACACTACCCCTCCTTAACCCAGCTGCCCAGCAGGTGCCTATTTCTCTGCTATGAACCAAACTGTGTCCCCCCATCCCCCCCCCCCGCCACCCCAAAGGAGCCTGCTAAAAGCTCAGCCTCCAGTGTGATGGTTAAATGAGGCCTTAATGGTGAGACCCTCCTCTTACTGATAACTTTAAAAGGAGAAAGACATCTCCTTCCTCTGTCATGCAGATACAGGAAGGAGAAAGACATCTCCTTCCTCTGTCATGCAGACACGGGAAGAAATAGCCTTGTTTAAGAAAAGAGTCCTCATCAGAACCGGGTCTGTGACCTCAGACTTCCAGCCTCTAGAACTATGGGACACTAATCTCTATCTATCGAGCTATATGATATTTGGTTATGATACAATTTTATTTTCTAAGTGGGCACAACTAGAACCTTTAAAATTCTTGTGCAGGCATCTCCTTGGCAGAATTTAGTATTTTCTTCCAGTGGACTTACAGACCCTGTAAATGTTATATTTCCCTCACATCCCTACCCTGTTCTAACCATCCTTCCTTGTGAGACTGGAGCCTCCCTGAGCAGCAATGATCCCACTGATTCATCTCTGCATCACCAATACCTAACACATGGTAATTCAGTTATGTCCTGGTTTGCTCCTCTGTTGATGTGCTAGAACAACTTGAGGGAGAAAGGGTTTGTTTGGCTGGCACTTCCAGGTCACAGGCCATTGCTGAGGGAAGTCAAACAAGGACTGAAGCAGAAATCACTGGGACATACTGCTTATTGGCTTGCTCCTAAGTTCACATTCTACTGCCTTTTTTATACCACCCAGGCCCACTCCCTACAGATGGTTCTGCCCACAGAAGACTAGGTTCCTTGACATCAACTAGCAATCAAGACCATGCCCGACAGACAGACTCATAGGCCAGTCTTAATGGCAGTAGTTCTTCAGTTGAGGTTCCCTTTCTTGGTGTGTCAAATTGATAACTACAGTTAGCCTCACAGGTTAGTAATTTATTTACTCACAATTTGACTAAAGCATTAATTTCTCAGACAAAGGCTGTCATGAATATTTGAATCTCTAAAGAATTATTTGAAACTAGGCATGGTGGCTTCATCTGTAATCTCAGCAGTTGGGAGACTGGAGCAAGAGGACTGTGATGCACTCAATGCTATCCTGGGCTCATAGTAAGACCCTGATGCTATTGTTGTTGTTTTACATTCTTTGTGTCCATAAAATTTCTATTAAAATGAGAAGACAAATATCAGTCTACAATTTTATTTATTGATTTTTGAGACAAGGTCTCACTATGTAACCATGACTGTCGTGGAACTCACTATACTGTAGGCCAGACTAACCTCAGACTCACAGAGATCTGCCTGACTCTGCAGGCATTAAGGGTGTGTACCACCATGCAGTATGGAGTTCCAGCTCTTTGAAAATGAACAATAGATTTGAGCAGCCATTTTTCAAGTAATATAAGTAGCCAACAGACATTTGTCAAAATGCTCAAATCTCTATCACCAAGAAAATGCAAATTAAAACTATGATATATCGTCACATCTCTGAGGATAGTTATTATTACCAAGAGGATAATGTTAAGTGTGATAAACTACAAATGTTGGTGAGGATACAGAGAAAAAAGAACTTGACATACTGTTGGTGGGGTTGTAGTTAGTATAGCCACTTTGAAAATAGTATGGAGGTTCATCAAAAGCAAAAAAACAAAAAAAACAAAAAAAAAATATTGGGTTACCACATGACCCACAACCCTATTTCCTGGTATGAAAAATTGCTGAAATTGATGTCTTGAAGAGATATCTGTACTCCACATTCATTGCAACATTATTGACACCCACCAAGGAATGAGTGTCCATCAATGGATAAAGAAAATGTGGAAAAATAACTAGTGGAATACAATGTGGCCTTTAACAAACTAAATTCTGTCATTAAAAACAATGTGTAGAACTGGCACATTATGCTAAGTGAAGCAAGTAGACACAGAGAAATGCTGCCTGATCTCACTTGTGTGTGCAATATGGAAAAGATGACCTCAAAAGAACAGAAAACAGAAAAGTGGTTACCAGAGGCTTTTCCAGACTTGAAAACTATACTATCAAGACAGAAGCATAAAAAAATAATCACCATGTTTTTTGGTTGGTTGGTTTTTGGTTTTTTCGAGACAGGGTTTCTCTGTGTAGCTTTGGAGCCTATACTGGCACTTGCTCTGGAGACCAGGCTGGCCTCGAACTCACAGAGATCCACCTGCCTCTGCCTCCCGAGTGCTGGGATTAAAGGTGTGCACCACCACTGCCCGACAATCACCATGTTTTAATATAGGTTACTTCCAAAAGGGAGTCTTTTAGATAATGTTTTAACTTTAAAAATACTTTCCAATTTTTCCCTATGTACCTCTTGTCAAAATTTATTTTATGCATATGAGTGTTTTGCCTGCACATATATATTTGTACCTTGCGCATGCCTGATGCCTGCAGAATTCAGAAGAGGACATAAGGTCTCTACAACTGGAGTTACAGATGTCTGTGAGCCACCATGTGGATGATGGGAACCAAACCTGGGTTGCTGCAAGAGCAACAAATGCTTTTAGCTGCTGAGCCAACATGATGGAGACATCACGTTTTGAATCTCTTTTTAATTTATTTTAAAAATTGGGATAAAACCAGGCAATGGTGGCACATGTCTTTAATGCCAGCACTCAGGAAACAGGGGCAGGTAGATCTCTATGAGTCTGAGGTCAGCCTTGTCTACAGAGCAAGTTCCAGGACAGCCAGGGATGTCACACAGAGAAACCCTATCTTGGAAAAAATGGGGTAAATTCACATACCATTTTACCCATGTTTAACTGTATATGATTTCAGTGGGAAGTCTTCTTACACTATTATGCAATCACCACCATTGACCATCTCCCGAACACTTTTCATCTTGAAAAACTGAAGTTCTATAGCCATTAAACACCAACCCCCTATTCCTCTTCAACAACCCCTTGCAACCACTGTTCTATTTTGTGTATATAGATTTTTCTCTTCTAGGTACCTCACAGGAGTGGATTTATATCACATCTGCCATTCTGTAACTGTTGTGTTTCAACACAACACCTTCGAGGCTCTTCCATGTTATAGAATGTGCCAGAATTTCTTTTTTTGTTTCAAAAATTGTATGTATACAGGCCTGATAAGATGGTACATATCTTTAATCCCAGCACACAGAAGGTAGAGGCAAGCAGATCTCTGTGAATTTGAGGTCAGCCTGAATTACAAAGCAAGTTCCAAGCCAGTTAGGGCTACATAATAAGAACCTGTCTCAAAAAAAAAAAAAAAAAGTATGTGTGTGTGAGTGTGTGAGTGTGTATGACAATATGTGTACAGATGCCCACAGAGGCCAGAAGAGAGTGTTGAATCCTTTGGAGCTTGAGTTACAGGCCAGGCCTTTGTAAAACGCCCAATGTGGATATTGTCAACTCAACCTGGGTCCTCTGCAAGAGGGACTGTTCTTAATTGCTAAGCCATCTCTAGCCCAAGAATGTTCTGGGTTTTAAGGATGCATAGCATACCACATAGTATTCATGTATATATCTGTTAATGGAGACTTGAATTACATCTACCTGTCACTTGTTACACCACTATAATCCATCATGACAATCTTTTTAGAGTTCCTACCTTCAGTTCTTTGGGTATATACCCAGACCTAGTAATATTAAATCATGTTATATTTTTCTCTTAAAAAAATAGTTGAGGGGCTGAAGAGATGGTTCAGTGGTTAAGAGCACTGACTGCTCTTCCAAAGGACCTAGGTTCAATTCCTAGCACCTACATGGCAGCTCACAACTGTCTGTAATTCCAGTTCCAGGAGACCTGACACCCATGGCAAAACACCAATGCACATTAAAACAAAAAGGAAATAGTTTTAAAAAGACATTATTTTATTTTCTACTTTTCAAGCTAACAAGCATAAATGCCATTTTCCTTACAAAATACAAATAGTCAGGCATGGCGACGCACACCTTTAATCCCAGCACTTGGGAGATAGAGGCAGGCAATGTCTGTGAGTTCAAGGCCAGCCTGATCTACAGAGTGAATTCCAGGACCGTCAGATGTAGAGAGACCCTGTCTCTAAAATAAAATAAAATTAAAGCAGTTTTATGTGCACTGTGCTCAAAATACTAGAAGGTAAAATAGTCCACACGTTCAAATTATTCAGTAAATAATTTTCTGTATCCATTTTGTACATTACTTTATTCAAGTTTCCCACCTTCTGGAAAAGGACAAACAGCTCAGGTCTCCTAATGAGCCTAGCCATCTTGTTGAACAAGAACCAGGTTCACACAAGAAGCTTGAGCATGAGCAGAAGGTAGCAGAGTCGAGTGACTGACTTGGACAGAGGGCTCCTTAGGTGAATGCTAGACACACACCAACTGTGGAGAGGTGGCAGCTAATGCACAGGGAGGTTCTATCCGGACTACAGCAGATCGGTGGCTGGCTGGAACAGGTGATAGAAACCTGGTGACTAGAAACAGAAAGGGAGATTTGAGGACTAACAGCTTGTTTTAAAACTTGTTTGTGATGGCAGTCACAACTTGGCCAATTTACTAAAAATCACTGAATTGCCCACCTTAGATGAATTTTATGATATGTGTGTGGGGTTTTTTTTCCTCCCCAACAGTCAAGTAAGATAAGTGCCAAAGCCTTAGTACTGTACTGTTTTCTAGCTAAAGGAAGCTGGGCCCTCATTGAATTTAATCAGCATGATTGCAGCCTGGCAGGCTGCTAAGAAGGGAAGGGGTGGGGGGTGGGGGTTTCTCTGACCCAGAAGGAGCCTGGCTCCTTAACTGGACTTTATTCAAAGCAATCAAGGATTATTAAGCAGGAAGGAGAAGCAGGCAGGGCAGGATACAGTGAGTGTGATTTTAAAGGAAAAAGCACATCCTGTCGTGAGTTATTCTGAAAGACCTTTTGAAGGAGGTGACAGGTCCCTTCCCAGTGAACCGCTTTTCCGTTCTTGTCTGCACTAGCAGGAGGGCACTTTGTTGTAGACAACCAAATCCTGAACAACAAGGCCCAGCTCTGGGCTCTTCTTTGTTCAGGGGGGTGAACAAAGGCTTGATTGTAAAAAAGTCACAATCAAAGCACCAACCGGGGAAGGAGATATGGTTGCAGTGGGATCACACGAATTTAGGCAAGGGGTTGTCAAGGTGTCTTCCCCAGTGAGAAGGCTGCTGGGCAGGGAAATGGTCTGGAGAAAGGTGTGGCTCAATAAGACAGTCTGTTATACCCTTGTTTAACATTTTTCTGATAACCAATCCACCAAAACAGCCAACGAGCCCCAAGTATTCAGACACACTCACTCTTAGCAAGGTGAATACTTTGGCTAAAGTAGGTCCCCTCTCAAAGGCACCTGTGCACTGCTGTCCCCAGCATTGGGCTGTCTGTGTCCTAAGAGTCAGGTGTGTTTGTCCCTAGATAAATGCTAATTGTATTTAAGTTGTATAACTTAATTACCACATGAACTCATAAAAATATGAATGGGGGCGGGGCAAGAATATGCCGGATTTATCAAAAAGGTGAGCCACTAAAGATGCCTGCCTGCAGTAACTCTAAACCATGAGGGGATGTCAATAAATATGTGAAAAGGTTCTACACTAACCATATGTATCTAAGCTCTTACTCGTGTTTGAAAAGAAACAGGCTCATCCAGCGGCTTGCCTCCAGCAGTGGTGACTCCCAAACTCTAGCTATGGCTCTGCCTGTAGCTGAGGGTAAAACGCTATGCCTTAAACATGTGAAAGGGTTCCACAGTAACTGTATGCATCTATATTCTTACTCATGTTTGGAAAAAAATGCCTCTAGCAGTAGTGACTGCTACACTCTAGTTATGTATGGCTTTGCCTGTAGCTGGAAGTTAAATGCTATGGCTTCTCCATAGCTAAGTCCCCAGCCTCTCAAGCCACAAAACCTAACCCAAGAACAAAAGAAAGAACCAGAAGTAAAAGACAGATGAGAAGAAAAGTTCTGCCTCGTAGAAGCAAGAAAATAGATGTTGAGCTGGACTGGTCCTGTGTTAAACCCAGGGCAGTACCATTACTGCTACCTGCTTGAATGGGTTATCCTCAGCAGAGGAGAGTCCCTAATTTTCTGCATTTGACACCTACAGCAATTGAAACACTCTGTGGGCCCATAAAGACTTCTGTACACCAGGCGGTGGTGGCGCACACCTTTAGTCCCAGCACTTGGGAGGCAGAGGCAGGGGGATCTCTGTTGAGTTCGAGACTAGCCTGGTCTATAAGAGCTAGTTCCAGGACAGCCTCCAAAACCACAGAGAAACCCTGTCTCTAAAAATAAAAAAATTAGACTTCTGTACAAGTGTTCAGCAATAGTGTAGCGATGAGAAATAAGAAGCATTTTCTAGTTGAAATAGACACAGCTGATCATGTTTCATCGACACCATCTATTACGAACCCTAAAGCATGAATAGTAACAGTAAAGTATGGCTTCCACAATGGCTCAAAGGAAACAGAAGCCCTGAAATAAAAGGAAGATTGCTCAACAAAATATAGACAGGTAAAGACTTTTTTTTTCTCCAGGCAAATTATGAGGTGTTCTGCTAATTAGTAGGGAATCTGCACAAGTTTTAAGAGACTGAAAATTCAATGGGCATAATATGTGAAAACATGTTAACAATTTTAGTGTGTATCATGACCATGTCACAAGGACAAAAATAGCAAAACAGAAGAAAGGCCTTCTAAAACTGTCCCAATGTTTTTAGTTATAAAAACAGGCAAATTCTATTGTAGCATACTAAATGGTTAAGATAATTAACTACTTAATTAATTAAAAAAATAACAAACTACTTATGAATGGCGAACTTATTAAGCAATGTATGCAGAGTGTAGCAGATATAAAATGCCCTAAAGGGAGTAGGGGTGTCTAAAATCAGTTAGTTTCACCAGACTATAATCAGTTGAACTGAAGAAACAGGAAAAATCCATAAGAAAGAATTTTGTAGAACAAAACCACTGATCTCAAATTTGTGCTTAAGGCAATATAGATGATGACAGCACTGATAATGCAAATCCATTTTTATTAGAGATATTGATAACAAATAATATACCACTGAAGAGGGCTTGGAGAGATAGTTCAGCAGTTAAGAGCACTTGCTGCTCTTTCAGAGGACCTGAATTCACTTCCTAGCACCCATATCAGGTAGCTTATAATGGCCTGTAACTCCAGCTCCAGGGCAGCTGCCACCTTCTACTAGACTACATGGATACCTACACATGCATGGCATATACACATCTTTTTAAAATGTCACTAAAGGACCAGGTATGGTGGTGCATGCCTTTAATCCCAGTACTTGTGAGGCAGAAGCAGGCAGATCTCTGAATTTGAGGCTAGCCTGGTCTGTAGAGGGAGTTCAGGACAGCCAGGGCTACACAGAGAAACTGTGTCTTGAAAAACAAAAAAACAAACAAATTAACAAAAAGTCACTGAAGAAATGACTTCTTTGGTACCCTTAAAGACACAGGTCAGACAAGATATTTACATAAAGTATAAAAATATTGTTCTCTAACCACTGTTAACATATCTGATCTAAGCTGATGGTGCCCTACTAGTAAAATTACTAGAAGACAAAGCTATCACTGCCTAAAACTCACATTTAATGAATATCATTGAATAGTATATCACGACTAAATTTCTTCAGGGCCAAGGCATTATGTCATTGCCAACTCCAGGAAGTTTTTAAAACAAAAAAGTGTTCATGCTGACTACAGCAACATCTTAACTTTTCAGAGTATAGCCAAACCAAGGTCAAATGTTGGTGAGATTTTATGATTTTTGACTTGTTATAAGTCATTTATGGTATCAAAAACAAAAATTGGGGTCGTGTGTGGTGGCACAAGTTTTTAATCCCAACACTTAAGATTAGAGTTTGAGTTGAGGCCAGCCTAATCTACCTTGTGAGTTCCAGGCCATCCAGGGCTATATATTGAGACCATTTTCTTACTCCCCATAAAAAAAGTATCAAATTGACAATGAAAACTGGCTTAAAGATTTATCTTTTTTAAAAAGATTTTATTTATCTATTATGTATACAACATTCTGCTTCCATGTATATCTGCACACCAGAAGAGGGCACCAGATCTCATAACGGATGGTTGTGAGCCACCATGTGGTTGCTGGGAATTGAACTCAGAACCTCTGGAAGAGCAGTCGGTGCTCTTAACCTCTGACCCACCTCTCCAGCCCCCAAGATTTATCTTTTAAGTGGATTTTAGCTGAACATTTGGATGAGTTAAACTCATCAATACAACATTTCAAATCATAAAACTTTCCAAATAAAATTAGATTATGACAAACTCAGATAATTTTTATGTATTTCCACATTGGCTAAACATAGTGCTATAAACAGCAGAAAATATGTATCTCTTGGTTTTTTTTTCAATTTGATACAATATGAAAACTTATTTCAAGATTTCTGGAAAAACATTTGAGACTCCAATTTTAATCAACAAAAATATATTACCTCCCAATCTTTAAATGCAGAGCTGGATCTAATATTTGACTTAGAGGATAATTTTGATCACATCTCTTTTCGAGACCTTTGCAGGTAGGTCCTTTCTTCCCAGAGACAAATACCCCTCACTTCACAATCCTTTCTGTCATCATATCACTCTTTGGCAGCACCTTCATTTGTGAAAAACTGTTTTCAAGAATGAAGCACACTAAGAGAACCAATATTCAAACCAGAATATCTAATGAGCCCCTTGAGAACACACTGAGAATTGCAACTGCTTCCATCGAACCAGATAGTGGTGCATTGCTTTTCAAATATGATGTCAAGTATCCCATTAATGTTGTTTCTCTCTTTTTTTCTCTTGTATCAAAAATCCATAAACCTGGAAATTATAGAATATGTATTACAATGTGGAAAGATGTTAAGCAACTTCTGTCAGCAAGTATAGTCTAAGAACATGCCTGACCCTAGCTAAAGATCAGGAAACGAACGCACAAGTAAATATCTGATGACAAACAATGTTTAAAATCTGTTTATCATCCTTTCTCTATCTTCCTCCCTCTATCCCTCTTTCTTTCTTGATTTAACAAAAAATTTCAATTGATTGATCCCAGATGGGCCCCAATCACAGATGGTGAAAGAACAATAAACTGTTCAGCACTGGTGGCAACTGAGATGAGGAAGCTGCTATGCTTGAGGGAGGTGCTGAGCAGGGAGGCCCAGGGAAACCCAAAGGAAACAAAGACAGCCACATGAAACCGCTGAAGACAATTGCATGTGGAAGGAAACACATTGCTGAAGATAACTCCAGAACTAATCTAGGCGACTGAAATGTCACTTCAAGTTGGAAAACTCCAGATGCCAAGTGAAGTCATTAAGGGACTCTGCAATGAGGATGTTGAATTTAGTTTGAACATGTTGAAAAGACATGTAACCCACAAGAACAGGGACTTCCACTGTCTATTCATTGCTACATCCCTAATGCTCAGAGAGAAGCTTTGAACACAGTGGGTAGACATTGACTACTTACGTGAACAAATGTGGATGTCAAACATCCATGAGTTATTTAGGACTAAGAGGAGCAAGTTGAGGCATAGGCTTCCACTCATCAGGAATGGAGTTTGCCTATCATGTAACCCTGGGGCTGGGCCTAGGAGTGCCTTCCACAGGAGAGGATACAAGACAAAATACCTACAGAAAGTTCTTCAACCTTAAAAGAAATGGAAATGAATTGTTTTTACCCTACCACCCTACAACGCCTTCACCTTTTTAGCAACAACATGTACTTTTTCCAGTATGCCTACCTCTGAGTTTCCAAAGCTACTAGAAAATTTGTCCATACATTCATTCCAAATCTAGTCCTAATTTTCTTTTTTTAAAAGATTTTATTTATCTATTATGTATACAACATTCTGCTTCCATGTATATCTGCACACCAGAAGAGGGCACCAGATCTCATAACGGATGGTTGTGAGCCACCATGTGGTTGCTGGGAATTGAACTCAGGACCTCTGGAAGAGCAGCCAGTGCTCTTAACCTCTGAGCCATCTCTCCAGCCCACTAGACCTAATTTTCATACTGAGAACCAAAAAAATTTTTTTTTCATTTAGAAGGAACTGGCGGATAAAGTACAAATAATAATAATCCCAAGGGAATAAAACATCTCTAGAAGATAAGCCTTCATGGGTGTAACCAGCACCTTCATTCATAGTTGCTAAAAACTCAAGTCACCAAGTGAATGATAAACTGTAATACATCCAGACAATGGGATATTATTCAGCCCTAGAAAGAAAGAAGCTACCAAGCATGAGAATACATAGATAAATTGGCTTTTGTAATTTATTTTTATATGTGTGGGTGTTTTGTTTGCATGCATGTCTGTGTATCACATGTCTGGGAAGGTCAGAAGAGGGCATCAGAGCCCCTGGAACTGGAGTTGCAGAGGTTGTGAACTGTCATATAGGTACTGGGAATTGAACCTAAGGCTTCTGAAAGAGCAGCCAGTGCTTTTAACCACTGAGAAATCTCTCCGGCCTTGACATGGAGAAATCTTTTTTTTTTTTTTCTTTTGAGATGGGTTCTCTACATAGCCCTGGCTGTCCTGGAACTCACAGAGATTCATGCCTGCCTCTGCTTTCTGAGTGCTGGGATTAAAGTTGTGCACCACCAATCCTGGTAACACAGAGAAAAATGTGCATTGCTAAGTGAAAGGAGACAATCTGAACAAGGCTGCCTGCTATGTAGATCTAGCTGTTCAACATTCTTAGAAAGATAAAACTATGGAAACAGAAAGTAAACTAATGGCTGCCACCAGTTGGTTGGACAGGACAAACAGGCAGACCACAGAGGATTTTTAGGACAGAGTAACTACCCTGTATGATACTGTAATGACAGGCACACCATTTGACATTTGATCCCCAGCCTAAGTTATGGGCTTTGGGTGATAAATGTGTCGATATAGGTTTGCTGTAACTAGAGCTCCACTGTGTAGAGGTGTTGATAATGGGGGAGGATGTATGAGAGACACATGAGGAGTCTCAGTACCCTCCTCTCCACCTTGGTATGAACCTAGGCATGCTCTAAAATAATAATGACTTAAATGAAGGAAAACAAAGCCTGAGGCTTTCTGGGAGAGATGTTCTAGAGTCTAAGATGGGGAGTTTTGAAGTTTGGTTTTTGTTTTCTGCTGTTAACTCCTAAGCAAGGATTCTTTTAATGTAGATGATTGAGGAGGGAACCACAGTTTATGAAAGTATCTACATTTTGGGTTCTGGTCACTATTCCTGGTATAGTCGTCCCTTAACAACTGAGGGCTGGGTTCCGAGACCCTGCACATAACAAAAGCTTTGTGTGTCCCCTCCCTGTATAAGTTGGCAGAGACAGGCAAGACGACTCAGTGAATAAAGTGCCTGTGATGCCAGCATGAAGACTTGAGTTTAGATCCCCAGAACCCAGATGTAAACCCAAGGGTGGTGGCATTTGCCTATAATCCCAGCACTGGGACAGGAGCATGGAACAGACAGATCTCTGAAATGCACTAAATAACTGAATCATACACACACACAACACACACACACACACACACACACACACACACACACACACACACACACACAATCCACCCCACACACATGCCTGCAAATGTAAACAAAAGAGGGCATAGTCTTCGCATATAACCCATATAGTCACTGAACTGTAGGTTAGAAAATCACAAACAGAATAGATCTACATAGGTTCAGTGTAGACAAATTGCTTTTTCCAAGTATTTTCTCATTTGAAGTTGGTTAGATCTGCAGATGCAGAATCCATGGATGCAGACACTAACTGAATACATTTTGTCATAACTTCTAGTGACCGTGTGGTTATCTCCACTTCACAAAAGAGCAAAGACTCTCAGGGAAGCTAAAAGGCTTCTGCAGAGGCACACGTGATTAGAAAAATTCTCAGACTTATTGGACTCTGACCACAACTGAGTAATTGATTCTGACCACAAAAGGAACGGGGAAGATGCCCAAGAACCCAGAGTAACTGTACAAGTGGTTCTTGGTGTGTTCAAGTGAACATAAACACTTGTATTAAAATCTGAAAACAGGCTAGGAAGGTGGCTCAGTGGGTAAGCATGATTGCTACATAAGCATGAGTTCAAATCCCAACACAAACAGAAAGAAAAGTTGGGCAAAGCCATGCATACTTACAACATTGGGTGGTAGAGGCAAGCAACTTCTGGGGCTCACTGGCCAGCCAGTGTAGCCCAAAGTGCAATCGTAGTGTTCAATCAGAGATTCTGTTTTTAGGGACACCTAATGTTCCCCTCTGGCCTCTGCAAGCATGCTTCACACATGCTTGTGCCTTGTGCACACATGTTCACATACATGTGCACACCGTGCATGCACACACACATTCATACACACATACACACACACACACACACACACACACACACACACACACACACACAAATAGCATAGAGCCAAAGAGATCATCAGTGGGCATAATGCTTGTTATGTGAGCACAAGGACCCAAGTTATAGTCCCAAGAACCCATGTACAGCTAAGTACAGTGGCGGGTGTCTGTGATCCCAGTACCATGGGAAGCAGAGATGTAAGAACCCCTAAAATCTGGTTTGTTTTTTGTGACAGAGTTTCTCTGTGCAGCTCTGGGTATCATCTGCCTTGAACTCAGAGATCTGCCTGCCTCTGCCTCTTGAGCACTAGAATTAAAGGTGTATATCACTGTGCCCCTGGCCTTAATTTGTGTGTGTGTGTGTGTGTGTGTGTGTGTGTGTGTGTGTGTGTGTGTGTGCGCGGTGTGCGGTGTGTGTGTGTGTGTGTGTGTGTGTGTGTGTGTGTTTCCCAGAATCATGCAGGCAACTAGTCTGATGCATGCAGCAGCAAACAAAAAGGTGGAATACTAGCACTGACATTCGAGATTGTCCTCTGAGATCCACATGTGCACTGTGGCATGTGTTTACTCACACATGCAACACACACACACACACACACACACACACACACACACACACACACACACATACAACACACACACACACACACACAAAGATTTTAAAAAGTGAAAATAAGTCAAATAACTGTGAATGAAAAGGGGGTTAGCAGAAATGTAAGGAATGGCTTGGGAGGTTAACTTGGACAGGAGCTAGGGTGGTTTACAATGGTGATGGAAAGGCAGGTGTGGTGACATACAACTGTCACTACTACTCAGGATTGAGAACTTAAGACCAGCCTGGTCTACACAGTGAAACACCAATGTCAGGGGAAGGAATGAAAGAAACATGCTGGGGAAAGCTACCCAGTGTTCTCTCAGGTGTGTGCCCCCAAATGGCCTTTGCCCTAGTCAAGCTTTAGTTGGGGGAAAAAAATGTTCAAGGACGCCATTGAATTAGTTGAAGTTTCTAGACCCAGGGAACCTGTATCCCCAAGTCCCAACCAAGGTGACCTGTGGATGTGTAAGAACTGCTCTCATGCCACCGGGAACTATGGGACAAGTGCCAGAAGTGGAAACCCCAGGCAAGTCTTGAGCTGAGTTCAAATCTCAAGTGATCCTCATGCCTCAGCCTCCTTAGTACTGATCCCGACAGCTCCTGGGCCCTTTTTACTGGCTTTCATCTAGAAACCTACAGGCATGGCTATCCCAGTAGTGGTGGTGGATAATATGCTCAAAGTCCTACTGCCAGGATGAACTGAAGGGACAGGCAAAGCTGTGCCTCCCTCAAACTTCACAAATGAGTAATCTTACAATCTCCACGTTGCTGCACTGGCTGTGTGCAAGTCTTTTCTGGACAGCAATCCCAAATAGGGTCCTACCTGATACCCTGAACATGGGGCTATTCAATGCATTGATTTAATTAAATATAGATCTCTTAGCTTAATATTCCAAAATTACTTCCCACCACATGAAACTGTCTTTCCTGCTTTGTCGTTTGGGGTTGAGCAAGCGAGGATAAAAAGCCCATCCGAACAGCATTATGGAAACCTCAGCTTGACTCCACTAAAGAGAGGTGAACAAGCAACACCACACACTTCTATTCTGACCATCTGTGTTGTAATTTGCTTGAGAAAAATACTTCCTGGAATTGTAAATTAATTTTTGAAGTAGAAATTAATAAGCAAACAAAGACAATTCAATATCAAACCCAGTCATCCAAACAAGCACTCAGAAGGGGGAGTGTAGCACTGAGGATCCACTGTGTGCCAGCAGCCAGGAAAAGCAGCGTCTTGATCTGATCATGTTTTCCATTGAGGGCCTTGAACATTTCAGAAGGTCACAGCCAAGTTCAAGGGCTGGAACTTTATAATATTCCATGAATTCAGTGGAAAGACTTCCAGTTCCCCTTCCCCCAGTGTGACAATTCTGAACCAGACCCAGAGAAGCAGAACTTTTCATCTGGAATATGAAGTCAGTTTTTGGTAGGACTCTACAGTTCTCTCTGTTTTCCCCTCTTCCATAATGCAGCCTGGAGAACTGGCACATACAATGTTCAGAACACAAGCCAGCTCAAAGCAAGGAGCTACATTCAGGATCACTGTCCTAGGGAACTAATAAATCAACACACATTTACAAAGAGAAGCAGATCCTGCTCATGGACATTTGTCCCGATGTCCTACAAGAACAGTTGCAGTAGAAAATATCCTATATCTTTAGTGCTGTAGTCACACAGAACCTCCTGAGTTCTCACAGTGGTACTTGGCATACTAATTTGCAATATACCATTTACAAGCATTCCAATTAATAGACACTAGTTAATACAACCATCTATTATTGTTAATATCTCCATCGCTGACATTTATTACTTCATTTTTCTTCCAATCTCCTGGTTCTTCCTATTCAAGCCCAGCTCCCAGTCCTTACTGCACTATGGTTCCAGCATGCCCCCAGCCTTCCTGTGTTGTACAGAAAGGCCTTATGTATCAATACTCCAGCACACCTTGCTGGAGTACTTATTTAATACTTTATTGTACAACCCCTTCAGTGCATGCCATCATATGCATGCTGATATTATTACTCCAACACACAAGGACAATAATGTCCTTGGCCTCACTGTGTCACTATTCTAGAATACCTATTAGCCTTTCAACACTTATTACATATCCATTCTTACTATGTTACCCCAGAATGTCCCCCAGACTTACTGTATTATTACTCCAGTGCATTCCCAGGCTTACTATGGAGTGGCCCATAAATCCAGTTCGAGAGTAGTTGGCTATCCCCATAACAGTGATGCCACTATTGCAAAAGTGGGTATATTTTGCCTAGGAGGTTGGTATGGAAATTCATAGGATTCACAACTGGGTAAGACAATTGATGTCTTTTCTCCCCCAGCAGCCTATATAGTATCTTCCAGCACTATGAAAGCTAGTCAGAAGGAAGGAAGTTTGTAACTCATTCCCACCTTGTTTTCTCTAAATCTTGTAACTGAGAAATGTGGTGTCTGATCTAGCAATGGGGTCTTATCATTCAGTTCTGGTGGGAAGCCAAAAAGAATGGAAAGAAGGCTGTATTGTTTTGGAGTCTTCTGGAGCCTTCTTCACCAACAACTCAATTGGATAAGTTTCCATACAGCGGTTTCATAGAGTCTTCAATATGGTAAACTCTGCTTCCCTTCTCCTCTTGCATCCTCTCACTTCCCTCCTCCTTAGCCTTTTCATCCCCGACATTATGTCTCTATTTTCATTTTACATATGTTCTATTATCCTCCATCCCTTAAGCACCTCCATGACATCTTTATAGTTCACTGGCTTCTGTAGGCACTCCACGTTAAACACACACAAGGTTAACATTTTTAAGCTAGAATTCATATATGAGAGAAAACTCGAAGCATTTGTCTTTCTGGCCTGGGTGATGACATTCAATAAAATTTTCCCCAATTTCATCCATTTAGCTTCTAATCTCCTTTTTGTTTATGTTTCTTTGTTTGAGATAGGATCTCTTTATGTAGCCCTGGATATCCTAACTCTCCTGGAATTCACTATATAGACCAGGCTGGTCTCGAACGGACTAAGATCTGATTGCCCCTGCCTCCTGAATGCTGAGGTTAAAGGCATGAAACATACCTGGCTCCAATCCCATATTTTTAATTTTTTATAAAGCTAAATAAAATTGTGTTATATATGCCACATTTTCATTTTCCAGCCATTAGTTGATAGACATTACATTTCCTAATTTCTGTGAAGAGAGCAGCAATGCCCATGGGTGTGCAAGTATCTTTATGGTACGATACATAGAGGATGTTGAGTCAATAACCAGGACTGGTATAGCTCAGCCAGACCACTGTTCTAATTCTAGGTTTTGGTAGGGTTTGTTGCTGTTGTTTTGAAATCTCCAGACTACTTCCCAACGCAGCTTCCCTAGTTTACACTCCCACCAACAGTGTGGTCCCCTTACCATATCTGCACCAGCATTTGTGGTCATTTGTAGTCTTGATGGTGGCCATTCTGATTAGAGTGAGAGGGAATTTTAAAGCAGTTTTAGTTTGTATCCCTCATGGTCTCTTACCAAATGCTCACAGCTCAGGGAAGAGGCCCCCACCCCCAGCTGAAGCTCAGTCTCCCCAGAGAGAATGGCATACATGCTTCTCCTTCGTCCTTCAAAATGTCAGGGATTCCAGCTAGGACAAATGCTCTGGCATCAAAGGAGGCATGGCATCCAGCTTTTTGACAATGCAAACAAATAAGAGACACACATAATTGGTTGAAATACATATCATAAGAGGAACATTTCTAGCTGGACTAGGCATGTGGCTCAGTAGGATCTGTACCTAGCATGTATGAGATCTTGGTTTTAATCTTCAACACTGGAGGGGAAAAGGCAAGGAGTGAGGGAAGGAAGTCTGTCTTTATTCTGGTAGGGCTTGGAAGCTACAGCATGGACAGCTGGGTGAAAGATTTGAGAGAATAGTAACATTAAACACATGCAAATAAACTGAGGATACTAAGAGCTGTGTTTATCACTCCCAGAAATGACAGGGGCAAAGCTAGAAGAATATGACATGTGGTATTAAAATTAAACACGTGGTTCCATAACAAACACTGTATTGATAATAATTTCATATGCTCGATGTATAAATAAAATTTTACATATTTGTAATATAAAAGATAGCATGATATATTGCATGTGATATATAAATATGAGTGTATATAACACATACATACATATTTACAAGGTGCATGAATATAGCTGCACAACAAAACATGTAACCACCATGTAGACCCCAGCTAACTATCTCACATCTTGTTTCTTTGTCCTGGAGATAAGAGGAATCTGTGCCAGGACACTACAAAGGTCTGCAGGTTGTACTGCTGCCCACACTGAGAAAGGAATCTGATATGCAGTGCCAGGAAAGAGCCTCCTGAGATAACACTGATTCAATATGTTGAACGGGTTTTAGATTAGATAAAGCAGATTCTTCCACTCAGCCAGGGGCGCCATGTGTGCTGTCCAGTATCTATTTTCTTCTAGTCCTAGCAGGTGATTCTTGAATGTCTCAAACTCTCTACACTCTCTGCAACAGATGGTGGGGGCAGAGGAGCATTTATAAACTAAACAACTCTTATATTCTTAAGTTTGTATATAGCTGGGGATGCTGGAGAGATGGCTCAGCAGTTAACAACACTTGCTGCTCTTGCAGAGGACCCAACACTCACATCACAACCATCTGTTACTCCAATTTCAAGGGATCCAACCCCCTCTTCTGGCCTCTGAAGGCACCAGGCATGTGAGTGGTGTGGAGAAAAAACATTCCCCACACATAAAAATAATTAAAATAATTTTTAAAAGTTTGTACATATTTAAATTTAGACATTGAATCAAGTATTGTAATTTTGTGGGGAATTTTTTTTTATAAAGACAAAGCCTAAATCCTGACAAGGTGCTACACACTAAGGCAAGTTCTCTAGCTGTAATTCCCAAAAGAGAGATTCTACTATGGGAAATAGTTCAAAAGGAGAAACCATCAAAGTTATAACCATATCTATATTCAGGCTCTGTGCTAAGTACTTATGTTTGCCATTTAATTAAATTCTCGAAGTTACATTAGATAAGTGAGATGCTTCATTATGCAGCTAAGGAAACAGTATAGGGCAAAAATCAATGAAGTCACAGACAAAAAGCAATAGAGAAAAATTAATAGAGAAAATGTTGGTCATTAAATAGTCAATAAAATAGGCAAGCCTCTATTAAAACTAAGAAAGAAGTCGGGATGATGGCTCACTTCTATAATGCCAGAGTTTGGAAAACCGAGGCAGGTGGACTGCTGTGAGTTGGAGGGAAGTCTGGGCTACATAGAAAGTGATGAGCCAACCTGTGTAGAGTGAAACCCTGTCTAAAAACAACCACAACAAAAGGACTGACAACAAAAAAGAAACAAAAAGAAAGAGAAAAATATAAATTATCAAAATCAAGGGTTAAAGAGAAGACACTGCAGAGACCCTGTAGACTAAAAGCGTGAAGGGACAGTATGAATGGCACACTCCACACGGAAAACAGAACAAAGGACAGACAGCTGACTGTTCCATAAGATTGCCTCATTCAGCTCGCCATGGACAATCAGAACATTCCTACAAGCACTAAGGAAGTTGACATTTGTAGTTTTAAAAATAATTTTCCACCTAACTGGGGATACAGCTCAGTAGGCAGAGTGCTTGCTTCAAATGCACAAAACCCTTGTTCAGTCCCTAGAACCACATAGACTCAGCTGGTGATGTGTGCCTGTAATCCCACCTTTGGGAGGTGGAGGCAGGAAGATTAGAAGTTAAAAAGTCATCCTCAGCTACGTAACGAGTTTGAAGACTCTTTGGGCTACATAACACCCTGTCTCAAAATAAATTTAAAAAATCCTTAGTTTAAAAAAAGTGAGGGCTGGAGAGATAACTCAGAGGTTAAGAGCATTAGCTGCTCTTCCAGAGATCCTGAGTTCAATTTCCAGCATCCACATGGTGGCTCACAACCATCTATAATGAGATACAGTGTTCTCTTCTGGCATGCAAGCAGAACACTGTATACATAATAAATAACTCTTAAAAAAACAAAAATGAAAATGAAAAACAACTCCAAGCACAGAAAGTTTTAACAAAGAATTCACCAAATAGTTAGTGAGGAATTAACACCAACTCTAACAACTTCTTCATGAAATAGAAGGTCTTATTTTCTGAAGTAAAATAATCTGATACAAAAAACATACAGAAAACGAGAGTATAACTGCAAGAACCATGGAAAAAGGAATCCCTTTTGTTGTTGTTGAACCAGGGTCTCACTATGTAGCCCTGGCTGGTCTGGGACTGTGTATATAGATCATACTGGCCTCAAACTTGCAGTGATCCTCCTGCCTCTGTCTACCAGGTGCTAGGGATTACAGTGGTACATCACTGTATCTGGTTTACTTTATTTGAGACAGTGTCTTGATACATATATGTCCCTATCTCTCAGGACAGCCTGGAATTCATGTACCCCAATGTTATACACACAGTCCCCTTGGCCCCAGTGCTGAGATTACAGGCATGGTGAAAATAAAAATTCTTAAAACACTATTAGCATGGGTCTGATGGCTTATCAGGTAAGAGCACTGGCTGCTCTTCCAGATGATCAGGGTTCGATTCCCAGCACCCCATGGCTGCTCTCAACTGCCTATAACTCTTGTTACGGGGATCCATCACATCTTCTGGCCTCTGCAGTCAGGGCACATGGTACACACATGTATATGCAAGCAAACATTCATGCATGTAAAATAATTTAAACACAAACACTATTAACAAATAAAATTTGGCAATATGAAAAAGTTATATAATGTAACAGATATGCAAGGCAAGTTCAAGACCAGAAAAACAATTCAGTGTAATCCTTTATATAAACAGGCAAAAAAACATTTTTAACAAGAGAAAAGGAAAGAAAAATATAAGATCACATCTATTAGGGTAGACAAAATAGATCACAAAATTTAAAACCCTCTCATGCTTTTTAAAAAATTCAATAGAGAATCTTTGTGAGTTCTAAGCCAGCCTTGTCTACATAGTGAATTCCAAGCCAGCTAAAGCCCCATAATAAGAACCTATCTCAAAAACAAAAATCAAACCAAAACAAAAATGGAATAGAAGAGGCCACGTGGCACAGACCTGTAATTCCCCATCAGGGAGTTAAAACAGGATAATCACAAGTTCAAAGCCAGTCTAGGCTATGCAGTGAATTTCAAGCTACCTTGGGCTACATTTCAAGACCTCATCTCAAAAGAAAAAAAAATAGAATAGAGAAAAATTCTTCAGGAAAAAAATCTAATGAAAACTGGATTAGAGAGGAAAGTACTGAACTGGATAAAGAATGCCTAAAACCTCCTGCCCAAATACTAAAGATGAAATGCTTTCAGCCTGGGGTCGGAATGAGGCAAAGGGAGCCATCTCATCTAGCCAGTGCAATAAAGCAAGAGAAGACTACATAAGGCAAATAGATCAGAAAGGATAAAATTTTTAAAAAGTCCCTATTTGTTGATGATTCCTTATATAAAAATTACAAGGGATCGAAAACCTAGATCCCTAGATAAAAACCCAGAACTAACAAATTTACCAAAGTTAAAGATACAGGTATAGAAAAGCAACTGCATTTCATTGCACTAGCAATGACACACTAGTACCCAAAACACAGAATCAACTACAGGTCTGTGAAAATTTTAAATGAAATGCTTATATCATTTAGGTGTAAATCTTTTTTCCCCTTTATTTCCCCTCCCTTCTTCCCTCAGGTATACATCTAACCAAGTCCAGGTTTAAAACGTGTGTGTGTGTGTGTGTGTGTGTGTGTGTGTGTGTGTGTGTACACATGTGCCATAGCACGTCTACAGGAACAGAGGAAACTTGAGGAGTCGGTTCTTTCCTTCCTCCATGTGGGCTCCAGGGATTGAGCTCAGGTCATTGGGCTTCTAGTAAATACCTTTACCCACCGAGCCATTTTGTCAGCCTAAGTACAAGATTTGAACACTGAAAATTACAAAATGTTAATGAAAGAAATGGACTATAGTAAAAATACATATATATCAAGTCTCCATAAGCTGACATATAGGCTGGAGGCAATTCCTATCAAGTACCAGATGACTTTTTGTAACCATAAATGAAATTATTCTAAAACAACTTTTGAAAAGAAAAATAAAGTGAGGACAATGAGTCTGCTTGATCTTCAGAGGTATGACAGAGCCAATGTAGTCAACACTATGAGACATAATGGCAGAAGAAAAGAAAAAATAAATGATACAAACAAAATAAGACACTCAGAGATAAACCTATAAGGACAAGCTCAACTAGTTACTGATGAAAATGCAAATTAACTATTTTCAGCAAACAGTGCCTCAGCAATTGACTAGACAGAGTCAAAAAGTGATCCTTGACCCACATTTCACAACCTACAAAAAAATTAACTTAAAATAGATCACACATATAACCTAAGGGTAATGTATGACATGTTTAGAAAAATGTACAGGAGAAAATCCTAATGGCCTAGGGAAAGGCAAAGTGCGTTAAAAATCTAACACCAAAGCACAATCTATGAATGTAAAAGGTTAGGAAGCAGAGCTCATTGAAATTATAAACTTTTGCCCTGTATGCCATGCCTGTGATCCCAGCTACTTGGGAAGCTAAGGAAGGATCACAAGATCAAGACCTGACTGTGCAACACAGCGAGTTCAAGAACAGCCTGGGCAACTTACTGTTTCAAAATAAAAGGTGAAAAGAGGGCTGGAGACAGCACCAAAAGGTAGGAAGTATTTGACTATCATGTTAAACCCTGGAGTAAGTCCCCAGAACTGTAAAAAGAAAAAAGACTGAGGTGTGAAAACAAAGCAGAGGCCAGGCGATCGTATTTGTAAGCCACACATTCCACAAAGAACTAGCACCTACAATATCCAAAGAACTCACAGAACCCTACAGGAAAAACATCACATTCTCCATCCAGACAGTGGGCAAAAGACATGAACAAACACTTCACTGAAAAAGATACACATGATAGGAACATGAAAAGATCATTACTGGCCAATAGGGAATTGCAAGGTAATATCAATGGGATGCCCATCCTAAGGGCTAAAATAAAAACTAGCGGGGATCAGGGCTGAAGAGATGGCTCAGTGGTTAAGAGCACTTGTTGCTTTTCCAGAGGGTTGGAGTTCAGCTCCCAGCCCCACATGGTGGCTCACAATGACCTACAACTCCAGTTCCAGGGGATCCAATATTGTTTTCAGAACTCCACGGGTATGTGGTCACATACATATGCACACATTAAAAAATAATAAATCTCTTTTTTTTCCTTTGAGTCAAGTGTGGTGACTCACCCCTTTAATCCCAGCACTCTGGAGGCAGAGGCAGGCAGATCTCTGTGAGTCCCAGGTCAGCCTGGTCTACAGAGCAAGTTCCAGGACAACCAGGGCTGCAAAGAGAAACTCCATCTTGAATCCCCCCTCCCAATAAAAAAAAAATCTCCTTTTAAAGGCAGTATAGTGAGGACATTGGCTGCAGATAAGTAGGTACAAGGGCTGGACCATCTATGCACTGTTGATGGGACATAGAACAGCAGAGCAACTGGGGGGGGGCACATTCGGCAATTTCTTAACAAACTGCATGTAACAAGACCCAGAGATTGCACTCCTCAACATTTTCCACAGAAATTCTCCTGCAAAACGTTCACCCAATGGCTGGGAATGGAACTCAGTGACAGAACACTTCCTGAGCTGCACATGGCTCTGTACTAGATCCCCGGCACCATGAGATTTTTTTTTCTTCACATGAAAACCTATACACAAATGTTTGTAACAGCTTAATTCGTCATAGTAAAAGCCTAGGAAGAATCCAGACTCAAGGAGCGGATAACCAAAGAAACTGCCGTGCATTCACACTGCAAAAAACAAAAAACGATGGAGTAACAGATGAACAATGTTTAACACATTGAGCAGCCTGGATGCGTGTCCAGAGAATTATGCAAAGTGGAAAAGGCCAGTTCCAAGGGCTTACATGCTGTGTGACTCCATTCATAAAACATCTTTGAAACAACATAATTACAGAAACAGAGAACAAACTGGTGATAGATGGCAAAGGAGAAGGTGTGGCTATGAAAGGGTCACATGAGGAATCCTTGTGTTGGTGGAAATGTTCTATGACCTCATTATATCAGGGTCAATGCCTTGGTTATGGTGTATTCTATCATTTTTGCAAAAGGTTAACACCAGGAAAATCTGGTAAAAGACATGGGGATCTACACACATTATCTGTTTTAACTGTGTACAGATCTATAATGGCAAAATAGAAAGACAAAACATATTTAACTAGGCAATAGGTGGAATATATTTTTCCTAAATTAAAAACATGAAATATGTTTCAATGTTCATATTGATTTTTACATTTTGGTTTTATTTATTTTTTTAAAGTTATTTAACCTTTATTTTATGTGCATTGGGTTGAAGGTATCAGATCCCCTAGAACTAGAGTTACAGACAGTTGTGAGCTGCCATATGGGTGCTGGGAACGTTTGAACCTGGGTCCTCTGGAGGAATAGTCAGTACTCTTAACCGCTGAGCCATCTCTCCAGCTCCCTACATTTTGGTTTTAAAAGTGTATATTTTAGAAACTATTTTCCAAATCAGAACGGGTCACGAATTGCAAAGTGACAAAAAATGAGCAAATGCTAAAAACTCAGGGGGAAAGTTGAGAAGCAAAGATTTGGCATAAAAAATGCACTCTCCAGATGGATCTCCATGAGTTCAAGGCCAGCCTATTCTACACAGAAATTTCTAGACGACCAAGGCTACATAGCAAGTTCCATCCAGCTAGACTAGCATATTCATAGAGACAGAAGATAGACTAGTGGGTTAAGAATTGTGGGGAGGAGCTGGACGTTGATGGTGGCACATGCCTTTAAGCCCAGCACTCAGGAGGCAGAGGCAGCCAGATCTCTGTGAGCTGGGGGCCAGCCTGGTCTCCAAAGCAAGTGCCAGGATAGGCTCCAAAGCTACACTGAGAAACCCTGTCTCGAAAAACCAAAAAAAAAAAAAAAAAAAAAAAAAAAAAGAATTGTGGGGAGGAGACAGGGAGTTGCAATTCAATGTACAACAATGTCAGTGAAGCCGTGGTAGGAGCTTGAGGACGCAGCTGGTCTCATTGCAACTGCAGACAAGACACAGAGTGCTGGGCTGGAGAGACGGCTCAGCAGTTGCGAGTGCCTGCCCCACAATCCTGAGGACTGAAGTTTGGATCCCAGCACCATTAACAAGCCAGGCATCCCACACATGCCTGTACCCCAGCTCCAAGCGGGGCAAAGACAGGAGGGTTGCCGAGGTCTGTGTGGTTCCAGGCTATCTAAGAAAGCACGTGCCCCAGGTTCAGGGAGAGCCCTTGCTTCAAAGGAATAGGAAGAGAGTGATAGAAGAGGCCACTGGATGCCTGCTTCTGATCACTACATGCATACATAATGTGTGAATGAGCAAACTGTGTGTGCTCATACAGTGTGCTCATGCATATACACAGCACAGGCACAAACACTCCAGGGAGACACAATCAGTTTGGATAAACAAATCTTTAAAAACAACAATAAAAAGAAGCAGATAATCACCAATGCTTGCGTTCAGCAGCTTTCCTCTTTTCACGAAGACCAGAACCCAAGCCTAGGGAAGAACACTGTCCACTTTCAGGGTGAGTCTTCCCAACTCAATTAGCCTGATCAAGACAACCGCTAATGACTACAGCAGGACCTAACAATCCCTCAAGGGTGTGCCTGGAGGCTGGCCTTGTAGGTGACTCTAGAATCTATCACAAGAATTCTAGGTCTTGCCAAGTGTCCTTATCATAATTTGAAGATGAATTAAATGTAGAAAAATGAAAGTACTGAATTTGAAACTGTTATTTTGCCACAAAATGTATTCATGAATAAAAGGTCTCTCTGAAACTATGAACACAACAAACTCATTCCTAACACTGCTATTGTGTAGACTTTCCAGATGGACTATGACCCTTGACCTGCCCCACCCTCTCTCTCAATCCTGCACCGGGGCCCCTTAAAGCTCAGAATGAACTCCGCAGGGCATGTCCTCAAGCTGAGCTGGTATCTGCTCTGAGTCCATCCGTGCCTGTGCAACCCTTCCACCACTGCCACCACTGCCTGACGGCGCAGACATGGGTGGCCTGTGCCCTTCCTCTACTGCACTTTCTCTTCCGGCTACCTTCCATTTTTCACATTCCTGTAGCAGAGCCTGGTTCCTTTTCTCCCTGTTGTCCACTGCTGGCCTCAGCCAAGCTCTTAGATCCCGACACCCCTGTCTCAGGCACTCTTCCTGTGAGAGTATTCCAGGGTCTGACTCCCCACCTCATCCTGTGGTCTGTCACCACCACCCCCCTCCCCCGCCCCAAGACTTCCACCATCCTTTTTTCTACGCCTGCTCCTGAAAACCCCATGCCCTGCTTTCCTCTCAGTGTTGGTGGCTTGGTTCCAGCACTTCTGTGGATGAAGACAGTCGGCTCTTTCTGATCTATCTTCTGTTCCAAGGGATGGGACGGTACTGCCTCATTGGGAGACAGTAAAGGAAAAACAGAGAGTGCACAGTTAGCAGTGTTTGAATGAAAGGAGTGATCCTACAACAGAGGAAGAAAATGAGGGTCCCTCCCTGCAGCGAACCCTGTAGCAGGAAGAAACCAATGATCAGACCCGGCCCTGTGTCTGGGAGTGCTACCCAGCCTGCCTGAGCCTCTCTTTACTCAGGTGAGGGGTGGTGAGCATAGCTATCTGCTATGGGGTAGGAATCAGCACCTGTCAGGAGCATAGGCCAGGCATCACAGGTCAGAGCCACTTTATTACGGAATGATGGACATGTGTCCTGTGAGGTCACAGATATCTCCTAAAAGAGGGCTGGCAAGACAGCTCAACAGGTTAAGGCACTAGCCACCAAGCCTGAAAACCTGAGCTCAATCCCCAGGACCCATATGTATGAGAAAACTGACTCTCACCATTTGTCCTTCAACTTCCACATATGAACTATGACAAATTCATGCACACATTCACAACATAAATGAACAAAGTACTTTTTAAAAAAAAAAAAAGTCTAAAAGCATGAATTTTATGTGTATTTTACTACAGCAAAGAATCAGAGCATTAGGCTGGTTGGCTTGACCCTTTAAAATATATCCAAAACCTGCCTGCTGCCCCCCAGCTCCCAACCTAGCCCAGGCCATAACAACTTGTTTCCTCACTTACGACAGTGGCTGCCCATCTGGTCTCCCCATCCCGCCGTCTACTTTCAACAAGCAGCCGGAGGATTCCTTAGGAAATGAGCTGGGGAGCTGGCCTTGTTCTAGAGAACCCTGCGGAAGTCACCCATTCCTGCCTGCCCAGCTGCTGGTTCTTCTGTAGCCCTGTCTCTCTGCTCCTAGGCTGGTGGGCACAGTCAACCCTGCCACAGGGGCCCTGCCCAGTCACCACCTGGCCTACTTTCTCCCTTGGTCATGTTCTGCTCAGGTGGGTCAACAGAGGCAACCATCTTTGCCCTGGTACCTTTTCAGAAGAACAGTGCTAAATTTACATGGAGTAAGTGTTCAAAATTATTTGTTAAATTAAAGAATCCTTATTTCTGAAGTACACAGTTCCTCATCAAAGGAGCACTCCAGCACATCAGTATTTTGGACAAGGCTGCCACCTGGTGGTAATACTCCACAACAGCAGGATCTTCCCTGTGTCCAGCTGACTTGAGAGGCATCTCTTGGCACAAGTACTGTAAAAACTCCCTGCTTTACGATCTGCATCACTGGAGAAGAAGAGGCACATATGAAGGACACCCACACATATAAAGTGTACCCCAAGGAGAAGAGGAAGAAGCCATGTCTTACTCGGAAAGTCCAAAAGTGAGCACCCGGGGTGGACATGACTTGGGCAAGGCTGATTAAAAACCTCTTCCTATGTGATGGTTCTGACCCGATGAAACAGTTAAAGCCCTAAATCTGTCTGAGGAAGAAGTGCCAACAGGCTTAGAAGGCCAGGGACCAAGGGGAGGCAGGCAGGCAGGGCAGCTGGCAGGGCAGCAGGTAGAGCACTTGACCTGGTGGATGCTGTGTTGTTTGTTCTTGTTGAAGCAAACTCAGGCAGTGTTCCAGGGCACAGGGGAAACTAGACACAGCCTAAGAAAGAGTGAGAAGGAAGGCTTCCGGGAAGCCACGTGTCCCAGTTTAAGCAGCTCCCACCCCGCCTGCCATGTGTCAGTTGTCAACTTGGTGTTAAATTTGGGTGTGAGGGGCTTGAGATGGATATGGCTAATTGTAGGTCTAGAATCGCAGTGCATGGCAAATCTAAATAAAGAAACGACTGGCAGTGCGGGTAACAGGCCATTGTACATATTTGATCACGATACCTATGACCTCCTCTGCATCTGTCTTAGTGTCTTTCCTTGTCGCTGTGACAGGAGTCCTGACAAGAAGTAACTTAAGGAGGAAGGGTTTATTTCGGCTCACGGTTTGCAGGATCAGTCTATCGCAGCAGGAAGGCATGGGGACCGGAGTGCGAGGTGGGCACATTGCACTCAGGAAGCAGAAGGATGGGTGCTGGAGTTCAGCCCACTTTCTCTGTTCTCCCTTTTTATTTAGCCCAAGACCTCACCCCATATAGGTGTCTCCCAGATTATTCCAATCCAGTTAGGTTTGACCATGAGCATTAATCACTGCAGTGTCCCACAAAAATGGATGCACACAATACGACAGTTTAAAATAAAATAACAAATCAGGAGAAAGATTAATAACCTTGAAAGAAGTAAAAAAGCAATACTACCCTCTATGCATCAGAGAAAACAAGCCAAAAGTTTAGACCCTGTGTCTGAGTGGCATTAAGACTCCTTCCCCTGAGACTGTATGTAGACTATAATCCTACCTAATTTATAGAGATTACCTACATACTGGCAAGCCAACCCAAAAAGTTTCAAGTATTGCCAGGTTGCCCAAACTGTCCATAAGTAGTGTGTCTGCTCCTTCTACCCACAGTAACAATAGTGATGATTACCTGCTTTGATTTTTCTAACTTGGGGGTGTCATATACAGAATTATTGTTCTGATCAATAGCTGCTCAGCGATAAGTGGAATTTACTATTTTTCTATGGGATGTCTATATCTTTTTATGTGAGCTACATATTGCTCTACAGTTTTCCTTGTGGGTTTTAATAGTCTTTGTAAACTTGAATGTATTGTAAATAATCCCCTTAGCATCCTTGAAGGGTATTTATTTTTATTTTATGAGTATGAGTATTCGCCTTCATATATATGTGTGCCTGGTGCTCGTGGAGGACAGAAGAATACGTCAAATCCCTTGGAACTGGAGTTACAGATGGCTGAGAGCTGCCATATGGGTGCTGGGAACTGAACCCAAGTCCTCTGAGAGAGCAAGTGCTATTAACTGCAGAGACATTTCTCTACTGCCCTTCGGAGCTTTTTAATGATGGACCACCACTCTTCATTTCCTTTGTTCCTACTACAGGTTAACTCTGGTGTCTTCTTTATTTTTAAAACTTTCATTTTATCTATGTGTGTACAAGTATGTATGGGTTGTATATGTTTGTGCATGTGCACATGTATGCGTGTGTGTTCACTGGAGCATGTGTACAGATGGCAGGTGTAAATGTGGAGTTCACAGGTCAACACTAAATGTCTCCTGCCATCTCTCCCCAGCTTGTTTTGTGAGGCAGGATCTCTATATGAAGCTAGGACTCAACCACTTGCCAGGCTGACTAGTCAGCAAGCCTGGATGATCCGCCTGTCTCCACTTCCCCATTTTGATTTGCCCCTGGGCACTATGGTTGGAATGCAGGTCTCCAAGCTTGCACAGCGAGCATTCACCCTCCCACATCCCCGTGAACTTATTTTGGTGAGAAGAATGAGAAGAGATCCAATCTTATTTTTCTGAGTTCCCCCAGTTTTTATTTAACTTACTTTATTTAACTTCTTTCTTCAGTGCTGGGGATTGAACTCAGGGCCTCTTACTTGCAGGCTCCAACTTGACCTAAACCACCTTTACCGTGTACCAAATGTGTGTGTGGATCCTGGCCTTCCTCCACTGTGAGGCCTTTGTTTGCTGCAGCCAGCCCTTTGACTGCTCTTCTTCAGAATTTCCCTGGTTATGCTGGAATGGTCCTGCATCAGGGCTTCCCAGCAGCAGGCCTACCCAGTCAGGCAGGACACTGCAGGCTGTCACACAGTCTATGATTAGCAGCATCTCTGCCCACTATCCACTGGGGGGAAGTATAACCTCCCAGTCAGGAAAACCCAAACTACCTTCCCCAGTGCCTCCTACTTGATGGCTGAGCCCTCAGTATCATTTTACTCACGTGGTCGCTCCAGTTCCACACTGATATGCTAATTAGGATGAAAATGAATTGATGGAATAATTTAGACACCCTTGTTACATTTAATATGTGACACTACTGAATTTAGTTTTTACTATATTTAATCTTCCTACCCCAAACCCACACATTTCCTCCCATTTATTCACAAGGGCATAGATGTGTTCTTCAGAAGGGTGTTAGATTTCTTTTAATATAGAGGCTCTTACATAACTAAGTTTATTGCTAAGTGTTTTTTCTTTTCTTGTTTGTTTGTTTGTTGGGGGCGGTTCTCTGTGTGTAGCACTGGATGTCTTAGAACTCCCTCTGTAGACCAGGCTGGCCTCAACTTCACAGAGCTCTGCCTGCCTCACAAGTGCTGGGATTAAAGTCGTGCACCACCATGCCCAGTTCCACATCCCTTTCTTACATGAGATCATTCTTTCCAACATAACATTTTCTAACCAGTCACTGATCAGGGAACTATTCAATCTTTCTCTTTCACACAAGGTACCATGGGGCCTAGGCTGGCCTGAACTCCCGATTCTCCTGCCTCCAACTTCCAAGTGTTATTTACTTATGTTTTGAGATGAAGTCTCTGTCTTGCTTAACTAGCCTTGAACTTGTGGGTACAGGTGACACTCCCATCTCTGAGTATCTGGGACCACAGTTATGTGCTGCCGAGTACAGCAAGATAACATACTACTTTGCTCGAGGTGACCCCCTGCTCCTAAGCTCATCATCTATGAAGAGTTTGTTACCAAACCAGAATGCTGGTTAATTCCGACAGTTCCACTGCCCATATCTATCAAGATGACCTTGTGGGTTTTCTTTGCCCTATGATATGCCTGGCAGACATATAATGATAACATTCATTCAGTTACTAGATTTTTAAAAAAAATGATTTAATTTTATTTTATGTGTATGAGTGTTTTGCCTGCACGTATGTCTGTGCATCACATGTCTGCAGTCCCTATGGAGGTCAGAAGAAAGAGCTGGATCCCCTGAAACTGGAATTACAGACAGTTGTGAGCTGCTATGTGGATGCTGAGAACTGAACCTGGGTCCTCTGAAAGAGCAGCAAGTGCTCTTAACTATCGAACCATCCTCCAAGCTCCTGTTTATTCATTCTTAGATGGCACAACTTCACTTGGTTATACTGCCCAGTACTGTCCTTTTACATTTTCTTGAACATCATTTGCTAACATTTTAATGTCTCATTCTTCCATTAATATTGAGAATAAGGCTCGAATTACATTTTAATTAATTACTTTTAATGGCATCTGTTAACTTTGGGATCCGTAGTAGAGGCTTGCTTGGTGAAAACAAGCTTTACTTTCATTTGTTGTATTTAGTAGGAATTCAGTCTCTAAATAGCTAAGTCATCATATAGGAATACAGGCCCTTCTTACACCCAAAGCCACATTCGCTTTGGGTGTAATGTGAGGCAAAACACTCACATTAAACTTCTTTTTTTTTTTTAAAGATTTTATTTATTTATTATGTATACAACATTCTGCTTCCATGCATATCTGCACACCAGAAGAGGGCACCAGATCTCATTACAGGTGGTTGTGAGCCACCATGTGGTTGCTGGGAACCGAACTCAGGACCTCTGGAAGAGCAGTCAGTGCTCTTAACCTCTGAGCCATCTCTCCAGCCCCCACATTAAACTTCTTAAAGGCCAAACAAATGCAAGCGTATCTTTGGGATGGGATGCTTTTAGTGGGTGGGAAAGTGGTGGCATCACAGCCATCATGATCTAGGGAGACCTCAGCTGCTCCTCATCTCGGGCCTTTCCAAGGCCACCGCCATCCATCGCCCTCACCCAGGGTGACCCCAGAGCTCCACCACATTACTAAAAGGATTCCACACACACTGGTGACAAGTGGACTCCAGAGGTGACATGGCAAACCATTGTTTTCCGTTCTCCTCCAGTCCCCCCAGTTGTACACCTGTCTCCCCAGTGTACAAACTCTACAGATAAGGACTATGGCCCAGGTCAACTCCAGGCCGGGGTGATCAGGGGAGAGATCATTAGTCAAAAGGAGTGTCCACAGGACAAGGGTGCCACCGAGGTCCTTCCTACCTGTGTTGCTTCTCAGGCGGCTCTCGGTGAGCTCCGAGATGGCTCCAGAGGTCGAGGTCTTCTTCAGTCGCACTGTCCCTGCTGAGGCATTTCCAGGTTTGTTGAGCATGTCCTCACTGCTGGCTCTCTTGAGCTAGGGAGAAGTTGGAGGGATGGTGAGAGGGCAAAGACACAGTGAGGGATGCCGTACCCACCGGTGCCCCGTAGTTTAGATACCACAGGGACTGCATGGAGGGAGGGGGAAAGGCTCTTAGCCCAACCCTTTGTTATTGAACAGCATTTATCATGGACCAGGAAGTCACTCTGCCTTCAATGAATAAGCTAGGGAGATAAAAAAAAAAGATTATAATATTTGGCCTATTGTGTGTGCTCTGACATGCTAATGCTGATCAATAATCTTGATGCCTGTAAAACCTAACACAAAAACTAGAACGCATGAGAAAGAAAAATCTCAGACGACTCCATCAAATTCCTGCACTTAACATAAAAAGAACTCCTTTATCAAAACGTGCCCAGAGCCCTGCAGCTTGGTTCAACACAACTAGCCCTTCTTGTATGTGCTCACAGCATTCAGTCCCAAAGTCTTAACAGTTCAAAAGTCCGAAGTCTCTGCTGAGATTCAGGGTACTCTCTCTGGCTGTTGTTCTGTGCACATGCTCATGTTTGTGCACGTGGAGGTCAGAGGACAAACCACTGTGCGCTTTGTTTCTGTTGAAGGGTCTCTCATGGGCTTGGGACTTGCCAAGTAGACTAGACTAGTTTATCTTGGTTGTCAACTTGGCACACTTGGGAAGAGGGGCCCTGGACTGGCCCATGAGCATGTGTGTAGGGCATCAGATTGGCCTGTAGGCATGTTTGTGGGGGCATTTTCTTGACTGACAGTTGATGCAGGAGGACCCAGCACACTGTAGGCAATAGCATCCTTATGTACATCACCCTGGGCCTTATAAGGAATCTAGCAGAGCAAAGGCTAAGTAGCAAAGCCAGCAAGCAGCATTCCTCTACCCTCTCCATTTGAGGTTCCTGCCTGCTAGAGTTCCTACTCTATTTGAGCTCCAGCTCCGATTTTTCTCCATGATGAACTATTAGCTTAAAATGAAATAAACCCTTTCCTACTCAAGTTGCTTTTGGCCATGGTATCTGTCACAGAAACAGAAAGAAAACGAGGGCAGTTGGCTGTCGAGCAAGCCATGGCAGTCTCCTAGGCTTTGCCTTCCCAGCATGGGGACCAGAAACATGTACCACCTGACAGTTTACCATGTTCACAGTTTACCAGCGGAGCTAGTTTCTCTACCCAGTATTTTTCTTTTGCCTTTGTTTTGTTTTGGAGCTTGAGATGAAGCCCGGGGCTACCTATGTGGTACTGAGGGGGTAATAAAATGACTCAGCAGATAACAAGGACTCTTGCTTCCCATGACCTCAGTTCAATCCCTAGGGCTGGCATGGTGGAAAGAGAGAATCAATTCCTACATCTTATCTTCTGACCTACACATACACAATTAAGCCAATAAATAATGTAATAATAACTAAGAAATATGCACTGAGGGTTGAGGAGATGGCTCAGTGGGTAAAGAAGGCTTGCTTGCCTTGCAAGCATGAGGACTGGAGTTCAGGTCCCCAGAACCCACATGGAAGTTGGGCAGTCATGGAAGTCTACATGTAATTCTAGGCCTTGGGAGGCAAAGACAAGACCCCTGAGCTTGGTAAGCCAAATCAGTGAGCTCAGGCTTCTGTAAGAGACCCTGCTCTGAGTAAATAAGCGGAGAACAATTGAGGAAGACATGAGGTCATCCTTTGACCTCCACAAGCATACATGCACCACACACACACACACATATATGTATATATATATATATACATATATATATACATATATATACACATGCACACACACACACACACACACACACACACACACACACACACACACACTCACACCATACACATACCAGTACACATGACAAGAAAAGTGTGCACAGGGCTACTCCCCACCAGCCCGCAGAGTTTTTAAGGGAATAGCTATGTCCCCTGCACCTACAATGAGTAATACACATGAGAAAGCCTGGTTGCACTGACACTTGCCCAAGATGTAGGACATAAAGATTTACAAATGAACCGGCCATTCCTTGGAAAGGAAGCACCAAGCTACTAGTATAGGAGGCATAAGCAGGGGGAGCACCTGATTCCGTTACTCCCTAATGTTCTTTCTGCATTTGTGGCTTTGTTTCCTGTTAGCCAAAAGCAGCTCGGCACCCGTCTAAGTTCTGGCTTGCTATGGAAGATCCCCATGAAGGTATGTGCTCAGGTGTTGTTTTGATATGTGCAGTAAGTGCTCTCACTAAGGGTTTTGCTGGGATTTAAGCTGCTGAGCACTGAGCCCACAAAGGAACAGGCTTAAATGCCTCACCGATCAAAGAAACTAAGAAATTCCTCTCCATTTCACAAAGATGAGAAAAAAACTTCAATGCTTCATCATCAGCTGCAACAAAACCCAGTCTCTAATGGTAGGCAACTCTCTTGTCTGTGGTCCTCAAACACAAGCGACTATCAGTTGTGGCCAGGGTTTGTTTAAATGCATACACCTGACTGTGTCTCTTCTTTCTTTTTTTAAAAATTAATTTATTTTATGTGCATTGGTGTTTTACCTCCCTGTAGGTCTGTGTGAGGGTGTCGGATCCCCTGGAACTAAAGTTACAGACAGTTGTAAGCTGCCATGTGGGTGCTGGAAATTGATCCCCAGGTCCTTTGGAAAAGCAGACAATGCTCTTAACCTCTGAGCCATCACTCCAGCACCTGACTGTGTTTCTTCTTGAACTTAACACCAACCACCAAGTTGCTGAGTGCCCAGATCTGAGGCAGACATTTCAAGGGACTGTGACAGGGTTTAGAGCAGTCTGTCTGTGGAAATGGAATAGGACTCACCTTGTGATTTCACATTGTCTGGTAGCTCCATTCAAAAGTAAACTGAAGCACATAAAGAATCTGTGGTGGCCCGGGAGGAGGGCTCACTGGGTGAAGTGCTCACTGCACAAGCCTGACCACCTGAGTTTGGTCCAGTACCATGGTGGCAGGAGTGAAGAGACTCCCCCAAAACTCCACACACCTGTCCCAGAAGTACCACCCAGCAATATATAATGACAATACTAAAAAAATATACTTCATACAGCGTGTGGTAGCACATACTATTAATCCCAGCACTTGGGAGCCAGAGGCAGGCAGTGTGAATTTGAAGCCAGTCTGATTTATAGTGTTCCAAGACAGTCAGGGCTACATAGAGACCCTGTCTTAAAAAAAGAAAGAGAAAGACAGATTGACTGACTTTATTGGTGATGGTTATGTCAGCAAAGTCCCTGCTGCATAGGCATGAGGACTTGAGCTCAGAACCCCAGCATCCACATTAAAAACTTAGCAACACCCTTGGGAGAATAAAGACAGGTGGATGCCTGAAGCTCATTGGCCAGCCAGCCTAGTGAACTGGTGAACTCCTGGTTCAATCAATATATAAGATAGATAGCAATCAAATAAGGTCCCTGATGTTGATCTCTGACCTACACACACACACACACACACACACACACACACACACACACACACGTACCCAAATGAACAAACACACATACAAACAGGGGGATTTATTTTATTTTTAAGTGAATATATAAAAATATTATCAACATGTGATCAATATAAAATGCCCATTTAATGAAGGGAAATGCAAAACTAGGCAATTCTTTCATAGACTGTGCTTCCACAAACCACTACACAATAAGCTACATGGTATATATAGAGATTATATAGATAATATACATATATGTGTGTATGTATATGGTGATAGTTTCTGGGCTCATGATGAACAAACAAAACAAGATTAAATCAAGCACCAGAGAAAGGACAAACTCAGGAGATGCAGTCACCAGCACCTGTGAATGAAACTACTACAGCCTCACATAGCAATTTCACAGCACACTTCTTTCTTTGTAAGTAGGCATGCTCCAGAATAGCCATCAAAAGAACAGCAAATACATAAACCAGGAGCACAGCCAGTTATCAGTTCTTCAAACTTTATCATACTGATTAGATAGCTGAGTATGACATTCCCACATATGACTGGCAAAGAAGCCACACAAACATGCTACCACACATACGTGAGCAATGCACTGTGCTCTGAGATTACAATGACTATGCCCCCAGGCTATAAAAAGTCAGCACCCCATTATAAGCTTATAGAGCCATTGCAGGTATGTCCATCATTGGCTGAAGTGTCATCTCATGGCTGCATAATAGTGAGCTCTCCTGCATTTTTTGGTACTAACTCTTTAAACCTGGCTTAAGGGCATGTCTTCATTTTGACTGGCCACATTCTAAGGGCTCTGTTGCCACAAGTGGCTAGGGGCAACCATATTGAGAGTATTCTGTAGGATCTATCACAGAACACCGCTGGGACTCAAGACTCAGACCATGAGCCCATGCTGGAAGACTGCACTCTTTAAGGATGTATTGTCACAGGACATGCTGGGAAGACTTGACTTCCCCAAACAAGTCCCTAGCTGCAGGGCCCAGCAGCCTGTGCAGAGCCAGAATGGGATCAGCATCTAACTACTCTCAGTTAAGTTTTTTTTTCTTATTTTTCTTTATTGTTCTCCTTTACTTTTACTAACAAATAGGAGACGAAGAAAAAGGTGACTAGGCCTTCCGAGAGATGCAGGAGGTCAGTAGGCTGACCATATACTCCATATATATGCTGGGCAAGGCTGGGCATTAGGAGGTGACACAGAAACAGTGGGCAGAGGTAAGTAGAGACCAGTTTTAGAGTTCAATCCTTTGACCAGCCTCTCTGAGATGAAGTCTTGAACCCTTGTCCCACAGAGATGTGGAAACCTTAGGATATGTTCATTTTACTGGCATCCCTGATCTCATCTGCTGTGGGAAATTAGTTTAAGATGTGTTACATTCATTTATGCTGTGGAATATTTAATAAAACAAAAATGTGTTGCATTCTTTTATGTTGCATTTGTTTAACTCTGTAAAGCTGTGCTACTTTATCTGCTTAAAACACCTGATTGGTCTAATAAAGAGTTTAACGGCCAATAGATAGGCAGGAGAAAGGATAGGAGGGACTGGCAGGCAGAGAGAATAAACAGAAAAGAGAAGAGCAAGAAGTGAGAAGAGGAGAAGGGTCACCCAGCCACCCAGACACCCAGCCACACAGTCAGCCATGGAGTAAGAGGTAAAGAGAGGTATATAGAATAGAGAAAGGTAAAAGCACAGAGGCAAAAGGTAAACAGAATAATTTAAGAAAAGCTGTCTAGAAACAAACCAAGCTAAGGGCAGGCATTAATATGTAAGAATAAGTCTCTGTATATTTATTTGGGAGCTGGGTGGCAGGCCCCCAGAGAGTGTAGAGTGAAAAATCCCAACTATACTTATCCAAAGTCTACTTTAAAAAAAAAGTAGAAAAAATAGCATCTGTTCAGAACATGTAAATTATTTTCCTCATCCTTATTCCTAAAACATTACAGTATAGCAGCTATTTACATTGAATTAGACATTATGAGCAATCCAGAGAGGCTAGAGGCATCTAAGGCACACAGGACTGTCGGGTTTTATGAAATACCACACTGTTTCAGATGAGGTCCCTGTGCACCCACAGACTTTAGCATCCATGGGAATCCTAAAAGAAAATGTTTGTGGACAGTGAGGTACAATTTGAATTCTTTTCTGCTCATACAAACTCAAACCAATGTTTTGTGGATTGTAACCAAGTAAGCTCTGACTCATGGCCCTGGATCCTCTGTTGTGGCTGGAGTGATGTGGCCTGTTGAAGCCAGAGCATGCGTGATGCTGCTTGAATACCATGAAGAGGGCTTACAGCAGCATCCCTAACCGCTCCTCCTGCATCTGCTGCCTTGTGCTTTCGGCTCCTGCAGCTCAGCCAGCATCTGAAATTAGGGGTCTGGTTCTATTTTGGGTGGATTTGATTCAGTTTCCCATTTGTGAGCAATTAAGATGTCCACATCCATTTACTCTCAGACAAACATGAAAATGTTGACTAGTCCCGGCAATGCCCTAGGGATATTTGCTAGAGATTCTAACTTCCTTATCTAGTTGGAAGTTTTCACTGGGGAGGGAAATCTACTTGCTTTTCTGACCATCACCACTTCCTCCTCTTCTCTTCTGCTCTCTGAAGTTTCAGTGATCTACCGCCCACCCTCAGCTGGAAAGGACAGGGCTGGCAAGGTACAGGCATAGTTCATTCAGATCCTCCTACTATCTTTCCCAGACCCTGGTGTCCTCATCATAGTGTCAGGCCCAGAGAGCTCATGGATCAAACGGAGATCAGGAAGTCTACTACACAAGGACTTGATTGATTTTCCTTGACACTTGCCTATGGAAGAAGCTTCTGAAGCAATGACCTTCGCTGTTGGAATGGCCAACATAGCACTGTCCCCAGAAACACTGTTGTACTTTCCTTAAAGACTGCCCTGAGGGGCCTGGAGAGATGGCTCAGAGGTTAAGAGCCCTGACTGCTCTTCCAGAGGTCCTGAGTTCAATTCCCAGCAACCACATGGTGGCCCACAACCATCTGTTATGAGATCTGGTGCAGATATACATGGAAGCAGGATGTTGTATACATAATAAATGAATAAAATCTTTAATAAATAAATAAATAAAAACTGTCCTGACACTCAACCTCTCTACCTATCCCAGTATAGTACATCTCACACCTGGTCCCAGCCAGGTAAGTGAACAGAACTAGAAAATGCTATCTTAGCCAGGTGGCAGTGGCGCACGCCTTTAATCCCAGCACTCAAGGAGGCTGAGGATCTTTGTGAGTTTGAGGCCAACCTGTCTACAGAGTGAGTTCCAGAGCAGCCAAGTGACTCTGTTTAAAAAAAAACAAAAACAAAAAACAAACAAACGACAAAAAAACAAGCAAACAAACAAAAAAATTGTTTCTTGAGTGGGGTAACCCAGACACAGAAAGGCAGATGTTGCGTGTTCTCACTCATCTAAGGTTCCTAGCTCCAAATCTTCAGGTGGGAGTATATAACATAGAGTAACTGCATAAACCAAGAGAGTGAAAAGGTACATGGGAGTGGAGTAGGGGTACTAGGGAGGATGCAAGTGAGAGGAAGGAGAAAATGGGGGGGGCATTAATTGAGGAGGGCTGTGGAAGGTCAGAGTAGAAGAGGGAGGGAGGGGGGAAAGGGAACGCTAAAGGCGTGTATTAGTTACTCTATATAGCCGTGGCATCATGATTGAGGCAACTTACAAAAGAGAATGTTCAATTAGGGTTATGGCATCAGAGGGCCAGCAAAGGCATGGTGGCAGGGACAGCTGAGAGCTCACATTTAGGTGCACAGCAGCAGGCAGAGAGAGACAGCGAGCGCGCGAGAACACTGGGGATGGCGGGAGGCTCCTGAGGTCTCAAAGCCTGGGAAAGGGTGTAACACACTTCCTCCAAAAACGATACACTTCTTAATCCTTCCCAAATGATTCCACCAACCGGGGACCAAGTATTCAACCATATGAGCCCATGGAGGCCAGTATCATTCAAATCACAATAGGATGCTTGAGTAAGCCATAAGGAATCGTTATTTTTATTTACCTAGATTATGTATCATACATATAAGTATATATAATAGTAACATATAATAAATATATAATTATATATGTATATACAGTTTAAATGAAGTTATGCCATTTGGACTGATAATGCTTGCCTAAGAGCCACAGACTATCTAATAAAAAACCCAGGTTTGTCCAGGCAGGACAAACCCCCTTTCTGATTTGTTAGTCAGAAGAGTCTAAGACACAGAGGATCCAAGCGCATCTGGCTTGAAAGCTTTCTTTCTGGGGACTAGCCTCATAGCGCAAGAAGGTGTTATGAAATCTGCCAAGGGAAGGAAGCCTAGCAATGGCCTGCATGGCAAGACACCCCTAAGAGTACAGGAGGGGCACTCATGTCTTGGTAGTAACCAACAGCTGTCTAAGTGAACTTACAGCCTGCCCAACAGGTGGGAAATCATGCCTGACACAGTGAACCTACCACCTATTTAGGTTAGTGAGGTCATGGATCTTAGAGTAGAACCCACCACCGCCATTTCATTAAGCCATCATAATTCCTAACTGCACTGTAAGTTTATCCTTAAACCCATGGATAATTATAGCTCTCAGTCCTCATGAAAGGAACTTCTCTTTGCAATAGACGGAGAGCATTACAGAGAACAACCACCAGCCAAAATGCAGAGAACAACTGTTTGTGGGGTGTCCAGCCCCAACTGATGGATCTATAACACATTTCCTGCACCCCGGGCTCAGGAAATACTGAGGAAGAGGGGTTAAAAAGATTGTATGAGCCAGAGGACCAGGAAATCTGCAGTGAGATTGTGTCTTCAAGAAATGTCAACTTGACTGTATCTGTATTGTTTTGGAGCCTGTCCTGGAATTTGCTCTGTAGACCAGGCTGGCCTTGAACTCACAGAAATGCACCTGCCTCTGCCTCCCGAGTGCTGGGATTAAAGGCGTGCGCCACCAACACCTGGCAACTTGACTACATATGTAATTAACCAAAACGCAAGTAGCTAGGCACACGTGTGAGGGATTTTTTTTTCTTAATTTGAAGTGGGATAGGCACACAGAGTACAGAAGGGCCTCTGGCATGATGCCCTCTAAGCAGAGATAGGAGGCAATACCGATACAGGAGTGTGCCTGGCATGTCCAAGGGACAATCATTACAGTTATTAGAACTTGGTGGCTTGAGCTCTGGGAGCCAGGGTACAGAACAGTATGACAGTGTCTAGCAGGAAATGGAGGGGGGCAGAACCTAACTGCATCTCTGGTCACTAGGAGGGCTTTGCTTCTCACTCTATCGGCAGAGAAGTGACATTCGACATATGTTAAAAGCACTGCTCCAGCATCTGTTGAAAAAAGAAGATGGAGTACCAAAACGAAAGCAGGGACGGTGGTCTGGGAAAGCAGAGCAGGGAAGGATGGGACTTGGCCCAGGAGGCCACGGAAGAGGCTACAGTAAGTGGATTCAGCTAAAAATCTATTCCCAAGACAGAAGGGATGAATGGCTTTTCACTGCTGCATTGTGGGGCCATGAACAAAGGACCTCTCGGGTGACAAGGACTCAGGTCTAAGCAACCTAAAGGGAAGAGGAACCATTCGCTCAACTAAAGGGGGTAGCTCAAGGAGGAGCAGATTAGGAGGTGATGGAGATGGAGGCGGGGTTCAAATTTGGCTAGGACACATTTCACTGAGGGTGGCATTTTGCCACTCAAGGCAGTGAGAAGGCTCCTGACTAGCAGTGGAAATCTAGATCCTGTCCACAGAAAAGAAGCTGTGCCTAGAAAATGGCCCTCAACAAGGGCAGTCCTGTTATCTGGGAGTGTGTTAGAAAAGAGAGGGTGTGTTTTTAGACGTCACCGTGATTAGATGTGGCACTGATGTGGCATCATTGTGCGGCCTGTGGCAGGATGGGAAATTTACATATTCTATAATCCACATGACAGTTTTGTACAAAAAGCCCCCCTTCCCAGTTTCTGCAGATTCTTTAGCCATCCCCATGTAGGGAACACCTTTTGATCATTATTTGGGCTGATGGCCTCCCTTAATGTTAGACACAAAGAGGAGGGATTTGCCTCACAAGTCTACAATGCCCTGACTTTGATAAGAGCATATAACTATCATAATGAAAAGGGAAGCTGCATCCTGGCTCAGAGGGTCCTGGAAGCATTCAGCATTTCTCTCTCTTGGCAGCATCCTTCCTGGTGTAGTGCTGGTGCCCTTGGAAGCACTGTGGGGCCTTTGCACAGTCATGCTTGGGTACTGCAGATAGAGATACAGGATACTCAATACCCCCCTTTTAGTCTGCAGATTAGTACGTTGGCTTTTTGAATACCTACTTGCAGTTAGCAATATTGTCTATGATTTTCATCCTAGAAAAGAAGGGCTGCAGGTTCACGGAACGAACCCTGACAGTGAGTAAATGTACCTGGAAAAAAAACTGAACCCAAACTCAGGCCTGCCCTATGTTAGGAGCCAAGGGGATAAGGAGGAGGGAGGGAAGTGAGAGCAGATTGAAATCTCTGGTGGAAGGCATTATCAACAGTGTAGACAAGTCAAGCAAGAAGTGGTGGTTTAAAAGAAAATGGTCCCCATAGGGAGTAGCACTATTAGGAGGTGTGGCTTTGCTGGAGAAGGTGTGGCCTTGTCAGAGGAAGTGTGTCACTGTGTGTGGGGGTGGGGGTGGGGGTTGGGGTCTCCTATGCTCAAGCGCATCCAGTGTGGAATACAGTTCACTTGCTATTACCTGCAGATCACAATGTAGAGCTCTCAGCTCCTTCTCCAGCACCACGTTTGCCTATATGCCACCATGCTTCCCACCATGACAATAATGGACTAAACCTCTGAAACTGTAAGCCACCACCTCAATTAAAAGTTTTCCTTCATACAAGTTGCTGAGGTCATGGTGTCTCTTCACAGCAATAGAAACCCTAACTAGGACACAAGGGTTGGGATGGTTATACATGACCCTGACCCCCATCTAGAGGAACTAGGGCACCCACTTAAGCTAGGACACATATTTCTTTCTCTATCCTGGAGCATCCCACTGTCCCCCATTCACTCCATTCCCTTAGATGAGGACTTGCTGTCCCCCTCCATCCCTGCCATACAGGACACTCAGCATCCTCACAGCCCTGTCCACCTGAGAGTCTGTACCTTACTAAGCCGAGACTCGAAGGCCAGTGAGGTTGAAGACTTGGAGCTCTTCATGCCAGAAGGGGTCCCAGGGAGGGGCCGAGTGCGATCAGGGCCATGGCTGCCTGCTTTGGCAACTGGACTCCAGGGCTTGGTGGCACTCCGCATGATGTCCTAGGGAGACCTTCTCTCTGTAGAAGGGTGAAAAGGGAAACACTTATCTCCAAAACTGTACTTGTGAGTGACATCATAAAACTTTGCAAACTCCATTCACCAAGCTTTGCAGTTGCTACCACAGAATGAGTGTTAGGATATGGCCAGGTATGGGACACTCTGTTCCAAAGATACTGCTTTTACATCTGCTCATATATATACTGCTGAACAGGCATTTACAAATTTATTAAAATGAATATGCAACATGATTGATATTCTAATATTTCTTTTCAGCAAATGATACCTTATTCTTGTTTGTGTTGCACTACACATCTGTAAGCACACACACACACGTGCACACACACACACACACACACACACACACACACACACACACACAGAATCAAGCAGCTTGTGTCAAGATATAAATACCCCCAAGCTTTGCAGCTTTAGAACTATCAAAACAATCCCCTTAATTTTTAAACACATATAAATGAATTATTTGAGAGTTAGATTTCACAGAAATACAAATGACTCCTTTTTGATAAAAATGGATACTACTTAAAAATTAATAAAGCGTATTTTAATTGGTCAGGCCTGACATGCAGGGTTATTTCCCTAGTTCAATAATTGATGAGAGAAAAAAAATGTTCAAAGTATCAGACTACAAGACTAAGTTATTCACATCTTTAATCCCAGTACCCTGGAGGCAGAGACAGATGGGTCTCTGTGAGTTCAAGATCGGCCTGGTCTATGTAACAAGTTCTAGGGCATCCAGGGCTATGTAGAAAGACTTTGCCTGGGGGGCGGGAAGGGAAGTAGCAGACTGCTGCTAAAGACCTGGGAGGAAGCTTGGATATAGAGACAGAAGAACTGACAGTCCCATCTACTGTCCCATCAACTGTCATTCATGGTCCTTTGCATCCTCCCATCCTCAGCCTCATCATCAACAGCATCTCTAGGTGGCACCAGAAGTCCTGGCATCTTTCTACCACCACTCTGCCTCTGTCTATCCCCGTGGGCTCTGGCCTGACACAAGGCACTGTCCTTTCAAAGAACACCCACAGATGACAAGCACAGGGTTCTATCCTTTCAAAGAACACCCACGGATGACAAGCAATTCCGGAAGCCACTCCCATGGGGCACAAGGTTCTGGTTAACCTTAAGGGGTGGTAGCAGGTGCTAGAGTGGAGGGTCTCCTCTGCCTCATAGCATCCAAGGATGCTCTGCAGCCCAGCTCAGGCTGTCACCACCTCATGCTCCTGTCCCTTGCCTAGGCAGAAGAAACCATCTCATGGACCATATCGGTCTCTCCAAGAGTCACCAGGCTCCTCTTCCTGTTTAAGCAAAGTGATGGCATAGTGACACGTGTCCTATCTAGCTGGTACTCTCTGCAGCTATGTGGATGTGGCTAATGATAGAATCCTTTATTAGAGATTTGGCAGCACTGCTTGAGCACGTGTGTGTGTGTGTGTGTGTGTGTGTGTGTGTGTGTGTGTGTGTAGCCTGAACCAAGCCTTGGGTTCCATCCCTAGCACTGCTAGAAATACATGCACATTTGTGCATGCGTACACACACACACACACACACACACACACACACACACACACACACACACCTGAATTCATTATTGGTAAAAGAACAACAACAACAAAAAAGACTATCATTTGTTTTTCATATTTTTTCCTGAGGAAAATGACATAGGATTTCAGTTACATGAATTACTCAAGACCTTCTCAGTCTCAGATTGGCTCTAGGTTTTGTCATTTCTTAAAAAATTCAGTATTTAAGGGTCTAGGCCCTGCTCCAAATGATATAACAGACTTTGAAGATCCCCACAGAAGGCCTTGCCCTCCCTGGGGAGCAGAAAGGGGTTGGGATGGGGAGGGGAGGGGAGGTGGGGAGGGAGAGGGAACTGGAGTTGACATGTAAAACAAGCCTTTTTCTAATAAAAAAATAAATTCAGTATTTTTTTTTAAAAAAGCATACTGCCAACGATTTTGCCAATGTTTAGCACTGATTATTTCTTTCTCGACCCATGCTTTTTCTTTCTGGTTTCCACAGCAACAGTGAAAGAATACTTAGGTTAAGACCTGTGCAGGGACTAGTTTCACTCGGACACCTCTCTCTTAGTATAAAATGAACTAACGCAGTCCGAGTGAGTCTTCAAGAGAATCAGTGAATTTTGCCCCCACCTACAAGATAACCAGGACCGTGTCAGGCTGACTCGTGGAGATCATTTAAATAAAATACCCACTTGACCAACATCCCCTTTTGTGCTAAGAACTACTTAGAAATGAGCATGGCAGGGCTTATTTATGAAAGTACTAGGTGTGTGCTTTCCACAACCGGCCAAGGTTACCCTTAAAATGTAAATGCCTTTAATCTACTCCCCCAAAAAGAAAACTATGAAGCTAGAAGCAGCAGGAAAAGGATGGACATATTCCCTGTCAATCATTTTCTTGACATACTAAGAGAAGTCAATCAGTTAACTGATCAATCTTAACCCAAATTCAAATATATAAGCTCAGCTCTTAATTTCTGGTAATGGAGCTGAAGGCCTAGATGGAGTTTAAACTTCTTTTTCTTTTAAGTTAGTGGGTTGCTTGCTCTGTTTTAAAATCCTCTGGTCACTCCTTGCCATATCACTTTCTGTTCTCTCCTTGGATGTTCTGAATTTGATATAGTTATTCACAAATAAATGTCCCCAGGTAAGGCGTCCACCCTGCCTTCTCTGAGAGTCTGTCATTCTTTTCCTTTACAGTCTTCACTAGACTCGGCTCTCCTTTCTGTGCTTACCCACCTGCCAGCCTCTTTTCTGCCAACTCCATCTTCCAGAAGTCAAAATGCTCAGTGATGAATCATTAACGTCCTACCCACCATAACCAAAGGTCATCTCCAATAATGAGAGCAGGATATCAAAACTGGTCAGGCAGTTTAGGGATAGGAACCACCATTCTTGTCCTGGGCCATAAGCCAGCAATGTCTGGTCTTGTCCTGGCTAGAGGCCAGAAATGCCAGAAGGGGGCTCTGTTTCCTGGTCTGGTTTCTTATTAGTTTTCTTCTCCTTTTATACAAATGGGATGAGCCCTACTGCCTGGAAGCTATATGTGAAGACATAACCAAAACTATGAAGCATCTAGACACCTTGTGGGTAGACCAATTGGATTGACTAGCTACTCTAAGTCCTACAAGAAGCCCTTAGCCTAGCAGCTTGATGGTGCCCCATTTTCTAGGACCCCCTTCTGCTATACAGGAGCCCTGCCTTCCTTTTTTCCTTATGTTCCCACCTAAAATCCTATACTAATACTGCTTTCTAAACTCACCCTCCCATTGTCTGTGTATTTCACTCTTTGAGTTCATGAGAAAAGGGACCTGGAAGCCATTGGTTTGGGATAGCTCTGCTGTTCATTGGTTTGTCTGGTACCTTAGCGCTACAAACTAGGCACAGGTGAGGTGGGAAATCCTCCATCACTTTTAAGGACCTCCATTCCTCTTTGTTTCATAAGTAGGACAAGTGGCCAGATGGGATATCCAGGAGTAACCTCTCACCATCAGCACAGAGAAATGACAACTCAGCTCTGAGAGATCAAAACAGTCACAGCAAGGAGTAAGTGAGGATGGGTCCCTGTGGAAAGGCAGCCATATGTCTGCTCCTCAGGCCCCGTGTCTTCGGAACTTACTAAATTTCACCCTGTCCTCCACTCCAACCCTGAGGAAGGTCCTCTCTGTAACCTGGAATCCTGGCAGTCCCTGGCCACTCCTAGCCTTGGGCTCTTCTGAAACAGACTTAAGAGAGATGTATCCCCTGAGTTGTCTGTATACCGCAGGCTAACACTGGCCTTGCCTCTTGCAGGGAGCCCTCCTGCCAGACAGGGAGCAGGTGCACTCCAGGTCCATCCTGTCCTCAGGCATCCATCCGACCAACCTCCCACTGCTTCTGTTACCACCCTGCCGGTATTCACCCTAGTCCTGGCTCTCTGACACACAGTAACCAGCTATCTACATAAATGCCGCAGTGACCTGGTAGCAGCTATGCCATTCCACTTTGAGTAGAAGGTGCTGGCAAATGCCCCATGTAGATGGTTCCTTAAATTACCTCAACCCTGGGAGGTGTTGTTTTGTGCTATAGTCAGAATCTTGGGTAGCCCCCAATCACACGGCAAAACCAAAGCCCCGGTGTGGTACTGCTGGGAAGTGGGACATCTGGTAGACAGTTGGGTCAGGGGAGCAGAAGTCTTTCAAAAAGGACCAGTGTCCTTACAGAAACGGCCTGAGAGAACATTTTTGCCCTCCCACGAAGTGGGGACACACGAGAAGGTGACAGCATGAAGCAGACAGAGGGCTCTTATTAGACACTGAATCTACTGGCCCTGACCTCGGATTTGCCAGCCTCCATAGCTGTGTGCAGTAACTTTCACTTATTCAGCTCTAACAAACTAAAACCCTCCTGCTGTATTAAAGAGGAAATTCCCTTTGACTCAGGGAGGTCAAGCTACTTGCCTAGAACACAGAACTCATCGTAGCCTAGACTGAAACCAGGGGTGGACAGGCCATCCGGATAACCTCTGTCCACATAAGAAACAAGGGGGCTGTGGATCAAATCCCCCAGTAGGTCTAGTTCCTCAATGGCTGGGAGACTGGGAATGCCTGAACTCTATGCCTCTTATCATCAGAAGACGTTACAAGTGGAGACTTCACAAACAGTGAAGGACTAAAGAGAAGACGTACATCAGATGCAGGGCGCACAGAAGACTCTTCACAAATACCGGCAACCTCTGTCAACTATGTCAATCCAGTCACTGTTTATTAGCTCGACAATACACAGCCACGGATAAATTAAAGCTTCAGGACTCGGGGGCTGCCAGGCATACCAGGCAAGTGTTCTTCCTGTACACAGAACAGCCTGTTTTCATCTGGAAATATGAACATGGAGAAGCAGAGAGGAAAATAAACACAGAGGCGGACGCCTTACAGTCTTTGGTTCATTTTTAGAAAATCTGGGCTGCCGCAAGATAAACACAGGTGGGCACGCTTGCTGAGCAATGTGAATTAGTAACAGAAAAGGAATAGGTGGGCCTCTGGCCAGGCACAGGGTATCCAGATGGGAACAAAAAGTTTCTAGCCTTAATTCTCTGATTTCCTAAACTCCTCATAAGCAATACGAAGGGGCCACATCAATTAAGGAATTACCACGGAATTTAGGAACTCATTTGAGAGAAGGGATGGGAGATGGGGAGGGGATGTCTTCCCAGGGGTGTTTTCTTTTTAAAATTTTAAGCATTTTATTTTAATGCCAAGCTTCATTCCTGTTCAGAACCATGTAAGACTTACATTTAAACTGTCTCCCATGAACTGCACAGCATAAAGCAGTGAAGACAGAGGAAAGGGAGGTGAGGCTGGAAGAGAGGAGGGGATACTCAACAGGGGGATGCAAAAAGGTACTGTGTCCCCGCAAAGTTTAGGAACTGTAGTCTTCCCAGCCTGTGCTGGGGTTAGCTGGGGGCCTTATCTTGATTTCCCTTTTAAGGCAAGAAAACTGGAAGGCGACTGGGAAAGCATTCTGGATGAACAGAAAATAATGAGTCTCCAAGAGTGGGAGGGCACTCAGGTCTCAGCTGCAAGCACAATAAGCAGTAGGAAGCAGAAAGCTAAAGCATTCAATCTGGAGAACTAAGAAAATAAGAATGTGCACATAGCTCAATTACCATGGGACCCGGCAGGAAGTGCAGCTCCAGGGATCAGCATGCTGAAAATATCTAGCCAAATACTAACTATTAGGACAGTATAAGTTTGCTCCAGACACTTGGATGGGCCAGTTCCAGGCCTGAGATAACTCTGTCCCCAGGGGACACAAGGCATTCACAATGGCGCAACTTGGGGTGCTACTGAATAGAGGCTAGAGGTACCATTGGGCATCCTGCCCACTAAAGGAGTCCCATGACCATGAAGCATCTAAGCCAAAATGTCAGTGATGCTGTGGGGGAAGACATGTCAGGGTCGCAGGGTCTTGGACAGGCACCTGCTGAGCTTCCCGTGGAACACATAACTGTGAACTGTCCTCAGACTTCAGTGGCGGTCACAGGAAATGCTTCCAAAATGATTATTTCCTGTGGCTTGGAGATGAAAGAAACCATCCCAACAGCCTCAAATTCCTCCGTGGTCAATAGGGAAAAGAAAAGCTTTCCATGCAGCATCCGAAGAGATGCTGAAAACTAGGACTCGCTGGCCCCATCTGCAGACAAAAGCTACACACAGGAGTGAACGGAGGAGCATTGGCATATCACAAACCGAAAAGAAACGCTGTCAGGAACTCGGGGAGTTGCGGCACTCCACCAAGGGTGGGAACCAAAAGTAACAGAGACAGGGCATAACTTGGAGTGAGAAACTAAGGCGGGGGCAGTCATGAATATGAAATGCAGGTGGTGGTGGAGGCCGTAATCTGCGGCTATATTGAGATCAAGTGCTCAGAGCCACTAGTCTGGGGTGTCCTTCTGGCTCCAAAGCCAAACCAAGAAGCTGGCAGCCTATAGAGCGGGGTGACCACTAATGGGTAGTTATTTCCTTACTTATCATGTGGCTTCACATCAGAGAGCCGAAGTGAGTGAGACAAAGCTGTAGGGAAAGGAGATGGAAACAAAATCCCTCAAGAGCCCTTTCTCTGGGAACAGTTCTAAAGAATACTGGGCAGAAGAACAAAGTGAGGCAAGAAGAGAGGGAGCCGGAGGCTTTCATGCTTATTCAGGCTGAAGCATCCTGAGGCATATTTGTTCTGTCCTGGTTTCAGGCATCTGGTGCAGGCCTCCACCTCTGCTTGGAATGCCCGCTGGGAGACTGAGTTGAGCCCAGAGGAATAAGGCCTGGCAGAGTTTGTAGAACTCCAGGACTATCAGCCATGCACGTTTAGCCTGCAGAGGTCAGTGGAGGAGGCAGCGAGGGCCAGAAGGAGCTGGACCAGGATCCAGAAGATGCAGAGGATACAGCTGAGGAAAGAACTCCTTGCAGAAGCCACTTCTCCCCTCCCCACAGGGTGCCAGCAAGGCTGGAGTGTGAGCCCAGTGTCTCTGGTGGCCTTGCATGGCACAAACACAGGAAACCAAGGACACCCGCCCAGCTCCCTTGGCTGGTTCTCTTAAACACTACCCTCGAAAGTGAACTTAAGTCTCCTCCCTCTAGAATCTGTTTCTCCAGCCACAAAGGGCTCCTAAACAGTCTGTCCCCTTTTACCCACCTGCCCAACAGATCTGCAAACCTACCCAGAGGGCATCCTTGTGGGGACTGCCTGTTTACCACAGCTTTAGCAGAGTCCTAAACAGCTCCTCATAACCAGTCTCACCCCCAACTTTTCCCCATCTGTCTTCAGCACCATCTTTCTTTGAGCCATCCAGCCTCAACTCTTGGCATCATTTTGAACTCTGCCCCAGGCTCTCGTTTCAAATCCACAGCTGTACACATGGGCAGACCAAGCCCCTGCAGTGATTCTGATAGACCTCTGTACCCAGCAGAAACCCGTGCCAACACCCCGCTCATCCCTCCTTGTGTTCCTGCCAGACTTCTACAGGTTCAGTTGGGGTCAGCCACTTTCTCTTTAAAACCCTTCATTTAGCCTCATTTTTAAGCTGGCATTTATCAACACCACAAGTCAGCACAGTGAGCAGCATTTCCTCTTGTTCCGGACTCCCTTGCCAGGGAGCCACCAACATCTACAGTTTATACATCAAACTAAGGAATAGGAAGGTTGCTAACTCCCTGAGGCAGGCCAGGCAATGCCACCTTTCGCTGTGCACCTAATCCTGGGCCCCTGTCCCTCCTCATTCACCATCTTCGTCCATTCTGAGTATTACAGCAAAATACTTTATGGGGCTGGGGATGCAGCTCAGGTGTAAAGTGCTTGCCTGGCATGTAAAAGACCCTGGATTCAAGCCCAGCACTGCAAAAGGGAAACAAACAAAACAAAAACCCTTACACTGGGTAATTAAGGGGGCATTTTTATCCGTGAGGGCATTTCCAGACACAAGGGACATGAGGAAACACAAATGAGGGAGACCATTCTGGGTGGGTGGCACCACCCAATAGGCTTGGAGCCTGATGGAACAGGAGTGGAAAGGGAGAAGCCAGCAAGTGCCAGTGCCTCCTCCGTCACACACTCCCAACACCATGGTGCTCTGCCAAAAGCAATTTAGCCAACCAACCATGCCTGGAACCTCTAACACTATGATCCCAAATAAGCCTTTTCTCTCTGTCCTTGCCAGGGTCACTATTCTATGATGAAACACATGACCAAAGCAACATAGGGAGGAAAGGGTTTATTTCAGCTTACACTTCCATGTGACAGTCCATCACTGAGGCTTTGCAGTCAGAACAGGAACTCAAACTGGGCAGGGACCTAGAGGCAGGAGCTTATTGATGCAGAGGTCATGGATGGATGCTGCATACTGGCTTGCTCCTCATGGCGTGCTCAGCCTGCTTTCTTATAGAACCCAGCCAGGACCACCAGCCCAGGGATGTCACCACCCACAATGGGCTGGGCCCTCCCCCATTAATAAAGAAAATGTCCTACAGACTTGTCTGAAGCCCAGTCTTCTGTTTTATTTTGGGTTTTGTTGTTGTTTGTTTGTTTTGTTTTTTGAGACAGGATTTCTCTGTGTAGCATTGGCTGTCCTGGAACTCACTCTGTAGATCAGGCTGGCCTCAAACTCACAGAGGAGGCCTGCTTCTGCACCACTACCACCACCACCACCACAGTCTGGCCTGCAGCCCAATCTCTTGGAGGCATTTTCTCAATTGGGGCTCCCTCCTCTCAGATGACTCTAGGCTGTGTCGAGTTGACATAAAATTATCCAGCATAGTCTCTTAAATTGCTTATCTTGGGTGTTGTGTCACGGTAATGGAAAACCTAGCACAGCTCACAATGGAAGTTAGGGCTGTTGTTCAACGGTAGAGTGTACACTTATCACGTACACCCAAGATTCTGGGTTCAAGCCCCAGCAAAGAAACACACACACACACACACACACACACACACACACACACACACACGCACGAAACGCACGCACGCCACGCACGCACGCACGCACGCACACGCACACGCACACGCACACGCACACACCACACGCACACGCACACACACACACACACACACACACTACATTGTGTCACATCCTACACAGAACATGCTGGCCTCTCACTTCTCATTGCATTTGGAATAAAATAAAATAAAAATCCAAGCCCTGTGTCATGACCCCCAAGGTCTCAGGCCATGCCCAGCTATCTACCTTGGCCCCAGTGCTAGCTAACCTCTGCTCACCCCACTTCAGACAATCAAGTTGTTTCAGCTCCTTGAGACAACTGCTCTCTCCCTGTGAACTCTGGGCCTGCTGCCCCTCCTGTGCCTGCTGCTCCCTCTGTGCCTGCTGCCCCTCCTGTGCCTGCTGCTCCCCCTGTGCCTGCTGCTCCCCCTGTGCCTGCTGCTCCCCCTATGCCTGCTGCTCCCCCTGTGCCTGCTGCCCCTCCTGTGCCTGCTGCTCCCCCTGTGCCTGCTGCTCCCCCTGTGCCTACTGCTCCCCCTGTGCCTGCTGCTCTCTCTGTGTGAATGTTCCCCAGATGCTCACATTTCAGGGCTTCCCATCCTGGGTGCCATCTCTGTTTAAGAACACTTTCTCTGAGAGGCTCTAGAATAGTTAGCCCACCCAGCTGACTGTCCCCAGATTATCTCTTCAAAGCCTTTATTGACAAACCATGACCAGTGCTGCCATCCATTACCTGTCATTGGTCACCTCTCACTGCACCCCTCCTCCCATCACATGGTGCTAATCTCTGGTTATGAATGCACACAAAAGTCTGTGTGTTGAAATTTTTGTCTCCAGCTTGTGTTCCTACTGGGACATGGCGAAACCTTTCTGAAAAAAACAAGTCACTGGGAACATGCCCTGGATGGGGAAATTGGGACTTCGGCCCCTCCCTCCTCTCGCTTTGCTTCCTGGACACTACATGGACAGCTCCCTCTGCCACCTGCTCCTATAATGCTATGATGGGCTGCCACACACCCAAAAGTAATAGAGCCACACAATCACAGCCTAAAAGGGATGTGCAGGTGAGTGACTCCTGCTCTTGCCCCACTCAGCTTTCAAGCTCCCAGAAGGCACACAGGCCCAGCACAGGGTCCAGCAATGGGATACACTCACTATGTCAGTGCTCAGTTAATGAGTAAGTATAAAACAGCACTAGAACTTACTGGCAAACCTCATCTGAAAGACTAAGGAAAGTCTAGACAGGCCCAGAAAAAGGCCCTCACTTCTCTTAGAACGAGAACGCCATTGCTAAAGCTATCAAATGTTCTGGTACTATCAGCAGCAGTAATATTCTTGTTGATACACAGCCATGTACATCAGAAAACTAAATTCCATTAACTCATATTGGCAAGGTGGTTCGGAGGGGAAGGACACCTCCCACCAAGACTGACCACCTGAATTTGATCCCTGGATCTCACGTGATGGAAGGAGAGACCAACTCCCCACAGTTGTCCTCCGACCTTCACAGGTCTACCACAGTCTGTGCTGCCTCCTGCAACACAAACACAGATGTGATAAAAAAAAATACTTAAAGAAAATAGTTCCTGAGGTTCTGGCAACATGGATAAACTCACCAAGAAGGTCGGGATCGTCAGAAAATATGGGACCTGCTTTGGTGCCTCCCTCTGGAAAATGGTGAAGAAAACTGAAATCTGCTAGCATACCAAGCATACTTGCTTCTTCTGTGGCAAGAACAAGATGAAGAGATGAGCTGCCAGCATCTGGCACTGTGGTTCCTGCATGAAAACAGTGGATGGCGGGGTCTGGACCTACAACGCTACTCCTGCCATCACAGTGAAGTCTGCTGGAAGACTAGGAACTGAAAGACCAGCAGAAGTGCTGTTGTTTGGGACCTGCCTGGCCTGTAATAAATGAGTTAATTTACATAAAAAATAGTTCCTAAAGTTATTCTGTGCCAAATCTTTAAAAATAACCCACTGTTCCTTATCATTTCAACAATTTACAGTCTATGGGTTTTTTAAATTCTTTTTAAAACTACATTTCTATCTGTTGTTTGTGTAAGTACATGCCACAATGCTTGTGTGGAGGTCAGAAGACAACTTGCAGGGATCTATTCTCTTCTTCCATCGTGTGGATACCAGAGACTGAACTCGGGTTCTCAGGTCTAGCTGCAGATGTCCACTGCTGAGCAATCTTGCTGGCCCAGTTTGTGGTGGTAATGAGCAGATGTCTTAATAGAAATATAACGAATTAATTTATATAAGTAGATGCTTCCCAAGGTGAGGAATCACCACCCAAGGTGGTGGTAATCAAAGGTTTACAGAACCAATAATTCATGATTCGAGTCTGAGTACTGAATCCATACTTTTCTTTGTTCCTGAGTCCCCTGTATAAACTGGAACAAGAGGCACAGCTTCTAAGGCAACAGGCCAATTCCGTCTCATTTTGCAATATTTCCTGTCAGAAACAATTCAAGGACTTCGAGGCACACTGCCTCACCCAGAAAAAAACTCTCTGCCCTCCATTTCCACCTGAACTGACACTTATGAGGGAGGGACAAACCTTGCCCACTTCACTGCTAAATGTAGATGCTCTGTAATGAGAGCCTCCTACCTATGAGGGCAAGGCCACCCTCCCTCACCATATCCACTGTTCTTTCTTGTTCTTGTTTTCTTTTCCATCAATAAGAAATTTACTTATAGCCAGGCTTGGTGGCACACGCCTTTCATCTCAGCACTTGGTAGGCAGAGGCAGGTGGATCTCTGAGTTCAAGGCTAGCCTGGTCTACAGAGAGAGTTCCAGAACAGCCAGAGCTACATAGTGAGACCCTGCCTCAAAAAGAAAGAGAGAACGGAAGGAAGGAAGGAAGGAAGGAAGGAAGGAAGGAAGGAAAGAAATTTAGTTTTATAATTCAAATTTCAAATGCTAGCATTGAATTTAACAGGTTTATTTATAATCGTTACAAAGTTGTACTGCTGAAATGCATTCATTGAAACATTTTGACTTGTATTAATGCTTTACAACTCACATATATACTAAAAATTAACACATAAATAAAAATGGAAAAATTGCTAATACTTGATCCCTGTCCTTTATATTTTCACTCACATTTGTATACTTAGGTACCTTTTGACCCCATGAAAAAAAAATCTAACATTCAGAACTACTGGAAACAGGAAGAAGGGGCAAATTTTTTTCAGAATGAAATGTTTCCCCTCATAGAGGATTCTTAAGCTTGCATGTGCATGCAGCATGCTAGCTACATATGTTCTGGAATAATTGTTACATGGTTAGAACAGTTTGGTATCCTCAAAAAGGCTGACTAGACAGGCCTCGCCTGCCTCCTGCAAAACATCATAGCTGCACTGTGGCAGCACAGCTTGAGAATCAGAAGTTCTGACTTCACGGGGTACCACGGCATCACACATCCACCGCTTTTGTCTTTCCCCACTGCCTCTCTGGCCACAGGAAGACATTAGTAGAAAAATCAACACCAGTTCCACAATGCTCTAGTGCCACGTGCCTTCCCCATGCTGAATTTATGGCAAATGAAGGTCACAAGAGAGTTCACAAAAATCATCAAGATTACCTTCAGAATTAAAGGAAGCAGGGAACTGCAGAAGTATCCCACCCATGCCCACGCTGTGTTGTTGTTGTAGCCCATACTGGCCTCAAAATCCCTGTCCTCTCAGGGCGCCATGCCCCATGCCTTTATTCCCAGCATTAAGGAGGCAAGGGAAATCTCTGAATGTCATGCCAGCCATGGCTATACAGTGAGAATGTAGAAAGATAGATAGATAGATAGATAGATAGATAGATAGATAGATAGATAGATAGATAGACAGACAGACAGATAGATGATTGATAGATAGATGTCTCCCTGCCTCTGGAATGCTGGGATTATAAGCGTGTGCCACTATACCCAGCTATAACCTCTTCGGATTCAGAGAGCCCATGTCAACTTGTCATCATGGAGGGAACATGCTACCTAGACATTAAGCTTGGCAGGTCACACTATGACTCATTTATTCTGATATTTTAACCATGGTTACCTTCTCTTCCCCCTGAAGACACACATTCAGCTCTGCTACTTACCCCCACTCATCCGTTTCTTACATCAAATGCAGGCAGAGAACGCCAAGGAGGGGGCTCACTGAACAAATGCCCAAGCTAACTTGATTGCTGACTCTGCATGTGTATTCACACATATAAACTCATGCAATAGTAGGCATCAGGAGGAGATAAGCGATCGAATAAAGTAAATGCTGAGCATGGCGAAACTCGGAACTGCAAGGGAAAAGGACAAGACTGGTTTTTGGCTCCTTTGGCTCCTTCTCCAGGATGGCCATTTCTTTGACATGATGCCTTCAGAGTCCGACAGTCTCTGACACATCCATGAAGGCCTCCTATCAGGTGGGAAAGAATCGTCAATGGAGTCTGTCTGTCCATGTGAAGCTGCAAGGCTTCCTGGGAGCACACCCAGTCTAGGATTAGAAAGGGAGATAAGAACTGGGTTGCAAGATACTGCAAGAGCCATTTCTTCGGGAGAGTTTTGCTGCCATGCTCGCTATGCTGTCTGGGACTCTTTGACAACTTGACTCCAACACCTTGAAGCGACAAAGAAGCACTGTGGCAGCAGTGGCCCTGCCCAAGTGGTGGAAACAATGTGCCAGGGGGTGGCTCCCATCTGTGGTCCCCAAAGCCATGGAGGTGCCTGCAGGACTGTGAACAGCAGAGGCCTTGGGTGCAGTGGACACAAAGACAGCAGCCACCACAGGAAGTGTCCTGGCTGGGAACAGAAGCCACATGGAGCCTGTGTAGTGATTAACATCACTCCTGGGATCAACCTTGAACAGAAAGGGAAGGCAGGATATAGCTGAAGTTTCTATGGACACGGAGGACCGTGGGACCTCATTTACAGCTACATTGTCACCATGGTGCCCCAAGTGTGGAGGACACCCACCATTCCCTGGTGGATCGTGAAAGTCTAGCCCTCACAAGCGCACAGGACTGTGGGTGGCTGCCTGGATTTCTTTATTGTTGCTGGATTAAGTGAAATCAGCAACGCAGCTATTTCTTTTTTGTTCTCGCATTCCTGAATTTCTTTTTTTTCTAACCCACAGGCTTTAGCTATCTTCCTGGAGTGCCAGCTGGCTAATGAAAGCAACTGCTGTGCTTTGCAGGGTTAATGTATTCAGTGCCTGCAATATGCCCTATCTCAGCATGGAATGCTTCTCAGATAGTGTTTTAAATACATGTAAAACCTACACGCTGAGGGATAATTTTGTCGGCTGCTCCTGGGATTACCTGGTTGTAACCCACTCTTTGTACAGCCCCCCAAAGTAATTCCACAGGGACAGCATGTACAGTAATCAGCTCTGTGATCTGTGCCCAGAGTGGTGGAACACAGTTACGTAGCAGCCCTCTTTCCTAAGGGTGGGCTTGTTACGATAGGATCCTATCATTCAATAAGCAGACATGGGTCTATCCTAAAGCCACCCAGCTCTTCTTCATTTCAGTATAGGAGACACTGTGTGTTCCATATGTGGCCCTGGTTCCTGTCTGTCCACTCTTGCCAGCCTCCTGGCGCACAGATCCCAGGCACAACAGTTGCAGGGATACTATCACCCAGACCCAGGCCTCTCTAAGGCCACTTAAACCCTAGCACAACAGGCTTCCCTTCCCTTCATCCTTTCTTCCTAAGTCCCCTCTCTGGGGACAGTGCTTACACAGCCAGTCCTAACAGTGCTCTGTTCCCAAGCTCCCAGCTCTCCTTCAACCTCAGGAAGGTCCCCACCCACACCCAGATACCCTGGAGGGAAGGCCTCTTTGGTAGTGCAGCCTGCCTGAGCCCAGCTTCTATTCCACAGTATATTTTAAAGAAGGATCACAGACTAGAACTTGAAATCTAAGGCCAGAAAATATCTGAGAGAACAGGAAGAAATCTTTGTGACCACGAGTTAGACAAAGGTTCCTTTGGTATAAGGCCAAACACATGATCTGTAAAATAAAATCTAGAACCCTCCTAGTGCCCAGGTGATGGAGACAAGGAGGACCAGGAGTCCAAGGCTACACTGGCCACACAGTGAGACCAGTCTGGGCTACATGAGACCCTGCCTCAAAATACCAAAAAACAAAAACAAAAACCCTCACAGATTGGGATTTATCAAATACAAACTTCTGTTCTTCAAAAGATGTTGCCAAGAAATTAAAAGCCACCCCACAGGCAAACACAAACCTGGAGAGCTCTTGAGTTTTAGGTTTGCAAAGAGCTCATGAGACTCAATTGTGAAAAATAAAAACCATAAGAATAACGGCAACATGCACAATTCAAGAAAATGTGATCAAAATGTAAAGAAGTGCTTCAAGAAAGAACATATCTGGTTTTGGAGTTTTTGTTTAGTTTTTTCTTTTTGAGACAGGGTCTCTCTGTGTAGCCTTGGCTATCCTAGAACTTGATCTGTCTATAGACCAGGCTGACCTCAAACTCATAGAGACCCTCCTGCCTCTGCCTCCAGATTGCTGGAATTAAAGGTGTGTGCCACTATGGCAGGACTGCAACAAACATCTGAATGGCAAATGGACATAGAAAAGATGCTGAATGACACTGGTCATCAAGAGAGTGCAAGGCAACTGGGCAGACACAGATTGTGGGAGGATGCAAACTGACACCACCATATGCAGAATGGCAAAAGAAAAAAAAAGGAAAAAGATAATCAAGTTCTGGCAAAACTATGCAGCAACCACAGCTCCTAATCTGTTGCCTGTGTAAAGGTAAAACCATTTTGTGTAACAATGAATCAGTTTCATAAAAACTATACTCTGGCATAAAATCCAGAATCCACTCCTTTGTGCTGACTAGAGAAATGAAATTTGCATTCAAACAAATGTTCTCGGCTGATGTCCAGAGAGGCTTGATTCCTATCACCAAACCCTAGAAATAACCACATTACCCTTCAGTGATATGTAGGGAGAGCGGGGTAGCCACGCAGTGCAATACTGCAATAAAAAAAATGAAATGAAATTTCTCAGTGGTAGAGAAAATACCTAGCATTTATAAGGCCCATGGTCCAATATCCACCACCATACAATAGACCAGCTAATAAAAAAGAACAAACTGGAGAGATGACTCAGTGGTTAAGAGCACTGGCTGCTCTTCCAGAGGACCCAGGTTCAATTCCCAGCACCTACTTGTTGGCTCACAACCATCTGTAACTCCAGTCAAGGGCATCCGACACTCTCACACAGAATATATACAAGCAAAACACCAATGCATATAAAATAAATAAACAAACAAATCATTTTTAAAAGTAAGGAGACAACATATAATGCAGGAAAAAGTATTTGAAAACTATAATAAACATGATATAATTCAAGAAGGCATTATGTCCAGAGTAGACAAGGAACTCAGTTCAACATGGAAACAAACACCAAATAATCTGATTAAACAATGGACAAAAGAACTGAAGAAATATTTCTCAAAAGAGTATATACTAGGGAGGAAGAGGCAGGCAGATCTCTGTAAGTTTAGACCAGCCTGCTCTACATAGAGAGAGAGCTTGCTCTATATAGAGAGAGCCTGTCTCAAAGGAAAAAAAAAGAATATATACAAAAGGCCAGTGGCTATATTTTAAAACACGCAGTGTTGGATAGATGACTCCGAGGATAAAATACTTGCTATGCAAGTATGAAGACCTGAGTTCAAATCCCCAGAACCCAATTGAAGCCAGGCACAGTAGTGTGTGTCTATAACTTCCATGTGTCCTAAGAGATGGGAGGCAGATGAAGGCAAGAAGCGACATGGAAGACCGGGCCCTAGAAAAACACAACAACTGGACAGCTTCATTCTTTCATCTGTTTAGCAAGACTTCTGGGACTACTCATGTACCTCAGACACTGTAGCAGGCATTGTGGCACAAGGGCAGGCAAAAACAGCCCCACCCCTCCCACCTGGGTTCATGGTCCCATATAGGGAACAGAAAATAAAGATTGAAAAAAGGCGGGGGGGGGGCACCCAAGAAGGGACATGCCCAAATCAGGAGGGGAAGCCTCTGGGTGACATTGTGGTGGTGACATTGGAGGTGAGGGGGATAGCAGCATTAGGGAAGGAGACACCAAAGCCAGAGCAGGGAAGCCAGCAGGTGGGCCTCAGCCAGGAGCCATGCTAACCATATCATCTGTCTTGGTGCTGCCAGGCAGACCCAGCCCTCCTCAGGACCAGTCAAATCACACATCAGCATAAAGCTGGCTCACCGAAGCCGCTGTACAGCATTTCCCCATGGAGGGCTCCATGCACCACATAAAGCCAGAAGGATTTACTTTACCTCATCAGAAAGAGACTGACCAAGTTCCTTGGAGGGCTGAGTACCCCAGAGGTCCTCACAATGCTGGATTCAGTGGACACTTACAACCTAAGAGCATCTCCTAGGACCCCATCCTTTAACCTGCTCCTCCACACACACACACACACACACACACACACACACACACACACACACACCCCACGCCCTCCCTCCTCTGCCCCTTCCCCTAGAGGAGGTGGGAAAGGCCTCCTGTGGCTCACTCTCTGAAGCAGAACAGCCTATTTCAGGCCCTCCCGGTTCTTCTCATGAGGAGGCCGTTACTGCAGCAACCAGGTACAGCTTCCACACAGACCTGCCTCGGGGGACCCCTGATCCCCAAGTCATAAGGCATTACTGACTTACCTCATGCACTCTCAGAATTACCTAAAATTAATACGCGTTCCCAAGTCTCTCTTTCTCTCATCTCTCCGGTGGCCTTCGTACTGAACTGACTGACAGCACAGTTACTGCTGGTTAATGTCTCAGCTGATACATTTCCTTCCTCACTATAAACAGCCGTCTCTCTCTATGACCAAACCCACCCAGCCTCCAGCCTTCCCCACAGGGCGTTTTCAGTCTTAGTTGTTACATTTGGCTTCATTTCACTCTCCTTGTTTCTCACACAGTAATTTGGTGTTTCCGTTGGTTAATAATGTAAGCTGGTTTGGAGGAATTGCAGAAGTCTTGGTGGCTGGCAGTGGCAACAACCATGAGAAAGGGAATTAATGACAAATTCTGTGACCCTGGAGAAAAAAAATGTTGAGGTGGGAGTGGAAGAGAAGATGAAACAGGAAGAACTAGAGTGGTGAAATTAACATGAGGTGGAAAGGGACTGACTGTCGGCCAAGGAGGGGCCCCAATAAAGATGCAGACACCCTGTGCTTCCCAGAATAAAGCCACAGCTTCATGTCCCTCCTGGCTCAATATCCAAAGGACCCTCCCCTGTAACTCTCCATCACATCCTTAGGGCGACTTCATAGCTACACTCACAGTCGCCGACACGACTCTTCAGTGTGTATATGTCCCTTCTTCCTCATGACCTAGACCTCCCCCAGGTTGGCATCTCTGACTCATCCTTATCTCCCCAGGGCATGATGCTGCCTGCTTCAGATGCGGTACTGGTGGGTATTTAACTAGATGCTGCCGTTGGCAAGCATCCTTCAAAGGTCTGCGTGCTAGATGCTTGGTCCCCAGTATGATGGCATTGAGTTTGGGGACCCTTTAAGAAGCAGGGTCTGTCAGGGGTGAATGTACTACAATCATTCTGCTCAACGGACACAGTATCAAACTGCCCTCCAAGTTTACATCTCTGTATTAGTGCAGCTCTCGGACCTCATCAGAGAAGTGTCTTTGTGTGGTGGTCAGTGGTCAGTGCAGAAGCTCACAACCGACAGAAGTGTAGAGACTAAATGTCAGGAGAGTGCTCATCCACAGATGGGATCATCACAGAAGGGGGGTGGGAAGACTATAAGAGCTAGAGACTGGGGAAGACCAAAGCAGAGCAGTGTCTAATGGATGTGTTCATGGCAGCTGTGGTTGCCTACACCAGACCAGCATGGGATCAAACCAGTCAACATTCGAGCATGGATTGGCAAGGGGTGCATAACTCACCCCAGTGAGGAGTTATACAGACAGCTGATGACTTTCCAGGGAAGGAGATTCAATTTTCTTAAGGGTATATATAGATTCTGATGTGTTGACTATGCTCCAGTGACTGGCCCCACACAGGAGTGTGTAAGCAGCACAAACTGGACTCAGTATAATAGTTGTTGGTTTGCTTGTTTAAAGAATTAAGGCTGGCTGGAGGCCAGGGCTTTAATCTGAGCAGTAGGGTAGTGGAGGCAGTTGGATCTATGTGGGTTCAAGGCCAGTGTGGCCTACAAAATGAGTTCTAGGGCAGCCAGGGCTACACAGTAAGACCCTGTCTAAAAACCCAAAGGAGGAAAGGAAGGGAGGGAGGAAAAGAGGGAGGGAGGGAGGGAGGCAGGGAGGGAGGGAGGAAGGAAGGAAGGAAGGAAGGAAGGAAGGAAGGAAGGATTTTAAAACAAAATTTTGAAAAAGTGGGGCCTGATAAGAGATGGCTAGGTGGTTGGAGGTACCACTTCTAGAAGCAATTAACATAGTGCTCCTGGGACTGCACCAGATTCCTCCATGGTACCATCTGCCATGCTAGAAAACGCTCAGCAGAGGCTGAACGCATGGGGCTGCACATCTTGTACTTTTGCCTCCAAAACTGTGAGCTAAGAACTGCTTTTTAATATATAAAGTACTTGGTGTCCCATCTTCTGTTACAGCAACAGAACACAGATTAAGAAACTAGGTGAAGGGTTATTTTGAGCCTTGGGTGGCAGCTTTTAAATAACCAGATCAAGAACACAGGGGCTCTGGGGGTGCCACTGAGCTCAGTAGGTTGTCACCACATTAACCCTGAGAACAGGGACAGAGCAGGGAAGAGACCAGCATGCATCACTCCAGCAAGTCTCCTTCAGTACTTGGTGTCCAGCTTTCTCAACAAGTCCCTTGCTTCTTCTATAACCTAGTTCAGGCTTCCACTGCCTCCTAAATACCCACTGCTGTTAAAATCTGCCATCTACTTCCCCAACTCTGGGCTTCTACATCTGGGATCCTGTTCCCAAGAATCTTCTTGCCTGTGGGTCTGAGAACTTTCCTGATTATCTATTTATGTTACATAAATATACAAATAGAGACTCCTAAGAAATTCCAACACTGAAGTGTATCCACCCCACAAAGAAACAGGCCTTGCCCTGGGTCTACAGTCCTCTTTGGAGGTAACACCACCCACAGCTGGATACCAAACATCTAGTGCTTTTTACAATGAATTTGTATGTATATATAAAATAAGTGCATTTCTTAACACAACAGTGAGGATTTAAACATAAATTTGACCACACTGTGTATTCTTACTTTTAAATGTACAGTTTTGGCTAGGAAGATGTCTCATCAGTAAAGTACTTGCCATACAAGCATGGGGACCTGAGTTCAAATCCCAGTTCCTGGGCATGGAGGCATGTGCCTAGAATCCCAGTGCTGGGAAGGTGGAGACATGCCATTCTCTGGGGCTTGCTGGCTATCTAGTCTAGACAAATCAGTGACCTCCAGGTGCAGTGACAGATCCTGTCAAAACTGAGCAAAATACCTGATGTTAACCTGCGTCCTCCAGATTTCTATGCACAAGAACCTGCATGAACACACACACACACACACACACACACACACAATCACACAAAATGTATGGTCCTGTCTTTTTGAGACAGGTCTCACTATGTAGCCATGACCGGTCTGGAACTCAGACCAGGCTGTAGATGAAGCTGCTCTTGAATGCAGATATCTGCCTGCTCCTACTCCAGAGTGCTGGGATTAAGGCCTGTGCCACCATGGTATTTCCTTAGACAAATAAAGAATTCCATGGTATTTCCTAAGATAAATCAAGGGTTGTATTATGCATATTTTACATTTTGATATATTTTGTAAATTTGTCAAATAAAAACCCTACACAAATTTTTGTTCCTATGGGTTAGGATTGCTAATCTTCACTTCCATATGTTCTTGTCATTGGTATTATTCATGCTGTCAGTGCTCTGCCAACTGGCATGGCATTGCATGGAATGCTCATACCCACTGTAACTATAAGACTGAACATCATGTACCTGTTGGCCTCCTCTATTTTTTTTCCAGGAATCACCTATTTACAAACTTTGCCCATTTTTCTTGTTTATTTTTTTCTGATATGTGGGAAATCCTCATTACACAACAGTCTGTGTAGCAAGGGTGCCCAACACACTTCTCTCCTCCAGCCACTAGCCTGTCTTCATGGTATAGCAGCTCCTAATGTGTGGGCCACTAGCCTATCTTGACGGTGTAGCAGTTCCTAATGTGTGCAGTCTCTAGGTCATGTTCCTAATGTGTGCAGTCTCCAGGTCATGTTCCTAATGTGTGCAGTCTCCAGGTCATGTTCCTAATGTGAGCAGTCTCCAGGTCATGTTCCTAATGTGAGCAGTCTCCAGGTCATGTTCCTACTGTGTGCAGTCTCTAGGTCATGTTCCTAATATGTGCAGTCTCCAAATTACATGAAAAGTTTTCTTAAGCCAAAAAGGACTACACGACTCTATAAAACATATATAATGCACATTTGTGCATACAATACACATCTATTTACACTTTACATACTCTCTACACATCTATATACACCAGACACTTTCTGGAGTTTTTATTTCTTTACCTCCAAAAACCTACCTTATCTAGTTTCTTATTTTGACAGTTACTTAACACATTCCATTCTATCTATATGTCACATAGGAATAAATTACCATGATGTGCTAATGAGACAGAATACATCTCTCTCCCCCCACACACACACACACACGTGCACATGCACACATACCATCAGGGTATTCCAAATCTTACAATGGAAAATGTTAAAGGCATAAAAATGGTTATGAGACAGAGGCAGGTGGATCTGAGTTTGAGGCCACACTGGTCTGCAGAGTGAGTTCCAGGACAGCCAGGACTATACAGAGAAGCCCTGCCTCAAAAAAAAAAAAAAAAAAAAAAAAAAAAAAAAAAAAAGATAATGAAATATTAAAAAGTGGAACTGGAGAGGGTGTTCCTACAGAATATCTTTGGCTCCCAGCAACCACATCAGACAACTCACTACCACTTGTAACTCCAGCTTCAGGGGATGCAACACCTATTCTGGCCCCTACAGGCACTGCACTCACGTGCACATCCCCTCCCCCTCCACATATACACAGATACAAAAATCTTTTTAAAAAATGTATCAGAGAGGATGGGGTTACTTATAAATGATATTGGAAAAGAGTTTAGTATTATTTTTTAAATGTCAGCTTAAATCTACTGTCCACATCAAACAGCTGAGTAAATGCTAGAAGGAAATAAATCCCGTAAAAGAGAAGACTCAGAAAAAGTAAGGACAAATTCATTTTTATTTTATTTATTTACTATTTATTTTAAGAGTTTTAGGGATTAAACCTAGGGTCTTGTATATGGCTAAGCAAGCATTTACCAAATCCATTTTTTCTCCCCTTTGGTTTTTCGAGACAGGGTTTCTCTGTGTAGTCCTGGCTGTCCTGGATCTCACTCTGTAGATCAGGCTGGCCTCAAACTCATAGAGATCTACCTCCCCGGGTGCTGAGATTAAAGGTGTGCAATGCCACCACCACCCAGCCTCCCAAATTCAATTTTTAAGATTTATTTTATTTGAATTATGCATGTGGGGGCATATGTATACTTGGCTACTGGTGGCTACAAAGGTCAGAAGAAGGTGTCAGATACCATGGAACTGCTGTTACAGGCAGTAGTGAGCTACCTGGAGTGTGTGCTGAGAACTAAATCAGCCCTCAACAGGGGCAAGAAGTGCTTTTAACCTCTCGGCATCTTTCCAGGTCCATGAAAAAGGTTAACAATGAGCTGGGGAAAGTCATTGGCAAAAACATGACAGGTATCATGTGTGACCAAATACTTGACAGAAACAGCCTAAGGAAGTAAGGTCTCTCTGCACTCATGGCTTTACAAGTTTCAATCCACAAATGGGTTGGGGGGTATGGGGTGCTCCTCTCATGAAGGAACCAGAGCAAGGGTGACAAGAAGGAGCCTAAGTGACACATACCTCAGGACTGTAGTCCTCCAACCAGACCCATGTCCTACCTCCTACCAGAGCCAAAATCTCCTCAATTCTGAAGCTACCAAAGGATGAAAGAATTGGTTAAGACTAAATCCTCATCTACTCATCTGTGGGAATGCCCTCACAGAAAGCCTGGAGAATGCTTGATGAATCTCCTAGGTAGGCATCCTTGGCGGGATCAAGTTGACATTCAAGATTAACCATCACACATATTCCCCTAAAACCTCATGAAAATCAGCAGTAACAAGATGGGTACAAGACCTTAAAACACAGTCAAAACAAGCTTGTAACCATGAAGATGTTCTGCCTAACACCGTTATCCCTATGGTGGCAAACAGATGAAGTTAAAATCAAATGCGCACACACAGTGGGTAGGAAGTAACCCAGAAGCACATACCAGGTACCATTAAAAAGCTCACGTCAGGTCTGGAGCAGTTTGGGGTTACAGCATGCACTTCACACTAGGCTCTGTGTTCAGGTCCTGTGACATACACAAAGTGTTCACACCCTTTGACCCAGGGATCCCACACTGGCAAATTTACAGGCATCATCCATAAACATGGGAAACATTCTTTGACCAAAGAAAGTTACTGAAGGGTTATTTATAATGCAAGAAACAGAAGGAATGAAGAAAAGAAGGGAGGGGAGAGAAAAGAGAAGCAAAGCAACCTAATTTTAACTTTAAAACTTTTTATTTTTTTCAATTCATTGATTGGTTGATTGCTAAGATCAAAGGCACATGCCACCACACCTGGCTTCTTCTTTTTCTTTATTTTTAATTAATTTTTAGAAACAGAATAGGTAATTTACGGGCCAATCATACAACAGGATGTTATGCATTATTTAAAACAATTGTAGGAGCACAAAACACCAAAATACTCTGATGCTCACTTCCAACTAGAAGTATTGAGATAGTCACAGCTGACTAGGAGTGTGGACCAGTCACTGTTTCTGCTAACTTCCAATTGCTAACTGTTATATCGAAGCACATCTCTGGACCAGGACGTCAAGACAAGACTTCCCATTCTGACTTTATCATCCCCTACCTGTCTGCTGGCTGCCTGACCTTGCTGTCCCCACCTCCTCACACATGAAGTAAAGGCCACAGAACTAGCTAGCTAGCTACCTCAGGGGCTACTGTGATCAATGAATGGATGGAATAAGCACTTGAAAAACACACGACAGCTTTGCCTGTTCCAGGGTGAGAACTTCAAATAATACTTTTGTCATTTTACATTTGAAAAAATAAAACTGAAATGAGTATTAAAAAAAAAAAGGATAGCTTACATACAAGAGTTCACTTCCAATTCCAGAGTTTAAATGAAAGCCAAGTGTGGCTGATTTTACATTCTCCTCTGCCTTTAGGAGTTTCTGTCTAGATGGCACTTGACAGTAACTAGTGTGGCAAAGAGAAGGTCCTAGAAGGTGGAACCCAGCTACTCTCAAAAAAGACCTGTGTGCCATAGGGAGTATAGAGAATGGAACTGTACTAGGACAAGAGGAGCCACCTGGATGAGAACCCCAGCAGAGACTTCGGAATTACACCCTCACCTTTGCATTCTGAAAGGGAGGATGCATTCTGTAACTTACAATACGAACTCCCCCGAATTACTGAGCTAAATCATTCCATTAAAAAGTTAAGAGTCGACCAGAAAAGAAAATCAAAGCCCAAGCTGCATTTCCAGAAAACAGAGTTGCAACTAATAATAGAAATCCAGGCTCCTTTGGAAGATATATCAAAGTATTGACAGGCTTCTACAGGGTCTGGGAAGAGGGTCACAGAAGAAACCACAGGACACATAGCTTCCTAAAAAAGCCACGACTATTGTCCTGACATTGCTTTGAAATTCTGCGATCTGGGTTTCAGACCCCAGAACATCATGGCCCAGATGTTGAGCAATGGGATAGAATCTACCCCTCCACTAGAAGCAAGGTCACACTCCACATGCTGATGTCCTCCAAGAAGTCATGACTCTAGATCCTTCTGTGGACCAAGAACCTTAGCTAGAGGTTTCTCTCTACCCCTGTCCAAAAGAACACACCAAGCAGGCCTAGGCTCCCTACTTATGAGAAGAGTGCTCTGCAACTCTAGTGACTAGCACTCAAGGAGAAGGCTTCTCGGCAGAATTGTACACAGTAACTTCAACATGAATCATCCTGACTTTGCACGATGGAAAAAAAAAAATGACTCACAAGAAGTCTGTTCTTCCCAAGATAGTATATGAGTTTCAAATGCATTTTCAGCCCCCAAAACAGACGTGTAGTGTTTTGCTACTGTGGTCCACACACAACAGAATGTAATGCTGCTGTGTGAGTGGCATCAGGTCCACGGGCACAGTGAGACCTCTTCCCCAGCCAGAACCATCCCTAAGATTCCATCCCAGTCTTAAATAACAACCGCTTTGTACTTACTGCGAAGCCCTCAGCCTCTCTAAAGTCCTGGGAGCTGCTGGCCTCTGTCAGTGAGCCCTCTGCACTATGCTGAGCCAGTTGCTGCCTGGGAGGAAAACCACATTCAGCGAGCACTTGGGCAAGGCCTGCTCAGGAAACAGGCGGGCTCTCCTCCCCAAGCCTCTCCCTCTCCCCCACCCCCAACACACACACTTACAAGTTCACATATTTACGTGATGCAAAATCAAATTTCTCTCTGACTGTGTCCCATGTACTTTACACTTCTCCAAAATTAAAAATGTAAGGATGTCAGCTGGCTAGGAATAAAAGGGAACTTCTTCAACCCACAAGGGGCACAAATATAAACACCCTGAGATATCTAACCAAAAGAAAAAGCCAGTCTGGCCTCAAGCTTCAGGGCCCCCACAAGTGCTGCTGGCTGTAGAGTTCTAGGTTGAGAGGAAGTTGGGAACCAGGAAGCTCTTCAAAGCAGAGCTGCTTCTGGGAGCCAACTGAAAGATCTCTGAGGCCTCTTAACCCCCTGGGCCTTCACTAATGTGTTGTGATTTCTTTTTTTTCACCCTAAACAAATAGGTTCCTACTTAATTTTTAACTCAGAAAGCTCCCAAATGATACATTCATCCTCATAAAACCTGGCCACCATACAGACTCAGCAAAGCCCTGTGACCACTAGCCACTGCAACAGGGACAATGACATTGCGTAGGAAACATGTAGGAAAATCTGTGATAGTAAACACCAAGGAAATAGCTTGGGAAAATGAGGCAGAATCCACTATAAATAAAATGTGAAAGTCAATGACGCGATGGGACAAATATAAGTGTATAGTCTTTGGTCCAGTTGTCTGCTGGTGTATGCAGGCTATGAAATAATCACAAATAAACAGTTGTCTCCTCAGTGTAAAAGTGTCCTCCATAGGCTCCTGTGTTTGAGCACATGGTCCCCAGCTGCTGGCGATCTCTGGGATGGTGTGAAACCTTAGAGCATGGAACCTGACTGGAGTCACTGGAGGTGGGTCCCTGAAAGTCACACTGGATTCTGGTTCCAGTTGGAACTTTCTCTAACCCTTGGTCCTTACCACATGGAGAAGTGGCTATGAGCTCCTACTGCACCCACCTTTGCTGAACTGAGACCCTCTCAAATATGAGCTAAATCAAGGCCTTCCTCCTTGAAGCCACCCTATCAGGCATTTTATCACGGATGTGACAAAAAGAAAGTACAAAGCTGTATGAACAATTAATTGTGATCAAGACAACCTTGGTTATGAACAACAATAAATAAAATAATTAAAAGTCTAACTGGTCACATTACAGTATGTCCAGATCATTCACCCAGAGATGATACTTTACACTCTGTCTACACTGGATGTGTTAGTCTGCTTTCCATCACGACAAGATACCTGGCAAAGTCAAAATAAATGGGAAGGTTTGTTTTGGCTCAGGGCTTCAGAGCACTCCATCTGTAGTTGCTTGGAGCCGTTTCTGGTCCTGTGGTGTGGCAGACTGCCAAGCAGCTTACCTCATGGCAGCTGGGAAAACCAGAGAACCAAAAGGGGAAGGGTCAAAGTGTATCCCCCAAGAGTAGGATCCCAGAGCCAGCGAGACAGCTCAGCAGGTAAGCTTGACAGGCACCTGAGTTGGATCCCCAGAACACACACAAAGGTGGAAGGAAAGAACCAAATCTACAGCATTGTCTTCTGATTTTCATCCCTTCTAACAGCATTAGCATGTACCCACTCAAACATACACACACTCACACATATACACTCTCACACACATGCACACACACTTGCACACACATGCACACTCACATGTACACACATACACATACTTACACACATATACACACTCACACATACTTGCACACATACACACTCTTCACACACACTTGTACACACATACATACACATACACATACATACACACTCATACACATTCAAACATACACCGCTCACACACATATATACGCACATTCACACAGATACATACTCATACATCCATACACATACACAAATACATATAAATTTTTAAAGAAAAAGGAGTACTGTTAATGACCTAATTTTTCCAATGAGGATCCACCTCTTATATTTTCCACTATCTGCCAGAACCTCTTCAGTTATCAAAGCACAAATCAATTAATCTACCCACAAGATCAGAGCATCCACAGCCCAATAAACTCCCAAAGGTTCCATTTTTGAATACTTCTGCCCTAGAGACAAGGCTTTTGACATGTAAGCTTTTGAGGGTCATTTAAGATCTGAATATAGCAGCTAAGAACACAGCTCAGTAGTAGAACATTTACTTGGTGTGGTGGTTTAAAAGAAAATGGCCCCCAGAAGAGAGTGGCACACACCTTTAATCCCAGCATTTGGGAGGCAGAAACAAGCAGATCTCTGAGTTCAAGGCCAGCCTGGTCTACAGAGACAGTTCCAGGACAGACTCCAAAGCTACACAGAGAAACCCTGTCTCAAAAAGAGGAAGAAAAGAAAGAAAGGGAGGGAGGGAGGGGAGGGAGGGAGGGAGGGAGGGAGGGAGGGAGGAAGGAAGGAAGGAAGGAAGGAAGGAAGGAAGGAAGGAAGGAAATGGCCCCTAAAGGGAGTGGCACTATTAGGAGGTGTGGCTTTGTTGGAGTAGGTATGAACTTGTTGGAGGAAGTGTGTCACTGTGGAGGTGGGCTTGGAGGTCTCATATATGTTCAAGCCACACCCAGTGTTTCAGATCACTTCCTGTTGCTTGTGAGTCAAGATATAATAAGATTCTCAGCTCTTGCTCAAGCGCCACGTCTGCCTGCATGCCACCATATTGCACCATGATGATAATGGACTATAGCTCTGAAAATGTAAGCCACCCCAATGAAACCTTTTCCCTTTATAAACGTTGCCATGGTCATAGTATCTCTTCACGGCAATTGAATCTCTAAGACAGAAGTTGGCACCAGGAGCTGGGGTATTTCTGTGATAAGCCTGACCATGCTTTTGTGTGAAGGAGTATGGACCTTGGAACTGTGGGACTTAAAGTGCTGCTTAATGGGACACACCAGTTGGAAGACGGAAGACAGGGGTGCTGAGTATGATTTGAACTGTGGGGGCTGGCTCGAGATGTTTCAGAGAATAATTTTAGAATGTTGCCTAGAGATCATTCCTGTGATAAATTTGGTGAAGACTATGGCTGCATTCTGCCCTTGTCTGAAGAGTCTGCCTGAGGCTAAAGTGAAAGGTTTTAGATTAATTCCGTTGGCAGAGGAAATCTCAAAAAAGTCTAGTATAGACTCAGTTTGTGGTTAGTAGTGGTAACTCTAATGAAGATTTATAATGAAAAGGAGCAAGCTGAGCAGAGGAAATTAAAAAAATATAGAACAATTTGAGAAGAAATGGAGCTCCAGGAATGGAGCTAAATCCTGTGTTCAAGGAGATAAACAGATTAAGAAATGGAATAAAGGGAGTGGTGACCTCAGGACAAGATCCCACCTAGCTAAGTTACCTACGTGTGAAAAGGAATTAAAGAAAATCTTAGAGCCAGGTGTGGTGATGCACACCTTTAATCTCAGCAATGGGAGACGGAGGCTGGTGGATCTCTGAGTTTGAGGCCAGCCTGATCTACAGAGCAAGTTCCAGAATAGCAATGTTTAGATAGTGAAGGAAACTATTAAGAAGAGAAAGCTGGTGAAGATGTAATTGAATGAGGGGGCTATGTTCCAGTCCTAGCAAGCAGCAGAACTTGGCAGCTTCAGCCACATGGTTCTGGCTTCAAGGATAAAAGAAAGGCATTCCCTCCTCCATGACTAAGGAAAGCTGCTGAGGCCATATGTCAGGGGTGTCTCTGAATGGAGGCCTAGATAGCCCACTGAGTGAAGCTGTAAAGGTGAAGCCTTGCTTGCCTTAGACACACTAAGATGTTGGAGAAGCCAGAGCAGTGGGATACCTGCTGAGAACTGCTAACAAGGAAAGAAGGATGTTGCAGTCAGCAAGGCTGAAAGGAGTTGTAGATCTGGAGGGTGCTTTGACATCAAACGCGGAGATGCAGAATTTGGAGTTTGCCCATCTGGTTTTCAGTCTTGCTTAGTCCAGTATTTCCCCACTATGCTCCCTTCTGTATATTTTGGAATGGTAATATATATTCTGTGCCATTCTATGTTGGAAGTATGTGATCTGCCTTGATTATAAAGGAGGGGGATTACAGTTAAGAGATGAATCTCTGGAGAGACTTTGAACTTCAGACTTTCAAATGAATTTGAAACTGCTATAGTCTATGGGGACTTTTGGATTTGGACTCAATGCATTTTTGCATTATTATATGGCTACAAGCTTTTGCGGGTCAGGGAGTGGAATGTGGTGGTTTGAAAGAAAATTGCCCCCAAAAGGGGTGGCTTTGTTGGAGTAGATATGGCCTTGTTAGAGGAAGTGTGTCACTGTGGAGGTGGGCTTTGAGGCATCTTATATGCTCAAGCCATGCCTAGTGTTTCAGACCACTTCCTGTTGCCTGCAAGTCAAGATATAGGACTCTCAGCTCCTTCTCCAGCCACCATGTCTGCCTGCATGCCACCATGTCGAACCATGATGACAATGGACTAAACCTCTGAAAATGTAAACCACCCAAATCAAATGATTTTCCTTTATAAGAGTTGTCATGATCATAGTGTCTCTTCATAGCAACAGAAACCCTAACTAAAACACCGGGCATCCAAGGCCCTAATTCCAATCATTAGTACCTAAAAATGAATCCAAACAGAAAAAGGCTCTCTAATAGAACAAGAGCAAATTAAATCTAGCAAATATACAAATGATGCTATTCCATGACCAAAACAGATTTATACCAGCAATTTTAGAATGATATCACAAATGAGAATCAGACAACATAATTCACATTAAAAGAATAAAAGAGAAAACCCACACAACCATTTCAACAAAAGTAGAAAAAACACTTGACAAAACCCAATAGACTTTTATGATTATAAAAAAATTTAACCACTAGGAATAAAAGGGAATTCCTCAACATAAGAAAGGGCAACTACAAAAAGCCCACAGCCAACACTGTATGTCATGTGAAAGTATGAAATCTCTCTCTGGAGGCCAGAAACAAGATCAAATTCCTCTGCTCTCTTGACTTCTACTCAACACTGTATAGGAGACTTTAGACAGGGGATTTAGGCAAGAGAAGGAAAGAGAGGGCACCAAGACGATTAGAAAGCTAAAACCATCTCTATTAACATAATGGGACCTTGAAAGATATAGAAGGGGATATCTACAATTTAGAAGGGGTTATCTACAGCTCAAAGGCTAATGAAGGACCCAGCAAACTCACAAAGAAACAAGATCAAAGCAGAAAATCAGCTGTGTTTCTGTATGCTTGCAGCAGTAACTCCTAATACACCCAGAAAACAATCCCATTTTCCATAACAGTTCCACAGTAAAGTGCTTGCCTCACAAGAATGAGGACCCAAGTGTCATCCCCAGAGTCAATGTACACATACCAGGCATGCTGGCTTGTGTTTATAACTCCAGCACTAGAGAGGCAGAGACGGGAGGATCCCTGGGGCTTGCTGGCCGGCCAGTCAGCCTACCTGGTGAACTCTGGACTAAGGAAACCCCCTGTCTCAGAGAGATGAACCTGGAGATAAAACCCAAAGTTTTCCTCTGGTTTCCTCATCCATGTCTACACACCAAATATAAGTATGCGCACTCACTCACACATGAACATTTACATGTAAACACATATACATGCATTAAAAGACACTGAAGTGTTTACAAATAAATAAGCAGAAGACGTGTTCACTGCCAACTACAAAGCATCGCTGAAAAACCTAAAAGGGTAGGCAAGCAAGATGGCTCAGCATTCATGGCTTTAAGGTTTGCCTGACCACATGAATTCAATTCCCAGAAGCCATCTGGTAGGAGAGCACCAGTTCCCATGGGTTATCCTCTGACGTGCATGTGCCTACATACATGTACATACTCACATACAATAAATACGCGTTTTTAAAATTAAACCTGAAAAGGTAAGGTAAATGGACAGACCTTGTGTTAGGAGACAGAAGGATCTATGTGAGGTCCAGGCTAGCCTGGTCTACATATCAAATTCCAGGATAGCTAGGGCTACATAAAGAGACCCTTTTTCCTTTTTCTTTTTTTAATCCAGCTATGGGCATTCTGTGGGAGGTCGCTAGGTAGATCTAAATCTGGGTCTTTCTGGGCTTCTGAGATGGATTCTAACCACCTCTCATGGATGGGACAGCTCACATAGCAATGCAGCTACACACAGAGCTGGGAAGCACATTAAAGGTTGGAGACATTTGCTTTGGAAATGTCCCTGAAGACAGGTGCCTCAGCTATGCTCTGAATGATGAACTTTTCAAAAAAAAAAATTCATTTTACTTTTCTATGTGCCTGGGTGTTTTGCTGGTGTGTCTGGGCATCATGTGTGTAGTACCCACAGAGGCCAGAAGGGGGCAACAGATCCTCCAGGACTGGAGTAACAGACATGGTAACCTGCCCTGTACAGCACAGAAATGGACTGTTCCACTAGCAGCAGAGTGGAACGAAAGCCTGTCTGTATGGACAGTACACAATTCCTCCACAGGCTGCTCTGTACCACATCCACAGGCCTGCTCTAATTAAAAAAAAAAAAAAAAAAAAAAAGAAAGGGAAGGGAAGATTTAAAGTATGAATTACTTGACAAGTGAATTATATCTTAATTTAAAAGATAATATAGGAATAGTTTATGATATAGAATAATAACTATATATTTTTGGAAAACAGATCATAAATGGTAAGAGCCCATATTTATATGTATTAAGAATGATTTTCACTGACTAATAAGATGACAGAAAACTTTAAGTTTCTTTATGCTTTTTAAATTTTTCTACACTACAGTAAATATTTGACAATTTGGGGGTGTGAGTATAAAATAACGTTCACTTACATAATTTTTATCTACATAACATAACTACTTTCTCTCTCTCTCTTTCTTCCTTCCTTCCTTCCTTTCTTTTCCTTTAGTTTTTTGAGACACGGTTTCTCTATTTAACCATGGCTGTTCTGGAACTTGCTCTGTAGAGCAGGCTGGCTTCAAACTCAGAGATCCACCTTCCTCTGCCTCCTGCATGCTAGAATTAAAGGCATGGGCCACCGTGTCTCACAACTGCTTCTTTTAGAACAGAAAACCTACAGATGACAGATGTTGCTTCTTTTGTCAAAAACTTCTTCAAGCAAGGCAGTATGCATGGTCATCTGATTTAAAATGATATAGTGGTAAATAGTGGATATTAATATTTTTATCTGTCTCTTGATCAACAATTAGACTTTTCAACTACGATATAGATGTAAGTGTTCAGGAGGACTGACAAATTTGTAACAGTAAAAACTATACTCGAAGCAAGCTGTTGCTCATGCACTCATCAGACGCTATTTGTACAACTCCACAGCTTACACTGCAGAAAGCTCAGCCAGACTGAGAAAGGCTTTCTTAATTGTAGCAGGAGTTGACTTCCTCTGCAAGCCCTGCAATCATTTTCTGGATTCCTGAACAACAGAGTAAGAAGGTTGATTAGCATGCCACTCGGAGGCATTCATGAATACGAGGCTAGAGAGCACCCAGGAGGCCAAGCCCAGGCACACCCTGCAGCTGAAGGAACCTCCACCTGGGCTATGTGCATGTCTCAATGAGAAACCTACCAGCTCTCCAAAGAACAAGAATTCCCTAGATCCTTGCCCAAACCAAACCTTAAAAAATGCTCTGTTTTGCTGCTGGAAAATAAATTTATCAACCCTAAAAATAACTAGGACAAACTCAAGAAATGAAAGTGATTCCAAATGAGTGTCAGACAGATGTTGGGCTAATTTTACAAAGACAGTCAGAAAAAGTGTCCTGGAGACTTAGCCGTGACAGCAGAAGGGAATTGAGAAGAATCTGATGATAGGGGATGGCAGGACACACTCAGGGTTGGGTGGGGGTGGGGGTTAAAAACTTCATGAGTTGCTGGGCTGGAGAGATGGCTCAGTGGTTAAGAGTACTGGCTCCTCTTCCAGAGGTCCTGAGTTCAATTCCCAGCAACCACATTGTGGCTCACAACCATCTGTAATGAGATCTGGTATCCTCTTCTGGCCTGTAGGCAGACATACAGACAGCACACTATATATACATACAATATATATATATATATATATATATATATATATACATATATATATATATATTTAAAAAAAAAACAAGACTTCATGAGTTGCTAGGTTTCATCTCATCAGTAATGGATCCAGTGTTTATTAACAGATGGTGGTTAGGGGATCACAGTGATCACATAATGAAATCTGGAAACTGGCAGAGTATATAATGACATTTGTGAGCCAACTTAATGTTACCATAACAAAATACATGAGATAGTCAACTTAAAGAAGAGAAAGGTTTACCTTTAGAGTAGGCCCATGGGTTCCCACCCTGTGACAAGGCAGCAGGGCACTGCTACTTCCCTCACAGCCAAAATGCAAAATGGAGAAAGAGTAGGAACTATGGCTTTCCTATTCTTCTCTAGGGTATGCCCAATGACTAAAAGACTTCCCAATGAGTCCTACCTTTGGGTTCCCCTTTCCTTCAATACAAGAGTAAAGTAGGCATGGCTACAGCTTCCCCTACACAAGAGACTTTAGGGGACATTTAAAGATCCAATTATAGCAATACTGCCCTTTGTGATATCTGTAATGTCTACCTACAAACACTTGTTCTACTAAGAGGAACTTGACTTCTATGTGAACCAAAACATCTCTTCAGATCACTTTAATTTTGTTCTAAAGCATCCCATTTTGTGGTACAAAATTACATAGAGAGAACTAATTACAGAGGGAAACGCCCCACACTGGGCAAGGGATGGCTAGTGAAGCTGACATCTTAAGAGCTAGGAGACGAGGGTCATCATGCAGGCAAAGCTCTCTCTATAATACACAACTAGGAATAAGAAGTATGCCTACTGACAAGTCCAGGTTTGCAGTTTGTAAAAGCACCACTGTAAACGCCAGGTGAATTCACACACTGAGGTCAAGTATCGCTACCTTCAAAGGTCACATGGGGAGAGACTTGTTTGGTTTCAAGGATAGACCCTGCTGCTGTCCTCCCACCCAGCAGGGACCAGCCTCTGCTTCTGACACTCAACACCTGCCACCTATACTAAGCTCATGTCCCAGGCTACGTAGATTTGCATTTTTGCTTTTTTTTTTTTTTTTAATTAGGCAGGAATAGGAGATCAGCTACCTTTTTGGGATTCTAAAACAGATGCTGAACTAATCTGGGGAGAGTACAAGCTAGAATGGCCCAGCCTCAGTCATGTGACCATCTATCACACTTCCTGACTTTTAGATGCAGGATCTGTGATGCCTTCCTCTGCCCTCCTGCTGTTTTTCTTGCCAAGTCCCATTACCATTCTCACCTTGCTCCCACCTGTCAATGTGCAGAAAGGAACTTCAGAAACCACAGAAAGGAACAGAGCCTCACAAGGATGCAGGCAGTAATTAATAAACAGAATGAGGTTTTTAAAACAGTCTTGGAGATTAATAGAAGTACAGGCTGCTTCAAAAGGATTAACCAGCGATTATCTCTCAAAAATCTAATCAAGGAAGAAAAATAAAAAGAAAATACCCAAATTAGAAACATGAAACGGGGCATAATTATATACATGGATTTTAAACCAGGCAAAACTGATCATTTTCTTTGAAAACATAGATTACCAAAATTAACTCAAAAAGAAAACAGTCCAACAGGGAAAAAAAAAAGTCAAAGGATATAAAAACAAACAAAAAAAATACAAACAGTTACCAAGTATACAAAGACATGCTCAGCCAATAGCCAACAAGCTTGACCTAAAGCAATAATATACTTTAAGTATGGGTCAATATATTAAAAATAAATAGCAATGTTAAAAAAAAAATGGGAACTAAGCCAGGCACACCTATAAACCTAGCATTCTGAAGGCTCAGGCATGAGGGTTCCCATGAGTTTGAGCCATCTTGGGCTACATACAGAGTTCCAGAGCAGCTTGGGCTACAAAATAAGATCCTGCTTCAAAAAAAAGAGAGAAGGAGACATCAGGCACTCTGATGAGCACTCTGTGTAGACTTGGGGGTCACTCAGAGTGACAGTGATAAAGAAGGCATTTCATATTTCACTGTTTCTATATTTGATTTGTTAAAAATTTATATTATTTTTATTTATTTTAAAGATGGATTCATGTTAATTATAAACACACTGTAGTGGTTTGAAAGAAAATGGCTCCAAAACTATTAGGAGGTATGGCTTTGCCTGGAATAGGTGTTGCCTTGTTGAAGGAAGTGTGTCACTGTGGGGTGGGTTTTGAGGCCTCCTTTGCTCAAGCTACATCCAGTGAGATAGTGCACTTCCTTTTGCCTATGGATCAGCTCCTTCTCCTTCTCCAGCTCCATTTCTGGCTGCATGCTGCCATGAAGATAATGGACTAAACCTTTGACATTGTAAGTTACCACCTCAATTAAATGTTTTCTTTTATATAAAAGTTGCTGAGCTGGGTGGTGGTGCTGCATGCTTTTGATCCCAGCACTTGGGAGTCAGAAACAGGTGGATCTCTGTGAGTTCAAGGCCAGCCTGGTCTACAGAGTGAGTTCCAGGACAGACTCCAAAGCTACAGAAAAACCCTTTCTTGAGAAAACCAAAAAAAAAAAAAAAAGACTTGATGTGATCATAATCACAGTGTCTCTTCACGGCAGTAGAAACCCTAACACACACACACACACACACACACACACACACACACACACACACACACACACACGGGTGTTTTGCCAGCATGTATGTCTGTGCACCATGTATATACCTAGAAGCAGAAGGGCTGCTGGGTCTCTTGGACCTACAGTTAAGGATGGTGTGATCTAGCATGTGGGTGCTGGGGAACTTGGGTCCTCTGGAAGAGCACACAGTGCTCTTAACCACTGTGTTTTTGTGAATTGAAACTGAGGAAAATAAAATAAAATAGAACTCTCAAACTCACATGGACAGGATTGATGCTACAATTGTTAGTGTGTGTTCACACTGGAGAACAAGCTCGGAAATGAGGACACAGACTGAAAATAGTTTGTTGGTCTGAAACACAGTGGGCATGAAAAACAGAAGAGATAGAAAAATAAGCAACAAGGTTCAGAGTGAAAGCCACACACAGTTTGTTAGTGCCCAGCACTTTGCAAGCCTACTCAGTACAGTGTTTATTGAATGAATGAAAGAAAATGAGGCCAAAATCAGTGTTCTATATGTTAGAAAGTATAGTATGACCAGTAACAGGAAAAACTTTAAAAGTATCTTAGGGGGAAAAAGTCTCAGGACTGGAGAGATGGTTCAGTGGTTAAGAGTATATACTTTCCTTCCAGAGGACCAGGGTTCAGTTCCCAGAGCCCGTATCAGGAGGCTCACAATGCCTCTCACACCAGCTCCAAGGGGATCCCAGGCCTCCAGCTTCAATGAGCACCCGAATTTACCCCAACACAGACACATACACACATGTATAATTAAAAAATCAAAACCCAGTCCCTCACATCCTTATTGGTAAAGGATCCTGAGCGAAAACTAACTTGGCTGTTGATTACTAGATAGCAGCTGAAAAGCTAAGGATCCCAAAGGGCATATCTACCCAGCCTGGCAGAGACGGCCTGTGTGGGGCTAACCAAAAACCCCAAAAGCACAAACTCAGAAGTCATAATCCCAAGCGGTGGCTGTAAAGTACCAAAATCCCAGAAATCCCAAATCTCAACTTCCTGTTTGTGGTTCAAAATGTGAGCTCTCAGCTGCTGCTCCTGTACCACGCCTGCTGCTTATGTCTCTGCCAAGATGGACTCCTAGTCCTCTGGGACCATAAGCCAAATAAAGCCTTCCTTCTGTAAGCAGCAACAGAAAAGTTGCTAATACACTCAGCTATGTAGTAAGACTCTGTCTTAGTAATTAAAGTACAAATAAATAAATAAATAAATAAATAATAAGTGGTATATTATGAATTTATGTTCAAAAGCAACAAGTGAAACAAATTTGTTCATACACATTTCACATATTTAGGTGTAAATTTTAATTCACTGGAATCTTGTTATACTTTACATATTTTTATACTTTATACTTGTTATACTTTGGGGGGGGCTTTTTGAGACAGAGTTTCTCTGTATTGCTTTGGAGCCTGTCCTAGAATTCTCTCTGTAGACCAAGCTGGCCTTGAACTCACAAAGATCCACCTGCCTCTGCCTCCTGAGTGCTGGGATTAAAGGCATGAGCCACCAATGCTGGCTATACCTGTTATGTTTTTTTTTTCGTTATTCTCAAGAATTTCATACATCTTCCATGTGGTGGTGGTACACACCTTTAATCCCAGCACTCAGATGGCAGAGGATAGCCAGAGCTGTTTCACAGAGAAACTCTGTGGTAGAATATTATTTTAAGGTATGTGACTTTTGTTTATGCTGCATTTGTTTAACTCTGAGAAGCTGTGGTTCCTTTCCTGTCTAAAACACCTGATGGTCTAATAAAGAGCTAAACAGCCAATAGTGAGGCAGGAGAAAGGATAGGTGGGACTAGCAGGCAGAGAGTATAAACAGAGCAAGAGAACAAGGAGAGGAGGACGTCAGGGGCCAGCCACCCAGACAGCCAGAGAGTAAGAAGTAAAGTAAACTACACAGAAATAGAGAAAGATAAAAGCCCAGGGGCAAAAGGTAGATGGGTTAATTTAAGATATAATACAAGCTGGCCAGAAACAAGCCAAGCTAAGGCCAGGCATTCATAACTAAGAATAAGCCTCCGGGAGCTAGGTAGTGGGGCCCCCAAAAGAGAAAAAACATCTTACTACAAAATCCTATCTTGAAAAACAAAACATCAAAAACAATTTCATACATCTATGCATGAAATATGATCACATATAATCCCCATTTTCCCCCATCCCACTGCAAGCACACTCTCTCTCAATTTTATGTCTCTCTTGGAAAGAGAGACATCACTGTTGTGTCTACATTCTTTTTTCTGTCTGTTTGGTTTTCTTTATGTGTGGGGGTGTTTTACCTGTGTGTGTACCATGTACAGAAAGCGGAAGACCAGTGTCAGAACTGGAATTACAGACAGTTGTGAGCAGTCCATTATCATTACTGGGAACTGAACCCAAGTCCTCTGCAAGAGCAGCAAGTGCTTTTAACCACTGAACTATCTGTACTCTAACTATAACCATTATGTTTAAGGTCACATTATAAATATTAGTCATTTTTTCACAGCTGACTGAGTTAAAATGATGTGGTCATAATACTTGTTCACTGGCATTTACATATGAGTTTGTGTTCATGTTTGTTAAAGTTCATTGTTTTCAACTCTTAATTTTGCAGTACAACATCAGTTCAGAAAGACTACAATGTGGCCTGGCATGTTAACACATGCCCTTAATCCCAGTACTCAGGAGGTAGATCTCTGCAAGTTTGAGACCAGCCTGGTCTACAAAGAGAGTTCCAGGACATCCAGGGCTATTACATAGAGAAACAAAGGAGCAAACAAACAAACAAGACTTCAGTGTGGTCTGACAATGTATAAAGTGTAATTGAGAGTAATAAAATTACATCTCTTACCATGTGTAAGATCACTATTGACTAGAACTCAAACATGTACCAGAAAGGTTGTGATGGCTAATCTTGGTTGTCAATTTGACTGTATCTAGAATCAACTAAAATACAAACCACTGGACACTCCAATGAGAGAGACATCTTCTTGATCAGATTATCTGAAGCAGGAAGACCCACCCTAAATGTGGTTGGCACTTTCTGATGGCTGCACAGATAACAGGCATGGAAGAAGGAAACTGCTTTTTGCCTGCTTGCCTCACTCTCGGGGCAAGTTCATCTCTCCTGATGCTGCAGCATTCCTCTGATAGTAGAACCAGCTTCTGCAGGTTCCCAAAGTAGACGGAAGACCAGCAGCTCTCCAGGAATCCTCCACACCTTCAGTGGCAGAATGGTACTACTGAGCCAGCCAGCCTCATGGACTGAGCAACTGCCAGATTCTCAGCCTCCCCAGTATGAGTAAGCCAACCAAATAAATCCCTTGAAAACACACACACACACACTTGCGGGGCACACACATACTCAATCCTTCAATCAGTTATGTTACTAAAACAGAGCTACATCTCTGTGTATCTCCAAGTGACACACCAAAGTACTGGAAGCCACAAAGTGAGACAAACACCTGTAGGAGAAAACTCTTATGCTAACATACATTTAAAACTTTTCCTTTTTTCACCTGAAGCCTCTTGGAGAAGAGTGAACATACCCAGGGGCATTCTCTTATCATCTCTACCACTGAAGCTGAGAATGCCCAGAACTGTTCTTTTCCACCATTTTAATGTTTCAGATATGTCACAGACCTAAGCATGCATCTGCCATCTTGAGTTCTTGAACTGCAACCTTAAAATGAGCATGCAATCGTGTATATCTTACACTATGTGCAGGCATGTTCCTGCCCCTAAACTGCCTTCCTATATGAACATGTGTAGTTCCTTCAGGAAAATCACCACATGTCCTTGTTTGAGAGCATTGCTTTGGAAATAACTCCTGAGTTCTCCCTTGCCACTGAAGGCAATACATTTTTCTTCACTTTTATTTCTTGGCCGTATTTGTTTCTCGCTTTGTAGTATGATAGTAAATACTGAAAAAGAGGGCAGCCTAAAAGCTGCCTCCTTGTGACCTGCTGAAAAAGAGCCAGAATGACAAAAAAAAAAAAAAAAAAAAAGCAAACTTTGTTCCAAAGAAAGAAAGAGGGAAGAGCCTTGGAAATTAGGTGATAATGACAGGACAACAGATGAGTGCCTGGAAAAAGACCAGAGACACAAGGAAAGAAGCCAAGCCCAGCACAGCTCCAGCCACACGGTTCCCTGTGGGGAAGAGAAGCAGAAACCTCATCCACCAAATCAGGAGGCCCCGACCAGAAGAGATGGGCATTTCCGTCCTCGGGACAAAGCCACAGCCCTCACAAGCCTCAAACCCAGTTTCAGGTTTTGGTGAAAAAGTGGTTCTCTTAACACAGATCCAAGCCAAATCAACACATCCTCCTGGAAGCAGCAGGGCTGGGCCACAGGTCGGATCTTGTACAGGAAAAAAAAAAAATCTAGTGGTTCTCTATTGCTGTGTAACAAATCGCTCACAACTTTCAACAGCTTAAAACAAAATAACATCTCATAGTTTCTGTGGGTCAGAATTCTAGGAGAAGCTTTGCTGACTGGGTCAAGTTCAGGGTTTTCCATGATGTCTCCTCATTTGGAGCTGGAGGATCAATCCAAGTTCACATGCCAATAGGGTGTACTGATAGGGGATCCTGTCCCAGGTGTGAAAGTTGGTGTTAATGTCAACGTGCTATAAATTAGAATCATCTGGATAGGGATCCTCAATTGAAGAAGTGTCCTTTTGCCTTAATTAATGTGGGGGGACCCACCCAAGTGTAAGTGGTACCTTCCGTCAGCAGTCCAGCCCAAGAAGGGGCTAAGAGGAAGGTGACTATCTTTTGTTCACTTGACCTTTCTTTAGTGACAGAATAACCTGGCTTGCACTATTGGATGAGGACCAGTGGCTCTTAGGAGCCCTCCAGGTTTTCAGCTGCCAGACTGGGACTGCTGAGGTACCCAGGTCCACAGACTGAGCTCTTAGATCTTAGCTTCTCCAGCAAGAAACAGCCCCTGTGGCAACTCCAATTGCTAAGGCACCTCACCTGTGGGAAATTACTTGGTTCTTGGCCTTTCAGGTGAAGTAGCTGTTACTACTATATCAGTGGAAGCTGATTTAATAAATTGTGTGCATCTCTCTCTCTCTCTCTCTCTCTCTCTCTCTCTCTCTCTCTCTGTGTGTGTGTGTGTGTGTGTGTGTGTGTGTGTGTGTGTGTGTGTGTGTGTACACTGTTGGCTCTGCTCCTCTGGAGAACCCTAACTAATGCAGCAGCCAGGAAAACCTCCCTATCGGGTTGGTTAGGATGAATGTCTGTCTTCCTGGCTGGCACATCACTTCCAAGAGACAATGATCTAGAAGAGCTGAAGAAGACTCAATGCCACAATGGCCAAGTTTTTTTTTTTTAGATTTGTTGACTTTTATCTTCTGTGTATGGGTATTTCGCCGGCCTGCATCTGCGTGCACTAGATGACCTTCCAAATCTACTGAAGTTTGCTCTAACACCATGTTTGGTATAAATGCAGCACTTTTCTACTATGCACAACTGCAACAAAATCTGGCCAGCAAGACGTGAACATCAAACCATGACAACTTATGGAAACAAAGATGCTGACACCAGCAATTCCCCATTTTAGCAGTTACCATGGTGACAAGAGGCATCAACAGCTGTTTAGAGGAACTGCCTTTGAAATATCACATCTTACTAGCCACATGATATTAAACATACAGAGATCATGGATGAGTTATTTGAAAATTTTAATGAATAAAGTGATTAACCTAGTAATTAAAGATTAATAAATTATTAAGATCTAATACTTTTCTGTTTTTTTTCTCCTTGTGTGGTCACATCTAATTATTTTTAGAAACAATATTCAATCTTTACATTTATTTGTGGGAGACATGAGAGGGTACACTAAAGGCTACTGTGCAAGTGTAGAGATAGAGGAATCAGTTCCCCTCCATCACGTGAGTCTGACATCTAGAAAAGCAACCAGTGCTCTTAACCTCTGAGCCATCTCTCCAGCCCCTCACATTGAATTTTTGACAAGCCACTACGAGCTACATACTATTTCTGCCCCTCTCTGGGCTATTGAGATCCAAGAGGTTAGCAATCTGCTGAAGGCCACACAGCTCGAATGCAGATAACCTGCTATCACAGGCTCTTGGGTAAGATCCATGCTTTTTGTTTCTCCCCAGGAGCTCTTGATGATAATGTGTGATGCTAACTAAAGTTGATTATTAGCTATATCAACCCCTTCCTAGACTTGACCCAGGGCGCTCCAATATCATACCCATGATGCTTCATTTCTCTACAGCACTGATTACAGCCTAAGATTATAGCTCAGGGAGAGCACATCCCTTCTCTGACTTGTCTTGTTCTCCAGCACAAATCAGAACCTAGAACACTGCCTATCATGGGGCAGGTATTGGTTAATATTTGTTGGTTTAAATGAATAGAAATATCAAAAGGGAAAAAGCATTGAAACAAGCCAGATGATGGTAGCACACGCCTTTAATCCCAGCACCCGGGAGGCAGAAACAGGTGTATCTCTATGAGTTCAAGGACAGCCTGGTCTACAGAGAGAGTTCCAGGACAACCTCCAAAGCAATACAGAGAAACCCTGTCTCAATAAACAAAACAAAAAACAAAAAGCACTGAAACAAATGTTCATACAAACATCACAGTCCAAAATAAAGTAGCTGACAAGTACAAGATGGAATTTAAGAAATAAGCATAGCCAGGCATGGTAGCACACCCCTTTAATCCTAGCACCAGGGAGGCAGAGGCAGGTGGATCTCTGTGAGTTCGAGGCCAGCCTGGTCTCCAGATCAAGTGCCAGGACAAGCTCCAAAGCCACACAGAGAAACCCTGTCTCGAAAAACCAAAAAAAATTGAAGAATGCAGGAACCAAATTCTAAGGATGATCTACATACAGAATGGAGGAGCCACAGAGAATGATCAATGAACTGGAAGGTAAGTAAGTCCCTTACCACTCAGGAGCAACAGAGGCTGATGAAGAAGGGGGACAAGGAGGTGGGAAGGAACAGCCTCAAGGACAGGTAGGACCAGACTAACACTTGACATCAGAGGCCAAGAAAGAGGAGACAAGGAGGGCAGAGCCCTTAAAAACTCAGAACACAGTAACTGAAAACACCCCAAGTTTGGAAAAAAAGATAAACCTATACCTCAAAATGCCGAAGCACAAGGCAAAAGCCCAAAGAGGCCCACCACAAGATAGATCAGAGACGGCTAAAACAGAAAAGGAAGAAAATGGAAGGGGGGGGGGCTGCGTTGCCCACAGGGGGAAAGCAATGTTTTAACAGCAGTCAACAGAAACTGCAGGCTGGCAGGAAGAAACTCATTTTTTCAAGTGCTGAAAGAAAAGAACTGTCAAGCCAGAGCCCTAAGAGCCTGTGAAAATATCCTCTAGGACTCAAAGGGAAACCGAGGCTGTCTCAGAAAAGGGAAAACAAAAGTGCGGGCTGTCAGCACACCTTCCCTAAAAGAATAGGGACCTCTGGGGAGGCCGTAGATCTTGAGCTTATATAGTAAGTGTAGTCCCACATGCACCCCCCCAAAAAAAAAAAACAGAAAATCTACGCAGTGGGAAGGAAACACTGCAGAGTATACAGGAGGAAGAAGTGACTGAAGACAAAGTGTGTTCAAAATACCACCTCTAACCTCATGATCCCTAAGTGACATTTGACCCTTAAAGGAAAAAAGTTACCACCTCATCTAATGTGCTTCCAAACATATATGTATAGCTTTATAAAAGGGAAAGTAAAGAGAGTTGAAGTTCTGACACTTTGCCCTGAAGTAGCAAAATAATGACACAGGGAAAGATAAGTTATGTACAAAGGTTATATACACAGCTACTAATAATCATGCTGTGTAACAGGTCCACCAAAAGTAATTCAGATACAGGCTGGTGAGGTGGCTCAGATGGCTAAGAACACTGACTGACTGTTTTTCCTGAGAACCCAGGTTAGACTCCCAGCAAACATATGGTGGCTCACAACCCTCTGGAACTCTAGGACCAGGGGATTCATTGCCCTCATTTGGCCTCCGCAAGCACTGCATACATGGTCCACAGATATTCATACAGGCAAAACACCCATAAACAGAAAATTTTAAAAATGGCTAAGGACCAAGCAACTTTAATCTCAGTACTCAGGAGGCAGAGGCAGGCAGACCTCTGAGTTTGAGGCCAGCCTGGTCTACATAGTGAGTTCCAGACTTGCCAGGGCTACACAGTGAGACCCTGTGTCAAAACAAACAAACAAACAAACAAAACCCAAATAGTTCATAGGAAAAGAAAACAGACATAAAACAGAAACCCCAAAACAAATATTTAAATTTAAAGAAACGGTAGTGTCAAGCTCTGAACTGTCAATATATGTACATGAAAATGACCTAAAAAGACAGATTGGCAACACGGATTTAAAGACTTGTTTTAGCAAACACCACATCTTTTCTCACACATGGAAACTGAGTTTAAATTCTGTATATGGTGTGTGTTGGGGGGGGGCATGCTTTTGCAAAGCCTGAACTAAAAAGCAGAAAGAGAGAAGGAAGAACACTTAAAGGAGGTGCAGAATAAAACAGCAAGTGTGATGGGATCTACATAGTCAGAAAGCAGAGAGTAAGGCAGCTAGGTGAGGTGGGACACGCTGGGAGAGGGGGATGCAAACACAAAGCTGACAGCACATACCAGTGAGGATGCTAGGAAAACTGGCTGCTAACCTAAACAACTTAAAAAGAAAGAAAAGAATGCGTGTAAGAAACTCAGTTTAAAAATCAGTCAGAGGCTGGATGACAATGAAGAACGGTTAGCTGTACCCTACACTATTCATGAAGAAATCGGGTAGCTTAGCAGATAACAAAATAGACTTCAAAGAAAATTTCCAGATACCCAGGACACAGCCAAAGCAACACAGAGGGAGATATGCAAAGCAGATATGCTTCCATTAGAAAAGATGGCTTCTCAAACTGTAACCCCAGCCCCCAACTGAAGAATCTAGAAAAAAAAAAAAAAAGCAAAATAAACCCAAAGCAAATGGAAGAAAACACTAAAATAAATAAATGAAATTGAAAAACAGAAAATCAATGAGATAAAGTGCTTATTCTTTGATCAATAAAATTGAAGAACCTCTAAAAGAGAAAAGGTAAGGGTTACCCTTACAATAAAGAAACACATCACCAAGTCTTCTATACCAGAAGATGAGAGAACACAGCAAGCCACTTGGAATGTCTTAACTTGATGATTTGGATGAAATGACATAATTCCCACCCCCCCAAAATTAAATGACCACTTCACCCAATGGGGAAAAGGTCATTTGGGAAGTCCTATAACTAAGACATTGAGAGTGTAATTTAAAAGCTCAAAAATAGGAACACTAACCTTAAATTTTTACAAATGACACATTAGGAAATTATGCCCTTTCCTAACAAATAAAAATAACAGCAAATGATTTTGTAACTACATCAAGATGTTTTGCATTCTGTGGGGAAAAAATACTTCAGAAGACGAGAGTTTTATTAGGACACTAAACTCTTGAAAATATTTTAACCCCCCATTCAATAAATCTCTAAGCCAAGAGTTTCCCTGAGAAATTCTACCACATTTAAGGGAGAATTTGCTGTCTACTAAGACTTCTTGAGACAACAGAAGAAAAGGGATCATGCAATTCATTTTATGCAGCTGGTGTTCCATGCTACTAGAACTGGATAAGAACTGGACAAAATGAAAACATCCATAGGCTTCACAGTATATAACAGGAAATTCCAGTTTCTGAGAGGCTAACTGGATTTGGCAATTCTGCAGCAAATAAGGGAGGGAGGGAAACCAACAACAAACTTCAAGATGCTGCAACACTACACACACCCCCAGAACAGCTAGAAATGTCAGACCATATCCATGTCAGCAAGGATAGGCAAAAATCAGAACCATCATTCACTACTAATGAGACTGTAAAATGATACAGCCACACTGAAAATGTGCCCTGCCTGTCTTCAAATATTAAACAGAGTTCCCATCTGACCCAGCTTCTCCACTTCAAGGTAGAAACTCAGAAAAGTAAGAATACATGTATACCTAAGAACGTGATCGCTTATAGTGGCCTTATTAATGTCTGCCAACTGATGATAGATGGATAACATGTGGTGTGCCTTTCCATATGAAGCAATGGCATGCTGCTACATGAACCCTGAAATTATTCAACCAAAAGAAGAAGGCCAGTCCGATGAGAATGCAAACATGATTCCATGTATAGAAACTTTCCAGAATAAGAAAATCTACAGGGATGGAACAAAGAGCAGCTGTGGGGGTCATGGATGCATCCATTTCCTGGGCTGCCACAAGGTACCAAATCCTGGGTGGCTAGAGTAATGAAAATGTCTTTTCTCTTAACTCTGGAAGCCAGAAGTCTGACATGAAGTGTGAGCCTGCTGGCTCCTTCTGTGAGCCATGAGGGAATTTCCAGGCCTCTTCCCATTGCTTGTATGTATGTAAACCACATGCATACACATATATACACACACACACAAAAAGAAAAGACTAGAAGAAGGAGCATTGAGTGGACACAGCTTGTAATCATTTGAATGCCTGTTTTTTTCCTATGAGATAGAATCTTTTCCCTTGTCACCTCATCATCGCTCTGTAAATGTCTGGGTCCACACTGGGACTGACTCATGTTGGCCAATTCCTTTGCCCAAAGTAAAGTCTATTTTCAGACAGACAGACAGACAGACAGAGCACTGAGGAGACAATTAGGAGAGTAAAATGCTCACTGTGCAAGCAAGAAGACCTGAGTTTGGTTCCCAAATCCCCCCAACAAAAGCCAAAAGCCTGGGGCTGGAGAGATGGTTCAGTGATTGACAGAATGTACTGCTCTTCCTTACAGAGAGCCCAGCACCCACATAGTGGCTCACAATCATTCATGACTCTGGCCCCGGGGGGGGGGGGGATCAGATGCCTTCTTCTGACCTCCTCAGGCACCAGGCATATACATGGTATGCATATAAACACACACTTGAAACATTTATCCACATAAAACAAATTAAGTCTAAACCAAATTCTTTCTAATGTCAAGCATAGCGATGCATATTTGTAATTCTAGCATTGGGGAGATGGAGGGAGACAGGAAGATTCCTGGAGTTTACTAGCCAACCAGCCTAGTCTAATTAAAGTGCCTCAAGCCAGTGAGAGACCTTGTCTGGGGCAGTTGGGGGTGGAGGGTATGTAACAAGGTAGACAGCACCCAAGGAATGACACCTGAGACTGAACTCTAGACCTGTGCATGTGTTTGCATGTGTGTATGTGTGTGCTCGCACACTCATATAGGTTTGTACACAGAAAAGAAGAAACAAGAAGCATTGAATGGACACAAATTATAGTCATTCCAATGTGTTTTTCCCATAAGGGTGCAAGCACACAGGGAGGGGTTTTGTTTTTTTTTTGTTGTTTTGGGGGGGTGGTTTTCGAGACAGGGTTTCTCTGTGTAGCTTTGGAGCCTATCCTGGCACTCGCTCTGGAGACCAGGCTGGCCTCGAAATCCCAGAGATCCGCCTGCCTCTGCCTCCTGAGTGCTGGAATTAAAGGCATGTGCCACCAATGCCCGGCAGGGAGGGGTTTTGTTTACATCAGGCAATATCTAATGGTCTTGAGTGCCATTCAGAAGAAGCAGTTTAGTAGAGGGAACTTAATACAGTGACTAATGTCAAGGTTGGGGAAGGACTGAGAAGACCAGCAGGATGGTGAGCCAGCTCAGAGACTTGCCACAGCAGGATCCCTCTACCATCTGTATGTCCATAAAGGCAAAGGGAAGAGGAGAGGGGACCAGATGTGACAGTCCACACTTTTAATCCTAGCACTAAGGAGGCAGAGGCAGGTAGATCTTTGAGTTCTGGCTAGTCTGGCCTAAATAGTGAATTCCAGGCCAGCTGGGGCTACTTAGTGACCCTGTCTCATAAAAGGGGGGGGGAGAGGAGGTGATGCCAGGGTCTGACAGCTACAGCTGGGACCACCCCAGCACTGTCCAAAGCAAAAGTTAGGAAAGAAATACTCAGGCATCTCCCTTCTAGTACATTCCAGACTCTCACAGGTGCCTCCCACTGCCTGGCCAAAGGCAGGTGACAAGGGAGGTTACAAAACAATGTTTGTAGGAAAGAGAGGGGGAGAGGTAGTAGGGAGGGGAGGAAGAAAGAAAAAGGGGAGAAAATGAGAGTCAACCAGAGGAAGAAAGGAAGAGAGTAGGAAAGAGAGAGTGGGGGAGAGAAAACTGGATGGGTCTGAGGGTGCAGAGCTTGTGACTTGCACGATGTCTTCTCTGTGTCCCCAGGGCCTGCCACAGGGCTGAGCTGCTATGGAAAGACGACATTGAGTACTGAGATAACTGCAAATTTCTATGGAAATGCAAGAACATAGTGTCGCCAGACCTGGAGGATGAGAATAACTTACCCCACACAGAGGCAATGAGAACAGACACACAAGGACGGAGAATGCACAGTTATGGAAATAATGAAAAATCAAAGGAAAGAAGGCAGGGAACATTACAAACTGATGGCAAGAATGAGACAAGTAAGTTCTACCCAGCACCTGCCAGCACTTCCAGGGGTGATTATGAAACTTCCCCCTTTATTAGAAAACTGTGTTAAACTAATATATGTCCCAACACTATGACATTCTGGCACTGCTGGGATGAAATTTGTGTTGTCCGGTTACTTACCCTTTGATAGTCTGCTGAACCCATTTTGCTGTTTGTATTCCGGGTCGTGGTGCACACATTGTATGGAAACTTTGCCTGCATCTCACTTTTATGGGCTTCTGCTCTTTCTCCCAGGGTTATGCTACATCATAAATTAGTTTCAGTGCCTGAGTGTTTTAATAGTGAAGGAGCTGTCATTGCCAGGCTCCAGTATGTAAGTATTAGGATCCCATGTCAGGACTGTTCGTCATACTCTCACATTTTGACTACTCACTGTCCCCCTATCTATCCCAATACCCCTCAAGACCACAAACCTCTGAGAAACCCTGAGCTCACCATCCAGCCACACTGGATCTTACAGATGAAATACAAAAAAAAAAAAAAAAAAAAGGCCTAGCTTTGTCCCCCCAAGCTCCTCCCCACACTCAGATCAGCATCCAGGAGTGTTATCTGGCATACCCAGCTCGCAACTCCTACCTTTCTAGGCTTGTGGTCACCCTGTCCCGGTTTGCCATCCTCTTTGTAACGAGCTGTTCTCCCATCTGTCTCCTGACTCAGACACTAAGCTTCCGAGTATTTGTGACTTATCCTTCATGTTCATCTCAGTACCTACCACCCAGTAGCTTATCGTGTATTTATTAGCAGACTATCATAGGGTTTAAACCAGAATACAAAATTAAAAATCCAAACATTTTATTTTGTATATTATTATTTAGGATGTTTTTTGTTTGTTTGTTTTTCTTTTTTGTTTGTTTTTTGAGACAGGGTTTCTCTGTGTAGCTCTGTAGACCAAGCTGATCTTGAACTCAAAGTTTCTCCTGCTTCTGCCTCCCAAGCGCTGGGACTAAAGGTGTGCGCCACCGCCGCCACTACCACCCAGCATCAAACTTTTTTTTTTTTTTTTGAGTGCTGACATGATGGCTCATGGAAACTCCCAAGCCTGATCTTATATGGCATGTCACAGTCAAAACACAGATGCCTTAGGAATGTAGAAAACTACCTTCGGGTGATGAACACAAGGTACACATGAACCATAAATGAATTTCAAGACTTCGTTCTAAGATAACTCCTATATATGCAAATACTTCAACATAAAAGCATTTCCAGTAAAGGTTACTCAAACCATATATAACCTTGACCTTAGGCACAAGAAAAGAGAAGGAAAAATCTTCATGTGCTTTGGGAGGCAGGTAGCATGGTACAGGCCATCTGGAGATCAACGTGTCGGAACTGGGAGGCAGTTAGCATGGTACAGGCCATCTGGAGGACAAAGTGTCAGAACTAGGGGGGCAGATAGCATTTTACAGGCCATTTGGAGAACAAGGTGTCAAACTGGGGGGCAGATAGTATGGTACAAGCCATCTGGAGGACAAGGTGTCAGAACTGGGGAGCAGGTGGCATTTTACAGGTCATTTGGAGAACAAGGTGTCAGAACTGGCTAAATTAACACAGTCATCTGTCAGTAGCCACAGGGAACCCCCTGCCCCACCACACCCATGTCAAAATTCACAGATGCTCAAGTCCTCATGTAAAATGACTCCTGATCATGCTGTCATAATGCAGTGCTGTGGAAACATTGTTGTAGTGTTTAGGGAAAAATGCCAAGAAGGAACAGCTGTACAGACAGGATGTCTTAAAGGTTTGTTGTTATTGGGGGGATGTTTGTTTTGGTTTGTTTGTTTGTGTTTTGTTTTTTGTTTTTCATCCACAGTTGTTGAACTGGTAGCACTGGTTGAACTGAATACAGAACCTATGGATAGCGCAGATAAATGCCATGACAAGGCAACACTGCTCTTTCCCAAAGCAATTCCCATACAAATCCCTAAGAGGACAGTGTAAGTTTCACTCAGCATCCTTTGTGGTACCTGGGAGTAGGAATCAATCTATGTTCATCCACAGTGGTGGGTACAGAGAACAGGCAATCCCAAAGCCACAAAGGTGAGTGGGGGGTGACAGCAGACACGGTGGAGAATACTAGAAAAATTGGGATAAAGTCGTCAACATCACACCTGTTATGGAATTAAAGATGTGATGGAGGATGTTTGTAATCCTGGACCTTGAATGCTGAGGCAGGAGGATTACAAAGTCAAGGCATGGCTTACATACTTGAGTTTCAGATGAACTTGAGCTATGAGCTACATAGTGAGAACGTGTGTGTGTGTGTGTGTGTGTGTGTGTGTGTGTGTGTGTGTGTGTGCACGCACACACACATTAAAATAAAAACACATGCAATAAAATAACACTCATTTAAGTATATATATAAGAAAATGCATACATGAACACATTAGAATGTTTGTTGGGTGGGAATAAGGATGGGGTAGATGGATAAAATAAAATGGGTAAGCATATGAATCAATAAATGAAGGAACCAACAAAACAAGAGGGGAAACTGCTGAAACCAAGAATATGATTCATTCATTCTTGCCGTAGAGAGTAGGATTCCTTCAGTTCACCATGTCTGCAGTCTGAAATCCCAGTGGGACAGTCTATAATTAAACATTCAGAACAGTGAGACAGGAAGTCAAGTTGATATTAATCCCATCAGAGGTCAGATGGCAACGATTTCCTCCTATTCTGTAGGCTGACTCTCCACTCCGTTAACTCTGTTAATTCTTTTGCTGTGCAGAAACTCTTTTTTTTTTGGGAAAATGTGTGTGTGTGTGTGTGTGTGTGTGTGTGTGTGTGTGTGCACACGCATGTGTGTATCTTTGAGAAAGGGTATATATGTGCATAGCCCTGGTAATCCTGGAACTTGCTATGTAATCCAGGCTGGCCAGATCTGTCTGCCTCTGCCTCCCACCAACTGCATTTGTCAATTCTTGAGCTGTTAGAGTCCTGTTTAGAAAATCTTGAAGACCTGGATAATGTTGTACACCTTTAGTCACAGCACCTGGGAGGCAAAAGCAAGTGGATCTCTGTGAGCTCAAGGACAGCCTGGTCTAAACTGCCAAGTTCCAGGCCACCCAGGACTACATAGTGAGATCCTGTCTAAAAATTAAAAAAAAAAATAGTTTCAGGTCTTACTTTAGGGCTTTTGGTCCCTTCTGAGTTGACTTCTCACAGAGTGAGAGAAAGTCACCTAGTTTTAGACTTCTAGGCATGGATGGCCAGTTTCCCAGTACTACTGGCCAACAGACTGTCTTTCCTACACTTCCAGAACATATATGATATATATGTATCCTACATATTTGGTAGGGAGAACTCAAAAATTAAACCCAGAAGGATGAATAATCCAATCTGTAAGTGGGTAGACTAACTAATCAGACATTTTTGAATTCAAGAGAGTAAGTACACAAAGCTGATAAACACAGGGGAAACGCTCATCATCTTCCAAAATGTTTCTTTTATTTTATTCATTATTGTTGTGAGAGTGTGTGTATGATGTGGGCATATGTATGCACAGTGCGCACGTCAGAGGGCAACTGTGTAGAGTTGATTTTCTCTTTTTTGTGAGTTCTGGGGACTCAAACTTAGTCATAAGGCTTTTTGCAACAAGCCCCTTTACCTGCTGGGCCATCTTGTTTGGCCGTGTTTATCAACTTTAGCCCTGAGAAAAATGCAAATAAAAACTATATTGAGATTGCATCTCATCCCAGTCATAAGCGACAAAAGTCAGCCAAGATGTGAGAGGAAGTGAGCCCAGACACAATGTCATGGGAATGTACAATAGAGCACTTCGGAGATCAGCGTGGAGGTTCAGGAACTACAATATGATCCATCCATACCACCCCTGAAGGAACCAAAATCTACATTCAGTATATACATCTGCATACCCAAGCTTAGAGAGACACTATTCACAATAGCCAAATCATGGAAACAGCCTAGGGGCATCCATCAAATATGGCACATGCACACAACAGAGTACTATTCAGTTACTTTTAAAAAGGTGGTGAGTGGGGGGAGGGGTGGAATCACGTCGTTTGAAAGAAAACGTCTGAAATTAGAGACCATCAGCTGGACAATGGCAACGCACACCTTTAATCCCAGCACTCAAGAGGCAGAGGCAGGAGAATCTCTGAGTTTGAGGCCAGCCTGGTCTACGGTGTGAGTTCCAGGACAGGCAGGACTACACAGAGAAAGCCCGTTTCAAAAAAACCAAACAAATGAAAAAAACAAACAAACTAGAAGTCATCTTGTTAAGTGAAATAAATCCAACTGAGGATGGCAAGTGTTGTATGCTTGCTCTCAGACTGGGTCGGCGAGGTGGGGGACACCTAAGTAGAAGGGAGACTGCTGGAGAAGAGGTCCAGGGTGAAGCAGGCATAAGAGAGAGGAATAGGAGAATATGGTCAAAACAAATCATTATATATATATATATGGGTTACTTGGGTCATCAAAACGGCTCAGTAGGTGGAGAAATTTGCCAGCAAGCCTGAAACCTGAGTTCAATCTCTGGAACCCACATGGTCCAATAGAGAACCAACTCCCACAGTTGTCCTCTTATCTCTACATACATGCCGTGACAGACACACACACACACACACACACACACACACACACACACAGATAAATAAATGTAATTTTAAAATTCTTTTTAAAAAATTACTTTAGCTGGGCAGTGGTGGTGTACACCTTTAATCCCAGCATTTGAGAGGCAGGAGCAGTCGGATCTCTGTGAGTTTGAGGCCAACCTGGCCTACAGAGCTAGTTCCAGGACAGTCATGGCTATACAAAAACCCTAACTTGAAAAAAAATACTTTAGCCAGTTGTAGTGTCACATACCTACAATTCCAGCACTCAGCAGAGGTAAGAGGATCACTGTAAATCTGAGGCCAGAGGTGGGTGCACACCTTTAGTACCAGTGCTTTAATCCCAGAGGCAGAGACAAGCTGGATCTCTGTGAGTTCAAAGTCAGCCTGGTCTCCAAAGCAAGTTCCAGGCCAGCTAGGGCTACCTGTCAAGCTCCTGTTTCAAAAGAGAAACGGAAGGAGGAGAAAACCACTACTCTGTACAACTCATATACACTGATTTTTAAAAATTATGATTTGACAATCTAAGCCCATACTTAAGTTAAATGACCTCAAGAAGCCTTTCACACTCAAACGTTTAATTATACCATCCGCTACAGACAGAACCCAGACAACCATCACAGACAATGTCAGCTCAGTGCTTTAAATCTGCACCCTCAGCACAAACTAAAAAATCAGGTGTAAACAAAGGACAGAATGAAAAGGATGCTGCTTCCTGCTTCCTTTAGCTGTTCTATCAATTAATATCAGTAAGCACCAACTTTAAGCCAAAAAAGACACAGAGTGTGTAACTAGGTTGTTCTTCAGTTACAGGGCCCTGAGAGAGAGGACCAGGGGATCAGAAGATAAGGAGGCAGATAAGTTCGGGATCTGGAGGTCTTGTACAAGCTATGTCTTCTGCAAAGCAAGTTTAGTAAGGTACAACATCTTACATACTATTTCCAGAGGAGAAATGGGACAGAGTCAGCAGAAACTATCATACAGTGGGACCAAGTCAGTAAAAGCTAAGCAAACAATGTCGCACAAGGGGAATACAAGGTATCTCAAGAAAGTTACAGACTGAGAACAAAACAGCTTTGGGACTGATAACCACAGCCCCATATGGTGGAAAGAGTTAAGAGCCCTGGGTCTGAAGCCACAGCTTCCCCAAGTCCCTGGCCCCAGGCCAGTACCAGCTTTGCCAAGCATGGACAGTGTTTTTTCTCTATATATCAGGGCCTCCGGGACCAAGACCCTGATCCCAGCCTATTACTGGCTTTGCCAAGCATGTTCCTGGTTTAGAATGTTTCTTCTCCATACCTCAAGGCCACAAGGAAAGCCTCAGTGTTAGTCTAGCCCTTAAAAATATGACCAGCTGCTCAGCCCCCAAGGATTCCCAATGTGGAGAGCAATCAAACTCAGATATAATGGATCTGATATAACCAGAAGGAAAGGTGGGAGATGTCACATGACCAGAGACAGGTGCCAAAGTGTGGGTGAGTAGAGAGACCATGATGGGGGTTGGAGACAATCAAACTATGGAACAGATATGACCAGCTGCAAACTGCTGTGCCGGGTGGAGCTCTTGCAAAGACCATAGACAAAAAAGGGAGAGATCATTTTAAATGCTGGCCTCTCTGTGCTCTGCACAACACCAGCCAAACTATAGAATTTTTTCCAAGTCAAGAAGTCGTTCTTTAATCATAGTTTGCTTCTTGTTTTGCTTTTCTTTGGTGCTGGGGATCAAACATAGAACATCTCATGTGAGAGGTAAGTGTTCTGCCACAGAGTTACACCCCCAACACAGGTGCTAATGTTTGCAAGTAGTAATGTTTACACCTAAACAGTTACAAATGCTTTTCTCAGAGAGGATCAAAAACACTTGATCATCTGCCAGAAGTCATTTCCAAGTGTCCGGGATCCATGTTTCTTTTAAGAAAATAGGAGTGATTGTTTTTCAGAAAAGTTAATGTAGTAGGGCCTGAGCCTGCTGTTCTTTAAAGGGTCCTTAAAAGAAGAAGTTAGTATCATCAAAGAAAAGAAATGACAACAGATGATGCTGAGGATGTAGGAAAATGGGAATCCTTCTTTCTACACTGTTAGTGGTAATGATAGCTGGTGCATCCACTATGAAAATCTGGACAGACACACCCCCACCCCCACCACTCCCACCACCACCATCACCACCACTCCCATCCCTCCCACCTCCCCGACCCCCGCTAAAAAACAAAGAATGGAGAAAAGGCTCAGCCGTTAAAAACACTGGTTGCTTTCCCAAAGGACCAGGATTCAATTCACATCTACCTGACAGCTCACAACCACCTGTAATTCTAATTCTAGGGGTTCAGCACTCTCTCTGGCCTCTACGGGTACCAGGCATGCACATGGTGCACATGCATACATGCAGGCAGAACATACATACTGTAAAAAAAAAGTTGTTCTAAAACAACTACCATACAACACAGTTATACTTCCTGGGCATATATCCTAAGAACTCTATCCTACCACAGAGACACTTGCATATCCTTGCTATTCTATTTGCATCAACTGGAAAATGGACCCAGCCTAGGTGTCTACCAGCTGATGAATGGATAATGAAAATGTGGTATACATACACAATGCAATTTTACTCTCTGTAAAGGAAAATGAAATTGTAAAACATGCAGGTAAATGGATGGAACTAGAGAATATATTAAGTGAGGTGACTCAGGCAAAGAAAGACAAACACTGTGTGTTCTCTTTCACATATGAACCCTAGCTTCTCGTTTTTATATATTTATTGGGAATCAGTGAAGTGTGGTGAATGCCAGGAAATTATAAAGGGACCCAGACGGGTGGAGGGCGGGGGCGGGCAGGGGTGATGGGTAAGAGGACAAATATGGCATGGAAGTTAAAGTGAGACTTAAGCTAGGATGGGCTGCAGGGTGGATGGAGGTTTGACCAAACGTATAGATAAAAATAATGCCAGGAAATTTGTTGCACTGTATGCAAATTAAAAAATAAGAACTAACGGCAAAGCTGAAGCTTAGATGGCACCTGGGAATGTAGAGTCTCACCATCCTATCTGGTAAGAGAATAAGAGATTTTGTTTCAAGGGCTTTTGTTTTTGAGACAGGTCTCTCTATTTAGCCCAGGCTGGCCTGGAGCTCACTATGCAGACCAGGCTGGCCTCACACTCACAGAGATCCACCTGCCTCTGCCTCCCAGTGATTAAAGGAGCATTCCACCACATCAGTGGCAAATTTTTATAACCCCTAGTTTATGCTGGATATACAGCTTTCTTCTGGGCTGGAATGTGTTGTGTGATGGACAGGAATCTACATGACGAATCCCCAGAAAAATCCTCCCTTAAAACTGAGTGTGTAGTGAGCTTCCATGGTAGACATCATTCCAAGCTCCCTGGTGGGGAGTTAAGCACATCTTACATCACCAATGCGGAGAAGACTCTTGGAAACTGATCCCTGGTCTCCAGACTTAGCTCTCCCTTTTAATGTTTCTTTGTGACCTCGTACTGAACTAAAGTATAGCCATGCTGAGTCTTGTGAGCCATCATAAATCACCAAATCCGAAGGTGGCCTTGGCTCAAGATAAAAGATTGGACCAAGATGGTGGACTAAGCATACTCTTGTGCCTTTCAAGCGGCTTCACATTACCTGGAATAACAGAGGTATTATTTTTAAAACATTCAATCAATAATAAACCTAGAAAACAGGAAACTGTGCTAGTGGCCAGCGTAAATGCCTAAGGAATGCCGGCAATGTCAAGAGTACTCAAAACCAGATCACCGAGGCAAACCACCAAACCACACCATGAGCTTGGGAGGAGGCTCACGAAGTGGAAAACAATAGCACCATCCAGGCTCCAAATAGGTAGAAAAAGAGACAAGGATAGACTCCAACCACACTGTCACCAGGAAACGGCAGCTGGGATCACTAGGAATGTTAGAACCATCCCCCATAGCTTGAGTCACCCACAGTCCACCAAACACCCCAAGTGCAATCCCACTCAACAGCATATGAAAAGTCAGCAATTTTGAGATGAGGCTACAGCAAACTGGACAGGCAGGAAACAAGAATCATTTAATTCAAAGACAAAGTGCTCTCCCTTGAATTCTTCCCCAGACATCTTGGGTCTGTGTTCTCCACTCGGATCTAGCACAGAATCTGACAGTGACAATTGGTACCAAGGAACAAGGAACAAGATTCCACATGAGTCCAGCTGGCAGAAGCCAAGATCCACAAAGGCAAACAGAGTCAGCGTGAAAGGAAGGCAATGCCCAGACTGGCCAGCTCACAAGGGCCACCAGAGTCACTATCTGGAAATCTAAGAATATTCTCTTTGTTGTCACAAAGTCAGATAACCCTAATTTTAAGGAAAGTCAAGAAAATTTATCTCAGCAAGCAGGAGCTGCTGAGAAATCCAAAGTCCAAGGAAGGAAAAGCTGTTTCAAACATACAAGAAAATGAGCAGAAGGAAGAGGAAGAGGCTAATGACACTGGGTTGGGCAGCGCTCGTGTGTGTGTGTGTGTGTGTGTGTGTGTGTGTGTGTGTGTGTGTGTGTGTGTGTCACGTGCATGAGCATGGTAAGGCCATAGAACCGGTCAAGTCACAAACAAAAGTGTAGAGAACACAGGAGTCCTGAAAAGCAAAGCAATGTTGTATAAACACTGCTGTTAACAATATAACTATCTGAAAGCCAGGACCCCTTCATAGTGTTTCAAAGAGGGTCTCGGCATGGTTTAAAAATCTAAACTGCTTCTATCGTTAATAAATTTGTGGCTTTTCATCACATGGGGGTAAAAAAAAAATCTCAAAGATGAGACCACAAACACTAAGAATCACCACATTTTGCTTTGGGGGTTGCTTGGGGTTTATTTACCATACTAGGGACAGAAGGCAGGATTCCCCACAAACTAAACAGTACTCTACCACTGAGGTACATCCCCACACATACTGTTGGTTTTTCTGTTCTGCTTTTGTTTTGTCTGGTTGTGTGTCTGCATGTGTTTGGGGGCTTTTGTTGTTTTGGATCTTTGTTGCTGTTGTTTTGAATTTGGGGGACAGAAAATCTATGTGGCTCATGCTGGCCTTGAATTCCTGGGCTTAAGCAATGTCCCTACCTCAGCCTCACAACCATACCCAACACTATGAGAGCAATGGCTCCCTTCAAACCCACCATCTGACCACCTAGTGAGTGTGTCAAGGGTCCAACAGACAGAGGACTCCTCACTGTCCCAGGAGGTTCAGCTCAGTGCATACTGCTGACATGGTCTACTTGATCTGCCATCTTCCAGCACAGGGACTGGAGAGATGGGTCAGCAGTTAGGAGCACTGGATGCTCTTCCAGGTGACTAAGGTTCATTCCCATCCCCCATATGGTGACTTGCAACCATCTGTAGCTCCCGTTCCAGTGGAGCCAATACCTTCTTCTGGCCTCCATGGGCACCAAGTATGTACATGGTGTACAAACATACATGCAGGTAAAACATCCATACACATAAAATAAAAGTAATTTTAAAAAAAGATGAGGGCTGGTGATAATATGATTTATTGGGTACAGGCACTTGTCATTAAGCTTGACTACCTGAATTCAATACCAAGGACATAAATGGTAGGAGAGAAATGACTCCCACACGTTGTCCTCTGACCTTCATACACACAGTCACACAAATAAATAAAATGTTATGAAAACATTAGTTTAAAGAATGGAAATAAGTTGGGCGGTGGTAGTGCACGCCTTTAATCCCAACACTTGGGAGGCAGAGGCAGGCGGATCTCTGTGAGTTCGAGACCAGCGTGGTCTACAAGGGCTAGTTCCAGGATGGACTCCAAAGCCACAGAGTAACCCTGTCTCAGAAAAAAAAAATGGAAATAAAGAACCTGGTTGGCTCAGCCAGGGCTATCAGAAAGGTGTGAGTATCTGGCACACCCCTGCTAATGAACCTGCCATGCCATGTTAAATGTATTGCTATTGAGTAAATTCTGACACTGAGGAAAGACACAAGCATGCTCACCTATGTTTCTGATACCATGTTTTTGCCACAACCACTATTGAACACTGACAGTTTTAGGCCAGAAGTACAATTAGTGCTGGAGGGCTGTGTTAGAGTAATTAGAGATGAAAATGGTGGGAGGTGCTGGGCATATTCATACCAAGTAGTTCTACTCTTAGATTCATTTGTTCTCAACAGAAATGCGTGTATTCATCCAACAAAAAGCAAGTACTAGAATGTCCATAGCATCACTGTTTGTAATAGTCCAAAACTACAAACAACCCATGCCAATCATGGCAGAATGGCTATTTATTATGGATGTATAACACATGTGTAGTGGGCCTTTTCCTTCTATGCACAATGTGCTCACCTCCCTGCCATATTGGAACAGAGAATAACATGGCCTGGTAGCCATGGCAACACCTGAGCGTAACAGCACTGGGATAGCCAGGTCTATGGTAACGCTAATGGGGATCTCGAAATTCTGTTTAGATGGAGGAAGGGAAGTCCATGAATCCTCAACGGGAAGTTCAACTATTACTCCTTCCTGTCCTCCTCCTGCTTTTGGCTTTGAAGTGGAAGATAAGTTGAAAGCAAGGATCCTTTGTGCAGCATCCATGAGGCCATCATCCCTAATGGAGTGGAGCTTAGCATGGTCCAACTGCTTTGGAGTCACCTGCACTCCTGTAAGTAACACCTCACTGTAAGTAAGCCCAGTAAACTCACTGGTTCCACAAGATGGCCTTCTGGTGGAGTCGTGTTTGATCCGTCACTGGTGCCCTATCTAGGGTGAATATATATTTGAGTCTCTCTAGGAATAAAGTCAATGCAACAACATAACAGCAATAAGAACAAACAAATCTCATCCTCTCTAAAGAACATGGACAAATTTCACAAAAGGTAATGCTGGTGGGAAGTGGCCGGGCACAGAAGAGCACGGGCAATCTGTTTCCATTAACACAGAACAGAAAAGCAGGCAAAACTTGACCACTGTATTAGAAATCAAGACAGTGACTATCCTTTGTGATGAGCTGCCCAAGGAGGACACGAGAAACGAGCCTGTCACTGTGGAGTCAGACTAAAAACCCTCAGCAGCTCAGAAGCAAGAATCCCAACATAAAAAAAAAAAAAAAAGGACACCAACACCAGTGGTAAGGCTGCTAAAGGCTAAGGCCTGAATGCATAGGTAGGGCATCAGCCCTTTCCCGGTCACTGCCAGAGGCCCTCAAACAAGATTTCACCTTGATTATGTGAAGACATCTTGCTTTCCTGCATCCCAATGGGCTAGACTGCAAACTTATCAACTGTAATCCCGTCAGATGTCCCTCAGGAACCATGTAGTGATAGGACAGAAATTGCTAACCCACCAAAATCCTAGCTGTGACTTGTAAAAACAGTGAGCTGGGCTCTCTCCTCCCTGAAGCCACAGCCACACCTGGGTGTGTCTCACTTTCCTATTTCTCATGCCTAAACCTATAGAAAAATATCTTTAATAAAATATACAAGGCTAGTCCTGAAATTATTTGTTAGTATCAAAGCCACAAATGCTGATTTGGACTGTGTCCAGGTCTCTAAAACCCCAGAACTCCTCAAGCTGCTGAGGTACAGTGGGAAGCTCTGCCTCCTTTACCCCCAAATGCTAATGGAATGAGGGAGACTCGGGAGCATAGGAAAAGTCGTTTCTTATTTTGAGGGTTGGTTCTGGTTATTAAAATTCATTGAACATTGAATACCTTTATCCTTGCATCTCAATGAGCAGTTGCCACAAAATATATGGATACTTAACCATATATAGAATAGAAAAATATATTTAACTTTCAAGTCTTGAGTCAGATAAAAATGGAATAAAAATCCAATCCAGCCAGGTGTGGTGGTGCATGTACTTTAAATCCCAATACTTATGGATCTCTGTGAGTTTCATGACACAGTGAAGCTCTTCCTCAAAATAAAACAAACAAAAAGTAGGCAGAGAAAAAAAAGGGGGTGGGGACTAGTAATAAATAAGAATAAACAACAGGAAAAAATAAGACAGTAGAAGTAAGCCCAAAATACTAAGAGTCTAAATAAACATTGATGGATTAAAGCAGAGGCCAGTAAGATGGTTCAGTGAGGAAAGGCACCTACTGCTAAACCTGCTGACCTGAGTTTCCTTCCTAGGACACACATGACAGAGGCAGGTATCTAACTCTCACAAGTTGTCCTCTGACTTCCACATGAAAATACACACACACACACACACACACACACACACACACACACACACATACACACACTCAAAATTAGTGTTCTCAGATATTATCAACACAGTTTATCATTACTGAATGAAAATTTTTAAAGTGTACTTGGAAAGAGAAGGAAAACAGTCCTAAGAAGATGGAGACGGTCTGTGACAGGACACAGAACAGAGAATGTGGAGAATGACAGACAGGTAAATAATGTAAGCCTTGCTAAATAAAATGAACACAGATTTGCAAGACCAGAGCAGCAGCAATGCCTAACCCAAGTGTTAAGATGAAAATACAGCTCAGGCCGCATAGTGAAACCGGACATCTTGGACCTGCTCAGCACAAGAGCCAAATGATTAAATAAAGGAATCATGATTTCAGTCCAAAAGGACCAGAGCTTGAACACAGTAAATTCATAAAAGCAGAAAGAAGCATAAAGTTTAACAACAGAAATTAGTAACACAGGAAGATAAAGATCAATAGCATTAATCAGTAAGCCCAAAACCTAATTGAAAGGATCAAGAAAAGAAGCAATCACACGTAAGCCTGACCAATAAAAAGGAGAAAAGGTGGGCGTGATCAAAGTACATGATATACATGTATGAAAATGTACGAAAGCCATTATTTTATACAATTACTACATGCTAAATACATGATCCACATGGGTAAAAACATATGAGAGCCATTATTTTGTACAATTACTACATGCTAAGTACATGACATACATGAGTGAAAACATATGAAAGCCATCACTTTGTACAATTACTACATGCTAACAAGAGGAGGAACAAGAGAAGCCACAAAGCATTGGAATTAACAAGGATAATGACATCATATTTACATGAGTTTATCTTGAAAGTGGATAGGTACCAGGTGCTAACATATATTGATTATCAATAATGCGGAATATTTCCTGGGATAATGAAGGGTATTAAAACGACTGAAGCAATAGGCCAGCCAAGAACAATCAATGGTTATGGGCACAAGTGAAAAGGTGACTGAATGGTGGTTTCAGCTTCCTAAAACACCCAGTGTCAGCCCAGGTAGTATGCAGGCAATTTCTGACAGAAGTCAAGGAATAGATCATTCTTCTGTTCCAAAGCACAGAAAATGACAGAAGTTTCCAGCCCGACCAGTGTGAACTGCACAAGCATAATTCCTGGGCAGGAGGAATCATTCATAGCAATGGCACTTACCAACCCCTAAGGAAAATGCTAGCTTTTGAATCTATCAAACAAACCAAACATGCATTTGAGATAGTGTTTGTTGTTGGGGGGAAGGGGTGCTGGATTTTTCTTCTTGTTTTGTTTTCAATTTTTTTATTTTGTTTTTGTTGTGTCACTTTTTTTTTTTTTGAGACAGGGTCTTGCCATGTAGCACAGGCTGGCCTCAAATTCATCCTCTTGTCTCAGACAGGAGGGCTGGGATTACAGGCAAGAGCCACCATACATAGCTCCAAAAAGTCATCCTAAAGTATTACAGGATTCTAATAAGAAGATCCAGCAAAATAATAATGTGTTAGAGATTTTTTTAAAGAATGAAATCTACATGGTCATATAAATCCATATTGTACAAAAGCATGGGGGTATGAATAGAAACACACTTAACATAATAGAGCTCACTTACAGAAAAGACGGGGAAAACACTTCTCTAAAACCAAACAAGACAAAAATGTCCTATGGCACATACACAAGTCAGCTTAAACACTGGCACTAAAACTGATGCAAGCTTGAGAGGGGCCGCCCCGTCGCCCCTAAAAATGCTCTCTTTGGCCAAACGTGGTGGTTCACTCCTGGAATCCCAGTATTCAGGAGGTGGAAGAAGGGGGCACGTTCAAGTCCAGTCTGGGCGACATAACAATTCCAGGTCAGCCAGAACTGCCTAGGGAGACACTATCTCGAAAACAAAAACAAAATAACCACGTTATGGTGGCTCGTATGAGTCCCAGGCTAGTCAGAGTTAGCTAGCGAGACCCTGTTTCAAAATAAACAAAACTGGTGGCTTTGAGTAATCATGCAAAGCTATTTTTCTTATACTAGAGAATTAGGATTGACAAACCCTTGGCCCCACCCTCCACCCCCGTCTTAATAAACGTTGAAGTAACAGTGTTTGAAACTGCATAACCAAATCTTACGAAAACAAAAATTCATCAGAAGGGCTCGGTCGTGACTCCACTCAAAAACACTTTATCTCTCGCCTCCAGCCACCGCAGTTACTAATGGATACCCATGTCAACCAGTCCGACATAATTCATCCGATAGAGGGCAAGGAAGAGCACCTTCATAGGATTTTTTTTTCAAAGCGTATACTGGTTATTATATAAACTTGCGTGCTGGCGTATGGAGCTCCCACAAAATCAAACTAAGATATTCAGACTCAAACTTGTTTAAAAAATAAATAAGCACATAAAACTAATTTTGTTCCAAGGGCATTAAGAAAAAGAGACCGGCACTGTTGCGCTCATGCCAGGCTGCGCACGGCGGGGACACGCACCAGCATCCACACAGTTCCCCGCGCTCCCAGGCGTCCAAGAGACCCGCAGCCCGAGCCCTAGGCGATCACCTGGGCAGGACCAGAGCTCAGCGGCTCTGTGCAAGCACACTCGGGGGCACCGGAGTCCCACTGGCGCACACGCACCTGTCCCGGGGGCGGGGGCTCCCCAGGGCCACAGCCGCCGGAGCCACCTGGCCCCTGTGCCAGGATGCTGCGCCAAAACCAAAGGGAGGGCCGGCCACCTGCCGTCCCCACCTGCAGCACGATCTCTGTGCTGCCCGCCGCCTGGTACCCAGGACCGCAGCGCGTCTTCCCAGATGGGCACCCCGCATCTGCGAGTCAGGACTCCTGCACCACCCGCGTCTTGCCCTCCAGATCTGAGACAAGGCAGCTCAGGAACAGAGGAGCCGGGCGGCCCATACCCCGACTCACCCGCCGTGGTTCACTCGCACCGGACTCCAGCGCCGCCGCAGCCCGCAGTTGCCGCGGCTTTCAGCGCTCACGGATGCTACCGGGAAGGTCCCAGCGATCCCGCCGGCGCCTTTCTCATGTCCACCTCCAGGGGCGCCCGCGTCCCAGCGCGAGGCTTCCTGGGAGATGTAGTCCAGGAGCCCCGGTCCTCGGTGGCGGTGTTCTCTCATGGGCTCAACCTCCACTATCGATGGTGGAGCATCTCATTTCAGACCATTATTCTTAATTGGGGCGGGAGGTTGGGGGGGGGGCGGGCGTCCGTACCGACACCATCAGCGTCTTATGGGAGCTTGATTAAAGTGCAGAGTCTTTATCACAGACTGTTAGGTTTTTTGGTTTGGGACAGTGTTTGCGGAGCTGGGGATGGAAACTAGGGCCTCATACATGTTAGATAAGCGTTCTGCCACTGAACTACACTCACTGCACTATTTACTTGGTTTTATTTGTTTATTGAATTTTTTTAAATCTCTGGAGGTGGGATCCAGTAATTTGCTTTTTTTACTTATAAACCCTTGACATAATTTTGAAGTAGACTTAAAGTTGAGAACTTGATTAGGGCTTCCCTTGTCCTCTTCAAAGGGCTCTATGACTCATTTGGCATTGGTTATTCTCTCTCTCTCTCCCTCTCTCTCTCTCTCTCTTCTCTGCAGATACACTGCAGGGACTATTTATGTTCCAGCCCAGACCTCCCCCTCATTTAAGCCCTCCTCCCACAACATCTATAAGATGTCTGAGACCCTGGAATTAAACAATGTCAACACCACATTTGGTATTGTCACTTCTCTCAACCTGTTTATCCTCTGGGGTGGACCTTATGTCCAAGGGCTGAAGGACATCTTCTATATTTATTAACATGAAAGTCATCAAAGACTGTTAAATATGCATGGGCAGAGATGACAAGCTCATGAGTCATATTTGAGATAGTGAGAATAAAATCCAGCCAATTCTTTTCAGATGAGGAGTGGGGAGGAAGAGACGTCCTGGTAATAGAGTGGAAACTCTGTTGAAGGACGGTTTTGTGTGTTGGGTTGGTCTTTGTCGGTGTTTTGCTTTGTTTTTACGATGGGAGCAACTTCAGCATGTTAAAATATTTATGAGGGGCTGGAGACCTGGCTTAGAGGTTAAGAGCACTGGCTGCTCTTCCAGAGGACCTGAGTTCAATTCCCAGCACCCACATGGCAGCTCACAACTGTCTGTAACTCCATTCTAGGGGATCTGGCTCCCTGACACAGACATACTATCTGAGGGTAAAACACCAACAGATGTAAAATAATAAATAATTAAAAAAATAAAATATTTATGAAAAGACTCCCAGTGAAGGATAGTCAGAAAAATTTAATATTACATGACTCCTCAGCAGACAGTGAATGTGTAAGAAGGAAAAGATGAAGCTGGGCATAGTGGTGCATGCCTTTAATCCCAGTACTCAGGAGGCAGAGGCAGGCAGAGCTTTCTGAGTTCAAGGCCAGCCTGGTCTACAAAGTAAGTTCCAGGATAGCCAAAGCTATTACACAGAGAAACCCTGTTGTGGAATAGAATATTTGTTTTTGCTTAACTATGTAAAGATGGGTTGTAGTTGTTTGTGTTGCAGAATAATTGTTTAACTATGTAAAGATATATTGTTGTTTTACCTTGCCTACCTAAGGCATCTGATTGATCTAATAAAAAGCTGAATGGCCAATAGCTAGGCAGAGGAGGGATAGGCAGGGCTGGCTGGCAGAGAGAAAAGGGGAGTCAGACAGATAGACAAGGACCAGCCAGCCAGGGACAGACAGACAGACACAGAGGAAGCAGGAAAGCAGATGGACAATAGATAGATGAGGTAAATTAGCCTCAGGACAGCCCATGGATTAATAGAACTGGGTTAATTTAAGTTAAAGGGGAAAAGCTAGCTAGGAACAAGCCTAAGCTAAGGCCAAGCATTCATAATAACATAAAGGACACTGGTCTGTGTAGGGTAAAAGGGCCAGCCAAAGGAACCCACCCTGGCCCTGAAATCATAGCCAGTCAAAGAAATCCATCCTGGCCCTGAAACCAGTGACAAAGAAACACACTTTGGCCCTAAAATCAGAGCCAGTGAAAGAAATATGCTCTGGCCCTGAAATTAGAGCCAAAAGGCTAAAAAGGGCCAGTGAAAGAAACATACTTTGGTCCTGAAACCAGAGCCAAATCTGCCCCTAACCAACTAAGCAGAAAACCAACCAATCCCTAAGCACAATATCTAGCCAATCTGAGCTCAAGGGACTGAAATCTGAACAATTCCCACCCTGAAAATCTTCTCCCTGGAAAGACTCTGCCCCTAAGAAGCCCTATATAAGCCCTGCGCCTGTTCAGTTTGCAGCTGCTTTTTCCACCCTGAAAGAGGCAGCCACTCTCCTGGATTCTTCTCTCTCAATACATCTCTTAAATGAAGTTTGGGTGATGACCCTCTTTCACCCAGAGCACAGACAGAGCCAGGGCAGAGCAGAACAGGGCTGTAACACTTTCACTGGGGAAACCTTCCCCTACAGGAGCTCCTGGGGAACAGAGCCAAACTGTAACAACTTCTCTGGGGAAACCCTACCCTGCCAGAGCAAAACTGTTATACTGGGGAAGCCATTCCCTGGAGCAAAGCTGTAAGCTGCTGCTCTTACTGTGCCCTGTGGTATTCCCTGACTTCCGATTGCCAGAATACTTTTCCATCTGAGCTGTAACATTTAGTATTCCTTGGCTCCCGAGGAACAGGATCCCTGTGCTGTAAGATGAGGGCAGCACAAAAGAAGGGAGATGAAGGTTTCCTTTAATAGAGAGGAGAAAGTTATGGGTTTTCTTCTGGAAAAGATGAGAGGATATTACCTGTGAGAATGAGTGGGCTGTGTGTGTGTGTGTGTGTGTGTGTGTGTGTGTGTGTGTGTGTGTGTGTGTGTGTGTGTTGCTGTAGAAAAAAGAAAAACTCCAGAAAGGAGTTCTTGGTAAAATGGAATATTGACAGCTCCCATATCATGCAGGGAGAATGGAGGGTGCTCTGCATTGGATGACTTTGTCCCCATTCAGATGTTGTAAAACAATCCCCAGTGATGTTCAATGTTTACAGATGGAGCCATTAGGGGGTAATGAGGCAGAGACTTTAGGAAATGGATTGGTGCCTTCATAAAAGCATTCCCTTGTTGAATGCCACTACACCTTGCCCATTTGGTCATGTGAAGACATAGAAAGAAGTTGCTATCAATTAATCAGGAAGTGAACTTTCACCTGATACCAAGTCAGCCTTGATCTTAAGCACCTAGAGGCCCTTGAAAATCTATCTCCCTTGTGCAAGTCACCCAGTCCATGGTACTTTTCTTATAGAGCAACCAGATAGACAGTGAGATGGGAGATAAGCATGGAGTCGAGTTGGGGCCACCATGTGCCCTCTGTGAGCTGGACAGTAGCCAGCTGTTCTGGATAGAGGAGTGCAATGGCAACCACTGTGATTGCTGTCTTCAACTAATAAGTAAAAAGGCATTGGAAAGATGGCTTATGTGTAAAGCATGGTCATGAAAGCATGAGGGGCTGAATTTGAACCCCCAAACCCATGTAAAGCCAGACTTGGCAGCATGTTTCTGTAATCCCAGTGCTCTTTCAAGGATATTGGAGGCAGACAGGAAAGCCCCACAGATTGGGCCAGGTCGCCTGGTGTACACAATGGCAAAGGACAAAGAGACTCTGCCTCAAGGTGGAAGGCAAGGATTGATACCTGAGGTTATCCTCCGACTGACCACATGCCATGCTGTGACACACTTGTGTCAACACTTAACACACGCACAAATAATACACACACACACACACACACACACACACACACACACACACACACACAGAGGAGGGGGGAGGAGTTTTTATTTTTGTTTTTTTTGAGAGCATTGTTTTTTAGCCCTAGATGCTTGGAAATTGCTATGCAGACCAGACTGTCCTTGAATTCACAGAACTCAGTCTGACTCTACCTCCCAAGTGCTGGGGTTAAAGGCAGTGCACCTCCATGTCCAGCACACACAAAGACTTTTTAAATGGAAATAAAATGAACAGGAAGGAGAGAGAAAGTGATAAAAGTTGACACTTCAAAGAAGCGGAACTTTGACAAGCATGGCGTGGCTAGCCTTTGGGAAACTGTGGGCTCGGATATTACTGGACCCACACGGAGAGCTGAGGCTTGGACTGGGTTTTGTGAGGTCTGGACCTGAAGAAACTAGAGGGGAGTATAAAGGTTCACAAAGGCCAGGTTGCCTAACTTTAAGCAAATGCTCTTGAAAACTGGGAAGAAGCTTTGCCCCATCTACTGCAAGAATGAAGACCATTCTCAGCAATCAGACCATCGACATTCCAGAAAATATGGACATCACTCTGAAGGGGCACACAGTCATTGTGGACGGGCCCCAGAGGAACCCTCCAAGGGGACTTCAATCACATCAATGTAGAGCTGAGTCTCCTTGGGAAGAGAGGAGGCTCCGGGTTGGCAAATGGTGGGGTAGCAGAAAGGACTGGCCACTGTCCAAACCATCTGCAGTCATGTTCAGAACATGATCAAGGGAGTCACACTGGGCTTCCACTACAAGATGAGGTCTGTGTATGCTCACTTCCCCATCAACGTCGTTATTCGGGAGAACAGGTCTTTGGTTGAATCCGAAATATCTTGGGTGAAAAATACATCCGCAGGGTTCGGATGAGGACAGGTGTTGCTTGTTCTGTCTCTTAAGACCAAAAGGATGAATTAATCCTTGAAGAAAATGATATTGAACTTGTTTCAAATTCAGCAGCTCTGATTCAGCAAGCCACAACAGTTTTTGGATGATATCCATGTGTCTGAAAAGGGAACAGTGCAGCAGGCTGATGAGTAAGACCTAAGTTACCCAGTTCCAGAAACAAGATCCTGAATTTAAGTACGATTTAGGGTGTCTTTTGGGACAATAAAATACTTGTATTGAAAGAAGAAAAGAAAAGAAAAGAAAACTGGGAAGAAAGGTATAACTTGGGGGGTGGCTTTTTCTGTGCATGTAAGTGTGTGTGTGTGTGTGTGTGTGTGTGTGTGTGTGTGTGTGTGTGTGTGTGTGTTCACATAAATTTGAAGGCCAGAGGATAACCTCAGGTGTTGTTCCTCTGGTGCCATCTATCTTTCTTTTGACTTAGACTCTCTCCCTGACCTGATACTTGGCAAGTAAGCCAGGTTGCTTGGCAGCAAAGCCCTCAGAAATCAGCCTGGCTCTACCTCCACAGCACTGGGATGATAAGTGCACACCATCACACCTGGCTTTTTCATGTAGGCTCTGGGGATGGAACTCAGGTCTGTGCTAGCAAGGCAAGCACTTTATTAACTGAGCTGGTCCCTCAACCCTGTCTGTATACTTTGTTGGAGGAGGGGGAATATTATCAAAATCTGTTCTTTGAGTTTTGTTTTTCTTTTTATGTTTATTTATTTATGGTGTGAATTGAGTAGGTGTGCATGTCATGCACATGCAAGTGGATGTCAGAAAATTTGCTGGATTTTTTTCTCTCCCTCCACCATGCGGCTCTCTGGGATCAAACTCAGGTCTTCAGGCTTGGTAGCAAGCACATTTACATAGTATGCCATCTCCCTGACCCTTGGTTTTTTGCTTTTCAACAAGTTCTCATTATATAGTTCTGACTGGTCTGTGGCTCCCTATGTAGACAAGGATGACCTGGAGCTACCTTTGCCTCTTGAGTACTGGGAGTAAAGGTATGCACTACAAGCCTGGATCTAGGAGAGTCTTTAAAACACACACACACACACACACACACACTTTAGACTGAGAAGAGTGGCACATGCCTACCTGTTCTAATATGAAAGGAGAACAAACGTGTGTGTGTGTGTGTGTGTGTGTGTGTGTGTGTGTGTGTTGGTTTGGTTTTATGACAGAAGCATGACATTAACTCTAGAACTATATACAACTAAACATTCAAAAAGATAGTCATGGTTCATTCCACATTTGAATACCATTTTGAAAGTTGTAAACAAAATACCAGCAACTGAATCAAGCAAGGGATTTTGGAAAAGGGCTACAGCATAGGTCAGTTTATTACAGGAATGAATTGGATTCTTATTAGGAATTAGTTGTAAATGGGACTCATTATTTCAGCATCAGAAAAGCCCTTGTCTTGGAGTGCAGAGACTTAAGATGGCCAGAATGTGTCTTCCCAGGCCCCATCCCCATCCTGGGGAGTGTGGTGAGTTTTTTGGTTTTGAGGCTTAGTGTTTTTATGTATAAAGGAGTGTGTGTGTGTGTGTGTGTGTGTGTGTGTGTGTGTGTGTGTGTGTGGTAAACCCAAGGGCTGTGTGTGTTAGCACCATTGAGCTATATCCCAAGTCCTGGATTTTTTTTTTTAAGATACTGTCTCACTATGTAGCTAAAGCTGACTTCAAACTCCTAATCCTCCTGTCTCAGCTTCCCAAATATTGGAATTTCAGATGAATGCCACCATAACTGGCTTGGTCTTCATTTGTTGTTTGTTTATTTATTGGGAGGGTTTGATTTTAGTTTATTTATTTGTTGACTAAGTCTTGCTGTGTAGCCTTGATTGGCCTGAACATTATTATGGAGACAAGGCTGGCTTGAAACTTGTGGAGATCCTCCTGCCTCTGTGTAAGAATTACTGCTCTGAGGAGAAAGGTTTCCCCAGTGGAAGCATTATAGCTCTGAAGGGAAACGTACCCTGGCAGTTAGGAGACAAGGAATACCACAAACTCACACCACACAACAAACCTCACACAAGAGATTTATTTCAAGGGTAAACACAGGAGGGTGACTGTCTCTACTGGGGCAAAAAGCAACAGAGAACAGAGCAGAATGTGGGATTTATATAGGGTTTCTTGGGGGTTGGCTCTTTCCAGGGTGGGGATTGGTGGGTTTTTTAGTCCTGAGCCTGAGCTTTTTACTGGATAGGGCGGAGCTTGGCTGCCTGCATCCAGATTGGTAAGTCCTGCTGCTAGGGCCTTAGAGTGTTCTGTGGGCAGAGCCTGGCCTTTGTAGGTCCTCAAGGGAGGGGCCTGGATGTTCTTGCTCCTTGAGGGACTTACACTTTGCCTCCTGAGTGCTCAGGTTTCAGGCATGTGTCACCATGCCCAGCCGTAGTCCTCATTTTTTTTTTCTTCTTGCTGTCAACAGCTGTCCTCCAAAGTATGACACTGTTAGGGGCCCTGCAAGCCTTATAGCAGACAGAGAAACGATCTTTAAGAGGTGAAGAATGAAACTCAGGTCAGCACTACCTATGGAGGCACTGGGTCAAAACTGACCTCAAGGTTTGTTTAACCTACAGATTTAAACACAGTAAAACTTTGAGGGAAATGTCTCCATGTGACAATTCTCATAATAAAGCCTCAGGCATAAAGACATAGAAACTCTCTAGCAAAGTAGCAAAGCACCTGTGACCTTTACAATAAGAATGAGTTCCACTGACTGCTAAACAGTACTCAGGGCAAGGATGTTGTGAGTTATCTGATTACTCTGTGTAAAGATATGTCCTTGTGAGTGGTTTAATAAAAAGCTAACTGGCCAATAGCTAGGCAGGAGGTAACGCAAGGACTTTTCAGAGAGCTCTGGGAAGAAGAAAGGCAGAGTCACCATCCATCTAGCAGGATGGGCAGTACAGAGTAAAGGTAACCAAGCCGTGTAAAAGAACATAGATTAAAAGATATAGGTTAATTTAAGTTATAAGAGCCAATGGGTCAAGCCTAAGCCATAGGCCAAACTTTTATAATTAATAGCAAGTCTCCATGTTGTTTTTTTGTCAGCTGGTGACCTAAAGAAAATCCATCTACACATGTTGTCCAACATCTAGCCACATTTATACATATAAGGTCTGAAAGAGCTTTTAAAAGTTCAGAATGCAGAGACAAACATGGCCAGGGTCTCTCTGGTAGGCTCTGTAGCATACAGAGACTGAACTATCATCAGCTGCCTGTGGACTGGGGGCAACTGCCCTACGCTGAGCTACATGGGCAGCTGACATAGCAGCTTGAGATTTGGCTCAGGCAGTCAGAGAATGCTGCAGATGCTTAGAAGCCAGGTCCAGACACATAGAAGCTCTTTAAAAAGGTACAATATCTTTTGAAATGTGTATAGGCTTAAAAAAAAAGAAAATGGGTATAGACAGTCATAAAATAGTTTATAAATAATAAGAGAAAGTCTTTAAAAAGAAAATAATATTAAAAAGTTAAGCCACATAAAGTTTGAAAATATACAGAGAGTCTGGATCCTATATGGTATATTGTTAATTCTGAATTTTTTGAATGCTAATAAACAGAGAATGACAGCTGCTGAAAGACATTGAAATGTGAAAGGGACAGCTGAATTAAGCTGACCTATTTATTTTTAAAATGTCTTAACTTCAAAGTGAAAGTCAAAAAAATATGCTGCATTAGGGAAGAGGTTAAGTTTTTGTTTCTACAGAAAATGAAAGGCTTTGGATTCATTTAAGGTTTATAGAGTTCAGGTTTGATCAGGAGACCCCCTAAAAATCTTGACTACAGACATAAAGAAATAAACCTAGAAAAACTATAAGACAGGTGACATATATTTTACCTGTTCAAACATAAAACAAAAAAAATCATCTTTGGATGGCTTGTGCACAACACACAGTCCATACTGCATTGTGTTAGTGCAGGTGTGTGTGTTACCTTTGAAAGTTTGCGTGTTTTCAGAGCATGCTGACCAGACACCAGTGAAAACAAGTAGCACAGGTGATCCAGTCTCTCAGAGTGCTTCTGTTGCAGTTTCCTCAGAGTTCTGCATCCAGAACAGCTTCAAGGCTGCTGGCTGAGATAGTTCAGCCTCACAGACTAGTCTATCCAGTACTATCGATAAGCCTAGCACTTTTCCCGTTGCATAGAGACTGGACAACAAATGTTACAGCTAGCTCTCCCAGGACTTGACAATTATCCCAATTTTCCCAGGGTCCTCTAAAGATGCCATCACCCCAGACAACAGCAAGCAGTCTGGAGAACACCCACACCCACATGGTTTCGTCTTTCAGTGGGTATAGATGTTTGTCATCACTTAGGGCATTTGGTTACAAATTGTAACTGGTAATGGTCAGGGAGAAAGCTAAACAAAGGAGGTTAGATTCAGAGTTATCTTTCTGAAGGGAAAAGGGGGATATGGTATAGAAATGATGGGATAAAAGGGTAGGTTGTTGAGTTTACTTTTTAACAACCACTAGTCTCAAATATTTTGCATTTGTATATATCTTTGTCTATTGATACAAATTTAAGGTTGCGGGGCAGTGGTGGCACACACCTTTAATCCCAGCACTTGGGAGGCAGAGATAGGCAGATCTCTGTGAGTTTGAGACCAGCCTGGTCTACAAAAGCTAGTTCCAGGACAGGCTCTAGAGCTACACAGAGAATCCCTGTCTCAAACAAGCAACCTAGGTCCACAAATATGTGTTGAATGAACAAACTGCACAAAAGTAAGGCTGACTCAACAGTAGAAAATTTGTGTTATTCTCTTTTATAGAACATTAGAAAGGAAAACTCTGTACCCCAAAATCATTTGATAAAATAACAATGTTGATCCCACTCTCCTCTCTCAACAGGGTTTGTCTGTGTAGCCCTGGCTGTCCTGGAACTCACTCTGTGGACCAGTCTTGCTTCAAACTAAGAGATCCTCCAGCCTCTGCCTCCCAAATGCTGGAATTAAAGGCATGTGCCACCACCACCTGGTTTAATTACTCAGAATAGTAATGGTAATAGAATAGTAATGTAATTCAATTGAAAAATAAAATTCAAAACAAATGTATTTATTTGTAAAACATACATATAATACATACATACACATGTATACACACACATACTTACACACACTCATATATAAACATAATTACGCTTTGGTTGTGATAATTAGTTTTTAAAAGGACCAGGAGGCTGGATGTGGTGGCATACATCTGTACTCCTAATACTCTATAGAGAGGCTAAGGCAGGAGGATTACCATGAGTTCAAGGTCAGCCCTGTCTGCAGTGTAAGACTCTGTCTCAAAGCATAAACAAATAAAACAACAAAAACAAAGAGACAAACAAACAGTCACACACACACACCCATTCCCTATCCCACCCACTCAAAAATCAAGCCCCCGCAGGTCAGATTTAGAACTCGGACTTTGCTGCCACCTAGAGGACTCCTGTAGTAGTGAGCCATTTACAAAATTCAGAGTCCCCGTGGCTAGAGGCTTTCAATTAACTAAGGCAAAATTCCTTGGAGTTTTGAACAAGAACTTTTATATAAACCTTCTGATGGAAACTAATAATATCCCAGGCCATGGACACATTTTAAGAAGTGATTAAATAACGGACTCTCTGAGATATCATGTACCTAAGAGTCTGAGTACATCGGAGACCACTGTAGCGTTTAGTCCCCAGGAGAGAATCTCTGTCAATAGAGGATTGACTAGAACCTCAGAGAACAAACATAATCTAATTTTTCATTTAAAAAACTTCATTATTTAAAAAACTATCAAATAGGGCTGAGCAGGAAGATCTCTATGAGTTCCAGGCCAGCCAAGGCTACATAGTAAGACGCTGTCAAAAACAAACAAAAAACAAAAAACAAAACACTCAAAAGAAAACAAAACCTTCAAATAAAAACAACACATCCAAAATTAAGCAGACCCAAAGTCTATACAGCTCAGTGACCTTCTGTATAGGAAGGACTGGCATTCAGAACAGAAGCTGTGTCCATTACTTATGTTCAGTCCTTCCTCCCCCCATATACAGACCTTTCTTGCTCTTGGTCTCTTTTCTTCATGTTACACTGAACCCACGTGTACATTTGCTTACATACCTTACTGCTTAGATTCAACACAGTAGAAAGAACATACGGTATGTTTCTTTCTAGACTGTGAGATCTCAGTTAATGCTACACATTCTAAGTCTGCTCATTTTCCTACTAATGTTTAAACTTCATTTTCTTTACAAAGAGGTCTATTCCTACCTATTATATTTACATTCCAATATACATTATATATTCATCTGTTGGACAACGAGGTTGATTCTGATTCTTTGCTATAGTGAATAACGCAGCAATAAACATGGGGTGCAGATATCTCTATGGTAGGGTGTGAGGTAGTCTTATGGTGTGTTTTTGTTTTTGTTTGTTCGGTTTTTTTGTTTGTTTGTTTGTTTTGAGACAGGATTTCTCTATATAGCCCCAACTGTCCTGAAACTCACTTTGTCAACCAACCTCTTGGAACTCACAGAGATACACCTCTCTGCCTTCCAAGAGGAGGGATTAAAGGCATGCACCACCACACCTGATGATGGTTGTATTTTTAATGTTTGAGAATCTCCAAACTGATTTCCACAATGACTGTATTAATATGCATCCCTACCAACAGTGAATAAGGGTTCCTTTCTCTCCACATCCTCTCCAACATTTGTTGTAAGACTTATGATGATAGCCATTCTGAGTGGGGTGAGGTGGTATCACAGCCATTTTTATTTGCATTTGCCTGATGGCTAGGAATATTGAATAGTTTTTAAAACATTTATTGGGTTTTGGGGGGTTTTTTTCAAGACAAGGTTTCTCTGTGTAATCCTGGCTGTCCTGGAACTAGCTCTATAGATCAGGTTGGCCTTAAATTCACAGAGATCTGCCTGTCTCTGCCTCCAGAGTGCTGGGATTAAAGGCATGTGCCATCATCACCCAGTAGCCATTTATATTTTTTAAAATATCTATTCATTTCATTTACTTGTCTGTTGATTGGCAGTTTTATTGCCTTGCTATTTAATTTCTGCAGTTCTTTGTAAGTGCTGTACATTAGCCCTTTGTCTAAAGTGTAGCTGGATAAGATTCCCTCCCATTCTCTGTGCTGTCTGTTAACTCTGCTGATCGTTTCTTTTGCTGTCCAGGAACCTTTTCTTTTCATGTTGTCCATCTGTGGATACTGGGGTTCATTCCTGTGCTGCTGGTGTTCTATTTAAAAAGGTTTTGCCTACCTCAATATCTTGTTTTCTTTTAACATTTCAGTGGCTTTGATTTTTAATTAAAGTATGGATCTATTTTGAAATAATTTTTGTACAAGGTGAAAGACATAAATTGAGCTTAATGCTCCTCCAGACAAAAATCTAATTTTGACAGCACCAGATGTTGGATAAGCTATCTTTTTTCCAAAGTCTATTTTTGCCTCCTTTGTCAATGTTAAGTGGGTATTGTGTTGCTGTTTTACTTACAGGCCCTCTATTCTATTCCACTGGTCTTCCTGCCTCTTTTTATGCCAGCATCATGCTGTCTTATCACTATAAGCTCTATAGTATAACTTGAGGTCATGTTTTGCTCTTACCCCTTAGGATTGCTTTGGCTATTCATGGTCTTTTGTGGTTCCATATGAATTATTGTATTGTTTTTTTCTAAACCTGTGAAATATGACATGGGAATTTTCATAGGTATTATATTAATTCCATAAATAATTTTGGTAGAGTAGACATTTTCACAATATTAATTCTGCCTATCCAGAAACATGGAATATTTTTCCATCATATAGTATCTATCATTTCTCTTGCCAATATCTTGAGATTTTCATTGGAGAGGTGTTTCACTTCTTTGGTTAAATACATTCCTAAATATTTAATGAGAAGGACTTATTTTAATTGGAATAATTTTTTCTAATTTCTTTCTCAGAGAGTAGACTATTAGCATAAATTAATTTTTTACATTGATTTTATATCTGCAACTTTACTGTGTTTATAGGTCCATGAGTTTGCTAGTAGACTCACTAAGATCTTTTAAGTAAAGAATCATGTCATCTGCAAATAAAGATTGTTTGACTTCATCTCTCCTTACTGTTATCCCTTTTGTTTCTCTCTTATCTAACTCCTATAGCTAAGATTTTGAACACTATATTGAATAAGAGAGGGGCATGTGGACATTCTTGTTTCACTCCTGGTTCTAGAGAAAATGCTCTCATTTGCCTCCATCTAACATAATGCCAACTATAGGTTCATTGTATATAGCCTTTATTTTTTTTTGAGGTATGTTCCATTTATAAGTTTTGTCAGGAAGGCATGTTGAACTTTGTCAAATGCTTTTTCAGCACCAATTGAAACAATTGTGCAGTTTCAGTCCTTGCATTTGTTTATATGTTGTGTTACATTGGTGGATTTACATATGTTGAGTAGAACTTGCCTTTCTAGGGTGAAGCCCACTTGGTCATAATGTATAATCCTCATAAAGTGCTTCTGAATTTGGTTTGCAAGTATTTTGTTAAGTTTCTTTGCATTTATGATCACCAAATAAATCATTATATGGTTTTCTGTTATATCTGTGACCTGGTTTTGGTACCAAGATGCTAATAACTTCATAGAATGAGTTTGATAGGGTTTCTTCATTTTCTATCCTGTGGAACAAGTTAAAAATAATAGATCTAAAGTCTTTCTCAGATGTTGAAAGAATTCAGCAGTGAACTCATTGGGTCCTGGGCTTTTCTTCAAGAGCAGGCCTGAAGCTATGTAGATCTGACTGGCCTGCAACTCTCAGAGACCCTCCTAGCTCCATCTCCAAGTGCTGGGAGCAAAGGTGTGTGTCTCCATCCATCCATCCATCTATCCATCCATCCATCCATCCATCCATCCATGAAGATGGAGGTTCTGTCCTACCTGGTCCCACAGCCGTTTAGTCCCAAATAAACTCACAGAGGCTTATATTAATTATAAACTGTTTGGTTGATGGCTTAGGCTTCTTACTGGCTAGTACTCTCTTAATTATTAACCCATTTCTATTAATCTGTGTATCTCCATGTAGTCTTGGTTTACCAGTGATGCCCAGGCCTCTCACTTTCTCGGCAGCTACATGGTGTCTCCTTCACTCTGCCTAATACCTTTGGATTTCCTGCCTGGCTAAATCTTGCCTGTCCATTGGCCAAAACAGCTTTATCATCAGCCAATAAGAGAAACATAAATTCACAGCATACAAAAGGACATGCCCCATCACATTGTGGCATAAAGAAAGGTACTTTGGAAATAAGAGCAATCTATTTTAATACTTGGCTCTGCCTTTACTCACTGAAAGATCTTAGGCAATTTATTTAATCTCTCAGAAGACTCATTTCTCCATCTTCCAAATGAGGCAGATAATAGTATCTACCATTCCAGCCTGGTCTACAGAGAAAACTCTAGGATAGGCTCCAAAACTATACAGAGAAACTCTGTCTTGAAAACAAAAAACAAAAAAAAAAATGTTGAAGGTAACCCTGCTTTCTGCTTCCTTCCATCTACTTCCCGTGTATGGAGGGAAATATGATCAGCCGGCTTCTTGCTCCTGTCACCATGCCACGCCTTCCCTACCATTGTGGACTCTATCCCTCTGTAACCATAAGCTAAAATAAACTCTTTCCAAGCTGCTTTTGATCAGATAGTGTTTTATCAGGACAACAGAAAAGTAACTAATATACTATCTAAGCACCAGGTGACTCACAGACAGGATTAGTGAGCAGAGATACAAGTAATCTCCTGCAATTAGTAACATCAAAATTAATCAGTCCTTCAGCAATGAGTAATTGATGTAGCTTTGGAGACATATAACAGCTGGAGGTACTATGATTTGTGTTCTCAACCCATTTTTTTCTCTGTAGCTTTTGGAGCCTATCCTGGCACTCGTTCTGTATACCAGGCTAGCCTCAAACTCACAGAGATCTGCCTGCCTCTGCCTCCTGAGTACTGGAATTAAAGGTGTGTGCCACCAATGCCCGGCTCCAAATTCATTAATTTGAATCCTAATACCCACTGTTGTTGGCAGAAGTTTCTCTCCCTCCAGCAGCTCCCAAACACAATGAGGCTTATATTAATTATAAATGCTTTGACAATAACTAAGGCTTGTTACTAGCTAACTCTTACATTTAAACCATATTTCTTATCTACACTCTGTCACGTGGCTTGGTACCTTTTCTCAATATGGCATGCTCATCTTGCTTCTCCCCATGTCTGCTAGACTTCTCTGACTCTACCCTTCTTCCCATCATTTTCAGTTTGGCTTTCCTGCCTAACTTTATTCTTTATTCAGCTATTGGACAGTCAGCTTTTTAATTAAACCAATCACAGTGGCATATATTCATACAGTGTAAAGGAATAAGCAAATATTTTGGCAAACTTCTATAAATGATCAAAGACCAAAGCTGAAGATATGAATAGATGACATTTTAATTGAAGGTTTTGTAGACATGGGTGCAGATGTAAAAATAATTGCACCAGAATCTTGGCATCCAAATTGGCCTCTTCAGGAGGTAAATGTTCAGCTTTTAGGGATTGGTACTTTATCTCAGTTAAAACAAAGCACAGGATGAGTTGAATGCATAGGGCCAGAAGGACAGAGAGGAATATTGAAGCCATGTGTGGTTGATATAGCAATGAATTTATGGGGATATTATTTGTTATAGCAATGCAATACTCAGATTAACATTCCTCCAATCTCAGAAACAAACCATAAACTAATATATGCTTCTGGGAAAAATATGAATGGTATTATACGGAACAGTCACCAAACATTCAGGTTGCACAAGAATAGGGCACAACAGCTGCTAATCTTTTAAAGGTACCAACAGCCCTGCCTTTAAAATGGTTAACTGACAACCCTATCTGGGTAGAATAATAGACTTTGACATCAGAAAAATTACAGGCCTTAAAACAGCAGGTATAGGAACAGCTATATTTTTCAACATATTGAAGAGTCAACCAGTCCTTGGAATTCTCCTGTATTTGTTATTAAAAAGAAATCTGGGGGGGAGGGCGCTGGAGAGATGGCTCAGAGGTTAAGAGCACTGACTGCTCTTCCAGGGGTCCCGAGTTCAATTCCCAGCAACCACATGGTGTCTCACAACCATCTACAATTCAATCTGGTGCCCTCCTCTGGCACATAGGCAGCACACTGTATATGTAATAAATAAATAAATAAAAGCAATCTGGAAAATGGAGAATGTTGACACATTTGAAAGCCATTAATAAAGTAATTCAGCTGATGTGCTCTCTACAGCCTGAAATTCCCCTGCCTTCTTTATTACCTAAAGGATGGTCTATTATAGTTATTGGTTTAAAAGACTGTTTCTTCACTATATCTTTACAAGTAAAGGATAGAGAAAATTTTACCTTCATGGTACTTACTTATAATAATTCTATTGAGCCTGTTAAGAGATTCAGTGGAAGGTTCTCCCACAAGGGATGTTAAACAGTCTCACCCTGTGCCAGTATGTTGTACAACAGCCATTGAAGATGATTCATGTACAGTCCCCTCAATCTATAATTTACCATTATATGGACAACTTTTTACTACCTTATTCAAATGTAAAGATACTTTAGAGAAAATGTTTGAAGAAGTAAAGAAAATTTTGCCTTGTTGGGGATTACAAATTGCTTCTGAAAAAAATACAAAGAGGAGATCCTATTAATTATCTAGAATATTTAGTAGGTTTACAAAAATTGTTACCAAAAGGTAACAATAAAGAGAGATCAATTGCAGACTCTTAATGACTTCCAAAAATTGCTGGGAGACATTAACAGGTTATGGCCCACAACTGGATTAGCAACTCAAGAACTAAATAATTTATTCACCTTACAAAGTGACAAGGACTTAAACAGTCCAAAAAATTATCTGAAGCTGAGAGAGAATTGGTTTTGGTAGAAAAGAAATTACAGGATGCACATGTGATCATCTGAATCCAGAGTTGGATTGTATTCTGGTTATTTTACCTTCTACACATTCCCCTACAGGAATTTTAATGCGGAGAGAAGGTAATATCTTAGAATGAATATTTTAACCACACAGAGTAAAAAATTAAAGACCTATGTAGAAAAGTTTTCTGAGCTGATACTAAAAGGAAAATTCAGACTTTGTCAATTAGCAGGAATGGCCCCAGCAGAAACTGACCTTTTACTAATGCTGAAATTTCCTCTTTATGGGCAAAGAGTGAACACTGGTAAAGAGCTTGTAGTAGGTTTTTGGGGGAGATTAACAACAAATATTCCAAAAGCAAGAGAATTCAGTTTATAAAGAGAACTAACTGGATCCTTCTTCACATTGTATGAGGAACACCGATTTCTCAAGTCCATACAATCTATACTGATGCAAACAAATCAGGAAAGGTAGGTTATAAGTCAGGAAAGCTAGGAAAAGCGGCTCAAAGTCCTTATGATTCTGTTCAAAAGTCAGAATTATATGCTATTCTCATGGTATTACATATATATATATATATATATATATATATATATATATATATATACCTCTTAATATAGTTACAGACTCTCAACATGCAGAAACAACTGTGTCACATATTGAAACTGCTGAATTTATGCCAGGTGATACAGAATTGATTTTATTCAGTTATAAGAAATAATCAGAAATAGAAACCATTCCTTATATATAACACATATTAGATCCCATACAGGTCTGCCAGGCCCTCCAAGGACAAGGTAATAATGAAATTGATTAACTATTGGTAGGAAATGTGCTAGAAGCCTCAGAATTTCATTAAAAAAACATGTCAATAGCAAGGGTGTGAAAAAGAATTTTCCATCACTGGCAACAAGCCAAGAAAATTTTAAGGATATGTCCTACTTGTTCTTGGTACAACCAAACTCCACTACCTACAGGAAGTAACCCAAACGGTACTCAAAGAAATGAAATTTGGCAGATGGATGTGTTTTATTTCACAGAATTTGGAAAAGTAAAATATGTATACCATACCATAGATAAACATTAAGGATTTCAATGGGCAACTGCTTTGAGTTCTTAAAAGGCTGACTCTGTAATCACACATTTTCTAGAAGTTATGGCCATTATGGGCATACCTATACAAATTAAGTCTGACAATGCCAGAGCAAGTGCCAGGATAGGCTCCAAAGCTACATAGGGAAACACTGTCTCTGGAAAAAAAAAAAACTGACAATGCTCCAGTAAATGCCTCTAGTAAAATGAAACATTTTATGCATATTACACTATAAGGCATATTATAGGTATACAACAAAGTCCTACAGGACAAGCAGTTCTACAAAGTTCAAATCAAACTCTAAACAATATGCTTAATAAACAGAAAGGAGTAATAAAGACCCACAGAAATAGATCGCACCAGGCGGTGGTGGCACATGCCTTTAGTCCCAGCACTCGGAAGGCAGAGGCAGGCGGATCTCTGACGTCTACAAGAGCAAGTCCCAGGATAGCCTCCAAAGCCACAGAGAAACCCTGTCTCAGAAAAAAAAAGAAATAGATTGCATAATGCACTATTAACTTTAGATTTTCTAAATGACAATGAGAAAGGAACAACAGCTACAGAGAGAAATTGGATAACAGAAAAAAAAAAAACTACTGAATTAAATCAGCCTGTATACTTTAAAGATGTTCTGATCTCAGAATGAAAACCAGGATATGTGTTAAATTGGGGAAGAGGTTTTGCTTTTATTTCCTACAGGACAAGAAAATCTATAGATACCATCAAAATTGATAAAGATTAGATTTGAACAAGAGAGACCTCTTAATAAGAAAAGATGATAGGCCAGGCAGTGGTGGTGCATGCCTTTAATCCCAGCATTTGGGAAACAAAGGCAGGTGGATCTTTGTGAGTTTGAATCTAGTCTGATCTACAGAGCAAGTACCAGGACAGGCTCCAAAGCTACAGAGAAACCCTGTCTCGAAAAACCAAAAGAAGAAGAAGGAAAAGGAGAAGGAGAAGAGGCGGAGGAGGAGATGATAAGTTCATCAAACAGCATGACCATTTGATCTAAACTAACATAAAACTAACAAATGCTTTTCATTTGATCAGATATATCTTATCAAAAGGGAAACTCCCCAAAGTTAGGTAGAGTTGGGGCACGGTTTTGTTTTTTTCTTTCCAGGAGAATTAAGGCATCTGAAGACCACTAGACAAATCAGACATCTGAAGAAAAAGAATGAATTATCCAGAGAAAATGTCCCAAGGAAAAGAGTAAATTGGCCTAATGATATAGCACATTTCTAACAGAATAAGTTTCATAAGTCCTCATAAATATTTGTTTTTGCTATTCTCTACAGACATAAAAGGCAAATGGTCTTTTTGTAGTCCCAGTTCAACTAAAATTTAAATCTGGCTGTGGAGTTGGAACATGGCTCTTTCCTTCTCTAAACCCAAGCATGCTTGTTAAAGGAAAATCCAAAATTTCTGTCTCATATCAGAATAGCCACCTAGTATGAGAGAAAAGAAAAACCAACATTAAGAGACTATTCTATTGCCACTAATCATATAATCCTTTGGTTTTGACTCTTTAAAAACTTTTCTTAAGGTATACATATTATCTCAAAATTTATAAGATTAATATATATATACATATATAAACTTTCTGTCATGTTAATGGTCATATAGAGTACTAACTAATTCTATAAAAAGGCTTTGTCTGGTTTCCTGAACATGATTTCAGGCTTGAGTCTGAATCAGGTAACTTGGAATTAAGTTTGTGTGCCCTAGATGTATTTAACAAATTATGGTCCTTTAACCCCTCTGTTATCTGCTTCATATGACATCTAAAATGTTTAAGTTTTCTGCAGTGAACTGTGACCATTCTTAACAGTGACCTTGAAGTCTCCAAAAGGATTGTGGGGCCTCATAATAGCAGTTCCACCTGGATTATGGTAATGCCACTACACTGAAAAACACCACTCGAAGATCAGCTTTGGATACAAACTTCTCAGGGCAATTTCAAGGTGGCTAGCTGAGGTAGTCCAGCCTCATGCACTACTCCAACCAGAACTTCAGATAAGCCCAAAACTTTCCCATTACACAGAGACTGGCAACAAATGATACAGCTAGTTCTTCCAGACCCTGACCATGATCTCAATTTTCTCAGGATCCCCTAGAGTTGCCATCACCCCTATCAGACGACAGGAGGCAGTCTAAAGAACATGACACCCACATCCCCAAGAGGCAGGGGTGGGCGGTTTCTGGTCATTCAGTGGGTTATGGAGTGATGCACCTTTAATCCCAGCACTAAGGAGGTGGAGATAGAAAGGGATATGCCTGGACAGAGAGAGGAATATAAGGCAAGAGGAGACAGGAGCTCAGGGCAGTCTGAGCAGCAGTCAGTCTAAGGCAGTTTGAGCATTCAGTCTGACAATTTGAGGAGACAGAATCGCCCTTTCAGTCTGAGGTAGAGGTAAGAGCTGTTTTGATTCTCTCATCTTTCAGTCTCCCCACCCCCATATCTGACTCTGAGTTTTTATTATTAAGACCAATTAGAATTCATGCTATACTTTTTGGCACTTCTATATAGAGGAAAGGTGCTAAAAAAACAGATTGAAGACAAAGAGTCACAAGTACTTATTACATGACATTATTCTTGAGGAGATATGAACATCAACTGATGTTCTCGACCACAGCAATGACACAACCAAAGTCGAATGTGGTGAAGCAATGAATTTATTTGGGGTTACTTGCAGGAGTACTGGTGACTCAGAGCCAGCTGCTGTTGGTTTAGAGTGCACAGAAAGATAATTTGTGTTTTACACTTAGAGTTATCTTAATTACATTATCCATACTGCAAGTGCTAAATAGCTAGCTACATGTGGCCAGTGGCTACCACAGAGAACAATGCAGGTCTGAGGAAGCCTTTGTTGGACACTTTTTGAAGAACACACTGGAGCATTGTATTGAGGATCATATTAATTGGGTTTAGTGAACAATGGAAAGCATTCTAAGAATGTTGGCACCAGCATATGTGACAGCGGATAGTTGTGTAGCCATTCTGGTGTTGCTGTAACCAAAGTATTGAAGAAAACAGAATAAGGGGAGGAAGGATTTCTTTAGCTCATGGTTTCATGTTTTCTTTGACTCACTCCCTTGAACATCGTGGTGTGTGGGACAGCTTCCTCAATGGCAGACAGACAGCACAGGATCATATAGGAAGCTAGGCCAGATACAGCCCCAAAGACAGAACCTCAGTGATCTACTTCTTCCAACTACACCCTACCTCCTATCATTGCTACCAAAAATTCCATAAAATGATAAGCCCATCAAGGGACTGATCTGTTTGTTAAGTCGAAGGCCTCATAATTGTGTCTCTGGAAACATTCCCAGAAACACACCCAGAGGAATGTTCTACTAATCCCCTGGGCATGATCAAATTGACAATCAAAATTAAGCAAGATATGTTTTTTCCCAAGAAATGTTTGCATAATCCCAAATATGTAGAAATATAAAATAGGCATATAAAGCAAACATTTACTGAAAACAATTATTTGACAGAAGTAGAATTTTAACATTTATTTAAAATGAAAGAAAATCTTTGTAGTGAGGTGGGTTTGTCTTTTTACTTTTACACAAAGAATTAAATACTGGCTAAATATTTGATGCTGTAAGACACAAAGCATCATCAGTATCTGTCAGAGTTTAATGATATATTGATTTTATAATGGACACCGAGAACAGTGTTGCTTTTCCTAAATACAACAGAGTATGTTTGGGGCCATTTAAGTATTTCTGGTGCCCTGCTCAGAGCCTCCTGAGGCCTGGGGACTGTGCACAGGGGAGCCCTACCCAGGGAACTGGGCCATCCAGAGTCTACTGATTTTGAGTTGCTGGTTCCACCTCCACCCACGGGAAGAAGACCGCCATCAGAGTATTGGACCTGCTTGCACCCACCGGAAGAGAACCTTGGAACCATACCCACCAGGAGAAGGAGAGATCCCACTGGCACCCACTCGAAGAAGGGATGGGAAGACGACAGTATAAGAACATACTCAACAACAGAAAGATCAACATGATGCCACCAGAGTCTAGGGACTCCACACCAGCAAGACCTGAACATCCCCAACACAGATGAAGCAGAAGAGAATGAGCCTAAAAGCAACTTTATGAAGATGATAGAGAACCTCACAGAGGAAATGAGGAAACCCCTTAAAGAAATGGAAGAAAATACAAACAAAAAAAATGAAGAAATGGAGGAAAAGACAAACCAAAATTTGCAAAAAATAAACAAATCTCTTAAAACAAGGAAAGCCAAGAAAAAACAACCAAAAAGTGAAGGAAACAATTGAAATAGTTCAAGGCTTGAAAGCTGAAATAGAGACAACAACAACAGCAGCAGCAACAACAACAAAAAACACAGTCTGAGGGAATGCTGGAAACAGAAAAGCTGGGTAAACAATCAGGAACTACGGATGCAAGCATAACCAACAGAATATAAGAGATGGAAGAGAGAATCTCAGGCATTGAAGATACACTAGGAGAAATAGATTCATTGACCAACGAAAATTTTAAGTACAACAAATCCCTAACACAAAATATCCAGGAAATATGGGACACCGTGAAAAGACCAAACTGAAGAAGCTGAAGAAAACCCACATCAAAGGTGCAGAAAACATATTCAACAAAATCATAGAAGAAAATTTTCCCAAACTAAAGAAAGACATGAAATAAAAGTACAAGAAGCGTGCAGAACATCAAAAAGAGTGGACCACAAAAAAAGCCCCCTCACCACATAATAATCAAAACACCAATCATATAGAATAAAGAAAGAATATTAAGAGCAACAAAGGAAAAAGGCCAAGTAACATACAAAGGCAAACCTATCAGAATTACACCTGACTTCTCCATGGAAACTTTCAAAGCCAGAAGGTCCTGGATAGATATTCTGTCAACACTAAGAGACCACATATGCCAGCCCAGACTACTATACCCAGCAAAGCTTTCAATCACTATAGATGGAAAAAAACAAGATATTCCATGACAAAACCAGATTTAAACAATACATATCCACTAATTCAGCCCTATAGAAAGTTCTGGAAGGAAAACTCCAACCCAAGGAAGTTAACTACACTCACAAAAACATAGGTAATAGATAATCCCACTTTACCAACAGCCAAAAAAAGGGGGAGGACTCACACAGAATACCAACAACAACAACAAATCCAAAACAAACAAGAATTAACAATCACTGGTCATTAATATCCCTCAATATTAATGGTCTAAACTCACCTACAAAAAGACACAGGCTAGCAGAATGGATACGAAGAAAGAATCCATCCTTCTGCTGCATACAAGAAACACACCTCAACTTCAAAGATAGATGTTACCTCAGAGTTAAGGGTTGGGGAAAGATTTTCCAATCAAATGGACCCAAGAAACAAGCTGGTGTAGCTATCCTAATATCTAACAAAGTAGACTTCAAACTAAAATCAATCAAAAGAGATGAAGAAGGTCATTTCATATTCATCAAAGAAAAATCCATCAGGATAAAGTCTCAATTCAGAACATCTGTGCCCCAAATACAAAGTCACCCACATTCATAAAAGAAACATTACTAAAACTCAAATCACACATAAAACCTCACACACTCATAGTGGGAGACTTCAACACCCCACTCTCACCACAAGACAGGACCACCAGACAGAAACTTAACAAAGAAACAAAAGAACAGAAGTTATTACCCAATTGAGTTTAACAGACATCTATAGAACATTTCATCCAAACACAAAAGAATACACCTTCTTCTCAGCGCCACATGGAACCTTTTCTAAAATCAAACACATACTCAGCAACATAGAAAACCTCAACAGATACAAAAAAAATTGGAATAACCTCCTGTAATTTATCAGACCACCATGCTTTAAAGTTAAAATTCAACAAGAACACAAATTGCAGAAACCCTACAAACTCAAGGAAATTGAAAAATGAGCGATTGCACCATTCCTGGGTCAAAGAAGAAATAAAAAAAGAAATTAAAGACTTCCTGAAATTAAAGAATTCAATGAGAATGATGACATACCCAACATAGTAAAAATGGCAATCTTGCCAAAAGCAATCTACAGATTCAATGCAATCCCCATCAAAATACCAGCACAATTCTTCACAGACCTAGAAAGAACAATACTCAACTTTATATGGAAAAACAAAAGATCCAGGATAGCCAAAACAACCCCGTACAATAAAGGAACTTCCGGAGGCATCACCATCCCTGACTTCAAGCTGTATTATAGAGCTATAGTTCTGAAAACAGCTTGGTATTTGGCACAAAAATAGACAGGTAGACCAATGGAATCGAATTGAAAACCCTGATATTAACCCACATACCTACAAACACCTGATTTTTGACAAAGAAGCTAAAATTATACGATGAAAAAAAGAAAGCATCTTCAACAAATGGTGCTGGCATAACTGGATGCTGGTGTATAGAGGACTGCAGATAGATCCATGTCTATCACCATGTATAAAACTTAAGTCCAAATGGATCAAAGACCTCAAAGCCAGCCACACTGAACCTCTTAGAAGAGAAAGTGGGAAGTACCCTTGAACAAATTGGTACAGGAGACAGCTTCTTGAACATAACTGGATGCTGGTGTATAGAGGACTGCAGATAGATCCATGTCTATCACCATGTATAAAACTTAAGTCCAAATGGATCAAAGACCTAAAGCCAGCCACACTGAACCTCTTAGAAGAGAAAGTGGGAAGTACCCTTGAACAAATTGGTACAGGAGACAGCTTCTTGAACATAACAGCAGTAACACAGACACTGAGATCGACAATTAATAAATGGGACCTCCTGAAACTGAGAAGCTTCTGTAAGGCAAAGGGCACAGTCAGCAAGACAAAATGGCAGCCCACAGAATGTGAAAAGATATTCACCAACCCCATATCTGACAGAGGGCTGATTTCCAAAATATACAAAGAACTCCAGAAGGTAGTCACCAAAAAATCCAATTAAAAAGTGGGGTACGCCAGGCGTTGGTGGCGCATGCCTTTAATCCCAGCACTCGGGAGGCAGAGGCAGGCGGATCTCTGTGAGTTCAAGACCAGCCTGGTCTACAAGAGCTAGTTCCAGGACAGCCTCCAAAGCCACAGAGAAACCCTGTCTTGAAAAACCAAATAATAATAATAATATAATAAAATAAAAAATAAAAAGTGGGGTACAGAACTAAATAGAGAATTCTCAACAGAGGAATCTAAAATGGCTGAAAGGCATTTAAGAAAACGCTCAACATGCTTAGTCATCAGGGAAATGCAAATCAAAACAACTGCGTGAGGTATCTTACACCTGTCAGAATGGCTAAAATCAAAAACAGCAATGACAGTTTATGCTGGAGAGGATGTGGAGAAAGGGGAATACTCCTCCATTGCTGGTGGGAGTGCCAATTTGTACAGCCACTTTGGAATGTATGGTGGTTCCTCAGGAAATTGGGAATCATCTATCTCAAGATCCAGCAGTTCCACTCTTAGGCATATGTCCAAAAGAAGCACATTCATACAACAAAGACATCTATGTTCTATAAACTATGTTCATAGAAGCATTATTTGTAATTACCAGAACCTGGAAGCAACCTAGATGCCCCTCAACTGAAGAATGGATAAAGAAAATGTGGTGCATTTACACTCAGCCAAAAACAAAACAAAACAAAACAAAACAATGGAATCTTGAAATTCACAGGCAAATGGATGGAACTAAAAGAAACCATCCTGAGTGAAGTAATCCAGTCACAAAAAGACAAACATGATATGTACTCACTCATATATGGATATTAGACATAGAGCAAATGATTACCAGCCTACAATCCACACCTCCAAAGAACCTAGGAAACAAGGAGGACCCTAAGAGAGACATACATGCTCACCCAAAGAAGGGGAAAGGGACCTTCTCCTGAGCAAATTGGGAGCAGGGCGGATGGGGGGAGGGAGTTAGGAGAAAGAGACTGGGAGAGAGGAGGGGAGAGTAAGACATGATGGACTGGGAAGATTGAGTCAGGAGAAGAATAGAGGAGAGCAAGAAAATAAATACCTTAATAGAAGAGAGCCATTATAGGTTTAAAGAGAAATTTGGCAGTAGGGAAACGTCCAGAGATCTAAATGGTTGACCCCAACTAAGAATCTAAGCAATAGGGAGAGGCTATCTTAAATGCTCTTCCCCTATAATGAGATCCATGGCTACCTTATATGCCATCCTAGAGCCTTCATCTAGTAGCTGATGGAAACAGAAGCAGAGATCCACAGCTAAGCACTGAGCTGAATTCCTGGAATCCAGTTGTAGAGAGGGAGGAGTAATGAGTCAAGGGGTCAAGACCATGCTGGGAAAACCCCCAGAAACAGCTGACCTGAACAAGGGGGAGCTCATGGACCCCAGACTGACAGCTTCGAAACCAGGCCCCCTGCAAATGGGTGTCAGTTAGGAGCCCTGGGCGGTCTTTGGGGCCCCTGGTAATGGAACAGCATTTACACCTAGTGTATGAATGGACATTGGGAGAGTATCCCTCTATGGGGATACTCTCTCAGCCTAGACACACAGGGGAGGGCCTAGGCCCTGCCCTAAATGATGTGACAGACTTTGATGATTCCCCCATAGAAGGCCTCACCCTTTCTATGGAACAGAAGAAGGATGGGATGGGGGTCAGTGGGAGGCCTAGGTGGGGAGGGAACTGAGATTGATATATAAAATAAGATTGCTTCTAATTTAAATAAAAAATTCCAAAATAAAAATAAAAAAAGAGAAAAAAAAAGAATTTGGGAGAATTTCTCTGGTCTTATCCCAAGCAAAGCTTAACAGTATTTAATGAAGCACAATCTAGAAAATCAAACAGAAACTTTGAAAATCAAACACAGTGCAATCCAAAGTACACTAATCTGATACTTCTATGCTGAGGAATGGTGGCAGGAACATTGTTTTGTTTTCCACAGTGAAAGCATTGTTTCCATAGCATTAGAAAACTTAATAATTACAACAAAGAACAATGCAATTCATAATACACAGTAGTCTGATCTAAGGTGTTTCTGGCATCATTTATTGGTGTTCTATGGAGGGACAGTACTCATAGTCCTAAGCGCACCATGTTGTGTGTTCAAAAGCAAGGCTGCATAAAAGTTTGTTGTACATTGAGGCAAGTATTGAGGGAAATATCTTGGGGACTTACCACACCTTTGATTTTTAATTTTATTTTTGTTTGTTCATTTATGTGCATCTCGACCAGAAGCTGGTAGGGTATCAGGTGTCCTCCTCTACCATGCTCTGCCTACTCTTTTTAGGCAGGGCTCTTCCTGAATATGGAAACAAATAAGCTCCAGCAATCCTCCTATCTCTGACTATCTCAGAGCTGGGGTTACAGGTGATTGCTGGACACTGAGCTTGGTATTTAGCTTCTGGGACTCAAACTTCAGTCCTCATGATTACACAGCAAATGCTCTTACCTGCTGGGCCATTCCTCCTGCCCTCCCCACCCCATTTTAAATTTTTAGTCATTGTACATTCAGAAACGTTTGGCTATAGCCCTCCACCTTCAGTTAAGTGACTCCATATTATGGGTCACATTTTAAGAAGCTGGGCGGGAAATGGGGCTGGAGAGATGGCTCAGAGGTTAAGAGAGCACTGACTGCTCTTCCAGAGGTCCTGAGTTCGATTGCCAGCAACCACACGGTGGCTCACAACCATTTGTAATGAGACCTGGTGCCTTCTTCTGGCCAGCAGGCCTATATGTAGGCAGAACACTGTGTAGATAATGAATAAATGAAGAAGAAGGAGAAGGAGAAGAAGCAGCAGCAGCAGCTGGGAGCTACAGTTCATTTAAGTTTATTCTTGCTCAGAGTTTTCCAAAGCAGCTCCAAGTTGTCTAGAGTGGTCATAACTAGAGCAAGACTTCCTGAAGTGGGAGTCACAGCTTTACTAACAGTGGTGGTTCTCCAAGTGATTGTGGAGTGCTCAAAAAAGCCAGACTGCCCTCTGCTGGCTGCTAAAAGAAGGGCTCAAAGCAGCCAGGTAGAGGCTCAAGGGGGAAAACGTCTGTCACCCAAGACTACATTCTTGACATCCCTACCAGATTAGCTTATTTAAATAAACAAATAATTAAGTATGATTATGATAACAGCCAATCATAGGATTGCCATTCTCAACAGTACTTAACAGTGTTAAAACCTAATAGAGGTCAGAGTGCAAACCTTTAGCCACATATCTTTTGGGAGAGGATATCCCTAGGTCTCTCAAAGGGAAAGGGTTGAAGTTCCATGATTCCCTTCAAGGACTTGCTCCCTCAGATCTAATGTAGTCTCTCTTAAAGTTTCCTCCACTTCTCAATACCACCACAGACTGATGACCAACCAAGCCTTGGAACAAGAGCCTTCAGGTAGGCTGTTCAGGTCCAAACTGTAACAATAACTATGACTCAGAAAGCACCTGAAGCACCTGGGCTGCTAAGTATTGCTCATCCTCTGCACCTGATCAAAAGGCATCTGTTCCTGAATGCTAGATACAGGAGCATTAGCTAGAGGTGGAAAGTGTCAGCCCCCAAACAGTTTCACCTCAAAAGGAGTAAGAAGGAGTTTATTCTGGAACCAAATTCAACCAATCATGGCCCACGAGTACAGATTCTTGTTTCTTCCAAATACAATGTTCCATTGTAGAAGTGGTTACATGAGATTTTTATTAGTTATGAAACAAAGTTGTAAATCAAAGTATTTATCTACATGTAGGTAGGTTACAGCAAAGCAGGTTTTAGATTCTACCTGATGACATTCCTAGCTTTTGATTAATGGAAGCTGGTGGTCTGTTAAGAATACATTTCAAGGTTTTGATAGTTACAGGTTGTTAAATCAGACACATGGATGGGCAGTAAATGGCTTTCAAAGGAACTAAAAATAGCTCAATATGGTCTACGGCCATACCACCCTGAACTCGCCCGATCTCGGAAGCTAAGCAAGGTCAGGCCTGGTTAGTACTTGGGTGGGAGACCGCCTGGGAATACGGGGTGCTGTAGGCTAGAAGGCCCGGCGTTGGTGGCGCACGCCTTTAATCCCAGCACTCGGGAGGCAGAGGCAGGCGGATCTCTGTGAGTTCGAGGCCAGCCTGGTCTCCAGAGTGAGTGCCAGGATAGACTCCAAAGCTACACAGAGAAACCCTTAACCCTTAACTGTCTAAACTGCTGCAAAATCTTGAAGATAGTCATTTGACCTTAAAGAATTTATAATACAAGTGTAGCCTTCCTTTCTTCTTCATTCCTTCTCTTCCCTTCCTTACTGGGGCATCAATTGAAATGTCTCTACCTCTCATGACTTTTGTGATACTAGGTCATTACAAAGAACTTCAGACCACCACCTATAAACAGGAGGCAATGATGACAGGGTCTCTTACAGGGTAGTGGTGGTAATGGTGGTGGGGTATGTGAGTAAAGGACACGAGAGGTTTTGATTGTAAAGTGCTAGGCACATAGAGACCACATCGAAAGTTCTTAGTAAATAATGATGGCTGTGATTAGCTGACTGCTGTATCTTTAGCTGTCTGAGAGATGCTGTAAATAGTATAATTACTTAAGAGACAAATACAATGAAGCAGGGTTTTTCATTGTTGTTTGTTTTTGTTGTTGTTGTTGTTTTTGTTTTTTGAGACAGGGTTTCTCTGTGGCTTTGGAGGGTATCCTGGAAACTAGCTCCAGTAGACCAGGCTGGTCTCGAACTCACAGAGATCTGCCTGCCTCTGCCTCCTGAGTGCTGGGATTAAAGGTGTGCGCCACCACCACCCGGCAAAGTAGTTTTTAATATGCAATTTTTCAGGAGAAAAGGCTTAACATTATTAGGCACAAAGGGCACGCAAGGATGAACGGCAGGTCTGAATGGGGTTGGGGGGGGTATGCTCAGAGAGCAACCCAGAGGCTCCCAAGGGAGCCTTCGATCTCTGCACAGCTGACTCTCTTAGTCACCTCACTAAAGACAATAGCAGCCTTCCTAGATTTTTTTTTTTTTTTTTTTTTTTTTGTAAAGCAAGGAAGAGGTTTGACCTTGAAACCTGGGCTTGCCTTCTAGTTAGCTGTGACCTTGGGCGGATGGACTGTGCCTAGTTTCCTCCATACCAAGACTAAGCTTAAGGATTGTTACTAACCTGGGAGGGCTTGCTTAGTACAGTATCTATGCACGATGTGTTTCTAAGTCTTTAGCTCTGGTGGTGTTTCATGTATTAGCAAACAGGCCCCAAAACAAAACTGGTAAAAAGTATTAATCCGCTCTAATAATATGGCTAACACTCTATTCCAGGCTTTAGTTCCTATTTTACACACCGAATAATCAAGCAAGTTTCATTTCTGAATTTGTTTCTCCGTCTGCCTCATCTAGACTTCACTGACCCAACCTAAAAATCAGCTACATGTGAGTCAAGCGTTCCTGGTTACTTTCTCTCAGGAGCTACATCTATAGTGACCATCGACCCAGGGCACTAAAGGTGGGGAGGCTAAAGGGTTGAAGGGAGTCAGAAGATTCATAAGAAGTTAGCGTTCGAATAAGCGGAAAAATGGTTCACTGTCGAGGCTTTTAGGTTGCTGGCCCTTTCCGTTTGGGGCATCTGTAGGGATCTCATTGTGAAAATAAGCCCACTACTCTTTCTCCTTCCTTCCCGAGGTCACTTTGTGGGACAGAGCCTCAGGAACCACGGAAGAGAAGATTACTGCCCTCGATCCCGTTGGCTCGCCTGCGCGTGCGGGAGACCTGGAAGGGTAAAGCTGGCAGTCAGTCCGTACCATTTAGCAAAATTCCGCGAAAAGGCGGCGTGGAAGTGCCGGCTCCGACTTTGCGAAGAGGCTCAGCGAAGAGCCCCCATCACACGGAGCCTCTAGCGGACGCAAGGACGCCGGGTCACGTGGGCTCGGCGGGCGCGCGCCCCAGCCCCGCGGGAGGAGGTGCGCGGGAGGGGGCGGGGCCGGGGCCTCCCGTGAAGCCCCGCGCGCGGAAGGACCGGAACTCCAGGCGGGTGGCTTGTTGATAACATGGCGGCAGCAGCTGCCCGGGCATCCCGAGGAGGCGGCAGCGCCCACACCCGGAAGAAGGGGCTGTTTTCGGGCTAGTGCGGCGGCTCCTGCGGACCCGGAAGTCCCAGCCAGCTGCTGAATGAGGGGAGCCGGGCCCTCCCCGCGACAGTCCCCCCGCGCCCTCCGCCCCGACCCGGGCCCCGCCATGTCCTTCTTCCGGCGGAAAGGTAGCCGAGGGGTCGCCGGCGGGGGCGAGCCGGGCGGCGGTGGGGCAGCCGGCCTGCAAGGGCTTCGTCAGGGCGGCCGCGAGGCTCTTGGTGAGCCGCTCGGCCTCGGCGCCGACACCCGCGGTGCCGTGCGGTGCGCTTCCCTTCGCTTTCTGGGACTCCACAGGGTAGAAGGTGGCCTCCTCCTGCGAGGTCCGAGGGGCATGGTCTTGCTGGGCCGAAAGTGCTTGCTCAAACCCATAGAAGTTAACACTTGTTTACTCAAGAACGGCTTTTCTGGTGTGTTTGGTTTCCAGAGGTTTGTGTGTGTGTGTGTGTGTGTGTGTGTGTTGTCTTGTGTGCACGCGCGCACTGTGGATCAAGATCAAGGAAATCCCTTTACTTATTGGAAGTCTGACTTTCCCGAATATCAAGGGACTTATATCTAAAACCACGTGAAACTGTTTCTTCAACCAGCGCTGTTTTCTAGTTTCCTCTTTTGAGGGGGCGGGGGTGGAAAGCGGAAGGGGGCCCATTGTTATTCCTAAAATAAAATTTCTTACTACTGAAGTTCCGTTCAGAAGACTACTGCTTTTGATGATTTAGCAAGTTTACTAATTATCGGAATCGTTGCTGTTTTTTTTTTTTTTTTTTATAAATGAACTACTTAGATTTCTGATGTTCAGTTGTGAAAGCTTGCTCAGTTTAAAAGTAGAGGCAGGGTAGGGTGATTTTGATGCTGGAGAAGGTTGTTGCATTTCACTAAAAATACATATACATATTGGACAAGCAAATCTCTTTAGATCAAGTGATGGTTATGTCCGTCCATTCTTGTTGCTTCGGAGATGTACTAGACAGTTGTGTTTTTTTGTTGTTGTTGTTGTTGTTTTAAATTACACTAATTCAGACTTATATTCACATGACTGCTTTTTCATAAACTCTGTAACCCACTTCTCTCCCAGCTGAGAATCAGGTGATTTCTAAAGGCCTCATAGTACTGAAGCTGACTGTTAATGCTGGATGCTGAATGAATGAAACTGGTAAAATGGTAGGAAGCTTTGTCAGTAAAGTATCTTAATACCTCTGGAGTTACTAACTGTAGCTAGTTTGACAGTGTTGAGTGCTTACTTTTTAAGGGGGAAAATACATTCTAAGTATGGGACTAATTTCATGTTGCATGACAACAGACTGTTGTCTGTTTATTCAACACACTGCCAAGTGTCCAGTCTGCCAGACACTGCTAGGATGTCATTGAGCAGTCATCGGGACATTGTCCCTGTACCTATGGAGCTCATTGATGCTGTAGGCAGACAATAAATAAGCAAAAAAATAATATGAAAAATTTTAAAAATTGAATGTATATCCTTACAAACTGAATGATGTGTAATGAGAGAGTAATTTATGAAGAGGAACCTATTTTGGTTGGGTGTTAGAGGAGGCACTCAGTATGTAACCTTGAAACATAAAGCTAGTGGATCAGTACTAAGATGTAACATTAGAGAGGGCAGGAAAACACTGTAAGTACCAGGAATAAAGAGCTGGTGCCCTTCAGGAAAGGCAACTCAGCTGCTGTGACCGAGGCTTAGAGAAGCAGGTGGATAAAAAATCACATTACTGATTTTGAGTCCAAATACAGAGAGATGTATTGTAAAACTTTTGAAGAGGGATAACTCGAGGATAAAGAGTGATCTGATTATTTGCATGGAAAGCTTGTTCTGGAGCTCAGCAGATAAAGGCCCTTGGTGTGTAGCCTGACCATCTGAGTTTATGCCCCAGGACTCACAATGGTGGAAGGAAAGGTTGCCTCCCATACATGTGCTGTGGCAAGCCCACACCCACAAAACAAATAAATGTACCTAAAAAAAATCATTCCAGGTGAGTTTTGGAGACTGGGTGTGGCAAATGAAGCTAGAAACAGGAGTGTTGGGGTTGAGGCAGTCTAGCTTTATAGCCATAGCCTTAGCGTTTACTGGTTAGAACAGGGTGCTCTCAAACTTGTGGCCATTATCCTGCCTCTGTAGTATTGGGATTGCAGGCATGTATCACATCTGTCTTCTGAAGCCCATCTTATACAGATCCTCCTCATTTTTATTTTTCTTTAAAATGGTTAATCTAAAAGCAGGAAAAGGAGGCTGGGGTGGCTCTGCCCTTTAGAGTATGTGTCGTTTTCATACAGAGGAACCAACATGGCAGCTTACAACCATCTGTAACTCCAAGTCCAGGGAATCCTTTACCCTCCTCTGACTTTTTTGGGCACTAGGCATGCACATGCTATATGTACATAGATGCAAGCCAAACACTAACACAGCAACAACAAAATAGGGGAAAAAATTATAAGAATTACCTTCGTGTTTTCTCATTTTCTTATTTTACCTCTCTGTCTCTATTGTGTTAAGTTTTTCTTTTGTATCTAAGTCTTTTGAGAGATGCTATTTGTAATTCTTCTGTCATGTTTTTCATCTCTTTTAATTTTGGGGGATTTTCAAATCAATGTCTTGATAATGTGGCTATTACTTGCCTTAAATGTACAGCAGTCTTTTCTCAATCTTCTGAGTACGGGATCGCAGGCCTGTAATACTGCCTGGCCTGTCTGTCTCTTCTGGTATACACTCCCTGGAATTGATGGAGTTACAAGATTCTCATTTGTGTTTGAGAATATCTTAAAGATGTCATGGCCAGGTAGAGGTAGCTCAAGCCTTTAATCCCAGTACTTGGGAGGCAGAGGCAGGTTGATCTCCATGAGTTCAAGACCAACCTGATCTATAGCCAGGGCCGACACAGAGAAACCCTGTCTCGGGGGAAAAAAAAGTTTGTCATGAAATGTTTCATAGGAATTAGCACTGACTTTTAAATTTTATATGTATGGGTGTTTTGCCTTTGTGTTTGTATGTATGTGCCTGTGCCTGAGGAGGCCAGAAGAGGGCATCTGATCCTCTAGAACTAGAGTTATAGGTTGTTGTGGGAATTCATTATAACTATTTGATTCCTTCATAAATATATCTCTATTTACCTGTTTTCCTCATAATAAACTTATTCTTAATTTTTACTTACAAACATTGATGTTCTTAATCATTCAGGTAGGTATCTTCCTGATGCAAATATTCAAGTATGTCACTAGGCTGAGATAACAAGTGCAAAGTGGTTAGAACAATTACCCTACTGTAGCCATGCTTTTCCTATTCTAATCCGTGCTATTTGTTAACTGTTGCCAGCTTTCTTTTTTTGAAATGTTATTGATAGGCACAGTTGCACACTGAGAAGCCACGCTATAGCTCCCAGAGCATAAATTATCAAACCTTGCTACTTGGCACTGTGCTTCCAACCAGCTGAACAGATCATGTCTCTGAATTCCAGAAGACAAAAGCAGAAAAGAAAGTGCCTTCTTCAGTACAGTGACCTCAACCTTGAAGGGCTAATTAAGATCCTGCTGTCATTTGCTGGATTTACAGAAGAGCAGCAAATGTGTGAACTTATTTCAACCCACTCCAAAACGCTCAGAAGCTTCATTTGAGATGGAGCATTAGAAATTTGTTCTTAAAATTCTTTAAGTTATAAGTGTGTGTGTGTGCCCTTGTGTGTACGTGGCAATACGAGAGCACTGAGTTCAGAAGAGTGTCAGATCTCCTGGAGCTAGAGTTACAGTAATTTGCAAGCCACATGGCACTTGTGGTAGGATACAAACTCGGGTTTTTTTTTTTTTTTTTTTTTTGTTGGTTTTTCAAGATGGGATTTCTCTGTGTAGTCCAGGCTGTCCTGGAACTTGCCCTATGGACCAGGCTAGTCTGGTACTCAAAGATCTACCTGCCTCTGTTCAGAGTGCCGGGATGAAAAGTGTGTGCCACCATGCCCATCAGTATAGTATGTGCCCTTAACTACAGAGCTATCTTTTCAGCCTGCTTTCTTTAAATACCATTCTCTATCTCAAGAGCAGATGTTTGTTTGTTTTACCTTTAAGTCATTTCAAGTTTTGTTTTATTCACCAGTTGTGCTCGTTTCTATTTGGAAAAATTTTTATGTGATTTTGTGGGGGGAGGGTTCCGCACATGTGTCACTGGGCACATAAGACCTGATTACAACTTGTGGAGTCAGTTCTCTCCTCCCAATTTAATGTGGGTTCTGAAGGTCAAATTCAGGTCAATCAAGCTTATGTGGCAAACACTTCATGGGCTAAGCTCTCTCTCCAGTCCCTGGGATTTATTTTTGTATTTCAGAGACAAGATATAGTCCACTCATCAAAGCTCCTACACCACCAGTTTTTTGTTGTTGCTTTGTGTGTGTGTCTGTTTCATGTACATGTGTATGTGTACCATGTGTGTGCCTGGTGCCCTAGAAGGTCTGAAGAGATTGGATCCTCTGGAACTATAGTTATGGATAGCTGTGAGCCACATGGTGTGTGCTGGAAACCAAATCTGGGTCCTCTGAAAGAGCAGCACAGGCTCTTCACCACTAAGCCATCTTAATAGTACAGTGCACCACCAGTTATTGTAACACTGTATGTTTAACAATGTATGTCTGTATGTTTAACAGTCCAAACAGAGACCTTTGAGGTCAGCAGAACTTATAGTTACAATTTGGGAATTGTGGGATGGCACAGCAGGACAGAGTGCTTGCTGGACAAGTCTGACAACTTGAGTTCAGTCCCTGGAACTTACAGTGAAAGGAGAAAGGGCTCACAAATATTGTGCTTTGATTTCCACACATGTGTATACTGACATACATACACACACACACACACACACACACACACACTCTCTCTCTCTCTCTCTCTCTCTCTCTCTCTCTCTCTCTCTCTCTCTCACAGTACAACTAAATAAATCTTTGAGATTAAAAAGTGTGTATGGGTGTTTGACCTGTGTGTGTGTTTGTGTATCATGTGCATGCTGCGCTCTTAGAGGCTGGAAGAGAGTGTTGATCAGCTAGAACTGGAGTTCCAGTCAGTTGTTAGCCACCATGTGGGTGCTGGGAATCAGAGTAGCCAGGGCTCTTAACCACAGAGCCATCTCTCCAACCCAAGTAAAAAAAATTTTAAAAATGCTTATACTCTGATTCTTTTCAGAATAAGTTTGTGAACCTTTAATATAGATGTATAGATGCAGATATAGAATAAAAGGTAGGAGATGTGATTTTTTTTTTCTGCTAGATAACCAGTCACTCCATAAGCAAGGTTGCTGCAAAATACTTGTGATTTCTCAATCTTTATAGAATCAGCTCCTTCTTGACATTTAAGCTGAAATTCAAGTAACATCTCAGAGGACTTCCTTAGCCTCCCAGCCTGAACAGAGGCAGCTACCTCAGCCAGCGTTAACTATCAAGAGTGGTGACACATGGCTAAATTTAGGTTGTGTTCTGGGATAGCCCTTAACAGACCTGCTGACTGGTGAAGTACAGAGCAGGAAAGAAAGAGATGTTTAAGGATGGACTGTAGTTTTATCCTAAGAAAGTCAATACTACAAACCTGATGATGATGATGATGATAGGTCTACAGGAGCCAAGTTTGGAGTTAAGTTTCAGGTAATTTAAGTAACCCTGTCAGAGATGAAAAGTGGACCACAATTAGCTACACCAGCCTGGATTTAGATAAGGAGCAAAGCTGAAGATGTAAAATTGGAAATTAGACATATAGGTGATGTGAAAAGATGGCATTGGCCCTGCTTCCTGACTGTCATGAAGTAAGTGAGTCTCCACCACTTTCCTACCCCTATGTTCTACCCTTTCGCAAGCCCACAGCAACAGCAAGCAATGGGCTGGATCCCCCAAGATCCATTCCTCAAAATAAATGACAGGAAAGAAACAAGGGTGATTAAAAATTTGTGGTGCATGGTGTTAATTCCAGCACTTGGGAGGCAGAGGCAGATGGATCTCTAAGTTCAAGGCCAGCTTGGTCTACAGAGTGAGTTCCAGCTACACAGAGAGACCCTATCTCCAAAAAAGGAAAAAAAAAAAAAAAAAAAAAGCAGCCGAGCGGTGGTGGCACATGCCTTTAATCCTAGAACTCGAGGCAGAGGCAAGCGATCTACAATAGCTAGCTAGTTGCAGGACAGGTTCCAAAGCCACAGAGAAACCCTGTCTTGAAAAACCAAAAACTCAGTGCTAATTCTTATGGAGCATTTTGTGTGAAAATATAAATAAGAACGGTCGTGACAGACGTTAAGGTATTATTTAAAAAGAAACGAGAAACTCATCAACTCCAGAGCACAGGTTTTTCCATCTGCTTATATTAGAAGAGATAGGCCACAGTCCAATGGTATGTGGGGCATTCATGCAGTTCCAGCACTTGGAAAGCTGAGGCAGGAGGACTGCTGTAAGATAGATACCAGTTACTTCATCACACATCCTTATGTTCCCCACGGCAGTGACTAGTACCAGTCACCACTTTATCTTTTCTACGTTGGTGCCTACGTGCTTGGAAATAGACTTGCTGAAGGCAAGGGCCCTTTTCTGATGCAGGAGAATTGGGCACATGCTAGGGACTTGGTTTGTTGATGGGTTCACTTGTGGGAGATACTCTTGACAGCCAGCTATTTTTTGCTACTGTCTTTCCAGTTTTAATATTTCAGAATATAGAGACAGCATATTCTGAGATTTCTTACTTTGATAAACCACTCAAGATGAGTTCAAGGAAATTCAGTGTTTGAAACAAACACAAGGAAAGTAAAGCAGGTTAAAAATAACCTGATGTCAGATCTTATAATAGAATCCACACTTGTCTAGAGCATTTACAGCTTTCTTGCTTGCTGTTGTGAGCTTCTCTGTTACAGAATTTTCACTGTTTTGTGTAATAAAGGAAAGATTATGTAATCATTTTAGAGACAACTTGTTAGACCTTAGGCTTAGGAATTGAAGTTGTAAGTTTGAGATGTTTGTACCCAAAGCTAGGGAGGGCACACAAAAGAAGTAAGATGCTATATATAATCAAAGAAGTCTTTTTCTTTCTTTCTTTTTTTGTACTGCACTCGTAGGCAGCATAGTGGGTGACTCGTGGTATTAACATCCTAAATTCATTTCAGATGCCTTTTACGAGTGTTTCCTTTTTCATCAGCAACCCTCTAAGTGAGTTTTATTAATGGCCTGATTTTACTACTTGAGGAAATTAACATTCAGTGAAATAAAGTAACTTGTCCAAGATTGCATGGCTGATAAGTAGCAAGAGTCAGAACTTGAATATAGATGTTTTGAAGGTTGGCTCTTGAGAAGCCCTCTCAGAGGTTTTGATCAAGTGCTATTCAAAGGTTACTTTCTCAGAGAATTCTGAGAATTGACCCGCCCTCAGGGCACATAGTTCATAGTTTTAGAACTTAGAATACTCATCTGTCTCTGATGGTGACAATTTGTAGAATGGATCTCTTTGACTGCAGAAGTTGGTCATGATGCTTTTCTGTGTTCTAGTGAAAGGTAAAGAGCAAGAGAAGACCTCAGATGTGAAGTCCATCAAAGGTGAGTGAGTTCTCCTTTGTTTTCACAGCGATGGGCTTGGGGGTTATGAGTGCTCTGATTTTTTTTTTTTTATTATTCTTTTATTAGTTCAAATTAGGAAAAAGTTTGCTTCACATCTCAATCCCTTCTCCCTCTCCCTCCCCCCCAACATCCCACCTGCCCCTACCCATCCCCCCTCCACTCCCCAGGCGAGTGCTCTGATTTTTATCTCCTCTTTTCTTGTGACGGTAACCATTCTCCATCATCATTATTATTTATAATTATGACATTCTTTCTTTAATATGTATATTCTAACAGGCTTTTACTGGCATTTGGTGGCTGCTGTAAAGTGAACCAGTTCCTTGTTAATCATACATTTGATTGTTCCCTAACAGTCATTAGTTGGCTTTGTTCAGTAAAACAAACACTGAGCTGTGACAGCTAGAGAGACTCCCATTTACAAGGCTGGTTTTCTGTCTGTTCAGAAATGTGGATGAGTACAGTTTTCACTGTATTAGCATCAATGGCCTTCATTTAAGCTTATTCACTGTACTTTGTGGCTGATAATACCCATTCTTATTTATGGGTTTAAGTAAGTCTTCCTTTCTTCCTTTTTCTTTATTTATTTATTTTATTTATATCCAAAATGTGTTTATTGGGATAGTTCCCACTCATCTTGAATCAGGTGCTTTTTAGTGCTGCTTCCTCCTGAAGGAGCATCCTTCTGTCAGCCTTGCTTTTCTGCCTGTGGGCTGACAGAGGACAGTGGAGCAGCCAACACATAAGACTACCATTCGTGCATGGCTAAAGACCGTGGTGATTTTACAGCATCCTGGGTACTTCACATCCATAAAGTAGGAGTTGGGGCTCTGCACCAGGGGCTTTTTCTTGTGTTTCCTCTTTTCCTCTTCTGGAGAGGGATGAAGGAGATCCTTTTCGAGAGGCATGTTCCCATAGGGAGGTCGTCACTGCCGGAAAAGCCTTTTTTTTCTTTCTTACGTATCATCTCTGCTGGGTTTTTTATTCAGTATCTAGTGTACTGAGATTGGAATGAAAAAATTTACAATAGAAAATTATTTCCATAGCTAGTATATACAAATGTCATTGTATAAGGTAGCTAAAATATGCAGACTGCTGCTTAGAGTTTTCTAGTATTTTATGATAAATGGCCAGCATTGTTTACCATCTGCTCAGTTTGCTTCAGAGTTTAACTATATTTACAAGATTGGCAAGATTAGAGAAAAAAATGCCCCTACAGCCTGATTGTACACTTATTTCTGATCATTTAAAGTGAGTTGGATTCTGTATTAGTTTAAACTATTTTCTTTAAGCCAGAAGTGACTGGCTTTTGGTAAAGGTGAAAGGTCCTAAGTGGAGGTTTGTGAAGCATGTCTGACTGTGGTAGAAGGAAGGGACTAGCACTTCAGGCCATCAGAACTGCAGTCTTCACCCAAAACTGATACTAGTAGTTTGACTTCAGGAAGTCATGGAACTTTCTTCAGATTCGTTTGTACAGTGACGAGATTAGCATCATTTTGTTTTCCAGGGGATTTCTAATTCTTTAAATTAAAATTGAGTCTTAAAAACTTCATGCTAGGTGGGTAAGGTAAAACATGCCTTTAAATAAAGCACTCAGGAAACAGGCAGGCAGACCTTTGTGAGTTTGAGGCCAGTCTGGTCTACGTAGCAAGTTCTAGGACAGCAAGACCCTCTCTCGGAAAGAAAACAAGTAAATAAATTATGTTCCCCTGCAAAATATAACAACCCACAAGTAATATGTAAAAATAAATTTCATGATCATGTAATCTCTGCTTAGCAGATACGGACTTGGCTTTAGGATAATAACATTAAAAGAAACAGCTCTTCCAGAAGCTTGCTCTCCGAGGTTCCTCAAGAGGCTCAGTGAATAAAATTGCTGATGGCAGGAGAGAACTGATTTTGGAAGTTATCCTTTTATTTCCACAAACACTCCCTGCCACGTGTGCACTCACACTTGTCTGCATACATGCATGCAGACATACGTAGGGATAAAAGTAAAGTTGCAGTATAATCAGCAGGACCTACTTAGATGTACAGTAGCAAATAGAACAAAATAGTAATGGCCTCCATTTGTAGAACATTTGTATTCTTTTTGGTTTTGGTTTTTCAAGATAGGGTTTCTCTGTACAACAGCACTGGTTGTCCTGGAACTTGCTGGAACAGCCTAGACCAGGCTGGCCTTGAACTCACAGAGATGCATTTGCCTCTGCCTCCTGAGTGCTGGGATTAAAGGCATGCACCACCAGGCCCAGCTAGCACTTTTATTCTTGGCATTTAAAAAAGTTGTAACAGAGACCATGAAAGACTGGGGTATTGCCTTTATTGGTAGGGAGAAAAAAATCTGCCAAATAATTGTACAGGTGGTTTGAAGTAGTGATGGTAATAAAGAAATCAGGACCAAATTGAAAGTCCAACAGGTAAAATGAATTGACGTTTGTTATTGATTACATCTGAACTATGCGGAACACAGATGTAAGGTTTATCACTTGCTATCTTTCTGGCTTGCCTCACAGAATGAAACTAGGGAATTACATGTTCAGTTGTGGTATATTGCTTGGGAAGCACTTACGAGTCATTCATTTTTATGTTTCACATGCAGTAATTCTAGGGTCTTGGGTTTTAACCAAAGATGAGACTCTACATGACCTAGGTTGAAATTCTGCCAGTCGAAATGACCCTTTCCAAGTTCATAGACCTAGGACAAAGCTTTTCTGTGTGTTTGCCTTTACTCTAAAATGGAGGAAATACCAATCTTGAAGAATTGTCCAGAGAGACCAAAACAAGTAAAAACCCATAGACAAAGCAGTAGAGTGCCTGGTCTTCACAGGTGTTCCTATGGAGGTGATCACTGCCTAGTGTTATCTTAGTGAGCTGAAGTGAAGGATTGCAAGGAGCCCAGAAAATTGGAGGTCAGTAAACTTTATGGAAGACCTTAGTTACTTGAGAGATTCTTGAGGCATGGCTTGCTAAGTGACCTGTATCATTTCTCTCTTTCCTGTTGTAGCAACGCACTACACTAAAAACTTTTGGTTTTTCAAGACAGAGTTTCTCTGTAGCCCTGGCTGTCCTGGAACTCAGTGTGTAGACCAGGCTGGCCATGGACTCAGAGATCTGCCTGCCTCTGCCTCCTGTGTTCTGGGATTAAAGGTGTGTGCCACCATGCCTGGCTTTCCAAAACTTATTTAAAATGTTCTCTAAGAGTCATTACTACTGTGCGGAATAGATAGAACAAATAGAATTTTAATTTAGCTTCAGCAACTAGTTAGGGTCGTTCTGATAGTGTTGCAGTATTGGGTCAGTATTTCCTGCTACTGCATTGGTAACTACTTACTTTTGCTCTTTAGAAATAAGTGTGAATCTCAACTTTAGCAGCTGAGCTTACTTTCAGTCAATATTTTAGAATGCTGAAGTCAAAAGGATGATACTATTTCTTCAGACTATTAAATACATTTTCTGAACAAAACAATTTGTAGTATTGAGGATCAAACCTAGGGCCCGCTTGACAAATGCTAAACAAAGAACTCTGCCACCAAACTGCATCTCCACTGACTTCGTAAATTTTAAATGTCTATTATTATTATTATTATTATTATTATTATTATTATTATTATTATTATTATTTGTTTGAGGCAAGGTCTTATTACATAACCTTGGCTTGCCTGGAACTCACTGTTTACCAGGCTGGCCTTGAACTTGAGCAATTTCTCCCTATCTGCCCTGCTGTGTGCTGGGGTTAAAGGCATAGGGCACTATGCCCTGCCTAAGACTGTTTATTTTTAAGTAGCTTAAACTGAAAAAAGTAAAGTGTTGTGATGAACATTTTTCTAGTTTTTTTTCTCTCAAGACTTTATCATAAATTCAGTTTTGTGAAGCAAGCAAAGATTAAGACATTGAAAAGGTCCACATTTCAAAATGCTTTCTAGATTTTTGTACTTTTCTCTTTTTGGAGACATTTTGCCACATTGCCCAGACTAACCTGAACCTGACTTGACTTCCTGGCTTCCTGGCTGGGCTTGTAGTCCTATACCACTGCACTCAGCTTGGCTTCCTCTTTGTAGTCAAAGTTTTCAGAGAAAGTCTCTCTAAGTTAGAGTTTTGGTGCAGTATTTTGAGAATTATAAGAGTGTTTTCTTCCCACTTTGCTTGCTGCTTGATAGAATTATCTTTTTTGTTTTGTTTTATTTTCTTTGAGACGGTTTCTTTTTGTGGCCCTAGCCGGTCCTGGACCTAGCTCTATAGACTAGGCTGGCCTTGAACTCAAAGAGATCCACCTGCCTCTCTCTGCCTCTCAATGCTGGGATTTAAAGGCATACTATGAAGCCCTGGCTGTCCTGGAGCTCTCTCTGTAGACCAGGCTGGCCTTGAACTGACAGAGATCCACCTTCTTTGGCTTCCCATTTGCTGGGATTAAAGACGTGTGCCAACATGTCTGACTTATTTAATGAGTATAGGTGTTCAGTCTGCATGTGTATCATGTGTATCTGTGCGTCGTGTGTGTCTGATTCTCCACAGAGGCCAAAAGAGGGCACCAGATCCTCTGGAACTGGAGTTGCATGTGTTTGTGAACCTCCATGTGGGTGCTGGACTTGTACCTGGGGGTTCTGGAAAGTAGCCAGTGCTCTTAGCTACTGAACCATATCTTCAGCCCCTTAACTTTTTTTTTTTTTTTTTTTTTGAGTGTTGCTGAAGTATTAGAAAGTTTAGTTTTATTTTGTTCACTTTTCAATTTTCTTAAAGCCTGCTCATGGGTTTCAGATCAGATTGTGTTTAACTTTAAACATTTTTTTTCCCCGAATCTGTAGCTTCAGTAGCTGTACATTCCCCACAAAAAAGCACTAAAAATCATGCCTTGCTGGAAGCTGCAGGACCAAGTCATGTTGCAATCAATGCCATTTCTGCCAACATGGACTCCTTTTCAAGTAGCAGAACAGCAACACTTAAGAAGCAGCCAAGCCACATGGAGGCTGCTCATTTTGGGGACCTAGGTAAGTGACTGTCACTTCTTACTAATGCTCAGTCAAAGACAAATTTAATAAAATGGGAAATTCCAGTCAGAGGGTATTGAACTCCATGATTGGAAGACACTTTTTAAAAAATACATTAAAATAACTGTAAGTGTAATGAGGTAGTGCTGTATTGTGTTCGTGTAAATATCAGGCATGTCCAACAGAAAATAAAGAGATGCATTTGACTACTTAATAAGAATGCACAAAAAGATTGCTAACTTCAGTAGTACTCGGAGACACAAATCAAAATAATCAGTTGAAATATTAAAATATATTCAGAGTTTGCTAATTTGAATGTTAAGTGGGGTTGAAGGAAATGGTCACTCCTAGTTAGCAATGGTGTAAATGAATAAAAAGGGCTTTTTTGGAAAGCAGTCAGTTTGGAAGTATTGTCTGATTCTACTGTTAGAAAAATTGATAGTCTGTCTTTAGATGGGAAACTATTACCAAATGGCTGATTCATTTGCTTCTGTCTTTTAGGCAGATCCTGTCTGGACTATCAAACACAAGAGACCAAATCCAGTCTTTCAAAGACCCTTGAACAAGTCTTGCGTGATGCTGCTGTCCTCCCATATTTCCTTCAGTTTATGGAACTTCGGAGAATGGAGCACTTGGTGAAATTTTGGTTAGAGGCTGAAAGTTTTCACTCTACAACTTGGTCCCGAATCAGAGCACACAGTCTGAACACAGTGAAACAGAGTTCACTGGCTGAGCCTGTCTCTCCATCTAAAAAGCAGGAAACTACAGTGACTTCTATAACTGAGTCTCTTGACAGGAGGTTGGGGGATTCTAGCTCAGCCCCACTGCTTATGACTCAACCAGAAGGAATTGACCTGAGTAGTAGAACTCAGAACACTCAGAATCACTTGCTGCTTTCCCAGGAATGTCACAGTGCCCATTCTCTCCATCTTGCAACGGCCAGAACAGGAACTCATCCGATCTCCACAGACTCCCCAGAATCCTCTTCCAGACTTACAGTAGCCAGTAGTGATAGTCCCTCTTCTCCACTGAGAGACCTATCAGGAAAACTAATGAAAAGTAAGTATGTGGTGTCTGTGACAGTGCAGGACTTCAAACAAGGGAAGAAAGGATCAGAGTAGTATCTTTTTACCTTCAGTTACAAATTTAGGAGGATTTGGAGGGTTGAGTGGAGTCAGTGTGAAAAAGCTCAGGAAGTAAATCTTGAGTGACTGCATTGCTATTCATGCTTTAGCAGAGCAGATAGCAGCAGGGCAATGGTCTTCTTTTTTTCATATTTGGAAGGGAAGCCATTGACCAAGTAAGATGGTCTCCTCCTGGTCTCAGTCCTCATTCATTACTGTCTAGCTGCACCTTACAGGTTAACTTATTTCATTTTATTTTTTAGATTGCTGGTAGGTATCATTTATTGAATTCTGTATTAAGTATATATTTGGATTTCATTTCATTGTCGGGAAAGCTTTGTTAAAGAGGTATTAGTATCCCGCTCACCTTTGAGAGTATTATGATTTAGAAAGTTCCTTCCCTGGGTTTTCTAGTAAGTGAGGAACTAGAATTAAACCCAGGCATTAGTGTGTTAGTTCATCTTGGAAAGTTTCTGAATTTTTGTAAAATTGTATTTTACTCTGTGTGTGTAAATGTGTGTGGTTGTGGGCGTGGGAGTTCTGTCGTGCATGTAGAGGTCAGAAGAGTGCTTCCAGGTTTGCTTCCTTCCACAGTAGGCTCCGGGATTGGCTCTCAGGCTTGTGGGACAAACAGTTTTACCTACTGAACCATTGCCAGCCCCTGAATTATTTCTTGAAATTTTTTCCCCTGATTTTTGTTTTTGTTATTTCTTGTTCCTTCACTCGCACTTTAATCGTATATTTTATCTCAAATCTATTAAACATAGCTAGCTGTCTGATATTTTCATCTACAGTTCTGGTGGGTCTGACTCTGTGTTGTTTGTCAGATTAACAACCTTGGTATGGAATGTGTTTTTTTTTTTTCAGGGGTGGGTATGTGAACATACCTTTTGTGGAAGTTTTACCACAGTTTTCTAACTGACTGAGCTCATCCAGCCACCTATTTTGTGAATCTGTGTATGTGGACAGTGTTTAGGTCCTGTAACTAGAGTTACACTCTCTTCCTGTGCTAAAACGGAGAGACCACACTCCATCACTGAGGGATATCAGGGCAGGAGCGTGAAGGTAGGAACCATGTAAGAATGCTGGTCACTGACTCCTTCAGGCAAATACCTTCTTATATAGTAAAGGACCACCTGTCTCAGAATGGGCTGCTCAGAGTGGGCTGGCCCTTCTGCTTTAATTAAGACAATCTGCATAATCCCTGATACTGTCACTCAGTGAGACCTTTTGGGTGATTCTGGGCTGTTTCAAGCTGATAGTTAATGTTAGCAAGGATGGGTAGTTTGTTTCAGTAATGTTGGTTCAGAAGTATTTGGGCTTGCTTTCCCTGTGCACCTGGAACCTGTTTCATTATCTAAGTATCACTTAAAACTAGTTTTATTTTGGATTTCAGGCCTTAAATCCATGTGTGAACAGTCTTGTGAACAAGAATTGTCAAAGGAAGATTCCCCCACCCTACCCCCTTCTCTTGAGCATCAGAACACCATTGCCTCCCTCTGAGAAGTCAGTTTTTTCTTCTGTTTAGTCATCCTACTTTTGTGCTTTCTGTCCTTAACAGTGACTTGGGTCCTGGGCAGGTTCCTTTAAATGTTAATTGCCAAATCTGGGAATCCTGCAGGTTTTTTTCAAATAAATGTACTTTTATTACCTGGGTTTGTATTCATTCTCCTAAAATCCAAAAGGTTTGACTAAGGTTATGCGAATAAAACATGACCTGAATCACTATGAACTTACTGCAGAAATGTGAATGTTTAGTTATGTAGTAACATCTAGATGATGCTATGATATGAACATATTGTATATTAAACATAATATGTTATCCTTGCAATAACCATCAGAATTCTGAATTTCAAAGTACTGCTAGCTCTAGAAGATTAAGATAAGGGAATACCTGATTCTGCTCTTTGCTTGTAGCATCAGCTCTGGGTGTGGGGGCGGATATAGATGTCCCATTTAGGATTGAGTTCCCTCTGTGGAGTCAGATCTTGTCAGTTGGTTACCTCTATAATATTCATATCACTGTTGACCAGCGGACATGTCTTTCCTGGTAGGCCTGTATCACCTTTGATGACTTTTCTTCTCGGCAGCCTGCCTAATGCCTCTGACATTTTGAAATCTAGTCTTCAGAGAGGTTTCCAAACTGGTTCCATCTTGATTTCTATATATTCTACAACCAAAATGAGTAATACGTTTAGTGATAGAGTACTACCATGTAGCTCTGGTGGGCAGTCAAGAACAGTGGCAATAGCCTGTGTTGTTTTGGGGCCTCTGGAGTCTCCCTGACTAATAACTTATAGGGCGGTATCTCATGCCTGATACTGGGGTCTTCATTTAACAATCTATGGCTTCTCTGAACAGCATTGTCCACATATTCTGTTAGGTTCAAACTCCTTTATATTTTAAAATTAGCTTTTAAAAGTAGTGAGTTTCCATGAGGTCATTGAGTCCTCCTCCCCATGTCCTCCGGTGTACAATGTCTTTGAAGTAACTTGTTTAGGATAGACTAATGTTATCTATTTCTCTTCTCCCTTGGTGTCTGTCAGAGATTAAACACAGAACTTCAGATTGAGCTCTATCCCTTAGTCTGTACTTCTTTTAAGAAGATAACAAATTTGGCTTCAAGATCGTAGTTTGTGTTGTCAAGGGGAGAAAAAGAATAATACTTTTTTAAACAGACTTTGATAAAGATACTTAATTTTCCTAGTATATATGTGTCTTCATAGCTACCTCCCTGGCTTCCTGGCTGTCTTTCCTGATAGCCCTGTCTATTGTGGTTCTTGTGGTTGGGCCCCACTTCCACTGACCAATTGCTTCTTTGTATTAAGCTTGCTTTATCATCCAGCATCCTGAGCTAGGGCTTACTGACCTTTCTGATCTCAAGGTTTTTAGATGTGTATATATATAATCTGTACCACAAGTGTGAGTCACAGACAGTTGTGAGCTACCATGTGGGTGCTGGGATTGAACCAGGTCCTGGAACTAGCTCTTTATTAAATCAATCAGGTATTTTAGACAGGCAAAGTAACACAGCTTTACAGAGTTAAATGCAACATAAAAGAATGCAGCACATCTTTGCATCATTAACCAAATACTCCATAGCATAAGCAAATGTAACACACCTTTTGGGGGGGGCGGGGTCTGAGACAGGGTTTGGCTTTGGAGGCTGTCCTGGAACTAGCTCTTGTAGACCAGGCTGGTCTTGAACTCACAGAGATCTCTCTGCCTCTGCCTCTGCCTCTGCCTCACGAGTGCTACTATTAAAGGTGTGCACTACCACTGCCCGGCCATAAATGTAACACATCTTAAATTAATACTCCACAGCATTTATCCCTCCCTATTCCCTCTTCTGTCCTAGTCTCCCTACCTCCCTCAATTTAACCCTTCCTGGTACCGCTATTCCTTTTTAACCCAGTATAACAGTGTATTCTATCTCTTTTCCCTTAAAAACACCCCTCCCCCATGGCCCCTTATTAATTTTCTGACATGTGGGTATTCCAAATGAAGCACATATATCTGAATATTGAAAGCTAACAGCTACAAATGAGAGGAAACATGCATGTGCTGTTTGTCTTTGAGAATGATCACTTTCTTCGCCATCCATTTACCTGAAAATTTCACTTAATAGCTAAATAATATTCCCTTATGGCAATGTACCAGATTTTCATTATCTATTCAGCAGTTGATGAATGTTTAGGATGTCTCTTGCAGATCTACAGAACATTCCACCTAAATATGAAAGAATACATATTCTTCCAAGCAGCCCATGGAACTTTCTCCAAAGTAGACCATATAGTAGGACACAAAAAAAAGTTTCAACAGATTTAGAAGAATAGAAATCGCATCCTGCATTCTATCTGACCACTGTGGAATAAAGCTGGATATCAACAGTAGAAGTGTTAGAAAGTACACATCTTGAACAACATACCACTTAAAGTAGAATGAAAAGAAAAATAAAGAAGAAAGTTAATTCCTAGAATTGAACTTCTTTAAAATTCAAACACAACATGTCAACATCTAGGAGGCATAATGAAGGCAGTGCTACGAAGAAAGATTGAAAATAATTGGGAGACACTTTTTTAATTTAAGGGTGCACAAGAAGGCCTTAGAAAAACAAGGGCCATCAACAATTCAAACAAGCAGACAGGAAGAAATCAAAATCAAGGCTGAGACAGAAGGCTAAGACTCACCACCAAGGTTAGAGCTGAAGTCAGTGAAGGAAATACAAAGAATCTGAAACAACTGGTTCTTTAAAGGATCGACATGCCTTTAGCTAAATTAGGCAGAAGAGAGAGAATCCAAAATTATAAAATTAGAGATGAAAATGGAGACATTACAACAGACACTGAGGAAACTTAGAGAACCCTAAAGACATACTTTAAAAATCCGTATTCCACTGAACTGAGAATTTAAAATAAATGGGTGACTCTAGAGACATTTGACTTACCGAAGTTCAATCAAGATGAAGCAAATGATATGCTTTCATCTGTTAACAATTACTCTACAATAACTAAGGAAGAGATGTTCCATCAGTTTCATAGGGTTCAGTCCTTATAAAGGTATATTTATAAAGATTTTTGAACTTGTTATATTACTGTGTAACTATTTCAAGCTGAGACTCGGGAGAAAAGACACAAAAAGAGATGATTATTACTAAGGAGCTTAGTAGCTCATACCGACATTGGAAGGAATAACTGACTCAAGGTTTTCCTACTCTGTGAATCACACAGTGAGAGGGCAGCTTTACAGTGGAAGTTGACTTGTAATAGCAACACACAGCAAACAGCACCTTGCTGTTAGGAGCACAGTCCATTTCAGTGGGCTCGAAGTTGTCCTTTTCTTCTCTTGCAGGTATAGAACAAGATGCAGTGAATACTTTTACCAAATACATATCTCCAGATGCTGCTAAACCAATACCAATTACAGAAGCCATGAGAAATGACATCATTGGTAAGTAATACTTGAAGTCATGGGGAAAAGAACTGACTGGTTTGGTTATTGACTAGGATTTTATTATCATTAATTAACATTATTGTTGGGTTTTGTTTGTTCATTTGTGTTTTTCCAGACATGGTCTCTCAATATAGCTATGGCTGGCCTGGAACTCTCTATGATGACAAGCCTGGCCTCATAGAGATCCATCTGCCTCTGCCTTCTGAGTGTTGTGATTAAAGGCATATGTCACCACAGCCATTCAAAAGAAACTATTTAGTATTGTTATGTGTATATATGTGTGTATGCATGGATTTATATTGCAAGAGCTCATGGAGACTAGAGGAGGGCATCAGGTCCCTGGAACTGGAGTTACAGCCAGTTGTGTGTGGCTGTGAAGGTGCTGGGTACCGAACCCAGGTCTTTTGCCAGAGCAACAAATGCTCTTAACTGCTGAACCATCTCTCCAGCTTCAAGAGAAGTAGGGAGGGTGTGAGTGTGTGTGTGTCTGTGTGTGTCTGTGTCTGTGTCTAGTTTTCTTCCTAGTTTTTGGTTTTGGGTTTGTTTTTTTGTTTGTTGTTTTGGTTTTTCAGGACAGGGTTTCTCTATGTAACCCTGGCTGTCCTGTCTGTAGACCAGGGTGGCCTCGAACTCACAGAGATCTACCTGCCTCTGCCTCCCGATTGCTAGGATTAAAGCCATGTGCCTCCACTGTCCAGCTCCTAGTCTGTTTTCAAAGTACCTTTTTAGAAATTTTAATATTTATTTTATGTGTGTGTGTGTATGCTTGAGTGTGCAGCATGTGCATGCAGGAGCACAGAGGTCAGAAGAGAGGCCTTTGATTCCCGGGAACTGTAGTTACAGGTGGTTGTGAGCCTCCATGTGGGTGCTGGAAATTGAACCTAGGTCTTCTGCAAGAGCATTAAGTTCTCTTAACTGTTGTGCAATCTCTCCAGCCCCCAAAGTACTTTTCATTTAATATATTTTAGTTCACTTCTCTCTTGCATATTGACCCAGATTCTTGGACTTGGAACCAATAATAGCAGGTAAAAGAATAATAATTTTTTATTGACTACTCTGTATATCTCAAACAATATTCTGAGTATTTTCCATATATAAATGTACTTAATAAGAATCTCATGAATGAAAACAATTACTATTTTGCAAATGAGGCTTGAGAATAGAGAAGTTAGGTGCTTTCACAGACATGACATGAGGGTTTGTTTGTGTTTAGTTTTTGTTTAGAGACGGGGTCTTACTGTGTATGACTAGCTGGCCTAGAACTTGCTATGTAAACCAGTCTAAACTCAGGTTCTGCCTGCCTCTACCTTCTGAGGGCTGGGATTAAAGCTGTGAACCACCATGCTCTCAGTGGCAGTGTTTTCATTCTTTAAGTTGACATTAGCCTTCTTTTATGACCTCACATCTCTGCCCCTCCCCCTAAAAAAGACTAGATAGAAAAATTAAAGTGCTTCAGAGTTGTCGAGTCAAACATTTCAAAAATGTATTTCTATCATACATATATATGCATAGGCAAAACTATGTCAACAACTATCTGTGGTTCAAAGTTTTAAAATGGAGAGAAGAGGCACTGGAGAAAGTGGTTAAGAGTGCTTCCTGCTCTACCAGAAGACCCATTTTAGTTCTCAGTATCTTGTAACTCCAGTTGCAGGGGACCCAGTGTTCTCTTTTGGCCTCTGAGGTTACTTGAACACATATTACGCGCGCACGGGCACGCGCGCGCATCCCACAAAATAAAATTAAAAAGAAAACTTTGAGACTGGAGACATCAATGGCTCAGCAGTTAAGGGAACCGGCTCCTCTTTCAGAGGACCTGGGTTTGATTCCCAACACCCACGGTGGCTTACAAACACCTGTAACTCCAGTTCTAAGGATTCTGGCCCTCTCTGGCCTCCATGGACACCAGGCATGCATGTGGTGCACAGAAATAAATGCAGAAAAATGCCTGTTCACATAAAAAAATTTTTTTTTGAAGAATTGGGAGATCTTGGTATTCCTGTGTTCAACTGTATTCTCAGTGTTGGAGAGGAGACAGGTGAGAATATAGTTTTAAGGAGAGAGAAATATATTTAATGATTCTGATAGGTTAAATAAGATGAACACTAAGAATTTGGAGGATTTGGCAACTCCAGATACCCCCTTCATCTTAGTAGACTGTAGAAAAAGTTAATTAAAGAAAATAAACAGAGCAGAAAGTATTGAAAATTCTCTTGCACTATATTGATGTGAAGAGTGAATTAAGTCAAGAGAGAAGGTCTTTGGTTTTAATGTAATGTATTACAACCACATAAATTTGTTACCACATTTAAACAGGTGTGTTTAGCATCCTGCAGGCAGCTGATAAAAATGAGATAGCAGTGAAACAAAAATTGAAGGAAAAGCCTTGTGGGGGGCCAAAAGGGTAGAATTTCAGAGCTGGAATGGAAGGTTGCTCAGATAGGAGCAAGAGTGGTTCATCTGGGCTGGAGAGTGGCTTAGTGGTTAAGAACACTTGATGCTCTTGCAGAGGATCAGAGTTCGATTCTCAGGTCCCACGTGGCAGTTCAGACTGTACTTAACTCCAATTCCAGGGGATCCGATGGAATCAGGTTTCTCTGTGTAACAGACCTGTCTGTCTTAGAACTCACTTTGTAGACCAGGCTGGCCTGGAACTCATAGAGATCTACTTGCAACATATCCTGACTTTAAAAAAGTTTTTTTATAGCTGGGCAGTGGTGGTGCATTCCTTTAATCCAAACACACAAGAGGTAGAGGCAGGTGAATCTCTTGAGTTCAAGGCCAACCTAGTCTACAGAGCAAGATGTTCCAGGACAGCCAGGGCTACACAGAGAAACCCTGTCTAAAATAATTTTTTTTTAATTTTAAATTGTGTGTGTACATCTTTCTGTGTGGGTGTGCATAAGTGAGTTCAGTTGTCTGGAGTTCAGAAGAGGGTTCATATCCCCTGGAGCTGGAGTTACAGGTGGTTGTGATCTGCCTCACATGGGTGCTGGGAACCAAGCTTGAGTCCTTTGGAAGAGCAGTATGTGCTGCTAACCACTGATCCATCACTTATCCTATGCCCACTTTTTTATTTGCCTTTTCATTTTATTTTTGGAACAATTTAGTGTATAGAGATGTTTGTCTTGTTCAGTGTTTTGATCTGTTTTCCATTTGAATACCTCAAGATTATTCCTGTCCCAAGACATTACCTATATACCTGTATTTTCTTCTAGTTCTGTTTATTTAGTATTTGGGGGGCAGTGCATATACCATGGAGGAGGTTGGACAAACAACGTGTGGGAATTGGTTCTCTTCTTCCACATGGGTTTTGGGTATTGAACTTGGGTCATCAGCTTTGTCAGCAAGTGCTACTGAGCCATCATGCCAGCCCTTTTAGTTTTTGGAAACCTCATATGAATGCCCTAACTTTTATTTCCCAATTTGGTTTAAAGTGGATATAGCTTGAATTTAGTAGAAATTCAATTGCTATTTCTTTCACAGCAAAGATTTGTGGAGAAGATGGCCAGGTGGATCCCAACTGTTTCGTTCTGGCACAGGCTGTAGTCTTTAGTGCAATGGAGCAAGAGTAAGTTCATATTCTCACATTAGCATTCCTGGGAATTCTGGCTCCTGGTTAGAAAATGGACTTCACTCAACTACAAACAGTGCACTTGGGAAGATTAGGTCACTTGGATGAAGTCATTTGGGGTGATTGAGACTGTAGTATGTGACAGAGAATTTGTTAATTTAGTAATGCATGTCTTCAGATGGACATCCAGTTTGTTCATGCTTTCAGTTTATGCTCTGTGTAACTAAACAATAATAAACTACATACAGACTTTTTAAGATTATTGCTGTGTGCCTTTAAAAATCTATATATTCATTATTTTACTCAGTATTTATTACATATTTTGTACAGAGCCAGAGTAGATACAGTGCCTGCCTTGAAGGAAGTCATAGCTCAGTAAAAGAAACAGGCCATGTCCTTTGGTTACCTAATATGAGGTAGCATGTGTTAACCATCAGGAGAAATTCACAAACTCATTGAGAGATGGGGAGGTGGCTTACAGCTGAACAGAATCAGAGTAACACCTTGGGAAATCAGGCAGCCTTGACCCAGGCTTTTAAGATTTTATAGGAATAAAGCCAGGTGGTGGTGATGCACCCCTTTGAACCCAGCATTTGGGAGGCAGAAGCAGGCAGATCTCTGAGTTCGAGGCCAGCCTGGTCTACAAAGTGAGTTCTAGAACAACCAGGTCTACAGAGAAACCCTGTCTCAGGAGGGGAAAAAAAGCCAAAAGATTTAGTAGGAATAGTTTTGGAAAGAGTGTTGTTTGTTTTTCAGTTATGCTCTTTCCTTGGTCTTTCCCTCAAATACTCTCTTTTTGTCCACATGCAGGCACTTTAGTGAGTTTCTGCGAAGTCATCATTTCTGTAAGTACCAGATTGAAGTACTCACCAGTGGGACTGTTTACCTGGCTGACATCCTCTTCTGTGAGTCAGCCCTCTTTTATTTCTCTGAGGTAAATGCCACATTTTCTTTCTATTCTGCTAGAGCATTCCAGCCCCTTGCTGGGGCTCTGTCTAAACAAAATGACATAGAAGAGATAAGTCATTTCCAATGTGATTGCTTTAGGTTCTACTTTATGGCAAGAGTATGTTAATGGCATATTCATCAATTAAAGAGAAAACTCAGTATGAAATAACCCTAAATTTAAAAAAAAAAACCCACTCTAGTTACGCTAAAAGAGAGTATATTATGAAAAAAGATTTCGAACTATTTTAATTGGAGGCTAGGAATACAGCTCAGTTGGCAGAGTGAAGCTCTCGGTTCAGTCTCTAGTACCACTTGAAACTCGGCATGGTGGTGCAAACCTGTAATTCCAGCACTCTTGAGGCAGAGGCAGGGGGATCAGAAATTTAAGGTTATCCATCCTTTGCTACATAATGACTTCAAGGACACCCTAGGCTACTTGAGCTCCTACCTCAGAAATAAATAAGTAGGAGCTGGGGTGATGGCTCAGTAAATAAAGTGCTTGCTGTATAAGCATGAGGACTTGAGTTCAGATCCAGAGAACCCATGCAAAAAAGCTGGGCACGGCAACACACATTTCTATGATCAGTACTGGGAAGTGGAGACGGGAGGCTCCTTGGTGCTTGATGACAAGCTCATCTACTCGGTTGGTGAGCTTCAGGCTAAGGAAGAGATCATGTCTCTAAAAGTAAGGTAGAGTGCAGTAAAGGAACACATCTGATGTCAACCTCTGGCCTTTATATGTTCACACATGAACACAGTTACATACACATGCATACACACACTAAATAAAAACGGAAGAAATAAAGCCATAGAACTTTCTGCTTCATACCACTGCGGTAATTATAGACCAGATTTCAGAAGAAAGAAAAGTTTTCCCATTTTCATCATTTTTATTTTTCTACTTAATAGAATTTTTCAATATAATATTTGAAGCAAACTGTAAATCTGTTAATCTCTTTGAGGTAGATATTTTTGAACATTTATTCATCTTATTGAAGTCTTTTAAAAGTTATTAGCATGTAATCGTACATAATAATGAACTTCATTATGGCATTCATAGACGTACATAATGTATTTTGATTATATTCACACAAATACCTTGTTATCTCCCTCCTCCTAATTTTCTTCCTTTTCCCAACTGCCCCTCTCTTCTGTTTGGTTCTTGTTTTTGGGGGTGAGTGTGTGGCATGCATGTGCATGTGTGAGTTGAGGTTTGTTTACAGAAGCATGGACAGCTTATATTAACTTTACCACTGAAGAAAATGTCCCCATCTATCATTAACTTTGTGCAAATCCTTGGGGAGCTATGTAGACCCCGATCTTTTCCCCCTTCCACAATGAGGTTGTTGATGAGCTGAGTCTGTGGAGATCTTTGCAGGTAATCACAGCTGCTGTAGGTTCAATAGGGGAATGGCCACATTGTGCCTGTAATTCAGTGTTCCAGATCACTTGTTCCTTTCCTCCAGCTCTTAACGTTCTTATTGACTCTTCTTCCGTAATTTTCCTGGAGTCTGGGAGGGAGTGATAAAGATCTCATTTATAGTTGTATATGCAACAGTCCTTGAAGGGTCTGTAGTCATCACTGATCACTGCAAAAAGAAGCTTTTTAGCTTAGCATGGTCTTCCACATCTTTAATCCCAACACTGGGAAACAGAGGCAGGTGGATCTCTTATGAGTTCGAGGCCAGCCAGAGCTACATAATGAGACCCTGTCTCAAAAAAAAAAAAAAAAAAAAAAAAATCCTCTCAACAAAACTAGTACCACTATTGTATATGTATGAACATTCTATTTAGAAGGCAACTTGACAGGCACATCATATCATTTAGCAAAACAACAGCAGTATCTTCCCCACTAGGATTTATGACCTCCTTAGTCATGAGCTTTTTGACTGGAATTTAAAGTACTAAACATGGATTCCTTCCTTTGAAGTGTGTATCAAATATAATCAGAAAGCAAATTCGTCAGCTCCATAACAGACTTGCCACTGTTGTACCTGTGAGCACATCTTAGCTGGTTGGTCGGGAGTGTTATGCACAGAGTCTATAGCCAAGTAAGATTGTAACAATTCTCCCCTAGTACACTGCATAGTGCCTTCCAACTTATAAGGGCTATTCGGCAGGGAAGAAGCTTCCGTTCCACCTTCAGCTTGATTTCTCTTTATCATGAGATCAAAGTGATTTATTCACAAATGGGGTCTTAACATCTAGTTCTGGTGGGCAAAAAGCTGCAGTGACAATTGCCTGTATTGTTACGAGGTTCTCAGAGGCTTTTGTGCTCAACAGCTTATAGCAAGATAGCACTCTCTGGTACTTAAATTTGGTTTAATAACCTATGGCTTTTGGGAGCATCATTATCAACCTAAAGCAGGTGAGACATACAGCTTTATATAATTGTTTATTAGGCTTTAGCAAATGAAATGTTTTTGTTGCAAAACAAATGACAATTATAAAGATTCCTGTGGTAAGTTCTGGTTTAACCTTCAGAAGGCCATAGGTTCACAGTCCACAGCATCGCTTGGCAAAACAACTCCCCATTTCACAAAATAGCAACCTAGATGATTGAATAGTGCCTTTTTGCAAGAGTGCAGTAAACACACAGTTGACTTTTCATTTTTTTCCCATTTTGACCATATTTGACAAATATTGAGATCAATATTTGTTCAGATTGTCCTCCTAAAGTGTCCATGTGTCCTCATGGAATGGTAGCCATGATTAGGTGTAAAAGAATTAGTTAATTCACTGTCATTACAGGTAAGTAAGTATGAGTCCAACTTTGTCTGATTTTTTTTCTTTTTTTAACTCCACTGAACTGAAATTTGCATCTCCTTGTATGTGGTGTGGGTTTTTGTTGTCATTAATTTTACTCCCCCCTCCCCTGAAAGAATATTGAAAACTTGTCTACTTCAAGTTTATATGTTGCTGAAGGGTGTTGAGTGAAGGGGATCTTTTTTACTTTACTACTAACAATATATAGATTACAGGTGGTGAGGGAACTGCTTCTTGTCTTTACTCTTGTGTCTTTTTCTTCCTAGTACATGGAAAAAGAAGATGCAGTGAATATCTTACAATTCTGGTTAGCAGCGGATAATTTCCAGTCTCAGCTTGCTGCCAAAAAGGGCCAGTATGATGGACAGGAGGCACAGAATGATGCCATGATTTTATATGACAAGTGAGTTTGTTTGGTCCGTGTGTTTGTTCAGCAGATGTTTTGAGCATTCACTATACACTGTGGTAATAATGTTGAATAAGGAATCCACAGGACATTGTATAAAAGCTGATTTGGATGTGTCGGATGCAGAACTCTCCAGTCGGAGAACAAAGTACCTGCTGAGGAAATTGCAGGGTTTTATATTGTTATTTTTATAATGTTATTTATATAATGTTATATAATGTTTTATAATGTTATTTATATAATGTTATTATATTTATATCAGGAGGACTTCACAGACAGACACTATATGGCTCTCAGTTTGATTACAAAGTCCTGCCTCTGGGCTGGATGGCTCAGCTACTAAGAGCCCTGCTGTTCAGACATACATGCAGGCAGGGCACTCATATACATAACATAATATTAATAATAAATTACATATAGAACATCATCTTTGGGTTGTTTTTTTTTTTTGTTTTTTGGTTTTTGTTTTTTTTGGTTTTTCGAGACAGGGTTTCTCTGTGGCTTTGGAGGCTGTCCTATAACTAGCTCTTGTAGACCAGGCTGGTCTCGAACTCACAGAGATCCACCTGCCTCTGCCTCCCGAGTGCTGGGATTAAAGGCGCCACCAACGCCCAGCTAGAACATCATCTTTAAAAAAGAAAGAAAACCTACCTCAAAGAAGAAAGATGAGTCATGAAGAAAGACTCTCAGTATCACTCTTTGGCCTCCACACACATATGCACACACACACATGCTCACTTGAACATATACATGTGCTCATGTGACCATGCATATATACATAAAAGCACACAAAAGCCTTGACACGATTACAAGAAGTGGAGAAGTGTGGCATTTAGAAGAAACTGAGATAGAGATAGAATGTATGAAGCCCCATAGACCACCTAGGTTCCATCATTTCTAGCATCAGAACAAGGAAAGAAAACTTGAGTTAGAATAATAAAAATGATGTTTCCAGAACATAATAGGAAGTACACTTAACAAATTGGAACAGATTGGAAAGGATATAGATGTATTATACTTTCTATCTACATTGATAATAAATACTAGTTTTTTTCAGTAGTTTTTGGATTTTGTCTTTGGTGGTGGTGGTGGGAATTGAGTCCATTGTACACACTAAGCACGCCCTCTACCTTTGGCTACACCAGCCAATTTCTCATTAGTTTTCACCAAAGACAAGGGGGGGGGGTGGAAGCATACTGTAAATAAACTAAAAACATCTGCTTCATGAGAAGACTGGCCAGCCCATCACCATGTTGTCCTTTACGTTTATCTTTCTTGTAAGGAAATGTGTTGTACCCATAGACAAATATAAAGGGGTGACTTGGGGATTAAAGAACTTCACAGCCTGGGGACTGGAGCAATGACTCAGCAACTAAGAGTACTTGTTGCTCCTTAGAGGGCTCAGTTTCTGTTCCCAGCACCACCTCAGTCAGCCCTTATGTAACTCCATCTTTAGAGGATTTGACACCCTATTCTGGCTCCATGAGCACCTTTGCATGTTTTATATAATTACACAGGCAACACACACACATGCATAAAAAGAATTACCTATAAAAGCAAGAACTTGTGATGTTAGAGTGAAAGGTCCAGGCTAAACATAGGACAACCGGTTGTGTCAAGCTGTCTGCCTAATAATCATCTAGGAGGGGCTGGCAAGATGGCTCAACAGTTAAGAGTACTAGTTGCTCTTCAGAGGTCCCGAGTTCAATTCCTGGCACCCATATTTCAGTTCACTACCATCTATAGTTCTAGGGAATCCAAGGGCACCAGGCACCCACATGGTGCATACATTTTTAGACAAAACACCCAAACACATAAATAAAGCCAATCTTTAAAAAAAAAAAAAAATATTCAGCCCAGCATTGGTGGCTCACACCTTTAATACCAGCACTCAGGAGGCAGAAGCAGGTCGATCTCTGTGAGTTCGAAGCCAGTCTGGTCTACAGAGCTACAGAGCGAGTTCCAGGACAGGCTCCAAAGCAATACAGAGAAACCCTGTCTCGAAAAACCGAGAGGGAGAGGGAGGAGAGAGAGAGAGAGAGAGAGAGAAAGAGAGAGAGAGAGAGAGAGAGAGGAGAGGAGAAAGAAAGAAAGAAAGAAAGAAAGAAAGAAAGAAAGAAAGAAAGAAAGAAAGAAAGAAAGAAAGAAAGTATTCATATAGGAGCTTGTTAAAAATTTGCTTCTGGGGGCCAGAGAGATGGCTCAGAGGTTGAGGGTACTGGCTGCTCTTCCAGAGGATCCAGATTCAATTCCCAGCACCCACATGGTAGTTCACAACTGTCTGTGACTCCAGTTCCAGGGGATCTGACACCCTCATACAGATATACATGTAGGCAAAATCCTCAATGCGCATTAAGTAAATAAATCTTTTAAAAAAATCCACTTTCAGTCCTGTGTATTAGATTCTGATTCAGTACAGGGGGCATCTAAGAAATGCTTATTTTTTAAAAAAAAAATTGATAATTCTGGTGGATAATCAGATTGGGCATTTGGTCTGATTTTTCTGTTTTGAAGGTAAGGGACTATGTCCTATGAAGGAAATTGTTTCTCAAAGTCATAGAGCAAGGTAGTGACAGGGCTTTAACAAATCTAATTCTTCATGTGCAGCCCAGTACTCTCTGATGTGTTGGGTTAGTGGAATGTGTTAGGTAAGGAGAGTGATGGCTGAGAATGGGGTGCCTGGAAGTTGAACTCATGGAAGACTACTTGTCATTGCTTACGTTACAGGAGAGGTGCTTTTTGTTATGGAAATGGTATGAAAAGAGAATAGTTCTGAACGCTAGAGCAGAACAGTGGCCAGGGCCCCACTCAGTAATTCCGCACTCAGAGCAGACCCAGTTTTTCCACTGAGTTCAATTTTCACTTTGGGGTCATTCCCCGAAGACTGGCATCTTCATAGTGTTGCTATTATGTTAATTGGCTTCAGGTTGGACTTTGTAATTTCTGCTTGTTTATTCCTGTGTTTTCTATATGCATCATCACTCCTTCTGTGTTTCTGTCATAGATGGAGACAGATGCCTAGAGTATTTCCAAGTTTTCTTTTCCCCCTGCTTGTACTGCTTTTTTGTGTCCATAATCAAAGTACCAAACATCAGTTGTACTATATCCATCCCATTAAGTTCAAACTCTTTGCGGTTCTCATTAACTGCTTTTTCCTTTCTTCTCTAAATTATCAGCAGATCCTTTGAGTTAACTCCAGTTAAATCCATCCACTTCATCTTTAGTACTGTTAGTTTTGGATTCCCATATGTTTATTCCTATGCTTTCTTTGTAGGTATGGTGGTATGCTTTCACTTTTTTCAGGGAAAATGATAGGGTCTTAGGAAATTTTTTAATAAACTCCTTTTTAAGTCCTAAACAGAAAACAGGTGCCCATTAAGTATGTGTAGTTGGTTGATTTCTTTGCCTCTGTGTAACCTGACTCACAACTCAAATAGCAAAGCTGACTGGGTAGGAACTAAAGGTGTTTGGAAGACAAGTGAGAAGTAGCAATTTTCTAGAGGAAGTGAGAATAATAAAAGGTTACACAGTGGCACTTTCCTTACCTGGTTCTGTGCTTGAAAGTCTGGAGCAGTCATGTAGCCCCAGATAAGAGTGTCTAACTATGGACAGCTGCTTAAGCTCGTGTATAATTTGGTTTTACTTTGAATCTCTTTCTACCATAGGTACTTTTCCCTCCAAGCCACACACCCCCTTGGATTTGATGATGTTGTACGATTAGAAATTGAATCCAATATCTGCAGGGAAGGTGGGCCACTTCCTAACTGTTTCACAACTCCATTACGTCAGGCTTGGACAACCATGGAGAAGGTAATTAAGATCTTAAAATAATAATCTACAAGAAGCTTTCCTTGTGGAATTTGAAAATACAATGTATAAGACAACAGTGGGAAATTGAAGTGGTATAGCGTAGTGGTTGAAAGCAGACGCTGTGACTCTTGACTTGTCATGTATTAACCTCACTTTTATAGGCTAAATGACCCAGGCAATTATTGGACTTCTCTATTGATCATTGTATTAAAACACTAATTTTTTGTATTTTGATCACTTTGAGATATCATTAACAGCTTGGTAGTAGTGTTAATATTTATAAATAACTTATTCTAATGAATTCGAGCAGACTTGACAGGAGTCGTACTGAGTCCAGGGCAAACTCATGACTTTATATCACTGAAACATTTCCTGCTTGTCCAGGTGGAAGGAGATTGACTAAGCACTATTATAAAATGCCATACCAAAAAAAAAAAAAAAAAAAAAAAACTGGACTTAGATGCTATCAAGGTAGCTCAGTCAAACTTGAATTAGGATCCTCAGTAATTTCTTAAAAAGCTAGGTGTGGAGAGGTGGCTTCTGTAATCCTAGCACTGAGGATCTAGAAACGGGAGGATCCAGCTAATAGGTGAGCCCCAAGTTCAGTGAGAGACCCTGTCTTTAAAAATGAGATGGAGAAGTGATTGACGAAGACAACTAAAATTAGTCTCTGGTTTTCACTTGCATGAACACACACACACACACACACACACACACACAAAGACTAAATAAAAAAATTAGCATAAAAGGCAAGTTTTAGCAAAGCTAGAGATAATGTAATAAAATATCAATAACAAGATAGTAACTTTTTCATGATTAAAATGAAAAATTTTCTAGTTTGAAAGGAAAATCCAAGCATGAGGGGAATATAAAAAATATAAACTTAATGAAAAATGAAATAGAGAGAAACAAGATGTAGTTGGGTGTAGTATGACACACAACCTACAATCTCAGATAGGTGGGAAGACTAAATGTTCAAGACTAGGACATATGGGGTGGCTTGGTTTGGTAAAGTGCTTGCCTTACAAGCACAAGGACTTGGGTTTGATTCCTGAAACTCAAATAGAATTGCTGATAGAATGGCACCCATCTGTGATATCCCTGTGCTGAGGAGGCAGATGGGAGATCCCTGTTGGTCACTGGCTGGTCAGTATAGAGTAATTGGTGACCTCCAGTGAGAGACCCTGTCTCAAAAGAGTAGACCAAGTTCCTGAGGATGACACACACGTAGTGTAACATTACAGAAAAGAGAAGGGCTGGCAGGATTTTTCAGCGGTCAGTTCCTAGAACCCCTGGTGGAATCGGAAAACCGACACTTGAAAGTTGTCCTCTTACCTTTCTTTACGTGTGTGACATGACATATGGACACCTACTTGCACATAACATACACATGCAATAAATAAAATTAAATTGAAAAAAAAAAGAAAAATGAAAATTCAAGGCCAGCTTGGGCAACTGAGAGAAATCCTGTCTCAAAAAATAAAAATGGACTGTCTGTAACTCATTGGTGGGGCACTTGACTGCCATGTGGGAGATCCTGGGTTCTATACTCAGTACTTTTGGGGGAAGGAGGACAAAATAGTTCTTAACAAATGTTGGTTGGTAAGGATTTTTGTACTAGGGTTGGTTTTCTCCACCCCCCACCTCACCCCCCACAGAGAGATAGGGGAGTAGGAAACTCTTCGAGACAGAGTTTGATTGTGTAGCCCAGGCTAGCTGTGAACTCGTGATTGTCTTGCCTCCACCTTCCAAGAGCTGGTTATAGACGTGAGCCACCATGCCCCACTATCCTGCACTAATATTAATGGTAGCAGATCCTAGCATGTAGATGAAGAAAGGATATGAAGACATGGTGCATTCAGCAAATACTTTTGAGTATTTCTATACTAGTTATTGGTGTTGCAGGGGTAAACAAATGGGGCTTTTGACCTTTGAAACTTAGGTCTATAGGAAGACATTTTAATTACAGACAGACATATCCACAGTTGTGCCAAGTGCTGTAAGGAAGCTTGTAATGGAAAATGAAAATGATAAACATGAGTACTTAATCAATATACTTAGTTAGCACCATTAATAATTCTTTAAGGACCATTAAAACAGGCTCTAATTGGCATTTATTCAACAAGCACCATTAGTTATTTAGAAACAGATGAGAAACCAGCATTGGAAAGCTTGTGTAGGTACAAATAATCTGATGTATTGCCAGTGATAGAAATTGGTAACATCCCTTTGATAGATACATTCATCATATATTTGAAGGTTAGAATTCAACTTAGCAATCATATTCCTTATAATTTTTTTAAAGAATTTTTAATTTTAGTTTTCATGTGTGTGGGTTTGTATACCTGGGTGAAGGTGCCCATGGAGGCCAGTGGTGTTCTATCCCCTCGGAGCTTGAGTTACTGACCTGGGTTGTAGGAACAAAACTCAGTCTTCTTCAACATCAATTCAAACTCCTAGCCACTGAGCCATCTCTCCAGCCTACATTCCTTATCATTTCTTAGAGAAGTCAATTTAGAATTAAAATCAGTATGTGGAAAAGACTCAGACTATTTTCTTCTCACTGAGTAATGCCTATGAAAGGTATGGGTGGGACAACAACACTTTTAGTGGCAGTGGAAACTGGATAGTAATGTAAGAGGTAAGAGGTTGCAAGTATTGTGTTAATGATAGTCTTGCAGGTAAAGTACTAGATGCCTCTAATTTCCATTTTTAAAATGCTGTTCCTCTCTCAGGTCTTTTTGCCTGGTTTTCTGTCCAGCAATCTTTATTACAAATATTTGAATGACCTCATCCATTCAGTTCGAGGAGATGAATTTCTTGGAGGGAATATTTCACTGGCTGCTCATGGCTCTGTGTGCCTTCCTGAAGAGTCTCACTCAGGTGGTTCTGATGGCTCCACTGCTCAGGTATTAGCTAATTTCAATCTATCAATGGGAAGGATGGCATACAGAGACTTTCCTTCAAATGCCTGCAACGGATCCTATTCATGTTTTAAGTAGTAGATCCAAGAAAATAAAATCAGCTTACTTATAAATTCTGGTCAGACTGCCAGTTGTGATTAGGCTTATGCTATATTGTTCATCTGCTTGACAGCATGGCTTTTCATTTTAGTAACCAAGTGTGTTTGTATTCATGCACAAGAGTATCCCTGCTGTGTGTGCAGAGGCCAGAGGTCAACCTTGGATGTTATTGCTCAGACATCATTCACCTTGGTTTTGGGGATAGAGTCTTTTACTGGCTCAGGACTTACTTACTATTGGGTTAGGCTCGCTGGCCTGCAAGGCCTAGGAATCTGCCTCCCTAGGTCTTCACCTCCCCAAATGCCATGACCTGCCTGTCTTTCAGGGTGGGCTGTGCACTCTGATGGAGATGCATTAGCAGCCCAGAAATTCAGAGTATTTGTTGCATATAGCTGAATCTCAGTAGGGGTCCTCTGGAGGGGAGCAGTCTCAGGCTGCAGTCATCCAGGAAGAAGCACTGTGGTTGATATTTTCTGTAGCACCTGTCAAAATCTGTACCTAGAAAGACCAAGGGAAGGCCTTGCCATTCCCACAGTTCTGAGCCACTCACTGGGGTCCTTGATATGGCCGTGCTCATGTCAACAATACATGTTCACTCAGACCCAGGGCCTGGGATTATAAGCATTTTGCCATGTCCATATCTGTGTAGGTCCAGGTGGTGGATCTTAGGTTTTCATTCTCTCATGGCAAGCACATTACTATCAGCTCAGGCCAGTAAAAGATGTTTTGAACTATATAACTCTGAAGAGCTCATTTTACAATTATTTGTTTAAATTTAGGATACTTTTTATTATTAGTGAACTCATATTGTTTTACTTTGTGTAAATGTAATGTGTATGTATGATTACAGGCACATACATGTTACAGTCAATATGGGAACCAGAGGATAACTTACAAATTACTGTTTCTCCTAAGAATCACAGATTTTTGAGCCATTTTGAAGTTGGTTTTATATATGGTGTAAGATAAATGGTTAACTTCATTCTTCGATGTTATAGAATTATTATTATTATTATAAGTTCTCACTATGTAGCTCTGGCTAGCCTAGAACTTGCTATGTAGATCAAACTGGCCTTGAAATCAAAGATCTAACTTTCTATGCACCACCACACCAAGTATCCAACTTCATTCTCTTTCCACTAGATAGCTAGATGGCTCAGCAACATTTCTCAAATACAAAAACAAAATATCTTGTTCTTTTGGCACTGTATTGTCTTAATACCATTTTAAAAAGTCAGTTGACCAAGCTGGAGGAATAGCTGAGTGATTCTAACGGGTGCTATTCTGAAGAACCAGGGTTCAATTCCTAGCACCCACTTGGTGGCTCACAGCCATCTGTAACTCTAATACCAAGACATCCTAAGCCCTCTTCTGATTTCCTTGAGCACTGCATGTACAAGGTACATTGAAATAAATACAAACATTGATACATATAAAATAAAAAGAAATTAAAATTTGAATGTCTCTGCTTATGTCAATCCCATTGTTGTTTATTTATGTGGGAATGGGAGATGTTCTTGGACATGTCATAACTTGCTTGTGGAAGTCAGGACAGCTTGTAGAAGTTGGTTCTGTCTTTTCCTCCTATCAGTTGTGAGGCTTGAACTTAGGTTGTCAGGCTGCTATCTCCCTTGCGCTAGTTCTATTGGTTTTAATTCTATAGCTTTGGTAAGTTAGGACGTATGCATCTTCTTTTAGCTTTGGTGAGTTTGGAGTGAGTTTGGTTTGGGATTTTTGAGACATGGTCTTCCTTTGTAACTGAACTGAACTGAATATTGTGAACTGAACTCTCTCTCTTACTCCTTGGCCTCCTGAGTGCCACCACACCTAGCCAGTTTGGGTTTTGCTTTGTTTTGTTTTTCAAGATTGTTTTGTCTATTCTGAGTCTTTGCATTCCATATGAACTTAGAGGTTGGCTTTTTCATTTTGATCAGGACTGCATGAAATCAGTAGATATTTCTGGAGTGTTATCATTGTAATAATACATTTTCTACTCTGTGAAGATAGAATATGTTTCCATTTATGTCCTTAAGTTCTTTCAGCATTATTTTCATAATATTACATACCCTTGCTCATTTATTCCTAAATTTTTCTTAATTGTTTATTTATTTTATGTGTATTGGTGTTTTGCCTGTACATATGTCTGTGTGAGGGTATTGGATCCTGTGGAATTAGAGTTACAGACAGTTGTGAGCGTCATGTGGGTGCCGGGAATTGAACCTGGGTCTTCTGGAAGAGAAGCCCCAGTACTTTTAACCGCTGAGCCATCTTCCCAGCCCTAGATTTTTCATTTTGATTCTATTAGGAATATAAGTGATTTCTTAATTCCCTTTTTCAGGTTTTTCATTTAAAGTACCTAGAAAAACAATGATTTTTTTTTATGTTGATCTCATACTTTTAACTCTATTAAGTTCATTTGTTAGCGCTAAGGGTTTTCTTGTAGCCTTAGGATCGTCTGAGTTATCTAGAAACTGTAGTAGTTTGCTTTCTGCCCACTTGGTATGCAGTTGGATTCCTTTTCTTGCCTTAACTGATCTTCCTGCTATAATGTGAACTAGAAGTGAGAACAGGCATAGTTGCTTCCCTTCTGACCTCAGAAAAGCTTTCAACTTTCTCCCCTTTACTGTGCTAGTAAGTCTAGATTTGTGGGTTCTAAGTTCTGTTCATTTTGTTTTAAATAGATGTTCTATATGAGATTGAAGAAATTCATTGCTAAATGTGATTTACAATTTGTTCTTTAACTGTAAGTAGGTATGTTAGGTTAAAACATGATTTTTTTTTTTGTACTATATAAGTTTGGGAGTTGGATTCTGTTGATACCATGTATTAAGTTTCTCATGATTTTCAGATGCCTTGTGTTTCTAGGACAAATCCTACTTGCTCATGTGGCTGGATTTATTTGTTTGTTTGTTTTTTGAGGATTTGAGATCCGTCACTCATGACCTACTGCCTACACTACATAGACAAATGTTGGTCTTGGTTTTCTGGTGATGTCTGGTCTTACAGTTGGAGTGTGTTAGTCACTTGTTTCCCTCATTGTTGTGCTGCACCTGACAAGTGTAACTTATAGAAGGAACGGTTTACCTTGGCTCTCAGGTCCTGAGTGCTTCCATCAACTTGATGCAATTGGGCACATTGCTCCCACAATCAGGAAAGAGTGAATGCTTAAGCTTTCCTTATTTTCTTGTTTTGATTTTGTCCAGAACCCCAGTCCACTGGAATGGTGCCACCCTTATTCGGGTGTCTTGCCACCTTATTCGACCTAATCTAGATAACCCCTCATACATGTGCTAGAAGCTTTTGGTTTGCTTGTTTGTTTTGTTGTTGTTTTTAGGTGACTCTTTATCCTGTTGACAGTACTAACCATCACACTGAGTAAAAGTGCCTCATAGATGTGATGTAGTTCCTCTAATATACTCTAGTGTTCCATTTTTAGTTGACGGCAAGTCATTTCGCATACATGGGAGCCTGCCATAACAGCATTTTGTTGTTGTTGTTTTGTTTTGAGACAGGGTTTCTCTGTGTAACAGCTCTGCCTTGTGTAATAGACTGGCCTTGAACTCTCAGAGATCCACCTGCCTCTGTCTCCAGGGTGCTGAGATTAAAGGTGTGCGCCAACACCATCTGGACATAATGGCATTTCTAAGATTTGTATTTTTGAGTCAACTCAATAGCTCTATATTTCAGAAAAAAACAAAAACAAAAAAACGCCAATTCTGACCTGCTTAGTCTTTTTGGGGAGGGGGGAATTAGCATACTGGAGGGGAACTGACTGTATTTAGTTACTGTAGATGCAGTGCTTTATCTTTTTTTTTTTTTTTTTTTTTACACACAGCCTCACTGAAAATTGAAAGCATTCATTTACCCTTTAAAATTTGGGTATTGTGTTTAACAGTTGGGTAACATGCAAATGCCTGGATGGCTGAGTTTTACATGTTGGAAAAATAATGTCTGAGGATAGCATGCACTGCAGTGTAGGTCATTAGAAAGACTGGTTTGGTGTGCAAATGCATAAATGCATGTTGGGTATTTTGGTCTTGTGCTTTCATCCTTTCATTGTAGCTGTAGACAATGTTTCAGAATCTTTACTGTTACATTCCTCAGTGAAGGAGTTGGGTGATAAAACAAATGTATTTGAAACAACTTTACACTAATCTCTCATCTTCCAAACTCAGGACTGGTTTGCTTTGTTTTGTTTTCAATAATATACTACAAGTTTTATAATTTCTGTTGTAGTCTAATGTGAAAAAAGCCAGTATTAAAATTTTGAAAAATTTTGATGAAGCAATAATTGTGGATGCTGCAAGTCTGGATCCAGAATCTTTATATCAACGGACATACGCAGGGTAAGCTTAACACACATGTAGAGTTTAGCATCTTTTAAAAATTAAAAAAAATTAAATACACAGCATTTTTATATACTGTATAATAATACAGTGATTAAAAGGAAGCCAAACATTGTGGCCCACCTTTAATCCCAGCATTCAAGAGATAGGCGGATCTTTGTGAATTTGAGGCCAGCTTGGTCTCCATAATGAATTCTGGGCCAGCAAGTCTGAAGACCTGAGTTCATTCAGTTCTTGGACCCATGTTGGAAGGAGAGAATCAACCTCCCAAAGTTTCCTCTGATCACTGCATGCATGCCCCTGCCACATGTAAAGCTGCATTCACACATGTCAGGTACACGCATAACAACAAAATACAAAACATATTTTAAAGGAAGGCTCTGGGGGTGGTTCTTGAGTTTTCAGTTCTGTCTACTTTTTGGCATGCTACTTCACCTATTAGTGTTTTGTATTTAATACTGCAAATTGCTAAAAGGCATAAAGGCTAAAAGGCATTACTAGACATGAAAAGCACTTAAAATAGTGTCAGATGTCTAGGAAGCACTTGGTACTCATCATTCCCACCTGTGTACCTGATTCCCACCCATCTCTCCACTACGGTGTACCTGATTGATTGTCATAGTTACATACTGTGCTCTACACATTCCAATGAGTTTACATTTTACCTGTTTGGTTTTTTTATTCACTTACTTATTTTGAGACAGGGTCTCACTATGTAGTCTTGTCTGTCTTGGGATTCAGTACATACATCAGGCTTACAGAGATCTGCCTGCCTCAGCTTCTTGAATGCTGGGATTGGAGGTATGTGCCACCATGTCTGGCCATTTTAGCTGTTTTAAACTCTGGATTGTAAAAATAAAAATACACATAAAGTTAAAAAGTAAAACCTTACTTGTTGTGTGTTACATAGCTATTACTTAAGAAACTAAGTTGTTTCTTTGTATTTGAGAATGAACTTGGTGGGGTTTTTTGAGCCTAGAATGGAGAGATAATAGGATATTTCACTTACTAAAATTTACTAGACACACATAAAGTAACTTCTTAAGTGTGGTTTGATGGTTACATAAACCTATATAAATTTGATTACTCTGTGTGTGTGTGATTACCCTACCCTAAGTGTGGATTAGTGAACAATAAACTTGTATAGATTTGATTACTTATCCTGTGCTGTACTTGATCTTAACAGTTTGTGAAAGGGATTTCACCATGCCTTAATTCTTTTGTCAGAAATTAACAGTGGCATTTGGATGGCTAAGAAGTCTGGAAAAAACTTTGAGGAAAACAAAAACTTTAATCGCACTGTCTTTGAAAGTGCACATTGGCTATGTCGGCTTTACAGTAATTTTTTTTTTAATTGCGTATGTGTGGTTATGGGATATGTATATGTGGACACACATGGTGTGGTGCAGGTGTGGAGGCCAGAGGATCCACTTTGTTGAGTTGGTTCTCTCTTTTCGCCATTCTCTGAGATTGAACTCTGGTCTCCAGGCCTGCTGCTGAAAACACCCTTACCCACTGAGCCATCTTACTTGCCTAGCTTTTGAAGAATGTTTAATGATTATAGTAATCTTTTAAAAATGGTAGACAAAGTGCTTGCTGTGCCAGTATATGGGCCTGAGTCTGACCTCCATCACCTACATAAAAAGCCTCAGGCATGGGTTTGTATTTTCAGACTGGAGAGGCAGAAGGATCCCTGGGGCTCATTGTCCGTCCAATCTAATTGAATCAATAAGTTCCAAATTCGGCTAAGTTTTGAGGCCTGGCTCAAAAAATAAGATGGATGGGGACAGTGAGATGTCTCATTAGGTAAAGTTGCTTGCTCCCAATCCAGACCACCTAAGTTTAGTCTCTGAGAACCACATGGTAGAAGAAGACTGACTCCTGTGAGTTGTCCTTTTACTTCCATGCAAATGCTATGGTGTATGAACTCCCCCTGCAATTACATAAGTAAATACATTGAATATAAATTTAAGACAATGATAAATATGGTGAAGAATAATTGAAGAAGATACTTAAAATCAACCTTTGGCCTCCATACACTCATGCAAACACATACACACATGAACAAGTATACACATAATACATTTTTAAAAAGAAAAAAATGGTTGACAGAGTCCAAATGAGTTCTTCCTCAAAGATGAAATTTGCTCTCATGGAACCATTCATTTACTTAGACCCTCACATAAGAAGTGGTGATACACACCTTTAATCTCAGCACGCAGGAGGCAGAGGCAGGCAGATCTCTGATTTCAAGGTTAGCCTGGTCTACAAAGTAAATTCCAAGACAGCCAAGACTACACACAGAAACCCTGTCTTGAAAAACAAAAGAAAAAGTCAGTTGGTAGTCAAGCATGATGGCTCATACCTTTAATTACAGCAGAGGCAGGCACATCTCTCTATCAAAAGTTTTAGGACAGCCAGGGCTACATAGAGACCCTGTCTCAAGAAAATAACAAAACAAAAAAGCCACCAGTCAGTTACAAAATGTTTCATTTAGTTTTTTAATGTGTAAGTATATATTTTTTAAAATAATGTATAAAATGGCTTAGAAAAGAAAAATGATTTTTTAACTTCCATCTTTAAAGGTTTCATTGTTTATTTTAGTTTTTATTGTTTTAGCACCTATGAAGCTTTTCCTAAGGTAAATACATTTGTGTATGTTGATATACTAACATACATACATGCCATATAAAAGAGGAGAACTCCTAGAAAGAATGTCTGTAAAACAAGACACCTTTCCCAAAGTAAAATAATACGTAGATACCAGAATATATGCTTCTCTTTTTTTTTTAATTGTAATTACAGATAAGTAGTTATTGTTTTAATTTAAAAAGAGCTAGGGCTAAAGAGATGGCTCAGTGGTTAAGAGCACTGATAGTTGTTCTTCCAGGGGACCTAGGGTTCAATGCCCGGCACCCACCTGGCAGCTAACAGCTGTCTCTAACTCTAAGATCTGATACCCTCACACAGACATACACCCTCACACACATATATACATGAAGGCAAAATACCAATGCAAATAAAATTTAAAAATGGGCCAAGCGTTGGTAGTGCCCGCCTTTAATCCCAGCACTTGAGAGTCAGAGGCAGGTGAGTCTCTGTGAGTTTGAGGCCAGCCTGGTCTACAGAGCGAGTTCCAGGACAGCCTCCAAAGCCACAGAGAAACCCTGTCTCAAAAACCCTAAATAAATAATTTAAAAATGAGCTTGTTGCAATAAGTGCACATAAGCTTATTGTCCCCTTTAATCACTCACAAGTGATTCTTTTCTCCCCTTCCTGCTCAAGTCATCACTGTTACACTGTATTGTACATTTTCCTCTGCTCATTTCTGCATTATTGATATTACACTCTGTGATTTCATTCATGAGTTTAAGGGAGAGTTTTGGTTGATTGTCTTAGTTTTGCTCTGTTTTCAGTACTGAGGATTGAGTCCAGGGCCGAGTCTGTGCTAGCACACACTATACTACAGAACTACAGTTTCATACCCTAGCTATCATATATTCTGATCATGTAAATCGAATCAGACTTTTTTGCTTCTTCTTTTGCAAAATTGTCTTGGCTAGTCTTGTGCTTATTCTTTGTATGAAATTTAGAATTTGAATTACTTATAAAATAAACCTGTTTGAAGGTTTTAAAATGAATTCCATTAGAGATTATCTTCATGAAAAGAGATTCTACTGCAAATAAACCTCACTTTGAATAACTTGAATTTCTATGAATTGTGTTTCCAGCTTTTGAGCTACAGATGAGTTACTTAAATTTGGTATTGAATTTTAGTAATCATATTCTTCTTCTCATCATGTTTAGGAAGATGTCCTTTGGAAGAGTCAGTGACTTGGGGCAGTTCATCCGAGAATCTGAGCCTGAACCTGATGTAAAGAAATCGAAAGGTTGTATGCAGTATTTTTTATTCTTTATATTGAACATTTGCTCACATTAGATACTAACTATAAGGGAAGGATTATTTAAGGTTTAAAGTGGTTGTAACTGCCAGGTATTTTACTCTGTGTTTATAGATATACCTTAGTGTGGGACTTTGTGACCATGCCTCTACAAAATCTCTTCCTTTAAATAAAAAGTTATTAAACTGGACTTTGCTACTACAGAAGGTTTAACAGGAAGGGATATAATGTTTTCCTTTTTATTTAAAGGTATACATCCAGTCCAGGTTGGCCTTGTGGCTGATCTTATGACCCTTTAGTTTATTAAATTTCCTCAGTTACTGAGAATTATTATGAATATGTATGGAGAATAATAAGTTGAAATCCCAATCCTTTGTCTAACAGTCAATAGAAGAATGGCTTGGTCAAGCCTTAAGATTTAGACCAAAGGTGAGTGAGTTTCCACCTCCTCTCTACTCTACCATAGGAGCTCTAGGATTGCATTCACACACTGCCACACCTAGTTTTCACATGGGTGCTGGTGATTGAACTCAGGTTCTCATACTTGCACAAGTGCTTTACTCACTGAGCCTTAATGCAATTAATATTTTGATAAAGAATTGTAAGTCAGATAGGTATTTTAAACGAAAAAAGTTATTAAAGTAGTATAGAACAAAGAGAGTCTGCTTTCTAGTTGACCTTATTTACCCATATTAATTTCCTGCTTCATCAGAGATGTCTAAGGTGTTTGGTTGAAAAATAAAGAAAGTAAAGAAAAATGTAAAACAATTTTTCAGTGCTGGGAATTACTTCCAGTTCCTGGTACATTCTAAACAGTGTTCTACCACTAAGCTGTGCCCATAGCCAGGAAGTGATTTTTGAGTTCTGTTTCTGTTCATCCTAATTATTCAGTCTCTTCATGCCATTCATTCTGAAGAGTGGTGTCTACTGTGAATATGACACTTTCAGTGCCTAGGAGAAAAGAGAGGTACTGTTCTCTCTGTGTAATTCATGTGACAGTGGAGGAGACAGTAAACAGATAAACACAGCTTATGCATATGTTTAATACCTAGCTATGAGTGTAAAATGCAGGATAAGGGATTGTCAAAGAAGTGGGAAGCAGTATTTCAGTCCAGCGGGGTCTAAGCTGAAGGAAGGAGTAGAGGACTGAATTGGAGCATCCTGCATGATCAAGGGACAAGACCAGTGTGTGGAATAGAGTGGGCAGTTAAAAGAGTGGTAGATGGTGGTGAGGATCACTGCCAAGATTAGAGACTGATGGAAACTCATGGCAGGTTAGATTAGAGAAGTGATGTGACAGGACTTGATGAAGGTATTGTTCTGACAGCCATTTGGAAATAGAGCACAACAGTTTAAGAGAAATAGAGAAGCTTTTTGTCAGTGTCTAAGTCAGGAATGATGGTGTTCATGAGTTAGGAACTTAGTAGAAGAGCAGACAACAGATTACATCTCTGCCAGCAGTTCTATCTGTTAAGATTAAAGTTTATATATAATATAAACTTTGAGGGATTTGTGTGTGTGTGTGTGTGTGTGTGTGTGTGTGTGTGTGTGTGTGTGTCATGTTGCATGCCTGATGGCCATGGCCATGGAGGGCCGAAGAGGGCTCAGGTCTTTTGAAATTGAAGTTGCAGATATGGTGCTGGGAACTGAACCCAGGTCCTCTGCAAGAGCAACAAGTGCTCTTAACCTCTGATCCAACTCTCCATCCTGTTACTTGAACTTTAATCAAGATACATTATATGAAATTATGACTAGTAGTTTATGCTATTTGATTAAGCACATCTGTGCCCACTGCTACTTCTTTGGTTGTCAAGATGGCTCTTTAAGTCACATGGTTTTCAGTGATACAGCAGCATTGAGATTGATTGTTACCCTCAGGAAATACTTCAGTTATCTGAGTACCAAGCACTATGCCAAATGCCAGAATTTAGTTCCTTTTTAGGCCTCTGACCTGTTAAACATATCAGAGTAATTCTAGAATTCTCTCCCTCCTAGATTTTCCTAATTATGTTACTCAGCTTATTCTCCTTGGCATTTCTTGTAAACTGGACATTATACATTTTTGTAGGAAATATTTGTAAATAGTGTTGTTCAAAGACTCTCCATGTTGGTGTGGTGGCGCACTCCTTAATCCCAGCATTTGGGAAGCAGAGGCAGAGGCAGGTGCATCTCAGTGAGTTTGAGGCCAGCCTCAATATTGAAGTTATATATTAAAATACCACCTGAAAAGATCTACAGAAAACTTAATAGCAATTAAGCATGCAAAACAGAGGGGTGTGAGATTTTTCTTTTCATTTTCCCCTTGTCTTCTACTGTGAAACAAGAATTGAGGACTGAACTAGAGAATACAACATGGTCAAGGTGTCACATCCAAACGTTACTGCTTCATCATCCACCCTATTTCTTCCTCCTGGCTTTTACTGTACTTGAAATTAAATCTGTCCTCCTTGCTGGAACCTATGATTGCTCCTTCTGGCCTCTGTAGTGTTACGTTGAACCACTCTCTTTCACAAGCCACGTTCTCATTGAGCTATTCTCCCTTTATAGGGCCTTTTGTAGTTGCTGCTCTGCTGTGGTCTGTATACAATGGTTGGATCCTCCTCATCTCAGTGTTATGTTTTCAGACAAGCTTTCCCTGCCCACATGAGCCAGCATACTGTTGTATAGCTTTCCTCTTGTGTAACTACTACATTATCACTGTGAATGAACTCAAGAGTATTGTCATATCTTTATTTGGAATATATTCCCTGTTTGTAAAATTGTGCCTAGCAGATATTAGTCAACATTTGTTGGTAGATTAGTTTTTAAATTCCATTAAGTGAGTGATAAATCATGGGCTGTATTTTATTTCAAAAACAGTCAATTTTAAACTTGTTGCCTTTTGCATGGATATGTAAGTTTTCTTATCTATATATAAGCTTTTGGTCTATAGATACTCAAAAGAAGTCCTTCCTCCCTGGTCAGACCCTAAATAGTGGCTACTTACTGGAATGTTCAGCTTATATAGTTCTTAGATGGTGCATCTGTGTATATACTTATCTTTTCTACAAATGAAGAAATGGGGGGCTCAAGAGGTTGGTTTTAGCAAATTAAGAGTTTGTTTTGGGTGGTGGTGGTGGTAGTGGTGGCGCACGCCTTTAATCCCAGCACTTGGGAGGCAGAGGCAGGCGTAACTCTATGAGTTCGAGACCAGCCTGGTCTACAAGAGCTAGTTCCAGGATAGCCTCCAAAGCCACAGGGAAACCCTGTCTTGAAAAACCAAAAAAAAAAAAAAAGGAGGAGGAGGAAAAAAATGGGAAAATTTTGAATTCTAAAAAACCATGGGATTCTCTCCTAAACAACAAAAACAAAGAACTATAGAAGAGTTTGTTTTACTGTAATATAATAATCTAACAGAAGCAACTTAAAGGGAGGAAGGGTTTACTCTTGTCTCACAGTCAAGAGTACCATCCATCATGGCAGGGAACTCGAGGAGGCAGGATTGTGAAGCAGCTGGACACATCAGATCCACAGCAGGAGCAGAAAATGATAAATGCTGTGATTGCTCAGTTCCCTTTCATCATTTATAGAGTCCAAAGCTCCCACCAGAGAATGGTGCCACCCTCAGTGGGAAGGTCTTCCCAAGGCATTCTAGATTCTGTCAAGATTGACAGGTAACACTGTCTTCACAAATAGCAACTCCAGGGGTGTGACTCAGAATATCCTTTGGCAAGAGTTTTTGTAGTTCAGCTCTCCTTCCTCTGACTCCTTGTTGAGTACATCTGACTGAGTTTTTGTCATTTACTGGCCTATAATTTTGATTCGGCTTTTGAAACCCTGGTAATAAAGCACAGAGAAAAAGATTGTGTTTTAAGAAAGATCCTGAGGCAGGCAAGATGACTCAGGAGGTAAAGGTACTTGCCATGCAAGCCTGGCAACCTGAGTTCAGTCCCCAGAACCCATGCTACCTCCACAGAATTTTCTTTGGTCTCTACACTTGGGTCATAGCACATCCATGCCCCCAGTAGTAATAATCATGATTATATTTTTAATTTTAAAAAGACTTGTGAATATCTTAAAGGTTTCTGAAAATGTAAAAACTTTTATTTCAAGGCAAACGAAGTAAGTTATATTTCAAAATATAGCCAGGGAGATGGCTCAGCAGTTAAGAAAACTTTCTACTCTTGCAAGAGAACTCAGGTTTGGTTCTCAGCATTCAATGGCAGGTGACTCACAACCGTGTATAATTTCAGCTCCAGGGGAGGCAGAGGCAGGCAGATCTGAGTTCAAGGACAGCCTGACCCACAGAATGAGTTCCAGGACAGCCAGGGCTGTTACGCAGAGAAACCTTTTCTTAAAACAACAACTGGGTGGTAGTGCTGCATGCTTTTAATCCCAGCAGTCTGGAGGCAGAAGCAGGTGGATCTGAGTTCAAGGACAGCCTGGTCTACAGAGTTCCAGAACAGCCAGGGCTATACAGAGAAATCCTGTCTCAAAAAACAAACAAACATAAAAATAATAACTCTTAAAACAATAACAAGAAGAAATTTAAAAAAAAAAAATGTGAGCTTGTATCCATCCCTCCAGTGGCACCCCTCCTTGTGCCTGTCTTTGGGAGAGCCCTTCTATGCCTCATTAAGGAGATTGAACTCTGAACTCTATAGTACCAAGTTTCAAAGCTGACTGTTGGCCAGAAGTATTTCTCTGGCAGTAAAATTTGAAAGAAACAGTGCTGGAAAGAGCTATCAAGAAGACGGTCGGTCTGTAGGACTGGCACTAAGAAGGGGGTTTGAAGTGAGATGTTAGCAGTGTTAGAAGGAGGAGTCCAGACTGAGGGTTGAAAGTCAAGCAGTTGAAGGAGAGTAGTATAGTAAGTACATAATTCAGCAGCTGTGTGAGATTTTACTATATGGCTTATTGACTCTGCTTGGCAATAACTGATGGTCAGACTAGTGTTTAAAACCTTAAATGGAGAATGGGATGGATGACTCAGTGGTTAAGAATGCTTGCTGGTCTTTTGGAAGACTGTAATCTAGTTTCCAGCATCCACATGGGGTGGCTCAAAACCACCATAACTCCAGCTCCAGGGGATCCAGTGCTCTGACTTCCATGGGATCCTACACTCACATGTACAGACACGTAATAACAAATAAATAAATCCTTTTGTTGTTTTGTGTTTTGAAACAGAGTCTTTATTATGTAGCTCTGCCGGTCCCAGAAATTACTTATGTAGACCAGGCTGGCCTCAAACTCTTAGAGATCCACCTGCCTCTGCCTCCTGAGTGCTGAGATTAAAAGTCATGTTCTACCACCACCTGGCAATTTTTTCTTTCTTTTTTTAAGAAGAATTCTCAGTAATTTTTATTACTGAAGGAAAAATATCTTGATTTTGTATTTTTCATGAATGTTTAGGCTCATCTCAGTTACTGAATTAATTAAGATCCTATCTTAAGAATTAATCTGGGGCTAGAGAGATGACTCAGAGAGTAAAGGCATTTGTGGCCACATTTGACAACCTTAATTCAGTTCCCAGGACACCCATGGTGGAACGAAAGAACCATTTCCTCTAAGTTACCCTCTGATTCCTCCTGCCTACAATAAATAAATAAATAAATAAATAAATAAATAATAAATAAATAAATAATTTCCTAAGTTTTGGGGGTTTTTTTGGTTGGTTGGTTGGTTGGTTGGTTGTTTGGTTTGTTTGTTTGCTAAGAAATACTGCCAGGTGGTAGTGGTGCATGCCTTTAGTTCCAGAACTTAGGAGGCAGAGGTAGGCATGTCTCTGAGTTCAAGGCCAGCCTGGCCTATAGAGCAAGTTCCAGGACAGCCAGTACTGTTACACAGAGAAACCTGCGGGGGGGAGGGGGGGAGGTAGAGAGAAAGAGAGAAAAGAAGGGAAGGAAGGGAAAAAGGAAAAGAAGAGAGTCTTTTCATACTAAGGAGAAAAACAAGTCTATCCATCAGTCTGCTGATATGTTGGTAGATTCTTTTTTTTTTTTTTATGAAGAGGCAAGAACTTTTTTATATATTTTATTTATTTATTATGTATACAACATTCTGCTTCCATGTATATCTGCACACCAAAAGAGGGTAGATCTCATAACGGATGGTTGTGAGCCACCATGTGGGTGCTGGGAATTGAGCTCAGGGCCTCTGGAAGAGCAGCCAGTGCTCTTAACCTCTGAGCTACCTCTCCAGCCCATGTTGGTAGATTCTTATACCAACTATTATATTGATTAAGGGTTTGTTTGTTTGTTTTTCAATGTTAGCTACAAGTCTAACATTAACCTTCTTCATCTGGTGAGAAGAGTAGAAGAAAAGAACTCTGAAACAGCTCTTCAGAATTTAAACCACAATATTCACAGTTATTATAAACACTGTTATAGAAGCAATATAAACTGTCTTTATTAATGTTTTAATGGGACACTGGGAAAGAATATCATGTTTAAGTGACATTATTTCCTAATAATATTTTTAATGTAAAATTATACTTAAATCCATATTCATTGTGACTTTGTTTACTAGGATTCATGTTCTCACAAGCTATGAAGAAGTGGGTGCAAGGAAATACTGATGAGGTAAATCTTTAATATATCCTTATAGAAGCAGAAGGCCTACCCTACTAAGAAAGGCTCCATGTTCTCTTCCTTGGGTTTCTTGTTACACAGAGGACACATCAGTGTTGTAACAAGAAAGGCTCCTCTTAGCATTTAATAATTGCCCGGTGTTAACAGAAGAAGTATCTTCAGAGACTATGGCCACTGAAACCACTACCAGTTCATTAGTGTAGAGACAAAATCTGAGATGTTTTCTTTGCCAGTTTCTTTTGTGGTTTTAGCAGGGGAAGCTTGCCTTTGGATTAGTTAAGTACATTGAGAGATAAAAGTGGAAAAAGAAAAGTGTTCTATTTTGACTATCAAGGATAGAAAGCAGTCATGAAGTTGGCTGCTCAGTAGCTGACTCTGTGAGACAGTGAGTGACAATTTAATATATCACAGCCAGAGGTGCCCAGATTCTTTGATATATGGGAAAGTGCTTCTTATGCAAACGATAAGTGTTTAGAAGACTGGTTATATGCATCTTGATCCTCCTAATGAATGGTCATTACCAACAGTTTGAATTACTTCTTTCAGGCCCAAGAGGAACTAGCTTGGAAGATTGCTAAAATGATAGTGAGTGATGTTATGCAGCAGGCACACTATGATCAACCACTAGAGAAATCTACAAAGGTAAAGATGACTTCTGTTCTGAATTAGCCTTTCATCATTTAGCTGTTGACGTTGTTTGAGCCAGGGTCTTAATGTACCCCAGACTAGACTCAAAGTCTTATGACTAATGTGCACCTAGAACTTCTGATCTTCCTACTTTCTTCTCCCAACTGCTAGAATTATGGGCTGTGCCATCACACCTGATTTATGTGGTGCTGGGAGCCTTGTGAATATTATAAGCGCTCCACCAACTGAACTGTGTCTCTGTCCCTGAACTGGCTTTTGTAAAGTAAATGAATAGACACTTATACACGCATTTTGAGTTTTTAATAATGAAAAAAGAGGAGCTGGAATTAGGACTCTATTGTTAAGAGTATACTGTCCTTGCTAAGGACCTGAATTTGGTTCCCTGAATCCACAACCACTTGTAATACCAAGATCTGATGCCTGTGGAGCACACGCATGCACACGCCGGGGGGGAGGGGGGGGTTACTCGGATACTTGTATATCTGCCTCTGAAGTAGTTAAGGAATCACCTTTCACCATAAGGAACTGCAAGACTGATGAACTAAACAAAATAGGTTTCCATATAGTGTAATCTTTGAAAGCAGTAGAATCTGAACAGAACCCAGGAGATTTGATGAACTAAGATATGAAAGGAAAGTTTAGAGAGAAAAAGCTTGATGTGGTTATTTATAGCACTTATGAGGCAGGGCATCGGAAAAGGAGACACTGTCCAGAAAAAAGAGCTGTAGGGATACTTGGGACGATCCTTAAGGGAACAAACCCCCAAAGTTAGATGCTGAATGATACCCAAAAAACAGGACTAGGAGTAGTTGATGTTCCTTCTGGCCACAGTAATATACAAAGAGACAGAGGATTGGGGGTTATTGTCTTCTTATTGGAGTTAAGTCAGCCCTAATATACCTCAACAAAGTTTAAAAGCAGTTTGAAAGTATTAGGCTATATTCAACTGTATGCCAAAACAAAGCTAGCCTTCTTTAAAGGAACATAACATGAAGGTGGAGAGAGAGAACTGACTGACCCACCCATACACAACATGTATGCGCACACACACAAAATAATATTGAATAATAATATTTAAAATAATAAAATTTAAAAGGAATATCAAGATAAACAATATAGTGGGGAGAAATAAAAGGTTTTAAAAACCAAGGTTCTTGAAATAAATAACATTAGAGGTGAAAAATAACACTGAATGAAATCAGTTGCCATTTAAGAACCTCAAGAAAACATTCACTCCTACATGAAGACAAACTGTAAAAGACTGGAAATATTTTTTAAAAATAAATAAAACAAATGGTATTGGACAGTGTGATACCATCTAACAAATATTCGAGCCACAAAGAAGTTGAGATGCAGGAGAAAAAGTACCTAATAAGTAAAAGTCAAACAATGAAGGTATCTTTTGGTAAGTGAAGTTAAACTAGTTTTTTTTTTTTTTTTAATAAACCAAACAAAACCTGAGAGAGTTAATTTCCAGTGACCAAACAACTGAAATCAATTTTAAGATTCTTTTATGCCAGGTGTGATGGTAGAACCTGTCTGTACTCTTAGCTCTCCAGAGCCTGAAGGTGGAAGACCATGAATTTAAAACCAGCCTGTACTTTCCGGAGCTCAAACAATGCTTGATCACATAATAATATTCTAAAAATAAAAACAAACAACCCAAATAGGCTTTTTTTTAATTGGAAAAATCTTGACACTTATTAGATGAATTTTTTTCCTAGAAATTTTTAAATTTTTTTGTTTTATGTTATTTTATGTGTTCGCATGTGCATGTGTGTTTGTGTGTGTGTGCATGCACGTGCACATGTATGTCCATATAGAGGCCATAGTTGGACATCAGGTGTCTTCCTCAATCACTCTCCATCTTATCTTTTGAGACAAGGTGTTTCACTGTCCCTGGAGTTTACAGATTCTTCTGGACCAGCTGCTCAGCAGGCCTCAGAGGTCCTCCTGCCTCTGCCTTCCCCATCACATGCCACTGTTCAGGACTTACCTGGGTGCTAGGGTCTGAACTTGGGTCCTCGTACTAGTGCAAGCACTTTACCCCCTGAGCCATCTCCTCAGCCCAACCATACACAATTTTTATGTGCACAAGAATCATTTGCCAAGATATACCATATCCTCAGCCATAAAACAAATTTCATTAATTGTAAATGATTGAAACCTACAGTCTATTTTCTGACCAAACAGGAATTAAGCTACAAATAAATATATACATACATACATACATACATACATACATACGGGTGGAAGAGGTGCCTGCCCTCCCACCCCCAAGTACTTGAAGATGAAACGATGCTTGTCTTAGTTTAAGCTTCTACTGCTGTGATAAAACACATGACCAAAGAGCAAGTTGAGGAGGAAAGGGTTTATTTGGCTTACACATCTGCATCACTGGTAACCGAAGGGAGTCAGGACAGGAACTTAAGCAGGGCAGGAACCTGGAGGCAGGAGCTGATGCAGAGGCCATTCAGGAATGCTGCTTACTGGCTTGTTCTCATGGCTTGCTCAGTCTTTCTTTTTTTTGCCAAGGGGGTGGGAGGGATCGAGACAGGGTTTCTCTGTGACTTTGGAGGCTGTCCTGGAACTAGCTCTTGTAGACCAGGCTGCCAGGCTGATAAACTCACAGCGATTCTCCTGCCTCTGCCTCCCAAGTGCTGGGACTAAAGGCGTGCATGTGCCACCATTGCCGGCTTGCTCAGTCTTTCTTACAGAACCCAGGACCACAAACCACAATGGGCTCTGCCCTTCCTATGAGTCACTAATTAAGATCTTATGGAGGCATTTTCTCAATTGAGGTTCCCTCCTTCTGGATAACTCTAATATGTGTCAAGTTGGCATAAAACATCTTAAATCCAAAAAGAATCAAAAGGCAAGTTAGAAAATATTTGAGTAAATTAATGTGGAAGCAATGTATTTTGGGATATTGCTGAAGTAGTTCTCAGACATAGAAAAGGGGAGGAACTCTTGCTGCATTGGCCTAACAACCCACAGTGAAAAGAAAGTGCTATCCCCTGATGCTTGTTCTTTGACCCCTACACATTTTCCAGGGCTGGTGAATACCCATGCATATTTAGAGGTACACATACTCAAAATAAAATGATAAGGAATCAGAAGGAAGTAGAAATAACTGAGTTACATAGAATGTGGGTGAAAAATAGAGAAAACCTCTTTTAAAAGATCATTGGCAAATGTCTAATTAGATTGATTAAGGGAAAATAAGGGATTACCATTTGGGAAGTGGTGGCACCTGCACTCCCAGCACTGGGAAAGTGAAGCAAGAGGTGCAAGTTATAGTCCCCATCTCAGAAAACAAGGTGGATAGGCCCTGAAGAATGGCACCCAAAGTTCACCTCTGGCCTCCATACAAGTGCACACGCATATACACGAACTCACACAGAGAGGAAAGTGAATGGTTTCATTCTAATAACCATTGCCCAGACAGAAAATAAAAGCAAGTTCTTAGCTTCTTGAAGCTCCTGTTAACTTAGGGATAGCTCACGATAGTTAATACTTTGCCTCGCAAATACAAGATAGTACCTAACCTTTTTCTTTTTGTTTTCTTTCTTCCCAGCTGTGACTCAAAACCAGAAATAAGGAAATATGATTTTGAAAAATAACAACTTTTCCCTTTGGTTGGATTCCTCAACACAGCCGATGACAATGGAGCACTGCATTTCTTTCCACTGCTAGAGCATTGTTGTTTCCAAGAAAGAGTGCGAGAGACAGTCCAAGATCTGTTGTTAAATGTAGACATAGATGCACATAATGGTAACACAGTGAGTCACAAGATACAGAGTGGTATTGGTGACATTATTAGACAATTAGTTTTCCAGTATCTGTAACCCACTATGAGAGAGTTACCCACTGGAATAGACAGGGACCACGTCCTGTGTGAGGCAGAGAAGCGTGAGTTGGTGTGTGGTCCACCTGCTTGTAGCAGGCTCTATCCTTAACAGTATCAGAAGCATGAGACAGAGGTGCTTGTTTTTGTCCTAAAATTCACAGGTGAGTCAGTCCTACCAGGAGCATGCAGCTCCAAATGGCAGTGTGAGCCAGCAGCTTGTGGAGCAGGTGACGATCCCTTGTAGTCTTCCTTCACAGAGGCATTAATTCAGAAAGAAGCTTGCAAGTTATGGATCAAGCCTCAGTGATATCATCCTTCTTTTGGGTGACAGAACATGATTTTCACATTTCACTCACTCCTGTGATGTTATATCCTTAAAGCTAGTCTCTCCTCTACTAGCAAAAGGGCAGATTTAGTTTACTTTGAGCATCAAGACCCATTCCTCCATAGGAATGCCATGCTTCAGATACTTTATTCCCTCTTCGGAATACACATGGAAAAAAATTAAGTATCACTCCAGTTTTTCCCATGTGGTACTCGGAACACATTCTCAGATTTTATTTTTTTAATAAGGTGGGGAAAGAAACACTCGCTTTTGAGTGTCTCCCCAGTCTTCACTGTGAGTGGGAACTGTGCAGTCGCCTTTTCCCTTTCTGTCTTCAGACAGTAGGAAACTCACTCGCTGCCCTGCTGCTTAGTTGGCTTTGCACCTGTGGCACGGCATGGGCAGGGCCACCTAGTTGGCAAGCACACTCCCCTGGCCATATGGTGCCAGTGCTTCCTGTGTGTGACAGTTTAGAGAGAAAGGAAGTTTTCTTAGGTGTTACTGCTTTTGCTCAAAGTTTGCAAAAGAATATATATATGTGTGTGTGTGTGTGTGTGTGTATATATATAATTATTAATCACCTCTGTCCTTGGGAAAGTCTTGAATGAATAGAGAATTTATTTCATGCAATATTGATTGTATAGAGGCACACTGTTTATCAACAGAAGAAGCAAAAAGGCTGTGTATAAGTTTTTGGTACTATGTACCACCTCTGTTATTCTGAAGTATTCATGTACTTAAACCATATTCTATTTAATTGTGTTTGATTTTAAATATATATATATGAATTATATTTAAAATGGTGTCAACTTCCTGCTTTCATGGCATTTATGGCTCTTCTATTGAAATATACTGACCCTTCCTAATATTTCCATTTGCTTTACAAAACCCCAGAATATGATCCACCACTGGACATAGTCTTGTCTTTGGACATAGGCATAGGTGAGAGGTTTTTATCAATATATGTGCTGTGATGGCTCGGTTTGTTCTTTTACCATTTCGTATTGCTTCAAACTTTGAGGTGAAAAGCAATATAAAGATCATAGAGTAAAATGTGATGGCTGGGTGACTCCTGCCTCTGCATGTTTTAGAGTAAAAATTTCTGTAATACTCTAGGATATTTAAACTAGTGGTTTTTGTTAAAATACTTTCTAGTGATTTCTTTGTATACATTTTGTGCTTCTGAGCTAGAGATGTCCGTATTTATAAGCTATGTCTAAGGGAAAATGAGCAAAATTGAGATTGGTCTTGTTTTCTGCTCTGCCTACTATGAGGTCCAGAAGCAGAGTGACCCAAAGTATTAGACCAACTGTATGTTAGATTCTTGTACTCATTTTAAAATTAGCATAAGATCGACCTAACATTGAGCACCAGCCGTGTTCCAGGCTCTATGCAATGTATCCACAAGATGATTCACTGGCAAGGTTTTTTAAATCTGAAGAAGCAGTTGAACTTCATTCTTACCATGCCATTGATGTCAGCAGGTTGTTAAAAGTCAACTTACCAATGCAGAAGTGACAGCATTGTAATTTGGCTTGTCTTCATCATTCCTATAGGGTATGAGGAACATGAAAAGCAGATGGCAACCAAGTTCAGTGAAGAGCAGTGAAACAGGAAAAGCTCTTTCTGCTTGGGTTCCAGTATCCATTAAGGCCTTTTGAGATGTAAAATGTTTATACTACTAGAGCTTTGACTTGTTCCCTAGATACTTTATGAGAAGGAGGTCACTCTGAACTGTAGAAAATTGCAAACTGCATTGCTCCTGTTTTTAGTTTTTTGAGACAAAGCATCACTGTGTACTCCAGGATGCAGCCTCCCAAAATTTGAGGATTACAGGCACAGCCTCCACACCAGGCTTCTTTGCTGGTTTGTTTTAGTGTCAACAACTAAGCACCTGATGTAGCAACTGATGTCTCTAAAGGCACTGGGGAGACTCCCTGACTCAGCACTCTGAGTGGCTTTCTTGTCTCACCCTCTTCACTCTCTCCAGCATGCTAGTTGTTCAAGCCAGGGGTGAACTAATTGAAATGCCTAAAGATGATTCTGTATATTAAAGCTTCTGCATAAAGGAGATATTGGTCACCACCTGGAAAGATGACCTGGATGATGGCTTAGATAGCTGCTTCCCACTGCAGGAGTTGGCACTGGTGAGCAAGCCTGAGAGACAGAAGGCTTTGATAAGCCTGGAGATCCCCTAGTTTCTTCATCCAGTCTTATCCTTGCCTTGGTCTTCATTCATCCTGGGGGTATGCTTAGAATGCATCTGGATTTTTTTTTAAACACAAATCTGAAGTGACTTGTTACTACTACATGCAACAGAAAGGGTCTTGGTTATACCACTGCACTGTAAATCATAATGACCATGTGTTCAGCATGTTGCTCATTACTATGGCAGATCAAAATGTTTCTGTAGAAGCCCTCCTCTGTCATCTTGTATATACTGTCAAATGGAATTCTAATTGCCTGGAACTAAGACATTTTTAGTGAGAAATTACTCAGGCCTTAGAAAGGCCCCTGGCCTATTGCAGGATGGTCACCACCAGAAAACATGCTTCCTAGGCCAGGGCTTCTTCATGTTTCCCCATATTCTGCTAAGCATAAGCTTGATTCCCCACTCTTAGCTGTACACCAAGCCCAGAAATAGAAGGCATTTCAACTAGTGTGTGCTCAGCATAAACTTGAAGTAGGAGAAGCAGCAACTCGTGAGTACTAGCTGTTGAGCACATTTGTTACTAGGCCACACCTTTGACCTTCAGCTGGAGCCTTAAAGTAGTAAGTCGACTACTTGCTAAAACCCTTTAAGGCTAAAGCTTCAGGAGGTCACAATAATAGTTGTCCTACCCTCTGAGTCTTTTCCACGTGGGCACTGAGGAGCTGCCTCTTTGCTTGGGCAGGAATGGGAGTGGTTCAGAGTAGGAGAAATGATAACTGTGTTCTAGACAGGTGGGAAAGGCCGTAGAGGGCATTTAAGATACTGGTGTGAGCAAAGGTTCCAAGGATGTCTGTTTAGGAAGGTCCTGCCTGGGTACACAGGATAACAGTGTTCTTGCCTTAGCAATTTGTGCATGTATCCATGTTTCATTGCAAAATGACCTGCTCCCTGATACACTAAGGATGCTGTAGAATTTGAACCAGATACATTAGTACCCAAGAAACCTGAGGCTGGGGTAGGAAAATGCAAAGAAATCTTGGAGTGGGTTAAAGAGCTATTTCCCAACATTGAATGTCAGGTGAGGAATCCAATAACTGGCTTTTCTTCTGGTTTCAGGTTTCTAAGACCACTTTTTGAATGTGCCTTCAGGCTGGTCCCTAAATGATCCCAAACTGACCTCTTCCTGAATTATAGCAAGAACCTCCCACCCCCAGTCGTGAAAGAGGCACCAGCCACCATGTGTGCTGACACCTATAATCCCAGACCACAGGAGGCTAAAGACGGAAGGATCACCAGTTTGAGTCCAGCTTTGACAGGACTCAGTCTCAAAACCAAAAGCAGGTGCTGGAGCTATTGCTCAGCAGTGTACTGCTCTTGTCATGTCATGTGGCTCCCAACCACCAGCTCCAGGGGGATCCTTCACATCTAACCTTCATGTGTACCTGCATTCACATGCACATAGCCACATGCAGACATATACGTAATGTAAATGAGGGCCGTTTGTAGCTGAAAGAAATGCCTGGCTGAGACCTGGCCCTGCAGACCAGTGTAGCTCTTAACTGGTAGCTACCAAAGCTCAGCAGGCATACCCAGATCTTTTTCTTGTCTTGGCAAAGAGTAGCCTTTGTTCTTCCTAATTAACTACTAGTTTGGTGTTTACTCTGCAGATACTATTTATAGTTCAGTGAGAAAGGAGAAAATAAGATGAACTTCCAGAAACCTTGGAGCTCAGATTCTACTAAGAAGGAACCAGAAGTTGAAAGTTGCATCTAAAACATGCTGGGCTAGGGTATTTTCCAGTGGTACAATGCATTCTTAGCATACATGGGGCTCTAGGTTTCATCCCTGGCGCCAATAAAATACATACTAACAGTTTTGACTTGGGTGACCTTTTGGACCAAGATTTAATTCCTTTACCACCTAGAGCCCTGTTGGGAGTCACCACTTTACCATACCTTTCCAGTTTCATCATTACATGAGCATCAGCCACCATACCATTCTTTTTACTTGCTGAAGGGCTGTATATTTGGGCACTCAATCACGTGTTGGAACAGGGTATAAACAGCTTTAAGTCAGACCAGCAAGGCCATTTCTGATCAGGACAAGGAATAGAGAGTGTAGCATTGGCCTTACCCTCAAGGCTCTTTGTAGAACTTTGGGACATGTTAATTCTTAGAATCTAGAAACACACACACACCATATACAATCATGGCCTTGGAAAATCTAGCTGGGAATCAAACTACTCCATGAAGTGGTGGACTTTGTGAATCTTTATTGATGGTAATAATAACCAGCATAATTGACCACTTAGATGTGCTCAGCACTGCCTCTGATCCTTAAGACAATCTTATAAGGTAAGTACTTTTTTCTATCTTACATTAAATGAAAATGAATCTGGAAGGATAAAGGCATCTCCAGGATCACACAGCCAGAGACGAACCAGGTAGTCCTCTTTCCCACTGCCGAGGGATGCTGGTACTCATTATTGACTAGTATAGCAAATGTCAAAGGTTTAAGAAAAACTTAAGCTACATATGGTAGTACACATCTGTAATCCCAGCTCTTAGGAAATAGAAACAGGAAGATCTAAAGGTCATCAGTTGTATAGTAAGGTCAGCCTGGGCTGTGAAGTCCTTAAGAAAAGAAAAGGAAGGAAGGAAGGAAGGAAAAGGATTCCATCCCTACCTTAAAGCACATCAGGCTGGCTTCCAAATTCCTATGTGGAAGAGGGTGCCTTGGAACTCCTTAATCTCCTCCTACCTACCAAGATAGCACTGCAGGCATGTAAAAACACATTTTTGAAGTGCTGATAATCGAACTCAGGGCTTTGGACATGTTAGGCAAGGATTCTCTCAACTGAGCTGCATGCCCAGCCTGAAAAGCACTATTCTTGAACTTTAATATGCACGTGAATCCCCAGGACTTGTTAGCATACAAGCTGCCTGTTCTGACTAACCTCTAGGGTTTCTGATTTAGTAGGTCTGGGTGGGACCTGAGAATTTTCATTCTCAGCAGATTCCAGCTGCTGCTCCTCGGACTAGTCTTGAGAATGGCTGCCTTAAAATCTTCCCTGCAGCTAGGGAAATGATTATTTTCATTCTGGTTTTTTTGAAGTGCCACAACACACAGAAATATAACTTAATTCCTACTCTTGACTCCAGGAGGAAGGTACCTGTTGTCTTTCATTGGTGTCCAGATGTTTATCAACGCTGAGAACATCCAAACATTATTCCTCAGTCTTTCTTTCCATTCTGGCTGCCCTCTGAGGTCCTGCCCATGCTTCCTGACCTGTTCTCCTTTGCTGGCCATCTTTCCATAGACAACGGGTGTCTCGTTCTGCCTTTCCTCACTCCCTTCATCCTCTTCTCCAGTTCTTTATCCTTAGGGCTATTCTGGTTCCAGGCAGTTCAGCAGTTCCCTGAGCAGACTTCCTGCAGTCTAGAAAATGTGTATTGACAATTAGTGCAATGTGTTTTGAAAGAGGGGGGAGCCTGTTGGGGGTAGATTACATGGATTTCTCCATCTTTTCACTCACAAACTTCTAACTAGCTCAGTCATTCCCTAGTATCTTCCCCTTCTGCACATTGCTCTTCTGATTCTATTTTTCTCATGGTCCTGATGTTCTTACACAATCCCTTACTGGACCAGAGCTCAGTATCGGTGTGGTCCATGAACCACATGAACCTAGCTGGTGAGGCATCCGTATTCAGGCCCTTGCTGCTTGGGAGGCTGCCCTCTCTGCTATCTCCAAGCTGCCGGGGAACAGAAGGAATATCTCTCCCCCCAAAAAAGTTTTTGAAACACCATTCCCAGCTTTTTTCACAACTTCATTTACATCTCAAGAAACGTCACAATCTATGACCACCCAACAATCTGGTCTCCACCTCTACCACACCCCTGTAACTAACCTTGCTATTTCCTGAAGCAGTTCCGCCTCTGGTGACTCCACATATTTTTAACCCACATATTTTTAACGTTAGCCTCAGCAAAGCAAGTTTTTGTGTAGTTGTGGATTTCTCCTACAGCAATGAATTAGGAGGGGTGTTGTGTTTTTGTTTCTGTTTTTTTTTTTTTTGTTTTGTTTGTAAAGGCAGGGTAGAGAGACTTATTATTCCAGGGAAACATCCCCTGCTACTACAGGAGTACATTTGCAAACCAACCTTTCAAAGAGCTATTTCAAAAGCAATAAGCAAGTGGTTCTGTGGTAAGGGTTACAAACACCCCCAGGATAAGATGGGGTGAGGAGGAGAGTTCTAATGTGACAGCTTGGTCCAGATTCCATGGAAGAGTGATAGGCATGTATCTTTAAAGTGTTGTATCTCAAAACAATTTAGATGCAAGCCAAGGAGATCTACTTCAAGAAACTAGCTACAGATATGAAGATGATGGTACATAAGATGCTTATGGAGAATTTGAAGAGACTTGTTACTTAATATGAGAATGGGGGGAAAGCAATATTTTGTATTATTGTATAGTATATATTGTTATTTTAAAATAAGCATGTGTAATTAAATAAATTAGATATTATAAATAGATATCTGACTATTTGATTGCTATTCCTGAACAAGTAATACATTTATTTTACTTTTTAAAAATTTCCCAAACTGGTTAAAGATACTTATTTTAAGTTGTAACACTTATTATCATTGTAATACTGGGTAAGTAGGCTAAGTGTAATGGTGCACACCTTTAATCCCAGCACTTGGGAGGCAGAGGCAAATAGATATCTGTGAGTTCAAGGCCAGCCTTATCTACATAGTGAGTTCCAGGACAGCTGGGACTACATAGTGAGACTCTGCCTGGAAACAACAATAACAAAATACTAGGTAAGTGAAAATGATAGCTACCAGCATGAGAAAAGATGTCTGAAACTATGTTAATATTTTAGCATTCAGATTTCTGAGATAGAGATAATTCTGGATTGTGTTTTTTTAAAAAGCTATAGTAGAAGCTAAATAATCCATATTCAAGATGTGATGTTATAATTATTTAATGTGTACCTTACATGTATTCTGTTATTGTGATAGTATATTTTGCTGGACTGGTTATGGTTTGTGGTGGAACCACTCAGATGTGTAAACAGGGAGCAGTGGAGGAAAACATGTTCTTTTCTCAAAGCATTGGCCCACAAGGGTATATTTAATTAGCTTAGCTCTCTTAACCACCACCCCCATTTGTTTTGAGACAGGGTTTCTCTGTGTAGCCCTGACTGTCTTGGAACTCACTGTAGACCAGGCTGACCTCGAACTTAGAGGTCCACCTGCCTCTGCCTCCCAAATCCTGGGATTAAAGGCATACTCTATTAAAAAAAAAAAATCAGTTACAAGCTCTATATTACTTTTAGAAAACAAAGATTAGGTTTAATTTTCTTTTTATATATATCTTAATCTAAAAATTTAATTAGCATATACAGCATTAGGTTTGATTACAGATTTCTTTTTTTTTTTTTTTTTTTTTTTTTTGGTTTTTCGAGACAGGGTTTCTCTGTGGCTTTGGAGACTGTCCTGGAACTAGCTCTTGTAGACCAGGCTGGTCTCAAACTCACAGAGATCCACCTGCCTCTGCCTCCCGATTGCTGGGACTAAAGGCATGCGCCACCAACACCCGACCAATTACAGATTTCTTTAAACAAAATTTTTGTTGATTCTTCTCTCGTCTTCCCCCTGCCTTCTCTTCCCCCCCCACACACACTTTTTTATTTTATTTTATGTTTTTAGCATTTTAAGGCAAGATCTCATTTTGACTCCTAGGCTGGCCCTGAACTCCATAGACTTAAGCATTCCTCTTGCCTCAGTCTCTAGCATGTCTGATTACAGGAGGTGCACACTACCACTTTCTGGCTCAAAAAAAAATGTTTTTGAATGGAAAAGGCCAAGTTCCTTATTAATATTGAAGATAGATACCATCTCTAAGCCTTAAACTAGATATCTTCTCAATTCTCATAGCTACTGCCTTTGCACAAAGTAATGTTTACAATTGAAAATGTTTTCCCATTGCCATGTGTGGTGTTACCTGTAATCCCAGCATTCAATAGGCACAGAAGATTAAAGATTTAAGGCCAACCTGAGGTACATAGAGAGGTCATTGTCCAAAAGAAGGAAATGCTAATGTTGAGGTGTTCTCTTACATTAACTAGCCCAGCAGTTCACAGCACATCTTTGGGCTGTGATTTTTAGCATCCCTCAGACTCTCCCTGGAGGTCTGTGAGGTTATGGCTTTTCATAGTATGCTATCATGGATTTTTGTCTCAGCCCTCAAATGCATGTTTTTTTAACATGTGACAAGAAAGAAGCCCACATACAGTACTTCTTCATGCTATAGCATTGCCCTGTGTCCAGAGAGCTCTTGGTGATGACTTGGCCACTGTTTTCACAGAATCAACTGACAAGCCAGCTCAAACTTGGCATTTAAAAGACATTTTCTGGAAAACCTGCCACATCAGGGGAAACTACAGTGACATTATTTCTTGCCAAGATGAAATTTTGAGTTTTCAAGTAAAAAAAAAAAAATCACTTTAGAAAACTAGAGTTCAGGGGGCAGGAGAGATAGCTCAGAGGCTAAGAGCACTAACTCCTCTTCCACAGGTCCTGAGTTCAATTCCCAGCAACTACATGGTGGCTCACAACCATCCGTTATGAGATCTGGTGCCCTCTTCTGATGTGCAGATATACATGGAATCAGAATGTTGTATACATAATAAATAAATAAAATCTTTAAAAAAAAAAAAAAAGAAAGAAAACTATGGGGGCTGGAGAGATGGCTCAGCGGTTAAAAGCACTGACTGTTCTTACAGAGGTCCTGAGTTCAATTCCCAGAAACCACATGGTGGCTCACAACCACCCTGAATGAGATCTGTGCCCTCTGCTGGCATGCAGGTAGAAAACTGTATACATAATAAATAAAATCTTTAAAAAAAAAAAAAAGAAAGAAAACTAGTGTTCAACTTAGTTTCTCATAACATCGGGATATTTCTGGCAAGATCTGGTTAACAAATGTGATATTTTTTAATGTTGTGTAATAAAATTTGGAAGGTCTGCATAACCAGTGTACCAAAATCTTCAAAGTTCTGGGGCTGGAGAGATAGCTCAGGGGTTAAGAGCACTGACTGCTCTTCCAGAGGTCCTGAGTTCAATTCCCAGCAACCACATGATGGCTCACAACTATCCGTTATGAGACCTGGTGCCTTCTTCTGGTGTGCAGATATACATGGAAACAAAATGTTGTACACATAATAAATAAAATCTTTAAAAAAAAGATATTTTAAAAAATCTTCAAAGTGCAAAGTAGATTTGGGTAGAGCGTGGAAAATATATTGACTTGGTTCAGGGTCCCCATGTAGCTTTGGGTAGAGTATGAAAGGAGCATTGGCTTGGTTCAAGGTTCTGCCTTGTAAGTAAAGTTAAGAAATCACTACTAGACAAACAGCAGTGCACTGTCAAAGAATAGCCATGATATTTGAAAGGAAGTTATGAAAAAGGAATAGAAAAAAAGAAATAGGTCTGCTGTGTAGTACCTGCTATCCCAGCACTTGAGAGGTAGAGTAGGAGGATCAGGAATTCAAGGTCATCCTCAGCTATATTTAAATCTGTAGAGAGCCCTGACCTGTGTGAGGTCCCAGTATAACACAAAAAGATGTGTAGAGAAAGAGTGTTGCTCCAAGTCAGCAAGCCCTTCAACTTGAACATGTGTTAAGCAAAAGTGAGCTGGTCAGAAATAGGCTAGAGAATAAAAATAAGGACTATCTTGAAGGCATAACTTCTCAAGAATTTTTACATCTTTTAAAAGTTAAATGAGACCAACTGGGAAAGCATAGGTTAGTATTTTGTTTTCTGTGGCACAGGTAATGCCTGCACAGGTAATGCCACGGTCAGCAGAAACCATTTGCTCTGATCGTTTATTTGACTCCAGCAGCTCTGCTTCTCTGTAGCCTGTAAGGCAGAGCATATGCTCATCCGTTACAAGTCTTTGACAGTGTTCACACACTTGATGAATATTAGGCTTTTACTTTGTTCTTGTTTTTTTGCTGAAAGGAGGCAAGTCACTGTGTAGTCCTAGTTGTCCCACTTCAGCCTCCCAAGTACTGAAATTATAAGTGTGTGTCAGCAGGCCTGTCAGTATCAGGGGCAGAACCAAACTGGTAAGTTTCTCTTCAAGGAGCTTATTCTCTGTTGAAGGTAGCAGACCATAAAGAAGAGGAGGATTCCAACAGATGGTACACTTGATCTTAACCCAGAGGCCAAGAAATGATAGAATAAAATAAATGAATGTAAGCTAGTTTAAGTACTAAGGAAGAGGCTAAACCCAGAGCTGGAGATGGCAAATTTGAAAGGAGAGTGACCAGGACTAGCCTTGCTGACAAGGTGACATCTGCATCAAGGTGAACCTTAAAAGAAGTGACAGTTTGCTCTCTCCAAACAGAGGACATCTCGGGTCAAGGAATGGTGCATGCAAAGGCCTCCAGACAGGAGCCTACTTGTAGTTCAGTGCTGAAGCCAAGTGGACTAGAGGGAAAGTGATTGGAGACGTCACAGAGAAAATGAGCCAGATACTGTAGGATTGCAGCTTTGATTTCTCTCCTGGGTCAAATGAGAAGACTTTGTAGGGTTCTTTTTGTTGTTGTTTTAAGCAACAATATAATCTAGGTTACTTGGAGGGAGGCTTTTAAGAAACAATCGTTGGTTCAAAGCAAAACAGCAGAAAATGCAAAGACTTGGAGCTGGAGGGTAGATCAAGCACTGACTAGCTTATGCAATGCCTTAGGTCCAGTCTCCAGCACTGGAAAAAGTACAGAGAATTCTTGTCTAGTCCCTGCCCCTGCGCCAGATAGTCTTCTCAGCTTCTGGATCCTCCCCCCCCAAACACACACACACACACACACACACACACACACACACCACACACACACACTGCGCGCGCGCGCGCAGAACGTTACAATGGTTGTGCCCCATGAACTTGCTAGTACACCTAGTCATATGAACTCCATAGTCTATGGATTGTGACAAAGGCCAGTTAAGAGAACTTCTCCCTTATATTTTTGCTAAGGTCAGTTTCTCCCACACACACCATGAATAGTTAACTGGGTTTTCAAACACCTCTTCTGGTTTACCTTTCCAATAGTTGAACGTTCACTCATGAGTCAATAAATTGACCCTCTGCAGCATGTCTGTGTGTCACAGCCTCTGTGTCCTGTTATGACCTCTTGCCAGCAAGACAGCAGAGGCACCATCCTCTCCTAGTGCCCCTCCACCCCTGTATTTGTAGTACTACTTCACAGCAGAGTTCAAGTTGGTTCCTTTCTCTTTGATGCTGGGGGTGGAATCCAGGGCTTTGCACAAACTAGGTGGTGTTCAGCCACAGAACTACGCTCTAGCCCCTCCCACTTACTTCAGCACAGAGATGACCCACTTGGTTTCAGTGCTTGTTGCCAATAGGTTTTGCTATTTCTGTGCCACACCCTGTGCTTCCCCCTGGAGAGGTGTGACTGACTCAGGCAAGGATGGGACTAGATCCCCCAGAGGCAGAAGAGACTGCTTTGCACCCTGTGGTGAAGGCAGAACACTTACTTCCTCATGAGTAGGGTGGAGACACTGGATCAGCAGTTCTTACCACAGTGGGGAGAAAAGGAAATGGGTTTCTCCATGTTGGCAATTACACAACTGCAAGTAAGTCCCTATTAACCATTTAGTCTGCACTAGGAGAGATCTTTTGAGATAAGAAAATAAGATTATGGCTGACTTGGTGACACACACCTTTGATCCCAGCACTCTGAAAGTAGAGGCAGGCGGATCTCTATAAATTTCAGGTCAAGCTGGTCCACATATTGAGATCCAGGCCAGAGCCAACCCTACCTATAACCAGAGGGAGGGAAGGAGAGAGGGAGGGAGGGAGGGAAAAAGAGAGAAGAAATAGGATTACTCAACAGCCTTCCCTTGAAGCAAAGAAAGAGCAACCCTCACTCTGTGTATGGGTGTGTTTGTTCTTGAATTTACTTTTGATTTGGTTTTTGAAACAGTGTCTGTTAGTCCATGCTGGCCTCAAACTTGTTTTGCTTTAGCTCCCAAGTTCTAGATTGGCAGGTGTGCCCCACCAGACCAGAATCATCCTTTTTTTAAAAAAGTGTATTATTAGGACTTCTAGATTCTATCACCAAACATTTCTCAGGTCATCAGACTTTGTTCTCTCTGCCAGCAGTCACCTCAGTATTATCTGTTTCTACAGGTGACAAGGGGGAAGCTGAAAGTCTTAAGAATTCAAAGCCAACCTGGGCTACATCATGAATGTGAGGCCAGCCTGGGCTATATAGGAAGGCTGGTCTCAGGGTTGGGAGGACCTACATAAATATAAAATGAAATGTATAGCAGGTCTTAGTTGCCATTAGAAATGATATTCTGAAGCCGGGCGGTGGTGGCGCAGGCCTTTAATCCCAGCACTCGGGAGGCAGAGGCAGGTGGATCTCTGTGAGTTCCAGACCAGCCTGGTCTACAACAGCTAGTTCCAGGACAGCCTCCAAAGCCACAGAGAAACCCTGTCTCGAAAAAAAAAAAAAAAAAAAAAAAAAAAAAAAAAAAAAAAAACCAAAACATTGTATTCTGTGAAAGTGGTGGGCAAGTGACAGCCAGGACAGAGCAATGCTGCAGAAGTGCTGTATGTGATTTCCCTTTGGTCAACACACCTAGGAGCACAGCTGTCTGTAACTCCCAATTCCAGGGGATCCGACACCCTCACCTAGACATGAATACAGGTAAAACAACACACACAAAACAAACAAAAGCGTGTACATGAGGGCTGAGATTTTCCTCTACTTAGTAATTGTTGCTTCTGCTCAAAGGAAACTTAGGAAGAACTGGAGCTGGTGTTTTCTCCTGGCTTGCTTGTCAAGCATATAATGGTGCCCACTGAGTTCAGTCCATCTAGGTTCCTACCTAGAGGCCAGGAGTTTCACCAACCACTTCTTTTACACTTTTATCTCAGATATTGACACACTTTTAAAAAGGCAGTTTATTTGTCTGTGCTGTTATGAAAATATATTTGACTTCACAGAACCCCTGGTACCATATTGGGGCCTCCAGGATTCCTCAAAATCCACAAATTAAGAGCCATTATGCTAACCAATTATTGTGGTGATTATATTTGAAGTCTTTCTAGACTCTAAGAAATGGCAAGAGAAAGGGAAGGTTTAGCTATTCTATGAGCTTACTAGTTGTGTGTGTGTGTAAGTGTGTAATGTATGTATATGGTGTGTGATGTATGGTGTGTGTGGTGCATGTCTGTGTGTGTATGAGAGATGCTAGGGGTGAAATCTAGGACTTCATGGCTTCACACATTTCAGAAAAAAGCTCATGAACTAAGCTTCAGTCTCAGGCCAGCCTAAGTTTTGGGAAGTGTAAACAACTGGCTCCTTAATGCTGTTGTTAAATCTGAGTATCTCAAGTTTTACACATTACCTTTTTTTAAAGCCACTTTCATTTTATGGTTATGCCAGGCTGTGGAGGCCCAAGCCTTTAATCCCAGCACTCAGGAGGCAGAGGCAGGTGATCTCTGAGTTTGAGGCTAGCCTGATCTATAGTGTGAGTTCCAGGACAGCTAGGGCTGTTACATGGAGAAACCCTGTCTTGAAGAATAAAATTAGGATTAAAATAACATATTTTGGGGTTATTAAGACAGAGTCTTGCTATATGGCCCTGTGTAGTCTGGACTTTATAATTCCCCTGCCTCAGGCTCCCAAGTACTGGGATTGCAAGTGTATACCACCACATCAAGCTCCACTTCACAGGTGTGTGTGTGTGTGTGTGTGTGTGTGTGTGTGTGTGTGTGTGTGTGTGTGTGTGGTGTGTGTGTGTGTGTGTGTGTGTGTGTGTGTGTGTGTGTGTGTGTGTGAATTCATTTCCACCAATAGTTTGAGAGTCGTAGGCATGGTTTTGGTATGTGGACATGATCCCTTATAAGGAAGAGGAGGAGTCTTGCTCTCCTGGCTCTTGGATGGTGGTCTGAGCATCCTGCATCACAGATTCCTGCACCTCAAGGGGCAGAAGACCACAGTAGCTATTTACCTTCATTGTTGTGAGTGCTCCCCAAATAAATATCTGTTATTCTTTTATTCAGGTGTTTATGGACTTCCTTAATCTGCCCTCAGGTGAACATGGATTAATAAAAATATGGGTTAATTTAAGTTATAAGAGCTAGGGGGGAAAGCCTGAACTATAGGCCAAGCTTTTATAATTAATAAGACAACTCCATGTCATTATTTGGGAGCTGGCTGGAGGGACAGAAAAAGACTTGTTACAGAGATGGGCTCCTGATTTATTTTTGTTTTTCAAGACAGGGTTTCTCTGTGTAGCTCTGACTGTCCTAGAACTTGTCTGTAGACCAGCCTGGTCTCCAACTCACAGAGATTCATCTGCCTCTGCTCTCAAGTGCTGGAATTAAATGCATGTGCCACCACTACCTAGCTTATAACTTTTAAAACTGACAATGAAAGTTAGAACTGTCCTGGCTTCTTCTAACGTGTGTACATATCTGTGTCTGTGTGTGGGTATGTACATGTGAGTATAGTGCCTCAAAAATCCAGAAGAGGATGTCAGATCCCCAGGAGCTGGAGTTGCAAGCTGCCTGATGTAGGTGCTTGGTACCAAACTCAGGTCCTCTATAAGAGCAATATGTGTTCTTAACTGTCAAACCCAGCCCCTTGACAAGACTTAACTTTAAGATTCTTTCTTGCACTCTGGACATCCACTTCAGGCTAGGGCATTTCAAAACCAGCATCAGAGAAGCTCTGTGAGATGATGATGAACACAGAACCCACAACTGGCTGAGATAAAGAGAGTGAGAGACTTTGGGATGTTCTGCCCAGAATGGAACATATACATCACACCCCTCTATCACAGACTCAGGGATCATTGCAAAAGAGGGCATGGAAAGAGTGTAAGAGCCAGAGAGAGTGGGAGACTATAAGGAACTGTCTTCTGGACACAGAAAGACAGCTGCACATAGGAAGTTGTGGCAGCATGCACAGATCTGTGCTTTCCCAAGCAAGACCAAACCCCAACATGGAGAGGGGTATTGGACACAAAGTCCTACTTCTAGCAGAGGAACAATTGGTGACTGACAGCTGCTGGTTGGGTGTGAAGGGAGGTGAAGAAGGTTGGATCTTCGAGAGTTGAGGGGAGAAGGGGCTAATACGATCAAAACATATTGTACTAAATTCTCAGAAAGCTAACAAAAATACAGAAAATAAAACATTTTCTCTTCAGTGAAGCTACCTTTGGAGTAGTCATTTGTCTCAACCATCACTGGCATCATGACGTTAAACTCTTTGGGTTCAGACATTCAGGTTTTAAAAGTAGCTTCACTTTGAGGAAAGTTCATTTTTCCATGTTTTGTTTCTCTGGCATCATCCATCTCCCACTGAAGATTATCAATGAAGCAGTTGTACTAGAACTCCAGGGCCAATTAGAAGGTCATTGTAAACACACTCCAGTGGATCTTACAGGTCACCACGAAGCTGAAAATGTACAATCTTGAAAAGAGTGGCCTCTCTGTTGTAATTTTTCAGAGGAGAGGGAAGTATGAAGGAGACTGTGGTTTGACCACCAAACAGCAGTACAGTGAAAACAGAAGATAATGAATGCTCAGCACTGAAATTCAAATGGTCAGATTGTAGAGTGCCAGTTTTGAGTTCCATTTTGATTATTACATTACAAATAAACTATTTTTTAAAAGTAAAAACATTAAGCAGAGGGGGAAATCTAAACAGTTGAATGACACCCCCCATACACATTAGTTCCTGACAAATTTCAATTGTGTCTCTTTTCTCTATCCCTGGCTCATTTAAAGTGTCATCAGGAATTCTTTGACCTCCAGAGGAACCCAAGTGAGTGAATCAGAACCCTCTGTCTTTGACAGTAGGGTTTGGGGCTTATTGAGGTATGCTGTCATTCCCTATCCTGTTCAATAACCTGAATTTAATGTAAGCCCCTTCTTTCTTATCTCCAAGTATTTGGTGGAAAGTTTTCCCCTCCTACACAGACATGCTGAAAGGGGCTTCATGGGGGGGTTTCTGCACTGCAGAGATCTCAAGTGAGCAACTCTGGGGCTTGCAAATCCATCTCTCATTTTCTTTTACGTATCATTAAAAGTGTTTAGAAATTTTGACATTTCAGATAGTTTATTTGGGAAACATGCTCTTTTAAATGTATCTCAGTGATGTTTGTTTGCAAATATTTTTTAAACCATTATGAAAACATTGCCTTTCTCATGAAACATACTTTTTTGAGCTAACAAGTAAGCAATGGTAAAAATTAAGCCACTTGTGTTGAGATGAAATACTCAAATTATTGTTTTATTTGTTTATGTTTTGGGGCTTTTCTTTTGTTTTTGTTTTTTTCAAGACAGGGTTTCTCTGTGGTTTTGGAGGCTGTCCTGAAACTAGCTCTTGTAGACCAGGCTGGTCTGGAACTCACAGAGATCCGTCTGCCTCTGCTTCCCGAGTGCTGGGATTAAAGGTGAGCACCACCAACGCCCGGCTTGTTTTTGTTTAAGACAGGCTTTCACTATGTAGCCCTGGCTGTCCTGAGATGGAATTCAAAGAGATCCATCTGTCTCTCCCTCTTGAGTGCTGGGACTAACGGCATGTGCTGGTTTCATTGGGGATTTGATTTAGGGTCCTGTGCATACTAAGCAGGCAAGTCACACCCTACAGATACAATGCCCAACACTATCTGTAGTTTCCTGGGCTGACGTTTATTGCTAATATCATTTTAGAAAATTTGTTTGTGAAGGGCCTAGTGGCACTTACCTGTAATTCCAGCAACTGAAAGATGGACACAAGAGGGTCATGAAGGTCAAGCTGATCTTGAACTCTTTCTCCATCCTCTTGCCCCCACCTCCCAATGCTGGGATTGCACCAGCATTTGGTGGAAGAGAGAAACAGACATGGGTGAGGCAAAGAGTGAGGGAGGAATGTCAACACCTGGCTGTGCTCCTTTTTAAAAAAATTTTACATTACTTTGTGTGAGAGAGTATGTGTATGTATGTGGGTACACACATGCTACCATATGCATTTGGAAGTCAAAGGAAAACCCACAGGAGTTACTTTAGTCCTTTCCTTCCACCTTGCAGGTTCAGGGCATTGTGTTTGGGTCATCAGCCTTGGCAGCAAGCACCCTTACCTTCTGCGCCATCTCTTGGCCCCTTAGCTCTCTTAGCTTTATCACATCCGGCTTTTGTTAGTTGCTGCCTACATAGTCCTAATTAAACACCCCCTTAGCAAAGTTCCTCCTGCTTTTACCCCCGCCCCTTTTAAAATCATGAGCCTCACTGTCAAACTATATGTGCAAGCTGCACATTCGTGGCCTGTGGACACAGGTGTGATCAAGTTTTACAGCAAGAACAAGCCAGAAGTGACTTGACACTTGAAATGTTCTAATGTGGGGTTATAACTTTAGTGACGTTATACATAGACATCTTAAGACTCCTGTGTTGACACACTGGTCCCCAGCTGAATCTAATCACTGAGAGGCAGTTGGATAATAAGAACTCCAACCTAATCAGTTGCTTGGTGTGTTGATGGATTTATAACTTGAAGGTTCATTACTAAGAGGTTACGGGAACTCAATGTTTAGAACAAGGGGCTCACTGGAGGCACAGCTGTGAGAACTGTCCCGGACCCTTTCCTTTCTCTATGTGTCTCAATGCTTGAAGTATGAAGCTTTGCTTCCACACCCCTCTGCCAGAATGTTCTGCCTCATCAAGAAACAATAGAACTAGCTGCCCATGGACTGGAACCTCAGAAACCAAGAGCCAAACACAAATCTCCGTTCTTTGAAGTTGGTTGTTGGGTCTTTGTCATAGAATGCGTGACTAAGGCTGGAAGTTTGGGGGATCTTCACTAGGACATTCATGGGTTGAGATTTGTATCCAAAGACAAAAACAGAGACAAAGATGTACCCGGTGCTTTCAGCCAGCCAATGTGTCCTCATTTGGACAGGGAGGTGAGCAGCAGGAAGGTCGTGTCCACTCTGGAGAGTACGGAGGCCAAAGGAAGCTCCTTGGCACACGGCACTGAAGCTGGCTGCTTCTGTGTACAGGGCAGGTTCTCTGTGCCCTATGGTCCTGCTGCCATCACACACTGTGGGAGCTGCTGCCAGCTCCACTCCTGCTGTGTTGCCTCCACCCTGGATTAGTTAATTTTTGTATTGCGGTGGTAAAAATACCCTGACAAAAGTAATCCTTGGTGATGTTAACTGTCAACCTGGCAGAACCTAGAATCACCTGGAAGATGGGTTTCAGAGCACGCCTTTGAGGCATTGATGTGGGGAAGCCTAAAAATGGACAGAGTCATTCATTCCCTGGGCTTGGGGGTCCCGCACTGAATAAAAGGAGACATCCAGCTGACCATATGCATTCAAGCTTTCTGCTTTCCAATGTGGATGAATGTGTGACTGAATAGCTCCCCCAGGCTCCCTCTGCCGTGACTTCCCTGCCATGATACACAGTAGCCTGGACCTGGGAGCTATGTAAAGCCTTTCTCACATTGCATCTTCAGTCAGGAAGCAGAGAATGTTGAACGCTTATGCTCAGCTGCCTTCCTCCTTTTTGTGCAGTCCAGGAAACAGTTGAGAATAGGTCTTCCCTATTCAATGAACCTAATTACACAACTCACTCACAGGCCTGCCCAGAGGCTACTGTAACCTAAAAAGCTCTTTCACTGATGTGCCTAGAGGCTTGTCTCCTGAGTGGTACTGCATTCTTTCAGGTTGACAAATACTATCACACTCCCTCTATTGCTGTCCTGCACTGAGGTACTTTACATTCACCGTTTCTGCAGAGTTTTTTGGATATCTGTTAGTAAACTGCCCTTGGTGGGTCTAGCTACATGAAGCTAAAACATTTGGGTTCAGTTTGCTTGAAAACTGCTGGGGAGTGGTTGGAAAACAGAGGGGAAAATCCAGAGGGCCCTGGCTTGTGTTGGGAAAGTGCTGCATAAAGTTGGCTTTGAAGTGCTGCATATTTTCAAACAATCCTCAAATAGTACTTTGTATATACTAGATAATATTCCAGTTTATACTATCATTTCCTAATATTTCTCTCTTCTCTCCCTCTCCCTCCCCCCCCCCGTGTGTGTGTGTGTGTGTGTGTGTGTGTGTGTGTGTGTGTGTGTGTGTGTGTGCTCGCGCGCGCGCGCACGCGCCTGTTGAGACTAAAAAAGGACATCTGATCTCCGGGAACTGAAGACACCTGGTATGGGTGCTGGGAACTGAATTTGGGTCCTCTTACATTCTCTTAACTGCTGAGTGATCTCTCCCATCATTTAACCTTCTAAACAGCCCAGGGAAATAGTGGCTGGTCTTGTCCAAAAATTATAGATGAGGAAATTGTAGTTTGGAAAGTTGAAGAACTTGTACAAGGTCTCACAGCCTCTCAAATCCAAAGATCTACCATTCAGTGAGTGTCATATTAAATCTATATCCTATGAAGGGTTCACATTTAGAGATAAACTACGGTTTTTCAATGAGGTAAGGAATCCACTCAATTTTTTAAAATGCAAGTGTAGATTTGTTTAATTTGCCCTCAGCTTCTGAAGGTTAATTTTCATGTTTAATACAACCACCTGGGTCAGTTTTTACAGTAAGGGTAGAAGTGAGCTAGTTAAGGAAACAGGAATCCAAAGCCCCAGACTTTGAGAGTATGAGGAAGAAAGTTGGTTACAGCCTGGGTATAGTTCGTTTCTTCTGAAACACAGTAGATTTAGTCTCCTTAAGAAGAGATGGGACTGGAGACTGATAAGAGGTGACTATGGTTCTGTCCTCACGAACAGACAAATCCATTCATGAGATTACTATGCTGATATGTTGCCTTCAGAGTGGATCTGCTATAAAAGTAGTTAGGGAGGGCCCATGAGATGGCTCATCTGATAGGATAAAGGTGCTTGCCATGTCACCAAGTCTACCCACCTGAATTCCACCACGTGCCCCACGTGATGGAGAAAACCGACTTCTGCAAGTTATCCTCTGACCTTCACATAAGTGAATAAAAGCACACACACAAATACATGTTTTTAAAAGTAGTGTTGGAGTTATAACTTGTGGCAGAGTACTTTGCTCAGCATGTGTGAGGTCCTAGGGTTGATCCTTAACACAAGAGAAAAAAGTCTCGGCTTGCCTAGGTCCCCTCAGTGGTCCCTGGAGCTCATCTTAGGATGCCCTGTAATACTTTGTGCGGTTTCATGACCGCCAGCAAGAAAAGTCATCACCAGCTACAGGCCCTCCACTTCAGACAAGAACTACAAGCCAAAATAAACTTTCTTTTATAATTTACCACTATGGTTTGGATGGTTTGTATCCCTCAAAATTTCTTGCATGAACACTTGATCTTCAGTGTGGTAGGAAGTGAGTTGAATTGAGAGGCTGTCAGGGCAATGCCCATGAAAAGGATTAATGTAGTAAGTCTCCTTGACACCAGTTCTTTCCAGATTGAGTTGTTATCAAAGAGCAATGCCCCGGTCCCTTCCCACACTGGCTCCTTTTCAGTGTGATCTGTCTCATAGTCCCCTGTGAAGCCTTTCTCCATGAACCCCTCATCAGAGCTGATGCTTTGCTGTTTGGAGTTTCTGCCTACAAAGTTGTGAGCTACACGAATCTCATTTCTTCATAAAGTACCCAGCCTGGGGCATTTTGTTTTGACAATGGAAAATGGACTTACTGGGTCTGTGATATTGTGTTCTCAGAAAACCGACTAAAAGAGACATTGCTTTCAGATTCTTGGCCTGTCTCAAAGCGGGAGGTTTTTAGGGTATCTACCTGGTTGTCAAGATGAATTTCAGGGGAGCTGGAGAGATGGCATAGTGGTTGAGAACACTGGCTACTCTTCCGGAGGACCTGAGTTTGATTCCTAGCACCTACATGGTGGTTCACAGTCATCTGCAATTCCAGTCTCGGAATTGATACCCTCACCTGGCCTCTGCAGGCACCAGGTACACCCATAGTGCACAGACATGCATGCAGGCAAAATATCCAGACACACAAAATCTTTTAAAAAGAGAGATGGGCTTCAGGGACAGACGATGAAACTGAGGTGACGAGATAATTAGACAGCAGCATCCCCAAACACTGGGGTTTTGTAAGACACTTCCTTGAGCAAAAGTTGACAATGATTTGTTACCTGAACAGTCATAAAAGGACATCTCCTCTTCCCTCCCCGCCCCCCCCCAAAAAAAAAAAGTCTGAGGCAAACTGGTACTTCTCTTTAGAAAGGCGCACAGTATTGAGTCCAGATCATTTCAGTGGAGGTTCTGAGCCCCAAAAGGTGCAGGTGCCTGTCAGACTCTAACCCTTCAGTGGGAAGTCTGGCAGCACGCCCTCTAGATTAGAAAGGCGGGCCCTCGGAGTTCTTGTCTTCATTCACTAGACCCATCGGTGCCTGCACCGCATCAGCGATTCCCCGGGCCGGAGTTCAAGATCCGCCCCTTAGAGGGTGGCTTCGGGTCAGGGCGTGGCAGGCTCCAGCCTGCCCAGGCGCCAGCGCGGAGGTCGCAGCCGGTAACTAACCAGCTGTGGCCGCACCCGCTCGCCAACTGGCTTCAGAGACTGTAGACTCGCCCCGGTGCCTGGCGCCGCGTCCTGGGGCGCGCACTCCTTTTCTCGGCGGAGGGAGCAGGACTGGAGTGCGTCGTCCTACAAGACGCGCTGACGTCGCACTGGGCCGGTAGTCGGCGCGGAGCGGCCGGCGCGCGCCTGTGCGTTGGGTGCTCCCGTGAAGCAGGCAGGAGCTGCCACCGCGGCTGTGCGGGTTCCAGGGCGGCGGCCGCCACACAGCTGCGCCGCGGGCGCACCGAGCCTAGGCGGCCGCACCTGCGGGAATGGCGCGGCCCCGGCCCTGCACCGCTACCAGGCGCGCCGGTAGCTCCGGGGACGCCCAGTGACGGCGGCCGTGCCCTCGGCCCGGCAGCACCCAGGCCGATTGACGAGAGCCCCGCGGCCGACGGCGGCCCGGGCCATGAGGAGCGGCCGGGCCCAGTCCTCGCTGACCCCAGCTCCGCGCGGCGGCCTGTCCCGTTTCCGCTCCGGTCTCTCGGCATGAGCGTCCATCCGGGCCCGGGGCCGCGGCTGCCCCCGTCCCGCCGCCCGTGGGCGCGCTCGGGGCCCTCGGGTCCGCGGTGCTGATCCCGGCTCTCCGCCACACTGCCCACCCAAGCGCTCTATGTCCCGGGGGCGCGGCCATGGAGGTGGTGGGCGACTTCGAGTACAGCAAGCGGGACCTCGTGGGACACGGGGCCTTCGCTGTGGTCTTCCGGGGGCGGCACCGCCAGGTGAGCGCCGCTCGCTCGCTCGCTGTCTGGGGGAAGGCCGGGGAGCCGACGCCCCGTTCCCGGCCGCTGGGCTGGGCGCCCCGAGCCGGCCTGCCTTTGTGCTTGCTGTCACTGTCTCGGTTTGTTTTGGAGGCCGGAGCCGCTAGACCGAGCTCCACCTACCGACCGGCGGCGAGCCACTGATGTTCTTGCCTGTCAGTGTGCCGGGTAACCAGAGTACGCCCTGGGACTTGCTGCTCTTGACAAGCCAAGGGTCCCGAGGCGACTAGGACCCCAGAGCTTGCATGGTGCAGCGTTCTTGTCCGGGTTCATGCTTGGTGGACTTTTGTCCCCACTCCCCCGCCCCGGGCTTTCCGGAGCTTGTCACCTTTAAGGTGGATAATTGCACACCCAGCGGAAAATGGGCAAGTTTCCTGTTAGCCTGAGGCTTTCTCGGACTAGGAGGTATCGCTTTCCTCTGTGTCCTGTATGCCCTGTACTGTGTCTCCCCTTCTTGAGTTAGACGAACTCCAAGCGAGAAAGATAGTGAACCTAATGTGGTAATACAACGTGGTTGCAAGTTCAAGCCTCAATTCCCCCCCTCCCCCAAGCCGCTGTTTCGAAAGTAGGGTCACACGAGGTTTTAGAATCTAAAGAATTTGAGAACGCACATCGGGAGTGGAAATAATTTTTTTTAAAGACCTTGGTTGTTTTGATTGTTGCCAAAGGGCCTATTAAAAGCGTACTGTCGTCTATTTCTCATTCATTATGAAGTAAGTTAAAGTTCAAGAAAAAAGAAGTGTAATCCAGCCAGGCTAACTTTTCATTGAATTCTGTCACTTCCCAAGTTTATATACACATTTCTCCATAACTCCTATGTGGTTGTAAACTTTTTTTCAACTAATGCTTTTCTGTATTTACTACTTTTAGTGGCTGTGTTGTAGGACATTGCCTTGGTATTGTGTAATTTATCAAATCGTTTTTTGGTTTGAGATATGTGATTTTTATCATGCATGCTTCCCCAGTACTGTATGTACACTAATTTGCTAAAAATATATTTACACTTAACAAGTTTTTGTTTTTGAGTCGTTTATATATTACAATTTTCAGGCATAACACTGTTTTTCCTTTTCAGAAAACTGATTGGGAGGTAGCTATTAAAAGTATTAATAAAAAGAACTTGTCAAAATCACAAATTCTGCTTGGAAAGGAAATAAAAATCTTAAAGGTATGCTATTTTAGAGTACAATTTCATATTAGATTAAAAAGTTACCCTGAGTTAAATGAGCATATTGATGACATCCTTGAAGTTTGGTAAAAGTTTGAAATTTTTAGTTGTTCATTTTTGCATGCTCAGTTTTGTTTTTGATTTTGAAATATTGAATACTCTGAAGCCATTTTTTCGAAGACATATTTGTTTATTTTGAGGCAGGGTCTTGCTATGTAGCCTTGGTTGATTTGGACTTACTAGATTGTCCAGGCTGGCCCCAAACTCACAGAGATGTGCCAGCCTCTGCCTCCAGAGTACTAGGAAAGGTTTATTTTATTTATGTGTGGGAATATGCACATGAATGCAGTGGCCAGTGCAGGCTTTTGGAATCCCTGGAGCTGGGTGTGAATGGTAGGAACTTACCTTGGGTCCTCTGCAAGAGCATCAAGTGTTCTTAACCATTGAGATAGTTTTGCAGGCCCCTTTGAATCTATTTTTAAGAATAGATGTTTGACCTGGTGGTGGTGGTGGTGGTGGTGGTGGTGGTGGTGGTGGTGGTGCCACACACCTTTAATCCCGGCACTTGGGAGGCAGAGGCTGGGGGACCTCTGAGTTCGAGGCCAGCCTAGTCTACCAAGTGAGTTCCAGGAGAGCCTTCTAAAACTATACAGAGAAACCCTGTCTCGAAAACAACAACAAAATTCTCTGAGCTTTGAATTATATTTCAGACAGATAATGCTTTTTAAAACCACTTTGGAATGTATGTCTTTATCCCTATTTGAAACGTTAAAAATTGAAAACTGGTAGACAGCCTTCAACCATACTTATTGTGGCATTTTTTGGCAAACAGCACTCATTAGAAGTCTAAGAAGTGAACAGTGATGGGCTGGAGAGATAACTGCTTTTCTAGAGGATCTTGGTTCAATTCCCGCCACCCACATGGCAATTCACAACTATTCCTAACTCTAGATCCAGGGACATTGACACCTCTAGCCTTTGTACCCACATGGCATACAGATATACAAGCAGGCCAGAACACCCATACACATACAAATAAAATGTAAAAAAAAAGAACTGGTGGTAAAAAATATTTAGGCCTTAAGTAAGTCTGATCATATATATATATATATATATATATATATATATATATATACTGTAATAGATTGACTTGTTCTAAGCTGTTAATAAAGGTGTCATATTCTAGAAATAATATAGGTGTATATGGAAATGAGTTTTATTTGCATATTAAAATTATCAGAATATGTAATAATATTTTAAATTGTTTATTTCCTTACCAGGAACTTCAGCATGAAAATATCGTAGCACTCTATGATGTTCAGGTACTTTATTTTGGAATTTCTTAACTTTAAATTTAAAAAAGTTTATTTCATTTGAATTTAAGTGAATTCTAATGGAATTCTTAATTCTTCTTGAAAAGACATAATTTGAGTTACATTAATTTTCTTTAATTTTTAAAATTGGATTTATTTGGGCTAGAGAGAGGGCTCAGTGGTTAAGAGCACTGGTTGTTTTCCAAAGGACCCATGGTCAATTCCCAGCACCTACATGGAGCCTCACAACTGTAACTCCAGTCCCAAGGGATCCAAAGCTTTCTTCCAGTCTCCCTGGAAGAAATGCACATGACACACAGGCATACATACAGGGAAAACACCCATGTATATAAGTGTAGCAAGCTTTCTTATTGGACTATCTTTGGACTGCCAGCCTACAAATAATGACCTGGATATTTATTATTAATTATGAAAACTTGGCCTTAGTTTAGGCTTGTCCCAACTAGCTCTTGTAACTTAAATTAACCCATTTATATTACTCTACATTCTGCCATGTAGCATTACCTCTCTTTCATTTGCACCTCTTGTTTCCTTTCCCTGTCTGTCTGGCGACTCTGCCTTTCTTCTTCTGGAGTTTTCTCTTTGTCTAGAAGTCCTGCCTATACCTCTTGCCTAGCTATTGGCCAGTCAGCTTTTTATTACACCAATCACAGCAATACATCTTCACACTGTACTAATATTCTTCAATATATAAGTTTTTTTGGTTGCATTTATTTGGGGTGTCTATATGTGGTGTGTGTGTGTGTGTGTGTGTGTGTTTGAGTGTTTGAGTGTGTGTGAATACATGCTGTGGTGTACATGTGAAAGTCCAGGGAATTGAACTTGGATCTTCAGACTTGGAGGTCAGTGCCTTTAGCCTAAGAACTGTCTCACCAGCTCTAAGAATTTTTTAAAAATAGCATAGAGCCATAGGTTAAAATAATAATGTGTTGCATGAGTAAATGTAAATACACTGCAGTGTGGTATTGCTTAGTAACTTGTGGTTTATATCAAATCTAGCATTTGTTTGTTTGGTTTTTCAAGACAGAATTTCTTGTGTAGTTGTGGCTGTCCTAGAACTTGCTTTGTAGACAAAGCTGGCTTTGAACTCACAGAGATTCACCTGCTTCTACCTCCCAAGTGCTGGGATTAAAGGCGTGCTCCATCACCGCTGGCTCCTATCATATCACTCCTTTAGTAAATGTAAAGACTATTGTGGTCAACTTTAAAATTAGGTAAAACCCTTTTTCTTATGAAAGCAGAATTTGTAAATCATAGAAGTAGTAGGAAGTAAAAACAAGGATGCTGTGCATGTTTACAGAGTGTGTGTGTGTGTGTGTGTGTGGTTATCAACATGGCATATGCTAGAACTATTGTATTTAGATAGGAAATCTGGATTCTAAGGTCATTTTGTGTTTGCTTTTTTGAGGCAGAGTCTAAAGTCATCTAAGGCAAACTTTGTAGTCAGAATCATTCTTGGAAATCTTTGGAGAAAAGTCCAGTTTTCTGATGAAGTAGTTGGCTTGCATTTAGAGGGTATATGATGCTTTTGAGAAGTCATGGTTTACATGCTAGAGTCATGTGTGGCTAGTGTGTTCAATGTAAGAGCACAGGGACTAAAACCTTTAGAGGGACCAGAATAGCATACTTTTAAAGTCCTTACTTCAGGGAAGCCCAGTATTTAAAGTTTGCCTTTCTTTTTACTGTTTTGCTTCATCTGGACGTTAAATTCCAGTAAAGTAAATGGATGGCTAGGTGATTCTGTTTTACTCCTAGTTAAAAACTTCTCTGTCCATTTTTAAAAATTGTTCAGGTGCATTCATTTTGCAAACCTTTTGAGTGGTTACCATACACCAGGCATTATTCTGAGTATAGAAATAAAGTGATGGACAAAGTTCTTGACTTTGCTATGCGATGATACAGAATGAATTGTTATAATGCTTATCTAGTCGTATCATATCACAAGATATTTAACTAAACCCATGTTATAAGATGTTTAAGTTTTTTCTTTTACAGAAATGACAGCAATATACCCTTTCTGAAAGTATCTTTGACTTGGGGATTTGGAATTTCCAGCTCAAATACCATGTACAGTGTTAAAATTTTTGATTATAGAGTATGGTTGCTTTCCAAAAATACCTGCAGTGTAAACTCCCATACACAGAAAATATGAATATCAGATTGAGTAGATATAATTCACTCCTTCATTTGTGAAATTCAAAGCAATATAGAAAGAAAGGGCCCAAAAATTCTCAAGTCAAAACTAAATTCATATCAGCGCCGGGCATTGGTGGCTCACGCCTTTAATCCCAGCACTCGGAGGCAGATCTCTGTGAGTTCGAGGACAGCCTGGTCTACAGAGCGAGTGCCAGGATAGGTTCCAAAGCTACACAGAAGAAACCCTGTCTCTAAAAACAAAACAAAAAAATTCATATCAGCATCCCTAGCTGAAATGTCCATTCTCCTCAGAGCTGTTTGTGTAGCTTGTACTCTCTGTGGACAGAGGGCACTGGGTGGTGCAAGTTGGTGCCTAGTACAAAAATTGTTAAATGATATTGACTTCTCATTTACCATTCTTAGAGGGTTAGAGAACCCTGGTTATAGGAGAGCAGGTTTTGCTTTCAGAGTACTTTTATTTAGATGTCTTTTCTCTCAGAATGAAAAACATTTTTTAGTACCAGTTTTGATTGTGGAATGAACTATCATTAGAAATAATGTAACAAAATCCAAGTTATCAATCTTTGAATTCAAGATGTCTGGATGAAAATGTTTTATTACCCATTTTGTACTCCTAGAACTAAGATATAAAATAAACAAGTATAGCCTTTGGCTACCAAATAAACAGTCTTGACCTAATAGTTTAGAGTTACTTCTTTGATTCTGTTTGTTCATAAAGGGGAAATAGTATGTTTAGAGACTAGTATAAGACTTTATATAAACAGGAATGTCACTTTATCAGTTTTGGATAACTGTGTCAAGTTTATGTATACACACACACACACAGACAGACAGACACACACACGCGCGTGCAGCTATATGTGCTGTTTCTGTTTTAAAAGTTTTTTACATTTTTAAAAATTCTGTATGCGGAGAACTGTGCTGTTTTTCTGGGATTTTGTTTTTTACTTTTTTTTTAAATGGAGAGTGCTGGATGTCTCTACAATTTTGTTTAAATGACTGCAGAACCTGGAAAAGCTGTTGCTGCTATTGATGCATAACATACTGCCTATATATATATATATATATATATATATATATATATATATATATATATCTGTATGCGGGTGATGAGGTGGTGTGATGGAGTTTTAGAAGTCAAAGGACAGCTTTAAAGAGTTGATGCACTTCTTCTTCTGTGTAGATCTCAGATACTGAACTCAAGTTGTCAGTGGTTGCTGTTGGGCATCTTTACCCACTGAGCCATCTCATTGGCCTGTATATACTTGGTTTCTTTGTGTGTCCTTTCAAGACAGTACTTCTTTTGTGTGGCCCTGGCTGTCCTGGAACTTGCTATGTAGATAAGGCTGGCTTCAAACTCATAGAGATCTGCTTGCCTCTGCTTTCTAAATGCTGAATCAAAGTCGTGTGTCACCACAAGTGACTGTATATGCTTTTATAAATTGCAAATTTTCCTTTCTTCATTCATTTCCTTGCATTCCATCCACTTCTTAGTTCTTGTTGTGCTGTTGTTCAAACACAGTGGGCTTACCCATGCTATGTATATGATCTGCATCCTAAAGTAAGCACTTCTGACATTGTTGTAGTTTAGATAACACGTAAAGGAAACCCAATTTCCCTCTAATTATGTTAAAACCATCAGACATTGTTAGAATGACAAATTAGAAAAGAAATGACAGTTCTCACATGTAAATATTGTTTGGTATATTTCTTTTAGAATTTTATGACCTTGCAGAGGTGGTACATGCCTTTAATCTCAGCACTCAAGCAGGCAGGGAGATCTCTGTGAGTTCAAGGCCAGCCTGGTCTACAGAGTGAGTTCTAGGACAGCCAAAGCTACACAGAAAGACCCTGTCTTATTTTATAGCACATTAATCCTTAGTTTTTATTACCCCCCCCCGTACTGAGTTTTATTAAGTATTTCATTAAGGTTAAACCTCTAGGAATGAGGGCACAAAAGCTCATGAAGCCATCTCAGATCTTATAGTGAGCCACCGGGTCAGGTTCTTTAGTAGGATTGCCAACTTGTTCCAGGTACAGATTATTGTAAGGGTCCTGCTTTGGTTCCACAGTTTGGTGGTGGGGAAAGTCTCCCTAACCCAGATCATGAAAACCATGAAGGCCACAAAGCCAAAGAGCGTTTTACACATGACATCCCAAGAAACACGTGTAAGGGACATATCCACTCGATTCCTGATATACATTTCTAGGTCCCGTGCATCCTTTCACCCCAATTCACCCTTATACTATAGATCTCATTCATACTATAGATCCTTCTTGTGCTGTAAGCAGTCAGGGAGCTTCTGGTAGTCACCACACTCCACTCTTAGTCTTCCATGCACATAATATACTTCTTGGTGGCTGCAGCCCATTCTTCTGGGGTCCTAGGATACAGCCCAGCAGAATGTCTTGGTCAAGTGGAAGGCTGTCCCTGTCCCCAGTGGCACCATGTTTCAAGTTTCAAGTTGCCTTTGCAGCCTCCAGACTCCCAAGGGCTGCTTCCCCGGCTGTGGTAGTCTTCATCTTCTCAGTTTTTGTTTGTTTGTTTGTTTGTTTGTTTGTTTTGTTTTGTTTTTTTTTTTGGTTTTTTTTCAAGACAGGGTTTCTCTGTGGCTTTGGAGGCTGTCCTGGAACTAGCTCTTGTAGACCAGGCTGTTCTCGAACTCACAGAGATCCACCTGCCTCTGCCTCCCGAGTGCTAGGATTAAAGGCGAGCGCCACCAACGCCCGGCAAGTTTTTATACTTTTAACTGTGAGAAATTTGTTAACCTTTTTGTACAGAAACACAGTGGGTGTTTTGTCAAGTGCTTCCCCCACCTTTGGAGACAAGGTCTCTCACCAAACTCTCATGAGATAGGCAAGGCTCATTCCCTAGGTAGCAAGCCCTGCCTGTTGTTGCTTTCTCCCTGCACTGGGATTGCACGCATGTGCTGTGTGGGTTCTGGGGCTTGAATTCAGGGTCTACTACTTGTAAGGCATTTTACCAACTGAGCTACTCCCCAGCTCACTTTTTTTCCCCTAAAGTCTCACTGTGTAGCTCTGGTTAGCCTGGAACTCACTATGTAGACCAGGCTTGCCTTGAAGTCACAGAGATCCACCTGCCTCTGCCTCCCAAGTGCTGGGACTAAAGGCATGCATTACCATGCCTGGTAGGGTTCCTATCTTTCTTGAAGTGGAATTAGTTGTTTAAAAAACTTATCATGTTAGTGATCAAAAGGTTATACCAATTTATTTCAAGCAGTAGGACCCTGAAGTTTAAAAACATTTTATGTCATAAATCATTAATAAATGGATCATCTTGTTACATTTGCCAGTCTTTCTCTTTCTTTTTTCTCTCTTCCCTTTTTTTTTTTTTTTTTTTGAGTTTTCAAGACAGGGTTTCTTTTGACTGTTTTGGAACTCCCTTGCCTCCCAAATGCTGGGATTGAGCCATGGGCTATCACTGTCTGGCTGCCTTTTGTTATTTCTTTTCTGACATTCCCATTGCTGCCTCTGGTGTGTTTGTTGCTTTTTTTTTGTGTGATTAGTATTTCCTTGAGTCACTTAAGGAGAAGTACAGAGTATAGTGGTGATTAGAGAAGTGGTTCTTGTTTATAGTTTTGTGTGAAAGATGACATTAATTGATAAGTTTCTAATTTTTCCAAAAGCTGTGAAGAACTGTTGCAGAACTTTGGAGGAAACAATATAAGGATGCCAGGGTGGGGCTAAGGAAGAAATGATTTGATAGGGAGGTGGAAAGGCTAGACTAGGAGTTGGTGAGAGACACCAACAGCAAGTAAGCATCCCAAGGAGTTCCCTTGAGAGCGCCAAGGAAGGAAGAATTATTAAGCTATTGAGCTGGATGATCAAGGAGAAGGCTTTTGTGAGCAGAATACAGAAATGAGAGCTGATGGTGCTGTGGAGAAGATAGGAGCCAGGTGGTGTGATTTTTCTTTAAAAAAAAATCTGTTTTTGTGACTTTCAAGAAGCAGCAGACAGGGTGATAAAAATGAGGAAAATCAGGACAGTACTTGTTGGTAATAGGTGATGGCAAAAAGATGTCAGGGAGTGTGGTGTATTGTGAGATGTTTTTGGTGGGTTTTTTGTTTTTGTTTTGGTGTTTTTGTTGTTGTTCTTTTTAGGAGGCCTACCACCCTGCTCCCAAGTAAATCACATATGGAGGCTGATTCTTAGTTATGAATACCCAGCCATAGCCTGGCTTGTTTCTAGCCAGCTTTTCTTAACTTAAATTATCCCATCTACCTTTTGCCTCTGGACCTTTTCCTATTTTTACTTCTGTATATCTTACTTTCCTTCTTACTCTGTGGCTAGCTGGGTGGCTGGCCCCTCATATCCTCATGCTCCTCTCCTTGTTCTTTTCCTCAGTTCTCCTATTTATACTCTGCCTGTCAGCCTCTCCTATTCTTGCTCCTACCTCAATATTGGCCATTCAGCTCTTTATTAGGACCACTAGGTGTTTTAGATAGGCACAGTAACACAACTTCACAGCGTTAAACAAAAGCAGTATAAACAAAAATCATATACCTGAAAATAATATTTTACCACATTGGTGATATTTTGCTTATTATCTAACAAATAAAACTTGACTGAAGATCAGAGTGCAAAGCTAGCCACACTAGTTAGCCATAGGGGCCAGACAGTCATGGCACACACCTTTAATCTCAGCAGCCACACTAGTTAGCCATAGAGGCCAGGCAGTGGTGCTGCATACCTTTAATGCTAGCATGGAAAGACAGAGACAGATGGATCACTGTCAATTCAAGACCACCCTAGGCTACATGAAATTGATCTAGTATAAAAGAGAAACAGAGCTCACATAAAGGTGATCCCAGCACTTGGAGTGAAATGCTTTAATCCCAGGTTTAAGGAGGTGGAGACAGACAGGGATATGGCTGGACTGAGAGAGGAATATAAGGCAGGAGAAGACAGGAGCTCAGTTAGTCTGAGCAGCAGTTAGTCTGAAGCAGCCTGAAGATTCAGTCTGAGGACAGGATCGCTCCTTCGGTCTGAGGTAGAGGTAAGAACTAGTGACTGGCTGCTTTGCTTTTCTGATCTTTCTGCTTTTGTCCCCTACTATTTGACTCCATGTTTTTTACTATTAAGACCAATTAGAATGGTCTTAATAAGATGGGAATATTACATGTCTTGATCTGAAAGGCACACATTTGTCATAATGAATTGAACTGTGGGTTAAATAAGACTATTTAATGTTAATGTGTATAAAATATATCAGTTAAATGCAAAAGAAGGTGGTTGGCACTCATAATTTGAAAAAAATACTTATAACACGAAGTAAATTTCTGTTACTAAGATACCCAGACTATAATTGATTGATATAGCAGCCAGAAATGACCAAAGATGATGGGCCCTAAATGTAAGGAAATGTAGTTAGAGTGTTGTTTTTACAGAAAACTTGTTTAGGATCTTGTCCATGTTAAATTAACACTACTAACCATGTCACTATAATGGGTATGATTGTACCATATAGGTTACTTAGGATTATAGGAATGGCATTACGTTTCTTCTTTCCTGTGAGAAAGCTCATAGAATTTGTCTGAAGATTGGAAATTAATTAAGAAATTAAGTAGAGCCTGGATGGGCAGTGGTGGTGCACGCCTTGAATCCCAGCACTCAGGAAGGCAGAGGCAGGCAGAGCTCTGTGAGTCTGAAGCCAGCCTGGCCCTACAGAGTAAGTTCCAGGACAGGCAGAGCTACATAGAGGAAACCCTGTCTTGAAAAAAACCAAAAGGGAAGGAAGAAAGGAAGAAAGATGATGAAAGAATAAGTAGAACCAGATGTGCAGATGTGGTGGTATGCATCTTTAATCCCAACACTGGAAGCACAGAGGCAGGTGGATCTCTAGGAGTTTAAGACCAGCGTGGTCTACATAGCCAGATCCAGGACAGACAGGGCTATGTAGAGAGACCCTGTCTCAAGACAAGCAAATGTAACAGAAGAACTGGAAGATTGGGTTTTAGGAACTATAACATTTTCTCTTAATCTTTCTTTGTTAGTAAATGGGTTTGTGTTGCTTTTTTGTCCTACTGTTGTTTTCCATTTCTGCTTCAGGTCATGTAAATTCTGCTACAGAGAACCACTTGGTCCTGCTGTTCAACTTGTAAAGAACTCACTTTTAAAAAATTAAGTAATGGACCCTTAAGGTGTAAAAACAAAACGTCCTAACAATATATAAAGCAAAAATGAAATACTTTGTTCTCATTTAATTTTAGAGGAAACCTCTAGTGCATCTTATATGTAACTTCCTCTTTTTTATATTTATTTTACTTTATGTGTTCGTTGGCTTTTATTGCACATATATGCACCACGTGTGTGCCTAGTGGTGGTGGAGGTCAGAAGAGGGTGTTGGATCTCCTGGAACTGGAGCTACAGGTTTTTAAAATCTTTATGTGGGTGCTGGGAACCAAACCCAGGTCCTCTGCAAGAGCAACAAGTGATGTTAATCAATGAGCTGTCTCTTCAGCCCCAGCTTTCTCCTATTTTAGTGTAGGTATGTTTGTATACATACACCCAACATTGTTGGAAAATGTTGCTCCCCCCACCCAGGGTCCTGGAGATCCAGCCAAGAGGCCTGGCTTATACTAGGAAGAACTACATCTCTAGGCTAGCTTTCTTCCTCCTCCTCCTCTTCCTTTCTTTTTTCTCCTTCCTTCTTTCTTCCTCCTCCCCCTTTCTTCTGTTGGCTCATTATTAAAGCTATCTTTCCAAATCAGGAGTTCCTCATTAATTATATATTACTTTCACATTTTCTCCACCAAAACCCACTTCCTTTAGAGGCTGGAAGAAGTAGAGACGGCGTCTCCTTCACATTGAAATAGGTCTTGCAAAGGCATACTCTAGAATGTCTCATTGGTAGGGTTAGTACAGATCCCCTAGTAGACACTGCCAGTGAATTGCTTCACACTGCTGCTAACAGTGTTTGAAGGTTCTGCCTGCTCCACCTTGCTAACATTTGGCAATTTTATCTATTCTAGTGATTGAATTCAGTTAGAATTTTTTAATTGATTTTTTGTTTTGTTTTGCTTTTTGTGACAATGGCTTAAATAGTCCAGAATGGTCTCAGATTCACTATATGTAGTTCAGGATGACCTTGAACTTATTTTCTGCCTCTGCCTTCCAAGTACTAGAATTACAGGGGTGCACAACTTTGCCTAACTTCTAATTATGATTTTAATTAGTATTTTCCTAATGTCTCTGGCTTGAATGTGATTTGTGTTTATTAACTATTTAAATATCTTTTTGGAATTCCCATGGAAGTTTCTTGTTTATCCCCTGGGTTGTCTTTTTGTTGTTTGTTAGAAGTCTTTTTAAAATTTTATTGTCATTACTTGTGTGTGTGTGTAGACATGTGTGCATGCAGGTGCCTTAGGAGGCCAGAACAAGTTGTTGGATCCCCTGGAGCTGGAGTCACAGGTGATTGTGACCTGCCTGGCATGAGTAATAGGAACAAACTTGTGTCTTCAGGAAGGGAAGGAAGCACTCTTTTTATTTTTTTTCTTTCAAGACAGGGTTTCTCTGTGTAACAGCCCTGGCTGTCCTAGAACTCACTCTGTAGAACAGGCTGGCCTTGAACTCTCAGAGATCCACCTGCCTCTGACTCCCTAGGGCTGGGATAGAAGGCGTGTGCTATCCCACCTGACTCCATTCTTTTTATCTGATTCTCTTGAGAAATAAAGAAGCAAATCATCCTAAGTCACTGACTTTCCTGTAGATATCATTCCACATTCAGGTCTAGTGTTGCAATGGGCAGCCCCTTGGTGAGGTGGCAGAACAGCTCTGTGGCAGCCCTTTGTGATACTCAGTGCTGGGGTTAAAGGTTACATCTAGGAAGGGATTGCTTGGCTTCCTGACCTGAAGCACCAGCTTTTATTTCTGATAAGGGTGAATGAAAGGGGGCCTATAAACGGACATCCAAATTGAGGAAGGGACTTATTTTATTCTGTGTTGCTGGAACCTGAACATGGGCCTAGTATGCATACTAGGCAAGTATTTTGTGAGCAATAAATACCTCCAGGTCAAAGTTGATATTATTAAGTTCAGCAGTCAAAATTATTTTGTAAAATTGCTGTAAGTTTTTCAGATTCTTATTGTTAACTTCACTAATTCTTTGTTGTAGACATAGTGTGGATGGTGGAAAGTCATTTTCTGACTAGAATTGGTTACTCCTTTTCTGTGATGCCCTCTTTTGTTTCCCATGGACCACCTTGTCTTTGTATTTGGGTTCTTGTTGAAGTTACTTGCTGCCTGTGAAGTATTGCATTTTGAGTTATTTCAGCACTGGCTTATGTAGGGCTAGTTCAAAATGATTTAGCATTACATTTTAAAAGAATGCAAAATTGTCATCTATTTAGTCTCTGAATGACTAATCCAACAGACTTGAAGCTACAAAAGTGTGATATATTGTAAAAATATTCAAATTAATTTACTTAACTCTTTAAACATATCTTTTGTGATACAATAAAACATCTCCATTTTGCCAACAATTTTCTGATATGATTGTCATAAATAAACAAAAAACCCAAAACTACTTGTCCTAGTTAATGTGTTTCAGCTATCAGTTTGCTAGTGTTAATAGGAAAGACTATAAGCCATTTGCTGTCCAACTCAAACTTTTCTGAGTGGAAGCACTTCCCTGAGGGCCAAATGAAGCCTTTCTTCTCACAAATGGTGAATATATAATGGTGGGTTTTGTTGGAGATGGAGGTTAGAGACAGGGTCTTGCTATGTTGATGAAGCCTTGAGTTTGTGATGCTCTTCCTTTTCATATGCCACTGTGCCTGGTCAGCATGTTTTTATTTTACTGTTTTTCATTATCCATAACCCAAACTGATTTATCTTTTAGTACTCTCTAAACAGAATTTAACTTCTTGATACCTACCTTTGTGTCATCAAAATTTAATTTGGCTGTGAGGAACAGATGCTTAAAACATTGTGTTGAAGCCAGGCGTTGGTGGCACATGCCTTTAATCCCAACATGTGGGAGGCAGAGGCAGGCAGGTCTCTGAGTTCGAGGCCAGCCTGGTCTACAGAGCAAGTTCCAGGACAGCCAAGGCTACACAGAGAAACCCTGTCTCGAAAAACCAAACCAAACCAACCAAACAAACAAAAAAACCATTGTATTGAGAAGTTTAGAGCTGGAGGTATAGCATGGAAGTGCTTTCCTAGAGTGGCTCAAACTCTGGGTTCCATCCCCAGCAGTGCAATGAAATTGAAAAAAAAAAAAGACTCCTCTTGCCTGAGAATTTTAATTTCACTTTCTGTTGAATTTTGTGGGTTTATTTTATTAGTTCAATAATGAATAAGTAAGTGTATTTTTTATTAACTCATCATTTATATTCATGTTTCTTTTCTAGGAATTACCCAACTCTGTCTTTCTGGTGATGGAGGTAGGTATTCTACCAGTATTGACAAGTAAGTATTAATAAAGTTGATTGGATGATTTAGATTCTGCTTCATAAAGAATGTTAAATTTAAATGTTTTAATTAAATAATTAAAATACTTTAAAATTAGATTTTATTTTACAGATGATTTTAAAACTAAAATTAACAGAATGATTGAATTCATTTGGAATCAATGTCCTTATTTTAATTACTTTTTCTTTTTTAAAGTTAAATTACATTTTACTGGCTGGGCATGGTGTTGAATGCGCATAATTCCATTAGAGGCAGAGAGAGATAGGTAGATCTCTGTGAGTTTGAGACCAGCCTGGTCTATAAGGCAAGAGTTCTAGAATAGCCAGAGCTACATAGTAGAGTCCCTTTCTCAAAAAAAAATTTTCATTTTATTTATTTATTTTATGTGTATCTGTAGGGGAGAGGGTGGGTACTGGCTTGGAGATCATAGGAAGACAATTGTATTTTATTTATTTATTTATTTATTTATTTATTTATTTATTGTATGTGTATCTGTAGGGGAGAGGGTGGGCACTGGCTTGGAGATCACAGGAAGACTTTCAAGCATTGGCCCTCCTCATTCTCCATCTATCATGAGGGACTCAACACAGGTCACACTTGGCACCCTTCCCTGTTGGGTCACTTCAAATATCCCCCTTTTGTTGCTGTTGTTTTTCTTTGAGAGAGGTCTCATTGTGTGTGTATCTTAGCTGACATTGAACTTGCCTTATAGACCAGGCTGTCTTTGAGCTCAGAGATCTGCCTACCTCTGCCTTCCAAGTGCTGGGATTAAAGAAGTAAACTACCTTGTCAGGATATAAAATACTTTATTTTAACCACAATAGCAGTATCTTTTTATGTTAATTACTTTTTCTTCTATTTATCAGTATTGCAATGGTGGAGATCTGGCAGATTATTTGCAAGGTAATTTTATTACTGCATTTATTTTATGTGTGTGTGTGTGTGTGTGTGTGTGTGTGTGTGTGTGTGTGTGTGTGTGTGTGTGTGTGTGTGAGAGAGAGAGAGGGGGGGGAGAGAGAGAGTGTGTGTGTGTACACATACCATGGCACATGTGCAATCAGAGGACAATTTGTGGGAGTTGATTACCCTTCCACTATGTGGGTATCAAAATGGAAGTCAGATTGTCAGGTTTGGTCATAGACACTTCTTTACATGCTGAACCATCTCACTATCCCTGAAAGTTAAATCTATGTTTATCTATCAATACTCAGTAAAGAGCAGTCTGTTTCATTCTGAGAGGTGTTTCTGAAACTTGCCCCAAACTTGTGTATAAATACTCAATAAATATTTATGTGCTTGTTTAACTTGTAATCATTTTGCTGATCAGCTGTTTTTGTTTTTCTAAATGCACACAAACATTGAACTTTTTTTCTTGAAGATGAGGAAGGGGGTTAGAGGAGGGGCTTTCCCCAGGAGGGAAGAAACTGACTAGAAGTTTTTTCTTCAAAAAGTACAGCTGTCTTACCATCACTGAGCCATTAGTTCTTTTCATTTCTTTAAAAATAACTTTTTAGCTGGGCAGTGGTAGTGCACACCTTTAATCCCAGTACTTGGGAGACAGAGGCAGGCGGATCTCAGTGAGTTCAAGGACAGCTATGACTACAAAGAGAAACCTTGTCTCAAAAAAATAAAAACAAAACCACATTTTTTAAAAGTTATGAAAGTAGAAGGGGGAGTGAGTGGGAGGAGAAAGGCTGTGGAGGGTAATGAGAAGTGATATGAACTGTATGTATGTGATACATACAAAAGATCATTTAATATAAGAATAAATAACATATGCTAATTATATATGCCAGAGACTTGGCCCAGTGGGTAAAACTACTTGCTGCCAAGCCTGACAACCTGAGTTCAGTACCCAGGGTTCCACATAGTGAAAGGGGAGAACATATTTCCCTAAGTCATCTGCTGACCTCCATATGTATGCTTCTTTCCCACTAAATGAATAAGTAACTATTATCTAAAGTTTTATAGATGCTAATAAAAACATTTGAAAAATTAAAATCATAGTCAGTGGTGCAGGAGAGATGACTCAGTGGTTAAGAGTACTGGCTACTTTCCAGAGCTCCTGGGTTCATTTCCCAGCATCTACCTGGCAGCTCACAACAGTCTGTAACTGCACTTCCAGGGTATCTGATGCCCTCATTTTTTTTTTTTTTTTTTTTTTTTTTTTTTTTGGTTTTTCGAAACAGGGTTTCTCTATGGCTTTGGAGACTGTCCTGGAACTAGCTCTTGTAGACCAGGCTGGTCTCGAACTCACAGAGATCCACCTACCTCTGCCTCCTGAGTGCTGGAATTAAAGGCATGTGCCACCAACACCCGGCATGATTCCCTCTTAAGGCCTCTCTCAGCACCAGGCTTGCATGTGGTACACATACATAATGCAATCAATATATCTATACACATAAAAATTAAATTTAAAACTTCATAGTCAAAGAATATATTTATATGGACATTTCTTAAAATTTAAAAAGCTAGTAATGTAATAAGAAATTAAAAATATCAAAATTATTTTGTGGTAGATTTTCATACTAAATGACACTTAAAATTCCAAACCCCAAATGTGTGCAGCATTTATGTGTCACATATCAGATATCCTGCATATCAGGTTTTTATATTACAATCCATAACAGCAAAATTACGGTTACAAAATAGCAACAAAATAATGTTATTGTTGGGGTTCACCACAATATATGAGAGGGTCACAGCGTTAGGAAGATTGAGCACTGATGACCTAGACATTGACTTGACTCACCCACTAACAGTAAGGAACACATATCTTGGCATTTATGAGAAAGGAGATGTGGAAGAATGTATTCATTCCAGGTTTTTAAAATATTTTTAAGATTTATTTTATTTTATGTATATTTGTGTCTTGCCTGCATGTGTGTCTGTGTGAGGGTGCTAGATCCTCTGGAACCAGAGTTATAACAGCTGTGAGCTGCCATGTGGGTGCTGGAAATTGAACCTGGGTCCTCTGGAAGAGCAGCCAGTGTTCTTAATTCCTGAGTCATCTCTTCAGCCCCTGTATCCAAGGGTTTTTTTTTTTAAGATTTTATTTATTTATTATGTATACAACATTCTACTTCCATGTATATCTGCACACCAGAAGAGGGCACCAGATCATATAATGGATGGTTGTGAGCCACCATGTGGTTGCTGGGAATTGAACTCAGGACCACTGGAAGAACAGCCGGTGCTCTTAACCTCTGAGCCATCTCTCCAGCCCCCAGGGTTTTTTAAAAATTTATTTTATTTCATGTGTATTGGTGTGAACGTGTCAGGTCCCCTGGAACTGGAGTCACAGACAATTGTGAGCTGCATGTGGATGCTGGGAATTGAACCTATAGGTCTTCTGGAAGAGCAGCCAGTGCTCTTGACCACTGAGCAATCTCTACAGCCCGTATTCCATATTTTTAAGTTTTATTTTTGTTATTATTACTTTGTATGAATGTGCTGTTTTGCCTCACATGTTTGTATACCATGTGCATGAAGTGCCTCCAGAGGCCAGAAGAGGATGTTGGATTCCCTGGGACTCGAGTTACAGATGGCTGTAATCCACCATGTAGGACCAAGGGATCAAACCTGAGTCCTCTAGAAGAGTGACCAGTGAGTGCTCTTAACTGTTGAACAATGTCTCCAGCCCCTAGCCCCCAGATTTTTGTTGTTTTTGGTGTTCTGGAACTCATTGTATAGAGCAGACTAGCCTTGAGATCCGTTCACCTCTGCCTCTGAGTGCTTGCATTAGATTTTTTTTTTTTTTTAAGTTGCATGTAGGGCTGAAGAGATGGCGCAGCAGTTAAGAGCACTGGCTGCTCTTCTAGACGTCCTGAGTTCAATTCCCAGTAACCACATGGTGACTCACAGCCATCTATGAGATCTGGTGCCCTATTCTGATGTGCAGACAGAACACTGTATACATAATAAATAAATAAATCTTAAAAAATAGAGTTGCATGTAACAGGCTGGCCTTGAACTTACTATTAAGATGAGATTGGGCTTGGACTCATGTTCCTTCTGTTTCTATTCCCAAGTGCTGGGATTGTAGGTATCTGCCACTGTGCCTGGCCAAGGACTTCAAATTCTTGTTGGTTTTCAGACAGGGTATCACTGTATTTCTATACCAGGATGGCCTCAAATTTGAAGACATCCACTTGTCTCTGTCTCATCAGTGTTGGTATCAAAGGTGTGTGCCAGCACATCAGGCACTACTTGGAATTCTTTAGTGTTCATAATATAGGAGATTTCACTTTATATGTTTAGAGTACTTTGAAAATTTTTTTACAGGCTGGCTAAAGTGGTGGTGCATACTTTCATCCCAACACTGGGAGACAAAGGCAGGTAGATCTATGAGTTCAAGGCCAGGCTGGTCTTACATAATGAATACCAGGACATCCAGGGCTGTGTAGAGAGAACCTGTCTCAAAAAAAATGGGGGGAGGGCATATCAGAAAAAAAAAAACAGAGAAGATAAAAACAGCCCTGATAGGAAAATAATTTGGTAATTTTTAAACCATGGAGATTGACTTTATTCAATGATATTAAGGACATAATGTCAACAAGTTATTAAAGTGATTTTAAACATGAAGTGTCACTTGACATGTTATTAAAGTAATTTTAAATCTATAGAATTTAACTTGCTATAGATGTTAATGTTATTTTTACCTTGTTACCCATTTGAAAATGCTATAGAATGTATTCTAAGAATTGTATGGATATGCTCACAAAGGATTTAAAGATTTAATGTGTATGTGTGTTTATGTATGAATACAGCTGTCTGTGGGGGCCAGAAGAGCTCACTGGATGTCCCTGGAACTGGAGTTAGAAGTAGTTCTTGGTCATATGATGTGGTTGCTGGGAACTATACTTGGTACTTGAAGCACTCTTAACTTGGAGCCAACTCTCCAGCCCATCCTGAAGGATTTAAATCTCTCATGGAGATTCAAGAGATTGCACTTAGGATATTTAGATTCATTACTATAGAAAATTTATTTTTGAATACTTAACTGTATTTGAGTGAACATTATATGATAGTCCTTTTTGAAGTTTCCAATACTAAGTATATTGTTTTGTATTATCACAACTATTTTATGAAGTCGGTCTCATCAAATTTATAGAGAATAGGGATCATCTTCCAGAGTCACACATGGGGCAGAAGCTGGAATTTTAAAATCCCCCCACCACGTTATTAGCCTATAGCCTCTCCAAATGCTGTGATAGTTACTGAATAATGATTACAGGAGTGGAAACATGACTGTTTAAAGGTCTCTTCACTCCTGAGAGATCCTATGTGGCTATAAGAGAGAGGGTGAAAGAGACAAAACTACACAGAGCTCCCTGACAGTAGGTTCCACATAAGGGTTTTATAACACAAATAATAAAAGACCTAGAGACAGATGTTGGGGTTCAAGCTTCAAGCTGAAGATTAAAGCAGCCAAGCCGGTGGATCTTACCTCTGCCAAGCTGAAATGGCAATCCTGTCTCCATGAATTCTCAGAGTCCAAAGCTCTCAGTTCCTGTCTCCTCCTGTCTTTTATTCTTTTCTTCACCCAGCCATATCACTCCTGTCTCTACTTCCATAGTGCTGGGGTTAGTCATGTGATCCCAGGTACTGAAATCACCTTTGTATGAGTGGTTTCTTTTAGGACTGGATCCATTTTGTGTAGTCAGTGTGGCCTTGAACTAATAAGAGATCCGTCTACCTCTTAATACTGAGTTCTGGGATTAAAGATGTGTACCACCACTGCCTGGCTTCTATGGCTAACTAGTATGGCTGCTTTGCTATTTTGATCTCCAATGGCTTTAATAAATCATAAACAATATATCACCTCACGGTTTCATTTGTCATTAGTTTCTGTCCATGGCTTGCTTGGTACTAAACTGGAACATTTTTCCTGGCATGACCAATGTAAAAGGGAATTTATTTTTTTGTTGTTGTTGCTTTTTGAGACAGGGTTTCTCCATGTAACAGACTGTCCTGGAACTTCCTCTGTAGACCAAACTGGCCTCGAGCTCACAGAGATCTGCCTGCCTCTACCTTCTGAGTGCTGGTATTAAAGGCATGCGTCACCACTGCCTGATGGGAACTTAATTTTTGATCTGTAAATTACATTTGTTACATGTGTTCAGAGCTGTACTGTAGGAACCTTGACTAGTAAAAATGGGAAAGAAAAAAGACACACATCAAAAACAAAATTGTAAATCAGTTCTCCTTAACAGAGCAGTTAATATTTTTTGAGAAGTCTGTTATGTCTTCATAGATTTTGGTTGTTGAATTAACAAAAGTAATGCATGTGAATCCCAGTTTCCTATTTATTTCATACCCTCCTTAATAGCTGAATTCTCTTAGTGGAATGAGAAGATACTTGATTTTGTGTGTCTAAATATTTATGTGACTCCTTTTCCACCAGCTAAAGGAACTCTCAGTGAAGATACTATCAGAGTGTTTCTTCATCAGATTGCAGCAGCCATGCGAATCCTGCACAGTAAAGGAATAATCCACAGGGATCTCAAACCACAGAATATCTTGTTGTCCTATGCCAATCGAAGGAAGTCAAATGTCAGTGGTATTCGTATCAAAATAGGTAAATAGCTATAAATTGCTTCATGAAAAGGACATTTCCAGACAGTAACTTATATCATTTTAGTTCAGATTTATTAGACTAATAGATTTTATTGATGTTATTTAGAAATTGTTAGAGGGTTCAATGAGACCTGTTTAGATATCGAGTCTTTTTTTTTTTTAAATCTAAGAAGGGCCAGATGCTAAGCCTGCTTCTCTGGGAGGGGAGCTGATATAGTATGCTTACAGGCAGCCAGTCACTAACATGACTCAGATGTCAAGAGGGCCTCACTCAGCCTGTGCTGTTGCTTTTAGTGCTTAAAGTAGTGTTTGAAGGTATTAGTGAAGAGAGTTCAAATTGTAAGTGATGTAATTGATGTTTGATGAGAGATATGTTAATTAATAATTCATTATAATTAGCATCTTTACTTGCAAAGACTGAGGGTCCTTGGTTAAATAGCTGGTAAAGTAGTGACTTACATAGTTGACTGTTGCTACTATTTTTAACTTCTTTAAATTGAGATAGCTACTTATTTTCATTGTTGTACAGACTTTTTTGATAAACATTTTATTTTTCACAGTTCTTTTATATCTTATGTGTCTTACAGAATTATATGATATTTATAAAGTGTGAGCAAAGTATCATTTGGTCTTTTTTTTTAATTTTGTGAAACAGCTGATTTTGGTTTTGCACGTTATCTACATAGTAACACAATGGCAGCAACACTGTGTGGATCCCCAATGTACATGGTGAGTGAGAAGAACTTCTGTATATTGTTGTTATTAATTACGTTAACAATAATTTAATTACACAGACACCTTGCTTAGCTTGGTGGAATTAAAAGTTGTTTCACACTGGGTTTTTTTTTTTTGACTCTTTTAAATTTTTTTTATTATTTTATGTGGTTGGGTATTTTTCCAGCACATATGTCTGTGCACCACATGAATGCAGTGACAGAGGATGCCAAAAGATGGTATCAGATGCTCTAGAACTGGAGTTATAGACATTTGTAAGCCATATGGGTGCTGGGAATTGTGCCTGGATACTTTGGAAGAGCAGCTGGTACTCTTAACCGCTGAGCCTGACTGGAATTCCAGTCAGAGTGGATGCCTAAAAATACTTAGAAATATGTGTATGTTTTAGTGCATGTGAGGGAGAGAGAGAGAAATAGGGCCCACTGTCCTAGAACTCACTTTGTAAACCAGGCTGTACTCGAGTCCACAGAGATCCACCTGTCTCTGCCTCCTAAATGCTGGGATTAAAGGTGTGCTCCCCCATGCCAAGCCCTGTTTTTACTTTTTAAAGATCATTTATTATAGAAATCCCTAAGATTTGGTTTTGTAGTTGCTGTGATAGAATACCATGATCAAAAGCAACTTGTAGAAGGAAGAATTTATTTTATTTTGGCTTATGGTTCCAGAGGGACAGGAGTCCACAATGGCAAGACAAACATGGCCACAGGCAGCTGGAGCAGGAAGCTGGTTGATCACATTATGTCCACAAATAGAAAGCCAATAAGTTATGGAGAACAGGAAATAGGATGAAGCTGTAATCCCTCAGAGCCCACCTCCAGTGATATACTTCCTCTAGCAAGGTTCCCCATCATAAAAGTTCCATAGCCTATCATCTGGGGACCAGGTATTGAAATATATGACCCTATGGGGACATTTCCCATTCAAATTGCAGCACCCTGTTAGATTTAGTTGAAAATAAGATTTATAATGTTATAGTATACCTAATGTGTAATAATTAAGAGTGCTTACAAAAAGCCAGGCAGTGGAAATGCATGCTTTTAATTCCTCAGGAGGCAGAGGCAGGCAGACCTCTGAGTTTGAGGCCAGCCTGATCTACAGTCTACAGAGCGAGTTTCAGGACAGCCAGGTGCTACACAGAGAGACCCTGTCTTGAAAAACTAAAAAAAAAAAAAAAAAAAAAAAGAGAGAGAATATTTACACAATGTCTTTTAGGGGCACCTCCTCCTCTATAAAATATGCTTATCTTTTATATTGTCTGTCTTCACAAATTCCCTACATTGTGGAAGTTGTTTTCTTTTAACTCCACACTCAATGCCGAAAAATAATGTTAGCTTTTTGTCCTTTGATAATATATAGTAGGTTATGAAACATAGGAACTAATGTAAAGTATTAAGCTTAGAAATAACTTCATTATAGAGCTGCAGAATTATATGAAATAAATAAATATGCCTTTCATGAGGAAGAAACAGGTGGATCTCTATGAGTTTGAGGCCAGTTTAATTTACATAGCAAGTTCCAGGCCATCCCCTCTAATGTAAAATCAACTTTGAGTATTGGCAAATGTCTGTAATCTCAGAGTTCAAGAGGTTGAAGTAGGATAATCTTGAATCCCAGTCAGCCTGGATGGATTAGCAAGATCCTGTCTCTGGTTTAGCAATTAAGAGCTCTCACTAGCTGCTCTTCCAGAGGTCCCGAGTTCAATTCCCAGCAACCACATGGTTGCTTACAACCATCTGTTATGAGAGCTGATACCCTCTTCTGACCTGCAGGCATACTTGCCAGCAGGACACTGTATACATAAATAAATCTTAAGAGAAAAAGGGTACTTAAAAAAAATGCCCTCTCAGCGGGGGTGGGGGGTGGCGGGGTGGCGCACACCTTTAATCCCAACACTAGGGAGGCAGAGGCAGGTGGATCTCTGTGAGTTCGAGACCAGCCTGGTCTACAAGAGCTAGTTCCAGGACAGCCTCCAAAGCCATAGAGAAACCCTGTCTCCAAACCTGCCCCCCCCCAAAATACCCTCTCTTATAAAACCAAAACAAAACATTTAGAATCTACTTTGAGTTAAGGAAACTAGTAATCAAAAGTCTAGGTTTTTTAAAAATAAGATTTACTTTTTAAATCTTAATTTTATTGCTTATATATAATAAGCTCTACACTTTAATAGAATTCTAAAAAATTGTACATCTTAAGTATGAAATTAGGTCAGGGGCAGGGCTTGGTGGCATATGCCTATAATTCCAGGATTTTAGGAAGTGGAGGTAGGAGGATCGAGAGTTAAGACCAGCCTGTGCTGTGTATAGCAAGACTGTCTCAAAAAAGAAAAAGAAAAAAAATTTAGCTTTGATTACTGAAGAAAGTTGACTATCTAGGGAATATAGCTCCGTGGTACAGGCCCCGGGTTCAATTACCTGAGCCAGGAGTAGTGGGGGGGAGGGGGTAGACTCAATTGAGAAATTTACTAGGGGAGTAGAAAGAGAACACACAACAATAAAGAGCACCCATTGCTCTTGCAGAGGGCTGGGTTCAAGTACCAGCACTCTTTCAGTAGTCTCCAACCATCTGTAACTCCAGTTTCAGGGGAACCAATACCACTTTCTGGCCTCTGAGGACGCTGCATACATGTGGTACACAGAAACACATGCAGGCAAAACATCTACAAATCAAATGGGAAAACGTTTTTAAATTTACTAGGAACAAGTATTATGTATGAAAAATAGTTTCCCATTAAGTGTAATTGACCTCTTTAACATTTGTTTGGTTAAGTTTTTTTGGGGGGTTGGGTTTTATTTTGAGACAAGGTCTCTATATAGCTTTGGCTGACCTGGAGCTTGTTATATAGACCAGGATGACCTCAAACTCAGAGATCTGCCTCCTGCGTGCTGGGATCAAAGGCATGTGTCACTATGCTTGGCAATGGTATGGTTTTTTAAAAATTATACTTGATGAGATTGATAAGCTACTTAAAACAAAATGCCACTGCCTTTTGTTTTTATTGTTCTTTTTTTATGAGTCAGGATTGCTCAGGCTTGTAAACCCTCATCTCGAAGTATTAGGATTACAAACATGTGCCTCTACACCTGACTGTCTTTGAGATAGTTTTTATTGTTGTGTTTTGTGTTATAGTTTTTGTTATTTCAAAAGTTGTTTTATAAAGATGTTTTTTTAAAGATTTTTATTTATTTATTATGTATACAACATTCTGCTTCCATGTATATCTGCACACCAGAAGAGGGCACCAGATCTCATAACGATGGTTGTGAGTCACCATGTGGTTGCTGGGAATTGAACTCAGGACCTCTGGAAGAGCAGCCAGTGCTCTTAACCTCTGAGCCATTTCTCCAGCCCTATTTCAAAAGTTTTTAAATTACAGAAAAATACAATGGATAATATAACAAATATCTGTGTACCTATCATCCATTCTTAACAAAAATTTTACTATTTTTGCTTTAATCTGTATTTAAGGAAAAAATATTCAGGTAATCTAAGTCCATTTTGTACTTTCCCCTGATCCTATTATGTTCTTATCTCTCACCTTGAGGGAACCTCTGACCTGTAATTGGTATATATTTATTACTATAATACTTTTATTATACTTTGTATCCATTATAATATATAGACAGACATATTTGTTTTTTCATGCAACATTGTATTGTCATTCTAAGTTCATGGCAATATCATTCTATCAGTGTAATATCACAGTATGTTAACATTTTTATTTAGTAATATGATCAGAACATTATCAGTGAATCAATGTATGCACATTAATACTGTAACTAACATAGTTCTTGTCTCTTGAATTTTTGTGAACAGGCTCCTGAGGTTATTATGTCTCAACATTATGATGCTAAGGCAGATTTATGGAGCATAGGAACAGTGATCTATCAATGCCTAGTTGGAAAACCACCTTTTCAGGTAACCTGACTTTTTTCATATGTCCTCGGTTCTAGGATCTTCTAGTTTTGCAGTCGCCTTTGATTTATAAAATAAGAAATACTTTGAAATCAGTAGATTTTAGGCTCCTTTGTGATTTATTTGATTTTGTTACAGGTAGTGCTGTGGAGATCCAGGGTGTTTATTTTTCCTTTCTATCTTCTTGCCCTTTGTAGTTGGATTGGCATTAGAAGTCTATTAGATGTTTTCTAGGCTAGTGGTAGAGTCAGGGATAGCTAACCCTGAGATGAATGGTAACCAAAGCTCTATCTGCTAGCCTGGTTTGGGGTCATGGAATCCAGTTGAGGTAGGGGCTGTTCTGATAGGTCATGGAAAACTCATCCCCAGCCCTCTATATACTTTCTGGGTGTGGGGGGTAATTATTGCATTTTTTGGTTCTTTCTCCCTCATATCCTTTTCCCATTAAGAGGCTGAACTTCAGAGGATATGCCAGCATCTCTTGAGTTCATATTATCATGCTATAATTTTTTAGTTTTTATCAATTTTTAACCTGAAAAATTGTAACAGTGAAATTCCTTATCTAGCATGGTATAAAAAGAATTCAGTAATACAATCATGTTACTTGCTTTGCATTCTCAGTGCGGTTCATATGTAGAGGCAGTTTCACTAATTCAACCACTTCCTGTAAGAGTGCTACTGTTAGGGAGAGACAATATTGGTAATATACTTGCTTTTTTTTCTCCTTGAGTCTCAAGAAAGTCATAAAGTAAAACACACCTAGATTATACACAACAAAAATGTACCTATTGGGTAGACCATGTAACCTCCAGAGTAGCTGCTCTTCTGTTTCAGGCTCCTTTGAAGGTCTGACCTCAAAAAAGGTATATTGTACCAAGATACTCAGAATTTGCATATTATCTAAGAACTTTTATAAGTCTTTTATGCCCAGCAATCCATTTGTGATCAGTCCATGGCACTCAGGGTCAACATCCATATATATTCTACAGTAGGAATATGAGTGTTAATCATGAATTTGGAAGTTTTGCTCCCCTCTATTTAGAAAGTTAACTTTTTCTTTTTCTTAAATAGGCTAATAGTCCTCAAGACCTAAGGATGTTTTATGAAAAAAACAGGAGCTTAATGCCTAGGTATGTGATTAAAATTTATTTAAATTACACTGGGTTTTACTTTTAAAATTTATTTACTTACTTATTTAGGTAGTAGTCTTTCTCTGTAGCCCATTTAGCCTCAAATCTATAACCCTCCTACCTTACCTTTGTAATTGTAATTACATGGGGATAACTATCATTCCTGCATAGTCAAGGTTTACTGTTTGTGAATGCAGTATTATTTATTTGAATACCACATTTTGTGCATTTTTGTTGATGAGTCTTTTTCAACTTATAGTAGTGTTATGATAGGAAATTATAAAGTTGCTAACACACCATAAATACCTAGGTAGTACTGTGTCATTTGTTATTTGCCTTTAAAATGGAAATTTAATAGAAGACATCACAGAACTTATATGTATTACTTGTATAGAGGCAAACAAACACAGATTCATAAAGCAGAAAGTTAATTCCTACATAGGCTGTAACAATAATCAGAGTTATTGTGTATTTTTTCAAATATTCCTTGTGGGAGTTCTTTACACATGCTTGAGAGATCGTGTGTGTGTGTGTGTGTGTGTGTGTGTGTGTGTGTGTGTGTGTGTGTGTGTGTGTGTGTGTGTGTGTGTGTGTGTGTGTACGTACATGCAGTTTCAGATAATTACATTTTGAGTTGTTGTTTCTTTTATAAAATTGGCTCTCAGGCTGACCTTATTTCAGCCTCTTGAATGCCAAACATGCATCACCATGCCTGGCTTTTGTTTGTTTGTTTGTTTTTCATGCTATATTTTAAATGTTCAGCTACAGTATGTTCATCCTTTTGGATAGCTATGCAGAGTCTTATAAAATTAGGTGTTCTATTTTATTTAATCACATTCTTGTTTGATGGGAGATGTCCTTTGTATATATGTTTCTCTTATTGGCTGATGAATAAAACACTGACTGGCTGATTGGCCAGGCTGGAAGTATAGGCAGGGTTAGGAGATAAGGAGAATTCTGGTAAACGTAGGCAGACAGAGACACCAGTTAGGGTGCTAAAGGAATAACAGGTCTGGACCCTTTTCCAGTAAGACAAGACCACATGGAAATACTTCAATTAATAGAAATGGGTTAATGAGACAACTAGCCAATAAGAAGTCCAAATCACCAGCCAACAATTTTATAACTAATATAGCATCCATGTGTTCATTTGGGGCTGAAAGGCAGCAGGACAGCCGGGACAAAGAACCTCTTGTTACACTTGTACTTTTTCCGTTTTTTTCTTATAACAAACAGGCTTTAGTGAAAGTTGGTTGGGGGGCAGGGTGTCATACACCACAGTGCATTTCTTTTTATAATTAACTGCTGTAAATGGAATTGTTAGACTGACAGACAGGTGCACTTTCTAAACAGTCTTTCCTGTTTGATGTAGCAGTGTAAAGAGAGTATCTTTTTCATAAAGGGAAGAAGACCAATTAGCTATTTTAACTTACATTATTCTCCTCATTAATGAAATTGGTTCATTTTTATTTGTCCTAATATCTTTTACTAGTTTGTATCCCATGGCATGTATATTTCTGTCCTGTTCCTCATTTTCAGATGCTTTGCTATTTTAATAATACTGACGTTTAGAAATTGTATTCCCTGTCAATTCTATTTAATTAAGCTTTGCCCTTTTCTAGACAGAACTGGAGGAGGTTCTTTTTTTTCTTTAGAGACTCTTATAAGCAACTGTTAATACAAGTTGTGTTAAAACTCAGGCTCTCTATTCTAGAAGATACTTGTAAATAATAGTGTTCAGCAATGCAGGAATCTGTTCAAGTTGCTGGTAATTATCAAAAGTTAGTATAATGCCTTTTTCTCACTTGAAAGTATGAAGCTTCAAGTCTTATTATAGATGTAATATTTGTGAAAGTGTATATACATTTTCACTTACCAAAATAAAGGCAAAAGTAATGTAGTTGAATACATTTAAAATAATCACTTATGTTGTCTTCTACTTTAGTATTCCCAGAGAAACATCACCTTATTTGGCTAATCTCCTTTTGGGTTTGCTTCAGAGAAACCAAAAGGATAGAATGGACTTTGGTAAGTAATAGTTTCAAGCTTTGTATATTTTCTAATTTTATATTTTCTGCAAAGATTGTACAAATTGCATAGAGATAGCACAGAAAAATAAAAGTCCATTTCACTTTTGTTTATCTTTTTTCTTCACGATTTTAATAAAGATTCAAGTTTTTATTATGTTCCAAGAATGTAGTCAAGAAATTCTGTGCCTTCATAGAGTTGGTAGTCTAGAGGAGGAAAGAGAGGTAATAAATTATAAACTGTAATTGTATGTTGTGTTAGATGGTGCCAGGTACTGTGCAAAAATAGGAAGAAGAAGAGCTATGAGAGATAAAGACTGAGGAACTAAAATTTTAAATAAGGTAGTCCACTGTCATATGAACAAAGAATAGATCAAAATGAAGGTATGCTATATGGCTGCCTGTGGGAGAAGAATTTCAGGCAGAGGGGAAAAATTGGTGGGGAGGGGCGGCTTTGAGCTAGGAGCATGAATGGAAGTTTGAGATCCAAGAGGCCACTTGAAGACTGAATGTGATGGAAATCATTAGAAGGTTTATCAATCTGGCTATTTCTTTAGAACAGATTATGTGTGACAGGAAAGTCAAAAGCTGAGAGTTAATTCACTTGAGAGTGGAGTGTAGCTTAAGTTGGGATAATAGCAATAAGGGATGTATGAAGTAGTTGGGATTCTAGGACTTTCTAGAGGTAGGAGTTGTAGTGTTTACTAATGGTTTGATAAAAAACTAACTTAAAGATGACTCCATGGGTTTCGGCTTGAGCAACTGAAGGAATGGCCTGTCAGTTACAGAGATAGGAAAGCTGTAGATAGAGGGAACTGTGGGGACCAGAAGAGATCTGATTAAATACATATATTTTCAGTAACCACTGGATAGCTAATTGCAGATGTCAGAAAGCACTTGAGTGTTGGGCGAGAGCTAGGCTAAGGATAAATCTAGGTGATACCAGCCAATGAGTGACATTTATTAATTAATCATGATATTTTTTTAATTACCACTTAAATTCCTTTATTGACTTCTTAAAATTTATTAGTTATTTTCCTAATGGTTGATATAGGGATTATGATGGGTATCTTATCCCAGTATACTTCATATAAATGTTAGTTGAATTCCACTAAAGATAGAAAATTAGTTTTCTGTTGTAATTTCATTTCCTCCTCTATAATGTGTTGTAATTGTCACACAGTACCTCTGTGTTATTTAATCACAATGCAGAGTATTAACTCTTGTGCTATATAGTCTTATATAGAAGAGATGAAGGAAGAAAATATCTGTATAGAGTCTTAATATTAACATAAATATTTACCACTTCTGATATTCATATGGATTGAAGTTACTATTCCATATCCTTTCTTTGCTCTGATATATTTCTATTTATCTCTGCCTCCAAGTGGTCTCATTGGTTAATTTATCCAGTTGTCAATATCTTTTAGTTGTGTGCCTTAGTATTTAATGGCTGAGACATCTCTCCAATGTCTTTTTTAAAAGTTGTATTCTCATGTTTCATTACAGAAGCATTTTTCAGCCATCCTTTTCTTGAGCAAGTTCCAGTTAAAAAATGTAAGTGCCCATTTCTTACTTACAGATAGTGTATGCAAGCTGAAAGAAAAAAATTAGTATTTTGAAATGCAAAATTTTTATTGTGTTTCTCAAAAATTCCTTGAGTGTTCCCTATATACCTTTAATTGTGTTTTTTTCAATAACAGTCTTTCTTTCTGTATCCGAATTGAAAAAGGGTTAGTAACTGCTGCATTTTTATTTAAAATTTTACAATTTTTTTATGGTGTGTGTGTGTGTGTGTGTGTGTGTGTGTGTGTGTGTACACAAAGGACAACTTGCAGGAATCAGTTCTCTCCTACCATGTGGGTCCTCATGATCAAACTCAGGTCGTCAGGTGTGGTGGCAAGCACCTTTACCTGCTAAGTTATCTCTGTAGCTCAATTTGTGTATTTTTATTAATTTTTAATAAAAATGTAAAAATATTTATCTTTTTTGTTGGTTTTTTGTTTGTTTGTTTTGTTTTTTTTTTTTTTTTTTTTTTTTTTTTTTTTTAGACAGGGTTTCTCTGTATACCCCTGGCTGTCCTAGAATTCTGTAGACCAGGCTGGCCTCGATCTCACAGACATCCACCTGCCTCTGCCTCCCAAGTGCTGGTATTAAAGACGTGTTCCACCACTGCCTGGCTATCTTTGTTATTTTTAAGCATGTCTTTGTGTCTGTGAATGGATATGTACACATGAGTGCAGGTGCCCAGGAAGTCCAAAAGAAGGGGTTGGATCCCTTGGAGATGGAGTTCCAGATGGTTGTGAGGCAGCTGATGTGAGTGCTGGGAACCAAACTAATACTCTTAGCTACTCTTGCAGTTATTTATTTATTGTGTGTGTGTTTGTGTATGTGCACACATGTGGAAGTTAAAGGACAAATGGGTTGGGTTCCTTCTACCATGGGTTCCAGGAATTGAACTCAGGTTGGCTGCAAGTACCTTTTCCTGCTGAGCCATCTGCCCAGCTATTTTTTGGTCTTTCTTTTTTTTCTTTCTGAGACAGGGTTTCTCCATGTAACAATCTGGCTGTCCTAGAACTTTGTAGACCAGGCTGGCCTCAAACTCACAGAGATCCACCTCTGTAGATTTGCCTCATGAGTGCTGGAATCAAAGGTGTGTGCCACCACTGCCTGGCTCCTTTTTTGTTCTTAAATAGTTTGTTGCATTTTTGTTCCATCCATGGAAGCACTAATGAATAGATGAGTGCAAATTTGGGGTTTAAATGAGGTGATTGTTTTGAGAGCTTGTACTATTAGGCAGATCTTACAACCCACGATAGAGAGATGCAGTCTTTTGACTGTTTTTCTTCCCCAGCTTGCCCAGTCCCAGTGCCTGTGTATGCTGGACCTATCCCTGGAAGCTCCTGTGGCAGCTCACCATCTTGTCGCTTTGCCTCTCCACCAGTAAGTTGTGTTTTTTTAAAAAATGATTTCAGAGTTAGGGCTTTTGTTCTTTTAGTGGGTGTGTTTACTTGTAACTGAGGTCTAGAAGAAAGGACATCAGAGTTAGATAAAAATAGACCTGCTTTTGGCCCTTTGCTTTCTTAGCTGTGTAATTTCAGTAAGAAATGATGTATCTCTAAACGGTTTTCTTCTGAACAGTGATTATTACTACCACCTTCTCATGCTATGTGGGAATTTAGTGGTACATGCAAACCAGGAATGCTCATTAGAGGTGAATAAGCAATAAATAATTACTGTGCACTGTAAATGTTCAGATTCCATAGGAGTTGAGGAGTGGGGAACAACCTTGGAGCTGGATGTCACTGGCTTCACAGTGATTGCTAACCCTGCCACTCAAATCCCTTAAGCGACCTGAAATCCTTCAAGACTGGGTCCTCTCCAGTTTAAGTGCTGCTTTCTGATCCCTGAAGACTGTCTCTGATTATCTGGTCATTCCTTCTTCCCTCTCTAATCTGTGTTTAACTAGTTCTTTTCTACATGTTGTTAAAGTAATCTCCAAATCTCTATTACAGCATTATGATCTTGAGACTTTTTACAGCTGAAGGCCCTGGGGGCTCCCGCATCAGCTGTTATATTTCACATACTAGCCAAATAGATGTGAAGTTTTTGACTTCTGAAAGAAAGATAGGGGAGCCATAAAAGAAGGCATCTGTGTTATAGCCCATTGAGGCGACTGAAAAGTTTAAGAGGAAGCTTGAAAGTATCCCATATTGACATAGTAATGGGATGAGTGCCTTAATCTCTGAGCTTGTTTCTTCGTATGTGAAATGAATGCAGTCTACCTCAAGGATAACTGAACATAAGCCCTTAATGTTTATCTAACACTCAATAAATTTATAGGCAGTAACAACTACTATTATTTTCATGAGAAACCTAATAGCCATAGATAAAATAGATGCGTTTTAGTTTTAAAACCATCAAATAGGGGCTAGAAAAATGGTTCTGTGGTCAAAGTGTTGTCTGTGTAAGCATAAGGACCTCAGTTTAGATCTCCCACAGCTATGTACAATCTGGGCTTGACGGCACATGGACCTATAAAAACCCCCAGCATGGTGCAGTTTCAGGAACAGGTAGATCCCTGCAGGCTTGTACAACAGCCAGACTAACCAAAACAGTGAGCTCTAGGGTTAGAGAGAACCTGCTTCAAAAAATAAGGTGACAAATGATAGAGGAAGGAACCTAAAGTCAATTCTAGCCTCCAGATGCACACATGCAGATAAGGGCACCTGAAAACACACACGCGCACACATATACACATTCCAAAAATAAAATAGAAAAAAAGTAAAAAACAAACAAAAACAAAAAAACCAACAACTTTCACAACCCTACAAATATAAACCAAATAGAAAAGGTGATGTGTTCATAAGGCCTACATTACATTTCTGTGGATTTGACAATTTAAGAGGAGAGAAAGAACACATGTTCCTTTATCTGTCCAGAATACTTGGGGTGGGGGAACCAAACACTTGACATATTAGTTACTTTTCTTGCTGCTGTGATAAAATGCCTGGGAGAAGAGGAAGTGTTTACTTTGCTTGCAGTTTAAAAGGATACATACAGTTCATTATGATGTGAGAGACATGGCTGCTGGCAAGAGCTGCCTAAGGCTATGGCAGCAAGAGAGAACTTATTCAAGGTTGTGTGGGTCAGGAAGCAGAGAGGGACTAGGGCCAAACTATAACCTACACAGCACTTGATGGCCTACATTATCAGCTAGGCCCCATCTCCAGAAGGTTCCACAGCCTCTAAATGCATCAGCTAGTGCCCAAGTGTTGAAATATCAGCCACTGGGGGACATTTTACATTCAAATCATAACATTCTACTATTGGCTCATGGTCATCTCTTAATGCAAAATGCACTGTACCAAACTAAAATTCCCAGTCTTAATATTCCAATACTGTCCTGAAATCCAAAGTCTTCTAAGAATCAAGACATTCTTTACAGTGAGCCCCTGTGAAATGAAAAAAAAAAAATGTTAGGTGCTTCCAACATATAATGACTAGGGTAAACATTACCTTTTCAGAAAGGAGAAACATGAAGATATCAAGGAAATAGGGGGCCAAAGCAAGACTTAAACTGCCCGGACAAATATCAAACTCTACAGCTTTGTCTCTTGCATCTAGGGTTCATGGTGTCATCCTCTGGGCTCCATCAGAGCTTCACCTTCAGGCTTCATTCACAGCACACTAAGGAACTCCATGCAGAGAATCTGACCCTCTGTATATTATCTGGGTCTCAGCAGCTTCTTGAAACCTTGCCAAATGTCTCCTTCAGTTACATGTGGATAATGCCAGCCTGTCCCCCTTGGACCAGAACTGTAGTGTCCTCTGAGTGCCTGACTGGCTGAACTTGGGAAAAGTATTTCCCTAGAAGGTCCTATTGGAACATGATGTCCAGGAGACTCTCTGGTTCAATCATTCCCTAAGAAGTTTTTCAAAATGGTTTTACATTGTTACATCATGTAACTCTTTACAGATAGGATCTTGCCCTCAAGTTACCTTTCTGATTTTCCAAGTTCAGAATGTGTGAGGTGAGGAATTTGAGTAAGTGAAGATTGGTGATTTCAGGAAAAATTGTTAAAAGTGAGGAGGGCTGGCTACAGCCTAGTGTAGAGCACATAGCATTCTTGTATGAGGCCTTCAGTTCTATCCCTACCCCTGCAAAAACAAAATTAAGAAAAGCCAGGCACAGTAGCACACACCTTTAATTGCAGAAGCAGGCAGATCTCTGTGAGTTTGAGGCCAGCCTGGTCTACATAATGAATTGCAGGACAGCCAGAGCTACATGATAAATAGTAATCAGAGGGATGTGGGGATTTGAGATGAAAAAAATGAAGCATGTTTATGTAAAAGCCAGGATCTGCTCTGTGCCATGAGGAGGTAGAGAAAATGGAATACAGAGCAGGCTAGATAGGTAAGCTTTGGATACAGGAGAAGCATCTCTTGAACAAAATAAGAAAGGAGGACAGGGTGGTTGTGGATGCAGGTGCTTTTGGATAACAGAGAAAGGAATTCCAGTGTTTCAGTCTAAGTCACTGGCAAGAAATTACAGAGTTAGGTACTCAGTTTCACTGACTGTTAGTTGTATAATATTGGGGAAATGACCTAACCCTTTGAGCTTTTATTTTTTAGTTATTTTAGTTGTGAAATGGAGTTCAGACTACAGCTAGAATTAGAGCTGAGCTGAGTAGAGAGCCTGGTTCACAGTTAATGCTTGGTAATGTTAGTCCTTCACTTTATTATCTTCAGACAAAGTCTTCAAAGGGATGGCAAGGTAATTGTTCATTTTATATGTGAGACACACAAAATGAGGACATGGAGCTAGGGAGATTTGCCATGGATCCCAGCAAGAGACCTTGTTTTAAGGTGAGGGAACTGGAGAGATGGTTCTGAGTTAAGAGCACTTGCTGCTCTTCCAGAGGACCTAAATTAGATTGCTAGCACTCATGCCAGGCAACTTAAAACTGCACATAGTATGCACACATTAACACATACATATAAGTCAAAATAAATAATAATTTTTAAAGAGTAAAATGAGGGCCAGGGCCAGTGGCACACATGCCTATAGTCCCAGTACTCATAAGGCAGAGACAGGTGGATCTCTGTAATTCAAGGCCAGCCTGGTCTACATAGTTAGTTCCAGAATAGCTGATAAATGGCTCTTGGGGAACAGCATCAAGAGTTTGTCCTTTGATCTCTTGATACATATTCACTTGCACACACAACTTCGCATAGGCCCAAAGGTACACACACAAACACATACAACAGATGTGGTAAAGTTCTTGAGACTTATTTCATTCCAAGTGATATTCAAAGACTAGAAGAAGAGAATTGGGCATTTAAGGATTGGGTTTACAGAGCATGATTTAGGGTTTTTTTGTTTTTCCTTTTCTGAAATACCAAGATTAAACAGGAATCATAGATACCTAACACAAGTTATAAAATTGATCATTTTAGAACTATTGCATAATCAAGGCATTTCAGTAGAGTTATCACTAGTCTTTGAACTTGACAAATGTCAAAAGATACAGTTTATGCCTAAGTCATTTCAATGTAATTGTATACTTCTCTTCCTTTCTTGTCCTATCTCTCACAGACAAACCACCTCCTCCTTTAAAAAAATAAATAAATAAAAGGAACACACCCCTATGTTAGGTTATCTAAATCTTTCTGTGAGTGTAAACTTGTAGTCTAACAGATATTACCCATATTGGTATGTCTGTTCTTTAACATAATGTGGTCTTTTTGCTTTTCTATGTACAGTGTTTCTTCAGTATGTCTAGAACTTTTTATGCACAATATGGGATTAAAGTCACTAGATATTTTATGTTTAGTTGTTAAGTAAATAGTTACTTAGTGACTGCTTTGTAATGCCATGATCTGGGACTGGGGAAGTTGCAGTGATAAAAACTCAACCTTCTCCAAAGCTTCAGGCAAATTAGACATGTACATGTGATTAGTGCTACCCTTTTAAGAATCATTTTTGGAAAAACGTTTGAGACGTCTTGAGCAAGCATTTTAAACTGCTTTTCTAAAACAAAGATTTCTGAAGAAATTTTTTTGTGAAATCCTAGATGTAAGTTTATTCCCACTTTTATAAAAGCAATACTCTTTAGGCTATTCTGACTTGCATTTGATTATTAGGACAGTTTTAATTTTAATGTTGTTAATTTTAGTCCCTTCCAGATATGCAGCATATTCAGGAAGAAAACTTATCCTCCCCACCATTGGGTCCTCCCAACTATCTGCAGGTGTCCAAAGATTCTGCCAGTAATAGTAGCAAGAACTCTTCTTGTGACACGGATGACTTTGTTTTGGTTCCACACAACATCTCGTCAGACCACTCATGTGAGAATCTTTTCTACTTGTACACATTATATTTTTTAATTTACTAAATTTAAAACTCTATATTTCAACTTGTTTTGTAGGGCACCTTTACAAATGGGCATTTATTTAGTTGTTTTGAATTCTCAGAATTATACAGCTACTTTTCTAAAATGTGCTTAGTGATTTTTCTATAAGATAGTATTTTTGAATTCTGAAGGTAATGAAAATGTTGAAAGAAATAATTTCAAGTTATATTTACATTCAAACAGAAAGAGAGAAGCAAGCAGAATGAGCAAGTATCTTTAAATAGAAGTAAAGGAAGAATCCATTTGAGGGGAAAAAAGAAATCTAAAAGTCAGAGGAGTCTTTTGATGTTTGAGAGACAGGATTTTCCCCATGCTGACATCAGATTTGTAATCACCATGTGTCAGCCTCTTGAGTCCTGGGATTATAATGGGTATGTATCACAATATTAGCTTTACAAGACTCTTCAGGAGAGATTCCAGATGAAATAAACTTAGCAGGTCTGGTTAGAATAGTGAAGAATGCCAGAGAACTCATAGAAAAGAGAAGTTAGGCAGGACAAGGCTGTTGCCAAGGTAAAGAACCATGATTTGGTTGTTCAGGAATTAGGATGGGGGAAGTAGAGATTTGATACTGCCTGTGTGCAGAAGAGATTTGCATCAGGTCTACTTAGTTACTTGTCACCCACTTAGTTACTAGGTGCTTCTACCAGACATTATGCTTGCATTTGCATTTTCAAGGTCATAATTCCCAGCCTGAACAACTGAAAGGAAAAGGAAAACATGGATCACAGCAAGTGTGCAGTTTAGAATCAGTGCTGTGAAAATTAGGATTACCTTTAAATATCATCCTGTAATATAGTGATTTTTCTTCCTTTATTATAATTAAAACTTATAAGGTTATGAAATATTTCAAGCAAAATATTAGAGCAGAAACTCAAGTACCCACCATAGCATGCTGCTTGTGCATTTGTCAGTATTTTGCTGTGCTGATTTTAAATACTTGTCTAAAAATAGGCAAATACTACAAGTACATTTAAAATCTCATTCCTCTTCTCAGTCCTCAGGGTATGTATTCTTCCTGTAGGCATTTTGATCCTTTAGCCTGTAACTGGATCCATATAAAACATGGCATTTCTCTTTTTTTGGTTGAACTAAATGTTATACAGTGTTTATTTTTGTATTTTTTGTTCCTATTTTTGTTATACATCTGGATGCATGTCTCATCATGTAACTAGTCTATTTTAGTGTTTCAGTTTTACAGGACAACTAAAGCTCAGTTTGCCCATTTCCCTACTGATTTACAATAAATTATTTCTGAAATTTCAGTATTTAAAGTGTATGCTAGGTGTCTGTGTATCAGAATTTCTTCAAAGTGGGTACCTTACAAAATACGAGTGTAGAATTTGTCTCTGTGAAATATCAGTGTCAAGAGGTTGTACCTCTAATCTCTGTTGTGCTGCTCAATTTATGGTATTTTCTTTTCAAAAATTTATTTTTTTCCTTTTTTTAAAAGACTTTATTTATTAATTATGTGTATGACATTCTGCTTCCATGTATATCTGCACACCAGAAGATGGCACCAGATCTCATAACAGATGGTTGTGAGCCACCTTGTGGTTGCTGGGAATTGAACTCAGGACCTCTGGAAGAGCAGTCAGGGCTCTTAACCTCTGAGCCATCTCTCCAGCCCCCCAAAATTTATTTTTTTATTTAACTTTGCCTCATGCAGTTTATCTGTAGATCAAATGAATAGAAGGATCTGTGCCTGCATGCCTGGAGCTCAAAAGTCAACCCTCAGGAATCATCTCCCTCCTTCTTCTGTCTTATGGGTCCCCAAGATCAGACTCAGGCCATCAATTTTAGCAGCAGGCCCAGTTTAAAAAATCTTAATTGGTGTGAGCTGGTTGTGGTGGCACACGTCTTTAATCCCTTTCTAACACTTTAAATTCTCTATTATTTAATGATTTATTTATTTTTATTTTATATGAATTGATGTTTTGCCTGCATGTATGTGTATATGAGGGCATCAGATCCCCTGGAACTGGAGTTACAGATGGATATGAGCTGCCATGTGGGTTCTGGGAATTGAACCCAGGTCCTTAGGAAAAGCAGCAGTGCTATTAGCTGCTGAGCCATTTCGCCAGCCCCAGTTAAATTCTCTATTATTTTTTAGATTTATTATTTTTATTTTATGTGTATGAATGTTCTGACGGGAACATTGTGTGCCTGGCACCCACAGAAGCGAGAAAAGGAAATCAGATCAGCTAGAGCTTGAGTTACAGATGGTTGTGAACTATGTGGGTACTGGGAACAGAATCTGGGTCCTCTGCAAGAGTAACCAGAGCTCTTAACCACTGAGCCATCTCTTCAACCCCATAAATCCTCTTAATCATGAGTATATAATAAAATACTGCACTGTGAAATAAGAACTCATATAATTAAAAATCTGACAAAGAACTCATCAGAAAAGTATTAAATATTATAGGAGGTCATTGCTTTCCTAACCTGTGGACTAGGGTTCAGTGAATAATCAAAAGATCATTCTGAAACTGATCTTTCATGAAATCAGAAGTACTATAATTACAGAGCAATAACAGCTAAATTTCTCAAGCAATCCAGTTTCAAGGGGAATCATAATTAAGCTCCCTTTGCTGTAATTTTTCCACAGAGAGAGAGTTATAGGAAGTAACCCAATGCTAAGGATTTAATTATTACTTACTGTGCTCTGTCACCCAGATCAAACCTTACAAGGAACTTGACTTGTAAATAACGCATGGCTCCTTGTTTTGTTTTTCCTACTTCAGCCCTTTCTGACTATAATACCAACTCTACTACTCAGTCTATGGAACACTTACTCTGTTTCATAGAACAAGGCATTGGCTAATCCTACAGTAGAAAATAAAGCCAATTAAGATTTTGTTTTCTTTTCAAGATGGGGTTTCTCTGTGTAGCCCTGGCTATTCTGGAATTTTTGTGGTAGACTAGGCTGGATTAAAGGTGTGCATCATCATGCCCTGCTTTAAGTTTTTTATTGCGTTTATTTAGATATGTATATGTATTTGTGAAGGTTGAAGGACGACTTGCAGAAGTCAGTTCTCTCCTTCTGTGCTGGTCCTGGGGATTGAACTCAGGTCTTCAGGCTTGGTGGCAAGCATCTTTACCTGCTGAGCCAGTCTGCCAGCTTGTCTTTTTTAAAAACAGACTGTCATACAATCTATATCTAGTCCTACTTTGAAAGGTATGGGTATCTGGTATTTCTGGTTATTTGAAACCTTTTAGGGTTCTGTGATGTAAAGTGATTTATTTCTGAATTAATCATTCTATTTCCTTGGGTCATGTTGATGAAAAAGAACCTACTCTCATCCATCAGCTTTCTTCCTTTCCTCCCTTTTTCCCTCCCTCCCTTCCTTAGTTTCTTGTTCTTTTTTTCCTTGGGGCATATTCTCAAAAGGATTGTCCTACCTTCCTGAGTGTGTACCTGTCTGTGTTGGGGTGGCAGGTAAATACATGAGTATGGCACTAAGACCAGCCCTAGCTTGTACATTTCTATGGTAGTAAGCTTTTCTCCTCTCCTTGCCTGTGTAAGTACAGGTTCTTATTTGTCTTCTTCTGTCTGTGGGTTTCAAAGTACTTGTGTGGGACCATAATTCTTAACAGGACTTAAATATAATTACAGCTGGGTGGTGGGTATGCAGGTCTTTAATCCCCGCACTCGAGAGGCAGAGGCAGGCAGATCTCTGTGAGTTCGACATCAGCATGGTCAACAGAGAGAGAGTTCCAGGACAGCTCCAAAGCTACAGAGAAACCCTGTCTCAAAATATCTTCCCACTCTGTGATTAAGTTACCAAGTTGATATGTAGTTAAATTCCTTGCTTCATATTACTTTTGGTTTCTAGGGATTACTTCTTATTTCTTTTGATTTAATGTTGTTTTATAATTACATAGTTTCAAACTCAAAATTTAAAAAACGAAGTACATTTATGAAACATATATGCCTTTGTTTTAGATTTTATTTGTAATTATTTGTATATGTAGATGGGAGAAGGTTGTGCACATGAATGCAGTGCCTGGGGAGGCCAGCCCAGAGTATTGGATCCACTGGATCTAGCGTAAAAGATGGTTGTGAGCTGCCTGATGTGGGTGTGGGAACCAAGTTTGGGTCCTCTGGAAGAGCAGTAGGTGTTCTTAATTGAGCTGTTTCTCTAGCCTCAAGTGTGCATTCCTGCCTCTTCTTTCAATTTCCTTATTCCTGCACAGGGTCTATTTGTGGCTTTAAGTAGATGACTGTCCTGCTCCATTGCTCTTTGTTCATGGCCTTCGTTTAGTTACCCTAGACCTCCTTATCACCACCTGGCATTATTTCACTGTATCCTACAAGTTCATGAGAGCTGGACCTTAGATGTGCCAAATGAATCCAGTAGTCAGTTGCTTACCAGGGTCATTCACAGGAGTCTTTGTACCTCCTCTTTCTTTTTGAATATAGGTTATCAGCATGGTTCATTTAAAAAAATCCATTATTTGATCAACTGTTATTTAACATCACATAGAATGACATAGTATAATGTGATACAGTGAGTATAACAGTGGCAAGCCCCTGAGTTCTGAACTGTGTGGAACTGATGTATGTAAAAGATAGATGAGAAGATAAAGATGGCCTGTTGTATCTGCTACTGTATTCAAAAGAACAATGTCTTATTCAACAAGCTATTCAAAATCTAACAAGAGGTATCATACAAGAGGATGGGTATTCCAGCATTCTGTTGAGCCACACTTTGTTTTATAACCAGTTTTGGCATAGTGTAATGTATATATCGTGCGCAAAATTGTGTAGTGAAAGTCACTAAGCCTTCAAGAGAATCTGTCTCAAAAATCCAAGACTGTAAAAGCAAGCTAAGCATGGTGATGTATACCTGAAATCTCAGATACAGCTGGAAGAAAGGCAGAGCAGATCATGATGTGGGAAGGATCCCTAAGTCTGTGACTTTCAAACTAGTCTAGACAACATGGTGAGACACATCTCAACAACAAACAAGAACTACATACACAACATACAGAATTACCACATACACACAACACACAAAATTACCAAAGTGTAGGAAAGGAAACCACAGACCACATGGGCAAAATGATATTGGGAACATAGTATTCTACACTCCTTCTCAATGATCTATGAAAAGGAACCTGTTAAAAAATAATAGCATGGTTTTGTACATGGTAAATAGCGAAGGAATACATACACATAGCAATGCATATGGAACTTTCATTCAAAAAAATATCATGGGCTACCCTCGGTGGCACCCAGCCACAGCCTACAAATACCCAGACAAGAAGGTCTTTACCAGGCCTTCAGTTTAGATTCAGCCAGGAGAAATTAGTTTTTATGACTTTGAGTGGTGCATTTGTCTAAAGCCATAAAGAAGAATAAGACCAGAAAGCTGGGCAGTGGTGGCATGCTTCTTTAATTCCAGCACTTGGGAAACAGAGAGAGGTGGTAAATTGAGGCCAATCTCATCTACAAAGTAAGACCCTATTTTCAAAACAAAAAGCAAACAAGATTGTGGGTTTACTTATTATAGAAATGGGTGGATCAAATGTTGCAGCTTGTGTTTCTGACTAGGTGCAGTTTTCTGTGTTCACTTGTTTCTCATGGAAGAAATTGAAGCATAAAAATTACAGGCATGGTGCCACACCTTTAATCCTAGCAATTGGTGAGGAAGGAAGAGGCAGGTAGATATTGATGAGCTTGAGGCCAGCTTGGTCTTCATAATGAGTTCATGGACAGTCAGATGTAGAGAGACTATGTCTCAAGAAACTAAAACCAGGGAAGTGGTGGTGCACACCTTTATTCCCAGCACTTGGGAGGCAGAGGCAGGTGGATCTGTGTGAGTTTGAGGCCAGCCTGGTCTACAGAGTGAGTTCCAGGACAGCCAGGGCTGTGTTCACAGAGAAACCCTGTATTGAAAAACCAGGAAAAAAAAAAGAAAACAAATGACTGCTCCCTCCAAAAAAGCAGGGGATAAATTCATGTTGTATTCAGATTATTTCCAAATCATCACTTTGGAAGAGATTTGCATTCTTTAATGCATAACGGAATTGACTCTTTCTTTCTCTTCAGATGATATGCCGGTGGGTACTGCTGCCAGACGTGCTTCAAATGAATTCTTCGTGTGTGGAGGGTATGTTTATATATTTTACCAGAAAGGCTCTCATATTTTGGGCCTGGAGATGTGTTCAGTTGGTAGAATGCTTTTCTAGCTTTCACAGAGCCCTGATTTCCACTGCAGAACCACATAAGTGAATATTGTGCTACACCATTGTAATCCTAGCACTTGGAAGATGGAAGCAGGATGATCAGAAGTTCACATTTTAAGAAATACTTTTCATATTTTGTTATTTTTGTGAATTTATTAGACTTTGTTCTTGATTTAATTTTTGTTTCAGAATTATACATGTATACATTCATATGTATAACATGCATACATACTATTTTGAGGGTTTTTGGTTTTTTTTTGTTGTTCATTTGTATTGAGTATGGGGGTTGAACCTAGCACCTCAGACATGCTACATAAACACTCCTATTGAACTGTATATCCAGCCCATTACAATTTTTTTTCTTATTTTGAGATAGCATTTTGCTACGTTCCCTAGGCTGGCCTTGGACTCATGGAAGCCCAAGCTGACTTTGAACTTCAGTTCTTCTGTCTTAGTCTCTTGAGCAGGCTTGGGCTACCAGGAAAAACTTACAATTTTTTAAAAAGAAAAAGTAATACTTTTACTTTATGTGTTTATGTATGTATGTATTTGCCGTGCTAGAGATTAAATCTAGAGCCTTGCTCATACTAGGAAAGTTCTGTACCAGCTTATTTTTTGTATTTTTTGGTTTTCATTTTACCTGTGTTCTTTTCTTTTCTTTTCTTTTCTTTCCTTCTTTTTTTTTTTTTTTTTTGGTTTTTTGAGACAGGGTTTTTCTGTGTAGCTTTGGAGCCTATCCTGACACTCGCTCTGGAGACCAGACTGGCCTCAAACTCACAGAGATTCGCCTGCCTCTGCCTCCTGAGTGCTGGGATTAAAGGCGTGCGCCACCAACGCCCAGCCTTGGTTTTCATTTTAAGACAATTTCTGTGTTACCCAGGCAGACCTTGAACTAGAAATCTTGCCTCAGCTTCCTAAGTAGCTAGTATTACAGCTACTGGGTCACTAAACCCATTAAAACAAAGTTTTATTATGATAACAAATGCATAAACTCTATCCTCTTAACTATATCAAAGCTTACAGTGCAGTCAGTTAAGTATATTCTCATTGTTATGCAGCCTGATTATGTCGATCTACTCAGTAGATCGACAGATGCTACAGCTGATTTCCTGCACTTCCTGGAAGTATATCCCCCACTGCACCCCACTTTCCCCTTTTTGTCAAGACAGGGTTTCTCTATGTAGCCCTGGCTGTTCTGGAACTCATAGACCAAGGCGGTATTGAACTCCTAGAGATCCACCTGTGCCTCTGCCTCCTGAGTGCTGGGATTAAAAGTGTGCACCACCACTGCCAGCTGTGCCACCACCACCTGGTGGAAATATATCTTTATTTGTATGCTGTGTGCCATTGATATTGACTTACAGAAATTTGTGTTTTTGCCAATTAGATTCTGAATAACATTTTAAATTTGATTTATAAACCCAATGTAGTAATCCAGAATTGTATATTTGTCCACATATTAACCTATACATTTAGCGGGGCAGTGGTGTCGCACACCTTTACTCCCAGAACTCAGGAGGCAGAGGCAAGCAGATCTCTGTGAGTTCGAGGCCAGCCTGGTCTTCAAAGAGAGTTTCAGGACAGTCTCTTAACCTACTGAGAAACCCTGTCTCAAAAAACCAAAAATAAATAAATATGAATTATATAAAAATAGGGCTGGAGAGATGTCTCAGAGGTTACGAGCACTGACTGTTCTTCCAGAAGTCTTGAGTTCAATTCCCAGCCACCACATGGTGGCTCACAACCATCCATTATGAGATCTGGTGCCCTCTTCTGGTGTGCAGATATACAAGGAAGCAGAATGTTGTATACATAATAAATAAATAAAATCTTAAAAAAAAACAATTAAAAAATTATATATAAATAGCCAGGCGGTGGTAGTACATGCATTTAATCCCAGTACTCAGGAGGCAGGCAGATCTCTGTGAGTTTGAGACCAGCCTGGTCTACAAGAACGAGTTCCAGGACAGCCTCCAAAGCCACAGAGAAACCCTGCCTTGAAAAACAAAAATAAATAAGTAAAAATAACCTATACATTTATAGACCTCCCTCCTCTTTCTTGAGGCAGGCTTTCTCTATGTAACCTTTACTGTCCTGGAGCTCTATATGTAGATCAGGCTGGCCCCAAATTCACATGGATCATCCCCCATGTGCTGGGATTGAAGGTGTGTGCTGACACCCAGGCCAACCCTTATATATCTTTATGGCTTCATATTACTATCTATTATCTTTTCAGTTTACAAGCCAGTCTTACTAACTGAGCTCCCAAGGCTTTCCTGTCCTTCAGTTGCAACTTAAAAAATTTCCCTTTAGCATAGAGATGATCTACAGGCAGTAAATCCCCTCTTTTATTAACCAGGCAAAATCTTTCTTAAACATCAACATTTTTGAAAAAGTTAATTATTTGTGTGCACATTCATTGTTCAATAATGAAAAATATATGAGCAAAATTTGACTGTATGCAGAAAATAGAAAAATACTTTCTGTTTTTTTTTTTTTGTTTTTTTTTTTTTGTTTTTTTTTTTTTTTTTTTTTTTGAGACAGGGTTTCTCCCGTTTTTCCTGGAACTAGTTTTTTAGACCAAACTCAAACTGACTTCAAACTAAGAGATCTCCTTGTGCTCTTCCACCACCTGGCTATAGAACACTTTCTTAATACAATAATCTTAAACTATTAAAAGTGTCGTAAATGGCCGGGCAGTGGTGGTGCATGCCTTTAATCCCAGCACTAGGGAGGCAGAGGCAGGCGGATCTCTGTGAGTTCGAGACCAGCCTGGTCTACAAGAGCTAGTTTCAGGACAGCCTCCAAAGCCACAGAAAAACCCTGTCTCAAAAAACCAAAAAAAAAAAGTGTGTCATAAATGGGGTGGGGTGAGCAGAAGAGGCAAAGCAAAAGAGAAGAAGCAGTGTAGCAGCTTCTTTCTGTACCCTCAGAACTTGGGACACTGCCAGTTATGTGGGGGGGGGGCAGTTCAACTCTTGTGGACTCCTGTCTTTCCTATGGTTTATGCTACTGTTGAGTCTGTATTACACAAGTGTCCATGTCCATCAAAGCTGACTTTACTTTAGTATTTCTCTTCTTTGTGTACCACAGGCCTCAGGTGGCTATATTTAACTTCATATTCTGTCAGCTAGAAAGGTTCTCTCCCTGCCTCACAAAATCTCCCCAGATCATACTCTGTGGTGTGACTGAATGTCCTAAGTGGGTTCCATCTCTTCCTGTGTTTGTAGTGTGAGAAGTAAGCATAGCACTGAGTTATGTTAGGCAGAAGATCTGCCTTTGTACTTTCCAGACCTCCTGAGTATTGATCACTATGCTGGATGCAGCTTAGATATCCAGAGTTTCCTTGGTACTTCAGGGTTTTCAAACTACAACAGTGAGCAGCAGACAGTTGGCTATAGAGATTAATTCAACCTATTGACCCCCAGGGTTACTTTTGGTTAATGAGGTCTTCTCATGATTATTGAGGGCAGCGTCACTTTCCTGTGCATTTGTACAAATAGACTTTATACACACACACACACACACACACACACACACACACACACACACACACACACACACGTATATTTGGGCAGGGGTTGAGACAGGGTTTCTGTGTGTAGCTTTGGAGCCTGTCCGGCAACTCATTCTGTAGACCAGGCTGGTCTTGAACTCACAGAGATCCACCTGCCTCTGCCTCCCAAGTTCTGGGATTAAAGGTGTGTGCCACTGATGCCTGGCTATATTACTATTTTTAACATTTATGTATGTGTGTGTGTGCGTGTGCATGTGCATGTGTGTGTGCACGCACGCGTGCACACAGATGTCATAGTATACATGTGGAGGTCAGAGGACAACTTGCAGGAGTGGGCCTCTCTTCTTTGCATCATGTGGGTTGCAGGGATCAAACTCAGGTTGTCAAATTTGGTAGCCAGCTAGGGCTATACAGTGAGACAAAATTTTTGGAGAACAGGAAGCTTCCTGAGGTGCCATGTTCATGCCCAGGTGATTGATAGGCCCACTTGGATTAACTCTTTGTCTGTCTATCCATCCATCCATCTATTTATCTGCCATCTATTTGTTTGAAGACAGAGTCTCTCTACATACACCTGACTGTCCTGGAACTCACTAGGTAGATAAGGCTAGCCCCAAACTCAGAGATTCCCCATGCCTCTGCCTTTGAAGTACTGGTATTAAAGATACCTGGTCAGGATTAATTCTTAAGGGAAAGGATGATTGTGTATCTTTTTCTTTACCAGAAATCTTCCATCTAGATAGTAGTTTTTTGAACTTTTCGGCAGTGTAGATGTCATGCCTACCCAAGAACAGAAAGACTCCACTGTAAGCAGGTAAAGTCCTGCAATTGTAGTTCCTGGTTTTCATGCTACTGATTATGAAAAAGATGCTGCTTGTGGTGGTTTAAATGAGAATGTCCCCCTTAGGCTCCTATGTTTGAATGTTTGGTTCCTAGTTTGTGGACTATCTAGGGAGGGTTAGGAGCAAGCATTCCCACAATTTGGGCATATAGAAGGAAAATGGATAAAAGACTTTCACTATCTCTCATACGCTAATAACAATGTATGAACACATAAGGAAGTCTGAGATATGACATGATTTAACTGCGCATACCACTATTGTCAATCAGTTTTGAGTGCTATTAGTAAGAAATGAGTGAGTAAATACTGAAAAATGGCTAATCTCTGTTACCCATGGGTTTTTATTTAAATATAAGATACATGATTCAAAACATTCTGAAGTGACTTTAGAGGATGACCATTTGAATGAAATATGTTCCCTCTGTACTATAATTGGGAGAGATGAGATTAATGTGTCTTTGGAATTACAGAAGGGCAGAAAAATCAATAAAGTCATCTTAAAACTCCTTATGGTCCCTAATGAAATAAAAATGAAAGTGGTTTAAGGACTTACTATTTCTTAATTTATGAAAAGTGAGGAAAGAAGCTGTTAAAAGAAACTGAGTGTTCCTACTTAACTGTGGGCTTCCTATCAACTGTGTGCTTTGTGAGTTGTGTAATACACTTTCACATTGTAAGAGCTCGTTAGGAATGCTTGCTTTATTCATGTCTTTTGTCCACATTCTAGTCATCTTTGCTTTTGGATATCCTGTTCTTTTACTTGGCATAAACTATTTTTCTTGTACAGTATTGAATAGCAGGATGTGAATAGATGAAACCATTTTTCGAAAACAGGAGTTTTTCTGTTATTGTAGAGGAACTTTTTTCTAGATTATTAATGGAGTTCTTCTTTTTCTTCTCTCTCTCCTTCCCTCCCTCCCTTCCCCCTCTCTCTGTCTCTCTCTGTCTGTCTGTCTCTGTCTCTCTCTCCACCAGGCTATCAGTAGTGCTCTTGACAGATGTGAGTTTGGGGTACATATGCTTTTTTAAAAAAAAAAAACAGCATTATTTCTTACTCACATTTAAAAGTGATCATTTGACTTTCTTTTTTTTTTGGTTTTTGTTTTGTTTTTGGTTTGGTTTGGTTTTTTGAGACAGGGTTTCTCTGTGACTTTGGAGGCTGTCCTGGAACTAGCTCTTGTAGACCAGGCTGGCCTCGAACTCACAGAGATCCGCCTGCCTCTGCCTCCCTAGTGCTGGGATTAAAGGCGTGCGCCACCAACGCCTGGCGATCATTTGACTTTCTAGAATTTTCTTTAAATATAACTAACAGGTCAACTGAAAGAAAATTAGTCTGATTACTTTTTCTTTCTTAATTTGTGTTGGCAGGCAGTGTCAGCCTACTGTGTCACCTCACAGTGAAACAGCCCCAATTCCAGTTCCTACTCAAGTAAGGAATTACCAGCGCATAGAGCAGAATCTTACATCCACTGCCAGCTCTGGCACAAACCCACACGGTTCTCCAAGGTAAGCCAGTGTCTTTGTTCTTTTCATTTGTTTAATAGGTTTTGTTGTTATTATTGATACTGAAAGATATGTGTGTTTAACATCACACAAATGTATTTGCCTATGAATATAATTACTGAGGAAGAACTTGGGCTGGGGATGTAGCTCAGTTACAGAATGCTTACCCACCATGTACAATTCAATCGTCCATTCAATCCCAAACACTGTATAAACTAGGCAAAATGGCACATTCCTATAATCCTAGCCTTTGGGAGGTGAGAGCAGGAAGATCAAAAATTCAAAGCTATCCTTAACTGTAGTGAACTCAAGGCCATACCAAGCTACATAAGCTCTCCTCTTAAAACACAAAACTAACAACAACAAAAAACAGCCAATTTTGGTGGCACACAACTTTTATTGTCCAAAAAAGAAAGAGGCAAATGGATCTCTTGAGTTCAAGGCCACCTGGGTTGCATAGCAAGTTCCAGGCCAGCCAGTGCTACACAGCGAGATCCTATCTCAAAATAAAACCAGAAAAAAAAAAAGAAAGAACTTGTTTAATAGTATTTCTGGTGTGGTGACTCATGACTGTAATCCCATCACTTGGGAGACGAAAGCAGGAAGAGTGACAAATTGAGGCAATTCTGAGCTACATAGCGAATCTCTGTCTCTAAAGAGAAAACAAGAAGGGAAAAGGTTTTCAATTTCAGTTCATTTTTTTTTATGTGCTGTGTACTTGTTCTACATCTGAGACCATCCCCTCAAGGTGATAGTAAAGACCAACTCCATGAACACAAATAAAATAATAAGATGTTCTGTGGTGAAAGATGTCACTAAATTGCTAGAAAACAAAGATAATGGGAGAATTCCTACTTCCCAGAGCAGAAGTGTGTATGTAATCAGGACTCTGACAGAATGGGAATCACTGTGCCCTATAGACCCAAATCTCAGAGAATTCAGGTAGCATGGAAAGAGGGAATAACACTGCAGTTCTGGCAACTTGTTTTTAGTGTATCTGTACATAGTCAGATACATATTCTCCCTAAACAGTCTCTGTATATGACATAGCTTATTGTCATGACACCAAAAGGTGAGAAATAAGCCATGTCCACCAGTGTTTCCATACTGATCTGTGATAGTCCATCTATTACAATAGAAGGTTATGCATCTTCTATTCCAAATGAGTAAGGAAGCTAAGTCTGACACAAAAAAGTTTTCAAGGTATAATATAAAATGAAAAGAGTGTGGTTTTTAGCCATGCAGTGGTGGCTTACACCTTTAATCCCACCACTTAGGAGGCAGAGGCAGGCGGATCTCTGTGAGTTCCAGGACAGCCAGGGCTGTAACACCTAGAAACCCTGTCTTCAAAACCAAAAGCAAGAAGTATGGTTTTTGGATCTCTTCATAGATCCCATAGGTCAAAACTGCTTGATAATAAGACTAGGATATGGTTTGCTTTTCTCATTGTGTTGATGTATGCATTAATAGTGAAGAAAGCAAAAATGAATAAAACTGCTTGTATCTTAACAAGAATCAAGGTAATGACCTATAAGTGTACTGTTAGTCTTTGTGATTTTTACAAGCACATATGAGGAATGTCCTCAACAAAGCAACAAAAGCTAGTCTTTGAAAATCACAACCCTGGGGTAGATAGGCTATCCAGTATGTTAGTGAAGCACGTTTGTAGTATTAATAGTTGCCTTAGGAACAGCAGTGCATGATTGGATTGCCAGCTAAACTAGCCCCCCCTTTTCACTGAGCACTCTTTATTTTAAAGAATGACAAACTATGGTATGGGAGTAGAGCAGCCATTTTGTCAGAAATGAACTAAGTTTTTCTACTTGGAAGAAAACAATGAGGATAAATACCAATAATGAGTTTTCAAACAAAACCAGACCTCTGGAAAACATACCACTGTAATGCTGACAGGTATTGTTAGTTTTTGCTCTGATATTTCTGTATGATTGATTGTGACTTTTTTATATTTTATGTGTGTGAATGTTTTGCCTGCATGTATGTCTGTGCACCACTTATGTGCCTCGGTGCCTTTGGAGGTCAGAAGAGAGTGAAGGTGTTGGATCCCCTAGAACTGGAGTTACAGTTGGTTGTGAGCTAACATATAGGTGTTGGTACTTGAATTCCTGGCCCCTGCAAGAGCAAAAATAGTTCTTAACCACTAGCTATCTTTCCAGCTTCATAGCAGTGACATTTTGGTATGAATGTGACCCTTTGATATTGTGTAATGTGTCAGTTGTTGGATTATCTACATAATTCAGTGGAATAATCTTGTCCAAATTGTGTTTGAAATGATGCATAAATTAAAGATTTATTCTAAGTGCCAATACTTTTCATAAAAATGAACTTTAATGTTAAGAATACAATATTTGTGGATAGTTTCACATTGTAGCTAACTCTTGAAATAACTACTTACTTAGTATCAAAGAAGAGTGAGTATCACAGTTATCTGAAAAGGCTACCAAACTATTTTTGCTTTTCTAGGACATACCTGTGTAAATTTGTATTATCATATACTTCACCCAAAATAACATAGTAACTTGATTACAGAAGCAATTATAAAAATTTAAATGTCTTCTATTAAGCAGGGTATTAGAGATTTTTCAGAAGTGTAAAATACCATACTTCCCTCTAATTTACTTTCTTGGAAAATATATTTACCCTTTGTAATCTTAGGTTAAATGTAATATGTTCATTATTTTTTAATTTAAAAGCTTTGTTTATATGTAATTAATAACAAGATATAGAAGTTAATAAAAGCAGTCTGGAAGCTAAGTAGTTTTTCAGAGGATAAAAGATACTGGATCTGAACCCAGATTGACAGTGATTAGTATGTCATGTGTTACTCAGCGGTTAGAAGCTGATAGTTATGTTATGCTTTCAGGGCATTAGTGAGCTCTGAACGGATACACCAGAAACTAAGAATAGTGGTGACCTTCGTAATAAGAGCAGAGAAGCATGAAGAATTGGATAGAAGAAGAAAAGAGAAGAAACATTATCATTTTACTACTACTTTTTTTCCCCTGAGACAAGACCTTGTTGTGTAGTCCTGGAACTCACTATGTAGACCAGGCTGTCATGGGACTCATTCCACCTGCCTCAGCCTCCTAAGTTTTAGAAGTAAAGCACATGCCACCATACCTGACTCATTTTACATTTTTCATTTTTGTTCCTTGTAACCATTATGTGTTGTATATTTAAAATCTACTCTACATGGAATGCTGTCGGGGATTATCAGAAAAGTGTCAGAAATAATGTTGTGTCCTGGGTCCTATCAGATAGGAAATAACTCTCTTTCTTTTCAGATCTGCAGTGGTACGGAGGTCTAACACCAGCCCCCTGGGCTTCCTCCGGGTCGGGTCCTGCTCTCCTGTACCAGCAGACACAGTGCAGACAGGAGGGCGAAGACTCTCCACTGGCTCTTCCAGGCCTTACTCACCATCCCCTTTAGGTGAGGAGAATTGAATGCAGTCATTTTTTAACCTGATTTTCCTTGTAACAAATCTGATAAGAGCACATTCTCAGGGAACACTGGATGGTGATAACCCTGCTTTTCAGCTGATTATAGGACAGACAATCCTTAGTATTGTATCCTCCCGACTTCACCTTAAAAATCTCTGTATTGGCCGGACATGGTAGCACACACCTTTAATCCCAGCACTTGGAAGGCAGAGGCAGGTGGGTCTCTGTGAGTTTGAAGCCAGCCTAATCTATAGAGTGCATTCCAGGACAGTCAAGGCTGCACAGTGTCTTGAAAAACCAAAAATAACCCTGGCGGTGGTAGCACACGCCTTTAGTCCCAGCACTCGGGAGGCAGAGTTTGAGACCAGCCTGGTCTACAAGAGCTAGTTCCACAACAGCCTCCAAAGCCACAGAAAAACCCTGTCTCAAAAAAAAAAAAAAAAAAAAAAAAAAAAAAAAAAAAAAAAAGAGCTTCATCACCCATTCTGTTTTTAGCTTAAAAAAGAAAAATTCAAACCAAATCCTGGCCTCACTTTACTCCTGCAGGTGCCACTGGAGCATGCTATTCTTTGCAAAAACAAGATACAAACCTTATCCTTAAAGCTGGAAGGGCCCATTGCCTTACTACTTGGATAGAACCCTTTCCTGTTATAGACATATCTTATGTCTGTGTAAACACCCTGGAACTTCCTTGCTCATGTCAGTTTGTGTTCATAGAAAGGTAGATGAAAAGAAAGTATTGTATATATTAGGGAACCACCTATAATGACTAAGAGGAAGGTCAAGAGGAAGCAGGGAAGGCTTTAGACCAAGGTACAGATTTGACACCTAGGAGAGGAGAAAAAAAAATCAGGAGTCTCAGACTATAGCAAAGTCTAAAACGTTTTGTCCAGACTACAAGAATAGCACTAAGTACTGTGTTGTCAGATGAATTCCTTGACCTACTCAACAGGCCTAAATTTGTCATTGGTTGGTAGCAACCTTTGGGAGCCTGACCTCAGCACAAAGGTAATATATAGGGACTGCAACTGGATCAGCAGTCATCTGGACCCTGCATCCCCACAAACCCCGCATTTATCTAAACTCTGCTACAACAACCTACCTATTGGGGGCATTTTTTTGGGGGGGTGTTGAGACAGGGTTTCTCTGTGTAGCTTTGGCGCCTATCCTGATAATCACTCTGGAGACCAGGCTGATCTCGAACTCACAGAGGCCTGCCTCTGCCTTTCTAGTGCTGGGATTAAAGGCGTGCGCCACCAACGCCCGGCTCATTTATTTGTTTTATGGTTATGTAATACTTTTAAAAATACTTAGCCTTTCTGGCACCTAGAATATTGATTGGGTATATTAAATATTTGCCAATTAGAATTATGTTTACTACTACAGACTGAGCAGCTTGTATGTATGTTGCACACTTCTTTTTTGTGGTGGTGGGTGTTTGTCACAGGATTTCTCTGTGTAGTTTTGGAATCTGCGCTGGCCCTCGCTGTATAGACCGGCTGGCCTCGAACTCACAGAGATCTGCCAGCCTCCGTCTCCTGAGTGCTGGGGTTAAAGGCATGTACCGGCACTGCCCAGCTGCCCATTTCTATCCTTTATTATTTTTGAAAAATTTCTTCTTTGTTTCATTTCTAGTTGGTACCATCCCTGAACAGTTTAGTCAGTGCTGCTGTGGGCATCCTCAGGGCCATGAAGCCAGGAGTAGACACTCCTCAGGTAGGAAAATATATTTCATTATGAGTGGATTTGAGTTATATTTTTCCTCTCTTGAATAGAATTGATATAAAACATTTTCTCTCCTATACTGTTTATTTTTTAGGATTTTTGTCTAATTTTTAAAAATATATCTAGTATCTCCTTGTGATCATAAGATTTTTTATAGTTAACCTTAAGAAACCAAGGGACAAAATCTTAAAAAAAAGGCAAGGGTTGGGTGGAGAGATGGCTCAGAGGTTAAGAGCACTGGCTGCTCTTCCAGGGGTCCTGAGTTCACTTCCCAGCAACCACATGATTGCTTACAACTGTCTATAATGAGATCTGATTCCCTCTTCTGGCATGCAGGTGCACATGCAGGCAGACTACTGTATACATAATTAATAAAATGTTTTTAAAAAGAAAGAAACCAAGTGACTGGGTATGTACCTCAGTTGGTAAGGTATTCACTTAGCATGCACAAAGCCTTAAGTTTAATCCTCAGCCTACATTAAACCATGCCTGTAATCCCAGAACTCTGGAGGATTAGAAGTTCAAGGTCATTCTCAGTTAAATAGCAAGTTAGAGGCCCTCATGGGATATATGAGACTGTCTCAAAAAAAAAAAAAATGAAAGGAGGAGGGAAGGGGAAACTTTAAAAAATATATGTGTACATGTTTTTATTATATTCGATAATGCATTTTCCTAGAAAGGTACATGTAAATCATACTTTTTAAAAAGTTATTTATTTATTTATTATGTATACATTGTCCTGACTGCTTGCCAGAAGAGGGCACCAGATCTCATTATAGGTAGTTGTGAGACATCATGTGGTTGCTGGCAATTGGACTCAGGACCTCTAGGAGAGCAGCCAGTGCCCTTAACCTCTGAGCCATCTCCCCAGCCCATAAATCATACTTTTGTAAATCAAATGTACTGTATGGGCATGTTAAGAGTTAAATAATTTAAAAAATCCAATATTATTAAAAATCTCACTCATTCTGTTTATTTTTCAAATTTTCTTTAAAGGAACATTTAAATAAATTTTCTTGATCATGACATTTAACACAACTTTCACTTTTCTATTTATTTAAGTTTATTTCTCTAAAAAAGAATAGACTAATGAATGGGAGGCTGGAGAGATGGCTCAGTGGTTAAGAGCACTGGCTGCTCCTCCAGAGGTCCTGAGTTGGAACCAGATGACCTCTTCTGGAATACAGGTGCATATGCAAATAGAGCATACATACATAAAAACATAAATAATATTTTTAAGTAGAATAATGTTCTTAATAATAAATGTCAGGTTTGGAATGAGACTAAGCAGGAATGGTCAGTAGCAAAGCTCTAATTATTTTTGTTTATTTGGTTTTTGTGTTTGTTTTGTTTTTGAAAACAGTGTTTCTCTATTTAGTTCAAGCTGCCTTGGAACTCTCACTATGTAGACTAGCCTAGCCTTGCACTCAGAGATCTGCCTCCAGAGTACTGGGATTAAAATCATGCACCTGTAGCATGAGTTCTTTTTTTTTTTTTAAATCTTTTATTTATTTATTTATTTATTTATTTATTTATTATGTATACAACATTCTGCTTCCATGTATATCTGCACACCAGGAGAGGGCACCAGATCTCATAACGGATGGTTGTGAGCCACCATGTGGTTGCTGGGAATTGAACTCAGGACCTCTGGAAGAGCAGTCAGTGCTCTTAACCTCTGAGCCATCTCTCCAGCCCTGTAGCATGAGTTCTAATTGTTCTTAATAATAAAAACCCGGAGTCAGATATTAGGGGTAAAAACAGAAAGATCAGAGAAGCAGAGCAGCCAGCCAGTAGACCTCTTACCTCTAACAATGCTCAGAATGAAGAGACCGAGCTCCTGTCTCCTGCCTATATTCCTTTCTCCACCCAGCTATCTCACTTCCTATCTGACTGTACAGACCTCCAGACCTTTATGGTTAACTAGTAGCTAGCTCTGCCCTCTGATCTTCAGGCAAGCTTTATTTGTTAGACTATAAACAAGATATCTCTACATGCACCACCATGCCCAGACTCCATTTGGTATTTCTTAGTTGTTGTAATTGTTGGAGTTCTTGTTATTTAATTGGGTTTTTTGTTTGCTTGTTTGAGACTGGGTCTTGTTATGTAGTCCCAGGCTGGCTTTGAACTTGAAATCCTCCTACTTTAGCCTCCCAATTATGGGATTACAAGTGTGCACCACTAAACCTGGATTTAGTGTCTTGATTTTAGAAGATAGTACTTTGGACACTAGGAATACTTGCATGCTCTTAGTGTTATTAGTAATAGCTTGGTTTGCAAGAAATTCCAGAGAGTGTCTTAGTGGAACTTAAGTATTGGTGGTCTTCGTTGGGCAACAACATGATTTATGTTGAAAAGGGATTCCAGAGAGTGTCTTAGTGGAACTTAAGTATTGGTGGTCTTCGTTGGGCAACAACATGATTTATGTTGAAAAGGGATGCCTAGTCTCCTAGTTATATGCGTTGCCTGCCTGCCAGCCAGCCTGCCTGCCTCTCTCCATGTCTCAAACAACGTGGAGGGCAAGGACTAACACCTGAGGTTGTAATCTGACCTTCACATGCACTCCAATTGTCCTTGGACACACACCATGTACACAAATTGCCTTTTTTATTTCCTGTGTTTTATCTCTGCACTTCTCTATGGGTTTTAATGTTGCCTTCATTTTGTTGATAGGTTCTCCAGTGCCACAGACCCAGTCACCACAGTCACTCTTACTGGGTGCTAGACTGCAGAGTGCCCCCACCCTCACTGATATCTATCAGAACAAGCAGAAGCTCAGAAAGCAGCACTCTGACCCCGTGTGTCCATCCCATGCGGGAGCTGGGTATAGTTTCTCACCTCAGCCTAGTCGGCCTGGCAGCCTTGGAACCTCTCCCACCAAGCACATGGGGTCCTCTCCACGGAGTTCTGACTGGTTCTTTAAAACTCCTTTACCAACAATCATTGGCTCTCCTACTAAGGTGTGTTTCTTAAGCCCTTTTATACCTATGAACTGGTACTTTATGAGAGGATTCATCATGAGAATAGTTATAATTGTAGTGAGTGCTTTTCTTTTTAGTAGTTGAGCCTTAAAGAGCTTATAGGAATAGCCCAGCATCACACATATCATAAATACAAAGCCAGTACTTGAATCCACATCTAAGTCCCAAATCTATCTATACCCATGACCAGTGTAACATATATCCTATTAACTAGCTTACGTATGTTTCTTTAGACTACAGCTCCTTTCAAAATCCCTAAAACACAAGCATCTTCTAACCTGTTAGCCTTGGTTACTCGTCATGGGCCTGCTGAAAGCCAGTCCAAAGATGGAAATGACCCTCGTGAATGTTCCCATTGCCTCTTAGTACAAGGAAGTGAGAGGCAACGATCTGAGCTGCAGAGCAAGGCTATATTTGGCAGGTAAAAGACTATTCCCTCTTTAGCCTTTAACATGAAAACTAATCCATAAACCAATGTATTATGTTGTAAAAGCAATGAGATACATTAGTTTAGTAGGTGATTTATGCCATGTGATTAATAATATGTACTATATATATTTGAACTAAGTTGGGGGAAAAGGATTTATTTGGCTTACACTTCCATGTTGCTGTTCATCACTGAAGGAAGTCAGGACAGGAACTCAAACAGGGCAGGATCCTGGAGACAGGAGTTGATGCAAAGGCCATGGAAGCGTGCTGATCACTGACTTGTTTTCCATGGCTTGCTTAGCCTGCTTTCTTATAGACCCAAGGACCACCAGCCCAGGGATAGCACCACTCACCATATGCTGATCCCGCCATCATTGATCACTAATTGAGAAAATGCCTTACAGCTGGATCTCATGGAGGCTTTTTCTCTACTGAGGCTCATTCCTGTCTGATTACTCTAGCTTATATCAAGTTGACACACAAAACCAGCCAGTACAGAGCTCTTCCTGAGTGTCTTTGAATAAACTATTTCTTTTATTTTGGTTATAGAAGGTTATCTATATCCTGAATTATTTTTCATCCTTTTTTTAAAAAAGGTGCTTTCCTATTATTCACGTCACTATTCTTTTTAGATCTGTCAGTACTGGGAAGTTATCAGACCAACAAGTAAAGGCACCTTTAGGTGGACACCAGGGCAGCTCGGATAGTTTAAATACGGAACGACCAATGGATATAGGTAAGAAAATTTTCTTAATTTGTCAACAGGTAATTTTTCTTTCTCCATTTTTTATTTAAATTAGAAACAAGATTGTTTTACATGTCAATCCCAGTTCCCTCACCCTCCCCTCCTCCCTTGCCCCCTACTAACACCCTGCCTATCCCATACCATTTCTGCTCCCCAGGGAGGATGAGGCCTTCCATGGGGGTCTTCACAGTCTGTCATATCCTTTGGGATAGGGCCTAGGCCCTCCCCATGTGTCTAGGCTAAGGGAGTATACCTCTATGTGAAATGGGCTCCCAAAGTCCATTCCTATGCTATGGATAAGTACTGATCTACTGCAAAAGGCCACATAGATTGCCAAGGCCTCCTCGATGACACCCATATTCATGGGGTCTGGATCAGTTCCATGCTGGTTTCCCAGTGATCAGTCTGGGGACCAAGAGCACCCCCTTATTCAGGTCAGCTGTTTCTGTGGGATTCACCAGCCTGGCCTCGACCCCTTTGCTCATCACAACTGGATTCCAGTTCAGTTCAGTGTTTAGCTGTGGGTATCTGCTTCTACATCCACCAGCTGCTGGATGAAGGCTCTAGGGTGGCATATAAGTTAGTCATAAATCTTATTATCATGGGAGGGCATTTAAGGTAGCCTCTCCATTGCTGCTTAGATTGTTAGCTGGTGTCATCCTTGAAAGTTGGTGCTCTTAACCTCTGAGCCATCTCTCCAGCCCCCAGATTTAATTATTTTTATGTGCGTTGGGTGTTATGTCTGTTCGAGTGTACCAAATCCCTTGGAAATGGCGTTACAGGTACTTGTAAACTGCCAAGTGGGTGCTAAGAATTATTTTTGTTTGTTTGTTTTTGTTTGTTTGTTCCCGAGACAGGGTCTCTCTGTGTAGCCCTGGCTATCCTGGAACTCACTTTGGGATTAAGGGTGCATGCCACTACCTCCTGGCTAGGTCCTGGGATTGAAGCCAGGTCCTCTGAAAGAGCAGCCCTTACCTTTGTGTTCTTATTTCTTGTTCTCAGTGTCTAATATTTCTAATTATCAACAGATATAACTTGTAGTTTGGATATTTTATAACTATCCAAAACTTTGAATGTAGGGGACAATAAGCCACGCCTGTTAGAAGCTGGCTACAGGTGTGCCTGACCACGACTGTCAGGGCGTGGTCAAGGTGAGGTCAGGATGATGAGTGATAAGTTTTTAAGGGGCTGCAAGGCACATGGGAGCCCCTTCTTTCTGGCTCACTGCCCCTGGCACGCTTTGGCTTATGTTTGACTGGTGTTTATCTGAATAAAGATATCTTTTTTTTTTTTTTTTTTGGTTTTTCAAGACAGGGTGTGCCACCAATGCCCGGCTCTGAATAAAGATATCTTAACCTTACGGACTATGGATCGTCTCTCATTATATTTGAGTACTAGACTTTGGTGTGAAGATTCACAAAGCTGTAGAGATATTAATTACTCTAAAATTTTTTTCTTTACAGATTTTTTTTTCTCTGAGGCAATATCTCACTATGTAGCCCTGTCTGTCCAGGAATTCACTATGTTGACCAGCCTCTTCAAACTCCTAGAGATCTGTCTGCCTCTGCCTCCCAAATGTTGGGATTAAAAATGTGACCCACCAGCTGGGTGGTGATGGTGCACTCCTTTTATCCCAGCACTTGGGAGGCAGAGGCAGGCAGATCTCTGAGTTTGAGGCCAGCCTGGTCTTCAGAGTGAGCTCCAGGACAGCCAGGGCTGTTACACAGAGAAACCCTGTCTTGAAAAACTGAGTAAATAAATGTCACCCACCACACCCAACTCTTTTTAATTACATTAAACTTTTTGTTTTGTGTGCGTGTGTATGTATGTAGGCATGACATGTCACTGCATGCATGTGGAAGTCGGGACAATGTGCCAGAGGCAGCTCTCTTCTTCTGCCTTCAGGGTCTTAGGAATCAAATCAGGTCATCAGCTTTGATGGGAAGCACTTTCACTTGCTGACCAATCTTGTTGACTCTCTAAAATATTCTTACTGAAATATATATTGAATAATATGATTTTAGCATAAGTGTTAGAATTTAGAATTAATATTAAATGGGGCTGGAGAGGCTCATCAGTTAAGGGTGCTTACTGCTCTTGCAAGAATTCTAATTTGCCTCCAAGCATCTACACTAGGAAGCTCACAACTGCCTATAACTCCAACTCCAAGGGGATCTGACACATCTTGCCTTGGTGAACACCTGTGCTCTCCATCACACACACACACACACACACACACACACACAACTCACAATTAAAAATAATAAAAACAAATGTTAAAATTAATATAAAAGCATGAGTTTCCTTATGTTCCACTTCCATATAGAAACACTGTGAGTGTAATCTAATATCTGACCAATTCTGTTTTAGCTCCTGCAGGAGCCTGTGGTGTTATGCTGACATTGCCAGCAGGAACAGCAGCAAGTGCCAGAGCTGTCCTCTTCACTGTGGGGTCTCCTCCACACAGTGCCACAGCCCCTACTTGTACTCATATGGTCCTGCGAACAAGAACCACCTCAGGTAAGGAACTGGTACATTCCATGACTAGTTGTGATAATGGTGTAGTGGTGAGATTAGACAGATCACTTCTCCAGTAAAATGATGTAGCTGTTTTCCTTCTTTAAAGACTGTATGTCAGAAGTAAATGAGGTAACATGTTGAGGAGGACTTTGTAAAGTAAAAGTAACATATACTATACTGCATACATATATGTGTGTATATATACTATATACTATATACTATATACTATATACTATATACTATATGGGGGGGCTGGAGAGATGGCTCAGAGCTTAAGAGCACTGGCTACTCTTCCAGAGCTCCTGAGTTCAATTCCCAGCACCCATATGGTGGCTCACAACCATCAGTAATGAGATCTGGTGCCCTCTCCTCTCCTGACATAAAGGAGTACATGCAGGCAGAACACTATACATAATAAATACATCTTTAAAATATATATATATATATATATATGTTTATTTATACATGTTTATGTTCAGTGTAACATACAATAAAGTGTAATTTCTCCGTGAAGAAATAGATATGCATATCTAGTTTGTACACTACTTCTTCTTTCATAGACTGGTCTTGTTTAATAGACCTAATAAATTATTTGAAAATACACTTCATTGTGGTGCTGGAAATTGAACTCAAGGCTCCCCACATGATAAACAAGTGCTATACCACTGCATTCCCAGTTTTCCCCAGACCCTCTTTTTGAGACAGGATCGCCTGTGGATAACCTTGAACTCCTGATTCTCCTGATTCCAAGTGTTGGGAATGCAAGTGTATACCTTGACACTCTCAGTGCAACCCTTTAAAAATTATATTATGTGTATGATTGTTTTGCCTGCGTGTATGTATATGAACCTTGTGCCTGACTGCTGTCTTAGGAGGTAGAAGAGGCCATCCAATCCCCTGGAACTGGAATTACAGACAGTTGTGAGCTGCCACGTGGGTGCTGGGAATTGAATGTAAGGCCTCTGGAAGAGCAGTGCATGCTTTTTTAACCTCTAAACCATCTCTTAGGCCCCTCCACTGGGCTGTTTTTTTTCCTTAAGACGGGATCTCACTGTGTAGTCCTGACTAGCCTGGAATTTGCTACATAGACCAGACTAGCCTTGAACTCACAGAGATCATCTGCGTCTGCCTCCTCAGTACTGGGGTTGAAAATGTGTGCCACCACACCTGGCTTCCTTCAAAACCCCCTACGCACACTGGCACACTCTCTTTTCTTTTGGGGGGCTGTTGTTTTTGTTTTTATTTTTGAGACAAGGTCTTGCCAAGTTTCCCGGGCTGGCCTTGAATTTATAGTGTAATCCAGGCTGGCCTCAAATTGAGATCCTCCTAATTCAACTTCCCTTAACTTTTGTGTTTCAGGTACCAATGTTTATATTTAGTCGTGTGTGTGTGTGTGTGTGTGTGTGTGTGTGTGTGTGTGTGTGTGTGTGTGTTGTGTGTGTTTGTGTGTGTGTGTGTGTGTGTGTGTTTTTAAATCATCCTTACTGTCTAACTTGTTTACTGATACCAAAAATTAAGAAAGTATTTGACTGAGGTTGGAAAGCTGGCTCAGTGGTTAAGAGCACTGATTACCTCTCCAGAGGACCCAGGTTTAATTCTCAGCATCTACATGGTCACTCACAACTGTCTGTAACTCCTGTCGAATCCAGTTCCTTTGGCCTCTGCAGACATCTGCACTCATGTGTACATACCCCACACAAAATTTAAAATAGATTTTTTTAAAAAGTATTAGAGTGGATTTGAAGTACTGTGTCTTAGTTATATGTGCTGCATTCTGTGTTGTCTAGTATCCTCAATAAGCTTGTACTCTAAATTCTTGTATTCTAAGTAAGCTGCTAATAAGGATGCTTGTAAATTAATAAGGGAAAGATGAGATAATGACAGGTAGAGCTAAAGTATTGCTTTAGAAATATTCAAAAATACAGAGTTAGCTTCAATCCAAGCAGGTCTGCCTGGAGAGACCCTGTCTTCAAACAAAACAAAAAACAATGAAATGCTTTTGAATTGTAAATAACAAACTACCATTTTAATACAGTTAAACTTTTCTTCTTCTTCCTCTTCTTCCTTCTTCCTTCTTCTTCTTTTCTTCTTCTTGTTTCTTGTTCTTCTTTTTTTTGGGTAGGGTCTGATTTTGTAGACCAGACTGCTCTTGAACTTACACAGATCCAACTGCCACTGCCTCCCAATTGCTTGGATTAAGGATATGCCACCAGGGCCCAGATAAATCAGCATTTTTTAAAAAAATATAAGGCACAGGGCTGATGTGGTTTAGTGGCCACATGTAATACTTTTTGAGAAAGTTATGTGCCTATTTTTAGGAAGAACTGTAATATAACTGTAGATGTAGTGATGCACACATTGAATCCCAGAACTCAAGAAGCAGAGGCAGGCAAGGCCCTTGAATTCTAAATCAGCCTGCTCTATTGATTGAGTTCAGGAAAGCCAGGGCTACATAGAAATATCCTTATTCAGAAATATGACAAAAATGCTTATAATGCTTGCACTTTGAAAATTCCATTCCTACTTTGGAGTACTTATCACATGGAAATCGCCTAAGAAAAAATGATTTTAATAATATTTTGTAATGCAAAAATACTAATAATTCACATGATTCCAGATATACTTTGTATATGTAAAGTTACTGAACTACTGTGCATCAGTTGCATTTTTATTCTTATAAAGCCAGTGGAGCATTAAGGAGAAAAAAATATGGTATAAATTGTATATTACATAAATTTGTTTTAAACAGAGTGTTTAATTTTAAATGATGGTTCTGTTTTATTTATATGTATGCCCTAGGACTTTCCTTTAAATATCTTGTCACTTGAATAGGCTATGTTTAATAAGTGAGAAGTTAGTATGACCACCCCTTTTGACTACCTTGAACATGTCTACATGTATTGCTTGTTTGCAGTGGGGTCCAGCAGCTCGGGAGGGTCCTTGTGCTCTGCAAGTGGCCGCGTGTGTGTGGGCTCCCCACCGGGGCCAGGCTTGGGCTCTTCCCCACCAGGAGCAGAGGCAGCTCCCAGCCTGAGATATGTGCCTTACGGTGCTTCACCACCCAGCCTAGAGGGTCTCATCACCTTTGAAGCCCCTGAACTACCAGAGGAGACACTGATGGAGGTAGGGAAAAGATTGCAGGGTGTGTGAGTACATTGTTGATCTGATGTGGGTGTTCTAGCAATTATGAAAGAACAAACTATATCAAGTATTTCTGAAATTTCAAAATCTCTTTGTTTTTGTTTTGTTTTGTTTGAGACAGGGCCTTATATAGCCCTGGATGTCCTAAAACTGTGTAGTCAAGACTGACCTTGGATTCTCCAGTGCTGAGGTTACAGTTGTGCAGCACCCACGCCCAACTCTATTTGTAAGATTTTAAAAGATTTTCCCCTAGAAACATAACGTTTTATCCTCAGTGCTTCCTTTCCTTCATTAGGTAAAAATGCATCTAAACAGATTTAAAATGCCAGTCTTTAGACAGTTTGGCTTCTGAGAAGGAGAGTCAGTTTTCTTTAAGGGTGTGGCCTCTGTAGCTCCAATGGATGCCTCATACCCAGAAGTATATAGGCAGCACAAATTGGACTTGGTGGGTCATTGAAAAAAAAATAAGTGGACATGAAGATAAGGAGGTAAGAAGATTTGGAATGGATCTGGGAAAAGTTAGCGAGAGGAATACGTAATTAATATGGTCAAAATACATTGCATGAGATTCCCAAAGAATTAATAAAACTGTTAAATTATAAAATTAAAAAATAATTATGCTGGGCTGGAGAGATGGCTCAAAGGTTAAGAGCACTGACTGCTCTTCCAGAGGTCCTGAGTTCAATTCCCAGCAACCACATGGTGGCTCACAACCATCCGTTATGAGATCTGGTGCCCTCTTCTGGTGTGCAGATATACATGGAAGCAGAATGTTGTATACATATTAAATAAATAAAATCTTTTAAAAAAATAATAATTATGCCAACTTAGTGGCACATACCTGTAATTCTAGTTCTTGGAAGCTGAGGCAGGAGTGTTTTGATTTTGAGGTCAACCTGGGCTACATAGTAAGACCCTATAATGGCAATAGTAAAAATAAGCCATAAGACCAGGTTAGTCATTAACACAGAAATAACCCTGCTTAGGAAGACTGGATGCTACCTACACTCATGGATCAATACTTTCCCTCTGGGGATCCAGTTCTTTCCCTTTTTTTTTTTTTTTGTTTTTGTTTTTGTTTTTCAAGACAGGGTTTCTCTGTGGCTTTGGATGCTGCCCTGGAACTAGCTCTTGTAGACCAGGCTGATCTTGAACTCACAGAGATCCACCTGCCTCTGCCTCCCAAGTGCTGGGATTAAAGGCGTGCGCCACCAACGCCCGGTTTGAGGATCCAGTTCTACACAGTGTGGTCATCTGCCTCATGCTGACCACAAATCTAGAACCAGAGGACATTTTATGATTTTGGAGTTGTACCTCTCAGTTCCTCACTCCAACTTAAGGACAACACTCCATGTATTGGTGAATATAGTCTAATGTGTTGCCACAGAACTGAGAGACATTCAGGAATGCTAGTACTTTTGTCTCCGATTTCAGAGAAACTTGGGAGGCTGGGGAGATGACTCAGTAAGTGCTTACTGCACATGTGCAGGAACCTGACTGGGGGTCCCCAGAACCCACATAAAACAGAGAGACAGACAGATGTGACATGCCTGTAAGCACAGCCAGTTTATCTGAATCACAGCTTTACATTTAAGGGGAGACTGACAAAACATAAGGCATGGAATGGGGAGAGCATTTGGTACATATTCTTGAGGAACAGAATTTGGATTCTAGCATCCAGGTATCAAGTCAGGCGTCCCCCCCACAAACACCTGTAACTCAAGTTTCATGGGGTTAGGGATAGGGAAATCACTGGGACTTGCTGGCTTCCAGCCCAGCTGAGAAAATAAGAACCCCAAGTTCAGGAAAAGACCCTACCACAGAAGAATATTCAGGGAGTGCTGGAGAAGGACTTCTGACATCATGTTTGTACTCCATATTTGTGCACAAGTGTGCCCCATACACAATTTTTAAAATACAAGTGGAGACTTATCAAGGAAAGACATACTAACACACATGTTAATATAATAAATAAATGATCCAGAGACTGATATTAGGGTTCAAACTTCAAGCTGAATATCAGAGAAGCAAAGCAGATGGCCACTGGCTTCTTAACTTCTACCTCAGCCTGAATGGGCTGATCTTGTTTCCATAAGCTTTCACCAAGCCTCAGACTGGAACCTCTCCTCAGTGTGGCTGGAGACTGAATGCCTCCTACTGAATACTTGCTCCTGTCTTTTATATCCCTTTAGTGCTAGGATTAAAGGTGTGAGCTATAATTCTCTTTTAGACTGATTCACTCTTGTGTAGATCTGAGTGGCCTTGGACTCACAGAGATCTGTCTGCCTCTTAATCATGAGTCCTAGGATTAAAGGTGTGTACTATCACCTCCTAGCTTCTGGCCGCTGGGATTAAAGGTGTGCATCACCACTGCCTGATCTCTATAGCTTGAGGCTGACTTTGCTTTTCTGAATCCTCAGACAAACTTTAATAAATCATAAATAAAATATCACTAACACACACACACACACACATTAAAGAATTAAAGAAATTTAAAGAATTTAAATTTAAAGAAATATTTAATCTTATTTGAAATTTTAAAGTTCATTTATAATTAAAGAAAATTTTAGAATTAGATTTTAAAATCTTTTTGAAAGGGCATCCTTTAGAGTGTCTTTCATGCTCTCATCTGTAACTAGTAGGTCACAGAAAATCAGAGCTTTATTGTGAATAATTCTTAACTAAAACCACCCCAGATTTAAAACTCTCTAAAATAACAAACAAGTCAGTAAATTCACTGAACTCTGAAGAAGTGTAGCACTTGTTGGCAACAGCTGGAATTCCAGCTACTCAGAGGGTGAAGCAGGAGGATAGGAGTTACAGACTATCCTGGAGACAAACAACATCCCATCTCAAAAAAAGAGAAAGAAAAGAAAAAGAAAAAAAGTTTAATTTAGTGTTAAGAATATCCATGTAATATTTTAATTTTTAAAATATATTTATTGTATATATTGGAGTGTAGGTGCCACACATATGCCATATGGAGTCAGAGGTCAATTTTGGGGAGGTGGTTCTGGGACTCTGTTATTGAAGCAAGATCTCTCTTATTTCTGCTACAGTGTGTGCTCCAAGATAGCTGGCCCATGGGTTTCTGGATGATTTTCCCATCTTTACCTCCCATCTAGATACAGTAGTTCTGAGATTACAGATGCTTATCTTTCTGGCTTCCCCACCTCCTTGGGTTCTAGAGATAAACTCGGGATTTCAGGCTTGCATGACAAGTGCTTCTACCTGCTGAGCATCTTTCCAAACTTGTCTTTGTAATCTTTAAATTTTTCGGGAGCTGGAGAGATGGCTCAGTGGGTTAAGAGCACTGGCTGTTCTTATAGACCCTTGTTCAATACCCAGCACCCACATTGCAGCTCACAGCTGTCTGTTAACTCCAGTTCCAGGGTTTCTGACACTCTTACATAGACACACATGCAGGCAAAACACCAATGCACATTAAAAAAAAAAAGAATTTGTTAAAAAATTATTTTCCTTGGGCATTGGTGCTGCATGCCTTTAATCCCAGCACTTGGAAGGCAGAGGCAGGCAGATTTCTGTGAGTTCAAGGCCTGCCTGGTCTACAGAGCAAGTTCTAGGACAGCCAAGGCTAAACAGAGAAACACTGTCTCAAAAAGAAATAATATATGGATTTTTGTCTGCATTTTGTCTATGCACCATTTGTGTGCCTGTTGTTGTCCATGGGTGTCAGGAGAGGGCATCAGATCACCTGGATCTGGGGTCAGAAGTGTTTGTGAGCTACCGTGTGGGTACTGGGACTTGAAGCCCTGTTCTCTGAAAGAGTAGCCAGTGCTCTTAATCAATGAGCCATCTCTCCAAGCCTGCCGTTATACTCCTGATGTCTATTTGTCATGTCTTTGTTTTACACATGCTGATTTAATTATACAGGTTTTTATTTAGTTTGGTTTTATTTTTCTGGTAAAAGCACAGTGACCAAGTCGGGCGGTGGTGGTGCATGCCTTTAATTCCAGCACTCGAGAGGCAGAAGCAGGTGGATCTCTGTGAGTTCAAGACCAGACTGGTCTACAAGAGCTAGTTCCAGGACAGCCTCCAAAGCCACAGAGAAATCCTATCTCGAAAAACCAAAAAAAAAAAAAAAAAAAAAAAAAAAAAAAAAAAAAAAGAAAGAAAGAAAGAAAAAGAAAAGAAAAAACCACAGTGACCTCCTTAGCCTACTTATATGGGGGCTGTAATACATGCAGACATAGCTACATATAATATTTGGTTTGATTTGTATTTGTTTTCTAACAGCTCTCTAAAATTTGAAGACATTGGTTTGCTTTGATCATTCCAACATTCATAAGTATGGGAAAGCCTTGTATATGTAATACAGTTAAGTCTTTAATTTTAAATGTTATAAAGCACCTTGCCTTTACAGCGAGAACACACAGACACCTTACGCCATCTGAACTTGATGTTAATGTTTACTGAGTGTGTGCTGGACCTGACAGCTGTGAGGGGTGGGAACCCTGAACTGTGCACATCTGCTGTGTCCTTGTACCAGATTCAAGAGAGTGTAGTCGTGGACCAGATCAGCCAGCTAAGCAAAGATTGGGGGTAGGTACCTCCTGTCAGTCATTTCCAGTTTCTTTATGCTTTCTTTAAATTTTATTTAAATGTAGGCATTGTTATCTGTTAAAAGTCATGTCTCATTTTAAAAAGCTACAAGGAAATCTAAGTTGTTTTATTATGTGAGATGTTAGCCAAGAATGTATTATGCAACCTTAATATCACCTTTCTCTGCAAATTTACAACTGGAGATATTTGATGACCAAGAGGTCATACAGATTTTTGTTTCAGTGTCCCTGTAATATTCAAAGTTCACATATCTTTCTCCATACTAATTCTTTTCTCTTTAGGAGTTAAATGTATATTTAAAAGTCCAGAGGGGGATCTGGAGAGATGGGTCACAGGTTAAGAGCATTGATTGCTCTTCCAGAGGTCCTGAGTTCAATTCCCAACAACCACATGGTGGCTCACAACTAAGTATAATGAGATCTGGTGCCCCCTTCTGGCCTGTAGGCATCATACATACATGCATGCATGCATGCATACTTATCAAGAAGGATCCAGGTGTGGTTTTACACATGCAGCACTTAGGATAATAAGGCAGGAGAGCTAAGAAATTTGAGACCTACCAGGGATATATAGGAAAATCTTGTCTGGGGCACACGTGGGGAAAGGGGGGTAGAGGGAGATGAGCATGAAATCTGCTAGATAAGCTGGGGCCTGATATTTAGCATGTTGAGTCTTGTGGGTCAGTTCCCAGGATAATTCTCTGCTCCTGTCTTCCGGCGCAGGCGGGTGGAGCAGCTGGTGTTATACATGAAAGCAGCACAGCTGCTGGCAGCTTCCCTGCATCTCGCCAAAGCTCAGATCAAGTCTGGGAAGCTGAGCCCATCCACAGCTGTGAAACAAGGTACAGGAGCAGACCAGAGTGTGTGCCTCCAAGGGCCTTTGTGCCTTCCTGTCCCACCAAGTCAGTCTCTACTGATGTTTTGTTTCTAGTTGTTTACCTGATACAGAGAAGCCAGAAGTAATAGATCTGTCTTTTCATACTGAAAGATCATAGAACCCAACTTTTTCTTTTGATTCAGTGACCATGTAGTGTCACTTTCTTTCCAACAGCAGGAAAGGTACATGTCACTGTGTTATTTCTAGAAGGAAATTAAAACTAATTCCAATTTCAACTTTGTTTCAGTTGTTAAAAATCTGAATGAACGATATAAATTCTGCATCACCATGTGCAAGAAACTTACAGAAAAGCTGAATCGCTTCTTCTCTGATAAACAGAGATTTATTGATGAAATCAACAGTGTAACTGCAGAGAAACTCATCTATAATTGTGCTGTGGAAATGGTAAACCTTTTTAAGGCTTAGATTTTATAACACTACAGTATTTCTCTCTGAGTGTCTTTGGAATGAACACCTACTTGAAATGATCTGCCTTTAAGTGTTTATATCCACTGGTCAGTGGTGGCACAGGCCTTTAGTCCCAGCACTAGGGAGGCAGAGGCAGGCGAATCTCTGTGAGTTCAAGGCCAGCCTGATCTATAGAGCTAGTTCCAGTACAGGCTCCAAAGCTACAGAGAAACCCTGTCTCCGAAAACAAAAAGAACAAAAAAAAAAGGAGTTTAGTGGGGTGATGATGGTGCATGCCTTTAGGCCCAGCACTCGGAAGGCAGAGGCAGGAGGATCTCTGTGAGTTCCAGACCAGCCTAGTCTACAGATAGAGTACTAGGATAGGCTCCAAAGCTACACAGAGAAACCCTATCTTGAAAAATAAAAATAGAGTTTATATCCTAGCCTTTCTCAAGCCCCAAGTGTTATGATTACCTAATGAAGTAATTGTACTTAACTGACATTTGAGTACTTAATATAATGTAACTTATTTAATAAACTTACTATAGTTTGTAATCCTGGTTATTATATTTGATAAATTTTATTATATTTCCTTTAAATTTCATTTACATAGGCATGTTCTCATCCTTTTATAGTTTCATCTAAAAGTTGAATTAATATGTTTCTGCATTTTTCAGCTATTTGAGAAATTTTGGCTCTATACAACTTAGAAAAAATATGGCTTTGTTAGTCCACAAAAATGTAGGTGCTTGAGTTTGACTGACTTTATTGAAGTATACATACCAAGGAAAAGCTACTTTCCATTTGTCTGACTATAATTTTGGAATTTCCTCTATTTACTATGGGAAAAATGGCTCAGAGGAATATGTAATTATAGTTACTAAGTATTTAAATGGAGAAAATTTTATGGACTAATGTTGTTTTATCTGTTCAACATAATAGATCTCCCCCAGTTAGATAAGTTGCAGTTGTAGTGTTGCTATGCCCTTGGCTTTACCTTGTCAGCTGAAAAATAAATAGTTTTATGAAATAACTTTGGAATGTAAGCTGAGGAGAATATATTCTATTTCTCTAAACTATTGATAGGAATGGTAGGTACTATATAACACTCTGCCACATTAAGACAACAAGAATTTTTACTAGGAATTATACTGCTTCTTTTTCTGGATTTAACTGTAACATTACAAATTCTTGATTTCATCAAAATTTATTGATTTTAATATGCTTTTTAAAGCTGCACTGTTCATAAGGACAAATCTCGTTTTGGTTCCAGGTTCAGTCTGCAGCCCTTGATGAGATGTTTCAGCAGACTGAAGACATTGTTTATCGCTACCACAAAGCAGCCCTTCTTTTGGAAGGCCTAACTAAGATTCTGCAGGACCCTACAGATGTTGAGAATGTGCATAAATGTAAGTTGTTGGTACAGTGGTGCACAGTAGTGCTCCACCATCTTCAGTGCCACTTCCTGCATCTGGGTTCAAAATTATTACATTAAAAAACTAAGAAATAAACAGCCATAGATTTGTCTGTTTATTGTTTTGTTTGTTTTTTGTATTTTTTGAGACAGGATTTCTCCCTGTAGCCCAGGCTGTCCTAGAACTTGCTCTGTAGACCAAACTGGCCTCAAACTTGCCTACTTCTGTCTCCTAAGTGTTAGAATTAAAGGTATGTGCCACCACTGCCTGACTCATTGTTTGTTTGTTTTTAAGTTTTTATTATTTAGTTTTTAAAGAATTGGCATTTAAATGTATTATTTTTATGTTATGTGCTTGGGTATTTTGCCTACATGTATATCTAAGTGTACTGTGTGCATGCCTGGTTCCTTCAGAGGCTAGGAGAAGGTATCAGATCCCTGGATCTATATTTACAGAGAGCTGTGAGCAGCAGTCACAGTCATGTGGGTGCTGGGACTTGAATCCAGTCCTCTGGAAGAGCAGCCAGTGCTCTTAACTGCTGAGCCTTCTTTGCAGCCTTCATTATGGTATTTTTTTCAAACAAACTTTGTTTCTGTTGTTTCCCCCTGCCTCTCTTCTTCCCCATCCACATTTTGCATTGTTCTCTGCTACCTGGGAAATGATTTATCTCCTTGTCCAGTATATACTTGCTGTATGTGCTTTCTGCATATCAGTCACTTAATAACCGGTTACAAGGTATAATGTATTCATAGTACTGTGCTTGTAGATAGTTTGATGCTATTAATAATTTCGGGCCTAAATTGAGGGTCTTAGAATGGGTCCTTTGTGGGTAAGGAAGAACCACTGAATTTAATTAATTGCAGTTTGTCTTGTAAATTTGGAATCATACTGTCTGAGATGATTGGCTTTAAAAACTTGAACAAATTATTAATCTTTCTGTGGTCTCAGTCTCCTTTCTGAAGATGTTGATAACAGTGTCAACCTTATATTCTGTAAGGGCTAGCGAGGCTGTATATAAAATATAGATTACTTTGATTCTTCAGATTTTTTTTTCATTGAATTATTTTGTTGTCAAGTTCCTGTTTAAGAACATAGGCCGGAGGGGCTGGAGAGATGGCTCAGAGGTTAAGAGCACTAGCAGCTCTTTCAGAGGTCCTGAGTTCAATTCCCAGCAACCACATGGTGGCTCACAACCATCCATCATAAGATCTGCTGCCTTATTCTGGTGTGCAGATATACATGGAAGCAGAATGTTGTATACATAATAAAGAAAGAAAGAAAGAACATAGGCCGGACGGGGGGGGGGGCGGTGGCACACACCGTTTTTTAAGATTTATTTATTTATTATGTATACAATATTCTGCCTGCATGTATGCCTTCAGGTCAGAAGAGGGCACCAGATCTCATTACAGATGGTTGTGAGCCACCATGTGGTTGCTGGGAATTGAACTCAGGACCTCTGGAAGAGCAGTCAGTGCTCTTAACCTCTGCGCCATCTCTTCAGCCCCTGCACACACCTTTTATCCCAGCACTCAGGAGGCAGAGGCAGGCAGATCTCTGTGAGTTCGAGGCCAGCCTGGTCTACAAAGTGAGTTCCAGGACAGACTCTCCAAAGCTACACAGAAAAACCCTGTCTTGAAAAACCAAAAACAAATAAATATTTTAAAAAAGAATGTAGGAGGATGTCATTTTATTACTTAGTAGAAAAACTCCTTAAACTTTCTGGGTTTAGTGACCGAAGAATGTTATAAAGATCCGGTGTACTACAAATTTGATATAGCTAACAGAACATAGATTGATGGGATACCAGGATGATACATATGTATCTCTGGTATGTGGTGTTTGAGGAGGAGCTGTTCTTGGGTATGTGGTCATACACAGTCTAATAACCATAAGAGGACAGCAGTTCCAAAGTTAATTATAATTCTAAGCAAGTGAGTTGTTAGGCCTGAATCTTTTCTTTGTAATGTGCTAATCCCTATTTTACCACTGCAGCATTAAACTGCAAATAGTTTTTATTACTAATATCATTTTAATTTTTCTAGATAAATGTAGTATTGAAAGAAGATTATCAGCACTGTGCTGTAGCACTGCAGCTCTGTGAACAGCAGACTTGCTTGTCTGTGGACCAGCTTGGAGACAGGAGGTGGCACATTTGGGATTACAGTTTGGTTCTGTCACCCGCCCCAGGAAACCATGGTGGCTATCAAAGAACAAGCAGCAATTTAAGAAGGAAATACAATATGAAACTACGTTTGTAGAAAACCTGCCTTATTGGAGAAGTCACGCCCCTTTTCCTTTTTCTTTATAGAAGCAGAAGCAAAAGAGCATCCACACATTGAACCTGGCAAATAAATGTACCTTAGAACTAGAATCATAAGTACAGTTATTCTTGTGGATAATTAAACAGGAGACAAAGTGAGTGACACTTCACTCAACTCTCTGAATAGTACATGAAATTCCATGTTTTGCTAAAGCATATACAAGCAAAGAGTCTACAGCTCATCCAGACAATTTGGGATTTGGGGTAAGTTTGTCTGAATCTGAGCATGCATCTTTAAACAGCTCAGGAGGAAGAAGCAAAAGGTGACTCTTGGATTAATTGTGAAATCTTCAACTTGATCTCATATGGACATCTGTTAATCTTCCAAAATTTTCATATTGCACTAATTTATTAAAATACCTGTGTATTGGATTTTGCAATTTAAAACTAACTGAGGCACAATGGACTTGTTTAGAATATTTTACTTGATTATATACATAGGCCCTTTTCAGAATTCACATGTATTCTCCATTGAACTTTTAATGGTCGAAACTTGCATTCATGTGAACCTTTGCATTTTTCTTACCTGTAATCTTCACCAACAGATCTTCTCAGTGGTATTTTGAGTTGCTGGTTGTTTGCATTTTTTGTTGTGCATGCAGAATGTGCATTGATACCTGTGACCTTAGGTTTATTAAAGGCTAAGATTATTTGGGCAGTATTAGAAAGTTATCATGAATCAAGAGATACTCTTGAGAATTTTAATAGGGCCAAATCAAAGTGATGAATAAAGGCTTGTTAGTGATGTAGAGTTTCTACAAGAAATTAGAAAGAAGTGAGGTTTGTTTATTCTTAGAAAAATGGGCAGCTCTCTCCAAACTAATGTGCACTTTTCAGTGTTAATCCTGACAATTCACCAAATAGCTAGTCATGGTGAATTAACATCTCTCCAAGAATGGTTCCTATGTTATATATTGTTTAGTTCTTTTACTTACCTGCTTGAATACTTGAATAAAGCATTCACCCGTCTTAACCCTTTTCTTTCAACCCTTTCACATAAGACCTGCTCTCTGACAGCTGCACAGAAGCTCTTTGGCATCGCACTTAACAGAGACAGTGTGGTTTTCATTTACTTGGTGGACAAAGTAATGTAATTTCTACATTATTTATCTGTATGAATTTCCAGTAGTTAATTTGAACTTTATTTATAAGATGTTTGTATTTTTAGGTCTTTACTACAGTGTTTCTACCTCTCATTTGTAACTGCATGCATTATTCTTCAAACTAGGTAAAACTCACTGAATCATTGTGTAATAAATAGCCTTTTTTTAAATTGCTTGTACAAATGTATATTAAGGTTAAATAAAACTGACAGTGTTTTTAGGTTATAGTTGGGTTGATATTAAGTGGCTTGTCAAGCCAGATTCTTCCTTAGAAAGTGGGTCAAAAACTTGGTCATTAATATCTTTTATACTGCACCAGGAGTTATGACTCTTGGTGGCTGTCATGCAGGCTCCTGACAACAGAATATATCCCCTCTTTATATTAGTGATAACATGTTTTAGGTAGCGTTTTTTATGTTTTACACTGAATTCTTTCATGTTCTCTTAATGACCTGTGTTTTCTCAGTTGATTTTCCAACTAAGTAGATTTAGTTGGCTTCTTCTGCCACTTTAAAAACACAATAAGAACAGATTCAGAGAGGGTGAGGTTGGTGTGAAGTCAGGAAGGAGGCAAGTGTTGAAACTACAGTGTCACTCAAGCTCTTCTTACACGACAAAGGTCACGTAGGTGGTGCGTATGAAGCAGCGAAATCTCAGCAGTGGAGAGCAAACTGTGTAAACTCGTGGGTAATGGTTCTGATTATACTACCATTATCAAGGCTAATTGGTCAAAGAGATTTTTGCTGCCAGGCTTTGGTGGCACATGCCTTTAATACCAGCACTCAGGAGGCAGAAGCAGTTCGAGGCCAGCCTGGTCTACAGAGTGAGTGCCAGGACAGGCTCCAAAGCAATACAGAGAAACCCTGTCTTGAAAAAAATAAATAAATAAAATAAAATAATTTTTGCCTCGATTATAGCAATAATGAATAAATGCTTTATGTTTCTGCATTTTTATTTCATATCATGTATTTCATAAAATGGAAATAGATAAGTTCACACAATCATGGGTCAGCACCAGTATTCAAGTCATAACTTGGAAAAGTAGTGGCCATGCAAATAAATGTAAGTAGAGGAATTTATCAGGGAACTTGCAATTGACTTTTCTTACTATGTGGATTTTCTTTAACTGTCACCTGTTGAAGTTTGTAATCCAAAGAATGGTGCTGGTACACAGGTATATTTCTAAAATCAATGGAATAAAGTCCAATTTACAAAAATAGAGATGAACATTGTGGCCATTTGAGTTTGACAAGTCAAAAATCTTTCAAACAGAACACATTACACATTAAAAAAAACTAGAAAAAAATAGTTTGCCCAAATATTACTGGAAATAATGGATATCCATATGCAAAATTTGTCCAGACTGTCATACTGCAAATAAAATATAACCTGAAGTCTTAGGGTGCATTATGGGAAGAGCTTGTGTGTTGCAGTAAAGAAGAGTTCCTATAGCTTAGGTATAACACCAACCAAAACAGAGAATTCTTGGGCTGCAGAGATGGTCAAGCAGTTAAGATCATTTTTTAAGCAATCATGAGAGCCAGGGTTCAGATCCCAGCACCCACAAAACAAGGTGGACATCCTATACAGGCCTGTAACTCTAGCTCTAAAGGGAGCAAGTATAGGATTACTGGAGCTTGCAGTCTTCCAGCCCAGCCAGGAAATGCAAGCCTCAGGTTCATAGAGAGACCCTGCTTCAAAACCACTGTGAGTCAGGAGGTTGCTGAAGACTCTTGTAATCCTGCTAATGTATATGTATATATATATATATATATATATATATATATATTATCTTTTTTTATTTAATCTTTACAAAATTATAATTTCACATGTCAATCCCTTCTCCTTCTCCCCCCTCCCCCTAGCCCCCAGATCCCTCCCTCCTTTCCCCTCTGCTCCCCATGGAGGGCCCTACCCTCCATGGGGGTTCCCCAAATTCCACAACATCATCCTGGGCTGAGCCTAGGCCCTCCCCCATGTGTCCAGGCCAAGAGTGCATCCCTTCACGTGGGATGGGCTCTCAAAGTCCCTTCTTACACCAGGAAAAATAAATCTTGCTAATGTTACTGCACATTATTTCAGTAGATTCCAGGGACAACTAAGGTCAGTAGACCCTGGCCTTCATAACCTCTCAGCTGGGAGGGGCCTCATTAATCAGCCAGAAGGCATGCATTTGGCTGAGGGTTTCTGCACAGAAAATGGATTGCCTCTGAAGACATCTGGAGTGAAAATTCCATACAACCAGCCAGGCTAGTGGTTGAGGCTGGGGCAGATTTGCCATGAGTTTGAGGCCAGCTAGACTACATAATAAGAGCCTAACTTTTAACTTTTTTTTTTTTTTTTTTTTTTTTTTTTTGGTTTTTTGAGATAGGGTTTCTCTGTGGCTTTGGAGGCTGTCTGGAACTAGCTCTTGTAGACCAGGCTGGTCTCGAACTCACAGAGATCCACCTGCCTCTGCCTCCCGAGTGCTGGGATTAAAGCAAGCAAAAGCCCACCAAGTAAAAAGTAACTCCTTTACAGTGGTCACCTGCATTGCCTTGCAATTCTTCCCTGGACTTGATGTGCTCAAATGTGTTTCCCAAACCCCTGCTATTTCCTTGGACCTATCTTTCCTGTGTAGGTTTATTTATGTATCTGTGTGTGAGGAGGTACTTGTGAAGATCAGAAAAGAACCTTTGTGTCTTTCCTCAAAAGATCTGTTTTCACTCGTGTGTGCATCTGCATGTCAGTATCCACAGGTGCATATCTGAGCCAGCTGAGATGGGTGCAGGGAGCTGAACTCTAGTCCTCTGCAAAGGACACCAGTGCTCCTAACTGCTGCGCCATCTCTCCAGCCTCTCACTGGTTTTGGTTAAGTGATTAGTGAAAATTCTCTTTTCCTCCTGCTGTGGAAAGTTGTCTGGCTTAAGGCGTGCTTCATCCAGCTTGGATATCCACCCTGGGTGACAAGTATGGCCCAGAAGTTCTGATAACCCACAAGGGATAGGTGGCATGAAAAGTTTTTTGGTGGTGGTGTTGGTGGTGGCATATGATTTGGATACAAGTGTCCCCCAAAATCTCATGTATTGAAGGTTTCGCCTGAGCTGATGGTGCTATTGCAGACAGGTGGAGGGAAGTTAGGTCATTGGGACGTACCCTTGAAGAGATATTGGGTACAACCCTTCTTTCTTTCCAGCCACCATGATGTAAGCAGCTTTGTTCTATCACATACTCTAGCCATGACTGCTTCACCGAAAGCCCTGTAACCATGGACTGAAATCTCTCAAACCATGGGCCAGAATACATCCTTCTTCCTTTAGGTTATTTTGCCACAGCAACAGAAAACTGACTAACAGTCTGGGATTCATTTGTTAGTGCAGCTGAGCTCAGCCTATCCTGACCACTTAGCATATGTTTATTGTCTTCCCACAGCCCAGACCTGAAGGGAAGCCTCCTTCCCTTCAGCCTCTGCATTGGCCCAGCTGCCCCTTGGTGCCACAAAGAGCCCATATGGAAATCCCTCTACAGGCCTACATTTCTGGCATCTCAGAAGAGCTCCACTGTATTTGGCAAAGTGCTTTTGGTACTAGGCTTAAGATTTATGACTGTTTAAAAGGCCTCACTTTTTATTTTTATTTGGAGGACCTTACTCATGCTAAGCCATCAGTTTAACCTGAGTTACATTCCCAGGCTATAAATACTATACATACAAATTCATTTATTTAAGACCTAATAATTTTTATTAACATTAAATCTGTGTCTTTTTAAAAAGCTGTAAGACCAGCCGGGTGTTGGTGGTGCACGTCTTTAATCACAGCACTCAGGAGGCAGAAGGAGGCGGATCTCTGTGAGTTTGAAGCCAGCCTGGTCTACAAGAGCTAGTTCCAGAACAGGCTCCAAAGCCACAGAGAAACCCTGTCTCGGGGGGAAAAAAAAATGTAAGATCAAAAATCGGAAATGTTGCAGTAATTGCCCATAAATATACTCAGTCTCCCGGACATTCTTGAAGGTTTCAGGACAGTAGAAATTGTGCTTAGACTTACTGTGTAAGAAATCCCACAGTGGGTTGAAAGCTGTGAGTCACAGCTGGTGGGCAAACTCAGGAGAAAAACTACCTGCACGGCAGAGGGCTAGCTATTCTGGAGATGTGATCAGTTTATGCATGTGATTGGAATGGAGCAGAAGTCCAAAAGCTCGACTTGAAGGAGAGCCTTGCTGTGTTTGGGGACCTCTATGCAAGAGAAGACTATGATACTCCTCCAATATCCACTCCTTCCCCATCCTTAGAAACGGCTCAAGGACAGACACTCCCAGAATATGATTCCCAATGCCAATTGGGCACCCTTCGAAAACTTATCAGATCCTCATCTTCACACTTGACTCCAGCCGCATGAGCCAGGAACTTGGGCCCAGAATTCTATCCCATCAATCCAGTCTGTGATTACAGTGTTTACTAAGTTTAAGATCCACTGTTAAACTCAGCCTATCCTGCAACTAGAGATGTAGCTCAGTGGTAGAGCCCTCTCCTAGATGCACAAGGCCATCTTCAGGACCAGGTATTACGTGTTCTCTCTCTCTCTCTCTCTCTCTCTCTCTCTCTCTCTCTCTCTCTGTCTCTCTCACACACACACACACACACACACACACACACACACAGTGGAGTAACATTCAGAATATGTCCACCCACAAGACTGCAAACACAAAAGTTTTAAAAGGTAGCTGGGCACCTACATCAGGTGGCTCATAACTGTGACTCCAGCTGTAGAGGTTCTGACCTCCCACTTTCAGACACCTACACAGCATCTCATCCTGACATACAATTCTTTAAAAAAAAAAAAAGGTAGATAGGTGGGTGTGATGGCACAGCCAGTAATCCATCACCCAAGAAGCGCCAACTATGATTACTACCTCTCTACCTGGGGTAAGGCAAGTACCATTTAAATATTTTCTTTCTTGTTTGGCTTTTTACAAAATTATTAACTATCATAGAAAAGAAAATGAATACCCAGTGTTGATTCCACTGGTCAAGAATAAGACCACTACCACAGTTTAAAATCAAATTTGAAGCAAGTTTTAAATACTGCCTGGGTTGATGGACACACACACACACACACACACACACATATGTAAAATCAAGGGGTTGGAGAAACCACTTGATGATCTTGCAAAGGACCAGTGTTCGTTATCGGTACCCACATGTTAGTGGGTCATAACCATCTGTAACTCCAATTTGAGGGAATCCAGCACCTTCTGACCTCCACGGCATCAAATATGCATGTGGTATACATGCATGCATGGAATCAAAACACTCATACACATACAATAAAGTAAGTAAATCTAAAAAAATTAAAACCAATTTGGCTCCCTTGACTGGTGATCTGATTTGGGCTTTGCTGGCTCTACCTACGGAGTAGTGGCCACCATCCCCCTGTGCCTCCACTGGAGAAAATCAGAAGCCTTTTTCCCTCCTTGGTGGATAAAAGACAGTCATAGCAAAGAGAAAGCCACCAAAGCCACTTGCCTAGACCCCTGCCTGACCACCTCAATGCAAGCCAACCCCATTCTACACAGCTCCTTTATTAGTAAACATCTTTCAGGGAGGGAAGCTCAGAAAAGTGACAGTGTCTGTCAAAGGTCATTGGTCTAGGCTCTGTCATGTGACAGACATGTTCCTGTGTTTGCATTTCAACAATGTTTAAAGAAGAATCAGTTCCCTCCCTCACCTCTGACTGCCCCTTCTGAGAGAAGCCAAAGCTTTTCACATGATAGGCAAGTACTCTACTGGAGAGCCACAGCCCAGCCCAGCTTGAGCTCATTACCCATTGCTAGGAAATGAGGTATTCCCAAACTTGGTTCCTTTATCCACAGAACAATACTTAGCTTCCAATTTCCCCTGGTTTGACTTGGTGACTATTGCTGAGGGTTTCTCAATGGGTGCAGCTTGCTGGTGGCTAGGGCTGTTGTCATGGGGTAACCTGTGTAGGATGGATGCTTGCTATGGTCCACAACAACAGGGCCACAGGGCCCAAACTCCACAAAGTCCATGTCTAGCTGTGTGTGTGTGTGTGTGTGTGTGTGTCCGTGTGTGTGTGTCCGTGTGTGTGTGTGTGTGTGTGTGTGTGTGTGTGTGTGCGCGCGGGCTCGCGCATAAGGGAACTAGGAGGAATGATTCCTCTCACTGGGATTGTAGGAGCAGTGATGGACAGGAACCAGCTTGGACTGGCTTATGAGAAGGAATTTCTTTTACTTTCCAGGAATACTGGCCTTGTGTTGTATGTCGGGCCCATAAAAATGCCTCCACTTCATCTTGACTTAAGGTCATAGAGAGGTCAAACCTACTATTGCTCTCTCAAGGTTAAACAACAGAATATTTGGCCTGAGGTATGGCTATTGTGTGCCTAGCCTTGACACAGGATACTTGGTTTAAGGTGTGGTTACTTGATGCTTTGGAGATTGAGAAGGTAATTATGCTTGCTTGTTCTTTGTATCTTGGGAAGAAAGCCTTTTTGCCTTCCCCCACTTTTGATTGGGGTATATAAAGACTGTGTGTAATAAACTTGGGGCTTTTTTCACCAGTATTCACTGGAGTGCCTTTCTGATTCTATCCTGTGTGTCTGTCTTTTCTTTCTTTTCTGTAATTTTTTTATCTGCAATTTCTTATATTTTTGGTTGTGAGCCTACCCTTTAACAGCTGAGCCATCTCTCCAGCCCTACCTGCCATTTCTTAATCCACACTCCCCCTCTCAGACACAAACATGGATGACAGTTGTGTAAACATAAAACAGCTCTGTATTTTTTTGATGGAGGAAAGGCCATTATGCACTTGACATTGTAGCTCTGTGAACTGAAGTTCTCGAGAAAGGTCCAGGTAGGTTAAAGAGTCTACAAGGCTGAATCAGAATTAAATGATTGTGGAGAGCTAGAATGTTGGAAAACCAGAAACAAATCATCTTGGGCTTTTAGTATCCTTCACAACACCCTTGTAACTACCAGGAGAAACATATTGGAATGCACTAAAGTTAGATGTCCATCAGCTTGCTCAAGCCAAAAGGTCTGGCACTCACTCCAGAACGAGTGCCAGGATAGGCTCCAAAGCTACACAGAGAAACCCTGTCTCGAAAAAAACAAACAAAACAAAAAAAAAACAAAAAAATAAAGAATGTCATCAGACAGCATCTGAGACCAGACAAGAGCACAGATTTCTCCTCTCTGCTGTCACCTGCTTACCTGGTGATCCCAGAAATGTATTTGATAACTGCTTTGATTTATGACTTTCTCTTGTTTTGCAACTATAAAAATGTCATGAAGCCATTTCTACATCCATGTTAGTCAGGGCAATGTGAATCCACATTCCTGTGCCATGGTACTCACATTTGGTTGAGAATAAACTATCCCATTTCCTTTATTTGGGGGAGGGGATTGAGACTGGTTTCTCTGTGTCTTTGGAGGCTGTCCTGGAACTAGCTCTTGTAGACCAGGATGGTCTCGAACTCACAGATCTGCCTGCCTCTGCCTCCTGAGTGCTGGGACTAAAGGTGTGTGCCACCACCACCTGGCTTCCTTTATATTTTATATTGGCAACATACATGTGCTAGGCATTTCTGGGTACTGTGAAATAGTGATTAGTAAAAGAGATAAAGAATCTATTCTCTTGGGGCTTAGAGAGGTTTGTGTAAGGCTATTTATCCCATCATTGTCCAAATACAGACAGAGCCCTCCAATCCCAAAATCTAAAATTGAAAATGCTCCAAAATCCAAAAACACTTTGAGACCTGAAATAAATACCACAAATGGAATTTTTAAAAAAAATTTATGTGCATTGGTGTGAGGGTGTCAGGTCCCCTAGAACTAGAGTTTCAGACAGTTGTGAGCTGCCATCTGGGGGTTGGAAATTGAACCTGGGTGATCTGGAAGAGCAGCCAGTGCTCTTAAACACTGAGCTATCTCTCCAACCTCCTAAATGGAAAATTTTACACCATAAAATTTTCAATTTGTCTCAAACACAAAATTGTATTTAAAATATGGTATAAAAGTCAAAAAGTTTAGACTTAAGCCTGATCCTAAAGTGTCTCACTATGTATATTCAGATTCTACAAAGTCCGGGGACAAAAACCAGAAATCCAAAACACTTCCCAAACATTTTCGACAAGGGGTTATTGAGCACGTGAACAATTGCCATCTGGGTTTGGCTCCAGTCAGTGATTGTTTTATTTGGGAAAGGAATGGTTTAGAGAAGACGCAAAAGTAACAGTTGTGAAGAAACAGAGTGTTAGGAGGAGTTGGTGCTGGAGTGGACTACAGAGGGACGTGAATTCCTTCTGGGCGGGAGTAGAAGGCCTGGCTGTGTGTCCACAGGGATGAAATCCAATCCACGCTGGCTTCAGAGCAGTCCAGGGCCGGCTGACCTCAGAGTTCTCTATATACCGTCTGTATACAGCTCTCTCCCTCTTCTCTCGGTTTTTCCTCTGAGGGTTTCCGACTCGACGGAGAATCGGTGGTGGTTCCAAAATGTGAGCTGGAAGGGAGGAGCCTGTCGCTGCAGGGCCAGAGCTGGGCTCTGGCTGTAATTGGCTTAGCTGCCTGTGCTTAGTAGCAACTGAAAGGGATGACGTGCCCTGATTGGCCAGTTCCATCCACACACCAAGAACGTAGTAGAGTCAAATCTGCCACACCTCAAGGGTGTGTCCTGAGAGGAAGACAGAAATCCAGCGTTGGAAAGATCACAGGTCAGGTCAAAGGTCATCCTTGGCCATAAAGAGAGTCCATGTCAAGTCGTGGATACACGAGAGCCTTTTTCAGTCAATCACCAATCAATCAAAAGTTCTGTTGAGGTTGTACTTACGTTTTTAGGAATACACACACAGTAAGAACAATTAAGAACAAAAGACATCATGAAACTAAAAGAGAGCAAGGCAGAGTACATAGGAGGATTTGGAGGAAGGAAAGGAAAGAGGGAAATGGTGTACTTATCATAATCTCAAAAGTTAAAAGACAATTTAAAATTATTTAGTTAATGTTTAAGTAATAAATATAAGTAAAACTTTAAAATGTCCTGTAGAAGAGGCAGGCATCCCTGTAGTCCTGCAAATGTGATCTCACAGGCCTTGCTGAAGGGGGCTCTAGCAGGCCAGAGCATGGCAAACATGGCGCCCACAAGTTTTGCCTTTACCCTTCTCCCCTTTACTAAAAACCTTTAGATTACATTCCTAAAGCTAGCCACCAAGATCTATTCCCTTATTTGGCCACTTCCATCCTGACTTCTTCCTGAGGCTGACTACCAAGACCCAGCAATCAAAAGTCCAGCAACCAAAAGTCCCCTTTTGACTGTCCTAATTAACATGCCTAATCAAAACAAACCAAATCATCCTAACACAGGGTTTCCCTTTTTCCCTTTATAAACCACCGTTTGTCTGTGGGTCACATCTGTCTCCTCTATTCAGAAGCAATCCTCTGGGGCAAGTATCCATTCCCCTTTCCCTGGTTCCTTTCTTCTTCTCCCTTGTCCTCTGTCTCCTGTCTTTGTGTCTTAGTCTCTGCTCTTTGTCCCTCTGAAGCAAATAAATTTCCTTTGTGCTGAGAACTTGATCTTGGTGTCCTGTGCCAACTCTGGTCCTTTCACTTGCAAGATCAATGTCTCATGGAAAGTGTCAAGCAAAGGAAGGATAGCAAACAACCTTACCTGTAAAGTATCATCCTCACCTAATTTAGAATTCAGAGTTTGAGGTGCTTATGTTCTTTGCCTGTAAAATAAGATGTTAGTCCATGAAAACCTGATACCACTAGCTCCTTGTGCAATCTAGTTCCAATGCAGTCAAGATACTCTACTCCCCTGCCTTCAGTCAACACAAAAACCATAGCTTTCATCTTAAGGACCTTGACAGTTTATTGTGCAGCCATTTCGAGTGACCACGGCCCAGGAACATAGATTTAGGTTTCCCTAAATTCCATGTTCTTTTTTTTTTTTTTTTGGTTTTTTCGAGGCAGGGTTTCTCTGTATAACTTTGGAGCCTATCCTGGCACTCCCTCTGGAGACCAGGCTGGCCTCAAATTCACAGAATTCACAGAGATCCGCCTGCCTTTGCCTCCCGAGTGCTGGGATTAAAGGCGTGCGCCACCAACTCCCGGCCCCTCATGAAGTTTTTATAGTTTTACAGAACAAAGAAAGCCATTAAGTTGCCAGGCAGTAGTGGCACATGCCTTTAGTCCCAGCACTTGGGAGGCAGAGGCAGGCAGATCTTTTTGAGTTCAAGCCCAGCCTAGTTCTACTGACCAGGACAGCCAGGGCTTACTAGGGCGTGGGGGGTGGAGGGGTGTCATTTAGTCAAGTTTTAAAAACATAGGTTAGTGCATCAGAGAGGTGGCTCCATCGAGATGGCGGAGGTTTTTCTGAACTTACTAGGCCACTCCTTCTACCAATCTAAAAGCTAAGAATGCCATCAGATAAATTAATAGATTTCAAAAGGTTTCTGTCTATTATGTCACCAGATGTTAGTTCAGACACAGAGGTAGGCAAGAAATAGCTGTTTCAGGAGGCTAGAACTAAGTAACTATCCTCTGGACCTGCAACATTCCAATCTCTTCACAGGACTGAAATCCAAGTCAGTCTGGCAGGCACAGCTAGCTTCTCAGGAGTTTTCATTCACACTGCCAATGAATTCGAGCTACCCACATGCCCTCTAACAAATTCTAACCACCCTCGGCCTTCTGATAATTACATTCTAGCCACCTGTGCACCCTCCAATAAATGTCTGCATGTCTCACTTGTGAGCTGGAGGTGGTACAGTGGCATGTTAGTCGCTAAGTATCGATGTGGAGTAAGGCAGTGTGGGTGGTGTCCGTCTATGGCTTTTCAGTGGAAGCTTATTCCCACAACTATTAAAATGGAGATCAGTCCTACCTCAGCTCTATAAGTTATTGTTTATATTCATTAATGTAAATTATATGCAAATATATGCAAATAGTCTGATACCTGGTTTGTTATCATGTTATAAATGATAAAGGATCGACGTATTTCAGGTATACAGAATTCAGCAATGATATCATATCAACATCAATCAATTTGCTGGGTGGGGGTGGTGGCCATACTTTTAATCCTAGAACTAAGGAGGCAGAGACAGGTGAATCTCTGAGTTCCAGGCCTGCCAGGGCTACATAGCGAAAACCTTTCTCAAAAACAAAATTTAAACATTATTATTATTATTATTATTATTATTAGTTTTTTCAAGACAGGGTTTCTCTGTGTAGCTTTGGAGCAAATCCTGGCACTGGATCTGGAGACCAGGCTGGCCTCGAACTCACAGAGACCCGCCTGCCTCTGCCTCCCGAGTGCTGGGATTAAAGGCCTGCGCCACCAACGCCCGGCTAAACATTATTTTTATTATTTTTAATTATGGGTATGTGTGTATGTCTGTGTGTGGGTATAAGCATGTGAGTGCAGGTGTCTGAGGAGGCCAGAGACATTGGATACTCTTGGAGCTAGAGTCACAGACAGTGCAGAGTGATACTGGTGCTGGGAACCAAACTCAGGTCCTCTGGAAAAGCAGTATACATACTTAACCACCGAGCCAATTCTTCTGTAATAAAGGAAGAAAGGGATAAAAAGGGGAAAAACAATGATGATAACGGAGCATCCGCTGCTTGCCAAGAACCATGCTGAGAGGTCTGAGGGTTTCTTACTTCTCACAACTCGAGGAGATGGGGGTGCTGCTGCCATCTCTTCCTCAGAAGAGGAAAGGGAACCAAAGAGGCAACTTGGTTCAAGTCTGCAGACCAGTAAAGACTTGAACCCAGCCAGAATCTATAAATTTCAACCTTCATATTCACAAGGTCCACACTTAGAATCCTTGCAAACTGCTTCCAAGTTACTTACACAGGTGTTAGGCTAGGCCCACCTCCCACCACATTTCTCTGCTCGGTCACGTCGCCATACTTCTGGCCACGCCCACTCTCATTCTCCCCCCCCCCACCTTACTCCCGCTGGGTGGGCCACTCCCACAGTCCCATCCAAACTCTAGGTCGGAGTGTCTGCTCTTAGCTCCGCCTCCTTCCGCGCCCCTCGAGTCTAGTCACGCCTAATCACATTCCCTCCCACTCCGGCGGGCCACGCCCACACCACATTTCCCCTCCCATTCCGGCGGGCCACGCGCACAGCATCAATTGCTTTGCCTTCTACCCACGTCTCCTGCCACCGCCCCTCTCCCTCGTGGCCACGCCCCACGACCCCGCCCACCCAGCAAGTTGCCCGCAGGCCCCGCCCCTGGCCTCGCAGTCTCGGACGCCGTTCTCGCGCTTGAGTCGCCATTTTGCTGTAAGACGCGGTGCGGAGCGCAGTGCTTTCTTCCTTCGGCAGCCGAGGCTGCGGCGGGCCGGGCTGGGGTCGGGACCAGGTAGGCGGGCGGGAGCCGCGGAGGGCGGACTGCGGCCCGGCGAGCCTGCGCGGTGCCGGGCGGGAGCCGTGGCCCTCGTTGCTGCTGGGCGAACCCGGAGCCCCGAGTTCGGCTCGACCGACCTTAGGGGCCGGGAAAAGAATGATTGTATTCCACTCAGCCGCAGAAGCGAGGAGCGGTATACCATACTCTACCCCAAAATGCCTTTTAATTGTTGATAAGGATTTATTTTTTATTTCGATAGTGGCAAATACAATTTAGGTATTTAGCTTTTATGAGGGATACGAAAATACTGAACCGGGCCTGAGGAAGTGTGAGTTCTAGCGTCTTAGATGGTTTCTTTCCTTGTTTTTACCCATGCGGTGCAGGGGTCGAACGCAAAGTGCTTCAAGCTCTGCGAGCGGCCTGCCTTTGAGCCAACCTTGTCCTAGTACTTCATTTAAATGCACAAATAAAAATAACTAATGCATGCTATCGAGCCCCACTATAGGACATCTTTCTTGTCCTTATCCTTTAACTGCTCTGGTTTGTACCATTATCACCCAATATTTGCATAGATAAGGGCATTGTATTCGTTAGCTGCCCTGAGGTTTAACATAGAGCCACTGTTTCTGCTCTTAAGTAATCTTGAGGTTTGTGGGGGTTGGTGGCCCACCACTTAATCCCAGAGGCAAGTGGAGGATCTAAGTTCAAGGCTGGTCTTCTACATAGGGAGTTCCAGGCCAGATAGGGCAACAAAGTCTTTAAGAAAAATACCTTGCAGTTCCCATCAATGACCATATAGCTGTTTACTTGGGATAAATTCCAAAAATTGACAGCACCAAAACATAATTTTGTGTTCTTTCTTTGGCACTTAAAATGTGTCTTTTTCTGAGTAGGATGTGTTTGTAATAGACATTTCAAAATCTGTGTATTTGTCTGATTTTATTGATTGTGGAGTTCATCAGATTGCCAAGTCTTGTTTTGTATGGCCAAGAGTGTAAACTATTATTGTATGCAAGGGATTGTACTACAAACTGCTACTGAGCTCAGTCCTTTAGAGGTCACTGTCCTGAGTAAGGCTGAAGCATTTACCTAGTGTGATTTTGTTTAAAAGTCTGGAAAGTAATGATAAGCCCATTTTCTTATTAGGGCATTTCCCCAGGTGTGGGGGCTGGAGAGCTGGTTCAGTGGTTACCAGTTGTTCAGGACTGGGGTTTGAGTCCCAGCACCCACAGACACGGCAGCCCACAATTACCTCTAATGCCATCCCCACAGAATCTAATACCCTCTTCTAGCCTCCAAGGGTACCAGGCTCACATGTGTGCAGACAAAACACCCATATACATTAAATAAGATTAAAATAGTTACTTCCCCAGGTTTAAAATAATCTTAAATCCATTTCTGCTTCCCCAATTGTCACAAAGAATGAAAACTCTCAGAAAAATATAGCGTTAGCCACATGAAAACATTCTGACGTTAGGTGCACAAAATGCCAGACACCACAGAAGACAGAAGAGTACTGCAGTTTTAGCTCTGCCTTACTTACCGTTTCTCAGTATTTATTTTTGTTTTGTACTGTTTATGTCTGGTGTTGATGGAACCCAGGCCTGTGGCACCAAGCACCCACTTTTCACTAAGGTACACCACCAATCCATCTCATCAAAGTCAGCTTGTTAGGCAAATGCTCTGCCACTGAAGCAGATTTTCGTGGAGGAGGTATATCACTAATAAGAGTAACTCCTGTATACTTTTTGTCAACACATGACTTTCAGTTCTGTTTGCTAATTATTGTACCTGAAGTGAGACTTTTCAGCATACATTGGTTCAGCCTCTGCTGCCTGAACCTTCAGTTTGGGTGGAGAGGCTGTTACAAGCCTCTGTCTTTGTTGTGTGGGAGGTGTACAGGTCCAGTGAGCCTCTTGTATTACAAGCCCAAATTAGAGGGGACATAGCACTCACTGTATGAGGCTTCCTGATTTCTAGTATGAATGTTGAAATCAGTGGTGGGTTTGAAATAGTAAATCCATCTAAAACAAGTCATCTTCAGTGTGGAGAAGTCTCTCCTTCAGGAGACCTGACAGATTATCTCATTCGGAGAGATGAATGAGATTTGCTCTGGAAAAGATGTGTTTTCACCCATGCATAAATAATCTCCACATATTCTAGAGTACGTTTAGGTTAAACATGAAAGTAGTAGCTACAGCACTCGGTGGGGGGGGGGCACATTCTCTGTACTCTATTTCACACTGAAACTTTGTGCTAATGAGCACCTGCCAGCCCCTGCTAGTGATCCTGGGCCTGTTAAAAAGTGTATCACGGTTGGAGGCTGGTCTTGGAGGTGCATGCACACCTTTAATCCCAGCATTTGAGGGGCCACAGCAGGTGGGTATGAATTTGAGACAAGCCTTCATAGTGAGGTCCAGGCCAACCAGGGCTACATAGAGACCCTGTCTCAGAAACAAAACACAGAATTTTTAACAGGGTGAGGGAGAATGGAACCAGTGGCTGCCCTTAAAAGTGAAGAACTTGTGAGTTGGGCAGTCACAATGGTTCGTCTGATTCCCTTTCCAGATGCATACCCTGCCCACCCCTGCTGTTCAGGGGTAGGCATTCATTAGGATTGGACATGGAATCCAACTGCCTTCTGCCATTGAGCTTATACCATTAAGCTACACCCTTTAAGTTTGATTTCAGAAACTGTTGCTCTGGAGTCAGCTTTGGAGACCAGGCAGGCTGCTGTGTGCATTTGAACCACAAAAGAAAAGATTTCAGGAGATGTCCTGGAGGGTCACATGGTCAAGAGAGGCTGGGCTGTGAAGGAAGAGTGGGGTGTTTCCTTTAAATCTTCAAGGAAAGGAAGACCAGTTCTAAGGCAGAATTTGGAGTGATAGGCCTCAGAGATGTGGGCTCCAGGCCAAGGGACTGGACTCCTGTAGACCTAGCAGAGAGAGGCTAAGAGCTCTTCCAGGTCCTCTCCGTATCTCTTGTGTTATTTAGGAGCTTCTTATTTGAAGTTGGGGAGTGTAGAAATGTGCCCATCTTGTGCATATTACTGGATTTACCAAGACTGTTGTGAGCTGCCATGTCCCTGCTGGGAGCCCACTAAACCTCAGCCATCACTTCAGCCCTGCCAGTTGTTAGTCTTTCTTTTCCACCACCCTATTTTTTGAAGCTCAGCTGCATTCTTTGAAAGCTGGGATTGAAATACTTTTTACAGAAGGGACAAGATAATCCAGGCTTTGTGGCTGTGCTCAGCATATCTCAGAACAGTTGGTAAGCAAATGAATTGGCTGTGTTTTATGAGAGCAAGCTTTGGGAGCACTGGACTTGGCTAAATAGTATCAGTGGAGCCCTGGTCCTCAGCCACTTTCCACAGTGTTCACCAACATTAGTTAGTTGACTGTATAGACATTTCTGTTTATGACTTGTAAGTTTAAGAGACATGCCCTGTAGCCTGTGTTGGAACCTTAGGCTTTCCCATTTGGAATGTCTCTTAAAGGGTGCTCTGCTATAAATACACTCTCCTAGCCTGCTGGTGGAACTGCACTGAACTACCTGGGACCAGGTGGTCCCACTGCATGTGTGTATGAAGCCTGTCCCAAATGATGGCATACTGGCAACAGCAGGGCCACACTGGAAATCCAGGCAGCAGTTAGGAAGAACAGAATTGGTTGTGCTGTGACTCAAGTTGTTTGGTGAACAAGCAAGTTACAGATACAATGGTACTCTTTTGAGCTAGAAACATTGAATGTGCTTGTCCATGTTTTTATAGAGTTCATGTGTCTGAATGTGTGGAAAATGCCTGAGGTAGTGTGTTTGTTATGTTGAAAACACCAACTGCCAGGGGAGGTGTCTTGGAAGAGCCAGGGTGGGGCTGGTGAGTTCAGTTTTAGTGGTGATGTCTCAGGTTTTTACTAGGAAGATGTATTTATAGTTTTTGCATGTTTTAATTTACATAATAATTTAAAAACAAAAAACAGCTGCATCAGCCTCCCAAGAGCTAGCTAAGCTGAGTGAACAAGGGAAGACAGGAAGAGAAAAGGATGTGTGGGTTTAAATGGTCACATCTTCCACCCATTCTGCCATTCTTTGTGAGAGGAAGACTCAGCCCAGAGAGGATGTGACCTTTAGGGTTAGCTGTGGGCCCACTAGTCAGCCTTGTTACAGTTGAGAAGGAACATGACAAGATGGATATTTATTTATTTATTTGTTTGTTTGTTTGTTTGTTTGTTTGTTTCTGAGACTCTATAGTCCCTGTTGTTCTAGAACTCTTGCTGTAGACCAGACTGGTCTAGAACTCACAGAGATCCTCCTGCCTCTGCCTCCCAAGTGCTAAGATTAAAGACATGTGCCCTGCCATGTCCAATGAGTCTTTTAATTATTGTTATTAAATTTTTATTTATGCTGCACAATATGCTTGCTTGGTGCCCAGAGGCCAGATGAGTGTGTTGGATCCCTAGAACTGGAGTTACAGACAATTGTGAGCCATTGTGTGGGTGCTAGGAATCAAACCCAGGTCCTCTGGAAGAGCAGCCAGTATTCTTAAGCACAGAACCACCTCCAGTACCAACAAGATGAATTTTAGATGTGACAGAACAGCTGCAGGGTGGGGGTGTGGGGAGCAGATGTCATAGAAGGATCTGGGCCATTTATTCTTTGTTTAAGGATCAGCTAGTCCATGTCCTTGCTAATGGCTCTGCCATTTTTCTGTGTTAATCCAGGAGGAATTTTGTTGTCAGAGACTAACAGGAGGTTGTCCATAATTGACTTTAAGCAGCAAACAGTAAAACCCTGAGCTCTTCAGCTCCGCCTTTCTTGTAAGTTTATCCTTTATTCCCAGTGGGTGTGAAAAGTAATAGAGTTGTATGGTGCCATTTGCAACCTTAAACTCTAAGGGTTGTTCTCCCTTAAGATAAAGAAGCCGCCATTATGGTGGCAACTACTTCCTTCTGCTGAAATCATTATTTGTTTAAAAATAGTCTGCTCAGGTGTGTTTTATATATGGTGATGCTTTTGTCTGTACTCTTTTCTTCTAGGCTCTGAGAAGTGGAAAACCAAGAAGGTTTGATGTTTTGTGTGGCGCCTCCTGAATTAGAAACCAAGATGAACATAACCAAAGGAGGTCTGGTATTGTTTTCAGCAAATTCCAATTCGTCGTGTATGGAGCTTTCAAAGAAAATTGCTGAGTGAGTTCCTGTTTCACCAGTCAAATCCGTATGTGCTATGTGATATTTTAAATTTGATAATCAGACTACCGCTGATTATCAAGCTCGAAAGCAGGTATAGCCAAGCTGCATATCATCTGAACATACTCAGGGCTACTGTATGTGAGTGACCATAACTCCTAGGAGTGTGGTAGGCACCACTATAGATAAATTATTAGAGTCTAGCAAACAGGATGTGTGTAATATTTGCAAATAGTTTACAGCTTATAGTTTAGTGTAATTTTTAGAAACTGATTAAATATATACCAAATCCCTGCTGTACATAAAACCTTGATCTAGGTGTTGTGAGTTAACAGTGAGCAGGCCAATCAAAAGCTTTCTTTTCGTGTAATTTACATTTTAGTATGGGAGTCAGACAAGCAAGCTAAGACAACCAACTAGGTAATTTCAGGTGGTAACAAGTGCCAGGAAGAAGGCAGTGAAGGCATAAGGATGGGGTAGAATAGTCTACCTTAGCTTAGGTACTCAGGTACCTTTTAAACCAAGGGATGTCTAGGATTTGAGAGACCCAAATAAACCATCAGATGAAGGTTAGGGCAGAGCCACCCCTCTATGCAGAGGGAGCAACAGGTTTCAAGGCCTGTTTCATGTAGGTGTTGGTGCCTGTGGGGAACATGGGCTGTGGGGCAGGAGAGCCAGATTGCATAGGCCGTGGGTGGTCATGGGGTAAGGTCAGGGGTAGGCAACAAATAGATATGATATAATATTTAGTTTATTTCATAATTAGAATAATTTTTACTTTTGTCAACTTGTAAGTCATCTTTAATAGTAAAGATGTTGGGTCTATTCTGTTGCCTTCTCAGCTTTTCCCCCTTTCTCTTCTCTAGGCGGCTGGGGGTGGAGATGGGCAAAGTGCAGGTTTACCAGGAACCTAACAGAGGTGAGCTTCCTTGGACATATGTATTGTGGATCTTCTTGCAGAATGTGGTGTAATGGGTCATCAAGTTATCCTTGACTGTAGACAGTTAGATTCAGTCATATAGTCAGTTCGGATAGCAGGAAGTCAGGCAGGCATGTGGAGGAATGTGGTTTTTACTCCCTTCTATTACCAAATTCAAAGATCCCTGGTGCAAGTCACATGTTGGGCTGGAATGCTGGTTCTTAGGTCTCATTCAATAAATACTGCATAAGTGTGTAACTAGCTAGCTGGTCAGCTGGATGGAAATGTTAACTGTTGGTTGAGGTTATTTTGCTGTAGGTAATATGAATAAGTACTGTGTACCTATGCTTTTAGTTTGTAGGTATGTGGGCATGTGCAGAATTACATGCATATCCGTGCTCATATGTGCTGCATTATTGAACCTAGAACTTCATGCATGCCTACCTACTGAGCTGTACCTCTGACCCCAACTGGTCTCTAATGCTAAGAGTTAATGCCTTAAAGTGTTGCTAGGAAATAGCTGTAAGAAATGTTATTTAATCTTTGGCATTTCTTTAGAATGGTGTGTATTCCTAGTGAAATTATCCTAGCAGGGTAGTGGTCACTTATATGGACATGAGAATCTTACTCCTAATCCTTGGCTATTCATGAATGGGATAATCTCTGTACGTGACATAATCTTCTGACGCGTAGTAGGTGCTCAGTAAGCACTCTCTTTTCATTCAGGATTTTGTCCAGTATTTACATCTTTAAAAACTCTCACCAGAACTGCTGCTGTTCCTCTAGTTTTCCTAGAGGTGATTGAAATGGGGGAGGTTCTCTTCAGGGAGACAGGATGATGGAAATCTGTGGGAGGATGGGGCTGTGGGACAGGCAGGTTGGTTCACTCCCCAGGCTTCGGAGTAAGGAAATGGAAAATCCTTGGTTTATGCAGCGAAACTAACATGTATTCCTTCCTTACTGTTCGTAAACACTAAAAACCTGGGTCAGGGATAGATGCAAGGTCCCTCAAGTAGCAGCACCAGGACTTAGATACAGATTTTGACTCTAAAGCTCATCTGTAGCATCACACCATAGTCTTTTGTAAGCACACACACATTTTTTTCTGGTGATTTTGTTAGTTTTGAATCAGTGCCTACTGTGTAGTCCAAGCTGGCCTGGAACTCACCATGTAGCCAGGTTAGCCTCAAACTTGAAATTCTCTTGCTTTAGCCTCGTGAATGCTGACAAGTGGGCATCACCACACCCAGTTCTCTCTCTCTCTCGCTCTCTTTCTCTCTCTCTCTCTCTCTCTCTTTTTCTGTTACTGAGATTGAGCACAGAGCCTTGAGCAAAGCATTCTACCACTAAGTGACATCTCCAGCTTGCCAACATCTTTAATGAAAACTTTCAAACATATGAGATAATTGAACAGTATCATGACTGGCCATATTGATGTCTACCATGTCGGTCTGGTGTTTTGCTATCTGAATACTGAATACGTTACATAATCCCTAGATACCTGGTCACATCTCCTACATATAAGCTCTTGTACATAAATAGAATACGTTTGTCACATTTGAAAACATTAGCTATAGTTATTTTTTGTTGTTGTTGTTCTTGCTAGTTTTATATGATTCCTAGCTTCAAGTGATTGGATTTTTCCATGTTTAAAAATTTTGTTTTTGAAGCTGGGTGTTGGTGGCGCATGCCTTTGATCGCAGCACTCGGGAGGCAGAGGTAGGTGGATCTCTGAGTTCGAGGCCAGCCTGGTCTACAGAGCGAGTTCCAGGACAACCTCCAAAGCAATACGGAGAAACCCTGTCACAAAAAAAAAAAAAAAAAAAAAAAAAAAAAAAAAAAAAAAATCGTTTGTTTTTTATTTGTTTGTTTGCTGCTGTTTTTGCTGTTTTATGAATCAGGGTCTTTGTGGCCCAGGCTAGTTTCCAACTCTTGTATCCTGTCTCAGCTTCTTGAGTGTTGGAATTGTAGGTGAAGACCACCATGCCCAGAAGGTGACATGGTTTCTCTTTTTGATATAGAGCCAGATCAACTTTGCCTTTTTCCTCTAGTGTTGATGTTCCATTCTGGAGTTTTCTCTTGGTGCTAATAACAGGTGTTTGAGAGGGATAGCACACACCTTTTATCCCAGCACTTGGGAGGCCAGGGGCAGGCGAATCTCTGAATTAGAGGCCAGTCTGATCTACAAAGCTACACAGAAAAACCCTGTCTCGGGGGAAAAAAAAGAGCAGGGCAATTTCCCAGTGCTCTTTTACCCCCCACAATTTACTACATTAATGCCTCAGTTCTCAGTTGATGCTGGAGATAGCAGACACTGTTTACATATGAGGAGAGAAGCCTAGATTTGATTCAAAAGTATGACTATGGTGATACGTTTAATATCAGTGAGTTTTGTTGTTTTGGTAATAGTCCCGGTTTCTATATTTTATAAGGTTGGAAATTAATACAGTCTTGGTGTATGTTTTAAAAATTTGAACTATAACTTCCCCTCTTTTTCCCCTTAGAAACAAGAGTCCAAATTCAAGAGTCTGTGAGAGGAAAAGATGTATTTATCATCCAGACCATCTCAAAGTAAGTGGTTTCTCACTGCCTGCTGGGTGCTCCTGTTAGAGTCTGAAGACCTGGCCACACAGGGGAAGATAGTTTTAGAACTGATGTGCTTTTGCTAGTCTTTATTGTATATGAGTGTCTTATCTGTGTACTGTATGTGTGCCAAGTACCTGCAGAGGTCAGAAGAGGGCATTAGATCCCCTGGGACTGGAGTTAAAGATGGTTGTGAGCTTTGATGTGGTGGCCTCCAGATCCATTGAAACCTGAGCCAGAGAGCAGAACCACATATTCATGGACACTAGAAGAGCCTGTACTCCTCACCACTAAGTCATCTCTGCAGCCCCTTTTGCTAATTTTTCTTTGTTTTGTTTCAAACTCTTGGTATGTTTTCGGGCCAGCCCCAGACTCTTGATCTCAAGAGATGTCTGTGCCTCAGCCTTCCTAGGCAAATATCACCATGACTGCCCTTCATTTGTTTGGGTGTTTGTTGTTGTTTGTTTTGACAGGGTCTTAAGTATCTCTGGCCTCAAACTTGCTATGTCACCAAGCCTGACAAATTGCTGATCCTCCTGCCTCCACTTCGTGAGTTCTGAGACCACAGGCACATGCCCCGTGCTCAGTTTTATATCCTGCTGAGGATTTAACACAGGGCTTTGTGCATGCTAGGCAAACACTCTGTCAACTAAGCTGTGTCTTCTTTCTGTATTCTTTTTTGTTTTGTTTTCTTAGATGTATTTTTTAATTTTATGTATATGAATATTTTATATGCATGTGTGTAAATGTACTGCATGTAGGCCTGGTATATATGGAAACTGAAAGAAGGTATCCCCTGGAACTGAAGTTAGGGACAGTTCTTAGCCATCTCTTTTGTATTTTTTTTTTTTTTAAGATTTTATTTATTTATTATGTATAGTCTTCTGCCTGCATGCCAGCAGAGGGTACCAGATCTCATTCAAGGTGGTTGGGAGCCACCATGTGGTTGCTGGGAATTAAACTCAGGACCTCTGGAAGAGCAGTCAGTGCTCTTAACTACTGAGCCATCTCTCCAGCCCGTATTTTTTTTTGTTTTTTAAAGATTTAATTTTACTTGTGTGGATATTTTGCCTGCATGTATGTACATGTATGTATTGTGTGCATGTGCATGGTGCTTACAGAGGCCAGAAGAGAATGTTAGATTCCCCCTAGAACCTGAGTTACAGATTATTGTATGCTATCGAGTGGGTGCTAAAAGCTGAACCCAGATCTTCTGCAAGAGTAGCAAGTGGTCTTAAGCACTGAGCCAACTTTCCAGCCCCCTCTTCTATATTCATAATGAGGGGAAATAGCCAAGGCTCTTAATGATAGAATCTATTTTTTCTAGCAGTCAAGAATTAAGTTGGTGCTTAGTGTCTGTGACAGGACTGTTGTCAGCTGTCCTTGTCTTTGTCAGGTCCTTACTCTAATCAGATCTTTCCCTGGTACATTGAGTTCTTGGTCTTGACTGGGCTGCAGAAAGCCTGCACATCAGGATCGTCTTTCTGAGATGCCAAGAAATAGACTGGGGATTTGTCACATTCAGATGCTACTGCATGGTATTGGTTGATGAATTGATAGCAGTAGGGATTAGACTAAAAGCCTCCTGAGTTGTACTGCGCCGCTTGCTTCATTTTAGTACAGACTAGTAGCTACTAAAAACCCAAGACAGATTTTAAATGAAGGAAATTCAGCCCACTAACTGACATTTTCCTGTCATCCATTTGCTTGTCTGAGTTAGTGGTGGTAAGCTTGTGTGGTACTCCTGATTGTTGGCCTCAGAGTGACTACTTGTTGCAGTTCCCCTGCTTAGTTAGATAAGCAAATGGTTTTGATGATGATGATGACGATGATGATGCAAGCATTTGCAGGGAAGAACAGTTCCTTTAATAATGGGCTAGATTTTCACATTCAGATGGAAGTACCTAACACCAGCTAGTTAAATTGCTTTCAGAAGGGGATCTTAGCAAGAGATCAGACTGAGAGTGGCCAGCATTTACAGAACTGAGAGATGAAGGGTGACAGGAGGAGGAGACAAATGAATGTGGCAGGAGGTGTGGAAACCAAGAAAAGAATCACAGGAAAAAGTAGTCTTAGTTGTTTTCTGGGGTTTTTTTGTTTGTTTGTTTTTGGTTTTTTGTTGTTGTTGTTTTTTAGTTTTTGGTTTTTCGAGACAGGGTTTCTTTGTATTGCTTTGGAGGCTGTCCTGGAACTCTCACAGAGGTCCGCCTGCCTCTGCCTCCTGAGTGCTGGAATTAAAGGCATGCGACACCAACGCCCAGCTTAATGGGGTTTCTATTGCTGTGAAGGTTCTATTTATGACCGTAGCAACTCTTATAAAGAAAAACATTGAATTGGGGATGGCTTACAGTTCAGGGGTGTAGTCTGTTATCGTCATGGCACAGGAAGCATAGTGACAAGCAGTCAGACTTGGTGCTAGAGAAGCAGCTGAGAGTTACAAATCTGGATCTGCAGACTGGAGGAAGAGGCTTGAGACTCCAAAGCCCGCCCCCAGTGACACACTTCCTCCAGCAATGCCACACCCACTCCAACTAGGCCACACCTCCCTCCCATAGTGCCAGTCCCCATGAGCCCATGTGGCCATTTTCATTCAAACCATCAGAAGGAGGCAGAGGGACATTGTGCATCTACTGTAGGCACAGGTGAGCAGCTGCCTTAGAGGCAGCAGAAAGGCTAAGAAAGAGAAAGACTAATTAGCCAATGGATTTAGCCAAATGTTAGGGGTTTTTGATGAAAGTTGAGGAGCTGTTTTGGAGGACTAAAGAAGCTTCTTTGGCATGTGCATGGGAGAGGAAGAGTGGAGAGGAAGCAGGAGAGTGGGTCTGTAGACTTCTGTCTTGAGGTGTTGTACAAAGAGGACAAAGAACTGGGCTGATGAGGAAGAGGTTCACAGGATGAGGGGCAGGAGGAGGGAGGAATGGGGGTGGCACTGGTTCCCCACAGAGCATGTTGAGAGGGCATGGCCACTAGAATGTAACTTTAGAGTGATATGGGAAGTTTCCCTCTGCTGCCCAGTGGCTGAGTGCATGTGGTGTGGAGAGCTATCTTCTGTTAGTCTCTTTCATTGAGAAAGCAGAGGTCATCTGGTCAGGAGCTGGCAGAGCTTTGGGAGAAGAGGAATTTGTTCTTTTTGTGTCTAATGCTTTGGGTCTTAGTATAGTCATAAGTAACCTGCTAAGTGTCTGACACTGTTTCAGGGATGTGAACACCACCATCATGGAGCTCCTGATCATGGTGTATGCATGTAAGACCTCATGTGCCAAGAGCATCATCGGAGTGATCCCCTACTTTCCTTATAGCAAGCAGTGCAAGATGAGAAAAAGGGGCTCCATTGTCTCTAAATTGCTGGCTTCCATGATGTGCAAAGCTGGTAAGAATAACAGGTTGATTTTGTTTGTTTGAAGCAGTCTCTCAATGTAGTCCTGGCTGTCCTGGAACTCATTTTTAGACCAGGCTGGCCTTGAACTCAGAGATTTGCCTTTCTCTGCCTCCAGAGAAGAAGACTAAAGGTGTGTACCACCATGGCAGATTTATTTTTTACCTTAGAAATTTCAAAGCATTATCTTGATTAGTGTTCTGAACATAGTACAAACAGTGAAACAGCATTTAAAGACTGATAGTTTTTACGGTGGACGCCCTTTCCCAGGAGAAGTGCTACATTTCACATCCCAGCGGAGTGTCATATACAGCAGTAGTACCTTGTCCTGGGGGAAGAGGAGGACATCACAAGACTGGTCACATTATTCCTGGTGACATGAGGTTTAAACTTATTAATTGTTTCTTTCTGGAATTTGTCATGGACCATGGATATCTGAAATCATGAAAAGCACACCACAGGTAAACTGGGGTCTGGTTTAATTAGAAAACTGCAGAGAATTCTGCTTCCAACTCCCTAAGACACAGAAGCAATGAGAACAACTTCAGTTTCAATTTTTTTTCCTGAATTGCTTGTTTAGCATTTATGTTGACATAACAGTTCCAGTCATATTCAAGTTTTGAAAGGGTAAAAGTCATCTCTGCAGCTCCTAGTAGTTCTATTTTTAGTTTTGTGGGAAACTTCCACATTTGAACCTTCTTGCTAGACTCTAGTACAAGAACTATTTTCATTTTACAAATAGTTGTATTTTGTAAACCACATATATTGCTTTCTGTTAAACATTCTCAGGTAACACCCTAAATATTTTATTTATTATGTACAGTATTCTGCCTGCATGTATGCCTGCCTGCCTGCCAGTAGAGGGCACCAGATGTCATTACAGATGATGTGAGCCACCATGGGGTTGCTGGGAATTTTTATTCGGGACCTCTATCACCTTAGCATCTTTGCAGCCACAGCCTAAGTATTAAAACAAAAAAGAAAGAAGGAAGGAAGAAAGGAAAGAAAGAAAGAAAGAAAGAAAGAAAGAAAGAAAGAAAGGAAGGAAGGAAGAGGGAGGAAGGGAAGAAAGAAAGAAAAAAGAAAGAAAATTATATCTTTTAAATTAGTGTACAGGTTATTAGATTTCATCATGCATTTTAAATACATGTGTGCATGCACACGCCAGAGGGTAACTTTGTCCATTCTTCCTCATTTACCTTTTTTTCTGAAACAGGGTTTCTCATTGTCTTGGAGCTCTCCAAGTAGTCTATGCTATTTTATTACTCCTTCCTGTTTCTCAATACCTCTTTTTTTTCCTCCTGATGTCCTTTCTAGTTTTATAACCCATGCCCACATATTAGTGTGTGTGTGCGTGTAAACATGTTTATATACATATAAACATTAAAGGGTAGGATTCACATATGAGAGAACATGCTTATTTGTCTTTCTGAACCTGAATTACTTTGTTCAATATAATTTTCAGATCCATTTTCGTGCAAATTTAATTTTCCTTTATAGATGAATAAAATCCCATTGTGTATATGTACCACAATTTCATTATCCATCTTTTGGACTTATAGGCTGATTCTGTTTCCTGATGATTGTGAATAGAGCAGCATTATATATGGACACACAAATATTCATGTGGCAGAACCTAGCTGTTCAACTGGGATATGTGGAAGTTTTGTTTTTTATATTTATCTATGTTTTGACTACATGTTATGTCTGTGTACCACATGTTTGCAGTGCCCTTGGAGGTCAGAAGAGGGCATTGGATCTTCTGGAACTGGAGTTGCAGGCTGCTATATGGGTGCTAGGAACCGAAACAAGTCCTTTGGAAGAGCAGCCAGTGCCCTAAACACCTAAGTCATCTCTGCAGCCCCTGGTAGTTCCGTTTTTAATTTTGTGAGAAAGCTCCACATTGCTTTTGATGTGGTCGCATCAGTTTATACTCCCACTAGCAATGAATAGTTCCTGGGCCCTTGACAGCAATTGTTACTTGTTTTTCTTGGTGATTGTTTTCCCTCTAAGGGGAGATGGAATCTCAGAGTAGTTTTGGAGGGTATCTTTTGTTTGTTTGTTTTGAGACTGAGTTTCACTGCATAGACCAGGCTGGCCTTTAAACAGTAGTTCAGGAGATTAAAGGTATGCCTCACCACACCCAGCTTAAAGTAGTTTTAAGTTATGTTTCCCTGAAGGCTCAAGGTGTCAAACACTTAAAATATTTGTTGCCCATCCGTAAGATTGCTTTTGAAAACGGTCTGTTCAGTTCATAGCCTATTATTTGATTTGAGGGTTTGGTTTTGGGGGGGTAGTCATTTTTTTTTATTGTTTGGGGCTTTTGGTATTTAATTTATGTATTTCTTTATATTCTAGATAACACCCCACCCCCATCTAACATGTAGCTGGCAAAGATTTTCTCATTCTGTAGGTTGTATGTTCATTCCACAGCCTAAGTATCTTATATTTGTTGTAAATGCTTACATAGTTCTACTTCTGTGTCAGTGTCATTTACACCAGAAAGGAAATCCAGAGTCATTTAGTGAGTCTTCTTGTCTCAGTGGTGTAATCAAAATACCCCACACAGGCATGCCAGAGGCTAATCCCTCACATTGTGTCTCCACAGCTTGTCTCCTAGGTGATTATGAATCCTATCAAATTGATAGTATTAGTCACTGAACAGACACAGTGTGGGTGAAGGCACCTGATCTTGGTATCTCATACTGGGTTTTGTTGTCTCCGCTAAGGAAATTTCCAGGAGATGCTGTCTGCTGTGATAGCACTTGCAGAAACTTCTTTATGATGATTTAAATTTTAGCATATGTGCTACTAAAGCAGGCACTGCTGCTTTGTTATTATTATGTATATTTAAGGGTTTATTTTTAATTTATGTGTATGTGTGTGAGTATGTGCACATATATATGTGTAGGCTTCCAGAGGCCAAAAGAGGATCTCAGCCTCTGGAACTATAGATCCAGGCGGTTGTGAGTCTCCTGACAAGTGTACAGGGAACCAAACTCATATCTGCAAGAGTTATTGCTGAGTCATCTCTTTGGCCACTCCTCTGTACTTGAAATGGATTGAAATGGAAGTGAAAATCATACATCTTGTATTACTAAAACTAGTAGTAGTAGATTCCTGCCGGGTTTTCATGATAGTAGGGTGTTTGCTCAGTCGTTGTTATAGTATTACAGTACTGTTGACATGTTTAACATGCTTATATTTGAAGGTCTAACTCATCTCATCACTATGGATTTACACCAGAAAGAAATCCAGGGCTTCTTTAATATTCCAGTGGATAATTTAAGAGCCTCCCCCTTCCTGTTACAGTATATTCAAGAAGAGGTAAGCTAGATCTAATATTTATGTTAATATTCTGGAATAATATAGTTCTGTTTCTTTGGGTTTTTCCCCAAAGGACCAAAACTTTTATGTATTCTGCTTAAAGAGCTATTATACTTCATAAGTACAAGTCTCTAAAATTTCTTATCTGTATTTTTTTCCCACTCAGCTCTTTTTTCTTTCCCCCAAATTTTTATGTGTATGGCTGTTTTGCTTGCATGTATGTATTGTACCACATATAGGTCTGGTGCCCATTGAGGCCAGAAGAGGACATCAGATCCCTAGGAATGGAGTTACAAATGGTTACAAGCTCTGATGTGGGTGCTGAGAATTGAACCCATGTCCTAGAAGAACAGCCAGTGCTCATCACTGCTGAGCCATCTCTTCTTCACCCCACCCTCCTTACATTTATTGGCTTATAAGTTCCACATTGCTGACATTTTCATCCAGTTTTCATATTTCTCACCCATTTTACTGGCCTTTCCCCCTGTCTTGGCATCTCATTTCATCAGCCCCCTTTTGTTAGTAAACTCTTTAAAGTAGTATCTGTTTTTTCTTGACCTAACCCTTGTTGGACCACACAGAGCAGATTCTATTCCATGATCTTGCCCAAATGCTTCCAGAATTTGGTTTATCTTATAAATATGTGTGCTCTGCTAATTCAGAAGCCTTTTACATTTTTGGTTCGTGTTGCACTTTGATGTTTTGCTCTTAGGAGCTGTTTGCACATGCAGTGTTTCTCTGTAGCAGCTTTTACAGAGAGCTTCATTTCTTGGTGTTGCATTTGAAGGCAGCACTTTGGATTTCTTTTTAAAGGTTTTATTCATTTATTATATATACAGTGTTCTCCCTGCAGGCCCTAAGAGGGCACCAGATTTCATTACAGATGGTTGTGAGTCACCATGTGGTTGCTGGGAATTGAACTCAGGACCTCTGGAAGAGCAGCCAGAGCTCTTAACCTCTGAGCCATCTCTCTAGTACAATTTTGGATATTTCTGAAGCATGTTTTCTGGTTGACCATCCAGGCCTTCTTCATGGGCTTTTTCTTTTCTTTCTTTTTTTTTTTTTTTTTTTCTTTTTTCTTTTTTTTAAGATTCCTTTTGTTTTGCCAGTGTTTTTGTTTGGTTGACTGTTATATCTCTGGCAGGGTCTGATGTTGTTTGATGGTAAATAAAGGCATACATAGTTTCAGTTACTTTCCTTGTTTATTTTGACAAGATCTGACAAAAGCAGCTGAAGGAAAGAAAGGTTTGTGTTGACTCACAATGTTAGAGTACTGTCCCATAGTGGCAAGTCACCCCAGCAGGAGCCTGGAGCAGCTGACCGCACAGCAGCCAGTCAGGAAGCAGAACTGATGAATGCTGCTTCTCAGCTTGCTTTCTCCTACTCAGTCCAGGACTAGTCTATGGGGGCCACCCATATTCCTTAGTGAGACCTTCCTGAAAACACTGTACACATACATAAAGGTTTACAGTGAAGATTAACCTTCAGAGCCATTCATTGTGAAATGAATTAGAGTAAGCTAAGAATAGACTACTCACTCATTCAGTTTGTTTTATTTACTGATTTGAGATGGGCTTCTGTTCTGTTACCCAGGCTGAACTTGAAATCTGGGAATCAGGTAATCCTCCTGTCTCAACCTCCTTGAGTGTTCACATTGTGCCTGGCCATAACTTCTGGTAGGTACTCTGTGTAGGCCAGATAGGAGTTACTGCACTTGTTGGTCTAAGACTTGCATACAGCATTCTGGGAAAATTGGCTCCTCCCACATTTGCTCTTTAGCTTATCCCCTCCATTTAGCCAGCTACTGAACTGCTTATTTGGACTAGTAGCTTTTCCTCCTAGGTTTCTTTTTGGTTCTTTCTCATCAAACCTTGATCTTTATAAGGTTTCCTGTTTTGCCTTCTGAAGAAAGAGTGAGCCTGTTTTTATTACAGTCATTTGGTTTCATTAATGGCTTTGTTGGCTGTCTTGGCAGGGTGTGATGTTATTTAATGAGGTAAGGAAGTATGTGTGACTGTTCCGAAAGACTTCTGGCTAAAACACAGTACCTAAACAAGTTTTTCTGCTTTCTTGCCTGAGAAAGGTGGTTGGGTGTGTCTTTCCTCTAATGCAAGTTCAGTCAACATTTTTGTTCCTTTACCTGAACTATCTAACAGGGCTTAGCACCACCTGTGCTAAGATTCAGAGTTGGGGTTAGATAGATGGTTTAGCAATTAAGAGAACTGGATGCTCTTCCAGAGAACCAGTTCCTAGCATCTACAAGGCGGCTCAGAGGGATCTGATGTTCTCTTCTGGCCTCTGCAGTACCAGACATAAGCTTGGTACACAGACAAACATACAGGAAAAACAAACTTTACACATAAAATTTAAAAAAAGAAAAACTGCCATGTTATTGTGAGGAAGCAGCAATGGGAATGTTATTCAGTGCAACAGTGGTACTTAATGAGTTAGTTATATTATAATAATATAGTTTGAAAATACTGCCAAGATGAAGTCAGAAACAGCAAACTGCAGCTCAGCTTAAAAGTGATTCCATTCTGTGTATCGAATACAATAATAACATCTTCCCTAATCATCATTAGCACTAAGTACTTAATTTTTCAACGGTGAAAAGGTTTTCCAAAGTGGCTCATTATTTAGTTTTGTTTTGTTTTTGTTGTTGTTGTTTTGTTTTTTTTGCAACAATCTCATGTAACCTAGACTGGTCTTAAACTACATAGCCAAGGATGGATGGTCTGAACTCCTGATCCTCCTGACTCTACCTCCTAAGTGCTTGGATTATGGACATGTACCACCACCTCACCTTGCTCTAGTTAACTTGGCCTTTCTTTCTTTCTTTCTTTCTTTCTTTCTTTCTTTCTTTCTTTCCTTCCTTCCTTCCTTCCTTCCTTCCTTCCTTCTTTCCTTCTTTCTTTCTAGATTTATTTATTTATTTATTTATTATGTAGACAGTGTTCCGTCTGCATGTGTGCCTGCAGGCCAGAAGAGGGCACCATATCTCATTACAGATGGTTGTTAGCCACCATGTGGTTGCTGGGAATTGAACTCGCGACACCTGGAAGAGCAGCCAGTGCTCTTAACCTCTGAGCCATCTCTCCAGCCCCCAGCTTGGCTTTTAAGTGGTTTGTTTGTACACAAATATTATGTAGACCAGGCTGTTCTCAATTCATGAGGTCTGCCTGCCTCTGTCCACTGAACACTGGGATTAAAGGTGCTACCACATCTGTCTGTTACTTTATTTGTTTAAAAGGGCTCTTGTCCTATTCTCTTAAAGTAGCACTAGGCTGACTGTCCTTTCACAAATGACTTTCCTCAGCTTGGAGTGACTACAATGTGTTTGTCAGAACACAGTATTTTGGAATGTGGCATAAACTTGGATTCAGGCTCAATGAATATCATCCTTGTATTGTGAAATTTCATTCAATGTGAGATTCATGAAAAGATTTTGATAGGTTCACACCATTCAGCTCTTAAAATCTAGCCTCCTGGGTGATTGGGATTACAGGCATACACCAGCACAACTGGTTTTCTTCTGTTAATTGTTTTGTTTTAGGGTGTGTGTGTGTGTGAAGTATGCATTTGTGTATATACACACATATATATATATGTGGAAGCCAGAGGTCAGTGTTCAGTGTCTTCCTCAGTTCACCTTGTTTTTTGAGGGCCTCTTACTGAACATGGAGTTCATTGATTAGCTAGATTGGCTGGCCAGTATGCTTTAGAAATCTGACTGACTCCACTTTTTACTCCCCCACTCCCAGTACTGGGGTTACAAACACAGGCTGCCATACTCAGCTTTTATGTGGGTGCTGAGGAGCCAAGCTTTTTCATCATGCTTGTACAGCAGTTTACTGACTGAGCCACCTCTCTGTTCTCTCTGCTAACTTTGTAAGAGCACATTTGTATTATGTTACTGGATTTTTATATATAGGTTAATTCATGTTGAGAACATTTTCATCTTTGTTTCCCAAAGGGAGATTTTACTTTTTCTTCTTGGTGAAACTTCTAAGAGATCAGATACAGTTTCAAATCTGTTGGAATGTTTGTGTTTGTTGGTTGTTGTAATAGCCTCTTTGAGACAAGGTAGTAATCCTGACCTCTTGTCTACCACAGATCCCGGATTATAGGAACGCAGTCATCGTGGCCAAGTCTCCAGCCTCAGCCAAGAGGTAGGTAGGACTACATGGCCTCTCTTGCCATGTCTTTAGGGTATCCCCATTGAATCCCATTGTCTTGTTGATCAAGCTGCTGCCCCTTAGTTTTCTTCCATGGATTAATTTAGTGTTACCCTGGCAGCTCTCCCTGTTACATAGACACTTTAGTATCTGCCAGTCATATTTCATAACCATAGTCATCCCTTCTGAGGAATACTGACCTAGTGCATCTACTGTTACTCTCCAGTCCTGCTTGAGGTAAGATGTCTCAGAAGGTAAAGGTGTTTGCTGCCAAGCCTGATGCTTAACCTGAGTTCCATCCCTGAGACCCATATGGTACAAAGAGAGAACCAACTCCCGTTAGTTGTTCTTTGACCTTTACAAAACACCCTGAGGCAGCTTACCGTATATAGTGCAAGCCAGGTTTTGCCAAGGGTAACTGGTAGCTTGGTGATAAACTACTGCAAACTGGATTTTGATTGAAAGGTTTTCCACATACTAATCACAAGTACTTTTTAGAAAAAACACTGCACCAGAGAGGGAAAGCACAAAAATCACACAGGATTCAAACTCTTCAAAAATTATTTTCCAAGAAGAAAAAGAAACTAAGATAATTTTCCAGTCAAATACCTTGGTTTTCTGGATCTCTAGATTTTATATGTATATAGAAAATTCCTAATGTGATATAATAAATGTGGATCTACTAAAAAAAAAGAAGACAAGAAACAAGGTGGTGTGAAGGGACTAGGGACTGTCATCAGCACAGAAGGATGACATTTTTTTTCATGTAACTTATGCACATCCACCTATCTTTTTGAGAGACAGGCTCTCATTCTGTAGACCAGGCTGGCTTCATTCATAGAGATCCTTCTGCCTCTGCCTCCAAGTGCTAGGACTAAAGTACACCCAGCTCTCCACCTCTGATTTTTTTTTAAGATTTATTTTATTTTATGTATATGAATGTTTAGTCTGCATGTGTCTGTGTCCACCACCCACATGCATGTCTGATGCCCATGAAAGCCAGAAGAGACTATCAGCTCTCTTGGAACTGGAGTTGTAGTTGGTTGTGAACCTCCGTGTATGCTAGCAACTGAAGCTGGATCCTCTGCAAGGGCAGCAAGTGCTCTTCATTGCTGAGCCATCTCTCCTGCCCTGTTCCTACGATCTTTAAATCATCTCTAGATTATGTAATTCCAAATACAATGTAATAAATAGGTCCTTTTGCTGAAACAAGGCAAGAAACAGAATGTATCCATATTCAGTACAGAGGCAAGCCAATTTCTTTGTACTTTCAATTTCTGGTAAAAGTTGAATCCGCAATGCAAACTCCTGAGAATCTGGAAGGCACTGGAGTTTTTTCACAGTTCATAGCTTTTATAGTGCATTTACAAGTATATACAACTGTCACCTGTCACTGCTTGTAAGACTTTATCACCAAAGAAAATCACCCTGTGGCCATTGAGAAATTACCCCATCCTTCTCCTCACCCTACACCTGGGCAGACACTTGTGTCTGTCTGCTTTTGTGGATTCAGTCACAAGGAAATGACCTATGGCATACTTTCTTCACCCAGCACCATGTCCTGGAGGTTCATGCATGTGTGCTGTGTGGTGCCTATGACAGCCTGAACTCTTGTTCAGGTGGGTCTGCCTGGCCTCCCCCCAGTGACTGCTGGGGACAGTAGCTACCAGCTAAAGTGATATCATACAGCCTTTTAGTTTATTATTGCTGCTGTTATTTTGCTGTTGGGAATGGAACTCAGCATCAAACAAGTAAAATGCTCTGCTACTGAGCCACACCCTAGGCCCCAATTCCAAATCATAAATATTGGGGTATTTGGTGATTCTCAATAGAATATTCTCCCTGTGTGGCTTATCCCCTATTCTCTTCACTCAGACAGAAGACACACACATACAGATCAACTGTGTGGCACACTGCTCTTGTGAAGGTTCCTCATAGTTTCCTTAGAAGTGTGGATTCATTTCTTGTTAGAATCAAGCTATTAGATGGCTTACTTAGGTGTGTTTGAGAAGTTTTAGTGTCACAGGACAGCTAAGGTGCATGTGTTATAGTAATGTCACACTTTCTACTAAAAGAGGCATTACGTCTCTTTATAACAATGCACCTGGACAGTGATGGGGTTTGAATGTGGATTTCCCGGAGTGATTACTAGCACTGTAGCAGCACTTTGCTCAACTGAGGAGCAGGTGGGAATGCCGCACCAGTGAGGTTTCTGCCTACCCCGCCCCACCCCCAGGAAACTGGGTTTCCTAGCATTGTTCTTCATATGTCATATAAGTGCTGTCCCTGTATCTGAGATGGTATTGATTTCTCTTTAGCTATTGTGAGCTTGTAGATAAAGCCTGTTTTTAATTGTTACTGGTGTTGGAAAAGCAAGACTAGAATTGTTGGGTCCTATGGTCTTGATAAGATGGAAGGCCCAAGGTCCCACATAGGCATCTGGCCCATTGGGGAGGATGGGTATGATGTGTGGCCAGGGACCTACTGAGGCAAAGTATACAGCAGTGAGCGGTAGTAGGTAGGATTTGAAGTTAAATGATAACATGACTATGCTAGGTAATTTTTGTTAGTTTGACTATACCACTATAATTGTAAACTATAGACAACTGAAAAGAAGGAACCTGAGTTGAGGAGTTGCCCCCATTAAACTGGCCTGTGGGATTCAGTCTGTTGTAGGTGGTGCTACTACTAGGCAGGTCGTGGACAGTGGTGGACTGTGATCAGGAAGTGTAAGCCAAATAATCTTTCCTCCCCAAGTTGGTTTAGGTCACTGCAACTGCAAGCAAACTAGCATAGGAAGGAAGGACAGTGACTTACCGTGGGAGGACTGGTTGTTTAAAAGAAAGCTGAAGTGGCTGGGTTAATAACTGACAGACCAGAGCAGTGAATATTCCCAGGAATAAAGGTCTTTTCATAATAAGAAAAGGTCACTCCTCTCCCCCTCTCCAAAAAAAAAATATTTCTTGGGATGGTCCCCACTTGTCTTGAGTCACATGCTTTCAGCGCTGCTTCCTCCTGAAGGAACATCCTTCCATCAGCCACACTTTTCTGCCTGTGGGCTGACAGGATAGTGGAGCAGCCAACACACAAGACTACCCTTTGTTTATGGCTAAAGGCCGTGGTGATTTTATAGCATCCTGGGCATTTCCCATCCATAAAGTAGGAATTGGGTCTCTGCCCCAGGTGCTTTTTCTTGTGTTTCCTCTTCTGGAAAGGGCTGAAGGAAATCCATTGCAAGAGGATGTTCTCGTAGGGAGGTTGTCACCACCGAAAAGGAAAAAGGGTCACTTCTTCAGGAGGGTGTGGTATATGCAATCATTATGAACTTAGAAGCAGGGTTTCTTTCAAAACCTAGTAGCTGTAAGGAGAAATGGGTATGTCCTCAGGTGGTCAGCAGTCTCACCCCTCCTCTGTCAGTACTCAGCAGAACACACAGCATCAGGAAGGCTGCTTGCTAAGCACCAAGCCAGCCAGGGACTCCACCTGGAGATGGCAGAATGGACATTCTGTGCTGTAAAGGCAGGTCTGAGTTTAAAATGATTGAAGTTGGGCCGGGCAGTGGTGGTGCACGCCTTTAATCCCAGCACTCGGGAGGCAGAGGCAGGCAGATCTCTGAGTTCAAGACCAGTCTAGTCTATAAGAGCTAGTTCCAGGATAGCCTCCAAAGCCACAGAGAAATCCTGTCTGGAGGGGAGGGGGAATGGAGCTGGAGAGATGGCTGCTCTTCTAGAGGACCTGGTTTTAGTCACAGCACCCACATGGTGGAACCTCACAGAAATCCCCTGCTGGCCTCTGTGAGCACCAAGCACACATGTGCACGTGCACACTTGTAGACAAAGCACTCATACATGTAAATTTAAATGGATATGTTTTTTAAAATACAAAAGAGATGGCTAAGAATCACTCAGACACCCTCTTCTGGCCTCCTCAGATACTGCACACACATGTTGTACAGACATACATGCAGGCAAAAAACAATTTTTTGTTAATGATTTAAGTCATGCATATTGTATCTGTTCATTTTGGGGGGCAGGGTCTTTCTTTGTAGTACATACTGGCCTTGAATATCCAGCATTCCTCCTGCTTTAGCCTCCTGTAGCTGGGATTATAAATCTTTCCGCCAAGCCACCGGAGCCCCACCGCCCCATAGGCACCCAAAATAACACACAGAGATTAATATTAGGTACAAAGCTGCTGGCCAATGACTAGGATTTCTCACTTGCTAGTTCAGTCTTAATTATCAACCATAACTACTAATCTATATATTTTATAAGAACTTATCAGATGCCAGCGGCAGGCGTCTTCTCTTGCCAGGATCACATGGTGGCTCCACAGAGAAGAGAGGAGCAAGAGAGTGATTTCCTGCTTGTCTCTGCTTATATTCTGAGTCTGCTGTGTTACTTCCTGTCTAGATCACAAGACTTTGCTTTACTACATTTCCCAGAATTCTCCTCGAATCCTAGTCCCACCTATCTTGTTCCCTTATTGGCCAATAGTGCTTTATTCAACAACCAATAAGATAAACATATACACAGAAGGACTTGCATCATCAATGATGCCCATGAGCCACCACACCCAGTGAGGCCCAGGGTTTTGTTATTGTTTTGTTTTGCTTTGTTTTATTTTTCAGGACAGGGTTTCTCTGTAATAGTCCTGGCTGTCTTGGAACTTGTTCTGTAAACCATGCTGGCCTCGAACTCACTGAGATCCACCTGCCTCTGCCTCCCGAGTGCTGGGATTAAAGGCATGCGCCACCACGGCATGGGTTCAAGGTCCAGATTTTGTCGGTGAATTCTGTCACAAATTTATTGGAGAACAAATGCTAACTTTATAAACATTTCCAGAAATGCTGAGGCTTCATCACTGATAGCTGATCCCAGTGAACCAAGAGGGAAAGTTCTAAAACACCATGTTAGCAAACTGAATTAACAGCATACAAAAGATAAATGCACCATCCCCTTTGAGCTTGTCCCAGGAGCCTGAGATCAGTGTGGCAGCTTTTCCTCCCTCCCTCCCTCCTCCTCCTCCTCCTCCCTCCCTCCCTCCCTCCCTCCCTCCCTCTTTCTCTCTCTCTCTCTCTCTCTCTCTCTCTTCTTTCTTTCTTGACAGAGTTTATCTATGTAGCATTGGCTGTCCTGGAATGCTTTGTAGGCCAGACTAGCCTTGAACTCAGAGATCCACCTGCCTCTGCCTCCCGAGTACTAGGAATAAAGGTGTGTGCCACCGCTGCTCAACCTGCTGTGGTAGCTTAAAGGTCTGTGAATGTCAGTCACCCTGTTAAAAGAACAAAAAAAGAGAAGCCACATAGTTATCCAGACTCAAAGAGTTGACAGTGTAGCATAGGGCAAACTAAGAAGAGAAGGGAATTTTTCCATCAGATAAAGATCTGTAAAAAAAAAAACAAACAAAAAATAAACAGAGCATACATGTCGGTGGAAACTGATGCTGCCCCGCAGTTCTAGAACATGACAGCAGTGTCTGTTCTTTCACTTGTATTTAGATGGCACTAAGGTTCTGGATTGTGAAGAACAATCAATGTTTATGGGTACAAGGATGACTTGATCACTTAAATAGGAAATCTGATGAACCTAGAAAAATGCCATCAGGACTAACACAGTCACTTTAGTAAACTTATAACATAAAAGGTCCATATTTGCTGGGTGTGCTCCTTTAATCTCAGCACTTGGAAGGCAGAGGCCGAAGGATCTCTTTGAGTTTCAGGACAGCCTGGTCTACATAGTGAGACCATGTCTCACATCCATCACCCATGTCAAGTGACTTGGAACCAGGTACTCACAGAGGACAGTTCTGGGATCCAACACCCTCTTCTAACTTCCATGGGCAACTGCACTCATGTGCATAGACCCATAGCAGACACATATAATTAAAGTAAAATAAAAGTACATTATGGGGCTGGAGAGATGACTCAGAGGTTAAGAGCACTGACTGCTCTTCCAGAGGTCCTGAGTTCAATTCCCAGCAACCACATGGTGGCTCACAACCATTCCTTATGAGATCTGGTGCCCTCTTCTGGTGTGCAGATATACATGGAAGCAGAATGTTATATATATAATAAATAAATAAAATTTTAAAAAAGTACTTAATGAAGTAACTCAATAGATAAGCAGCAATATAAAGATCTCTGAGAGGTTGTGTGCTTGGAGTATGCAGCTTTTCGCAGTCTCACTGTGCCTTCATAGAGCTTTAAAAAATTAATATGTAGTACTTTAATGAGTGTTTAATGGACATTGTTTCATATGATTGATTCTCAGAGAAGTCTCACAGATAGTGTTAGCAATTGCAAGAAAGGAAACTTGAGCTACAAGTTCCGTAACATTTCGGTTCTCACTGGCTGATGGGAGCAGCTCACTTGGAGGCTCTACACTCAGTCTTCTTGAGTCTTAAGTGGTCATTCTCTTTCTCTTTTGTTTTTTTGTTTGTTTTATTTGGGTTTTTGGTTTGGTTTGGTTTTTGTTTTTTGAGACAGGGTTTCTCTGTATAGCTCTGGGCACCCTTGAATTTATTCTGTAGACCAAGCTAGCTTCAAACTCAGGGATCCACCTGCCTCAGCAGGGTTCAAAGGTGTGCACCACCACCACCTGGCAGTCATTCTCTCTTGTAATTACTCCTTTGGGAGAGACATTTTTTTTCTTTTTTTCTTTTTTTTTTTTTTTTTTTTTTTTTTTTTTTTTTTTTTTTTTTTTTTCAGAGACCAGGTTTCTCTGTGCAGCTTTGGAGCCTATCCTGGCACTCTCTCTGGAGACTAGGCTGGCCTCAAACTCACAGAGATCAGCCTGCCTCTGCCTCCCGAGTGCTGGGATTAAAGGCGTGCGCCACCAATGCCCAGCACTTGGGAGAGACATTTTGCTTATGTCCTTTAGTGTCTTGCCCAGACATTATCAAGCCAAGGTTCAATGTGGTTTTGGATTTGTGTCTACTGTTTTTTTTGTTTTGTTTTGTTTTGTTTTTTTGCAGGGCACAGTCTTTCGCGGAGCGTCTGCGACTGGGAATTGCAGTGATCCATGGAGAAGCACAGGATGCTGAGTCTGACTTGGTGGATGGCCGGCACTCCCCACCCATGGTCAGGAGTGTAGCTGCCATCCATCCCAGCCTGGAGATCCCAAGTAAGTGTCCACAGGTACCTTTTTGCCACTTTTCTCTGCTGCTTGAATTTGTGGAGGGCTGTTTTAATATAAATCCTTTCTTAAATTATTATTAGTTTTTTTTTTATTTATTTTGGTTTTATATGTATGCCATGCGTGTGCAGGTACTCACAGGGGACAGAAAATGGCATCACATCTCCTAGAGCTGGAGTCGCAGGGCATTGTGAGCACCTGGGTACTGGGAGCCAAACAGAGGTCCTTTGGAAGAGTAGCCAGTGCTCTGAACCACAGAGCCACTTCTGCAGCCCATGGATTCTCTTTGGTGTGTGTGTTCACATGCACACTCATGGAGGCCGTAGGTCCATGTTAGGTATTTTTCTCAGTGCTGTCCATCTTTTTGTTTGTTTTTGAGACAAGACTCTCAGTGGCCTTGGAGCAGCTCACCTGTTGTCTAGACTGGCTAGGCAGCAAGCCTCAGGGACCCCCTTGTCTTATCATCTCCAGCCTGGGGGTTACAAGTGCACATACCATTACACCCAGATTTTTTTTTTTTTTTTAAGATTTATTTATTTATTATGTATAGTGTTTTGCCTGCATGTCTGCCTGCTGACCAGAAGAGGGCACCGGATCTCCTCATTATGGTTGTGAGCCACCATGTGGTTGCTGGGAATTGAACTCAGGCCCTCTGGAAGAGCAGTCAGAGATGGGTGAAACTCAGAGTTAGTGACATTCTGAAGATTAAAGATAGAAGAAAAACTGCTTCAGAATGTCACTAACTCTGATTTCTTGGGGTATTCTGGGTGTAGGGACATGTCATCTGCAAGCAGTGCTTCATCCTTGACTCGTCCTTCTTTTTAGTATATGTGCTGCCGAAGTGAGCACTCATCCCTCTTTTTAGGCAACATTATTGGGGATCATGTTACCTGGGAATTTTATAGTCCATCAATTGAGGGAGTTCCTTTCCCATCTAAGTATTTGAAATATTTCATAAAACATTAGTTTTGTTTTTGTTTTTTGAGACAGGGATTCTCTGTGTATCTCTGGCTGTCCTGGAACTCTCTGTAGGCCAGGCTGACCTCAAACTCAGAGATCTACCTGCCTCTGCCTCTTGAGTGCTGGAATTAAAGGCGTGTCACCATGACCAGTGACAATAACTACTTAATACCTTTTAAGTCTTTGTTCTACCTTTGAGCATAGGCACTGAGGTATGTGTTTCATTCTGACCAGTGCTGATTCCTAAAGAAAAGCCCCCAATCACGGTTGTTGGTGATGTCGGAGGAAGGATCGCCATCATTGTGGTATGTAGTTCTCCTTTATTGTACCCGCCATCTCTCTGTTGACTTACTTGTAATTGTGTGCATAAAGACCATGGCGGGTGGTGTTACCAGGTAAGTATCATGTTGGTTGGTGCTTTGTGCCATGTTAATTTTTGTCCCCAGACAGAAAAAACGGTAACTTTTTAAAAGATTATTATGTATACAGCTGTCTGCATATTATATTCCTGCACGCCAGAAGAGGGCACCAGATTTTGTCTCTAGATCTCATTATAGATGGTTGTGAGCCACCATGTGGTTGCTGGGAATTGAACTCAGGACCTCTGGTAGAGTAGCCAGTGCTCTTAACCTCTGAGCCATCTCTCCAGCTCAAAAAAGTGATAACATTTTAAGGGAAAAAAAAAAAAAAAACAGGAGCCTGGCAGTGGTGGCGCACATATTTAATCCCAGCACTTGGGAGGCAGAAGCAGGAGGATCTCTGTGAGTTCAAGACCAACCCTGGTCTACAGAGCAAGTTCCAGGACAGATAGAGCTACACAGAAAAACACTGTCTTGGAAAAATAGAAAAAAAAAAGTATTATCTATATAGTTACCTGAATATGGTACAGCTGTTTATTTCCGTATTTTGGAAAGTTTTTTTTTTCTTTTTTTTATTAAAGTAAGGGACCAAGTTGATTAAAGTTTTAAACCCAGATTGGCAATAAGGGTTATAAGGCCTTTGGTTTGGTCCCTAACACCACAAAACCCAAAACTCACACACACATTTCATACATGCATATTAAAGGTACACTAAAGAATGGGTCAGACACCTGCAGCTCACTGCTCCCCTGAGCACAGGCTAGAGTCATTTTGGAAGAGAGAACCTCAATTGAGAAAATGCCCCCACTGCACTGGCCTGTGTGTAAGCCTCTGGTGCATTTCCTTAATTGGTGATTGATGAGGGAGGGCCCAACCCATTGTGGGTGGTGCCATCCCAGGGCTGGTAGTTCTGGGTTCTATAAGAAAGCAGGCTGAGCAAGCCAGTAAGCAGTACCCCTCCATGGCCTCTGCATCAACTCATGCCTCCAGGTTTCTGCCCTGACTCCCTCAGTAATGAACCATGTTGTAGAACTGCAAACTGGAATAAACCCTTTCCTCCCCAACTTGCTTTTGATCATGTATTTCATCATGGCAATAGAAACCCTCACTAAGACACTCACTCTATCTTGCTAAACTATGTGCAGTTATACATGCATGCATATCCACACAGTATACTCACAAATACAGGAATAAATAGATGAAAAAATGTAATACAAGGAGGCTGGAGAGATGGCTCAGAGGTTGGGAGCACTGTCTACTCTTCCAGAGGTCCTGATTTCAATATCCGGCAACCATATGGTGGTTCACAACCACCTTGAATGAGATCTGGTGCCCTCTGCTGGCATGCAGGGCACATGCAGACAGAAGACTGTATACTTAATAAATAAGATCTTAAAAAAAAAATTAATACAAAAGAACTGTCAAGCTGACTGACATCCATTATACTTTAAGAAATGTATTTTTCTAAAGACAGGATCTCTCTACGAAGTCCCGGCTGTCCTGAAACTCACTCTGTAGACCAGGGTGACTTTGAACATAGAGTTTTGATCCATCTGTCTCTGCCTCTGAGTGCTGGGATTAAAGGTGTGCATCAGCATACCCAACTTTGATTATACTGTTTTTACTCTCCAACCTCCACATATACGATATGGTATTCATGGCCCCGTACACATAGACAAATAAGTAAATATAACTGAGAAGTTTTTCAAGCAAATTTCTTAGCTGGGTACAGTGGTGTGAACCTGTATGTACTTCCAGCTACTCAAGAGACTAAGGTGGGAGGGTCACTTGAGCCTGGCATTCAGGACACTGGACAACATAATAAAATCCCATCTCCAGACACACCCACCACATCATGTTTTCCCATACAGGAAGTGAGAAAGTATAAGAACATGCTTGGGAAGCCTTAGTTCCATTACTCACGAGTTGAAAGCATCCTAAAAAAAGCTTTCCTATGTATTTCAAAGTCATCCCACAGACCTTCCCACCTCCCAGGGCCTTGAGCCTACCAGGAGCTACCCTGCAAGTGGCAGGTGCTGTGTGAGAGGTGACTTGTGTGCAAAGCCTGGGAGGGCTGTGGAGGTGAGGGACAGAAACAATTCCACTATGTTGTCGAGAATGAACCACAGATGCCATAGTGTGCCCTGGTCATTCCTTTCTTCTTCCTGGTTGTCCAGCCTGTCTTTGCAAGTGTTGATATGCCTTTTGCCTGTCTTTGATTTGACAGGATGACATCATTGATGATGTGGACAGCTTTCTTGCTGCAGCAGAGACCCTGAAGGAAAGAGGCGCATATAAGATCTTTGTGATGGCAACTCATGGCTTGTTATCCTCTGATGCTCCCCGGCTGATTGAAGAGTCTGCCATTGACGAGGTAGTAGGGCTGGCAGTCAGGATGGCTGCCTAGGTACTGGCTGCCTGAGTCTTTCACAACAGAGCAGAACAAGTAGACGCTCATTTTAGTTACAAATAGAAGACACAAGCCAATAGGGTAGCCCATGACTTTAAGTTCAGCATCAGTCTGGGCTACAAAGAACCATGTCTCAAAAAAAATTAAGGGGGAGGAGGGTCACTGAAAAATTGATTGATTTGTGTTTCATTGACTAGAGCTTTCCCATTTGAAAGAGGTCTGATCTGATTCAGTTATGACTTGCATACTGTATCATTCACCCACCTCAGGTGTGTGGTACAGTGACGTTTAGAATGTTCCAGTTGTGTGCTGGGCGCCCAGCTGATTTGAGAAGAAACATCCCTGTGAGCCGTTGTACACAAGCCCTTAGTCCCCATGGCTTTATTTCTCTGTGGATTTGCCCATGTGCCCCTTTCACGCTGGTTCTAGTATTTTCAAGGTCTAGTAAGTCTGTATGCCTGAAGAATACTCTGTAAGGGGATGTGCTCCATGTTGTCTCTTGCTAAGTTGTTGGAAACTTGAGTTGTTTACATATTTTTAAATTAATTTTTATCTAGTATTTTGTGTGTGTGATGTGTGTATATGAATGTAGGTTCTCATTTAAAGGTCAGGAGACAACTTTCAGGAGTAAGGTTTCTCCATGTTTTCCCCAACATGTGTCAGTGTCTTGGGCTGTAACTGCTCTGATGGTAAGAGGTCATCAGATCTTAAAGCCTGAGCAGCTTTGCTCTGGTGGAAGCAGGAGCTGTGGAAAGGACAGGGTCCCCACAGGGTAAAGCTCAGATGAAACCTTGACACTGGCTGCGTTTGGCTTTGTTCTCTTGTACTTGTTTTATTTGCAGCATTGAGCCTGAACCCAGGCTTTCACACACTAAGCATGCACTCCACTGTGAGTCATACTCCAGCCCTGAAGCTGCTTGGCGTCTGATGCTCTTGTTTCTTGTGACTCACAGGTGGTGGTCACTAACACCATCCCACATGAAATCCAGAAGCTCCAGTGCCCCAAGATCAAAACCGTGGACATCAGCATGATCCTCTCAGAAGCCATCCGCCGCATTCACAATGGAGAGTCCATGTCCTACCTTTTCAGAAACATAGGCTTAGATGACTGAATTGTTCTCCTGTGGCAGAACTCCCACAGGTCTAGTGGGAAGCCCAGCATGCATGCTGGGAGGGTCCATGCCTGGCAGGCACTCCTTCCCTCTCCACACCTTCCTGAGTGATTCCTGTGAAGGTACAAGGACCAACTTTTTAATGTCGGTTTAGGTTTTTGTGAGTTTGGGGGGTAATTTTTATAACAGAAAGACCTCTTAAATAAAGTAAGTTAAAACCTGATCATTTTTAGTATAACCATTTTAAGGAATACACTTGAATGAGGTTTTTAAGCTCATCCTTTTTTTAAAGTTGCTTGATCCCAGTGTTCAAAAAAGTTAAATAAAATGACCTGCTGTCTGCTGTCTACAGTCAAAAGCTGCTGTTGGTTCCAATACGTGACATTTTTAGAAATGGTTTTATAAATGGGCATATAGAGTATGTGGCTATTTATTCTCTGCAACAAAGAAAAATAAAACCTCATGTTTGTTTTTTAAGCCTCTGTATGTGGACAGTTTTCTGTATCTGGAATAGACAGCTACTGAGGACCCGAGTACCTTGCTGCTCTTGTCTCCAGCTTCCAAGCTATGCATAGCACTGTATCTGCTGCCGCAGACCTCACTCTGGCTGGTCCTCAGGAGCCTGCGAGTTCTTGATGAAGAAGTGGGGCTGGCTCACAGCTTCATCAGTGTGGCTCTGCTTTCTTCTTCAGAGTCCAGCCAGTCCTCAGACCCGGGTGCAGTAACTCATGGGGCTCTGTGGGCGGGGCTTGTCACTGTCAAGAACTGAGGATCATTTGGCTGTCTTAAGAGTGTCAAGTTGAAATTTTTTTTTAAGATTTATTTTATTTTTTGTGTATGAGTGTTTTACTGCGTGTATGTCTGCACCACATACATGCCTGGTGCCTGTAGAGATCTGAAGAGAGTATTGGATCTCCTGAAATTGGAGTTAACAGGTGTTTATGAGCAGCTGCCATGTGAGTGAGTGCTGGAAACTGAACCCAGGTCCTCTGTAAGAGCAGTGGGCGCTCTTAACCACTGAGCCATCTCTCCAGCCCCTGAAGTTTATAGTTCTGTCCATCTTTATTATAGTGTGGAATAGGCCTAAGCCCAGAGTGTTGATGCCCACACATGGCCTGCACTCTTACCAACCTCATTTTACTAAGGAAAAAAACAGGTGTCCAACTCCGAGTTTTTCAAACTGGGTTTGAAAACTCATCTTTGCTTTTGTGATCCTGGAAGGAAGGAGTCCCAGTCTTCAAATAGGGTTGGTATGTTTCCCTCACAGCTACTGGAAGAGCCTTGAGAACACTGTGTCACTTGAGAACACTGCATCACTGTATAAGGGAAGTGGTGTGTGGTCAGGAACTCAATTCTGACCTGTACTAAAGAAGCTCCAACTGTGAATGTCCCTCTGTTCTGTGGCTTTTCTCCTGCTGCTCCGTTACAGACAGCAATGGAGGAAGTAACTGGCATTTCATTCTGGATAAGGACAGCACTTTGTAGTGGTCTTGGGTGTGTAGGTCCATGCTGGCACTTTGGCCTTTGTCTGTGTCTGATGAGAGGGGATGGGTCACTGTGGATGCTGTTTGAGGGGAGTGTGCTTTCCAGCTCCCTGGGTTGTTGTGGCCAAGGTGGCACCAGGCCTGTGCTCTTCTAGGTGTCGTCAACAGGTAGTCATATTTACAGAAGAGAAGTGGATAAAGGAAGATGAGGAATGGAAGCAGTTGCCTCTGGGTAGAGAACCCAAGACCTCATATATGTGCTGCAGGGCAGCATGAGGTTGAAGTCTGGGAGGACCCCAGAGCTTGGCATGAGGCGGCCCTGGCTTCACCTACCATAGGGTTTATCAGAGAGCCAAGAGCATGGAAAAGCTAGCCCAGGGGCATCAGAATAGGGAGGGTGTGCAAGTGCCATCTCAGGCACACATGCTTACTGTTGCTAGAGCAGACAGGTCCTGGGGGGACCTGTGTCTATGGTTAGAAAGGGCCATGGTGCTGAGGACCAGGGGTGTGCTCAAGTCCCAACCCACTCTCTTCCCTTCTCAGGGTAAACCTCTGCAGCCAGTTTGAAATTTGAAAGTTCCCCAGGCTTTGCTTAGCCGAAGGCACCCTAACAGACTGCCTTCTCCACTTGGCATCAGAGATGACACGCACTTCAATATTAATTCCGTAACAGAAAGACTAGTCTGAGCGTGGTGGTGTGTGCTTGTAATCAGTTTGAGGCTGGTGTTGTTTTTGTTTTGTTTTTTTAAATGCATTTATTATGTGTTCTGTGTTCTTTGCTGCCTGCAGGCCAGAGGAGGTCACCAGATCTCATTACTGATGGTTGTGAGCCATCATGTGGTTGCTGGGAATTGAACTCAGGACCTTTGGAAGAACAAGCAGTGCTCTTAACCACTGAGCCACCTCTCCAGCCCTTGAGGCTGGTGTTTTAAAGGCCAGCCTGGGCTACATAGTGGGATCCAGAACTGCCTAGAATGGACTGGGGGTGGGAGTAGTATATGGGTGGGAAGAATGGGTTATTAGTTTCTAGTTTATACTGACTAATGCCATCTTGTGGCAAATGTGCTAAAACTATTGTATTTGCAGCATCAAGAACACGGTATTACTGAGCGCCATGCGTGGTTGTAGAGATAAAACATCAGTTCAGCCATCACTGCAGGAGTGGTTACCATTTAGCTGTCAGTTTTTTCTTTGCTCCAAGTCCCCACCTCCATGCCTAGTCAAGCTAGTGAGAGGGTGAGCCTCTAACGAATCTTGAGAATACATCCACGGATGGAAAAGTAGCTCCAGCTGGCTGCTTAGGCCAGGAAATGGCATAAGGTGTGTTGACTGCTCAGTAGCTTGGCCCTCCATTTGCTCAGAGTGACCAATCTCAGTGAAGATTTCGATGTTCATCCAGGTCCCACCCCTGGAAGACCCAGAAAGGCCTCTGGGCTCCATCCCTTGGAGCTTCTCCGTTTCTCGGGAGTTCTTTCACATCTGAATTCCCTTATTTTCTTGGGTGTGAAACAATGAACTCGGAACCCACTGACTCAGATGGCTTTGTTACCATTGGTCATAAACACCTTAGCTCTCCAGTCTATCATTCTTAAAGAGCCCCACTGAGGCTGCTCTGGGGGTGCACTGGGCAGATCCATGTCTGTTCTAAGCTATACTTTTAGGGTGAATGAAGGCGTGGCTCATGAGTAGGGCATGCTGTTGTGACTTTACCCACTGAGCCATCTCTCTCTAGTTATCTTAACCCTGCTCCTTGCTCACCTGCTCCATCTCAAATCTGTTACCTCCTCAGACTGGGGATTTTGACTTGTGGCTTGATTTTTATTTCTAGCCTGTGAGTTTTCTAGTTGATTGGCTCTGTCTTCTCTGACCTTCTGGCTCCTTCCAGTGCTGGGATTTCTCTCTTCATAAAAATAGGACAATGACTTCCTAACTGACTCCTTACATCACAGCTCCAGGCCCAAGTTTGACCAGGAAGAAGCCTCTGGCCGGATTTCTCACAGCTCTTCCCACTGTGAGCAACCTGACAGTTCACTTTAGCTCTTCTCGATTTGAACAAAGTAAACCCCACCTGGTTTATAAATAGAACCCACTTTATAAATACCTCCTAATGTCTACATGGGTCACTAGTTTGACCCCCTAGACTCTAGGGCCTAGAGGGTCTTCCCAACTGCCAGCCCTTTCTATCACCTCCAGTCAGTCCCATCCCCTAGTGGAAGTTAAGGCTTCCTCTCTGGAGGAAGAATGAGATGGTGATTAAGCTCCCCGTAGGCACTAAGGGTGGGGCTCATGGTGGGTTGGAAATTTAAGTCAGTGACAAATGGAACACTCCCCTTGAATGGGCAAGCAACTCTCCAGCTGGATTAAGGGAGCATAAGACAAGTGGTTTCCTTAGTAGGTTGGTCCACTGTGTGTTTAAAAATGATCAGTCCTGAGCCAGCAAGATGGCTCAGTTGGTAAAGGTGCTTGTTGTCAAAGCTGAGTTTGATCCCTGGCCCCCACATGACAAAAAGAACTAACTTCCACAAATTGTCCTCTAACCTCTGCATGCATGCCATGGCATACTCACACATACACACAAAATAAATAAATGCATAAATCAAGGTAATTTTAATGACTTCAGTCTCCTTCCAATCCCCACCATGGGGTCTGTAAAATATCAATGGCTCTGAATGGCAAGTACCCAACACTCAAACCACAGATCCACATACGCTGACCCCGAGTGTGGCAGAGGGGAGTGTACTCAGCAGACCCTCCTGGCCTCACTTGGCTTGTCTGCCTTGAGCTGAATCTGAATTTTGTTAAGCAGCTGACTGCCTACCTAGCCTTTAGGTGGTAACTGATATTTATACTTAAAAGTTTAAAACTTGCTAACTTCTGTGATAAGTGTAATGGAAATTACTGCCGTTATTGACCGCCACCAGATGCCAACCCATTAGCCTTTTCACCCCTTCCTGTCTTAGGTACAAGGAAGGCAGCTCAGAGGGGTGAAGGGCTTTGACACCAAGCATTAACCAAACACCCATTGTGCCTGCATATGCATGAAAGTGGTACTGAAGTTGTTAGGGTCAGAGTAAGGTGCTGGCAGCCCCAACAACTTAGGCTGTGCACCCCACCAGCAATAGGACAATTAGAAAAACCAAAAGGACATATATTCCACATGGCCACTTTGGGAACAGAAGCCAAAAGAGCCAGTGACCCCTCCTCCATCCCAGTCCATCTTCAGACACGCCTAGCTCAGCAGTCCTGGTCAAGGTGTCTCACTCTGTCTCCCCGCTAGTCTTTCCTCCAAGGTGGCCTCGAAGGAAATCTTTCAGGAGGACAACTTTCCCAGCCCAGGCTTCAGCCTTCTCCTTCTCTCAGAGGGAGATTCCTGAGGAAACCTGCAGTTTCTTGGGGCCCATTGTCTCAATAATCTGATAGTTTTGGGGGGACCTTATGGGTCAGGAAAACCTCAGAGGCTCCCAAACAATGCAAGCTCTTTGTTGCCCACCTGCATTAATAGTAAGATACTGTTGTGAAGTCACCAACCACATGGTTACAGAACACAGGGATCAGCTGGAGCTGAGCTGGAAGCTTCCTCCCTCCCGCACCAAAAGGTGCAACTGAGGAAGATTCCAGGGGAAGTGTGTCCATCTCCAGTGGAGTTCCCACTGGTGAGTTAGCATGCTCCAATAAATAACCTGCCACCCACACTCCTACAACAGTCCCAACTAAATTGAATGGGACACACGAGAAAGACATGGACATTGGAGGGACGTTTCTTGGGATGAAAAGGACCTTCAAGGAAGAAGAGACGGTGAGAGGGCAACGGAGGTGTCGATGACTAAACACCATGCACGTGTGGTGGTGTGAGTGAGAACAGCCCTCATAGCCACATGCAGTCCCCAGTTGGTGGAACTGTTTAGGAATGATTAGGACATATGGCCTTGCTGGAGGAAGTGTGTCATTGGGGGAGGGCTTTGAGGTTTCAAAAGCTCATGCCAGGCCCCATTTGTCATCGCATCCCATGCACACCCCTTCCCCGGCCTGTGCCTATAGATAAGATGCAAGCTCTCAGCTACTAGTTCAGTGTCATGCATGCCAGCGGACACACTCCCTGCTATGATGGTCATTGATTAACATCTGGAACTGTGAATCCCAAAGTAAATGCACTCTTTTATAAGTTGCCTTGGTCATGGTATTTTCATGGCAGTAGAAAACCAAAGTAACATGTATGAAACAGTCAAAAATAAATACATAAATAATCACTAGTAGCTTAATAACCTGAAAGAAAGTATTAATTAGCAGAAATAGTGGGAGCTGCTGGTGAGATGGCATGGTGGGTAAAAGCACTTGTCAGCTATCTTAGGAACCTATTGTGAAGAGACACCATGACCACAGCAACTCTTAAAAAGGAAAAACATTTAATTGGGGCGATTCTCTTACAGTTCAGAGGTTTAGTCCGTTATCATCATGGTGGCATGCAGGCAGGCATGGTACTGGAGAAGGAGTTGAGAGTCCTACATCTTCCATCCACAGGCAACAGGAAGTGGTCTGTCACACTGGGAGTAGTTTGAGCATATATAGGACCTCAAAGCCCGCCTCCACAGTGACACACTTCCTTCAGCAAGGCCACACCTACTCCAACAAGGCCATGCCTCCTAATAGTGCCATCCTCTTTGGGAGCCATTTTCTTTCAAACCACCAAACCAGGCAAGCCTGATGACCTGAATTTGATCCCTAGAACTCATGTAAACGTGGAAGGAGAGAACCAACTCCACAACGTTGTCCTCTGACCTCCACATGTATTCTGTGACATGCCCACACCCCCCATCATACATCCACATGTAATAATAATAATTTTTTTAACAACCCAACAAGAGTAGCCTGTCCTCTTAGATATGGACCCCACAAAAATGGCCTATGAGGTGACTAAGTAACAGCCCTCCAGCTGCTATAGATTTCTTACTTCCGGCCCCTCTCTGCCACACAGTTCCTCCCATTTCAGTTGAACTGATGTAATTAATAAACACGTTCCTGCCTTTCCTGCCATCCTGGTAAATTCACTGAGAGCATGTACGTCATCACCAATCTGTCCTATAGTCCACACAGCACTTAACTGAGATTGTGACATTTTTATTTGAAACATCTCCATGGAAAAAGTGCTGTCTCCAGGCAGTCTTCACGGTCTTTCTATGTGGCTCTTGCTGGCCTGGAGCTCACTATGTATACCAAGCTAGCCTCAAATTCACACAGATCCTCCTGCCTCTGCTTGCCAGCTCACAAATGCTGGGATTAAAGGTGTGTGCCACCATGCATAAATTTGAAAGTTGTGTTGACATTCTTGATTCTGGGCAGACCTAACAAGCTAGGCTTGGCCACTCATCGTCAGTGTGCCAATTAAACAAAGAAAGTAGAGAAAGTGTATTTAATGTGGCCACACTGGGAGAAAGAACAAAAGGACCTGTGACACTTCCTGGCCCAAGTCCATTTCCCAGAGGGCCTGGCAGGTTTAGGTTTAAAAAGAGATTGAGAGATAATCCTGGTCAAGGTGTGGTCATGTCCATCACTGACCCATTGTCTGGTTGTGATGAGTTGTCAGAATGGTGTGGTGTCTCTCTCTTCTGTTTGGCACCAGGCTTCATCCTTTTCCATTACTCAGCATGAGACTCATTGGAAAATCCCAGCATGCAGCATTACAACAGGATCCTTTGTTCATACATACACTGAAAGCCTGTAGAGGTCCATAGCAGGCTGTGGAGGAAAGCAGGGTGGGTAGACAGCTGGGTCTTTCCCTTTTAGTTACTGTGTGACCCTTAGTGGGTTCCTTAATGTCTCTGCTTTGGTTAATTGGTGCTGTGGTTTGATTGTGAAATGTCCTCACATGTGTTAGCTGGTGGTGCCATCTTGGGAAGTTGTAGAACCATAAAGGAAGGGGTGAGGTCTGGCTGCTGGACAAAGGGGCAGGCTTAGAGGACACTCTGCTTGCCATCTACCACTACAATGTGACCAGCCTTGAACTGCCATGCCAAAGCTAGAGTCATCATGCCTCACCTACCATGTGCCTAAACTGAAATAAGTCCTTCCTCTAAGTTCCTTCTTGTCAGGTGTCTTAGTTACAGTTCTATTGCTCTGAAGAGACATCATGACCACAGCAACTCATAAAGGAAAACATTTCATTGGGGCTGGCTTACGGTTTCAGAGGTTCAGTCAATTATCATCATGGTGGGACAGATGTGGTGCTGGAGAAGGAGTGGACAGTCCTACATCTTGCAAGCGACGGGAAGTGGTCTGTGTCACTGAGTCAGGCTTAAGCAAAAGAGACCTCAAAGCCAGCACCCACAGTGACACACTTCCCCCAACAAGGCCAAGCTCACTCCAACAAAGCCACATCTCCTAATAGTGCCACTCCCTATGAGCTTATGGGGGCAATTACATTCAAGCTACCACATCAGGTATTTGGTTACAGTGACATCTCTCAGAGAGTTGGGAGCAGAGTGAGATGGTGCCTGGGTGCAAGGTGAGCACTCAGTATTAGTGATGGTGATCAGGACAACAGGGACCTGAGCTGGCCCCTGGGGTTCCTACTGAGCTCACGCAGTTCTGGAGAACAGGCAAGGATGATGAGGGCTGAGGGCTGGATGGTTCAGTGGGGTGCTTGAGAGGAGCTGTCAAGTGGCTGCCTGGACATAAGCACCCAAAAACTCGGCCATGGAATCAGCAAACAGAAGGAGAGGGAAGCCAGGCAGAAAGGGCCACCAAGAGGTTACAGGGCCCAGCAGATGCAGGTGCACACAGGTGGGCAGTGGCATCCAGGAAGTGCCACCTCTCTGGGATTGATGAGAGACTGAAAGGGATGGATTTATCTCCACTCCTTTCATCAAGCCCTCACAAGACTCTTCTTGGGCTTTTAAGAACTTAGAACCAGCCTGAACCGGCTCCAGCATGATCAAGGGTTTCCCAGCTGAGCTAAGGCAAAGCTGCAGTCTGAAGAAAATGCTCAGTAAGCCCAGTGGTGGTGGAGCACGCCTTTAATTCCAGCACTCAGGAGGCAGAGGTAGGCGGATCTTTGTGAGTTCAAGGCCAGCATGGTCTATAGAGTGAGTTCCAGGACAGCCAGGGCTACACAGAGAAACCCTGTCTCAAAACAACAAAGCAAACAAAAAAAGCTCAAGCCATATTGGAGCATGAAAAGTGACGATTCTCTTCTCCCCTTTGTCTCCCCCTTCTCTTACAAGCTTGCTTTGAGTCTTAAACACTTCAGCAGTTCAGATACATAACTTCTGTGTCTAGTGAGAGGCTCTCTACCATCCACCTGTTGTCTTCTATCACCTATCATCTGCCTAGCTATTAATTATTAATCTATCCAGCTCCCTCCCATCTGTTATCTATGATCTATCCACCCACCATCTATCGTCTACCTGCTTATAACCTATTAATTATTAATCTATCCATCTGCCATCCATTATCATCTATCTATCCATTATCCATCATCTGTCTGTCTGTCTGCCTGTCTATGGATGTAGCCACCTAACATCCACTTGTTTGTCAGAATCCAAGCTCACCTGCAGCAGCCTCTGTTCTGGAAATGTCAGCCCCCTCCAGAGCCTGTTTGTGACTCCCTGACAGACACCTCAGGTGCTCTGTTTTCAGGAGAATAACAGGGCCATCTCACATCACCAAGGAAGTTTACCGACCTCAGGTTGCCAGGCTTGAGGACATTGGATGGCTACAGTGGCAGCCCATCCCCCACACAAGGATACTAGCACGCCTCAACTAGATGTGGCCCCCTCTTTCTCATTTTCCACCTACAGAGTCACACCTTCCTTCTTGACAAACCAATACCTCTCTCTCCCTCTCCTCTGCCACCCACACAGGTATCAGAAACAGCCTGATGACATAAAACCTCCTTCCTGAGACCTGTAAGAAGGGGACCCGTCCTCTGCCTTGTGACTCTGAACTCTCCTCAAAGCACCTGCCGTGCCACTGCCGATTGGCCTGTGTTAATGTGATGTTAATAACACTTCTAATCTCTTGCCCCCAAAGATAATCCACCTCAGTGTCCCCCTCGATTCCAAGCCTCTATTGTTGGTCTTTTGTCATGTAGCTCTGCCATTTTCTTTTTAGCATTCAGAGCCACTATCTTCCATTCCACTGCATGAAGCCAGCTGCCTGGCCCTTTCCCTGGATGTGGCATCCCCAGCTTGGAGGCCCCTTTATTCCCACATCTCATTGTCTGGGAGGCTGTGGAGGGCATTTCCAGAGTCCTGCTGTTGTGCTTGGTCTTGCACTGGTAACTCTGTGTGACTGTCCCCTGTAGGTACAGAGGGCTGTTGATAGCAGGGTAGCAGGGACAAACAATACATCCATAGATGAAACACACCCTGGCCTTGCACTTAGCTTACCAGCTGTCAGAGCATATGGGACTCATTAGTGCGGGGCTTCCAGCTCTTTCCTGCTCATCCACACAGTGTTCTAGTCAGCCCTGTGCCACAGTCCCAGGCCCAGGGAAAATCCTTCAGAGGTCTCCTCACAAAAGCTGTAGCTCCTGAGAAAGCCTGGTTAAAGTGGCCAAAGCCACCCAACCCATCTCTGAGAAGAACCAGAAGGAACCTCTCACTCTGATCTCAATTCTCTAACGGAGGGGCTCCTCCTTATCATCCCCGAAAGTGACCTATGGCGCTCAGTGTTCAGTTCATCGTGCACTCCTCCTCCCACAGGAATAAGCCTCCGAAGTGAGTTCTAGAAGCCACTCCTGGCCTGACACAGTCTTTGACCTTGCTATGCTTTTCAGCATCGGGCTTGCTGGGTCAGTGGTTACACATTTGTCTTGCTCTGGTCCCACCCTCCACACTGATGACCGACTTATTCAGAAAGTGGGTCTCATGAGTCCAGGGACTTTCTCTTTGGATGGATGCTCTATGGTTTGAAGGTGTCCCCAAATCTCACTTACTGGAAATGGCAACTACAGTCATGTGGAGACTGGGAGGTGATTGGGCTCTAAGTGCCTGATCATTGGGTTGTAGCTCCAGTGGGTCTGTTTTCAAGGCTGTCTGTCATCTCCTGCATACATGCTTCTCTGCCCTGCTTCTGGACTTTAGGATCCCCACCAAAAAAAAAGTGCCATTCCAGATGTGTCTCTGACCAGTTTCCAGAACAGTAGGCTGCATGAATCTTTAGTCTTTATAAACTACCCAGTCTGTGGTATTCGGTTATAGTAACAGAAAATAGACTGAGAAACAGATAGCTTCCTTCTTTTCTTTTCTTTTTTTGGTTTTGGAGACAGGATTTCTCTGTGTAGCCTTGGTTGTCCTGGAACTCACTCTTTGAACTTAGAGATCTGCCTGCCTCTGCTTCCCGAGTGCTGGGATTAAAGGTGTGTGCCACTGCTGCCGCCAACACCACCACCACCACCTGGCTGTAAGAGCAAGGTAAACTGAAGAGGATGGGGAGAGGATGGAGTTACTCCATCCTCAGAAAAGGCCACCTTGAGAAATTCCATGCATGGCACAAGGCTGATTCAGCTCCAGCCAAGGAACCATAAACAGTTCCAAGGAGCACCCAAACTGTGCCCACCTGAGAGAAAGTGACCCCATCTGGGTGGTCAGGCAATGACTAATTTTGGTAAATAACATCTTCTCACCAAACTATCCTTGTGGGGAACTGTTAGTAACAATTTTGAAATTCCCCTAGCCCTCATGTCAATGAATCCAAAGGTCACCTACTCTTAGCCAATCCTGAACAGCCAAGGCACATACCACCTGGCTTGTGTTTTTTTCTTGCAATTGAGGCCAGGCACCCTTTTCCTGCAAGATGCTGTACCAGTTTGCTGGACAGGGTCCTTGCCAGGGCTTGTAACTTAACATTAAGCCTTATGCATTTATATCAGTGAGTCAGCTCCTTGGTGGTCTTTTTTGGGGGGTTTCAAGAACTTGGCATAACATATGGCATAACAGCATAACACTGGCCATATATGGCTTCTTGACAAGGTGGGGAGTCCTAATCTCTCTTCGGCTGAGTTGACCAGAAGGGTTATGTCCTGTGTCATGTATGTAAATGAGAGTATGGCTGGGCACAGGGGAGGGATGTCATTTCTCCCATGTTCCCATCCTTTAGGGCAGAACTGGAAAATCGGTTTTCTTTTTGTAGGACCTTGGATTGGAAGGTGGCAACATAATCTGTCAGTACATTACTTCCTGTTGTGCAGAGGCCTCAATGACTGTTGGTTCAGACACTCAACTTGATGAAACAGGCTCAATGTCTCAGTCACTGTTCTATTGCTATGAAGAGACACCATGGCCAAGGCAACTCTTCTACAAGAAAGCATTTAATGGGGGGGGGGCTGGAGAGATGGCTCAGAGGTTAAGAGTACTGACTGCTCTTCCAGAGGTCCTGAGTTCAATTCCCAGCAACCACATGGTGGCTCACAACCATTCCTTATGAGATCTGGTGCCCTCTTCTGGTGTGCAGATATACATGGAAGCAGAAAGTTGTATACATAATAAATAAATTAAAAAAAAAGAAAGCATTTAATCCGGGGCTTGCACACAGTTTCAGAGGGCCAGTCCATTGCTATCATGGCAGGGAGCATGGTGGTCAGTGTAGCACTGGAGCAGTAGCTGAGAACTACATCCTGATCCACAAACAGGGGGACAGAGACTGGGCCTGGCATGGGCTTTCGAAACCTCAAAGTCTGGGGCTGGAGAGATGGCTCAGCGGTTAAGAGCACTGACTGCTCTTCCAGAGGACCTGGGTTCAATTCCCAGCACCCACATGACAGCTCATTGACTGTCTAATTCCAGTTCCAGGGGACCCAACACCAATGTACATAAAATAAAAATAAACTTAAAAAAAAGAAAGAAACCTTAAAGCCCACCCTCCTCAGTGATACACTTCCTCCAACAAGGCCGTACCTCCTAATCCTTTCAAATAGTGCTATCCCCTAGTGACACACCATTCAGATATATGAGCTTATAGGGGATATTCTTTTTTGTTTGTCTTTTGAGACAGACAGGGTTTTTTTGTGTGTGTGTATGTAGCCCTGGCTGTCCTGGAACTTACTCTGTAGATCAGGCTGGCCTTGAACTCACAGAGATCTGCCTGATTGCTGGGATTAAAGGCATGTGCCAACACCACCCAACATAGGAACCATTCTTATCCAAACCACCAACTCAATAAATCTAGATGTCACCCAGTGGATCTTTCGTACAAGTGAGTATTTGGTTCACAGACATTGCACACATTTATGTGCACTGAGACCAGCTTGCAGGCAAGTGTAGTGGGGACAGAGCCATTTAAGCCTGCTGAAGCCTGTGCTCAATAGAGACTCACTTTCCTGTTTTGGTCTTGTTCCATACAGAAGAGTTAACCTTTAGTCTCTGCTCAGGGTTGCCAAGTAGCAGACTATGTGGAATTGTAGTGTGTTCCTGGTGGCGGCCACCTACTCATTAACACTTCTGGAAGGGTACAGTTAAACTCTAAACACTTCACAGAGCACAGGGCACGAGCCAAGCTATTGAGCGGAGCATGAGGTGACTGTGACCTGCTGAACACTGATGCCACTGATGTCACTGATGAATGGGTGGCAGGTCTTGGAGTCACAGTGAAACTAGAGTCACCACTGCCACCATACTGAGGTCCAGGTCTAAGTTTGCCCCTTGAATGATGGGGACAGATGACTTAGCCTTCGGCTCTGTGTCCTTGGCTAGACTGAGATGTCACCTACACTGCATGGTGGCCTTGATCATGATGTGGGAGCAACCACAGAATGGGAAAGGGTCCTTGGTATTTGACAGGTATTGGCCCAGGCCGGAGTGGTAGGTAAATGGATGGCTGTGTGGAAGGGTCAGGCCTGTCTTACTTGCTAGAAAAGCAGGAGAAATAATGGCAACAGGATTTAGGGCCTGAGATAGGGGCAGTCCTGGCATTGTCAGGAGCCACTGGGGACATACCTGTCCCTCAGGGAGATGTCCCTAGGGGCAAGGCAGCCATCCCACTGCTCCATACTTCTTATATAAATTAAATCTAGGTGAAGCCAAACTGGGGCACTGGCATTCCATTCCCTCTCTCCTGCAACGCACTCAGAGTTGAAGAAGTTCCTTTCCCCCTGCCCTCACTTCTCGCAGATCACCCCGGTTTCTACCCTCTGGGGTTCACCTGCCTCTGGGGTACACGAGGGCTGTATCTGCACCCTGAGGCAGCCCCTGTGGGGCACACGAGGGCTGTATCTGCACTCTGAGACAGTCCCTCTGCACGCAGCTCCATCATGGGCTGGAGATGCCACTTTCTCTGTTGGTTTAATGATCAATTAATTCTGCCCAGAAAGGCCTGAGTGACCCCACTTGTCCTCAGTCCCTGGACTCAGAGTGGTATTGCTGCAGGATGGCAGCTGACAACTCTACCGGAGACCTCCATGCTCCAGGAACCCAGCTGAGTGTCACTGACATCATTGTCATCGCTGTATATTTTGCCTTGAATGTGGCCGTGGGCATATGGGTAAGAGCCTGCAGTGACCCACTGGGGCCAGCACATCCCTGGGTGTCTGCAGACATCTTATTTGGTGGCCTGCTGCCTCAGTGCCAGAATTGTGGCGATTCCCTAGCTGTGCCCAAAGTCTTGGTGCAGAATCTGGAGTTGGGAGGGTGTCTGGGACCTGGAAGCTCCTGATAGCACTGCCCTGCTCGGTAACTCCTGAGTTCCATTTCCCTCCTTTGATATGTCAGGCAGACGATTCCACCCAGCAGCAGGGCCACTGACATTGCTGTGTAGTTTTCAGGCTCTTTCCAGTGTCCCAGTCCCCGGGGAAGGCCAGGCTTGTGTGCGGATAAGAAGCCAAAGCAATGGGTTTTAGACTTACCGAGGGGTCCAAGAGTGGAAGTGGGCCCTCCTTGGTGTCATCTCAGTGCCAGCCTTCAAAGCACACCTAAATGGGAGGGAGTGCAACAGGCCAGCTCTGTCCCACCTCACAATACCATGTTTAGGTCAATTCCTTGCCTCAGCCTTGGAGCCCTGAGGCGCTCCATAGGAGAGTCATTATCCTTGCTTTCCTTCCATAACTCCTGGCCCAAGACAGGAGCCTGGGGAACAGGAGACTGGTCATGTCCACTCAGGATTATAGGGTGGTGACAGTGCCTACTTCTCAGGGTGAGAACTACCAGTGAGGCCTGGGAAGGATGCAGCCCCATTGCCACCATTGGATCTACAGTAGTGGTAGTGCCAGTAGGACTGTATGGTTAGTGATGATGGACATAGTGTTGGTGGTGGCAATGGTAGCGATAGCAATGGTGAGGTTTTAAAGGTGGTGATGGTGTTGCTGATAATGGCAGTAATGGTGATGATAACAATGGTGGTGATGGTGATGGTGATGGTGGTGATGGTGGTGATGGTGGTGATGGTGATGATGGTGGTGATGGTGATGATGGTGGTGATGGTGGTGATGGTGGTGGTGATGGTGGTGGTGGTGGTGGTGGTGATGGTGGTGATGGTGGTGATGGTGGTGGTGGTGGTGGTGGTGGTGTGGTGGTGTTGGTGGTGTTGGTGGTGGTGGTGGTGGTGGTGGTGGTGGTGATGGTGGTGATGGTGATGGTGGCTGTCTTAATTGGAGTTTCTATTGCTTTGGCAAAACACTATGACCAAAAGCAACTTGGGAGGAAAGGGTTTATTTCATTGTTTAGCCCTGACGTCATAACCTAGTACTGAGGAAGTCAAGGCAGGGACTCCAGCAGGACAGGCACCTGGAGGCAGGAGCTGATGCAGAGGCCGTGGAGGAGAGCTGCTTACTGGCTTGCCGCCCGTGGCTTACTCAGCCTGCTTTCTGATAGAGCCCAGGACCACCAGCCCAGTAAGGGCTCCTCCCACAATGGGCTGCCCTCCCATATCAGCCGCTAATTAAGAAAACGCCCCGCAGGCTTGCACATAGGCCAGTCTTATGGAGGTATTTTGTCAGTTAAAATTCCCTCTTCCCAGTATGTCTAGTCGACAAAAACCCACCAGTGCCATGGTGGTGGTGGTGGTGGTGGTGGTAGTGGCAGCACTAATACAATTAATTATGTCAAATACCAAATGACAATGGCCATCAGCAGAGCTGGGCTCTGCTCATTTTTTTTTTTTTTTTTTTTTTTTTTTTTTTTTTTTTTTTTTTTTACTTCTCGGATCCTGCATTGGTTTGGTTTTCATTTTCATTTTATTTTATATGTAAGGGTGTTTTGCCTGTATGTGTGTCTGCACCATGTGTGTGCCTGGTCGGTGCCCATGGAGGCCAGAAGATGGTGTTAGATCCTCTGGAACTGGGGTTACAGATGCTTGTGACCAACTGTGTGGTATTGCTCTTCTGGGAAAACAGTCAGTGCTCTTCACCACTGAGCCGCCCCATGGTGTGTGTGTGTGTGTGTGTGTGTGTGTGTGTGTGTGTGTGTGTGTACTTGCACAAGTGTGTGTTTTACAAGGTGATATTTTAACAACCCTGCACTGAGCATATCGTTGGTGCCAGTTTTCCAACTGCATGCTCTAACTCTGTCACATTTTGCTAATTGGCATAATATCTCCAACTTTCTTATCAGTATTATACCTTCTGTGGAGATCTGTAACCTTTGGTATTACCAAGGTAACCATTTGGGCACGCCACATCCATATATGACAGGGAGCTTATACTCTGACTGCTCCAATGCCTGGATGTTCCTGGTGTCTCTCCTCCCCTCAGGCCTCCCTATTTCCTGAGACAAGGTGCTGAAATGAGGCTAATTAGTAACTTGCCGTGGCCTGTAAGTGTTCTAGTAAACAGACAAGTTGCTGGTCTCTCCTCCAAATCAAAAGCTAGAAATGATTAAGCTGTGCCTGGAAGACTATAGATCCTAGGAAAGACTGCTGGAGGAGGGAGCTGGTGTGACTCCAGTGAGCTGAAGAACAGCAAGGAAAACAGCCTCTCTGGCCAAATCAAGCCATCCAGAACAGCCTTTCAGCCCACCCTGTGCAGACGACCTTAGCACCTTCAGCCCCAGCGACTACCCTGAGCAGCTCTCTAACAACGGTGCACAGGGCTCTGTGAAGCCAGCCCCTCCTTCAAGCTCACCAGGTCCTGGCACTGCAATGGGCTCTCTGCCTACCACCCAAGCAGAAAGGAATCCACAACTGGTGCCCACAGTTTCTGTGCTTAGGCTCCTGTGCTGGGGATTGTAGAGGCTCAGAGGTCTAGGTGAAGGAGCCAAGCAGTGGTTGCAATGAACAGACTCCCTACCAGCCTCTTTGATTTGGTTCTTGAAGCCCAGGCTTTGGCTAAAGTGCACACATCTTGCTGCTGTTCTCCTGAGAGTCACACTTGTGGTCTCTGTGCTTTCTAAATGTTCCAAGCATTTGCACGGAGCCGTGCACTGAGCATCACTTGGAATGAGTAAAAATGACAGGCTGTGGAGATAGCTTGATATGTGAAGTATGTGCTGTGTAAGCATGAGGTCCTGGGTTCAAAACCCCAGAGCCCATTTAAGCACATATCTGGAAGACAGGGCTTCTGTGGCAAGGAGATGGGAGGCAAGTAGGAGAAGCCCAGCAGTTCGTGGACCAGCTAGCTGGTGTATGTAATGCTAAACAGCAAGAGACCCTGTCTGAAACAGAGTGGAAGATGAGGATGGACACCAGAGGTTGTCCTCCGACCTCTGCACACGCACTATGGCACATGGATCACAGACATACATGCAGGCAAAACACCCATACACATAAAAATAGAAATCCTAAAAAATGGAATCAGTCACACTACAGTTTTGCTTCCCCAGTGTGAAAGTAGCTGCTCCCCTGACCCTCCAAGACAGCAGGATGGATGAGGCACTGCTGCCTGCCCAAATAGGCACATTTCAATCGCAATAATACAGTCTCTCCCCCACCAGAAACCTAAAATAACTCGAGGTCCCCACTCCATTGTTTTTCTGCCCTGTCTCTATTGTCTGCCTTACAAGGACAGTCACTTTGGAGTTGACAACTTGCTTAGAGAGTTTGTTGTCTTTTTAGCCTGTCTGTAAAAACAATTCCACTTGCTTGACCAATAGTCATTCTGTCTTAGGAAAGGAATTTGACAGCCCAAATATGACAAAGAAAATAAACGGGGAGCTTGGGAATTGTGTCTCTTTTTCTGGCTGAATAATATTCCATTGTATGGATATACCTCATTTTGTGTATTCATCAATTGTTGGACTTTGCATTGTTTCCATTTGGGACTATTTGGATAATGCTGCCGAGAACATTCTGTGAGCCTGTGTGTGGGTATGTTCTCACTTCTTTGCGGGTCGCATGGCATCACTCAGACAATGGAGGAGCTGCAAGGTGTTTGGCTGCAGGCAGTAGAATCCTGCATTTGTTGCAGTTTCTTCCCTTTGTTGCTCTTGCAGACTGCCTGCAGAGCCAGCAGGAACACAGTGAGTGGCTACTTCCTGGCAGGCCGGGACATGGCTTGGTGGCCGGTGAGTTCACCTATCCTTTGTTCACAGGGCTGCTTTCAATGAGCATCTGAATTCCTGAGATCACTTCCTGTGCCTCATTCAAGGTCCCTGTTTAAGACCAGCTCAATAGGATAGGCCTGGGCTGGAGGAGACTCCAGTTGGTTGTGTAGGGACAAACTGCTCGAAGTTCTGTAAATGGCTTCGGAGTCTGAAAACTGTCTATTTCTTAGCCTATGGGTACCCCAACTTGTACCCCTAAGCTTGGGCTTTTTGTATGTGAAAAGGGTGTGCCCTACCCCCCCCTTAGGCCTGCCAGGTGGGAGGAGGTATTTCTGGGTTAGGTGGGGCTGATGTCATGGGCTCGCAATGATCGCTTTTCTTCCCTCTACAGATTGGAGCCTCACTCTTTGCAAGCAGTGAAGGCTCTGGCCTCTTCGTAGGACTGGCAGGCTCAGGTGCTGCTGGAGGCGTGGCTGTGGCAGGTTTCGAGTGGAATGTGAGCCTCAGAAGATGGATACAACCCGTGGGAGGGCCAGGGCAGAGGGCATAGCCACACTAACTGGCCCCTGGATATGGTGGTTTCCAGCAATGTGGATCAGCGAGGGTCTGCCAGGCTGGGGGGGCACAGCATTCCAAGGCACACTAGTCTGTAGACACAGACATGCTGGGTGGTCCCACTGTCCAGAAAGGCCCATAGGAGGGAGAAGTGCCCAGCTCTTACAGCAAAGCAGGAGGGGCTGGGGTGGCCCCAGCACCTCTAGCCTCTGTCACATTTGGCTATGTGCCAGGGCAGGACTTTTGGAAGCTGTGCCCACAGCCCTCTCCTATCTCTGTCCCCACAGGCCACATATGTGCTTTTGGCACTGGCATGGGTGTTTGTACCCATCTACATATCTTCAGAGGTGAGTCTTTTCCTGGGGCCATGGCAGAGGCTGGACCCTCACCAAGCTAGCAGGGGCAGGCAGAACTTCTGGGGCCTCATGTCACAGGGCTAGGTTTGACTAACATTTCTGTCAAACCATTAAGGCTGATCCCTTTGGCCCTTACTGTCACATGCAACTGGTCCACCATGGCCAACACAATGCCTCTTGGGGCTGTTGCTCCAGGCATCCCCTTGGTGGTACACATGTCTGCATTCTGAGGCTGTCCTGTCCCCAGCCTCAGCCCTGCATTTGCCGAGAGTCTTGGCAATCCCTTTTCCCGAAGCTTCTGTGCCTGTAGGTGCAGGGCTTGGCCTTGTGCAGGAGAGCCTCGGGATGGAGCTGGCCCTCCCCTGATAGTCACCTCACCCCCTTTGAGAACACTTAGCCCTCATATCCTCTGCCTCCCCAGATTGTCACCTTGCCTGAATACATCCAGAAGCGCTTTGGCGGCCAGCGCATACGCATGTACCTGTCTGTCCTGTCCCTGTTGCTGTCCGTCTTCACCAAGATATCGGTGAGCTGCCCCGAACCCGCTTCTGCCTGGAAACTTCCAGTATCTAAGGAAGCACCGTGCATGGGAGGGGCCTTAGAGACTAGCTAATCTGGCACCAGTAGTTACACCAGCTAGGGAGATCGAGGGCCAGGGAGAGGCAGCGACCTGGGCAGAATTTCACAAGTCTGGGACAGCTAGGGGAGGGTGGGGGGTGAGATATGGGCTATTCAAAGTGAGGCAGGAGCCGGGTGGTGGTGGCACACACCTTTAATCTCAGTATCTGGGAGGCAGAGGCAGGCAGATCTGAGTTCAAGGCTAGACTGTTCTACAGAGTGAGTTCCAGGTCAGAGCTGTTATACAAACACTGTCTCAGGGAGGGAGTGGGGAGATAGGGCTTACCACTAGAGGGAGCCAAAGGCCTCGTGGTGCTTGACAGCTCCATGCTCTAAGTCTTACTGGGTCTCCTTTCTTTTAGGACCTGGCCCTGGAAATATTTAAAGCAGGAAGCCTGCTTCCAGTGCCTGCCTGGTGCAAGCACCTGGTTTTACAGATAGGAAACCTGAGGTTGTGGGGAAGGTCAGTGGTTTTGTGGCAGGCCTATTACAGTTCCTCAGGATTGCCTTGCTTCTGTAGGCTGCAGGCTCCTGAGAGGAGCTTGAACATGAGTCAGTGATCTCTTCAAGTCAGTGACTGAGGGAGCTTGCCCAGCACCGACTTCTGCCTCCTATAGAGGCAGCATAGACAGCTCTCAGGACCTGGAGAGGCAGATGCTATTTCCCATGGCATCAGCGACATCATACTACAGTCTTGTCCAGATGTTCCCAGAGAATCATAATGGATTTTCTCTCTCTGGGGATTCCAATCTGGAGGGACTTGCCTTGAGTTTCACTGTCCCTCTCCTACTCTTCCTCTGACCCCCACCCCTTTCTCCCAAAATCCACCTCCTAGAGGGCCTGGTCCTGGCCTGCCCAGGGCTGTGTGTGAGTGAGTGAGTTAGTGAGTGTGTGTGTGTGAGTGTAAGTGTGTGAGAGTGTGTGTGTGAGAGTGTGAGAGTGTGTGAGAGAGTGTTGTGTGAGTGTGCATGAGTGTGTGTGTATGAGAGAGTGTGTGTATGAGTGTGTGTAAGTGTGAGTGTGTGTAAGTGAGTGTGTGTGTGTGAGAGTGTAAGAGTGTGTGAGTGGTGTGTGTGTGAGAGTGTGTGAGTGGTGTGTGTGAGTGTGCATGAGTATGTGTGTGTGTGAGAGAGAGAGAGAGAGGGAGAGAGAGAGAGAGAGAGAGAGAGAGAGAGAGAGAGAGAGAGAGGTGTGTGTGTGTGTGTGTGTGTGTGTGTGTGTGTGTGTGTGTGTGTTGTATGTGTACACAAGACAGGCAACCCTGGGGCTCCAGTGAGAGAGATGGGATTGGGCCTGATTGGGAAAGGGGTGTGATAGTCAGGGGGCTGCCAAGGGAGAGGAAATGGGGGCCATCACTAAGGACGCCTTTGGGGTAGGAGCCGGTGAGGCTAAGCTAGGCTGGCCATGAGAAGTGGTGGGACACAGGCATACTGGCAGGCATATTCTAACATTCACAACAACAGCCAAGTGCCACATCTGGCTCTGGGACAGACAGATTGCTCTGAAGGGACAGGAGGCTGCAGCCTTAGGTGAGGGAGAGGTCAATGAGTCCAGAATTAGTGGGTTATCAAGCAGGGGTGCCAGGGCCAGTTTTGCAGGCCCTCTCAGCTGAGCTGGGGGAGAAGGAAGAAGGAAGTGAACCAAATCAGGGTGCTTCCTCCCCCACCTAAGACCTCACACTGGGGACTCCAAGTGGGCTACTGGGCAGGACTTCAGAGGGCAGAGAGAAGCAGTGTACATAGGAGGGAGCTTTAGAGACAAGCTCATCTAGCAGTGATGAGTGCTTCACCAAGGTTATGGTGACTAGGCCAAGGTCAGCTAAGATTCAGGTCTGTCAGAACCACAACAGCCAGGATGTGGCTTCAGACTCTGCCTTGTGGGTGACTCTGAGGGACTGGCTGTAAACGGGGAGCAGTCACACCAAGGCCTTGCCTCAGCACCAGGCCGGCTGCCTGCTGAGGCTGGGGGGACGCGGGAGGAGGCACTAATTGCTGTGCTTGGTTTGGGAGAGGCTAGGCCCGCCCTGGGTCTTGGCTTCAGAGTGGAGCTATTTGAAGTGCGTGGGCCACAGTAGGCCCAGACACAGAGCCCAGCAACGCCCTGCCTGTCTGTACAGCTTGTCCAGGCAGAGGTCACAGGGCCCTCCTGCTGCTATTGTTCAGAGAGGAGCATCAGCATGCAGATCTACCATGGCAGGTGTGGAAAATCACAACCAGTGCTCAGAGCCAAGAGTCCGAGTGCAGTTCCATCCCTGTGGGGCTCTGGGAGACAAGGAAGTGAGCATGACACCACATGCCCCTCAATAAAGGCTAACCATGGCCCACAGGGTGATCCATCATACACTCATGCTACCTCACTGACTTTACCTCTCCCCTAGAGTTGCACACTGCACACCAGCCATGTTGGCTTCCAAGCACTTCCACAAACACCAGGGCCTCAGGGTCTCGGCACTTGCTCCGGTCCTCCACCAAATGCTCTTCCCTGGGCATGCATGTTACACCTTTACCTCTCTGGACTCAGGTCTCTCCTCTTTCACTCCTGTCCCTTCAGGTCTAACCCCCCTTATTTTCTCTCCCTCTTTCTTCATACCCTTTTCTGGGATTATGAATAATTGACTTAGAAAGTTATAGCTGAGTGCAGAGACTCATCCCTAGAATCCCAGCATCTGAGAGGCTGAGGCATGAGGACTGCTATGAATTCAAGACCAGCTGGGTTACAGAGTGAGACTCTGTCTCAATAAATCAAACAGAGAGAGTATATTCTCATCAGGTGGTGGTTTCACATGCATTTAATCTCAGCACTCAGGAGGTAGAGGTAAGGCAGATCTCTGAGTTTGAGGCCAGCCGAGTCTACAGAGGGAGTTCCAGGATAGCAGGGCTACACCAAGAAACCCTGTCTCAAACAAACCAAAATAAAAAAAGAAAAGAGTATATTCTCCATCCCATTTTCTCTCTTCAGTGATATGCTATTGTGTGTCCATTCTGCCCTTAGGATGAAATGAGATAGCAGCCAGGAGTTGGTTCTTTAAAAGAAAAAAAATCCTATGGGGTCTAGAGAGTAAATTACTTCAGCCTGGGACATTGCAGTCTCTGTCCTGACCCAGCTCTGCCAACTATGGACAACAGTGCCATGGGATGGGATAGGTTTGGCCTGCAGGCTGCAAAGCCATTCCCTGATCTAGGGAAACATCCACTTACCAGGTGCCCACCATGTGCTAGGGTGTGGATGAACAGGCCAGCCCCAAAAGCACTTTCCAGACAGCCCCAGCACAGAGACAGAGCACCAGAATCCTAGTGAGGAAACAATCATAAAAGTGGCAATAGAAACAGGAGAGCCAGTGGCAGCGGTGGTGGCACATGCTGTTAATCCCAGCACTTGGGAGGCAGAGGCAGGCAGAACTATGTGAGTTCGAGGCCACCCTGGTCTACATAGTGAGTTCCAGGACTGCTGGGTCTACACAGAGAAACTCTGTCTTGAAAAAACAAAAATAAAATAGACAGAAAAAGAATCAGGGAGCCAGTCAGCAGGGCCTGGAAGCCTAGCCCTTGCCCAGCAGTGATGGACATCCTCTCATTCTCCCTGTACAGGCAAGCACAGCCCCTGCAGGGCTGGCCAGAGGCAGGAAGGGAAAATGGGCATTTGGAAAGAGTCCTCAGTGGCAGGGATAGTGAGAGGCAGACTGTGGCAAAGACATGCAGGTCCACTCTGAGCCACCTTATCCTTAGCTGTGACAGCCCCCACAAAATGGGCGGAGCCCTATAGGGAACAGAGGCGATCACTGGAGGGGTCACAGAAATACTGTGCTATTCCACAGAGGAACGAACACAAGAGAGAAAGGGGGAAGGATGGCAAGCAGAGGGCATAGACCCCCAGCCTCCTTCAGCTCCTATGACACAGCATGAAGGGCCAATTTCCATCAGGCGGAGATGGAGTGAGAATCCTTTGGAAACACTAGTGCTTCAGCTTAGAGCTGAGAGCCCTGTGCCACTGCCCCTTGCAGGTGTCTCCCTCCCCTTTCTCACCCTCCTATCCATCGACTTCAGGGTGAGTTGTGAGGCAGACTGGGGCTGAGCTCAATGCCAAGCTCCTTGGGGAACCCCAGAGGCTTGAAGGCCCAGGGTCCCACAGCAGGAAAAGATGGCTTCATCTGCTTCCTGGGACCATGGGACATTAAGCAAGGCAACCACTGTCCCGTGTTGACAAACATCTGTTAGGGGCTGTGAGCGTCACAGGAGCTGAGGAAGAAATACGTGACACTCAGGATGGTGCCTGGCACACAAACATGTTTCCATTATCAAGGCAGGCAAGATGGTAAGGGCTTTCTGGGACCACAGGGCCCAGGGAACTACAAGAGTAGGCAAGGAGCTCTTGTAGAGAGCTTGGCAGGGTGTGGCAATGTTGCTGGGGAAGGGTAGGCAAGGAACCCCTGTGGAGAAGTTGATAGGGTGTGGCAGTGTTTCTGGGGAAGAGGAGAAGAGGAGGCCTGTGAGCCCACTGCAGCAGCAGCAGCAGCCCCAGCAGAGGCCTGGCTTGCCTCAGGCCTGAGAGTGGTCCTTCCTTTGAGATGAGGATGCCCAGTGCTGTCCTTTTGGCTGTGTCTCTGGGTTTTGCCATGATAGACAAGTTCCTACAATCTCTTGGCCTCCGTCTCCCAATGTGTGTCTTTGGTGCATTAGGTTATACTCTTCAGCTTCCAGCAGATCAGGAAGACAGGAAGTCCCAGGGAAGGTCCCCACCTTCTGGACCTTCAATGCTAAGCTAGTGGGTGTCTTTATCTATACCACTCTGCTCCCACTACACACACACACACACCCAAAGCCAGGGGCCCAAATAAAAGCGTAGGTGGTCACCCGAAAGAGTTTCCAGACGGGTGGACCTCTCAAATGCAGGAAGGAGCCAGCAGGGAGAGGTGTGAGGGGGATGGGCATAAGAAAAAGAAGCTATGGTGCTGGTGCTGGGTGTGTAGAGTGTTACATGGCAGGGGAGAGATAGAGATAGAGATAGAGGCATGGATGGGGAGAGGAGCATGTGGGAAAAGGCTTTGGGAGAGACATAGGGGAAGTGTTGAGGGGAGAGGTGTTAAGGAACTGGATTCCCCTCCCACACCCTGTACCACCCTGGGGCCTAGATCCTGAAGACTAGGACCAGGCTGGCTGCTCAAAGGCTCTGGGATCCACATCTCCTGAGCCTCAGGAAGGCTGGGCTTTGTGCCAACTTGATCCATACAACCAGGGCTAGGGTGACCCATGGCTTGCACCTTCTCGGGGACCTATTGGTCCCAAAGGTTGTACTTGAGCTGTCTCCTATGGCTCATTCAACACGGAATGGCAGGTTTGGAAACAATGGGGCCATTCTCTCAGGCTTGGTCCTAAAGCCTGGGCTCTACTTGCTTAGGCCCCACAGTTGGTGGAAGGGCCTCCCCTAGGCTTCGGGTATAGCCAAGCTCTGGGAGCAGCCTTTGGCATGCCTATCATCAGGTGAAGTCCCCTGAAGGGCAACAGATCTGCCTGTCTTCTGCACTGTTTCCAGCTATTTCCTAGGCCTGTTAGTTTGAGTCTCTGGAGGCGTTCCTCTTGGATGCCTCCTTGTCATGGTCCCTAATGGAACTGAGGGGACAAGTCTCTTTTATATCCCCTGGGTAAGGGCCAAATTCAATGACAACACTACTATCTGGTGGGCTAGGGCCACTTTGAATTTTATTGTGACAGTAACATCCACCATACATCTGAACACAACACACAGCTGTCCACAGCCAGTTCTCTCTCCCACCCTCAACCACCCTACCGGATAATGAACAGCTTGTGTGGGGAGCATCTCTATTCCTTTTCCCTGGGACACCCACATTCAAAGATGGTGGATGGTGAGGCTGGGTCACAAAGCCAGTGAGTACAGCACTGGGACTCTTGAGCCCTGTGTCTCACTATAATGTCTGACTTCTTCCCAACTCTGCTTTCCCCAGATTGACCTGTACGCAGGAGCCCTGTTTGTTCACATCTGCCTGGGCTGGAACTTCTACCTGTCCACCATCCTCACGCTCGCCATCACAGCCGTGTACACCATCGCAGGTACGGTTCCTGGGTGCCCACCAGAAACAAGGAGCCAGGGATACATGCAGGGGAAACCGTCCCACAGCATGGGGAGCCTCTGGGAGTGGCCAGTTCACCGGTGATCAAATGGGGATTTAGGGCTTGGCTAATGGCTTAGGTACTTCAGTGCACAGCCCACCCATCTCCAAGGGCAGCAGACCACCAGTAGCTCTGGTGACGATGATCAGACTCTCCTGGCTCAGGGATGGGACACTTATTCCAGCAACCTTGTTCCTGGCAGGGGGCCTGGCCACTGTCATATACACAGATGCCCTGCAGACGGTCATCATGGTGGTGGGCGCTGTCATTCTGGCAATCAAAGGTAAGGTCTGGGGGCTGGACAAGGATGGGCTGTCCCAGCACCTGAAGAGCTCTTTAGGTTAAGCCTCGGTGGATCTGCCCTGCTGCTGGCTTGCTAGGCTGATGGGCTCTGCTTTCTCCTGCCTATAGGGGCTAGTGGTGAGGCGCTGACTAGGCTCCCTCAGGGCGAGGCAGGCCCCATGGCAGGCAGCTATGCAGGCAACAATTAACAGACCACAAAACTGCTGAGGTGTTTCATCCAGTGCTTAGAGTCATGTACAGAGTCCTAGGAAGTGATGCAGTCCCCTGCCAGACAAAAGCCTGCAGGGAGGGAGGTAGGCTGGATAGGTAACACTAGTCTAGAAACAGACAAGGAAGTTTTACTGATGTCCTGGGAGGGAAAGGGAGGAATGATAGGTCTTAAGGTGGGCATCTTTCAAGGTGAAGTCTCAGCTAAGGGTCTGAGACCCGGTGGCAGAGGCTACCCCTGGGTCTCCTTACAGAGATTTCTGGGGAAACAGGCCCTGGCCTACCTAGGCTCCTAGCTCTATACCCTGCTGGGAAAGAGGGTCTGGGGTGAAGCCAGAAGCTGTCCTATATCCAGGTGTGCTCCTCCCAGGTAGCAGCCCCTGTCTCTAGAACCTACTGCAGGTGAAGGGACCTAATGGCCAGGCACAGGCTAGACAAGAGGGTAGAGACACAGCCAGGCCAGGACTTGGCCTTGCACCACCAACCCTGAGGTAGACAGGACATTCTCTGGACTGAGGAAAGACCCTGGCCTGAGCCCTACATGCTAGGTTGACCAAGAGGCCCAGAGGAGCCTCTGCCTCCCTTCCCTGTGAAGGAAGGGGCCACAATGCCAGCAGTGGTCCAGTTCTTTTGAAGTCACAGCCTTCAGAAGCCCAGGTCATGGCTTCAATACTAGATGACTCAAATACCGAGAAAACCACTTCTATCTCCTTGAAGGGCCAGTCTAAGACTGGCAGAGAACCCCAGCCTGAGGTCAGCAGGCTCCAGAGACTAGCCATGACTCCTGCTGGCCAACAGGAAACTGTGGGCCTATGTGCAAAATGCTCATTTAATAGTTAGCTTAAATACAAATAAAATACTCTATTTCACCTTTTTTCTTTTTTTAAACCTCAGCCCCTCCTAGAGCAGGCAAGGTGAGGTAGGGACTCCAGTTTGATGCATGAAGTTATCTGTGAGATGAGGGCAGTAGGAGCCAGGGAGTCAGGGCCACCCAACACCAACCCATTCTGTCCAACCCTCCAGCTTTCAACCAGATCGGTGGTTATGAGCAGCTGGAGGCGGCATATGCCCAGGCCATCCCCTCCAGGACCATCCCCAATACCACCTGCCACCTGCCGCGAGCAGACGCCATGCACATGTTTCGGGACCCTTCCACAGGAGACCTCCCATGGACTGGGATGACCTTTGGTCTGACCATCATGGCTACCTGGTACTGGTGCACTGACCAGGTGAGCACCAACATTGCCCACCTCCCAAGTGCTGCTCTCTGGAATGGGTTGGGGTCCAGCTCGGCTGCTAGGGTTCCTTGTGGTCTCGGGCCCTGCGCTTAGAGTCAGATGGGGCCCACTGACTGCCACCTGCCCTGGCCTTTAGATGCTTTGACTGGGACAATTTTGAGTATGGGATTCCAAAGGGACTTGGATGCTCCTCGGTGGCCCTAAGCTCTGCTCGGAGGCGAGTGTTTCGGGTTGGCCTTGGACTTCCGGGACCTGGTAGCAATCGGGGTGCTGGGCCACCCTTGGGCTGCCAGTGGTGGGGGCCTGCTGTGGCTGGGCTTGCTTTCTTGGGAGAGCTCTGGGTGTCATCAACAGCAGGCCGGTAACGGGGAGGCCCTGGGGTCCTTGATGTAGTGCCTCCATGTCGGTGGAACTGCTGGCCCTGGAGAGACAAAGGACAGTGAGGTCTGGATGACATGTGGGAGGGCAAAAGGATTCCCGCTGCATAGACCAGGCTCTACCTAGTCTGCCTCTGCCACTCCCCAGAGGGTTAACTACGCTGTACCTCAGTTTTCTCATCTGTACTATAGACTGATTCTTCCCTTTGTGGTTTGTGCCCTGGCCCATCCATCTGCAAATAGGGTTAGGTATGGATGGAGGGACCAGAGGGGATTGTTGGTGGCAGTGCCTCCATCTGAGCCTGGATTTCTAACGAGGACTGAGGTAATTCTGATCTCCCTTGATCATGAACCCTGAAGATAAATAACTTCAGACAAGGTACTTCCCTTCTCTGACATAAGGGATCAATACCTGCCCAGCCTATTCTGCAGGCTGTAGGCAGCCCTAGAGAAGAGGAGCAGGTGAGGGTCTTGTGATGGGATGGGCATAGGCCCACTGATCACTGGTACCTAGAGCCCCACTCACACAAAGCCCACTATAGGATAAATGAACCAGGCCATGGCCAATAGCTAGTGAGGGCTGTGACAGTTTACAGAGTATCTTATGCACATACACCTGCTTCCTTGTGAGTCCAGCAGGGCCAGCTCTGTTCACATCAAGGTCTAGAGACAGACCTGATGCACACCAACTGGAGAAGGATTTCACATAGATTTCCAGTAGTGGGAATCCATATGGGCTGGGAGGTGACAGGCACTGGGAGGCTAGGCCTTCATTTCCCCTCAGTAACCTGTTGCTCTCTAGCAGGGTTGCTCTCCTCTGGGACCCCAGATGCCTGAGATTCCCATCTGGCCTTCCCTCCTGCCCAGGCCTTTCAGGTGGCTTGAAGCAGGCTCTACACTTTCCCTTTGAGGACTAAGGGTCAACCCCCGAGGGTGAAGGCAGCCTGGAGGGCTGCCAGAGGAGTAGATGGGCTCCTAATCCCTGCCACTCTTGTTTCCTCCCACCAGGCAGGCCTGGCCCAGCCCCACATCTCTGGGCAGAATGTCATTTGGAAGCATTTCCCATGAAGGCCAATGAGTCAGCACCATCCTGCCTTATGGCTGGATGAGGGCAGATAAGGAGCCCAAGAGGCCTAGAGAGGGTCACCAGGGATACAGAGGATGGTTCCTGCAGACCCCAGTGGTCACAGTACCAGCCCTGCCTCCCTGGCCTTACCTTGGGCTGGGTCTGCTGCAGGATGCCAGGCCAGGTCTTGGTATCCCAGACCCTGGGCATCAGACAGCCCTCACTGGCACCTGAGGGTCTGACTGAACTCTACTCTGCATGCTGAACTACATGCTTTTCCCTAGCTACAGGTCCACCCACAGTAACTGACCATTTTGTCGCTAGAAAACCAATAGGCTAGGCATGGCAGCACATGCCTTTAGGCAGGCAGATATGTACCCAGGTGATGTGTGGCAAGAGGTGGGCTGCCTTCCTACTGGTCAGCAACATCCTCCACCACAGTCATGACTATGAAAGTAGCTAAGAACCTCAGCAAGTGCATGGCAACCCAGGAGCCAGGTCCAGCCTGCTCCTACACAAAGCGACCAGCTTTCATCCTTGAAGCAATACTTGCTTGGGTGGCAGTGACCCATGTTCAGATGAGGAGACACAGCCCTGGAAGGTGAAGTGGCCAAGCCAGCGGTGGGAGTGCAGGCCTCCCCAGCAGGAAGCTGGGTAGTGGGGGGCACCCCTGTACTGTTCCCATTTCACACATACTCTGAGTCACCTAGGGCATCTGTCACAGGGCCAACTGCTCAGGTTAAAATAATGGAGTCAAATGTGCCCTATCAATGAAAGAAGAGCACAGATTACAGGCTCAGGAAAATGGGGCTTCTCGCTCACAATAGCTGGAGTCAGGGGGCTGTGATAATTTCAGGTCAGTAGAGGGCAAGTCACCATCAGGGCCTCCCCACAATACCCTTCTGCACAGATAAGAAATAGGCCTGCAGGGGAGCAATGGGGAGGAGAGGGACAGGGTCTGCTGTCCTGCACTGAAGTGTCAGTGTTAGCAGGCCCATGTAAAGGAAGCGAATATTACAGCTACTTCCTATCTGTGAGTAACAGGTGGTGACAATCAACAGGATAACAGGAAAAACACACATCAGAGTTACACTTCTATAACCCTATGAACAAGCAGTGCCATCAGAACAGCTGTTCTAATCAGTGACCCACACACACTACAAGTGCTGGCCCCACAAGGCTGCCCGGAACCTTTGTGAAGCAAGGCACTCTCACAGGGATACACCCCCAGCCTCCCACTTCTTCCAGAATCAAATCCAGATGTGGTCACTTATGCTTTAAATCCCATTTGTGAGACTGAGTCAGGGGGGATGGTTGTGAATTCAAGGCAAGCATAGGTACAGTTAAATTCCAAGCTATCCTGAGTTACAGAGTAAGACCCTGTCTCAAAAACAGAAGAAAAAAGGGTGGGGAGAAGCTCTAGCTAGCAGCAGAATCAAATAGCAGACCTCAAATGCCATCTGTTTATGTGCATACTCTCACACTGCAGACCCGGCAACCGGGGCCATCAGGATTTACCTAGCAACCATTACTACCAAGGTGCACGCTTCCCTCTGCCCTGTCATGTAGTCAGTATCAACTTCTGCTCCCAGGATTTATGTGAATGTCTGTGTTTATGAGGGTCCAGGAGGTGGGGAGTCAGGGAGTCCAACACACCGGGGCCCCCTTTGGCTCTGACAAACACCAGGGACCCAGGCTTCCCTGTTGGATGGGCAGGGAGATTGGCTCCCTGGGATAAGTGCAGCTGAACAGACGAATACCCCTGTGGTATCTGCTGTGCTGACATTCTGGCTGCTCATCTTAGGTGAGTCTAGGGATAGTCACGTTGTGTCTACTGCGTTACCTAACAAGGCCCACTAAGGAGATGCTGATACAGGTATGCCCAAGGCTGAGCCTCATTTCTCTCCCCCCCTGTACCCCAGGTCATCGTGCAGCGGTCCCTGTCTGCCAGGAACCTGAACCATGCCAAGGCAGGCTCCATCCTAGCCAGCTACTTGAAGATGCTGCCCATGGGCCTGATGATCATGCCGGGCATGATCAGCCGAGCACTGTTCCCAGGTAGGATGGGCTCTGGCGTCAGTGACAGGGCACCCACACCTCAAAGGATTTAGTCTATAAAAGCCACATGCTAGGTGACAAAGGAGGGATCTCCTGTTGCCCAACATGGAAGAGGGAGGGGCTGTCCTTAGGAACACAAAGGAATCACAAAGAGGTGGCTTAGATAAAGTCCAGAGGAGCAGTACTTACAACTGTGTGACCTTGTGAGTGTAAAGGAACAGCTCTGTGACCACTTACTTGAGCCTTGTCTGCAAACCAGGGACTGTACTTTCTACCTGGTATGATGTATCCGACCTGTGACTCTGGGTATGTGGCAATGTGTGATTTGTAAGGTTGTTTTGGAGAGGACTCTAGGACTCTCGGACTGGGAGTCCCAGCATAGTAATGGTCAACCACATGGCCCTGTGTGATTCCACTTTCCCCCATTCATCACCTCTTTATGTAACAAGGGGTGTTATTGGCACCAGGGACACAATGGTCCAGGGCATGGGCATTTTGGACTCGTGGGATAAGGGAGCAGACCCACCTGAGCCTGCCTGTCCACAGGGTGTTGTGCTTGCATCCTTGATGTATTTACATCTTCTCTGCCCCGCCCCTGGGCCCACAGGGGGCCACTCAGGGGACCACCAAAGGTTCCTCGGGTTACATGAGGGGCACTCAGCTGTCGCTGGGGTGGGCGGCCTGGCCCATTGGCCATCTGCTCTGAGTGACGCCTCTGGAGAGGTACTGAACGCTCCCTCACTTCAAAGTACTCATCTGACATGGATGAGGCCACTGAGGGTCGCCGGTGGCTGAGGCCAGGGCCAGAGCTGCCTGAGAGGCTGTCCTGGTCACTGAGGGTCACATAGTCATCATCATCTTCCTCTTCCTCCTCATCCAGCCCATTGGGGAGTCCTGTCTCCAGACCATCAGGGTCATCCTGGGTAACAGATAACTGTCGCTGTAGGGGTACCTGGCTTTGGTTGGTTGTCCTGGGTAGCCTGGAGTCTATCCCATTTGGGGGTGTCTCCTTTTCTGGGGTCTCCAGGGCCCAGTCAATATCGTTACCATCCTGAGCAAGTACATTTGCCACAGGGACTGTCCGGGGCTTAGGTATAGGAGCTTGTGGTTCAGGGTTCCCCTGGGGGAAGCCATTCTCGGCTGGGACCACATTCTGGGAGTCCTTGGATGCTGGAGGAGGGCAGGGTTCTGGGCAGGGACGGGCCTCTTGGCTCTGCTTCCATAGCTGGTGCTGGGTGCTGGCATGGGCCGTGTCACGAATCTTGATACGGTTCATCTGGTTGGGCTGAGGATTCCAGATGTTGGGATCAATGATGTTGATGTAGCCCAGGATGTCACTGCCAGGCTCTGGGTCTGGCTCCACCCATGTGGGCAAGTACTCAAACATGTTGGCCCTCTCCAGGTTGAGCAGCCCAGGGTGGATAGGTGGTAGCAGTTCAGAGAGGTCCCCTGGGCGTTCAGCCACTGCAGGACCCTTCAGCCCTGGGGGTCTTGTGACCTCCTGTTTCTCAGAGGACGTCTTGGCAATCTCATCCACACTCTTGGCCTTGACCAGTGCATACTTAGGGTTGACAAGCTTCTTGGCCATGGTGCCCGTGGGTACCAGGGGCACCACAGATGGTAGCACAATGGGCTCTGGTTCTGGCTCCTTCTCCATGGGGATGTCCTTGAGGCTGACACCCTGAGACATGAGGTACAGCTCCTGGAACTGCCGATCGAACATCTCTACCACCTGACCAGACAGCACAGAGATCACATTCCGGTCCGTCCTTGCAGCTGACCATGTGAAGCTACAACACAAAGAAGGGTAGCAAGTCAGGCACCGAGTCTATGTGCCTCCCTGAAGCCCTAGTGCCCTGATTTAGCAAGAGTCCCTGACCCCTGAGGAAAGGGGCATCTACAGTGTATACTCCAGCTGGGGTTTGACAGATGGCCACTGAGCCCTAGGATAAAAACCTAAGTGGCACTGGGGATGGGGCACAGCTGGGGAAGGGTGTCAAACCGGAGTCTGGGAGCCTATGTCTAGCCTTTCCCCAGCAAACTCCTGAGGTTCTACTGGACTCGTGAAGACAGCATGGGGATAGCTACTGCAGTGGCCGTCACTGGTGTCTTTGGTGTCATCAATCCCAGAATGACTGTGGCAAGTCTGCCCTGCCTCATGAGGATGCAGAATTGGCTCTGTCCCTGAAGATGGCTCTCAGAATGACTTCCCAGAGGGCTCGGGCAAGTTCACCATGACCGAGCCCACCCTACCCCTGGGCCAGTGACTGTGTGGGATGGAACAACAGCCTGCTTGGACAAAAGTCTTCCCTGCCTGCCTCTAGAGACAGTGGGTGGACCCAGGCCTGCACACAGCTCAGCAGTTTGGGGAGCAATGAACTGGAATAACCAGCGTGTCACATGCAGGGATTAAGGGCAGGAACCAACTGGGAACCAGAGGCAACTCCTCCCCAAGTCCCGGAGGAGAATCACCTGTAGGAGCCACACACAGCCCGATCTCCATCCACAAACATGAACTTCTGGGCCAGGGCACCCTTGAACTTGGTGGCTGACCGTGTGAAGAACTCTGTTCCCCCGCTGCTGCGTACCCTGAGATTCTGTGTTGGGAGACAGGGAGGCAGAATTAGACAACCATAGGCACCGCTTTCACAGGCAGAGGCGGCAGAGAGCCCAGAGCCCGTAGACAGTTTGTGTGGAGTGAAGGTCGGGAGTGAGTTGGAAGGTGTGGAGAAGGGCAGTGTATCTGGGCTGTTGGGACAGGCAAGGGGGATGCTGAAGCTGCTGCAGGGCCAGGACGGTCCCAGCTTGTCCCTAAGAGCACCCAAAGAGTAGCATGGGGCAAGATGAGACCTCAGTGACAAGGCCAATTTGAGAAATGCTGTTGTCCAGGGTGTTGTACAGTCTTGAGTGGGTCGGTTAACTTTTAGAGAGGTCCTATGGACATCTGGTTGGCAGGTGAGGGAGGGGAGTGGAAGCAGGAAAAGGCCACCCTAAGGAACCTGGGACTTATACTCTGACACATCCAGGGTCTTCCAGGGTGACTGACCACAGGCCTTTCCCCACTCCTGACATCACATGTCATCGCGTGCTGAGCAGGCTCCCTTGCGGGCACTCAGAGAAAACTCTCTTTGGAGATGGGATGAAGTCTGACCTCATAAATGTTCAACTTCAGTCCCTCCCACAAGACCTGGTTTACAGCCAGCAGGGGAAGGCTCTCAGAGCCCAGAAAAGCTCACAGGGCCTATAAAGGAAAGAGTCAAGACAAAGTGGAACCACAAATGGCTGTCTTTCCTTGGTTCTGAATACATAAAGGGCCTTTCTCTCTAGTGCAGCACCTCCAGACCCATCCAGGGCCCGGGGGCTACAGTGACCCAGGGGCAAGGAAAGCCTGACTGAAATCTAAGCATAAAGGGACTGCTGAGGCTCACAAAGTAGAACAACATGTAAGGGATCTAAGTCTCACCAGAGCTTTCTGACTGGTCTACGTACACACCTCCCTCCTATGACAGAATTCTTCTCACTCTTGTCAGAGCTCTGGATTCAGACACTGGTTGGTGACAAAGTCTTTGTCAGACTGAGCTGTGATGTGCCTGTCTGTTCCCTCACCCACTCAGTGGGTCCAGGTTATTAACTGCCCACATGTTCATTTGTTCACTGACCCCTGCTGAGGCCCCTAGTGGCAGACAAAGATGACAGTGACAAGGGTGCTACTGTGGAGGTGGCAGTGAGGCAGGTGAGTCAAAACAACAATCCGGAATGTCCAGAAGCAGAGGAGTGAATGGAGGTAGAGGCTGGGAGGTTCCCGGGAAAGGATGACGTGGGGCAAGGTAGGAGGGCAAGCACCCTGAGGAAGGATGCAGAGGCTGGGCAGCAGAAGAGCAGGCTGTCTGCACAACTGGACTTGACTCTGGGGAAAGAGGCCTCACCTGCTTCTGCTGTGGGCAGCAGGAGCCATGGAGAGTTAGAGTGCAAGCTAGACCTGGATGTCAAAAGCAGAACTAGCATGTGGGGAGGGTGCATGAATGAATGGGCAGACAGGAGGCAGAGAACGGGGAGGCTGGTGCATACAGGGAGGAGGCCTGAGTGAAGGTACCATCCATGGCAGTCTCCTATTCCCAGACTCCCCTGGTGGCCCAGAGTACTATCCACAGAAGTTGACAGGGATGGCCCCTGGGTGGGCCCCTACATGATGTCCACCCAGCTGTGGGGTGAACAATTGTCTTGCTGTTGGGCCCGACCCAGAAGGTAGATAAGCTGTTTCCAGGGCCAACCTCACTCTGGCCCCGCCTGCCCACAGGCCTGCCCAAAGCCAGCTCAGCAGGAAGCTGGCCAGCGCCCAGGACAATTAGCACTCGTGACTTTGTACCTAACACACTGCACACTCAAGGACCAGAGGTTAGAACAAAGATCTTAGAGGCCTTCCCTATCACCTGTGCCAACCACAGCCCAGCTCTGTGGTATCCTGTGGTCTCACGGTCCAACACTCTGTATGCTGGAGCCATGCGCCCCACCTAGGCAACCAGCCTGCACACTTCTCTTGAGGGTGTCTGTCTCTATTCACCCCAAACTGTCTTTATGAAGGGCTCAGAAAGTATTGCTTACATCTTGTAGTAACTCAGGGCTGGGTTGTGCCACTGACCTGCTGTGTGATTCTAAGCAAGCCTCTGACCCTCTCTGGGCTATAGTTTTCCTGTCTGCATAGAGGGGGTTGGCACTGAACCCATCGGCTCATCCACTGGAGCTGAGCAGCAGGCAGGGGCTTGCATCAGGCCCCCCACCCTCTGCCTCCCTGTTCCTGGTAGCCTCGCCCCATGGGCCTGGCCCAGATGAGGTAATGTCTCAGGTGTCTGGGCTCGCGTGAGCAGAGGTGGAGGAACCCACAAAGCTGTATTGTCTCAGGTCCTGGGGTGCCCCTGGTTGGGGATGGGCAGGCAGGCGGAGGGTCCTTAGTCTCTTTCAGACCTCCATAAGGTTCAGTGGAGTTGGGTGGGGAACGGCAGGAAGTGGAGGTGAGTCAGGTTACTCTGGCTCAGGACACAGAGCAGGAGTATACTATGCTGATCTCCACCAGGCTGGCCTGGGCATTCTAGAACTCTGGTCTATGTGACTCCAGCCATGGTGCCAGACACTGACTAGGCCTTTCTATGGCTTAGCTCCCTCACCTGCAGCATGTACCTGTCTACCTGGGCCACCTGCAACTTAAGGGCTTAGTGACCTGCAGGGATTGTAGAAGGAACTGAGTTTTTCACTGGGGACACATTGGGATACAAACTTGGTAGCACATCTTTGATAGCCTGGATGGTTCAGGGAAACCAGATCTGTCAGACCCACTTTGTGGCCAGCCTAAGGATTTAGCAAGGAAGGTCATGAATTTTTGTCTCTTGATAGGATGTAGCAGGTCACACTCCGGGCCTGGGCAGGGTGAAGGCATCAGTCAGTCATGCTTGGACCAGAAGAAGATAAGGAGAAGAGCTGGGGTGGGAGGCAGAGCTGTAGCTTACCCTGTGCCTCTTACCCTGACTCATGGACAGACATGATATTCAATGGGAAGTCCCTTGTGAGCTGGGGCTCAGACACATGTGAGCTTTCCCAACCCCAAGCCCTGGTGTTAGTGCTCCTGGCCCTTCCCCTAGAACGATTGACATGTAGGGTAGGCCATCGTGGCCTTGCCTCTACCCATTTAATGCCAGCATTAATGATTCATGACCACCCAGTGAAGTGAGCCCCTTTGCCCTCAGATACAAGCCTCTGGCATATATTATCCTTATCTATCAGTGGCCCAGACGCAACCATAGGAGGTAGGACATGAGGTTATTCAGGAAGGGACAGGGGCTGGGGTGCAGCCTACTTCCTCCTCTACTCTCCCCAATAATCCCAGCTGGAGCCTGGCAGGATACAGGTTGAGGCTCTTCTGTCCTTCTCTGGCCCAGTGGGAACCTGGACCCAGTCATGTATCCTCGCCATGTGCCTTCCCATGGCTGTCAGATAGCTGGTGCTTCCTTGCTTGTTGGCTACACAGTCAGCTCAGGTGGCTGCTTGTTTTTCCAGTTCGCCTGCACAGGCCAAAGAGCTTTTCACATTGCTAGGTCTTTCATAGCTCTGGCCTGGCTCCCACTGCTCATGGGTACCTCTCAGCACTAGGGTCACCCCATATATGACTTAGTCATTGTGACCCTGAGAAAGGATAAGGTAAAAAAGCTGGGTACTCTTTTCAAGGCCTATTTCCCACTTGTAATCTAGAAGTTCATTTCCTTACTGCCTACAGGGCCAGTAGACTGTGGTGCCAGGAGCCCCTGGGACCCACACTTTGGAATAAGCTATGTATGTCATTCCCCTTCATGTGGGGACTGGGAACAGGGTTGGCCCTGGCACTAACGTAAGTGCTGGCAAGAGAGGATGGCTCCTACCAGAACACTATTTTGAGAAAACTGGAAGCCCGTGTCACTCAGAACAGAGCCAGGAGATGTTATGAGTTTTGTCCTTAACCACACAGGACAAAGGAACCCCCAACTCATTCTATGCCCATCACAGTCTCCTGTGCTCTGCACAACAGCCCTGCCAGAGGGAAGGCATGAAGATGGTCCCATTTTTCACATGACCAATGGAAGCCACAGCCAGTAACTACCTATGGTGTGATGGCATGGCAACTGGTATCTTCCCAGTCTAGTATCTGATACCCCATTGTTACAAATGTGACCCTGCCAGGGCTACCCGTAACTTGGGCCTACAGACTCTGGGGCAGGTTGGAGCAGGGTTGGGACAGGGCAGTGGGTGGCTGAGAGCAGCCCATGGTTTACCAGCACAGGAAGTGCTCCTAAAACAGGCCCAGACCTAGCCAGCCCAGGGCAGGGAAGTTGGCCAGGAAGGCAGGCTCTCCACACGGTGACATCTGGCAGGGCTGTGTTCAGAGACCTCTGACCATTAACCCAGGGCTGTGGTGAGACTGCTACAGATGAGAACTAAGAAGCTGGGGTCACTTCTTGCCCATGACGATGTCTGACTCCTGGGATCATGCCCTTTAGACCTTTTCACCTTCCCAGAGAGAAAACCAAGAAGGATGGGAGAGGGCAGCTACTGAATCCTGCAAGCTGCCCTCCTGCCCTGATGGTCCTGGGACAGGTGAAAGCTAATAGTGAGATGAGGCAAACCTCCCGTGCCCCTATCCTAACCCTAGGTTGGCAGCCGCACACCTGCTCAGCCTTAGTGTCTGCACAGCTACTATCCTTTAGTTTCACCCACAGGAAACTGTGGGAGCCAAGTCCCACAGTGGTCAATGGACAGAGAGTCCATGTGGGCAGCACAAAGATTTCTGAGAGACAGGTCTGCACTCTCCTTGTCAAGCCAATTTCTTACTGGCTTTTAGGCCTTAGTTTCCCCATCTTTCTTGTGGGAACCTAGTCTGAACAGCTACATGTGTCTGGATTCAGACACCCCCATAAAGCCACAGGCAGAGCTTTATAACTACAGGGCCAAGTCCCACTGCTTCCCATGTCTGAGTTCAGAAAACCCCAGGGTGAGGAGCCGTCAAGAATTCTCTACTAAGAAGGGCCCTCAGACACTGTGAGGCCAGGGCCTCCAAACAGCCAGCTTGGGTAAGGATACCCCTTGGCAACTACACGTCCCAGCCTTTGTCTGCCTCCATTATCCGCGTGATGGGTGGAGTGTTACACATGTTAAGCACAACCAGCGTGTGGCAAATGCATGGAATAGGGACCTTCCTGGAGCTCCTGGACCTGCCACCCGCCCACAGAGCAGCCAAGTCACCTTTTCTGAACTTCCACACAATGGCTCTTTCTGGCTGGCATGAGCTGTCTGCTACCCCAGAGCCATTTCTAGGTGCTAATTATGTGCCAGAAAGGTGTGAGGCTTGGGGTCAGCCTACCTGGAGACCACATGAAGAAGTCCCAGAAATTAGAGGCTGGTAGCACAGTAGAGAGCTCACACCCACTTGAAAGGCTCCGCAGGGGGCCTTGACAAATGCTGACAAATTACAGGTTCCAAGCCCTGCCACTGTCACCAGCCCTGTATGACGGCCATCTGGAATCTGTATTCCATCACAGGCCTCCAGCCTGGGGCACTTGGCCCTCATCTCTAATTTATTGACAGTGACACCAGGCAGCTTTTACTGCTTCATCTGCAAAATGGGAATGACAGATCCATGCCACTTGGGTTGTCACCAGGCTTAAGTAAGTTAAACTATGGAAAGTGCCTTGGACAATCACATGCTATGAGAGCAGCAGCTGCTTCTGCAGACTTCTCTATACCATGGACATGTGCTGTACATAAGTGCTGAACAACGGTTGAGCAAACCACCAAATGCTAGGGGTTCTTAGTGGAGGAGCCTGGCAACACCAATTTATCTACCCATCAGACCAATGAAATCCTACAGCCTAGAGCAGTAGGCAACAAGATCTCAGACAGAGCAAAATGAAGCTGGGAATCCAGGTATTGGCTTTCTCTTCTCTAACTCCATTCCACTATGCCTCCTTGCCCCAAAGATCTATCCTACTCTGTTTAGGCATCTCACGAACATTTCAACCCTGACTAGCGTAAGGGTGTTTCCTATGCCTGAGCCAGATCCTAATGCCAGCCAGTAGAACTAATGAGACAAATTTCAGCTTAGCACAGTAAAGGACTTCTTGGGGTGTCAGAGCTCTCCAGGTGAGGTATGAGTTGCCTGTGGAGGCCATGAGCACACACCTGTCACCAGAGGTATGTAGGCAGACAGGAAACCTATATGGAATGGTTAACACAGTACCTGGCAGGCGTTCTGGCAGCTGGTTGAAGGCATTAGATTTGTGTTTATCTTATCTGCCTTTGGAGGTGGTAAGTATCTTATCCCTCAGGGCCTTCAAGTTGTGTGACCACCTGGCAGAAAGCTTCAGGATGACTGAACTCTGTTTGGTATAAGGCACTGTCTACAAGGCAGCATGTTTGTTGACTGACTGAATGACTTCTGCCCTCCAGTTGCCCAAGCAAGGGAGGACGGCTCACCTTGAGGTGTCCCAGGTGCATGCGGGCCCGCTCACACATGTGCAAGAAGTACTTGACATTACTCTCATCCACAATGATGTACACAGCCACCTTCCTCTTGAAGCCAGCATCCAGCAGGTCTTTGAAGATATCCACATCAGTGAACATGTCCATGACCACAGCTATCACCTGGGGACAGGGAAAGATGGGGTGGTTTACCAGTACAACAATGGGAACAGGACCCCTGCTGCACCCAAGACACACGCCTGCGAAAAACCCAGCTCCAGTACTCCTCAAGGTTGGTGTAGGGAGGAGTGTAGACATGTCAGGAGGGTGCAGGAAGGCTGGTGACCTAAGAGTAGGGCAAGGTCTATGTCACAGTTCCACGTGTTCAGACTGGCTCCCAGGGCCTCTTTCCTCAGCCAGGCTGGGAATTCTCTGACTGATGCTGACACTAGGAATGTCCAAGGAGGCCCTGAGCGCAGCCAGGGGCTCAGCCCAGGAATCTGTATTGGTACCCTCCTGGATCAGATTCAAAATCAGCTACACATGCCACTTCCTAATTCCAGGAGATGCTGAGACAAACCAGATATAGCCACATGGGGAAGATGCCAACAGGTGGCATGGCCACCAACTTGGGACCTTCCTTGAATCCTGGGCATCTGTAAACTTCAACAGGATGCCTATCTAGACCAGACAGTACCCACATCATCATGTGCCAAAACCTATGCCCACCACAAGTGATTTCCACTCCCCTGAACCTAAGGTCAAAGTATATCCACACCTGGCCCACCCCCTGCAACCACCTACCTTAGCTCCCTGGCCCCAGTAGAGCATGGTAATAGTTAGAAAAGGGATGTTCCCAACTCAGCTGCCAGTTCCCTCCACTGCCCCTTCCCTACTGCCTAACATTGCCTGAAGAGCTGGGACAGTGGGGCTGGAACCTACACGGAACTACCTGAGGGCTGAGCTCATGAGCGAAGCTCAGCATCTTCCTTCAGTGAGATCTGTACACACAAGGTGAGGTGACAAGAGGCCTGCTGGTGACATGTCCTCATGCCCACAGTGAGCTCACTGGGCTAGCCCCTGCAGGCCCACGTGGGCTCCTCCCAAACCTCTGGCCTCTGCTGATGACTGCTGCTCATCTGGCACAAAAGTCCAAACTCCTCAGTAGGAGGAAGCTCTAAGCCTGCCCTGTAGTGAACTTGCTGAGTGACCCTAAGTTAAACCCTTAAACAACTCTGGGCTCTTGTTTTCTCATCCGAAAAATAGTTCCATTCATGAAAAGCAAGCACACTCAGGGCAATGCATGTCCAAGACCCCAATCCAAGAGATGTCTTTTCCCCAGGCAGCCGTGCCTGTGACTGCTCCACTCCAATCTCTCATGAACAGCCAGGTGAGATACCAGCACATAACTGGGCAAACTGAGGCTGGTGAAGTCAAGTTGAAGCAGAGGAAATACTACCCACTCCCAGATGTGCGGAGCTGTTGTCTGACCCTCCTTTGACCCTGTGATCTGCAAGGCCTGAGAGTGCTCATCTGCTCAGAATGAAGGGGAAAAGAAGGCTGGGCCCTAGGAATCCCTCAGTCTTCAGAGAAGAGCTACTTGTCATCTATTAGGGGCTATCCGGTGGTAGAGTGGGCACAGGACTGACACTGGCAGGGGTAAACTAGAGGACAATGTCAACACTAGATGAGGAAGCACTTTCCGTTGCAGAGTGGGAGAGATGAGATAGAGGAGGACCGGAGAGCTTCCCACCAGCATGTGCTTGGCAAAAGCCAGAGACTGCTGGGTAAGCCTCCAGCAGGTGGGCTCCCAAAGACCTTGGCAGACTGACAGACCATGGGAGTGTATGAGTTGGGGCTGGACAGGGGAGGTGCTGCAGGAATCTCCTTGCCTGAGATCCCACAGGCTGTAAGCCACTCTACCTATGATGTCCCCTTGGTTAGACTACTCCTGAGCAGGCCAACAGCTTCATGTACTGCCCTGGAAAGAGGCCTGACCTGGCTGGCACACAGCTCCCTGGAGGCTCTCCAGCCCACTACACCCCAGATCCGTCACGGTTGGTTCCAAGCTGTGGGCACCACAGCAGATTGAGATGTGCCCCAGCAGGACAGGGGACCTGATCCAGGAATCACAGGCTGCCAATATGGACTTGTTGGGACCTATGCCCCAAGGTGGATCCCGGACAGGGTCCCATGGCTGGCTGGCTTTCTTTAGGTGTTGGATTCTATCCCTAGGATGGTGAAAGAAAGACTACAAAGCTATCAGCTAATACTGGAGGGGAGGACTACCAGGTGCTCCGGGATTTGAGGTGATGCTGGAGGGGAGGACTGCCAGATGCTCCTGGGATCTGAGGTGATGCTGGAGGGGGAGGACTGCCAGGTGCTCCTGGGATCTGAGGTGATGCTGGAGAGGAGGACTGCCTGGTGCTTCTAGAGTCTGAGGTAATGTTGGAAATGGAGGTGCTCACAGTGCTCTGCTATGTGAGGTAATGCTAGGAGAAGCCTTCTTGCTATTGCCCAGCAACCTTACCTCTTGGTCTGTCCATAGTCAGTCCACAAAGGTTCCCTGAGAGCTCTTGGGACACATTAGGATATATAGACTTTGTAGATGGGAATGTGGAGGTAGTCGGTGACAGAGACTGAAACAAGACTGCTCCTGCCTTGCTTCCCTCCTCTCAGCCCAGGATATTTAGGGTTCACAGCTCCTGACACCAACACCATTACCTCTAACATCATCACAAATGCTGCAACCAGCAGTTTTCCCTCCCTTTTGCAGGAGAGGACACTGAAGCCCTGTGCCTCAAGACCACCTAATTACCTGTTTGGATAGCCTAGCTCATCTGTGACACTGTGAGCTTATCACAATCCTGACTGGGCGGTTCTGGGGGAGTTTTCATCTATTAGTGAGACAGGCAGTGTGGCCCCAGAGTTCCTGCAGCACTCAAGGCCTGGTACTAGCCATCTCCTGTCTTAGGTCCCTCAGTTTCCACATCTATGAAATGGGGTGGTGGACAAGCTAGCCAAGCCTGTCCTTTCTTTGCTGCAGCAGCAGCCTTTATGCACCCGAGAGCCCTGCTCACAGTCCAGTGGGCTGGCTAGAGTATCCTGCCGTGCTAACAGGGTCAGTGAAAAGGACATTTTGGTAGCTGCTCCTCAAAAAGTGTCATAGGCTGCAGCCTTGCCAGGTGCTGACACTAACCCAGAGCACCCAACACCCACAGCAGTTTCTTCTAGGCCTCTTGAGCTTCTAAATCTCACCCAGTAGAGCAGAATGTCCTCATGGGACAGTGGATGGACAGGTTTCCCCACAAGTGCCAGAGAGGAGGGGCAGGTGAGGCAGCGGCTGGTCTAACATAATTGAAAACTACCGGAGTATAGGCCCAGCTCTGACATACCTCTCCTGAGAATGCTAGGTACCTCTTTCCAAAAGCATCCTGCCTTGAGCATTCAATACAGGCTGTCTCCAAGGCCATTAGCTGATTTTGCCCATCTCTGAAGAGCTGTTCAGGGCCCTTCCAGCAGTGAACTGATAGCAGGGCAGCTCACTCATGCAAGGAAACATCCAAGGCTGGGAAAATCCCCAAAGGAGCAGCTAAAATCAACAGATGGTCCTCATACAGGGCCACAGGAGGCTCATGTCTCCCTAGCTAGAGCAGAAGTCATCCAGACACATGGGGCCTGTAGACAGTCCACAAAAGGACACGGCTTAGGTAGTGAGCAAGGAAGTCTTGAACCAAGTACAGGCAAACCTCTGCAAACAGCTCGGTCCCCTATTCCAAATGCTTGAATCTGTCAGTGTGGCAGACAAGTGGCATGGATGTCAGGGAATGCATCTGTATCCCAGAATTGGTGAAACTGTCAGGGAAGTTGGTGTGGTCAGTGGCTAGTGGACCTGCTTCTATCCTAAAGTCTTTTCTGCGCCTTCCTAAAAAGGTTTAGGAGCAAGACTTTTCAGCATTCATCTGGGGCCTGGTACAGCAGTGACAGAGGCTTGTCTGACATGCTGAGTACCTGGGTTCCATCCACAGTCTACACGTTACCCCAAAAAAGTGTTTATTTCTAAGAAACTTCACTGCATTCTACAACAGAGCTCTAAAGCATTTAAAAAGAACACACACTAGCAGGCTACAACATAAAATCCACTGTTTTTGATCTTCAATAGAGAATTAGTATACAAAGAAATGGGAAATAGGACTCACTGAAGAGGCAGGGTGAGGTGGCGCACAGAGGCAGGCAGATCTATTTCTGTGTAAGTCTGAGGCCGGCCTGGTCTACAGAATAAGTTTCAGGACTGCCAGAACTATGTAGAGAGATCCTGCCAAAATAAGTAAATAAATAAAGGTATGGAAGAATAAAAAAATCTAACACAAAATGAAAATATATACTGGATGACATTAATAGTAGGTTAGATATTGTGGAAGAACAGTGAAGTTGAAGACCTAGCAGCACCAAGTATCAGAATGCCATACAGAGAGAAAGAGACTGAAGAACAGCATGCCATCATCTTAGCTTCAAGAAGTCTAACAGGGGGAGCTGGAGCCTCAGCTCACTGCAGGGGGTGGAGTGGGAGAGAGATTAGAAACACACGTGACTAAATAACCACTAAACGTCTTCACTTGATAAGAATAGAAGTCCACAGACTCAATGACACACGCAGAAGAGATGGAAGGAAAACTGTTGTAGCACATCTCAAAACCAGAAAAACAGAATCTGAAGAAAAGCCAGAAGGAAAACAGATCATTGCATATGGAGTAACTGAGCCAAGCCGACATCCCAGAGCCAGCCAGAGAAGAGGCAGTGAGCAACGTCTTTTAAGCATTACATGAAAAAAACAAACTGTCCACCTAGAAGTAGATGGCGAGGGAAAGTAACATTCAAAATCAAAGATAACATAAAAACTGGTGCACAAAACTGTAAGAATTCATTCCTGCCAGGCTGTGCACTGCAGCCATCACCCCTTGTACAGATTAGAGACCTGAGGCTGGGGGACTACAGCCAACTCAAGTTCATGGTGGGGGCCCAGATGTTTCCCTTTCTCAGTCAAAGTATAGAATAGAGCAGAAGAATGACTTTCCTGCCCTATCTGTGTTCTAGTAGTAGGGTGGGACACTTACTTCTTGGAGTAGAGAGATCTGACCCAAGCCACAGGAAGAATAGCAGGCCACCAACATTCATATGCAGGGAACCAGAGTGCTGCACTTCCCAGAGACACAGTCACAGCCCAGGGTTGCACACGTCTCCCATTGTCAGGGCCATGTATTGTCCCTAGCTCTGACTCCATACCACCATCTCCCAGAGCCCACCTTATCCTGTCCAGCCTTGCCCTGCCATGCCTTCCTGGGTCACCTTCCCACTCCAAGGCTCATTTTCTCTGCTCGCTATAGTGGTATAAAGAAAAGATGGACCTCCAAGTACTTCACGCTGCAGTCCGAAATCCAGTTGCTGCTTGGGAACATGCCTCCTACTAGAAGGAAGCCTCATTAAAGCCAATTAGAGGAGGGCTGCAGCCAGCAAGTCACAGACAAGAAGCCCTGCTGGCCACTCCACAGGCGCTGGTCAGGGGTGTGGGTGTTGTTCTGAGAGTCCCTGCACCCCAGGAAGACCAGCCTTCTCTCCCTCCCTGGAGCTCAGTGAAGCTGAAAACAGGGTTGTAGAGCCAAGAAGGTGGCATTGACAGGACTGCCCTGTGTGGCTCTTGGTGAATATGAAGATAGAGGGGAGTGAAGAAGAGACCTGGCATTCACTGGACACAGCTTGGCACCACATACCCTGGGACCACATAACACGCTGAAGGACAACTCATGCTCTCTTATGGTCATTTAAATCTCACCCGGACTTTGACGAGCAGGTGTCAGTCTTACTGAGATCAGCCCAATACAGAAGTGAGGAACTCTCAGGAGTTGCCAGAGACAAGACAGAACTGGGCTTGGACCTGAGCCTGCCTGACACTGAAGCCAGTCCTCCCCACATTCCACATGGCGTGTATCCTGGAAGGTACCAGCCTGTCTGGGGGCCTGTCCATCAGGGGCCAGCTGTGAACCCTAGCAGTGGCCAAATGGGAGGCAATCTAGGGCCTCTCTCAGCCCATAGGGTGACCTTCAGTTTCAGGGTGACCTTTCAAACTACCATGACCTAGAGCTCCACGGAATCAAGTCCAGGCCCAGCCATCCCAAAGACCCAAAGCCATCCCATTCTATGCTTTGGTCTCATCTGCAATATGAGCAGGTGCAGGGTCCCATCCTGGAATAGCAGAAGGGCTCCTTCCACAGGGCACATCTCAGCTCTCCATTAAGATGCAGGTGCTTGCCACAGGGTGGGGAACTTTGGAGAAGTCTGCACCCAACACCTGGGATTATGCTATCTGATGGCTCCCACCCCAACAGGTGCGGCCTGGCCCGAGGCGGGAGCTGCCACAGCAAGCAGAAGGCAGCTCCTGGCCCACAGAAGCCTCTGTGTTGGGGGCTATTTTGGTGCAGTCATGTGCCATGGAATAAATAGGACACATCCTGAGGCATACACTGTTAGATGTTGTCTGCAGACGTCAGTATGCTCACAAACTTGGACAGCAACTAGATGGCTTACATGCAATGCACTTAGGATACTGTGGAAGGCATGCAGGCCAGTGTTAACTGAACCTTCACAATGTGGTGTGTAGCTAGCCTGCAGTGCTGAGGGATATGGTTCCCCAGGGGGACCGGGCATAGCTGTCGCTCCCCATTTCAGGTTCAACAGTGTCTAGGGGCCCAGGAGTCTGGTCTGTGAACATGCTTTCACTGACCTGAGCCAAGTAGGCAGGGAACAAGGCCTAATGGGCCCATTATGGGATGTGGTTGCATAGAGCCTGCAGCCCAGAACCTCCAGTTCTCAGTTCTGAGGCTTTGGGCAAATCGCTTGTCCTCTCTGAGCCCCACCAAACCTTGGATTCCTTCTGTGGACAATGGAGGCAACACCCACTTTATGGAGCTGTAACAAGGATTGCACAGAGCAGGTAAAGTGACTGTTCAGCATTTGGCATATAGTTGGTATTTAATAAATGCCTCATTAAGCTGCCTTTATTCTCCTGAAGCCAAGTTGGAGGCCAGGACTCCAGAATGTGAAAGCAGGGATCTGACAGGAGAGATGTAGGATCAAGTGTGCATCATGAAACTTGGCTCCACTTTCTTCCTTCTGTGTGGCCCTGGGCACAAAACACAACTTCTCTGGGTCTCCTTTCCTAAACCCTGGCTAGAAGACATAAATCTGGGCCTAGTTGAGGGCCAGCTCCTGATACCTCAGTTTCCCTCTGTGTCCTTCACAGTAACTTGGGGAAGATAGACTCATGATGCCCATGGGGCTAGTTAGGGGAATATAGGGGTTAGTCCTTGTTGGGGTGGGCGCTGGGGTCTGCTGGAAGATCCTCTGACTGAGGCCCAACCCCACCCAGCCTCACCCTCTGGAGGCCACACTTACTCTCATCCCTCCCAGGCGTGATGCTACAGGCCTCTGGTATGCGGCTGGAGCCCAGGGGAGGTTCCTCCCAGCCTAAGGCTGGAAGAGGGGTGGGGGAGGGCAGACAGGGGCTATCTCAGAGGGGAGCTCACTGCAACTGGACAGCAGTGCAGAGCATAAGCTGTAGCTCAGGGCCACACAACCAAAGAGTATGATGGGGGAACCCCACTGTTCCTGATGAGTCTAGGATCCTGGGCAGCAGGTGGCAGGAGGACCAAGGGGACCCTCCACAGTCTCAATGCCTCTACCCGCCTCACAGACAGAATGGTCAGGGCCTAGGGAGGAACCAGGGCTTCCAGTCTCACAGAGAGGCAGTGCTAGAGCCTGCTCCCACACTCCAGCCTTCCAGGTCAGACCATTTCAGTCTTCAGGGAAGGGAGGATGCAGAAGAGTAATCCTGACAGGGACATGGCCACTAGGGGGTGGCTGAGGTGGCGTGAGCTGAGTGTGTGCTGTGTCATTTCCTTGCCCCAGGGTCTGTCAGTTGCACTGACTACTGGCAGGGTGACTCAATGCCAGCAGCCATGATGCAGAAGCCCCCATGGAAAAGGTCTAATCAGCAAAACCCTCATTACAACCCTAGGAAGCTGGGGTTCCCCTAGCACTGGCATAGGGTAAAAAGGGGAGGTGGGTGACAGGGGCAAGAGGTGACTCATGGTGAGAGATAAGACCGAAGAGCTCCTACAGGGAGGAGCAAGGAGAGGGCGGGCAAAGCGCTCTGTCAGCATCCATTGGCGTCTGGGCCTGCCTGAGGAGGCTGGGAAGCAGCAATAAGGAGGTGAAGACTCAGACTACTGAGGTCAGCTGCCTCTCCCAGGTCCTACTTGTCACTGCTCTACTACCAGGTGCCACACCAGAGTAGGTCCTGGAGTACAACAGGCCTAAGAGATCTTGGGCAGGAAGGACTAATCAGTCGGGCCTCAGTTTTTACATGTGAAAAAAGAGGCAGATAACACTACCTGAGATTATAAAGTGCTCGCACTCCACTGAAGCTATTATTACAGCCTTCCCACGTATTGTGTGGGCCACAGGACAGAGATGGGGGTACAAGGACTCACACAGGTCCACAGGGAGTGGCCTGTAGGGCTCAAGACAGCACAGTAGGGCTGTGAACAAATCCTTGATCTCTGTAAGATGGCCGTGGCCTCTGTCAACTCTAAGGACCCCTGGGGACTCCCTGTTGTGGGGAACAGACTCCAAGTGTGGGAAACAGAAGGCAATACCTCCCCATGATAGGCAGTCAGAAGTAACCCACTACAGTGCCACATAGACGGGGCTCACATTAAGATCAATGTCTTCCTGACTGTCACCCTTGACAGGTGTCACCAATAACCTTGGAGAAGCGGGAATGGATGAATATGAAGCTATAGGTGTGCGGAGGGTGTATACATCTTAGCTGTGGTCACAAGGATGTGGACAGGAAGCCCTAAGGGTACACTGTGGCCCCAGGCACCCCTATCTGTCCCTATCACTGGCTGGCCCTATGTCATTCTGTCTGCAGAAGATTAGAGCCTGTGGCTGTTCCCAAGCCAAGCTGGAAGGTGGCAGCTGCCTCCTACCTGCTGTGAGAGGGCTGGCACAGCAGGGCAGGCCCCATTCAGAGTCTTTATTCCTCCTCTCAAGGGACTGGGCTCTGCCACAAGTGGAAGTCACCCCAGGCCCTTTTAGGAGCAACAGATTCTCAGCTATTGTCAAATATCCAGAGGATTATCCAGTCCTTCCTCATTCCTGTTACCCAATACTCCATCATCACAATGGCCAGAGATGCAGTTTGCATCTACAGACTAAAAACCCTCAGCTAGTGGCCCTGTGGACGGAGCCTCCACCCTGCTGGAAACCAGCCAGGCCACCTTCTCAGCTGCTGACCTACTTCTGGTCTCTCTCTGCCCAAGAGCTCCCCAGGACCTGTCAGCCAGGACAGTCCCCAGGGCGAACATCTGTCATGTACACTGCTCCATTCTGAACCTGAACAGTAAAGGGGTCAGACCCAGCTAGGAACACTCTCACTACTACCAGACCTGCTCCAGATAGAACAGTTTGCTGGACTACCTTGCCTGTCAAATCAGGCACGCCTCCACTCACAGCCACGGCCAGCCACCCAGTTATGGTTTGGCTGTGTGTACAAGCAATGTACACTGCTTCTCAGGATGTGTGTCAGTGTGTCAGTGTGGAGCAGTCACCCATAGCCTGGGCACTGTGTAGCCCAGTGGATGTCAGGTAAGAGGATCCAAACAAGGCCCTAGAAGCCTCCTAATGACAAACCACTAACCAAGTAGACATTGTCACTTCTTCCACTGGTGGGAACCTTCAACAGGTGGCACCCTGTTCATTCAGACACCCTGGCCTGGACAGAGGCTGCTACTCCAAGTGAAGCTGAGCAGCTCGTGGCCAGCCACTCAGCGTAGCTAGGAAGCAGGCAGATTTTCTCAGGGCCCCAGACCAGCCTCCATGCCTCTCCCCAAGTCCCCTTCCTGCAATCTCATGTATGTGTGCGAGCTTCTATCTTCTAGCATGTCTGAGGCAAGGCAAGGAAGAGTGGGTGAGAGAGAAAGCTCAGATTCCTCCCACCCCACTCAAGCATTGCAATTTGAGAAGCTCAGAAACACTCCAGTAAGGCACCTTAGAGTCTGGAAGCCCAGTGCCGCCTGCTAGAGAGGAGGTGGGCATTCGGCTGCTGCCCACGGAAGGAGGCAACTAAGAAGCCGGTCAGTGGTCCCAGAGCCATCTGGGTCCCCATGCGTGCTGGGTGAATGGGGTCCCTCCTTGGCGCCTCACCTTCTGCGCCTGGCTGATCATCTTGCGTACCACTTCCTTGATATGCGGCTGTCCGTCGATGGGTGGCTGCATGTAGACACTGGCCCGGGTCACACCTCTGTAGGCGATGGTGTCAGGCCAGCCTAGGTCCAGCTGCGGGATGGAGCGGTCCGACTTCTGGGGCCAGTACTCCAGCGAGGGCAATGGCTCGGCCGTGGCTGGGGGTCCTCCCGCAGCGCTGGCATCCTCGCTGGCATCCACGCCTCCGTTGTCCTGGGGCTCGGGACGGCGGCCCGAGCCCCGCGGGTCCTCGGAGCCCGGGTCGTACACCTCGATGGTCTCCACGATGCGCGCGAGCTCCAGCTCCGATAGAAAGTCGCGGATGTTCTCGCGCTTCAGCACCTCGTAAAAGGCGTCGCGACCGCGGGCCACCAGGGCCTCCAGGGCCAGCCGCTGCTCCTCGCTGTAGAAGAACTCGGGCTTCGACTCGCTAGAACGCCAGTTCACGTGGTTGTCATCCAGACACTGCACCTGGGAGAAGGCCATGGCGGCCCTCGATGTGGGAACGCGGCCCGACGGGCACCGCGCTCTCGGGCTTCACGGTCTCAGCGCCTCTGCGAAACCCACCTGAGGGAACCAGCAGAAGACCGCGGACCGGGTCAGAGGGCGGTGTGGGCGGGGCGGGCCGTGTGGGCGGGGCGTGGGGAGGGAGCCTGAGTGTCTAGGTGCGGCCGAGCGCCTCCGCGCCTTGGGATCCGCCTGAGGTTTGCGGAGCCCTGGCAATAAGCTGGGGCTGCCAGGGAACCCCGTCCCAGTTTGGAGCAAAAGCAGGGGCCCAAGCCCGGGTCGGGTTTCGGGAAGGACGGCTCACAAACCCGGAGGCCTGCCCGGAGGAGGGAGTCGCTTACCGGGCAGGTGGCGCCGTGCAGAGCGGGCGACGCGAGGAACGACTGGCAGTGGTAGTGGCAGCGGGCTGGACGGCCGGTGACTAAGGGCGGACCCGCCCATCCCCTCCGCTCTCACCTGGGGTCACGTGCGGCCCCGGGGGCGGGGCCGGAAGCTGATTCATCTCCTCAGACAGTGCAAGGTTGGACAGTTTGCTGCCTCAGGCCTCACAAGATACCTTCCTCCGCCCCCCCCACTTCTACTGGTGATCCGGATCCAGTTCTAGCCCAGTTCTGTCGTCTCGCAGGTGGGATGCTCGGCTATCCAGTTGTTGAGAGTTGGGTCATGGGTCCACCTTCCGCTGCTCCCACACTCTCTTTTGATATGTGCAGAACTGGTGTAGATCAATCAGTCCTTAGCCTTCCTGCCTGCTGAGAGTCCCACTTGTCATGTCCCGGTGCACACCACTTGCCTAAGCCCTCTGGCAGGGAAGGGTGGAGAGGACCAGGCTGTGCTCAGACCCAGCTCTTGGCTAGGTGTACCCCAGCAATAGAGAATGTTGGGTCCACATCTGAGGGCAGGGTGTCAGGGGCAACTTGGCAAAACCCATTAATCCCTGCAGACAAATGGCTTCTTCCATGAAACTTTTAGCTCCAGGGCCCCAGGCCAACCCACCCACCAGCTCTGGGCCAAGATGGAGCTTGTTTGAGTCCCAATGGACCCTGGCCTTGTCCAACTGAGGACTGTCTTATGGCATTCTTGTATACCTCCAGACACATTGCCACTGTTCGTCATCCTATGAGGCCTCCAAGTCTCATCATGGATCACCAAGTCCAAGCCCTGCCCTCATTCACAGCAGGCCTTATACCATGTGAACACTGTGTTTCCATACCTGTCCCTGTTCCCATACCTGTTTGCACCCTTTCCCCCTCTAAGGTATCTGAATCACCCCCTTACCTCCCATTCCCAAGGAGCAGACAGAGGCAGTGCTGAGAGGCTTGGACTCCCTGCAAAACTGTGCTAGTCTTCAGTTTATCCTCTTGTTCTTACCACTGCAGAGTTCCTGGTTTCATTAAGGAACTTGGCCCTCAGGTTGAAGGCTCTTTATCTGTCTCTTGGTCAAGTCACAAGAAGTTGTAAAAAGTGAACAGGGGGGCTGTTGGTACCTTTGGCTATTCCTCCCACCCCCCACAGTAGTATATCATCTGACATAACTGTGTCGGCCAGAAAAGATGGTATCATACACACTCGCATCAGATCTCACTAGTACCTGAGTATGTGTGCTGGGAAGAGGTATACAGCCTTGTCATATGTATAGATTTGTGTAACAACCATTACCATCTGCCAGGTGTTGGTGGCGCACGCCTTTAATCCCAGAACTCGGGAGGCAGAGGCAGGCGGATCTCTGAGTTCGAGGCCAGCTTGGTCCCAGCTCGAGTGCCAGGATAGGCTCCAAAGCTACACAGAGAAACCCTGTCTCAAAAAACAAACAAACAAAAAAACCCAAAAACAACCATCAAGATGTGCAAGGCAGTGCACACTTGGGATGCTGGGGCAGGAGGATTGCAGGGTTGCAGGCTTGAGGCTAGCCTGGACTAGCAGAACTATACCACTGTAGAGACCTTACACCTAGAGAACTAGGTGTCTAGGTTCCCACCCTAATCCTGGCTGCCATTTTCTATTTCCTGGTCCTGTGAAAATGACAATGTCATTAATAAACTTACAGAGTACAGCCTAGAGCTCTGGGCCATCTTCTAGCCCCACCAACAATGTGAATGTTTCTCATCTGGCCAACACATGCTTGTCCATTTGCATAATTGTGTAGTATTTTACTGTGGTTATTATTTATTTATTTATTTTGTGCTGCCAAGGATGGAGCCTGGCTTTTCATGCAAACACTCTACACCTCAGTAGTCTTTTTTTTTTCTTTTTTCTTCTTTCTTTTTTTTTCCCGAGACAGGATTTCTTTGTGTAGGCTTGGCTTTCCTGAAACTAGCTCTGTAGACCAGACTGGCCTCAAAGTCAGAGAGATCCACCTGCCTCTGACTCCCAAGTGCTGGGATTAAAGGCATGTGCCACCACTACCTAGCCTCTGTAGTATTATTGTGCTATAAACTGTACTCTTGATGGCTTTTGTTGATGTCTTAGAGTTCCTACTGCTCTGATGAAACACCATGACCAATAACAACTTGGAAAGGAGAGTATTTTCCTTATACTTCCAGGTAACAGTTCATCCTCCAGGAAAGTCAGGGTAGGAACTTGAGGCAAGAACCGGGAAGCAGAAGTCATGGAAAAGTGGTGTGTACTGTCTTGCTCTCCATGGCTTTGTCTGTCTGCTCTCTTATAGAGCCCAAGACCACTATCCCAAGAGTGGCCCCACTCACAATGGTCTGGTCTTTCCCCCATCAGCCACTAATTAAGAAAACGCCCTGCAAGTTTGCCTACAGCCTGATCTTATGGAGACATTTCTCAATTGGTGTTCCCTCTTCTCATATGATTCTAGCTTATGGCAAGTTGACAAAAAAACTAGCCAGTACAGTCATCGAACCTCTCAGGTGTTTGTTTGCTATGTGTATGTCCTCAGTGAGGTTCTTTTTGTAGGTCTCCCCATTTCTTGATGGATTCCTTTTTTTTTTTTTTTTTGCTGAGTTTCTAGCACTCTTTATATATTATAGATGCAGAGTCTTTGTTTGGCATGTGGAGGGTGTGTAGTCTTTCCTAGTCTGCAGCATGTATCTTCATCATCTTTACACTGAGCAGAAGGTGTGCATTTTGATGAAGTGTCACTTCATCAGTTTTACTCATGCTTTTGGTGCAGCATCACTTTTGACCTAGTCCCAAACATTCAATCACTTGTTAATATTCCACATTAAAATCTGTGATCAGTCAGATGGTGGTGTCACTTGCCTTTAATCCCAGCACTTGGGAAGCAGAGGCAGGTAGATCTCTGTGAGTTCAAAGCCAGCCTGGTCTACAAAGCCAGTTTGAGGACAGCTAGCATTGTTACACAGAGAAACCCTGTCTTGAAAAAAAAAAATCTGTGATCAATTTTGAGCTAAGTTTACATAAGGTTTGATGGTTGAGTTGAGGTTAAGTTTTTGTCCTATACAGGAAGAAACAGCCTTGGAGACATTAAAGGATCACTCTGTATCATACAACAAGGGTCTTGGGAAACCGGTTTCCAACTGGGGCTGATGTGCCTGTTTCCAGCAATTACTAGCCAAACAGCATTTGAGCTGACTCCCAGAGGTGGGCTAGGATGTGCCAGATGGAATGTAGTGAGAACCTTAACTGCCCTTTAAAGCAGTGTGTCCCTTAGGAAAGGGTCAGTCAGTTGGTCAACAAACTTGGGCAGAATTTGCCATATATTGGCTGTGCTAGACATGACTGAAACCCAGGATTCTCTCTGGTACCCCACAGCCTTAGTGTGATGGGGAGCAGGGCTGACAGAAGTTGTAAGGTTACTGGTGCTGAGGACCTGGGGGAAGCCAAACATCTGTGAGATCAGAGGACTGAGTTTAAATTCCTTGGGTTTATGAGGGAGGGCTTTCCTTTCCAAGGAAAGGGTACAGGAGATGCAGAGGCTCAAAGATGCCTGTGAAAGCCTGGGTGCTGCCTGCGGGGGAGGGGGAATGAAGGGGGTCAAAGGGTCAAGGTTTGGCACAGTCTGAGCCTTGTGACCCTCTGTGGAATATGGGGCACCTCCCAGGGTGGTGAGCAGGACAGACCACAGGCAGACTGGTAGATGAAGGGGCAGTGAGAAAGTGACACCCTCTCGCTAGGAACCAAGCAGTACTTGGCACTGACGGTGGGGAAGGAGGATGTGAGGTAGAGAGAGGTGGTCCCAGGCTCAGGTATAACACCTGGCAGGTGCCCTGTAAAGCCAGAGCCTGGCAGGAGCTCCCTGCTGCTGTCCAGCCTCAGGTGTCCAAAGCAGAACTCATGTGAGGAGTCTGGTTCAGGCACAGTGAACTTGGGAGATCATTGAGAGTCATTGTGCTGGAATCTGTCCCCCCAGGAGGGCTGGGCCCAGGATACAAATCAGTCTCTAAGATTCTAGCCCATGAGGTCTCAGGAGCCTGCCACAGAGTCCCAGGTTCAGTTCTGGGTTTGTCTGTGTGTCTCAGCAATTATGTCTTCCTCAGGACTGTAAAACCCCTTGGGTTAGGAGGTGGGAGAAATTACCTGGATGGCATGGGGCTCTTCCTGCGGACCTTTTTCCCTTCTCTTCTTCAACCCTCCCACCCTCCTCCTACCTCCCTCCTCTCACTTACTCATTCCTTCATTCAGCAAAAGTTCAGACAGTCTCCTCTGGGCCCAGCCCTGGGCTGGGCTGGGCCATGCCTGGAATTTAGGATGATTCAAGCTGGTGTCTGCCCCTGGGGTGCTCCAGGGCTGGTGAGGAAGGTGGCATAGTAAACAAACAACAGGAACTGATCCTGGGCCTCAGGAGCTCTAGGCAGGTGGACAGGTAGGGGCAGTCAGGAGCCTCAGAGGAGCCCGAGATAAGCAAAGGTAGCCATGGGTGTCAATAGGACAGTAGCACACTAGGGAGGAGGGCCTGTGTCTTCAGATACATGGAAGCATCCAAGTGCTGGGTGTATACAGAAAAAGCACAAGCAAATAAGATGGTCTTGGGTGCTGGGGTGGTAGACAGAGGTTATGGGACCAGCCACCCAATGGGCTATGCATATGTGACATGCTGCTGAGTGGGCAGGAAGGCTGGGTACAGGCCTCCTTTCTCCTGCTTCTACTTCCCACATTAAGGAGGATGGTTGAGACTGGTGATAGGTGGGTGGGTGTAGAGACACGCACCTGCACAGGGTCACATGTAGGGCACATCACCAGTAACCCTTGGCTTGGAGCTGGAAACAACCAGTGATGGAGGTAGGAGTAGGGAGGAGAAGCAGGGGTCAGAACCCCAAGGAATAGCTCTGGGAAACAGGTAAGGAATCAGAGGGGCCACCAAGCAAGCAGCTCAGGCTAGTCTGATGTGTGTGTGTGATGTGCCAGTATTATTTCTCACAGATGATGTGGGCTGTGTGGTGCCATCTGAGTGTCTGCGGGCCTGTGGGGCTGAGATTGGCTGTTCCAACATTGCCTACCCAAAACTGGTCATGGAGCTGATGCCCACAGGTGAGTCACTATGTCATTTGCAGGTGAAAGGTCCTTGTGAATGAGGGTTGGAATTTTGAGGACTGCTCTGGCTCCTGTATGAGTCCCTGTGCCATCCGATTGGCCAGACAGAAGTGACCATAAGTAAAAACTCAGGCTTCCCACATGTTAGTTCTTTTTTCTTCCCAGACTGCTCAGCTGGGCTCATCGTTATTTAAAGATGGAGAACTTGGAGCTGGAGAGATGACTTAGTGGCTAAGAGCACTTGCTGCTCTTGCAGAGGACTTGGGTTTGGTTTCCAGTACCCATGTGGCAGCTTAGTTGATCTGAATCCCTGGACTGGCCTCTGAGGGTTCCTGCACACACGTGTGATACACATAAACTCATGCAAGCAAATACACATACACATAATACACATACACATAAAATAAATCAATCAATCTAAAAAACAAAGAAAGAAAGCCCTAGACAGGTGAGATGACCTTGCCAAGGTCACAGGCATGCCAGCTACTACAGACCTGACCACATGGATCACTTCTGGAGAAAGGGGGGAACTGAGGCCCAGGATGACATGCAAACTGAAGTCTACTGCTTACTCCTTTGAGATCAGAAGTCCAGGACCCTCAGTACCCATATTTGTAAGAGTGAGTTCCACAAAGATACTGTTGTCAGTAAGAAGAGCCATGGCTCAGGTTTTGGCTCTCCCCATGGTGCTTGTGGTAGCCCTGTTATTCTAGTATTGGGTGGTGAGTTCCCCAGCCAAGGAGGTATGCAAGCAGAAGCAGTGGTCCAGGGCTAGGTGAAGTCCCACCCTAAGCAAAAAGAAAAGCCAGTTCTCTGAGCCCTGCAGTCTTGACTCATCTGGAAGCCAAGGCTCTTCTCTGCTTCCCTCCTTCCTTCCCATAGGGCCAAGCCCAGATGTACACATACCTGGGAATAGACATTGGCTCTGTTGTGTGCCAGTGGAGTTATTTAGAGCACATCACTTCTGCGTTTGAAGCCTGATGTCCTCCTATGTAAATGGGAATAATGAGTCTACCCAACCTGAGGGTTGTTGCCAGGATTAAGCCTAATGACACATGGACACTGCCTGGCACAGGGCCTGACCACATTGTGGACTCCCACCTCAGGCTGTGCCTCCCCTTCCATACTGAGCTAAAGACTCAGCCTAGCACTGACATACACTTGTTAGGCCTCCAGCCTTTTCTAGGCCTTGAGATGCCTGTCTGAGAAATGGGTACAATAAGGACCAAGTCAACCACTTTCCAAGCACCAAGGAGGGTAGATAAATGTTTGGAGGAACCATGACTTAACTTGCTTTCCTTTGGGCCCCACTCTAGTCAGCTTGAGGAGTAAACAGAGCAGAGTCATGGGATGCCTAGAAGTCATGCTACAGAATTGAGTTCAGGCTGTATCAACACCCCTTTCTAGGAGTGGAAGGCAGAGGCAAGGAGTCTGTCTGCTAAAGAGGAGGGAACACACAGGAGGTGACCGGACTGAAACACCACACACTGAGTCATTTGGGCCCTTTGAAGCCCAACTCCCCAAATGTTGCCTTGCCTAGCTAGGGACCTTTCACTCACGGAAATAGGGTGGATTTCTTAAACCTTCACCTCCACCAAGGCTCTTTCCCAGAGCCAACAAGGGATCCACCATGCCTGCTGGGACTTGCTGTGTACAGGAAGTGATGTGGCAGGGAGTTCCAGATAATAGACCACTGTCTGCCCAGGTGTGACCTCCCTGCCAAGGGTCCCTTGCTTGCCACCGCCCCCGCCCCATCCCACCATTCTGCCTCTGTCCCTGAAGCTGTCTTGGGCTCCTCACTCTGAGGCAGGTTGGATCAAGCCAGGGAAAGTGCTTTGTCAGCTCCGACTCTGCAGAAGGTAGACACCAGGGCTGAAGACAGTCCTATCATGTGGATAGTTACTCCACAGCCTGGGCCACAGGCTGTCCTTTTGAGCTCTGCTCACTTCTAATATCCTCAGCTTGTCTCCCTCCCAGCAGTGCAGGATCACAGTGGGGGGCCCTGTTCTGCCCCCAGGTCTTCGAGGGTTGATGATAGCCGTAATGATGGCTGCACTCATGTCATCGCTCACCTCCATCTTTAACAGCAGCAGCACACTCTTCACCATGGACATCTGGAGGCGGCTGAGGCCCTGCGCAGGAGAGCGGGAGCTGTTGCTGGTGGGACGGTATGGGAGGGCTGGGGAGGGGCCTCTGCAGCACCATCGTCCTCACCAGATTTGGATTTTGAAGGATGCATAGGAATTTGCTAAGCAGAGAAAGAAGGGAAGAGCCCAGAGTAGCTGGGGTACACTTGTCATTCCTGAGCAGAGTCCTTCAACTGGGATCAGTTCTGCTTCCCCAACTACGCCTAAGATCTTTCTGAGCCTTGTGGTTTGCTCCAGCTACCCTGGGATCCCAGAGCTAATCCTCAAACTGGCCACACCCAGACCATAATGATGCCCCTAGTCTTAGGCCTACAACACCCTGGGCCACCTGAGGATCTGCTGTTTCCTCTGGCTGGCTTATCCTTTCCTTACTCAGCCCAGCACTCAGCCTCATCTCTGTCCTCTGTACAGCCCTCCAGATACTTCCCCGCAAGGAGTGGACACTCCCCACTGTACCCCAGATCACTACCAGATCCCTCCCTGAGTGTGCAGCAACAATAATTCAAAATGAGCCTCCCTGCAGAACACTTCTGCCCTACCCCTGTGCTTGACTGTGACCCTGGGAGGGACTGGCCAGGGCAATTGAGAGTGGTCTCGTGTGCCTGCTCCCTTAGCAGTAACAAGGGCTGACTGCAGCCTTCCTCCTAGAGCCTGGGGCAGGGGCTCTCCCCTGAGTTGTCCCCAGTGATGCAAAGCAGCCAGCTTCTGTGAGAAGAGCCCTGTTAGAACATGCCTCGGAGCCGGGGTGTCATGAGCTCATCTGCAGGAAGGGAGCCTCTGGCCTCTGTAGCAGTTCAGGTTCTTATCTATCAGACCTGGTCACATGACACCTGACCACCTGTGTGCTCTCTGCAGCTGTCGTGTGACCAGAGGCCAGTCCCTCTGAGATAGCTTTTTCCCTGAAAGAAGCTCTTCAGACTCCCACCTCCTAGGCGCTGGGCCTGGACACCTCTGTGCCTCGCAGTGGGTGTCCCGCTCTCTGTTCTGGGACTCTAGCTGCCCTCTCGCAGCTGCCCCATTCCGTCTCTTCCCTTGGGGTTCTATGCCCAGCTGAGCAATTCGGAGGACTCTCCCCTCTCCCCCCTCAAACTCTCACACAGCACAATACAACGCTTTCAGTGCCAGCCACTCCGGAGATTGGGGGTGTGCGCGCCCCCTGGAGGCTGTTTAAGGAAGAGGCAGCCGCCTCCTCATCCAGGGGCCTGGCTTGGACCGAAGGCCATGAGTGAGATGAGGCCCAGGAGCTGCTAAGCCCTCCTAAGCCCTCCGGCTGGATGGTGGAGGGCGTGTTGGTGGAGACCGCCTGGCTTTGAAGAGGCCGCGCCCAGCTGTGCTCCAGTCTAAGGGTTAATTAGCCTCAATCAAAGCAGCACCTCCTCCTTCTGCCACCCTCTGCCCCGGGCCTGGCTGGAAGCAAGGTGGGGGAAGGACCTACCGGTTGGTCTTGCATGGCGCTCGCCTACAATACACCTGAGTGAGAAGGGGAGAGGACTCAGCCAGGAGGGATTCCGGCCCTAGCAAGGTGTTTCAACCTCTGAGTTTTCAGAGTTCTCCCCTGAAGCCCCCAGACCCACACTGCCCCTGGGTTCCCTTGGGCCTAGTACGTGTGGATCTGTTTGTAAGGCCAGCCTCAAAGCAGGCGAACTTTCAGCAAGGCCTCGGGAGGATCAAAGCGCCTGCGGGCAGCGGGTAGATGCGGAGGGGGCACGGGGGGGTGGTCACCCGCCTAGTGCTGAGGGCTAGGTAGGGCCAAGGGTATGCTGGCTGGGGTAGTGCAACGTCCGTACGCCAAGGAGTCAGAAGATCCGCGGGTATTTTGAGTCCCACTAGGCTGGCTCAGGTGCGAGGGCCACTGTGTCATTTTCTGACTCCAAATGCCTAGCGAGCTCAGAAATACACAGCCACCCAAGCACATGCGTGCCTGCAGAAGAGGCACACGTAGCGGAGAAGGCAAGAGCAGGGTTGAGCAACTGGCCCCAAAGGCCACAGGGAGCCACGGCAGGAGATGGATCAGGAGCGCCTGGTTCCTGGTAGCCTGCGCTGAGATGGGCAGAGGGAACCAGAGGCAGGTCTTGGGGAGCAGGGGAAGTTCAGGGCTGAGACAGGGCTGGTCGCCGCCGCCCGCAGGCTGGTCATCGTGGTGCTCATAGGCGTGAGCGTGGCCTGGATCCCAGTCCTGCAGGGTTCCAACAGCGGACAGCTCTTTATCTACATGCAGTCGGTGACCAGCTCGTTGGCGCCCCCTGTCACCGCCATCTTCGTCCTGGGCATCTTCTGGAGGAGGGCCAATGAGCAGGTGGGTGGCACAGGCAGGTCGGGCGGGGTTCCCCTTAAGGGTGCCCCCACGAGTCCTCTGAGGTCTTCCTCTGTCTCTCTTTTCCCCAGGGAGCCTTTTGGGGTCTGATGGCCGGGCTTCTGGTGGGTGCTCTGAGGCTGGTCCTGGAATTCCTGTACCCGGAGCCCCCCTGCGGTCAGACAGATGAGCGGCCAGCCCTCCTCCGCAGTGTGCACTACTTGCATTTTGCCATCGCCCTGTTCCTCCTCACTTGTGCTGTAGTGGCCGCTGGGAGCCTACTGAGTCCACCCCCTCAGCAAAGACAGGTGAGGCAGTCCCGTCCCCTGACCCCAGTTACCACAGGCCCCATTCCTGACCTGATTGATTTATGGATTCCTGTCTCTGCTAACATGCAGATCTCTGCCCGTGTCTGACTCCAGACATTCCCACTGTTGACTCCTAACCCTTCCTGGCCCAGACCTCTCTGTCTTTGAACTAAGCTCCTTCTGTAACTGTCCCTCATACTCTCAAGGGCCACTCTGTTCTGCCACACCTCTTCTCTGCAGGTAGAAAACCTCACCTGGTGGACTCTGGCTCTGGACCAGTCCTTAGGAACCAAAGAAGGTAAGTGGGTGTCCCTGGGATTGCTCCTCATCCCGCCCCCATGCTGGGGCTAGGGATATGGACACCCGAGTATAGCCTGCATCCCTCACTGTCCTACCTTAACCTCCTGTAGGCAATGGCCAGACACCCCAGAAACATGCTTTCTGGACCCGTGTGTGCAATTTCAACGCCATCTTCCTCATGTGTGTCAACATATTTTTCTATGCCTACTTTGCATGATGCTGCCACCCCAGGGGAAATATGAAAGCTTCAAGTCCTTGGGGCCACCCTCCTTCCTAGGTTGGACACGGAGGCCCAAGGAAACAGAATGTGTCTACAGCTATACAGTGTATCAGTACCAAGTGTCTGGCTAAGCCAGAAGAACTGGAGCTCTGAAAATATACTGGAGAATCATTTCAAAAACAACACTAAAAAAGTCAGATATGGGGGGTAGGCTGGGAAGAAAGTAGACACGGGAAACTTCATTTGGGATGTAAAAACAAAAATAAATAAAAAACTAATTTAAATGTAAATAAATAAAAAAAGAAGTCAGGTATGGGGAGGAAGACTCTATTGGATGTACTGGTTAATGTTTTATTTTTACTATGTAGGTATGGGTTCAGAGTATAGGGCATGCTAGGCTCAGAGCTTGAAGGGTCTTGGGCTGGCCTGAGCTCAGGGAGAACCCCTGCAACCTGGGCTCTTTAAGGAATGAAAGACAACTATAGAGGCACGTTCTCTGTCTGTCTGTCTTTCTGTCTGTCTGCCCACACACACACCAAAGCCTACAACCATGCCAGGCCTTGACAAGTCTAGCTCAGTTTTTCCCAACCTGAAGGTGCTCTGACTCCGGGCAGAGACAGCTCAGGGTTCCTCTGATGGCAGGCATCACTCCCTTGGACTTCACATCCACTCAGTGCTGACCATAGGTGTTTGTTCCTCTAGGACCAGCATAGCCCAGGCCTCCAGGCTGGGCTCTCTCTGTGGCCAACAGGAGGGGACTCATTATGTGGCTTCTTCCAATGGGCCTCTTCCAATGGGACTCACCTCTATATAGCCTCATCTAGTGCTGGTGGGATAAGGCCAGGGGGCCCCAAGTTGTTGGAGTAGGAAAAACTACCCTGCACCCTCATGGAAGTCCAGGTCACTCAGGGCTAAGCCCATGTTCCCAGCAACTTGCACAACCTGAAAGGTGCTTTTGGAAGACAGGCAGCAGGTGGCTGCTCAAGGGAGTACTCTCTGAGCTGGGCCCTAGCCATTAACAGTCGGTCCTCAAGCCTGGAAAGGCTGACCCTTGTCAGTAGCAGGTGATGTCATGAACCCAGCAACCAGCCTGGGGATGACCAATGTCGGTCCTGGTTAGTGTGAAGAGGCTGAGCCTGGAGCATCCACTCCTCTGGTCTTGTGGGGTCACAGGTGTACTGGTTGCACATAGCTCCGTGGGAAAAAACCCAGGCGCCCTCTGGCCCGGCCCCGCCACCAGTGTAGGTCCCCACACTCCACGACTTCCACGATGTCACCTCGGCGGAGGCTGAGCTGAGATGGGTCCTGTGCTGAGAAGTCAAATTGGGCCTGGACAAAGCAGGCCCGGGTCGGCTGTGGAGGAGTAGGGGGCAGAATAGTTAGTGGTCTTTGGGGGTGGTGAGCTGTCTTCCCCGGGAGCCTCATGGAAGAACTGAGGTACTGTTGGGGGACATGGGCCAGGCAGTCCCTGTGCTGCTCACAGCTCACAGCCCTGCTGCATAGCCCTGTGCCTGAAGTGGGACATGGTTAGGCCCAACTTTCTCAGGGTCCTATTCCCTACCTCTGGGCCCACATAAACATGGTAATTGATGCCAGGCATGGAAGTACTCCATGGCTTGGAAACCACTAAGGAGCAGTTTCTTCCACAGTCCCCTCAGACTTGGGGGAGTGGAACCCCTGCTTCTGCTCCCTGCTCTCAAGTTTGGGCCCCAGGTGTGGCTTCAGCTCCTCTCTGCCTCCTGGGTCCTAGTGTCTTCCCTACTCATGCTAAGTACAGGCCCTCCACTCTGCCTCTGCTGAGCCTGCAGAACTTCAAAACACGATAGGATCAGTGGGCTCTGCCCAGGAAGGAAAGGCTCACCCTGCTCCCTGCCAATGGTGACCCCAGGGCTCTGGCAGAGCCAGTAACAGAGGAACACAGGTTAGGTCAGCCCCTTTCTTCTACCAGGCAGGGCTGACCTAGGTGGTGAGCAGAGGAAAGTGAGGTTTGGAATACTGGGTCCCAGAAAGTAGGAGCTTCCAGCCACCACAGCCACCAGGTCAGGTAGTAGAGCCATATCGGCACCACTGGGTTCTCTGAAGTCACATGTTATCTCTTCTGGTATAGCAAACCCCTAGCTCATCCTACTGAATGGAGGGGAAACCCAGGCCCAGCTAAGGATTGAAATAATCCTCAGGCCTCATAGCAAGGTATCAGAGAAGAGGAGAAAAAACACAAAGTCAGACTGCACAAAGTTGGGCACTCCTCCCCAAGCTTTGGCTAGAGTCACACACTCCACCTCTGTAGTGCTTAAGTTCACATATGCCCAGGTCTTGATTTGTCCTGGCCCCTAAGCAAAGCACCATGCTGCATTAATAACCCGGTCGGCTGATGTCATCACTCCTAATGAGAGTGAGAGCTGCTCCTGGCTCCTTGATGAAAGGACTGGCTGGGGGAAAATTGCTGTTATTGTGAGGACTAGGGTTGGCTGGATCTCCCTACACACTGAGCCCAGCCAGGCCTTGTCCCTGAGGGGTCACACTGCCCACATCCTGTCCAAGCTCAGCTCCTCCTTGGAGAGTAGAGACCAAGAGGAGCCTCTCATTGAGCTGGCCCACTCTCGGCCTCTGTTTCCTCATCTGTATAACGGGAATGGCGAGGTGGTCATAATGCAGCATGCCAGGCTCATCCCGGTGCTTGGGAGGCTGAGGTAGGAGGATTGACCTGAGACTTCAAGGTCAATCTGTTCTACACAGTGCATCTCAGGCCAGCCAGGGATACACAGAAAGATCCTGCCTCAAAACAAACAAAACTCCTGCCAAAACCCAAATCAGAGTGCACAGTGCAGCTCAGAGTATGGGACCCAGCAGGTGTCCATGCATTCATTATCAACAAGCATTCAATTTCACCTATCGCACACTCTAGATGATTTCGGTCTGCCTTGGCAAGGTGGAGTTTCCGCACTGTTCCTACCTTCTACACCGTCTTTCCCCCTTCCCTGCCCCATCCTTGCTTAACTCCTGTAGGGACCACACTCATGCCACTTTGGGGCCCTGGGCTTCTGGGGAGGGCAAGGAGGTGCCCCTGAGACTCAGGGCTCCTTGTCCCATCTTTACCTGGAGCAGCGGCTGCTCATCACACAGGAAGATCTGCCGCCTCTTGGCAATGGTGGTGGTCCGGTAGAAGTCGACCAGCTCGTTGAGGGAGTTGAACTTCTCTTCCCACAGGAAGTACTTCCCTGAGGCCTCTCGAAGCACTTTGAAGTGCTGCACCTGGTCACCATAACTGAAGGGAAGACCCAGGGCCTCAGACCTGCCCCCACCTCTGGAGCCAAGCCCTGCTCTGAGGTTATCTGGAGTCAAAGGAGGCAAAGATACTGGGCACCATTTTAGCAGTAGAATATGGGATTCAGGGTGTGGGCTATAGACAAGGCCACTTCCTTGCTGTGTGACTTCAGGCAAGTCATTTAACTTCTCTGAACCTCAGTTTTCTTATAGGGAAAAACACTTCATTAGGATAAGAAAGTTGAAAAACAACTTTGACTGGCTCGTTGGCATCACCACTGGGTACCTCTGGGTGCCTTTCATACCGCTTCAGCATCCTCTCCACTTGGACATTCTCCTTCTTCCCCTGCCCCGCCCAGTCCTCACAGTACTCTGGGAGTGAGTCCCAAGATCATCCAGACTCCAACCAAACTCTGTGCCCATGAGAGATACTCAGGTGTTTTGAACATTCATCCCATGTCCTTTCTTTCCCTTCAAGAGCCTTCCATGGCTGCCAGTGCCCTCATGATAAACCCAGGTCTTCAGATTCAAGAGCTGGCTTCTTGTCTTTGCTGGCTTCTCTGACACCAATGGCCCCTTTCTTTCTAATTCTTTGTTCATCCTTTCAGACCAATGCCACCAAACTGTACCAAGTCCATCCCAGTCCTGTTAGGAATTGTGTCCAGGGACCTGCCTGGGTCTAGCCTGCCATCTGCCACACGCCAGAACAGCCAGGCAGCTTCAGAGGTGCTGGTGTGAGTGGCACAGTGGCAGCTGTTGATTTTGGGACCCCTTTCCTGTCACAGGGTGGCTAGTCCTGCCTCCTGACCCTCTGCACAGTAGGGAAACAGACCCGAGTGCAGCTACAGCCTATCCAGAAATCCACAGAAGAAAGGCTGGGTGCGGCTGCCTCTCATCACAAATGCTCGGAGGAGCTCTCTGATTGATTATTGGTGGTAACAATGGCAGCTGTCACTCCCACTGAGACATTATGTCCCAGATATTATTCCAAATCCGACCTACTCCCTGGGCTGCGCCCTCCAGAGAGACCATCCTCCTCCCAAATTTTGTAGCCCCACCTTGCCCTCCACTGCTCTTTCTCTCACCAGCCCCAGGGATGGGCTGAAGGTTTAGGATGAAGACAGCATTAGGAATCCGGGGACGCTCCCTGCCCAGCCCTAACTAAAGTCTGGAGAGGGTGTCAGCTCACATCTGTAACCCCAGAGTCCAGTTTGAAGTCAACCTGGACTACATAAACAAATCTCTCTCTAAGCCTTGGCCTCCCAGTAGAAAAAAGTATTTCTGCATTCCCACTCATGTTCAAGTCTCTGATAAACTGCCCACCTCTGGAGAGCTAACCTCTCACGCCTCATCAGGGTCAGGGTTCAACTTGGGTCCCTATGTCCTTATGCAGCCTTATTGCTCACAAAACTCGCAAATTCTCATATACAGTCACCAACACCTAGGGATAGAGCTGCCCTGAGAGTCCCCACAGCCCACTTCAGCCTTCAGCCTTCACCACAGAGCCACCCTTGAGGACTTCTCGTACCACAGAGCCATCCTGGTGGCCCCTCACCACAGGCTTTGCTGAGGGCTTTTCCATGGGGGCTGTAGCCACCAGGTGACCTGGCCACAGGCCAGCCCCTACCAGCAGTTATAGCACTGCTATGCACCTTTGGAAGGACCAGTTTCCCCAAGAAGAAGCTTCTGTCAGGGATGCCACAACTCCCACACCTCAGACAAAACTGATAGCATAGTGTTCACAGAGACTAAGCTGTGGATGCCGAGGGTGAGCAAGGGACAGTGGGCCCCCTCTCTGGCCTCAGGTGTAGCTGCATGGGGAGAAATCACTGTGAACAGCAGAGTGACTTGGTGTGGCCAGGAGTGCAGGGACCCAGTAAGGCAAGATGGGGTGGGGCAGGGCAGGCTCCAGACTAAATCCTTGCTTTTCAGAAAGCAGCTCAGAGCCCCAGGCTTGGAGAATTTTGCAGAGGACTGCTTTTAGATCCCATGGGAGAGCTAGGGGACAGGGCATGGGGCCAGGAGTTCTAGAACTTTCCAACCTGGCAGCTGGGAAATTCTTAGGGCTGGGAAATGTGACAGTCCGGTCTGTATGTGACATGTCTTGTCCATTCAGCCACTTGACCTACAGCTTTTCCTGTTTCCCAGCTGAGGAGGGCTAGGCTGTCTGGAAGGGGGTCGGTCCCTCATGTCACTGTTCATCAGGACCCCACCCTGCTCCTGAGCCCCAGAGCTGGGTTCTGGAGAAGAGGTGGCATGGCCTGGTCTCTGGGGTTTGCAGTATTCCCTGGCACACTGTCTTGATCTCCACCTCTGTGGAGGTAGCTGCCTGTGTCCCTTGCTGGGCACCACTTTGTGACCCTGACCCCAACCCCCACAGAGACTGTGCTTTCAGAAAGCTCACAGTCTTAGTCTAGACAGTCTTGCTTGTCAAGTTTTTCCTGCCTAGTTGGAGCAGCAGTGGCAGCTGAGAGGGGAACTGAGGTTGGGTGGGCAGGAGCCCATGTTCCCCTGTTCCCAGTTGGGGCTCACCTGGGTCAGGTCTGGGCACTCACTGCTCTGTCCACTTGGGAACAAGGGAAGGTAGTGGAACATCCTCACTGCATCACACAGGGAGAAGAGGCCTCCTGGGTCTTTGTGTTTCAGGAAATGGTCTGTCAGGACACTGGAGGTCAGTAGCAAGTTTCTCACCCCTCCCAACATTGTTTTTGTTTTGTTTTGTTTTTTTACCTCCACACTGGGATCTACAGCCCTGCCTCATTTTCTTCAGGTGCCATTATTTGCTGGTCATGTGTTCGTCATCATTCTAGCAGGACACAGGTATGCAGGGGACAAGGGTCTTTGCCCTATTTAGTGGCCACCCCAGGAACAGGGCTTGGTTCACAGTAGGTGCTCAGTGTAGCACCAATCTCGTGATATAGACAAGTATATACTAACCCCAAGGTACCCCTGGTCAGAAAGGAAGCAAGACACCTTAACTGGGGACTATCTCCCATCATCTATGACAGAACAGTCCCCAGTGACCTGGATAGGAGTATGTGGGGGCAGTTAGGCAGACAGGTGCCAGCCAGTAGATTCAAGGGAGTCAGTTCTCTGAAACTAGCTGTGGCCATGGCCCTGCACAGCACCCAAGGCCCATAAAGCCACCTGTGACCAATTTATGTGCTTGGCATGAACTTGTGGGAGACCCATGCCAGGAACGGTGGACTGTCAGGTTGACCTCAGAGTCACAGGTGAGGTTGTGACCACCAAGAGAGGACCAGAGCTTGCCTGAAGTCCTACACCAGTCCCAGGCAAAGCCAGGCTGAGACCAGGGCTCCCAGCCTCTCCAACCAGTTTGTCTTCCGGGAAGCCTTGGCCATGCGCAATGGAGCCAGAAGCAGTCTCTGAGCAGGTGCCCCCCACCCCTTGTCCACCTCCGGCCGTTGTTGTGTAGTGTGCATCCAGAACACAGTTCTGTTTATACCAATATCTACTTTACAGACGGGGAAGCTGAGGCTCCCAGGATAACTTGCCTGGATTTCAGGGCTAGGAGGTGTCAGAATGGGGACTCACTCCCATTCTGGGATCCTTAACTACACATTGGTCTCAGGATCCCTGACCCAGTCTAGGAGGAATCAAGGGTGGAGATGGCCACCTGGTGGTCCAAGCTGGGGAAGCATTGGCAGGGCCTAACATGGGCACTTGGCCAGGAGTCCTTGGGAAGCAGGTGTGGTGTGTGCCAGGGTTTCTTTCAGCACCGCGCACTGGCCCAGCTCTCCTACTGGAAAACTGCCCCAGCGCATTGCCGTCTCTCCTTCCAGTCAGGAATGTTACCACCCAAATAGCCCTCATTGTACAATCTCTGGAAGGTCGCATATGCTGTTTCTTCTGCCTGACTCCCCCAGCCCCTGGCAGAGCTCACACACATGTTTTAGGCCTGGCTTTACTATCCCTTCCCCTCTTGGAGTGTGTCCTCTGTTTTTGGACTTCCTCCAGCACCTGCTCATGGAGGAAGTTCTGGGTCTATGTGTATCCCATCATACTCCCTGGCTTCTGCCTTTCTGCCTCTGTCCCAGGGTGGCTAGTCAGGGCCACTCTCCAAGATCTGCCAAGGCAGCCTGGGTCTCTGGGAAGCTCAAGATGGATGTGGCAGGACAGCTTCCTCTTTGCTCCTGCTCCAGGCTTAATCTGTGTCTGGGTGCCCCTGCTTGGCTAGATGACCTTGGGACTTGGGGTAGCTTTCAGGAGTTAACTGAGGTTGGGCTATCTGCCTGGTGGGTGTCATCCCTAGGAGACACTTCCTGCTGTGGCTTGCAGGGGAGTCAAGGGGCCGGGATATACAGGACAGCCTCAGGACCCCCCTGCACCAAGAGTGTCAGATGGGCAAGAAGGCTGGAGAAGGTGTGGGGGACCCTCCTGGCTGCCGCACAATTGGGGTGGCTGCTAAGCAGCTGCAGTAGACAGAACATGTGACACAGCCAGGCTGTGTCCCCAGGGCAGTAGCTTCCCCCTGTAGTGGGTTTTGCTGCTCTCACAGGCAATCAGAGCATAAGGGAGGGACCATAGCCCACAGGGCCTTCACATATTGCTATGATCCTTGGTAGGCCTATTGTGGAAAGCCACTGGCCCGAGGTCAAGCCTGGCCTGGGAGCAAGCATCCTTGAAGAGCCACACACAGGCCACACCTTCCTCTGTCCCTTTAGTACAGTAAGTAGCATGTCTCATTCCAGTACTCTAGGAGCAGCCAGGCAACGGAGCAGATCCTGTTGGTAGGCCTGCTGTCCTAAGCCATGTCACCTCTGAGACCTTGACACCCCTTCCTCCCCTAGCACACTATCTGCTGCTTGCTTCCGGCTGCCTCACCCCAAAAGTCCTTCCTTCTCACAGCCACCAGGGGGACCTGCTACAGATGGAACTTTTCCCACTCAAAATCCCTCAATGGCTCTGAGAGAAAACCCAGGCTGTGTACCTGCCCTCCGCCATGTGACCCCCTCTCTTTAAGTGTGAGCCAGGCCATGCCACTTGTTTCCGATCCTCCCATCACCTGGCTTCAGGGTTCTAGCACATCTCACGGTGGGGAGGGGGCGGAGGGGGGGTTTGCTCTGCAACTCTCTCTGCCTGAAAGCTTCCCCTGGGTACCAGACAGAAGAGTCCCTCCCAGCTCAGAGACCCCAGCAGTCTTCCCCGATTAACCTCCTGGTGCATGTGTTTCCTTGTTTCTGTCTCCACAGCGCTGCCACCTTTGTCCCCTTTGGTGTCGTTTCCCAGTTCCCAGCAAACCCGGCCCAACTTAGAAGTCAATAACCTGCCAGAGCTGGCAGCCAGGGGCTGACCCTGCTGCTCTCAGTCCTACTCTGCTATACCAGTCTGAAGAGCTACTGTGTTCATCTTAATAAGCCACATAGTTCCCAGTTCAGCAACCTTGCTTTAGCATCTAATGCCAGGCCCTATCCTAAAAGGTGTGAGTTCCTCTCTATGGAGTAAACACAACCTTCTGTTTTAAAAATGCTGACTCACTCATTCTTGCAATGACCTATTTTACCTATGAGGAAACAGACCCAGAGAGGTTAAATAACTGCTCCTATGCCACACAGCCACACAATGACAGTATCAGAATCAGAAAGTGTCTGGTCTCAAGGTCTGGCCTCTCAACAACATTGTCATAGAAGGGGAACCCTGTCAGAAACACTCTCTGAGCACCAGTCTGGGGCACCATTGGGCATCAGTCTTCCTCTAACCAAGGAGCCTCCACAGCTTGCATGCTGATCAGGCAAGAAGGTCTGGCCTTCCTTCTCAGACTGCCAGCTGAGGGTGCACCCCATCTGCTCTCGGCACTTCCTGGTGCTTTCCAGGGATCAGACCAGGCTTGCTGCTAAGTTCTTCCTTCACCCAGCCAGTGGCCCTGCTAGGCCTGCCCTCCTCTTGGACCCTCCCACCCAGGAGCTCACTTCACAGAGACGGAGAACTCGCCAGGGGAGCTCTCGCTCTCCCTGATCAGGAAGGCTCCTAAGTGGTTCCGTTTCATCAGAGTCTCTTCAGCAAGCTGCCGAGAAATCCGGCCCGAGTACCACCTGTGCAGAGAGGGGACAGTGTCAACAGGTATCTGTTAGCGCTGGGCAGGGCTGGCCCTCTGTCCCTGGTATCATTGTCTCATTATACACATGGGGAAATTGAGAAATGGGGAAGAAAATCAAGGTCACACAGCAGAGGCAAAAAAGAACTGAGACAACCTGTCCCTGCTGCCTCCTACCAGGCCAGACAAACCCACACCCAAGACAAACAAAAACCAGGCTCCAGTGCTTCGCCAGTCTGCACACCCCGGCCCTTTCCTCTTTAAGATTTATTATTATTATTATTATTATTATTATTATTATTATTATTATTATTATTTTAAAGTTATATGTAACACACACACACACACACACACACACACACACACACACACACACACATATATATATATGGAGGGGGTGTGCACATGAGTCCAGAAGAGGGTGTCAGATCCCCTGGAGCTGGAGTTACAGGCGATTGTGAACTGCCTGATGTAGGTGCTTAGAACCAAACATGGGTTTCTTGCAAGAGCAGTATGCACTCTTTTTTGTTGTTTTGTTCTGTTTTGTTTTTTGTTTTTTGAGACAGCCTTTCTCTGCGTTTCCTTGGCTGTCCTGGAACCAGCTCTGTAGACCAGGCTGGCCCTGAACTCACAGAGACCCACCTGCCTCTGCCTCCCAAGTGCTGGGGATTAAAGGCGTGTGCCACCAATGCCAGCCAGTATGCACTCTTAACCACTGAACTAGCCTTGATTTTTTTTTTTTTTTTTACATTAAGATTTATTTATTTCTTGCCGGGTGGTGGTGGTGGTGGCAGCGGCAGCGGCAGCAGCGCACTCCTTTAATTCCAGCACTCAAGAGACAGAGGCAAGCGGATCTCTATGAGTTAGAAGCCAGCCTGGTCTACAGAATGAGTTCCAGGACAGCCTCCAAAGCCAGAGAGAAACCCTGTCTCAAACCACCCCCGCCCCCCAAAAAAGATTTATTTATTTCTACATGGGCACACACATACGCAGGAATGTACATAACACACACACACACACACACACACACACACACACACACACACACACACACACACACACCAGAGACAACCAGTTCTCTCCAGCATTTGAGTCCTGGAGACTGAACTCAAGTTATGAGACTTGGCAGCAAGTGCCTTTAACTACTGAGGCATTTCACTGGCCAAGGACAGATATTAAAATGTTAAAAAGTGTAAAACTGTGCTAGGGTGTGGGTCAGTGGTGGAGTGCTGGCCTAGTGTGTGCTAGGCTCCATGTCTGTCCTCACACCACAAATAAATATGGATGACATCAATAATAGTGGCCTTCCTTCTTTCTGCCCCTCCCACATAGGAGCGGACTTGGTTCAGGATTGCACCTGTTAAGTCTTTGACTCTTGCAAGGCGGGGCAGGCTCTCCTGGGGTCCTTCCTGTCTGTTGGGCTGGCCAGCAGATTCCACAGCCTGTCCAGCCAGCTGCTCCCAGTTTACCGACCCCAGGGCATTGCATCAAATCCTGGGCTAGTGTGCTGAGATCCAGAGAGAGGATTCCCTGCGAAATGAGGAGTCCTCAGGAATGGGAGACTGCCTGCCATCCCTGACTGTGACTCCAAAACCCACACATTGGAACTGGGTTTCTATGATGACTATTCTTGGTTTTCAACTTGACTACATCTGGAATTAACTAAACAGAGGAAACACCTGTTAGGGATTTTTGCTTAATTTGAAGAAGGAAGATCTACTCTGATTTATATGCTGAGGTAGAAAGATAACACCTTTAGTCCAGACCTTTTGAGCTGGGAAGACCCACCTCTAATCTGGGCCATGCCTCTGCTGGAAGCCTATATAAGAACATGGAAGAAGGAACCTGTTGCTCTTTTCTTGCTTCACTGATATTAGAGCCTACTTTGGGAAGACAAATTAAGACATCCAGCCTGGTGAACTGAACAACTACTGGATTCTTGGATTTTCAATTCATAGCCAGCCATTATTGGACTAACTGAACCACAGCCTACAGCTTGTTCTAATAAATCATACAGATACACACATGTGTGCCTGTATACACACACACACACACACACACACACACACACACACACACACACACACTGAGGAAGGGAGAAAGAGATTTACAAGTTCTGTTACTCTAGAGAACCCTGACAAATATAGTCTCCAAGCAGCAGAGCTGAGAGGTGGGACCACTGGGGTGACAGGGTCATAGGACATGGGTCTAGTGAGCTGTGAGTTATGGAGGAAGGGGTTCCCTTGCTTGAAGGACAGGGAACCCCACCCCCACCCCCAAGTTCTAAAACTCAGGTCTCATCACTCCATTTTTTACTACATTATGTTGCTTCCTGTACTGACGAGGAAACTGAAACTCCGGGAGGGCTGGGGTCTCCTGAGAGGCTGCATAGCAAGTCTGAGGTTCACCACCCACCCCTCCACTCCCAGACACACAGCTGCTCTCACAGGCTTTCTGTCCCTCTCTGCAGTCATGAAGAGCCCCTACCATCTAGCTGCCATCCCAGCCTTCCTCTTGCCAGCTAAGTGATTCTGGACAAGGCACACAGTCTTTGTGTGCCTTTGCTGGTCTGTAAGACTATGTCAATAGTTCCTATTTAGGCAGTTGGGCAGCTGGAGGAACAGCTATCTGGAGGCATTCCAGCTGCCACTACAATAACATGGCTCATTCCTCACCTCCCACACATCTCTGGGACTGTCTCTGTCTTCCTTGGCAAATTTCTATTCTAACCTGAAGGCCCAGGGGGCCTATGCTTTTCCTGAGAGCCACTCCAACTCCACTGAGAGTACAGGGTCTGTGCCTCTGGGTCCAGAGGCAGAGGGAACCCTGGGGCTCTGGGAAACAGTGGGTCTGGCAAAGACCTTCTAGGATTAAAGTTCTCTCTACCCACCCTCACCTTCAGGGTCTTCACACCCAAGAAGGGATGTCCCCTACAGCTGTTTCTGGCTAGGGCAGGGTCTAAGATTACCAAACTGGGCCAGCTACTCAGCAGGCTCCTTAGGATCTGGCTAGCACCTGATCATGACCCTGCTTGGCATAAACACAGGTGGCCAGAATGTCCTCCAGGCTACCAGAAGCTTGGGTTCCTGGACTCTGAGTACCCCATTGGACCCTCCTTCTTCCTGGCCTCCATGACAGCCTGACCTAGGACTTCAGCCCTTGTAATCCCTCTCCTGGCCCTGCTTCAGGGCTGCTCAGCAGTTCAGAGTCTGCATACAGCCTGTCAACCTTTGCCTTAAGCCCTCCCTGAGGCCACCCAGATGACCACAGCCTTATCTTACTCATGCCCTAGACCTCTCCTGTCTAGCACCTGAGCTATGTGTTATATTTTTCTCTCTTCCCCTATGTCCGCCTTGGTGGGGAGGGGTGCACCTGGCAGGAAGGCCTGCAACCCAACAGAGTGGTTGGGGATGGGGACCCCAAACAGGGCCATGCTCGGTACAGGAAGCCGGAGGTGGCAGTGAGGGAGCAGCAGTTTTGGAAACAAGCAGAAAAAAGACAAAGAGGAAATACCCTTTGGGCCCCACCCTGCACCTCCTTCCCTTCCACCCAGACACACAGCACAGCTCCCACCTGCTAATTGAGCTCCCAGCATCCCAGCACCCCCATGGCTCCCTGCTCCCTTGGCTCAGCACCTGAGGCTCTTCTGCCAGTCCCCTGTACTAAAGGTTCTGCTCATTGTTCTCCTTGGCTCATTCTGGCTTCCTCCCACTTTCCATCTTCCCCTGAAAATGCCATAAGTCATTGCCTTTGTCTATACAGCCAACTCCGATACATCCCTCAGCATCTCACTCCTTGGCACCCCTTTGAGAGGTACCCTGATGCTGCCTGCCAACCCACATATACTTTCTGTGCCCTGTGTCTCCCAACTCCCTGGAACCAAACCAATGACCCAGATGCCACTTAAGGTATATCCAATTGGTGATCAGGGACTTTTTAGCTACTCAGACATTCTGAGAGCAATGCTCAATGCCACCTCCTAAGAACTGACCTAGGTCCCAGTCCCAAGACATCTGGGCCACAATGTACTGTAACTCTAGCCTCCCCAAGTCCTAGACTGATCAGCCAGTGTCCCTCTCCTTGGACTGTGCTGTACCCAGGGCCATCCCAAGCAGCTTGGCTCTGACAGGGCAAGGTGGGGTTGCATAGCCTTCAGGTAGATGGTGGCAGTGGTGACTACTCACGGGTGTGGCTTTACACGGATGTAGTTCTTGGGAACAAAACCTTCAGCTCCTCGGAGCTCTGCCTTGTACCAGTTCTGGTCATCTTCCATGTTCAGGATCTGTAGGCAGAAGCAACATGGCCACTTAGCCACCTGCCGAGGTCTTGCTGTATGCAGCAGTTCCCAGGCCTTTCACAGAGAGCAGAGCCCTGGATGAGGACCTGTTACATCCCACAGGCCAAGGCAGCCTACAGGCAGATGGTCATCCTTGGGAGGCCTGTGCCTCCCGGTGAGGCAACTAACCCATGCAGGTTTGTGGTTATGGAATAGGGCATTGCGGCTTCTATGCTCTTCCATCTTGGCCCACCAGAGGCCTCAGGGAAAGGGAGTAGTAGACTTGTGATCCTTAGCTCTTTTGATTGCAGGAGCCCAGAGCAGCCAATCAATGACCACTGAGATGTGACATGAAGTTGGAGGCCCCCAAATGAGTTGGCAAGCCCCAACAGATGGCTATTTTGGGTCACATGTATCTAGTGTTTGGGATGACAGTGAGAGTCAGGAATAGGGGAAAAAGCAAAAGAGCCGGTGTTCTGATAAAGCCCTGTCACCCCAGGTGGACTAGCCAGAGCTGGATAGAGAGTCACTGGGTAAACAACTGAAGGATGGAAATTGGGCCTAGGGAGGGGACAGCACACTTCGCCAGTGGGTACATTTGTCCCGTGTCACCCCAATTCTCAAGCAACCTGAAGAAGTTGACATCACCAAGTGCTGTTTCACAGACAGGCTTAGAGAAGGAGTGAACTTGGCCAATGCAGCACAGCAAACAGTTGGCCTGGGGCTTTGGAAATGCTGGTCTTGGGGGCCTTGGCCCACTACTGGCTTTCACCCGACTCTACTCCTACTTTGTACTCGAGCCAAAACTGAGGCCCCTCTCTGGCTAGGAACTGCTGCAAAGCTGGATCCCCCATACCAGAATGATAGAAACAGGGACACAGACATGTTTAAGTATGATCCACCTGAAAGGATGGGCTTGTGCTTAGGCCCCCCCATCCCCAAGGCACTGGAGCCAAGCTGAGCTCTTTCTTCCTTTCTTCCTGGCCTGAACCAGGTCAGCAGCAGTGGACAGACAGAAGCAGGTAGCTGGCTCAGAACCACTTTCATTCAAAATGAAACAAAATTTCCCAGATGTGGCCACAGCTTGAGATAGAAGTCCTAGCCAATGCTCTTGAGCTCTGGTCACTTCTGCTATCTCTAGAGTTTTGGCTTCAGCATCCTTGTCTGTTAAATGGGTATAGATTTGGCCAACACCATACAATGTCTTATGATGTAGTACTATGTAGCCACTGTGTCTGTTACCCCTGCTGTCCTGCTTGTAACCATCTCTTTATAGAGACCAGGGATGCTTCTGTGCTTACCTTGCTGAATTCTTGATGGAGCCCCAGACCTTTGGAGCTTTGGAAATTCCCCCGGAGAACACACTTCAGGGTACTACTGCTTCCTAGTTCAAGCACAGAGCCTGTCTGCCCCACCCCTGGCCCTAACTGCTGCAGGTCTTCCTTACTGTCCCCAGACAGTAAGGGGCCTAAGCACAAGCCCATCCTTCCTTACTGCAGTCACTGACAGCTTTCTGATGAGCACCTACTGGGTGCAGACAGCAGAAGGAGTCCTAGAGATGCAGTAAGCAATAGGAGCTTGTGCCCCAGGGGCAGTAATGCTGTGAAGAAGCAAAAAGATAAAGGAGCAGCAGCTTCATGCAGTGGGAGTGCTGTGGGAACTGTTGTTTGGACAAGGAGCTGCCAAAGGGACACACAGAGTGGCACTCAAAGGCCTCTCCAGAGATGCCCCAGTTTATAAGAAGGAACCAGCTAATTTGGTGGTCCATGCTTGCCACCCTAGCACTTAGAAGGCTAAGGTGGGAGGATTGCAGAGTTCTAAGCCTGTTTGGGCTATATAGTAAGACCATGTTTTTGTAGTTCTCCACCCCCCAACGGCAACAACAACAAAATAAAGGAGGGGGGGAGAAAAAGAAACCAATGGTGAAAAGATAGAGGGAATAGGGGAATAGACAGAACACAGGCTCTGAGATGAGCCCAACTTTGTCCCCTTAAAAGGAGGCTAGTGTGTCTGGCTGTGGCAAAATGCAGGGAGAACAGCATGTACTGAAAAGCACTGCACTAGCTCCATGACCAGAGAAGAGGAGCTGGGGACAGGGAGAGATGCTCAGATTCAGCAGGGTAGGAGTCCAGAGTTGGAAGGACTCAGGGCCAGGCGCATGGGTGCTATCAGCTTCCCAGGGGATAGCAATCAGTCTGGTCTTTGGGGCAAGCTAATCATGGAGAGACTAGTGTGTGTGTGTGTGTGTGTGTGTGTGTGTGAGAGAGAGAGAGAGAGAGAGAGAGAGAGAGAGAGAGAGAGAGAGAGAGAAGTGCCATGTTCTTCCTCCAGCAAACAGTGACATGGTGCTGTCTACCTAGAAGCATTGCCAAAGAGGACCTTCATCCCTGGTAAGAGTCACTCAGGTGTCAGATGGTGGTGGTGCACACCTTTAATCCCAGCACTCAGGAGGTAGAGGCAGGCAGATCTCTGTGAGTTCGAGGCCAGCCTGGTCTACAAAGCTACACAGAAAAACCCTGTCTCAAAACACCCCACCCAAAAGAAAGAAAGAAAAGAAAAGAAGAGTCACTTAGGGCCACATGTCCTGAGTGAGACTACGGGCCATGGGGTTTCCACCTAGATTTTTTGAGCAGCACCTAGAGAGGAAGTTGTGTTTCACCTGCAAGCTTGGCATGACATGGTGACACCCATTAGAGCCCAATAGGGGTGGGGCTGGACACCAGCACACAGTGTAGTCCTGGCCAGACAGGAAGCGCAGCTGCTGTATACATGGTTGTAATGTTTTTAAGTTACAGACAGCAGAGGAAGCACTCTGGGGTCAAATTCAAAGCGATGCCAAAAAAAATCTGAGAATGAAGATACTGAGTAATGTTAAACGCGATATGTTAACAGGCTGAAATGAATAGGAAATCTAGATGTGTGGTGGTCAGTGTGCACATAGCAATCCAGTTCATCATAACCACAGATGGTGGCTGGTTGCACCAGTGAGGATGCAATGCACCCTTTTATCTGTGTGGTTTTCCTGCTAGTCTAAGACAGGCCTAAAGCATAGCTGGTGAAAATCAATGCAAAAAGGATTTCAGAAACAGCCCTGCAAGGACTCTGAAGTGGGACCCAGAGGTAGCTTGTTTGCCTAATATGCACAAATCCTGAGTGTATCCCTAGCTCTGCAAGAGAAAAGGGGGGCGGGCTGTAGTGCATGAGTCTCTATTCTAGCACTGAGGAGGTGGGGCAAGAGGATCACTGAAGGTTTGAGGCTAGCCTGGGCTACATAGTGAATTCAAGGCTGCCCGGGCTTCACAGGGAGACCTTGTCTCAAAAACAAGAAAGAGGGACAGGGTTGTTGCCAAGCTTGATGACCTAGGTTCAGTCCCTGGGACACACACGGTGGCAGGGGAGAACTGACTTCCAGTTGTTCTCTGACCTCTACAAGTGTACTGTGGCACCTGCACACACAACCCCCCCCCAACACGCACACAATAAATAAGTACAATTTTACAAAAAGGAAGAAAACGAGCAAATAAACAAAAATAATGTGACTTTGTACTGGAACAGTCCTGGCAACTCTGCACCCTAGTGATTTCCTGTGCTCTGGGCAGGGAAGGACAGGTCTCTGCCTAATCCTAACCCTGCACCCGGCTGGCGGCTGGCTCCGAATTCTTACATGAGTGGTGGGGCTACACCCTCAGCCTCCCGAGTGCTGGGATCACTGGCTGTGCCACCACACCCACTCACGTTTACTTCTGTATCTAATTTGTGCTGTGTCCACCACCAGAGCACCAGTTGCCTGAACACAGCAACCCTGCCTGCCTGGCTGCATGCTTTCTGAAGATTAGCTGGACCCTAGGCTAGTACCTAGGATCTGCCAGTTGCCCCAGAGTCCTGACTGATAGAAGAAAGGTCTCTGTCTGGTTATAAAGGGCATTTCTGGGCCCTACAACAGATTATTTTATTTTTTATTTATTCATTTTGAAACAGGACTCTCAGTGCTATCCAGGTAAACTCCTAGGCTCAATCAAAATCCTCCTGCCTTAACACTACTTTTAAGTGCCACCAGACCAAGTGATTTTTCGAGACAGGGTTTCTCTGTGTAGCTTGGGAGCCTATCCTGGCACTCGCTCTGGAGACCAGGCTGGCCTCGAACTCACAGAGATCCACCTGCCTCTGCTTCCCAAGTGCTGGGATTAAAAGCGCGTGCCACCAATGCCCGGCCAAATTTAAAGCTTTTTATATGTTTCCCAGATGTCCATCTGTCACTTCACCTGTCTGTCACTCCACAAGGAAGTACACACCTCTCCACACTCTCAACAATTTAAGAGATTTGGTTTATTTGATTGGTTTTTTCAAAATGAAGTTTTTATTTTGTTATTGTTACTATTTCGGTTTTTCAAGACAGAGTTTCTCTGAATAGCTTTGGAGGCTGTCCGAGAACTCTCTCTGTAGACCAGGCTGGCCTCCTGCCTCTGCCTCCTGAGTGATGGGATTAAAGGTGTCACCACTGCCTGGCAAAAGAAAGTTTTTAAAGTAAAATCCTGGGTATGGTGGCGAACATGTTTAGTTACAGCACTCTGGAGGGAGAAGAAGCAAAGGAAGACATATCTCTGTGTGTTCCAGGACAGCCAGGGTGACATAGTGATATTCTGTCTCAAAATAATAAATCAATTAAAATACAGTGAAGTCATGCAGAATGGGCAGAGGCGCCAGCCATACAGCTTCTGTCATTCACGCATCTGGGCAGCTGCCTGCTCACATTGTTTCTCTGGCAAGTTTCTGTTTGTGTCCCTTGTCTGTTTCCCCACTTGTGGTGTGGGGTCAAATGCCTTTAAGTCCAGCAATGGAGAGACAGAGGCAGGCTGATATCTGAGTTCAAGGCCCACCTGGTCTACATAGTGAATTCCAGAACAGCCAGAGCTATATAGTGAGACCCTGTCTCAAAACAAGACAAAAGAGCTCTTTATAAATTACTGTCGTTTTGGTCACGAATTTTTTTCTTTGTCTGAGCTACCTTTGTGTCTCCGGCTCACCCAACAGGCCAGGACTCCTCCCGTCCCTCTCATACTTTTGTCAGACTCTTCAAACAGGTCAAGGTCCTGCCTCCTCAGGGATTTTGTCTGGGCTGGGTGCTCTCTCTTCCCCAGGCTCTTTCTATGCCCAGGTTTCCACACCTCTTTTGAGAAGTTGCTCTGTCTTCCCCGCCTATAGCAACCCTCCCAACCCCCAGCCTCCTGCCTCCCTGCCTGTGTCCTTGCTTGGCTAAGTAGCCCAGTGCTTGTCAAATCAATAAAGGGGGAGGCAGCTCCCCTAGGTCTGCTGACTGCCCATAGCCCCACCCCCACCCCCAGCTTGCCATAAGTCTCTTCTGCTTTCCTTCCACCCCTTCACTGAAAGCCAACTGTGCAAGCTGCTTCTGCCTTGGGCTTCCAGGTCCCCATTCTCATGGGCTTCTAATGGGTAGATGGACTTCCCTTCTCCCCACCCCCCTACCTCCCATCCCTGTGTCTCAGTAGACTCTTCGCAAAGTGATTCCTGCTCATCTTGGGAGTCTGTGAAGCAGGAGGCTGTCAGTCTTCATAGAGTTACTCTGGGGACCTCTGAGCCGGGGCCAGAGTCTTCTACACATTCCGACTTCCCGTAGGCCAGCTACCCTTCAGCCTCAAGTGTGTGTGAGGATATACCCTGGGCTGGTCTCCAGAGTAGCCAAGGCCTCTGAAGTAAAGTTAGATCCCCACAGAGTCCCCCCATGCCCCTGACACCACCTCCAGGCACTTCCCAAGCCAAAGTGATTGAGTGTGCTCAGGACCCAGGGCCAACAGCATAGGCAGATACAGATGCCAGCACCTTGCCTTGATGAAGGCGATGTCACAAATATATGTGTCTTCTTTACACCCATACCAACCTTAGAACTTCCACTTAGAGTTTCAGACACCCAAGGGACTGAACTAAGGCTCAAGAGTTAAAGCAATGGAGGTTGAGACTCCAGTTTACACTAACACATGCAGATACCTCCCCATGCCTCGCTTCACTGCAGCCAGGCAATGGTCTTCCACACCCAGGAACTCTACACTGAGCCTGGGGTCCATGCAAAACATGGCTTCAAAGAGGTTGTCCCCATGCTACTAGCATTCTAGTGCTCCTGTTCTAGCATGACCACTCCTCAAATTTTGACTGTGGCCCCTGGGCTCTCCCATCATATGCAAAAGCCTACGGAAGGGCATTCCCACTAGAAGTTTCACACACTCATCTATCTAATGACTTGGAAGGGCACCATTTCGATCCAGAGGGGCCCAGGTGAGAGCAAATGAAGTATATTATTCTGTTTTCCCTTTCCCTACATTACTGCTGGACACTTAAATCCCAGCTATCTTAGCCCCATTAGGTTAGGATGTCTGCTTATTCTAGACCACCTTTCTCTCTCTCTCTCTCTCTCTCTCTCTCTCTCTCTCTCTCTCTCTCTCTCTCTCTCTCTCTCTCACACACACACACACACACACACACACACACCATACCTAGAAAACGGGAATTGAACGAAGTCCTGCCAGACACTGTGGCAGTAGCTGCCTCAAACTCACATGACCCCAAAGAAAGGATCACCAGTACTATTCCCGTTTCCTAGATGGGGAAACTGAAGTAAGACAGAGGTGGCTAAACTGAGTCTGTCACTCACAGCCCAGATTACCAGGGCTCTCCTGGTCCCTGATTCCAACCCCACCACCCCTGTTAGCCCACTCAGCCCGGCTCCAGCCCTCTGTACCTTGAGTGTGTCCCCCTTGTTGAAGGCCAGCTCATCACTCTCTGTGGCCTGGAAGCTGTACAGGGCCACGGACTCCATCCCACTGTCCCTGGGCTTCAGCTGAGGACCTAGCAGACACTTCCTGCTTCCTGTGGTTGAGGACCACTTCCTTTGTTTTGAGTATTTGTTCTTTTGAAGCTGGAGCCGGAAACTGCCCTTGAGGGGGGAGAAACAGGAAGCAGAGACCTGTCACCCATGTCACAGCTCAGGGAGGGTGTGCTCACATACCTACTTTGGCTGTGGGGGAGTCCCAGTGTCTCCACTATGGGTGGTGCAGAACTGCCTCGTGCCTGGGCTCTGTCACCCAGTCTCCACATTTCTTACTTTTGTCTTATATAGGGTTTCTATGGCTGTGATAAATACCATGACCAAGAGCAACTTGGGAGGAAAGGGATTGTTTGGCTTACAGGTCATATAGTCCATCATGGAAGCCAATGCAGGAACTGAAGCAGAGACCATGGAGGAATACTACTTACTGGCTTGCTTCCCATGGTCTGCTCAGCCCACTTTCTTACACAATGGGCACCCAGAATCACCTGCCCAGGGGAAACACTGCCCACAGTGAACTAGACTCTCCCACATTAATCATTAATCAAGAAAATGCTCCACAGACTTGTCTATAGGCCAATTTCTCAACTTCAGTTGCCTCTTCCCAGATGACCTTGACTTATGTCAAGCTGACAAAAAAAAAAAAAAAATCTAACCAGAACATGACTGATACTTCTAGAGATTCCTAAGCACCTGCCATGTCAAACCCAAGTTCCAGCCCCTGTTCAAGACCCGCCCAACCATCTCCTCTCACCCACTCTACACAGCTCCCACGTGTACCCTCTGTTTTTTGTTTTGTTTTTTAATTTGTTTGTTTGCTTGGTTGGTTGGTTTTTGGAGACAGAGTTTCTCTGTGTAGCTTTGGAAATGTCCTGGCACTCTGTAGACCAGACTGGCCTCTGTTTCCCAAGCGCTAGGATTAAAGGTGTGTACCACCACTGCCCACGTGTGTCCTCTTATTCCCTCCACTGTGAACAAACAACAGGCTCAAGTCACTGTGGAGGGCACACCACCTTTTCCTTCTTGCCACCCCTTGTCTTCCTTCTGCTCCAGGAAACTCCTATTCACCTATCAAAACCTCACTTAAAAGGCCCCTGTTCTGCTTTAAATATTTGGTACCACCTGAGCTACATGGAGACTATGGTCTGCAAGAATATAACTAAACCTCTTTGGTGAGACAGTTAAGGGCCATGACATTGGTGCGGACAGCAGTTTCGTGAGTATCAGAGGATAGATTCTAACTATGTGGAGAAACACAGCTGTGTGTTTGGAACCAGAGTTCTCCATGGGAACCACAGTGAACCAGTATTCTCCAAACACACAAGAACAGCAACAGAGAACCCAGGCTATGGGATGGGAACTGGATGGATCTAAATGAGGCCAGATTTTGTTGTTGTTGTTGTTGTTGTTGTTGTTTTGGTATGATTGGGCAAGGGCACTGGCTACTCTTCCAGAGGACCAGAGTTTGATTCCCAGGATCTACATAGTGGTTCACAGGCATCTGTGACTCCAGTTCCAGAGGGTCTGTCACCCTCTTCTGGCTTCTGTGAGCATCAAGAACAGATATACATGCAATGAAAGCACTCATAAACACACACAAAAAAAATAAATCTTGAGAAAGAAAGGTAAACTTTTTTTTTCATCTAGGGTCTCACTATCAGCCCTGCCTGTCTTGGAACTCTGTGTAGACCAGAATGACCTACAACTCAGAGATCCATCTGCCTCTGCCTCCCCAGCACTGGGATTAAAAGGCTCGCACCATCATGCCAGGTGAGAAAGGTATTTTCCTAGCCTGGCACAGTAGCATTCAGGAGGCAGAGGCAAGAGGCTCTTGAGACATGGGCCAGCCTGAGCTACACAGAAAGAGTCTATCTAAAAAGACGTTTTCCTCTTCACTGTATGGGAGTTTGGCTCTCAGCTGCATGTTCTTGTCAGTGATTATAATCATTACTGTCATTATCTATGTGGTGCTCAACTTGGCTCTCATTTGGACTACAGTGGGCTCAGCTCCATATCCTCTTAGTTCTGTGGACATGTCCTGATCAATCATCAATGTTTTAGCAGACAGAGATGGTGTGTGTGTGTGTGTGTGTGTGTGTGTGTGTGTGTGTGTGTGTGTAATTTTTTAAAGCAAGGCTCTCTATGTGTCCCTGACTGTCCTAGACTCACTGTGTAGACCAAAATGGCCTTGAATTCAGAGATCCATACCTGCCTCTTTCTCTAAAGTGCTGGGATTAAAGTTGAGCTCCATTATACCTAGCCATGATTTGATATTCTTTTAAAGAACACGTCTAAAATTTAATTAGTTCTTTCATTCAGAATGCAAACAACTATGCATCACGGTGGCATTGCCTAATAAAGCACATGACAGATAATTCTCACCCCTCCTTTATCTCCACCCTCCCCCTCTTCTCCAGTCCCCACCCCTGCTTTCTGCTTTCATGTCCCATGCCCCCTTCCTCAGAACCTCTTTTTACTCTCTCTTAATCTCCTTTCTAGTGTTCCACCCACATTTACCCTTCTTCCCGCACAAGTGTACATTACAAACCAACATCCACGTATGAAAAAGAAGGAGGCCTTTTCTTTCCAGGCTTGGACCACATTGTTTAATAGAATACTTTCCAGCTCCACCCATTTTCCTGAAGTTTTCACTTTTCTTTGCAGCTGAACAGGTTTCCACTGTGGATGCACCACCTTGTCCCGATGCAGGTGTCAGTTGACGGACGCCTGGGCTGAAAGCGTCTCCTAGCTACTGTGTTACAGCAGCAATGATCGTGGATATGCAAGTGTCTCTGTGGTAGGCTGCAGTCCTTTGGGTACATGCCTTGGGATGTTATAGTTAGGTCATATGGTAGTTCGAATCTTAGCTTCGAAACCTCCATACTGGTTTTCTTAGTGGCCATACCAGTTTATACTCCCACGAGCAGTGAATAGGGATTCCCCTTTCCCCATATCCGTGCCAGTATTTGTTATCAGGTTCCTTGATGGTGACCATTATGGTGATGAAAGTTAGCAAAGAAGTTTTAGTATTTTTTGTAAGCATTGAACAACTTTTGTTGTTGTTTTGTTTTGTTTTTTCAAGACAGAGTCTTACTGTGTAGCTATGGCTGTCCTGGAACTCACTATGTAGACCAGGTCTCCAACTCACAGAGATCCACCTGCCTCTTCCTCCCAAGTCCTGGTATTAAAGGTGTGTACCACTATGCCTTGATAAAATCTTTTATTTATTGATTTTTTGTAGCTTTTTCAAGATGGGATTTCTCTGTGTAACCTTGGCTGTCCTAAAACTCACTTTGTAGACCAAGCTGATTTCAAACTCAGAAATCTGCTTGCCTCTTATTTTTAAAAAAAAATGTTTATTGGCCATTTGTGTATCTTCTTTGTATGATAGGATAGACAAATAAACATCCTTATGGCAAGCGATGGAAACTACCTCCCCCAACCAGCAACCAGATGCCAGCAGGGCACACCTCCTTGCAGAGGAAGGCAGTTAACCCACCATGGGACCACTGCACCCTGGCAGCAGGAGTCACCCTGTTCAGCACTCACTGGTCCTTCCTTCCTTCCTTCCTTCCTTCCTTCCTTCCTTCCTTCCTTTCTTTCTTTCTTTCTTTCTTTCTTCCTTCGTTTTTTTCTTTTTTGTTTGTTTTGGGGTTTTGTTTGTTTGTTTTGTTTTTTCTAGACAAGGTTTCTCTAGTAGCCCTGGCTGTACTGGTACTCACTCTGTAGACCAGGCTGGCTTCAAACTCAAAGATCCTCTTGCCTCTGCCTCCCGAGTGCTGGGTTAAAGGTGCATGCCACCACTGCCTGGCCACTTATGGGTTCTTACTTACAGCTAGACATTGCAGCTTTCCTCTAGAAGTTTTGATGTTTCAGGTTTTAAATTTAATCAAGGTCTTTGATTAAATTGATCTTGTGTGGGATGAAATATAATGGATCTGATTTTGTTCTGAGATGGATATCTAGTTTTGCTAGCACCATTTGTTGAGCAGAACTATTTTGTGTGTGGCTTCTGTATTTATTTCTTTGTCTGACAACATAGCTGCAGGTGACAGTTGGAAGGCCACAAATACAACCAGTGTGCATTGGTGAACAGGTTGAAGAAGTTTGAGTAGCTCAGTCCGTTCTTATAGCTTATATTCTGAAGGTTTATGAAATGTGAGATGTATGCCAGTTTACACTTCTCACACACACACACACACACACATACACACACACACACACACACACACACACACACACACACACACACGACATATTTAAAAAAAACAAACAAAAACAGTTGAGGGAAGAGCAAAACAGGAGAACAGCAATGTGGTGGCCTGCTCTTGAGGACCAAGTGACCCATCCAGGCCTCCTCAGGGCCTCTGCTTCTGCTCTCTGCCCTTGCCCACCCTGTCACAGACTCAAGGTGGCAGGAAATTAAGCTGCCTCTTTCTGCTTCAGTCTCAGCCAAGGCTTTTGAGCCTCAGAATGGTAGAGCTGAGGGTTGGCACACACCACCCCAATCTGATATAGGAAATGCTTGCCCCTCTGAACTCGGGTGTCGAAGACTACAGTCTCAGACTGCTGACTGCCCCTGGCCAGGACAGTGTGTGGTCTAAGCATCTGCTCTTCACAGGAGGGTGAGCACAGCTCAGCTCTCTGAGATACTGTAGAACCCTTTGACTGGCATGGCTTAGAATGGGGGAGGAGGTCAGGAGCTGGTGAAAGGGGTGGCAGCTACAGGCCCAGACTCATTTACCAGCCCTCAGCTCTGTTTCCTACTGTCTGTCTTCCTTTCCCTCCGAGTCACTGGCTCACACAGCCAGTGTGTGAGGATCACTTGGATTCCTCAAACAACAGAACTAGTTAGTGAACATCATTATAAAAACGAACTGAAACAACCCCCAGCAACCAGGAGCCCTCAGGACAAACACCACCCCCACCCCCACCCACACACCAGAGGAGGGCAGTTATACCATGGATGACCATCCAATTGAGCAAAATAGACTTCCCCGACTACTTTGCAGAACCAGACCTGAGCTGATCAGCCATGGCACACCCGGACCAGGATGGCATAGTTAAGCGTGGGTCTCGTTTCCTGTCTCCTTGCTTCCTGTTTAGCCCCCAATCTCATGTCAGCCCCTGAAGACAGATGGGGCTACTGGGCTCTTTATTTCCTCTTTCAAACGTGGCCACAGGGAATAAATCTCTGCTTTTCACTGTTATCCCCTTTTGTCATATTAGGTCCATGTGGTCAACCTGACTTTCTGAGGCTGCCTGAGTTCACGTTTTTTGCCCTGAAAATTCTAGTTACAACTTCCCATGGTATGTGGGGTTAAGTTTGCCTCCCACAGATTCGATGACCAGGGCTTGATCATCGATTCTTTAAAGACAAAATGTTTAACCTATCCTTCAGGAAATGCCCCAGAATCCACTCCAGGACAGTTTGGCACCATCTTACTAAGAATGGATATGTACAGAAACCCACTAGCCCAGTCAGTGGCCCTGTGATGTCACAACTCAAACTCCACTTCCCAGGACATAACAAAAGAACATGCGACTAGAAGGAGGCCCCAAACACCAGTATACCTGCACAAGAGAGCCCTAAGACTGCCAGGTGCTCCACAGGCAACTAACAAGCAAGTACTGGCTCCCCTTCTTGTAGCACCTTCCCCTGCCCCACTCTAGTCTCTGCGACCACCACTGAGAGCTTAAAAAAGGAGCCAGAACTGCCAGCTTCCTTACTGGAACCAGGAAAGAAAGCACCTGTGACACATGAGGTTGGCTAGACAAGCACATAGACGCAAGGCAGCTGGAAGGTGATGTAACCACAGAGCTGGCTTAGGCCCACATGGCCTCTGGCTGCTGGCTGTCCTTTGCCTCATTTTACTACCATCCCAGTGTCTTTAGCCTTGCAAAACAGCCTGCCCATCCCGACCGCACCCTGTGGTAAGCACTCAGGAGGCTGAAGCAAGATGATCATCATAGTGAGTTCAAGAGCGTCTGGACTATCAAAGTGTCTTGACAAGAACTAACCGGGCCTCAAGGTACGTGCTGGTAATTCCAACAGTAGGAGGTGGAAGCTGCAGGAGGATCAGGAGTTCAAGGTCAGCCTAGGTTATTTGAAACTCTGTCTCCAAAAGAACACAGAGTAAAACTACAAAAAACCCTGCTCCCTACACATATCTTACCCATGAAGCATCTGGAAAACCCCATGTAAGACTATAAATGGGGAGCAAACCCCACTGGGGAAAGCCCAACCGATTCTTGGAGTTCCCCATCTTAAATCATGCATAATCCCCTTCCATTTAAGCTTATCTATAATATGAGCTGTCTAGGATCCCAAGAGGCCTCTTGACCCTGGAAAGACTGTCTGTCCCGTCCCCCCCCCCCCACACACACACTCAGGTATGTACCTCATCTTGGTAATAAACTTCATTTGGATTCCTTATTTTGTTTGTCTCTGAATTATTTGACTGAGGCAAGAACCCAGACATACCAGCCGCAGCTGGAGCCAGAGACACAACTCCACAGGGCCACCTCAGTGACCTGAGGAGCCAGTCAGAGGCTTCCCCACAGGCCTCTGCATAGCAGAAAAGGGTTTCAGAACCAGTCAGTGTGAAACAGATCTGGAGTTTGAGAATGGGTTTGTTGTTGTAGTTTTGTATGTGTGTGTCTGTGTGTGTATACATTCATGTGTGGGGACACAGATGTGCCACAGAACATGCATGGAGGTCAGGGGATAGCCTCAGGTGTTGATCCTTGCTCTTCTGCTTTGTTTGAAACCGGGATCTCTCTTGCAGTTGCACCTGGATGCACTGTGTGTGTTCCAGACTAGTTGGCCCATGAATTTCCTGGGGGGGGGGCGGGCTATCTGTTCCTTATCTCCATAGGAGTACTGGATTTTCAGACACAGGACAACAGCATGTATGACTTTCACACAAGGTCCTGGGATCTGAACTCACGTCACCAAGCTTGAGTGGCAAGGACCTTTACCACTGAGCCATCTCCCTGGCCCAGGAAAAGGATTTTGTTTTGTTTTAATTATTTATTTTTAAGCGCATGTGCACTTGTGCATGTGTGTTTATACACATGAGCGTAGGTGCCCTTGGAATTCAGAAGAGGGAGTCGGATCTCCTGGAGTTGGAGTTATAGGTACTAGTTACAGAACTGAGATTCTCTGTTCTTAACCACTGAGCCATCTTTTTTGTTTGTTTGTTTTGTTTTGTTTTGTTTGTTTTTCGAGACAGGGTTTCTCTGTGTAGCTTTGGAGCCTATCCTGGCACTCGCTCTGTAGACCAGGCTGGCCTGGAACTCATGGAGATCTGCCTGCCTCTGCCTCCCAAGTGCTGGGATTAAAGGCATACGCCACCAACGCCCAGCCTGAGCCATCTTTTTAACATGGATTTAAGCATAGGGGTTGTCTCCATTAACATAATTTCCTTCCACCTCATGTAGCACCATGGGCTATAACAAAGTCTTCAACACATGAGACCTTTGGGGATGCTTCTAAGGTCCAGCCATACATAGCAGCCTCCACTTTGTCCTTGCTGATCTGTGTGCTCTGTGCCAGCCAGTATCATGCTGCTCTAATTACTATAGTTTTGTAGTTACTTTTAAAAATCAGAAGAAGTATGTCTTCCTAAAGTGCTGTTCATTTTTATCTTGTTGTGGCTCTTCTGGGTCCTCTGTGACACCATCAACATCTTCTTGTGTCCACTTTCCCAGCACTGGGAGTAGAAACACACTTACCCATGCCCAGCTTTTTACATAGGCCCTCCTGCTTGTTCTGCAAACACGTTACTGACTGACTCTCTCTCTAGCCTCTAATTCCATAGGATTTTAAAATCAGTTCACCGGCTTCCCCAAAGATGGAGAAGGGTCTGGGGAGCATGTCTTCCTGCAAGGTATTCACCTCTTGTTAAGTCTTCTTGCCTGTGAGCTAGGATGTTTGTCCCGTTACTCAACCTTCTTGAATTTCAGTACTTTTTGTAGGTTTTAGAGTATAATTTTTATGTTGAATTTGCTAGATGTATTCATAAGTATTTTATTCTCACCATTACAAACAGAATTTTCTCACTAGGAATGATGACACAGGCCTTTAATCCCAGCACTCAGGAGTCAGAGACAGGTGGATCTCTGTGAGTTCTAGGCCAGGCTGGTCTACAAAGCAAGATCCAGGGCAGCTAGGGCTGTTACACAGAGAAGCCCTATCTCGAAAAACAAAAGCAAAAACCAAACAAAAAACCAAACCATCTAGCTCTCAACTTCCTGCTCAGGTTACTCATTGCAGGTGTATAGAGATAAAATTGACTTTTGTATATTGATCTTGTAGTCCATGACCTTGCTGAATGTACTCATTTGTCCCCATATCTGGGAAGTATAGATGGAACTTCTGTCCCACCTGGTCCCATAGCTGTTTAGTCCCAAATAAACACACAGAAGCTTATATTAATGATAAGCTGTTTGGCCAATGGCTCAGGCTTCTTATTGGCTAGCTCTAAATTATTAACCCATTTCCGTTAAACTATGTATTGACATGAGGCTGTGGCTTACTCTTAATGTTCCAGTGTGTTACTCCTTTGGTGGCTACATGGTATCTCTCTCTGGTAACTCCTCTGTGCTTCCCTCTTTCCAGCCTTCTCTTAGTCTGATAGCCCTGCCTATACTTCCTGCTTGGCTACTGGCCAATCAGCATTTATTCATCAACCAATAAGAGAAACATATATTCACAGCATACAGAAGGACATGCTCCATCAGCAAAGAATTCCTCGGAATTTTCTAGTCACAAGTGAATAGCATCTATGTCTAGAGATAAGTTTACTTCTTTTTAAGTGTTAATGCATGAAATTATTTCTCTTGTTTAACTGCCATGGCTAGACCTTCCAGCACAATGCTGAGTTGAAGTGGTGAAAAGAGACTTTGAAGCCGGGCATTGGTGTCGCACACCTTTAATCCCAGCACTCAGGAGGCACAGCCAGGCGATCTCTGTGAATTCAAGACCAGACTTGTCTACAAGAGCGAGTTCGGGGACAACCTCCAAAGCAATAGAGAGAAACCCTGCCTTGGAAAACCAAAAATAAATAAATAAATAAATAAATAAAGATAAAAGAAAGCATTTAATTTGGCCTTATGGTTTTAGCCGGTTAGAGTTCATGATGACAGAGCAAAGGCATGGCAGTAGGAACAGCTGAGAGCTTACAATTTGATAAATTGGAAGCAAAGAGCAAGAGATAGATTGGAAATGGCAAGTCTTTTTAATTTAATTCAATTTATTATTATTATTATTATTATTATTATTATTATTATTATTATTGGTTTTTCGAGACAGGGTTTCTCTGTGGCTTTGGAGGATGTCCTGGAAATAGCTCTTGTAGACCAGGCTGTTCTCAAACTCACAGAGATCTGCCTGCCTCTGCCTCCCGAGTGCTGGGATTAAAGGTGTGCATCACCACTGCCTGGCTCTCAGGTGTGAGTCTCATCACCTCTGACTTTCAGCATTTTTGCTGTCATTTCTCTGTAGCTTATGTTGTTCTTGGACTTTGTTGTGATTCCTGGATATAAAGGTTCCCATTTCTCCAATACATTTGGGAAGTTTTCTGCCATTATTTCTTGACTATTTCCCCTTCTCCCTTTTCCACCCTTTCTTCTGATAATCTAATTAGGGATGGGATGGCGGATGATGCCGTCAATGATGCCCCATGTTTGTCTAAAGCTATCTGCACTTTTTCATTCATTTCTTCTGTTCTTTAAATTGTGTTCTCTCTGTATGTCACTGAATCTGTCTGTCTCTGTGTCTCTGTCTCTCTCTGTCTCTGTCTCTCTCGGTTGTCCATAGGATTCTCAGTATGCACCACTGCTCCTAGCTCACCAGCCTATGCTTAAATCACACATTGTCCCTTCTGCTTGATCAAGTCTCCTTACCAGCCATTCAAGGTGAGTTTTATTTCATTTTACTTCTTATCTTCACATTTCCACTTGTCTCTTTTACACACGTTCTTCCCTTCCACTGCTGTTCTCCGTGTGACATGATACCCTCTTCATGTGTTCCTTTACTTACTTATGCTTTGCTAGAGAACCCTTCAGTTCTAGAAACATACACTGGCTGGTGGCTACTTGGAGCTCTGTTCCTGAAAAATCCAACATTCATTCTATGTCACGGAAGTTTCCGATGTCTGTGTTTGGGTCATGCTTTCCTGTTGCTTTGTTTTGTGCACTTCATAATTTTGTTAGAAGCAATAATTCTAGGTATTTGTTACCTTCTCCAACTCTTTGTTTGGATTTAGTTTGTTAGATAAACTTTGTTTAATGATTTAGTGAGTGAATTACTTGTTCCTCAGCAGGCACAGCTTTGGGTATACCCACAGTGACCCAGGATAAAGGTGATTTCACAGTGGCCCAGGATAAAGGTGATTTCGTCAGAGTTGCCTCTGTCTCTTTCCCTGACTACACACAGCTGTTAAGCCCCCACTAACTGCCATTTCTAGAATTCTCTGAGTCATAAACCACTCTACAGATGAGTCAGATTAACTCTGATCCTCTGAAGGAAGAGTGTGTGAGGTCCGTTCTTGGTTCCTCTTCCCCTCCCCCTCCTCTCCTCACTTCACACATGCTAGGCAAGTGCCCTATCGTTAAGCACATCTCCAGCCCCTAGAATGCAGACAGTCCTAGACTTAGAATGGTTTTCATGGTTTTTGAAACTTTACGGTATGTGAGAATGACATTTGCCCAGTAGAAACCACTCTTTGAGTTTGGGCTTTGTATTCTTCCTGGATTGCTGCCCAAAGCCCTCTCTGAGCTGTTCCCAGCCATCCCACAGTCAAGGTGAGACTACCCACACACAGTGTGCTTTGTTGGTGGTGTTTCATCAGAATCCTGCAAAGTCAACATTCACTGCAAGATAGTATGAGTTAGATGATTCTGCCCAACTGCCTGCTAACTGTTCGAAGCACGTTTAAGGCAATTTAGGTGGATTTAATGCTTTTCTCACTTAAGGTATTTTAAACTTACCATGAGTTTATCTGGTTGGAACACTATCATAAGCCAAGGAGCATTTGTAGATGATCCTTCATTTTTTGTTCACAATGACGATAATTCCCTAAGACTTTAAAAGTGTACTTGTTTGCATTGGTTTTCCCCAGTTTCGAAGGGAGACAGATCTACAGAGGTCCTCATTGGTGCCATGCCAGAAGTGGACCTCAGAATACTCTAGTTTTAGTCTTTGGCTTGTTTGCTTGTTTACTGTTGTAAACACAACATTTCACTTAGAACCTGGGATATAATTTAGTCTTAAGAACTCTCTGGGTAAGGAGATGGTTCAATCAGTAAGTGGCTTACTGCACAAGCATGAGAACCCGAGTTCTATCCCCAGGGCCCACATAAAACAGTTGGACACAGTGGCACACACTTGTAATTCCAGTGCCCAGGAAGCAGAGACAGGAGGATCCCTAAGGGTTGCTGGCCAGCTAATCTAAATGAACTGTTGAGCTCAGGTTGTGGTTGCTATCTAATATTGAACAGCTTGACAGGTTGCCGAGTAACTGGTGCTGGTGCCTGGGCTGCTACACGGAATTTTCTAGGTTGGGTACACTGAGGTAGTGAAGGAAATAGTCGGAAGGAATCCAAGTCTTTTCTAGCAAAGGACTGATCATAGGAATGGAACCTTCACAATGTGACTCCTGAAAAAACGTTGTTTACACAGAAGTCTGTGGCATTCTCAAAACTCAGTGGGCCAAGACAGGAGACCCTTTACCCCAGTTTCGTTTTCTTTCTTTTTCTTTTCTTTTCTTTTTTTTTTTTTTTTTTTTGGTTTTTCGAGACAGGGTTTCTCTGTGTAGCTTTGGAGCCTATCCTGGCACTCGCTCTGGAGACCAGGCTGTCCGCAAACTCACAGAGATCCGCCTGGCTCTGCCTCCCGAGTGCTGGGATTAAAGGCCTGTGCCACCAACGCCCAGCTTCTTTGTTTTCTTAACACCAATTTTTTTCAATCAGCCAACCTTCAAACACTGTGAGTTCAAACCCCAGCCAGTGGGGAAAAGACACAGTGCCCTCAAGGATAAAAATCTAGCACATTTATTTCCTGTTCAGTGTGCTTGCTGCCTGAACGAAGCAGTGCACGTTTTAGCAATAGTCAATGCTACTTTGCCAACTTACTTTCACTTTGCACATGTGTTGTAGCATCGATTGCAACCTTGGATCCCAGATCTAATCTCCAAGAAATGGGGAGATCCACCATAACTGTTGGACCAAATGCAACAGAGAGAGAAAGAGAGAGAGAGAGAGAGAGCATTCATTACTCTCTACTTTCTCACTTTGGATGCAGTGTGGTCAGCCACTTCTGTTCCTGCCACCAAACCTTACCCAGCATCGTGACAGACAGGATGGTATCTCCTGGAACTGTGATCCAAAACAAACTCTTCACTACAATGATCTTATCAGGTATGTTATTGCTTCGGCGAGACAAGTAATTCTACACCCTACTCCAGAAACAAGGTGAGAGACATTGAGAGAGATACCAGGGTTTGACCTCTAGCCTCCACATGTATGCTCATGAATACTTGCATGCACAAAATACGTATACATACAAACATGCACACACATTTAAAAAAAAATCTCTGGCCTGGTGAGATGGCTCAGCAGGTATAAGTTATTGCTGCTCAGGTCTGATGGATATCCTGGGCTCCATCCTCAGAACCCACAGAGAAAGGAGAGACCAACTCCTAAAAATTGTCCTCTGATCTCCATGTACATGTTATGACACTCATACACACACACACACACACACACACACACACACACACACACACATGCTCCCACACATCACACACGTCATACATACACACAGTAAAAAAATGTTTGTGTCTGTCATTACCTCACCCCCTCTGACTTATCACTGCTGTCTTCTGTGGTACTTGGGATGAACTCTCCAGAGAGATCCCATGTTTCTGCCAATCTGGATGATAAAGGCCCCAAGGTGACCTCTGCACAGCTCGTCATCTAGTCTAGTGACCTCAGAGCTTCCAACCTCATGAACTTGCAGCCTGTTCCCCACAGGTCAGCCCAGCTTCTTCTGGGATGGAAGCTGGGTTGAGTTTCCTTGCTCTGACTCCTTCCTCATGATGCCCTCCTCTCACACAGCCCTTCCTGACTCAGAGCACCCTGGCTTCCTATGCTTCTCGCACCAGCACAGCGGTTTACCAGCTCTAGAGCCTGAGGTTGTTTCTCTGGAAAGTCAGGGTGGGGGTGGTGCTGATCTGTGGAGTGCTGCCTCCTCCAGCCTCTAGCCACTCCCGAATTCCTCAGCTCTCCCACCACCTGGAGCTTCCAGCCAGAACATCTGTTCCTGTCATCTCTCCTGTCCTGTGTCAGAGCTCCCTCTTAGGAGTGACACCCAGCACCAGAAGGCAAAGGCTGGGAAGCCTTGGAGGGAGCAGACAGGCCTCTAGCCAGAGGAAAAAAAACAAAGGGAACATAGAAGGAAAAGGAGGCCTTCGCCTGTGACTCTTGTCCTCTAAGAGTCAAGAATTCATCACCATTGACAGAATTTGCTATGAGGATCTCCCAGAGAAACAACATTCTTTTATGCAGAGATATTTCACATAAGTATCTTACATAGCAATGAATCATGCCTAGGTCAAACTAGGATATTTGTGTTAGCCTCACTCCTTTCCCAGTTTGAAGCCTGCAGCTTTCTGAGACTTTTACAAATGAAATTATGAACTTGTTTATAGTCACAGCATACATCCTCACTCCCTTGAAACTAGTATGGGAAGCATTCCCTCAGTTCTTATATCCTATGGTTTGATTTTATCAGGCTGTATTTCTGTTCAGCACAACTCTGAAAAAAAAAAAAAAACCTAGGATCTCATTTACTGAAAAGAAAGAGAGAGAAGGAAGGAAGAAAAAAAAGAAAGGAAGAGAGAGAGAAAGAGAGAGAGAGAGAGAGAGAGAGAGAGAGAGAGAGAGAAGCCCAGTAGATTAAAGCACATGTCTTTAATCCCAGCACTCTGGAGGCAGAAGCAGGTGGATTCCTGAGTTCGAGGGCAGCCTCGTCTACAGGGTGAGTTCCAGGCAAGCCTGAGCTATCTATCTCAATTAAAGTAAAATAAAATAAATAATTAGCAAGGCATGATAGCACACACCTATAATCCCAATCCTCAGGAGGCAGAGGCAGGCAGATCCCTGAGTTTGAGACCAGCCTGATCTACAAGTAGAGTTCCAGGACATCCAGGGCTACACAGAGAAACCCTTTCCAGAAAAAAACAAACAATAATAATAAAATAAAGAGAAAAGAAAACCCTTTCAACAGGACTGGAAGTATAGTTTAGTGGGTACAATGCTTGCCTAGCATGCATGGAGTTCTAGACTTCAGCCCCAGCACCACTTAACTGGGCGAGGTAGTGCATCCCTGTAATCCCAGCACTCGGGAGGCAGAGGGTTAAGGTCATCCTCAGGGTTCAAGGCTGGCTTGAATCTTCATGGTCTACATGAAGCCCCACTTCAAAAAAGAAAGGAAGGAAGGAAGGAAGGAAGGAAGGAAGGAAGGAAGGAAGGAAGGAAGTTAGGAAGGAAAGGAAAAGGAAGAGACCCCTTTAAAGACTATAACTTCAGAAGCCTCTAAAATCACTTATGTGCTACTGGTTAAGACATTTAAGTGGGTTCTCTCTTGAGGAGTCCATACTCACATTTGTTGTAGTGTGTAACCTTAGCATTCCTACATTGAGGTGGGAGGCAGACAGGATAATGTGGGAAACTCTCCAGCCAGTTAGTCTGGAGTACACAGCACTGCTGCCAACAACAAAAACCCTGACAACAAAGACCCTGCCTCAAAGGAAGCAGAAAGTAAGGACCAACACACACACGCACACACACACACAAACACAAATACACATGCACACACACAAATACATATGTACACATACACAAATACACACACACACAAATACATGTGTACACATACACATATATACACACACACATACATACATACACACACACACACACACACACACACACACACACACACACACACACAGGAATGTGTGCGCAATGCCACACACAGCAACAACAACACTTCCACCAACAATCCCATATTTTTCTTTTTTCTTTTCTTTTTTTTAAATTTTTTAAAAATTTTTTTTATTTGAATTAGAAACAGGATTGATTTACATGACAATCCCAGTTCCCTTCTCCCACCCGTCCTCCCCTTTTTTCTTTTCTTTTTGGGAGGTTTTGTTTTGTTTTGTTGTTTTTTGAGATAGGGTTTCTCTGTGTAGCTTTGAAGCCTGTCCTGGAACTTGATCTGTAGACCAGTCTGGCCTCAAACTCACAGAGATCTACCTGCCTGTACTTCCTGGGTGCTGGGATTAAAGGTGTGTGCCGCCACCACCCGTTAACAAACTCTTTCTTAACAGACTCCAACTCCGCTTCACCCTGGCTGGGCCTGAAACCCTTTTCTGCTACGCAGTCAGAAAGAACTCCCCCTGAGGGGAGGCTTCTGACCCCGGCTCCTCAGGCTACTGAGGCTCTGTGGAGCTGTGTCTCCTGCTCCTGCTCTAGCTGCTGCTGACAGATCTGGGTTCTTGTCACCCTCAGCAGGTAAAGGTACTTGCCACCAAGTCTGACAACCTGAGTTTGAGCCTAGAGCCCATGGGGTGGAAAGAAAGAACCAAGTCTTGAAAGTCTTCCTCTGAACCTCCACACAAGCATATGCGTGCCCATGTGCACACACATGAGAAAAAATTGTAAAGGACCCAGTTCCATCCAGTCATCATCTGAAGTAAAGAACTCACTGAGACTTTGGGTCAAACTCCAGTTACCACCTAGAGAAAGTGCTCTACTTTAGAGATTGCTCTACTAGGTCAGGAAGTCAGCTGAGAATCTGGCCCCACACCTAGTCTCTGCATGGTGGTTTGAACCAGAATGAACCCTGTAGGCTCAAATATGTGAATACTTGGGCCCCAGTTAGTGGACCTTGAATGTTAGGGTCAGATGAGCTGGGAGAGGGAGAGTGCCGGAGTGGCTGATTAAAACAATGATCTACAAATGGCAGTTAAGCCTCTAGTCACTCCAACCTTGGCATCAGCAAGAGGCTAAACCTAGAGAAAGTGTTACTACCCACTTCCTTTGTTTCTTTCAAGCAATGGCACATGATGGAGAGTCAAGTGAAGCAAGTAGAGTCTGAAGGGTTTCTCACAGCGAGGGGAGCCTCAGTGAAAGACAGGGTTTCTCTGTAGCTGTGGAACCTATCCTGGCACTCGCTCTGGAGACCAGGCTGGCCTCGAACTCACAGAGAGCCACCTGCCTTTGCCTCCCGAGTGCTGGCATTAAAGGCGTGCGCCACCAACGCCAGGCTGGCCTTTATTGTTTTAAGGACTTCTAGGGCCTCCATGGCCAATAACTCCTAGAGAAATTACCCATTCTTAACACTGGGGTTGCCAATTAATCACCTTATGGCTTCCGAGTGCCTCTGTTTTCACCTTTTGTGTACTCTTTAACATTTCTAGGCACAGGGCATTGCAAACGTTCCCCTATCTCTTTGGTGGGTATCACTTGTGCCTTATCCAGCCACAAAGCTCCCAAGAATTCCACAGAAACACCTGATCTTCCCTCCCTTTGTGAACTAATGCCCCAAGCTGGCTTCTTCAAGTACACTCACATGTCTCTTAAATGAGTCTCCAAATCTCCACAACACTAGGGTTAGCCTTGTGCTGGCCATATGTAATAAAACCATTCTTCACAGGATGGAGCAGTGATCCAAAGTCCTGAGTCACTGTCTCATAATGAAACGTGAGTGAAGCACGTGGAAGTCCCTTGTCATCTGTTTTGGGCTGTCAGGTGATCACACACGTTCACTACTCAGGAGATACTAAAGTCAGTCATAAGCAGAGTCTAATAATGGTGGGGGGTTATCCATTAGTATCATTGGTTACCCCCACAGATTCACAGCATGGACAGGAGGCACTTAGTTGGCTCTCCACAACTCTCAGTAGCACACACTCTCTCTGAGCCATTTCACTTCCACACCCTGGAGCTCTTTCATGGAACCTCCCTGTATTTCCCCAGTCCCATCAGCTTGGTGGGGCTGGCTAGAGAGCTCAGCCCTGCTCAGGGCTAATGGCAAATGAGATCTGGCTGTCCCCTGCTGTGCCTGCTGTACCTGCTGCTCAGACTGGTTTCTTGGGTCAGAGTCTCTGGGTTGGCATTGTGGGTGTAGGTAAGGCTGTTGCTTCTCCACCCCACATACCTTGCTGCTGGGAGAGTTTCTGGCTAGGCAAACTATTTTCACTCATAGTACATCCTTTTTTCAGGTGAGAAAGGTAGTCTTCTTCATTTGGAGGAATTACAGCCCAGCCCTGGGGCAGCCTGACCTTCTGTGTTGTTTTATCATGTATGCCTTCTGCTCTTCTGGCTTTAAAGGCTTCCAGGAGTTCATTGGCACAGAATCTTGTTTTCTGTCATTTTTCCCCCTTCAGGAATTTGAGCTTGACACAAATTTTGCCACATTTACCTTCAGGTAATAAAGACAGACCTCTTTCTCTGCTTTACATTTCTCTTATCTCTAGGCGGCTCTCACTTTTTACATGCTGGCCTAAGTCCTCCAAAGTCCTCCTTAATCCTCCAAAGCCTTTTCTACTCCACCAAAGGGCTCAGCAAAGCTGCTGAAGCCCCATGACGGTCTCCAGGCCCTTGCTAGTCAAGTCTTCCTTGAGTCTCTGGTGAACGCCGTCCTCTCAGGCCCTGTCACTTGGGCCCCACACCTCTCTTCCCTCAAACCCAGTTCCCTCAGTGGTGCCTGTCCCTCCTTTGTTGTTCCTGTCCCTCCTCTGTTGTCCTCCAGGCTCTGATATCTATGGAAACCTTAGCTGCTTGATGAGCAAGCATCTCTAATGGCTTCCATGAGCCAGTCCGTCAGGGACTGGTTCCCCTTGTACTGCCTCAGGCTATGCAGCCTGTGTCTCAAGGAGAAATGTCTGGCTATATTGCTCTGCGTCTACAACACTCAAACTGATCCTATCTGCCCCCACATCCCATAACCTCACAAGCCAGGCCCTGAGAGATTCTTTCATTGCTTGTTTAAAGCTTTTTCCCTAATTCCAGCATTGACTATTCGCTGACTACCATAGTCTCTCACACTAGAGACTAGACCATTGTTAAGACCTCAACAGCATGACAGAGTCAATATTAGGCTGACCTGAATCTCCTCTGACAAGGAAATTGTCCCTTACATTATTTTAAATTGACTCTGTCATGTAGTTAGTAACCATTCTTATGCAGGTTTACATGTAAAAGAGTAAACGGAACAGAAAGACATACAAAATGTCTAGTTTGAAGGGTAAAACAGCACCAGGAAATTTTTTCCTTTTTTATTTATTTATTTTTTACATTCCAATGCTAGTTCCCCCTCCCTCCTCTCCTCCTGTTCCTCCTATGCCCCCTCTACCTCCCATCTGCTCCTCAGAGAGGGTAAGGTCTCCCCTAGGAAGTCTACTAAGTCTGTCCCATCATCTCCTTGAGGCATGTCCAAGGCACCTCCCCACTCCCCACACTCCTGTGTCTAAGCTGAGCAAGGTATCTTTCCATATAGAATGGGCTCCACTAAGTCAGGTTGTGCATTAGTGTTAGGTCTTGGACCCACTGCCAGTGGCCTCATATGTTGTCCCAGTCACCATTGTCACCTATATATTAAGGGAGTCTAGTTTGGTCTTATGCAGGTTCCCCATTTGTCAGACCGTAGTCAGTGATCTCTGAGCACCAGGAAATTTAATGTTAGAGACACTGCTTGTATGAAAGGAATAAGGAGATTAAGGAGAGGACTGGTCTTTAGCAGGAATTAAGAGAGGGGTACCCTGGTAAACTCCCTACATGTGAAAATTTAGGCCTGAGGAACTCCCTGCTCCTAAAAAGCCACAGCAGACAAAAGCAGCTGCAAAGGTGATTGGCTGGCAGACTCTATCCCAAGCTGGCTGCTGAGCTTGGCAGTATCAAGTGCTTCTGGTTTTAGAGTCGGGAAAGACACAGGAGTAAACTGGCTGTTGAATCTTCCCCCACAATTTCAAAGCCTCTGAGGCCAAGTGTGTAGCAGGGGAGTCTCTGCATGGAGGCCCTGAGTTTGAGACCCCAGGATGCTGAAGATATCAGAGCAATGAAACATCTGCCAAGGATAGCTTGGCCCAGGGAGTGGAACCAGCCCAAGAGAAAAAAGTGTGTTGGAGGCAGTGAAGCCATCTAAGCCCTTGGGCATCAGACATTTACCACCAAAAGTTAATGTTTATCCTCAGCTACTGTCAACAGCTGTGACTACCCACAGACCTGCACACGACTGGGCCCATTAATTTTCTACCATGGGTGTGGGAGGGACTCGTGAGGTTCCCCTTCACTCCTCCTCAAGGGTTATATAGGTAGTTAACAGTTGTTGAGAGATTTTTTTCTTCAATGGTATGGTCGCCTATAAGTCGCCTACACTCCTGTAAATGACTCTTTGCCCACGCTACTATAAGTAGTCCCAATTAAACTCAATAATTCCCCAAGCTACTTTCATGAAATTGTATGTGTGGTTGTGTGTTGTTTGCTACTGATGTCCTATTTGGGGTGAACAGATGTTTGTTCACATAGAGCATGGTCACGGGGCCTGGGAAGCAAGGAGAGGGGAGCAGTTGCCACCATGTTTCCTTACATCTTTTATATTTATTTATTATTTTGTTGTTGTTTTTAGACAGGGCCTCTCTACATAGCCCCGTCTCTCCTGGAACTCAATTTGTAGACCACCAGTCTGGCCACCTACAGAGATCCACCTGCCTCTGCCTTCCAAATGCTGGGTTTAAAGGCATGTACCATCTCGCCCAGCTCTTCCATTATATCTTATAGTTAACTGTTATCATAGTTCATCGTGGAGGGTATCATAGTGTATCCCCTTATATCTTACACCTACTTGCTCTTTTATCGTAGTTGGTTAATGGGGTGTGTATCACAGAGGCTTCCCTGACATCTTATAGCTAATTAATCTTTTATCTGGTTCATAATGGGGGGTACCGCACGGACTCCCTTATATCTTACAGCTAGTTTCTCTCTTGTCATAAAGCTGGTGATGGCAGGTGTCACAGAGCCTTTCCTTACATCTTACAGCTGTTATTCTTTAATCATAGTTGTTCATGCAGGTGCCCAGGCGATTGAAGTTCATGTCTCACACAAGTGCACCCTCTACTGGTGGCCTGGCTGACAGCTGCTCCTTTGCTTTTAACATTTCTATTTCCTGTTGTCGCCTGGTTTCTGTGACTGCCATCCTCAAGAAGCAGTCTATCCCCAGACCTTCTGGAAAAAACAGCTCTCAGTCATAAAGTCACCCAGACCAAATCCAAACAAAAAGCTCAGAAACAGAAACTCCATGTTAACAGGACTGGAGTTTTAAGTATTGAACTCATGGCAAGTCTCACCAAAACCCAAAACTTACATCCACAGACCACAGTGTGGTCAGATGCTCCCGAAATGAAAGACAGTGTAAGAAGCCAGTCCTGTTTCTTGAGGTTTCATTTTTGTTTGTTCATTTGTTTTTCATGGTCACTAACAATAATCTAAATTTGAAACAGTTTGAAAACAAGACAAAACACTTCGAGGTATTGCTGAGTTTTAGTGTGTCTCAACCATATACAGATTATTTAAAGTCACCAAATTTTGTTTGTCTGTTAGTTTTAAATAAGCTCTCATATAACTCAAACTGGCTCAAAACCCACTGATTCTCCTGGCTCTGCATTTCCTGTGCTGGGATATACAGACTTCTGCTATAGCACACAGCTCCTAAGTGTTAGGAATAATCCCCATGTCAAAGGAACATACACAAACAGCAAAAATATCTTGGCAAAGCAATTCTTTTTTTTTTTGAAAAATGAGTGTGTCAGGACCCAAACCAGGGTAGCAACACACAGGGGTCAATGTAGCTCCTTTATCCCTGATGTAGGTGGAGATTGTGTCTCATCCAGTTGATAGGAACCCATCTGATGCAATTAGCTAATCAATACAAAAGAGAAGGAGAAGGCTCAGGAGATAGGAGCCTTACCAGGCTACACATGATTAAAACAACAAAAATCCCAAATCAGTTTTTTCACTTAAAGAATTGTATTAGTTACTTTTCTGTTGCTGTGATAAAACACTATAACCAAGCAACCTATAGATTTATTTATTTGTGCTTACAGTTCCAGAAGGGTAAGAGTCCATCACCATCATAGTAGAACCATCCTAGTAGCAAGCAGGCATGGTGACTGCAGCAAGGATACTGAGAGCTTGAACCACAAGCATGGAGTGGAGAGAACTGGGAATGATGCAAATCTTCAAACTCTCAAGGCCCATCTCCAGTGACATACTTCCTCCAACAAATCCACACCTCCTAACCACCCCCAAACAGTGCCACCATCCGGGGAACAAGTGTTCAAATACATAACTCTCTCTCTCTCTCTCTCTCTCTCTCTCTCTCTCTCTCTCTCTCTCTCTCGTGTGTGTGTGTATGTGTGTGTGTGTGTGTATGTGTGTGTGTGCTTCATCTTCTTAATTTCAATAAAATCAATTCATTTTTTATTTTAAAGATTTATTTATTTATTATGCATACAGTATTCTGCCTGCATGCCAGAAGAAGGAATCAGATCTCATTATAGATGGTTGTGAGCCACCATGTGGTTGCTGGGACTTGAACTCTGGATCTCTGGAAGAGCTGCCAATGCTCTTAACCTCTGAGCCACCTCTCCAGCCCAAAATCAATTCATTTTAACACATGTTTTTGACATGGTGTAGGATGAATTACGGTTTGTGGTTCAGAATGTGTTATTAACATACTGGACCCTATAAGCTAAAGAAAGCTGAATGACCCGGTGTGGTGGCAGGTACTTATAATCACAGAACTTGGAAGGCGGGGGGATCATGAGTTTGAGGCCATCCTGGGCTACATAGTCAGACCTTGTCCAAAAGGGGGGAAGGTATTAACTTACATTCCTGTTGTGTACAATAGTGTCAGGTAGCTGGGGTAGCCTCCTTTCCAAAGCCATGGACACTTTGCTCCTCTATCCTGGGACCTGATGCTCACATAGAGGTGTATACAGCAGAAGGTAGGGGTGGCCATATGCCCTGGCTCCTTCTTCCTGAATCCCTGGCTCCACACTGGAAACCTTCTGCTCTTTGGGGTTCAGTTAGAGCAAGGGACAGCTGCAAATTATACACTAAACATAGCCTTTCACATGGGTCAGGGATTCAGAGTGGGGACTCAGTGACACTAGAAACGGGGCCAGGCTCTGCCCTATGGGCATATATACTGGATAGTTTTATGTCAATTCGACACAAGCTAAAGTCATTTGAGAGGAGGGAACCTCAATTAAGAAAATGACTCCAATCGGGTGGTGGTGGTGCATGCCTTTAGTCCCAGCACTCGGGAGGGGACTAAATTCCTTTTCCCCCTTGTTTGTTTGCCTGAAATCCAATTCAATACAATCTCCATGAGTTCAAGGACAGTCTACAAAGCTACACAGAGAAATCCTAATTTGAAAAATAAAAAATAAAAAAAAAGAAAGAAAAGAAAATGCCTCTAGCCAGGCAGTGGTGGCACACGCCTTTAGTCCCAGCACTCAGGAGGCAAAGATAGGCGAATCTTTATGAGTTCGAGGCCGACATGCTCTACAGAGCAAGTTCCAGGACAGCCAGGGCAACGCAGAGAAACCCTGTCTTAACAAACCAAAATAAAACAAACAAACAAACAAATAAATAAATAAAAACCAGGCTGTAGGAAAGCCTGTAGGTTGAAGGGCATTTTCTTAATTAGTGAATGATGAGGAGGGTCCAGTCCATTATGGGTGGTGCTATCCCTCGGCTGGTGGTTCTTGGTTCTGTAAGAAAATAAGTCTTGGACTGGAGAGATGGCTCAGTGGTTGAGAGCACCAGTTGCTCTTCCAGGGGTCCTGCCTGAGTTCCATTCCCGGCAAACACATGGTGACTCCGAACCATCTGTAATGGGATCTGATGCCCAGAAAGACAGAGCATTCATATACATAAATAAATAAATCTTTAAAAACAAAAGAAAGAAAGTCAGGAGGAGCAAACCAGTAAGCAGCTCTCCTTAGTAGCCACTGCATCAGCTCCTGCCTCCAGGTTCCTGCCCTGTTTGAGTTCTTGTCCTGGCTTCTTTTGATGATAAACAGTGCTGTGGAAGTGTAAGCCATATAAATCCTTTCCTCCCTAACTTGCTTTTTGAAAGGGGTAAGCTAAACTAAAAGGCTTCACTTCTAGAAATGAAGGGACCAGACCCTCACTCAGCCCCTGCTTTAGCAGCCATGACAGGATACAGAAAAGACACGTAGGCCTCCAACACAAGGAAACTCCAGATCCTCTGGCCTCCTGGAGCCTAGGGCCAAAACTGAACACAAAGAAACTCCAGACCCCCACCCCCTAGCCTCCTAGGTACTTGGTTCCTGGGAACTGTTTGACCACAAAACAAACTCTAGGGAAGACCAAAACTTCCACTATAGTCTCCAGGATACAGTTCTAAAAAGTATTGGTATCTATGAACAGCAGGCCACTTGCAAGTAACAAGACAAAGACATAGAAACCACAGAACGTTGTTCCCTCTCAGCACTGACCAATGAGAATACCTGGTATACAGGTATTTCATGCCAAAATATGACTTTAAGAAATTCTCCTGATTGTTCCCAAATGTCAACCAATCAGAAACCAACCTGTACCTACTGATGTAATCCTGTAAGTTTTGTCTTTAAAACCTAGCAGTAGACAGGGAACTTCACCCCCTTTGGAGGCTGCTGTGTCAGCTTGCTAGACCACAGGGTCCCTCCTGCAGAAGGATAGACAATTTAATAAACCCCATGCATTAGCATTAGCATCAGTGGTCTGTCTCCCTGGTCTCTTTAGGGATCCTTGTGAGTCGGGCACAACACTTTTTTGGTCATGGTGTCTCATCACAGCAATAGAAACCCTAAGGCAGCGTGTTTGTTCCTTATTATGATGTTTTAACCCTGATAGGGTGATGTAAAGAGCTAATAGATGACCAAGGTAATAGATGACCTAATAGGAAAATAAAATCCTATTATTTTACACTATTTATTCAAATATGGGCATGAAGACTAGCCCAAGTTAAACTGGGGGTTGGGAGTAGACACCTCCATATTTTACCCCACTACCACATTCATAGCTGTTAGCAGCTGAGTAAGAACTATGTAAAAAAACAAACGATGGAATACAATCATTTAAAAAGGTACATTGTGGGCTGGAGAGATGGCTCAGAAGTTAAGAGCACTTGCTGCTCTTGCAGAGGATCTGGGTTGGGTTCCTAGCATCCATATTGATAGGCTCACAACCATCTATAACACCAGGGGATTTGATGTTCTCTTCTGACCTCTGCAGGCACCTGCACTCAAAAGCATATGTACACATACATACATAAGAACAAAATATCTTTAAAAAATACATCAGCAGGGTATGGTGATATATGCCTTTATTTCATCACTCTAAAGATGGGCAGGCAGATCTGAGTTTCTGGCCAGCCTGGTCTATACTAGCAAGTGACATGCTAGCCAGAGATACACAGTGAAACTCTCTCAAAACAAGAACAATAAAAACAATAATTCCTGAGTGGGTGGGACATGCTTTGACTGGGTAGTTTTTACTCCATGCCCTACCCTGTGGGTTGTCTTCTATTACAGCCCCTCCCCACTGCAGAGGCCAAGGCCCTGGGGCAGAATGTCAAGCCTAGCAAGAAGAAACAAAATAAGAAATAAGATTGTGCCGGGCAGTGGTGGCATATGCCTGTAATCCCAGCACTTGGGAGGCGGAGGCAGGCAGATCTCTGTGAGTTTGAGACCATCCTGGTCTACAAAACCTAGTTCCAGGACAGGCTCCAAAGCTACACAGAGAAACCCAGTCTCAAAAAACCAAAAAAAAAAAAAAAAAAAAATTGTATTGAAATTTGGGTTTCAAGAAAACAAACAGAAGAAGAAGGAAAAAAAAAAAAAAAAGGAAGATGTGGAGGAGGCCCAAAACAGTGAGCACTGACACCAGTGCTGAGGAGGCATTGAGCAGAGGTCTTTGTTGGAGGTGGTGTAACTGCTTTGGAGGGCAGTTTTACAGTGCTAAACTGAACATTTCTGTGTCCTCAAGATTAACATGCAGAATCGCCTCCCTCTATTTTTGGAGAGAGGGATTTTATGGGAGTCAATTAAGGTAAAACAAAGTCAAATGATGGTGGGATTAGTGCTGCCCCTCTCTCCCCTCCCCATTGCTTCCCTGTTGCCTCCCTTCCCCTCTTCCTCCCATGGGAGCATGCGTGGACCAGGCAGTCATCTCTAAGCTAAAAGAAAAGAATCAGCATGAAAAACCTGCTTTGCCAGTCCTTTGACACTGGAAAGCTAGAACCCAGAACTGTGAGAAACAGTGTCTGTTGTTTAACCTGCCCAGTGTGGGGTTTGCTATGCAGTCCATGAAAGACAGGCAGATCAACACTAACTAAACACTCCTACCATATGGTCCAGCAAGCTCAACCCTTGGTATCTGCCCAAATGAGCTGAAAATGTATGTCTACATTGAAAATGTATGCCCACACAAGAACCTGCACATGGATGTTTATAGTAGCTACATCCACATTTGCCAAATGGAGGAACAACCAAGATGTCCACTAGAAAGAGCATAAGTTAAAAAAAAAAAAATCCCAAAACTGGTACATCCAGACAATGGGAATTATTCAGTGCTAACGAGATATGTGCCAGCATGCCAGGAGGAGACATAAGGAAACCAATATACACATCGCCATGTGAGAGAAGCATTTCTGAAAGGCTGTATTCTGATGATTCCAACAACAGAATATTCTGGAAAATATGAAATTACAGAGATAGTAACAAGATCAATGGTCATCTGATCAGTACATAACCTACATGTGAACATGTGTTAAATGTCACACAATTCCTTAGAAGTACATACAATTTCTGTCTTTCAAATAACAATAGAAATATATATATATATATATATATATATATATATATATATATATATATTCTAAAAGACCAGTGGTCACCAGAGGTTAGAGGGAGGAAGGGACAGGCAGACTTGTACTATAGTAGAATTAATTGCTCTGTGGACTGCAGTGATGGACACCTGTCACTCTGCACCCCCAGAATGTACTGCAGGAAAGAACTCTAATATAACAATTACAGATTGTTCCTAAATCCTTTCCCAATGGGGAACATAAGCAGTATTACCCTTTCTCCTAAGGTGCCAATGACAGTCTCAGGCCTATCCCATCTGAGTTCACTCTAGGGAACCAATGAGTTTATCGGGCTTCCTTACAGAGCATAGGTAAGGGGTGACTTACAGAGGTGTGACTGCTCCTCCCCCCAACAGGCCACACCTGGAAAGCCTTTACTCAGCTGGCTTGAGGACTTCCCAATAGCTAGCTGCATAGATAAGCTCCTTCTCCTAAACACTTCTCCTATACACTCTAGCCCCTCCCTGAGGCCATGTGCAATTAAGTGTAATCAAGAGTTACATACAACAGGTGGTAGGGCATGACTGGATACCCAGGTAAGGGGCTTGTGACCCTTCCCATCCCTCCATGAGGGGATGTAAACAGTCAACAAGCCCAGCTGAGATAACCTTTTGCAAGGGGACACAGCTGAACTCCCCAGGATGGTGGTCACTTGGCCCAGAGGACAGTTACTCGCAATGCATCTGAACGTTTAATACAGCTCTTCCCTCCAGGTTCTACAGCATCAAGGCACCACATTGAAGCAGAATAGTTGTGACAGCTTGTTGGCATCCCACAGGAGATCAGGCCAAATGACAGTCTCTTGTGGGAGGCAGGGCTCACAAGGCCCCTCCTTCCCAGAATTTTAACTGTTACTATACAATAAGGAAATAACTGGCTGGCTGATTTTTGAGTCTTTTTTTTTTTTTTCTGTGTATTTTCTAAGAGTTTTAGATTTGGGGGTGGGGATGACACAGAGACCTTTGTGCTTACAGACATACAGTAGGGCAGTGGTTCTCAACCTGTGGTCTGAAGGGACCAGCTCCCCATTTCGGCAGCTGTGACAGTAACACGTGCTTTTCTGACCTTGCCTTGGTCACTAGAGGTTAGGTGCCTGCCTCGTGGCAAGGAACCAATCAGAAGTTAGCTGGTAGCGCTATGCTTTACGGCTCTGGGCGTGCTTTACGGACAAATGCACAGCAACGACTCGCAGAACATAGCAACCACCCTGGAAGGGCCTATGGGCCATAACAACCAGTTGGCCAATCAACACAGGGCAACACAGGGCAAGCCTGGAGGCACACCAATCCTGAGCCTGTGCGTACCCCTAGACACTCCCCTTACCCTGCCCTATAAGATCTCTATGCAGCCCCTTCGAGCTGTCTTTGCTAGCCATCTGCCATGGCGGGTGGGTGAAAGACCAGAGCTAACATGGGGTTAGCTCGCCAAACAACAATAAAGCCTCATGCAGTTTGCAGCAAGCTTTCGAATCTGCCTGATGATTGGGGTGACCGGGGTCCTGGGCTGAGACCCCAGAGGCCTGAGTTTTCCGGGGGTCTAACAGGTCCACAACCCCTTTGGGGGGTGTCATATATTAGATATTCTATATATCAGATATTTACATTACGATTCATAACAGTAGCAAAATTATAGTTACAAAATAGCAATGAAATAATTTTGTGGTTGGGACGGGGTCACCATAACATGAGGAACTGTATTAAAGGGTCACAGCATTAGAAAGGTTGAGAACCACTGCACTAGGGGGAGTTGGAATGTTGTTCCTTCAAGGGAAGGAATGCAAAACCTATTTTCTACCCAGAAGGCTGGAGCTTGACATGCTTTCTAGCCTGGTGACCTTTGAATGATCTGTGTGGCTGGAGACTCTCCTGCACCAGGCCCTTCCTCACCTCCGAAGGCCCTTCCTTACCCTCCAAGTCCCTCCCTCACCTCTAGGCCCTTCCCCTCCTTCCCCAGACCCTCCCCCATCTCTCCAGACCCTCCCCTTCCTTCTCCAGGCCCTCCCCCATCTCCTCCAGACCCTCCCCCTCCTTCCCCAGGCCCTCCCCCACCTCTCCCAGACCCTTCCTCATCAGCTTGTTTTTCTCAGCCAATGTATAGAACCTATCTTTATGGAAAGTGTCACATGGACTTTCCGAAGAGTCTCAATGTAGCCACATCTGTATTTAGCTTACTTTGTTCCCCCAAAGAGATTTGAGTATGCTTGTTTTTGCAGGTGGGATTGAATTAGTCATCACAAGAATAGTTTTCACCAGATTGTGCTGGTCAAATATGCCTAAAATTAACTCCTGAAGTTTGACCCAAGGCTGTCTACTGAGTTGTGTTGTGCTGAACAGCCTTCTTGCCTCCTGCAGCTTGCCACTTTGTCATAGAGACCCTGTGTGTGTGTGTGTGTGTGTGTGTGTGTGTGTGTGTGTGTGTGTGATATGTATGTGTATGAGATGTAAAAACCCATGTGTGAATATATGGAAGGCCAGCGTCTCCTCTATAACTCTCCACCTTTTTTTTTCCTCTTGCAGACAGAGTTTCTCTGTGTAACAATCCTGGCTATCCTGGAACTGGAACTAGCACTCTAGGCCAGGCTGGCCTTGAACTCACAGAGATCCACTGCCTCTGCCTCCCAACTGCTGGGATTAAAGGCATGAGCCACCACTGCCTGACTTCTACTTTATTTTTTGAAATAAGGTTTCCTATTGAACCTGGAGCTCCCAGATTCTGCTAGACTGGCTGGGCAGTCTAGCAGACTGGCTGGGTTCTGTGTGTCGTTGCCTCTCCCAGTACTGGAGTTACAGACATAAAACCACCAATCTGGGATTTTTTAAAAATATATTTATTTTATTGTATGTGTATGTATGTCCGCCATGTGCATGCAAGATTCCATGGAGGTCAGAAGAAGCACTGGATCCCCTCGAATTAGAGTTGCAGGCAGTTGTGAGCTGCCGTGGGTGCTGGGAACTGTACTTGGAGCCTCTGTTAGAGCAGCCAGTGCACTTAACTTTCAGCCATCCCTCCACCCTCTGGACTTTTAGATAGATGCTTGAGATCTACAGGCATGTTCTCACTCGAGTGCAGCAGGCGCATTACAAAGTTAATCATCTCTCCATTCTTACATTTTGTTGTTGGTCATTTGTTTTAGATTCACTCGCTATGTTATAAGAGGAAGGAGAGAGATAACAAATGGGTTTCAAAGATTTTGTTGTTGTTGTTTTTCAAGGCAGGGTTTCTCTATACAACAGACCTGGCTTCTTGGAACTCACTTTGTAGATCACACTGGCCTCGAACTCACAGAGATCTGCCTGCCTCTGCTTCCCAAGAGCTGGGATTAAAGGCTAGGTTTCAAAGACTTTAATAATTCACCATACAAGCCAGTCATTGATGGATCAGGGCTATGGGATAAGGACTTGGGAGCCTTGTTTCTCCTGATTGCCCTAAACAGGGGCAGAAGCAAGGCTTATAAGCATAAAAATAATAACTGTTGTTGCCAAGTAACAGTTACAATTTTCACCAGTCAGAAGTTGAAGATTAGGGACTTTTCTTGAGTTTCCCATCATTGTTAACCGACATACAAAACAAGCTTTTCAGTCCAATCAATCAGATTCATTTATTCCTTCTGTGTTAGGAACAGCCATAATCAGCACACTAAAGCTAACCCTTGTAACAAGTCTTTCTCTGTCCTGCCAGCCAGCTACCAAATAATGTCACAGAGACTTATTAGCTATGAAGGCTTGGCCTATAACTTAGGCTAGTTCCTAATTGTAAGACCCCCTCCCCCCCCGCCCCCCCGAAGCTCAGGCCTCCAGGATCTTTTCCCAGGACCGCAGCCACCCCAATCACCATGCAGAGGTGGAAACTTGATGCAAACAGCAAGAGGCTTTAATGAAAGGTGGACGTTTGTACAAACGGGCTCTCTCAGCATGCAGGCTAGAGAGCAGCCCTGTCCCCCAGGCACAGGTGATTTTAAAGGCAAAAACCACAAGCTTAAGGAGGGGCCTCGACTCTCTGTCCGTTGAGTACGTTGAAGTTGAATACGTGACCAGAGTCATAGGTTCCTAGGAGAGGCCCTTTGTCTTGAGGAGAGGGCTGGGAATCGGATGGCCTCCTGACCCACCAGTTGTAAAACCTGCAGACCTCAGGATATGCTAACTAATCTTGCCTGAGCAAATGGTAGCTATCTCTTTGTTTCATAGGGACTCTTAATTGTTAATTATTGACACATTGGCCAATGGGGCAATCTGTTTCTTTCATGAGCCCCTCAGGGAGGGTGGCCATCTGGGAATTCTTGGTACCCAGTTATCTTATGGCCTTGTAAGGGAGTAATTGCTGGCAGCTGGTAAATTCCAGGCACTAAGTCATAGTAGTGGCCTTAGTCAGTTTCTGGGTTAGGTCGCCCTACATTCTGTTTGGAGAGTTTCCTTATCTGAGCTATATTTCCTTGCTAATTCTTAAGTCTTTCATAACTAGTTCTTTTTTTTTTTTAAGATTTACTTATTTATTATGTATACAGTGTTCCATCTGCTTGTATGCCTGCAGGTCAGAAGAGGGCACCAGATCTCATTACAGATGGTTGTGAGCCACCATATGGTTGCTCGGAATTGAACTCAGGATCCCTGGAAGAGCAGTCAGTGCTCTTAACCTCTGAGCCATCTCTCCAGCCCCCTAACTAATTCTTATTAGTAAACCCATTTCTTATTTATTTATTTATTTATTTATTTATTTATTTATTTATTTATTATGTATACAACATTCTGCTTCCGTGTATGTCTGCACACCAGAAGAGGGCACCAGATCTCATAATGGATGGTTGTGAGCCACCATGTGGTTGCTAGGAATTGAACTCAGGACCTCTGGAAGATCAATCGGCGTTCTTAACCTCTGAGCCATCTCTCCAGCCCTAGTTAACCCATTTCTATTAATCTTTGTCCCGCCACATGGGTCGTGACTGTTACTTCTCTTGAGTATCCTGCTTCTTCTGCCTCTGGCTGGTGACTCTGCCTTTCTTTCTTCCCAGTGTCCTCTATGCCTGGAAATCCTGCCTAACTATTGGCTGTTCAGCTTTTTATTAAACCAAACAGAGTGACATATCTTTATACAGTGTAATCAAATATCTCACAACACACCCTGTTGTGGGTCGCCCTGAAAGCAGGAGAACTGACCCTCCCTCCCCCGCTCTGGGGGGGCCCTGTACCTTGCCTAGGCAAAACAGTAGAGCTGGACCTGGTGATCGGTGATATGAGAGAGGGTACCTGGATCTGAGGGCCTGAAAGCAGGAGAATTAGCCCACTCGTTCCTGTAGGCTGCATCAGGGGAGCTAACCAGGGCATTGCTGGAGAGCTAGCCTGGTAATGACAATGAGAGGAAGCTATCAAGCTGACCAACCCAGGCCCAGAGCCAGGGCTATGAGTTGGCTCACCCCAATATCCACCTCATCTGTGAACTGTTGGAGCATGTGAAGGAGATGAAACTACTGATCCAAAACAGCAGGATCTCCATGACACAGAACAACAATGGGATATCCAAGAGGAGCCCCAGGGAGAGCCCATTATCAGTGGTTGTATAGCAGAAACCAGACCAATGCCTTGTGGTAATGAACAATTACAAGTAAAGATGAATGGACTAAAAGGTAAACTTGTGTCTCAATGAGTCATACTACAGCTACCATGACAAAATTCTTCTTCTTCTTTTTGTTTGTTTGTTTCTTTCTTTCTTTTTTTTTTTTGGTTTGGTTTTTAATTTTTTCTTTTAAGTTTGGTTTTTTCTTGGGGGGAGGTTGCAAGGGCAGAGGGCAGATGTGAGGGGACAAGGAGATAAGTGGGATCACAATGCATGATGTGAAATACACAAAGAAACAATGAAAGTTAAAAAAAAAAAAAAAGAAAAGGAACAGCCATGATGTTTCTAGAGAACTAAAGATGCATAACAACTGTTCCTATGGTTTAGGGAAGAGGTTGATCAGCCATTGGAAAGTTCTCAACTCCCCTAGGCCTTGGGAACCTGAACTTAATTCACCCTACAGGTAAAATGGAGTCTGAAGTCAAAATGGCAGTACTCGGGCCAAGGCATTTTGCCTGTTCCCTTCAGTTAATTTTTCTTATATATGTATGAGTGTTTGCCTGCATGTATGCATGTGTACCACACACATGCCTGGTGTCTGAAGAAGCCAGAAGAAGGCACTGGGCCCCTTGGAACTAGAATTACAGGTAATTGTGAGCCACAATGTGGGTGCAAGAAACTGAATCCAGGTCCTCTGAACCCAGATCCTCTGAACCATTGAGCCATCTCTCCAACCCCTGTTGTCAAACATATTTATTTAAAAAGATCAGGTATGGGCTGGAGAGATGGCTCAGCGGTTAAGAGCACTGACTGTTCTTCCAGAGGTCCTGAATTCAATTCCCAGCAACCAAACAGTGGCTCACAACCACCTTGAATGAGATCTGCTGCCCTCTGCTGGCATGCAGGCACAAGACTGTATACATAATAAATAAATAAATAAATAAATAAATAAATAAATAAATAAATAAATAAATAAAAAGACTTCTTTGTAAAAAAAATAATAAATCAGCTATGAGCCAGGTGTGGTGGTGCATGCCTTTACTCCTAGCACCCAGAAGGCAGAGGCAGGTGAATCTCCATGAGTTCGAGGCCAGCCTGGTCTACAGAGTGAGTTCCAGGACAACCAGAGCTGTTACAAAGAAAAACCCTGTCTCAAAAAAACAAAACAAAACAAAAAACACAGACACACATATGCACTCTGGTGAGTTTTCCCTTGGCAAGCTAGTTCTGTCTGAGGAGAGCCTCAGTTGAGAAAATGCCTCTGTCATATTGGCCTGTAGGAAAGTTGGGAGGGGGGTATTCTTGATTAATGATTGATGTGGGAGAGCCCAGGCTTCTATGGACAGTGCTAACACTAGGCTAGTGGTCACAGCAGCAAAAGAAAGCAAGCTGAGCAAGCCATGGGGAACAAGCCAGTAGGCAGCACCCATCCATGGTCTCTGCTTCAGTTTCTGTCTCTGGGTTCCTATCTTGAATGCCTGCCCTGGCTTAAATCAATGATGAAATATGACATGGAAGTGCAAATCAAATAAATCCTTGCTTCCCCAATTTGCTTTTGGCTATGACGTTTAGTCATAGCAATAGAAACCAAACTAAGACACACATAATTAAAAATAAAATAAATTAAAAAATAAGGTGGAGAGTGACTAAGGAAAACACCCAACATTGACCTCTGGCCTTCACATGCACACACATAAACAAAACAAAATTTATTAACCCATTTTAAAGTTATGTAACACTTCTTGCACATAACTATATTTAGGGTAAATATTTGTGATTTATAAGTGCATGTGTGAGTGTACTCTGAGAAAAAATACAAAAAACTCCAAGTACAGAAGCCAGAGGGTGAGGACACATGAATTTTTCCCCCCATTTTATTTCTTCTTTGTTTTTGAGAAAGGGTCACTCTATGTATATAGACCAGGCTGATGTGTTCAGCCTGCCTCAGCCTCTGAGTGCTGTGATTAAAAGCATGCACAACCACACCTGGCTCTCCAATTCATTCATTCATTCTCTCTTTCTTTCACACATCTATCCCTGGCGTGGGAGCATGTGAGCACATGTGTGTTTGTGTATGTGGTCAGAAGACAATCCTGGGGTCTGTTTGTTTTCTCCTTCTATAGTATGGATCCTGGGGTCATCAGGCTTGGCAGCAAGTACCTTTCCTCACCAAGCAATGTCACTGAGCCATCTCTCCAGCCTGACTTCTTTTGCTAAGTGAACTTAAATCCCAGCACTTGGGAGGCAGAGGAAGGCAGATCTTGGGTACACAAGGCAAGTTTCAGGACAGACAGGGCTGTTACACAGAAAAACCCTGTTTCCAAAATCAAAAAAAAAAAAAAAAAAAAAAAAAAGTTCTGGGAATGGAACCCAAGGCTGTACAAACTTTAGACAAGTTCAAACACCCTGCTTTCCCTTTGCTTTTTGATTCTGTTTTCTTTCTGCCCAGCCCTCCTTCTAATCAGTTCATTCCCCCACTATTAATTACATCATCACCTTCATCAAGCACCGGGTACATAAAAATTCCTTAAGTTCGTTTCACTAGGTAAAGAGCCCCATCTCTTTACAGGCTGAAGAACTAGGCTTGCTAGGGTGCGCTGTACTTGGTCCACACAGACTGTTTCACCCGGCAGAGTGCAGTGGGAATCCAGGGTTAAGCGCTTTCTCAGAGACGTGCAAACGGAACCATCGCCCTTCTGCCCTCTTGTGGCAGGCACCTTAAGCGACTCCAGACCTCCCTCCTGCCGCAGCTCAGAATGCCCAGGCCACCAAGACCCAGCCCAGCGCAGGCACGCAGGCACTTGGCCACCCAGACCGGGTTTCCTCAGACGCAGAAAACAGAAAGTGTAGGGGTGGCTGCTCTGCGCGCGCGCGCACACACACACACACACAGAATCTCTCTCTCTCTCTCTCTCTCTCTCTCTCTCTCTCTCTCTCTCTCTCTCTCTCTCTCTCTCTCTCTCTCTCTCTCTCTCTCTCTCTCTCTCTCTCTCTCTCTCTCTCTCTCTCTCTCTCTCTCTCTCTCTCTCTCTCTCTTCACACACACACACACACACACAGAATCTCAGCTCCCCAGCCCACAGCACCCCAGAGACCCAGCCTCCAGGCTCCCCAATTACCCCCGCAGGCCCAGCTCCCAACACGCCAGCCCCTAAGCTCTACCGACCCAGCTCCCCGGCTTCCCGCAACCGCCTCCCACCCCGCCCGCGCCGCTTCCTTTCCTAGCTCCCTAACCCGCAAACCCAGCTCCCCAGTCCCACAGGTCGCTTCCAGTTTCTCTGTCCCCTAGTTCCCCAGTCCCTGACTCTCCAATCCCCTAGCTCTCATCCCCGCATCTCCCTAGTCCCCTTCTCAGCACTCCCCTATCTCTGCTCCCCGACCCCAGCCCATAGGGCGCGGTCGCGAGGGAAGTGGGCCAGGCACGGCCAGCTGGGGGCGCCTCTGTCTTGCGGTTCGTGCAGCTCAGGAATTTTTTCCACCCCCGGAACTCCTATAGTGTTCTTTCATTATCTGATTTAAAACAAAATATGAATGGATCTATTAAAAAGAAGAGCTCTGATAAGTCAAGTTCACTGAGGTAACAATACAAACAAGCACTACCAACCAAGAACGATGCCAAGGGTTAAGGAGCTTGGCCGCAGAGCCTAGGAAGCGAAATGGGCAGGTTTGGTTTTTTTTTGGGGGGGGGGAGGGTTAAGTCTCTGCCGCTGAACTGCATCCCAACCAAAGATGGCAGTTTTCCAAGACCTAAATTCTAATTCAAATGCACATAAAGATGGGCAATGACTCCATAATGAGGCCCTGTTTCAAACAAAGCAAAGGACACATATAGATGAAACAAAATTTTACATTCCCCTTACTTTTACAATAGTTTTTCTTCTTCCTCCTCCTCCCCCTCCTTCTCTCTCTTCCTCCTCCCCCTCCACCTCTTCCTTCGTCTCTTCCTCCTCTCCTCCTCTTCCTCCTCCTCATTGAAAAGTAGGCAGATGCAGTTGTGCATGGTAGCCTGTGCCTTTAATTCCAGCCCTGGGAAAATAGTGGCATCTCTGAGTTCAAGGCTAACCAGAGCTACATAATGAGACCCTACCTTTTATTTATTTATTTTTTAATTTTAATTTTAATTTTATTTTATTTTTATTTTTTGGTTTTTTTGAGACAGAGTTTCTCTGTGTAGCTTTGTAGCCTATCCTGGCACTCCCTCTGTAGACCAGGCTGGCCTCAAACTCACAGAGATCCACCTGCCTCTGCCTCCTGAGTGCTGGGATTAAAGGCTTGCGCCACCAACGCCCAGCAGAGACCCTGCCTTTAAAAAAAAAAAAAAAGGCACAACAAAAAACATTGAAACACATGTTGGTGGGGTTGAGGCTGTGTGGGACTCACACTTTCTACTCTGTGCATGCTTAGAAACTGCTAATAAAATAGAATTTAGCCTGGCATGGAAGCACACACTTTACACTTGTAACCCCACCACCCAGGTGGCCATGGTGTGAAGACTGATGCAAGTTGAAGGCCAGCCAGGGAGGGCTACATACTGAGTCTCTGTATCCAGTGCATTAACTTTACAGTTCATATAAGGAGACACGATCTGTAGGAGACAAAGCAGTGTTTAGAAAAGAATGAAAGTTGTCCACACACCATGCTGTAACTGACAGACTGAAGGAGCAGTAAGGAGTTCCCAGGCTGGCACGTGTTGAATGGTAGAGCAAGTGCTTTATACACATGGGACCCTTGGCTTTATCCCTAGTTGCCCAGTGACCCCTCAAAAAAGGGAACTGCTTTCTCAGTCTAGTCGCTCCCAAGATGGTCACTATCTGTACCCCCTTTCCCTTTGTACGAGCACACACACACACACACACACACACACACACACACACACACACCATCATCATCATCATCATCATCATCACCATCATCATCCCTACATTAATAAATGTGTTAGCTTTTGGTCACTGTGACAAAATAACCTGAGAAAAATCTACTTAAAAAGAGGAAGGATGCTGGGTGGTGGCCCACGCCTTTAATCCTAGCATTTGGGAAACAGAGGTAAGCAGATCTCGGTGAGTTCAAGGCCAGCCTGGTCTACAAAGTGAGTTCCAGGATAGTTAGAGCTACACAGAGAGACCCTATCTGGGAAGGAGGAGGAGGAGGAGAAGGAGGAGGAGGAGGAGGAGGAAGAGGAGGAGGAGGAGGAGGAAAGGAGGAGGAGGAGGAGGTGGTGGAGGAGAAGAAGAAGAAGAAGAAGAAGAAGAAGAAGAAGAAGAAGAAGAAGAAGAAGAAGAAGAAGTTAATTTTGGCTCAGTTTCGGAGGACCAGTGGTGGCAGAGTATATCACAGCCAGAAGTGTAGTGGATAAAACTGCTGATCCCATGGCAGCCAGGAAGCAAAGACAGAGAAGGACTAAGATTCCAATATTCCTTTCAAGAGTGTGCCCCTAAAGGTTCTAAACCTCCCCAAAGCACTATAGTCTGGGAACCTTCCACATAAGGGCTTTGGGGAAACATTGCAGGTCCCAGAGTCTACAGGAAGTGAAACTAATTACACCTCCCCTAGAATCCCCACTGGCCATACTGTGGCTGTTTAGAGCAATATGAGTCTCCAAACCTCAAGAGATCCAGGCATGGCAGCAGACACTCATATTCACAGCAATTGGTCAGTAGAGGCCGTGTGTGTGTGTGTGTGTGTGTGTGTGTGTGTGTGTGTGTGTGTGTGTGTGTGTGTATTTCATCCTGGGCCACATAGATATAGTGATTCCCACCCTGGGAATCAGGAAAGCCTGTCTAAGTCTAAAAACAAACAAACAACAAAACATCCACAAACAGAAACCTCAAGACAATCAGCGGCTTCTGGAAAGAGATGCCACATTGGGAGGAGCATCTCCAAGATGCAAGGCAGAAACACCCATGTGATGCAGGGACCGAGGCTCCCAGTTCACAGCTCCAGCTGAGCTTCCAGCTGTCAACAAATGTTTCCTATCTACTCCCATCTCAAAAGCATAGGAACACAGTTAAACTTATTTTCACACAAACAATGGATTCTTTTTTGAGGAGGGGGGTGTCAAGACAGGGTTTCTCAAAGACTGTCCTGGAACTCGCTCTATTTACCAGGCTGGCCTCGAACTCAGAGATCCGCCTGCCTCTGCCTCTCAAGTGCTGGGATTAAAGGCACCTGCAATGACCACCCAGCCAATAGATGGTTTTTTAAATAGAAGTATGTGACAAATTTCTGGAATGTTCCTACTCAAAACAAAACAAAACAAAAAACAACCCCCCCCCCAAAAAAAACAGAAAACAACCTTCACTGATTTCTAATTTAACTGAGTGCCCTATCTTGCTTTGCAGCCTTCAGCACACAGTTTTCTCTGGCTGCAGTGTACTCAGCCCAGGTGAAAGGCAAAGGCCTGGGCTGCTCACTCACTCTTCTGCTAGGGGGCAGTCCTGTGTGTTGGTCTCAGTGTGCTCCAGTGTCAGGCTGACAGCAGGGACAAGTCCCACTTCAGTGATCAGTTCCAGTCCCCCTTCCTGCCTTGCTCCCTTGGTCTCCACTGGCTTCATATGGCCACTTCCCTGAGAAACTCCTTACACCAAACTCCTGTCTCATGGTCTGAGAAGAGCCCACCTTGAGAGGAGGAAGCAGCAGTCAGGACTCAGGTTCACTGTGCACTTTCTAGACTAATGTTTCGGGTGTGGTAACTCATTCCTTTCTAGCACCTTCTGCAGAATCATTAAGCCCATTTTCCATGAGAAGAACATGAAGCAGAGGCCAAATGACTCAACGTTTGCAGGATCCATGGCCAAGAGGAGGAGGAGGTAGGAGATAGGAGGGCAGGTCAGAGGTTCTTCTTTACTTTGGGGCGCCATTTTCTGAATCACGCACCGTTTTGGAGCTATTATCAACCGTGGGGGAACATTCTGGCACATTACTTGATGCTCACACCCACGTGGGGTGGCTGTGAGGCCCTACAGAGTAGATTTCCCTCACCACTGCCAAGTGATTGCATAAGACAAGCAAATCTTTTTCAACTTTCAGTTTATTTTTGTGGCACATCCTGAATACCTGTAAGCTTTTTTGGTGGGTGGGGTGGGGAGCAGGTTCTGACTACAAAGCCCAAGCTGTCCTAGAACTGGTGACCTGGAGTGCTGGATTACAGGAATGCCCCGTTGAGCGTGGCTGCTGGTGCCTATAACCTATTTCCATTGCAGTGGCTTAGACTGTCTTCCCTCAGACTTCCATTCTGACCTCACCTTCTTGGCAGCTTGTCTTGTTATGGATTCTTCAGGTTGTACTCTTTTGCTCAAAGAAGGGCCTTGTTGCCAAGGGTGGTGCCACAGGCCTGTAATCCCAGTACCTAGAGAAGCTACAGCAGGAGGCTAAGCATGGGAACATAGCAAGGCTCTTTCTCAGAAAAGCCACAACAATAACAAAAAAGGCCTTGTATAGTCGGGAAGCTTCAGGCCCGGTGAACCCGGATCAGCCTCTGAAGTGGATGGTGGTAGCTGTGGCTGTGGGCAAGCTTCGACCTTGTCCTCAGCAAAGATAGGGATCATAGCAAGGTTCCTTCCATGCCTCTCCAGCAGGCAGAGGTGGGTGGGGCAGAGTGAAGGTTGGGGGACAGAGTGAAGGTGGGGGCAGGTGGAAGTGGCAGGTTCCTGGGCCCTTTCTGCAGTAGATACACAGGTGGGGAAGTTTCAGGCCCTGAGGGAAAGGGTTTTTACACCCATTGAACACAGTAGTGGGGTTTTGTGGTGATAAGCCTACCAAGTGAGTGGGGAGTGAGTGGGAAATAGGGAGCTTGTTTCCAGAATGGCAATGGCAGGAGTGGCTGAAGCCATCCCAGGGTTAGTGTGGACAGGCAGGAAGACTGTGAGTGCTGGGGTCCCCCAGACCTCCGAAACCAAAGAAAGGAGGAAGAGCCTCAAGGACAGGGGAAGGAGGCAGCCCTGGACAGTGCATGCAAGGTGTCCCCACCACGGGCAGGAGGCTGGTGTCCACCTCTCCAGAGGCCTCCTGCACCTCCATCCCTCCTCCAGCACTTGCCAAGGGCCACCATCTGATGCTATGCATCTACTTAGCCAGTAGCATCTGAGTCAGATAAACAAGAGGGGACTACACAGCTCTGGGCTATATCTAGCTCATAGCCTGAGTCAGATAAAAAAGAGGGGACTACATAGCTCTGGGCTGTATCTAGCTCATAATGTCACTTGGGAGTTGTGGGACAAATATTCCCCACTTACAGGAGTGGAAATGGACTCAGAAAGAGGCAGTGACTTTCCTGGGGTCACAAGAAAAGACAGGGATTGGGGAGGGCAATTAGGGGCTGCCAGGCTGAACTCCAAAGAGAAAGTTGTAGGTGAGAGGTGGGTGCAGAATGCAGAGACTGCAGGACTTTCCCCAGCTGGATGAACTTGGGTTTCCCAGGTGGGTTTTAAACTATACTCTAAAAAAACCTGAGGAAGGTGACACTTGGGATGGGTTGGGGACAGCAAATACAAGGACCACAGGAGATCTGCAGGCCTGTGGCTTTAAGACCAGATAGGCCTTCCTCCCACCCCTTTTTGCTGTGTCCCTTGAGACAAAGCCTGTCCCTGCTCTGGTTCCTGTCACCTAAGAATGTAAGAGGAATTTGTTAGCAAATGTGTTTCATAATCTCTACAGCTCACTGCCCACCCCAAGATTGGTTTTGAGCTATAACCAGGCTCCCCACCCTGGATAGAAACCTTATAAAGTAGAGGGTTTCTGTTTGTGGCACTCTATCAGCTTCTGTCTTCCGATGGCTCACTCTCTCACACTCTCCACCCTCCAACTCTTCCTTCTTCTGCTTCTGGCCATATTGTCCACAGCAGCCTTTTACCCCTCCATCTTAAGCTAGCATTCTTACTTTTTTTTTAAATTTCATTTATTTATTATGTATACAACATTCTGCTTCCATGTATATCTGCACACCAGAAGAGGGCACCAGATCTCATAACGGATGGTTGTGAGCCACCATGTTGTTGCTGGGAATTGAACTCAGGACCTCTGGAAGAACAGTCAGTGCTCTTAACCTCTGAGCCATTTCTCCAGCCCTAGCATTGTTAGTTTTAAATTACATTTTACATAGTGTGTGTGTGTGTGTGTGTGTGTGTGTGTGTGTGTGTGTGTGTGGTACATGTGTGGAGGTCAGAGGACCACTTGAAGGAGTCAGTTCTCACTCTACCATCTGGGTTCTGGAATTCAATCTTAGGTCACTGGGCTTGGTGGCAAGAGCCTTAACACCCTAAGCTGACTTTCTTAATGTTTCCATATTGCTCTCCCACCTCATGGCTCAGTCATGCTGCCCCTGGTGTGAAATACTGCACCTCAATGCTGGAAAAGAATGTTCTCGGTGTCACACAAAGAAACACCCAAACAAAGCAAATTAACATGGCAAGGCATTTCTTTTCCCAAAAAGGGTGTGCCATGACTTAAACCAGGCTAGCAAGCATCGCATATAGTGGTCAAGATGGCCTCTAATTACATCCCTGTAGGAAAAATTACTTTTCTGTCACATATTATAAAACTTGTGTTTAGGACAAGAAATGAGAATTGTTTTATTTCCCCACATTTTATTGATTCTGTTGTTGTTGTTTTGAGACAGGATTTCTTTCGCCTTTTATATTTTAATCGCACCACCCTGTAAAATCTATGATTTCACAAAGGCCCGCTGCTCTATTCTAGGAATTTAATGGTCTGGAGTAAGTGACCCTTTTCTCCTTGGAGCAGTGTCCCTTCCTGACGTGGAATATTAGTTGAGAATGTGTTACATTCGCTTATACTGTGGAATATTTGTTTGATGATGCAAAGATGTATTGTGTTGTTTTTGTTTGGAGACAGGGTTTTTCAGCCCTAGCTGTCCTGGAAACTCACTCTGTAGACCAGGCTGGCCTCAAACTTACAGAAATCCACCTGCCTCTGGCTCCTGAGTTCTGGGATTAAAGGCATGTACCACCACTGCCCAACTATGTTGCATTCGTTTATGTTGCATGTGTTTAACTCTGTGAAGCTGTGTTACTTTTACCTACCTCAAACACTTGATTGGTCTAATAAATAGCTGAACAGCCAATAGCTAGGCAGGAAAGGGGATAGGCAGGGCTGCCAAGCAGAGAGAATAAATAGGAGAAAAAGAGAAGAGAGAGGAACAAGAAAAGGAGTAAGAAGGAAAAAAAAAAGGTATATAGAATAAAGGTAAAAGCCCAGAGGCAAGATAATTTAAGAAAAGCTGGCTAGGAACAAGCCAAGATAAGGCAGGACATTCGTAAGTAAGAATAAGTCTCTGTGTATTTATTTGGGAGCTGGGTGGCAGTCCCCACCAAAGAGTAAAAAGAAACAACTACATTTTCTTCCTCATTTCCTGTGTAAGAATTCTTCTCAGACTAGTCAATTGAATAAGACTGTGAAGTTGGACCCTAGCCAATGGGGAAAACACATAGCCAGCACCTGAGTTAGAATAAAAAACCAAGTCAGGCATTGGTGGCACACTCCTTTAATCCTGGCACTGGGGAAGCAGAGGCAGGTGGATCTCTGCGAGTTCAAGGGCAGCTTGGTCTACAGAGCCAGTGCCAGGACAGGCTCCAAAAAATTGCACCGAGAAACCCTGTCTCAAAAAAGCAAAGCAAACAAACAAAAACCCCGCCACCATCAACAACAAAAGAATAAAAAACCAAATGCACTTCCTATCTGGGTGTCTTTGCTCTTCCCGAGCCCACCCTGTAGGTCAAGAGCAACATCTGCCTTGTCCAAACACTTCATTTGGAATGGTGGTCTCCTCCTTTTCGACCCTGAACTTACTTCTAACGTCCAGGGCCAGGAGGAGCCCAGTGGTTCCTCATTGGCTGAGGGGCAACCACTCAGTCTGATCCTGATGGGTTATTTGGACAGCAGCCGAAAGGGAAAAGGGGAAGGGATTGGCCCCTCCAACTCATCAAGTTCTTAGAAAGCTGCAGGGTCTTTGCATCAACTGAGTTTCACCAAATGGGGGAGATTAAAAGGTCTACTTAAAGGTTTACAAGGTGGGGGAGATTTATGAACTCTTGGCCATTGTCAGGCTAGCCTCCCTTGAGAGAAAAAACAAAAACAAAAACTTCCTCATAATGTCCCCCTTTTGACACACATTTTCCTTTTTTCCCCCTTTGAACTCAGCCAGCATGTGCCCACTTTCTGATGTCTGTAGTGATATTGACTAGAGTTTATTTGGTGAAAACAGACCCCATGGCCCTCTGGAGCAGACCTGAATGCAGGGATTATCTCATCTACCTCTTTATCATGATTTAAGGTGAGCCCGTCTTTCTATAGGTGACCCCTTGGCCAGGCAATGGACCTTCCCCAACTGGAAGATTAAGTCTCCACCCAGGCCAGGGATTCTATTCTCTCCTTTTTTTTTCCGGGGGTGGGGGGTGGGGGTGGTTCGAGACAGGGTTTCTCTGTGGCTTTGGAGGCTGTCCTGAAACTAGCTCTTGTAGATCAGGCTGGTCTCAAACTCACAGAGATGCGCCTGGCTGTGCCTCCCAGACTGCTGGGATTAAAGGCATGAGTCACCACCAGCTGGTTCAGGGAGTCTATTCTCTTGGCCAGAAGTTTTAATAGCCAGCCCTTCATTGCTAATTTATCATCTCTAAAGAGGTAACCCGGAATCATTTAGGAGCCAGAGCAGAAATCAGAGCCCCCAAAAACACTTTTGACATCTCTGCTTCTAGTAAGAACCAGGCAGCCAAGAAGCTTTCACCCGAGAGAAACTGGCTACTGTCTTTGGAGTCTTCTTGCCCTGGGACTGCCTCTCCAAATCTTGACTTCCTATTTCCCCAGCTGTCATTACCCATCTGGCATCTTCCGGCTGAGCAGGACATCCGGTCTGGTAGTCAGAGTAGCGCTCCAGTGGACCTATCTAAAAGACCCAGAAGTACATCAGTAGTTCCATTTATAACAGCCAGGAGTAGAGATGAAAGGAAGTCCTTGACTGGTGCCTGGGAAGAGATGTGGGGGAGGAACAAACGTTAAGAGTCATTAGCATTACGAGCCCTAGGCACTTGTATTTATTTATGTATTTTGTTTTTAAATATATATATATATATATATATATATATGTAAACGATTTTTTATTTTATGTGTATGGGTATTTTGCCTGCATGCATATATATGTGTACCATAGGCATGACATGGATCCCCTGGAACTGGAGTTATAGACTCTTGTGAGCCACCATGTGGGAATTGAATCCGGGTTCTCTAGAGGAGCTGAGCCATTTCTCCATTCCTGAATCCTTTTTTGTTTTGTTTTGTTTTTTGATACAGGGTTTTTCTGTGTAGCTTTGGAGCCTATTCTGGCACTCTGTATACCAGGCTGGCCTCGAACTCCCAGAGATCCTCCTGCCTCTGCCTCCTGAGTGCAGGGACTAAAGGTGTGCGCCACCAATGCCTGTCTTGAATTCATATTTTTAAAAAACCTTTTAAATTGAGAAACAAGTCTCTGGTTGGTGGTAGTGGCACACACCTTTAATCCCAGCACCGGGGAGGCAGAAGCAGGCAGATCTCTGAGTTCCAGAGCTACACAGAGAAACCCCATCTCAAAATAAATAAATAATAAAAGGAAAAGAAAACGAAAAACAAGCCATACAATATATTTTGATCATGTTTTCCCTTTCCCGGTTCCTCATAGATCCTACCCACCCAACTTTTTCTCTCTCTCTAAAATAAATAAAAACAATCAAAAATGCAGAAACAGAATACAATCATGAAAACAAAATTCAAAATAAACAAGCTAAAGACAAAAAAAGTCCAAACAAAGCAAGATGAAACAATGTACAAAATACAACTGAGTTTGTTTTATGTTGGCTAACTACTCCTGGGCCTGGGGCTTGCCCTGAGGTGTGGATAATACACCCAGTGAGACTCCATTGGAGAAGCTGATAGCTTCCTGGTTAGGGGTGGGAGCCCATGCCCACTTCCTTTCTCAGTTTAGAGACCCCATCTGGCTGGAACTTGTGCAGACCTGTGCATGCTGCCATAGTCCTTGTGAGTTCATGTGTGTATCCGTCCTGTTGTATCTGGATGACACTGTTTCCTTGGCCATCTACTGCCTCTGACTCTTACAGTCTTTCTAGCTCTTCCACATAGATCCCTGAGTCTTGGAGGAAGGGTTTAATGAGGGCATCCCATTTAGGGCCGAGTGCTCCAAAATCTCTCATTCTGCACCCTGTCTAGTTGTGGACCTCTGTGTTAGTTCCCATCTACTTCGAGACAAAGCTTCTCTGATGAGGATTGAGTGATGCACTGATCTGTGGGTGTAGCAGAGTATTATTAGGACTTATTTTATTGCTATGTTCCTGTCCTTTATGTCAGCTTGACACAGCTAGAGTTAACTGACAGGAGAACCTTATTTGAGAAAATGCCTCTGTAAGATCCAGCTGTAAGGCATTTTCTTAATTAGTGATCAATGGGGGAGGGCCCAGCCATTGTGGGTGGTGCCATCCCTGGGCTCTATAAGACAGCAGGTTGAGCAGGCCAGTAGGCAGCATTCTCTTCCCGATGGCCTCTGCATCAGCTCCTGCCTCCAGGTTCCTGACCTCCAGCTCCCCTACCCTCCTTTTACCTGTTGTTCCATCTATGTGAGGGTAAGTCAAAAAGCCTTCCTTGTCCATGGCTTCATTGGGAAGCAGTGAGGAATATTTTCCCTCTGTATTGACTTCCCTCTTTGTAGACTGGACACTGGTTAGAGTCTTCTGGGTGGGGTCTCCATAACTTCCCTGAAAAAGAAAACAAGTGACTCCCCACAATTATAGGGCATTTTTGAGAGATACCCATCAGTCACCTGGAACCTAGTTGGTCTATAGAGCAAGTTCCAGGACAGGCTCCAAAGCTACACAGAGAAACCGTGTCTCAGAACCTTCTCCCCCCCCCAAAAAAAAAGGTATTACGTAAGCACATACTTAAACTTTGGAACTTTAAGTGTCAAGGTAAAACACAAAGCAGTCAAAATCTTTTTTGGGGGATGAATTACTGAAGAAACTGCTTAGTGGTTAAGCGCAATGCATATTGCTCTTGCGGAGGACCTGACCATTGTATCTGATGCCTCTCAATTGCCTGTAACTCCAGTTCCAGAGGATCTGACACTCACACATGCATATTCCCCACACAAACCATACATAATTTAAAATAAATCTTTCTGAAGTCTCCCCCCCTCCAACCCCCTTTGCACAGTCCAGGGAATGATCTACTATAGCTGTGCTTTTGGTTTTGGATGAATATAAGTAGCTCATAGGAAAGAAAGCAAGCACCAGCACACAGTAGGACATCATCAGATTGGTGTTAAAAGATCCAGCAGAATTCAACTAAGAAAGCCCCGCAAAACTATGATGCAGAACTTACTGCTGAGATACCTTTAGGCAGAGGGCCCTCTCTATCCTCTTCATTGCCTGCCAACAGTCTTCTACTTTATCAATGGCATCGATTTACTGCCTGTAATCTAGAGAATATGAAGCACAGAACACAATAGCATCCAAAAGAACCTGAGGAAAGGATAATACTAGCTTGTTCTTGTTCTCATCTGTCTATGTCACTATAATTGGAAAGTGGTACTCAGGGCTCATTGTGGCAGGAACAAAAGCAGACAAGACTGGAGCAAAGGAGTGTCAAGAAGGGAGAGGAAATTCTATCTTAATTAGAGAAAAAATGGTCTCAGAGACACCCAGCAGAAAGAGTGCTCTTAAGACCCAGTGGAGCCTGCATCTCCTCCAGCCTCCCACACACGAAGATGGATTTCTCTTTGCCTCTGGCTGTTGTAGCTGCCTACTGGCAGCAACTTGTCTAGCACTTGGCTGCTGCAGCTGTGTGACTGGGTCCTGGAAACCTGACTGGGAGTGACGAGAGATTAGGAAAGACAGACACAAGTAGGGTAAAGCTAGGTTGAATGCTCAGTGAATTTGTTATGTAATGTAACAAATGAGGAGGCCGGTTACTAATTCAGTAGGGTGTCTTTGTGGGGGAGCAGCCTGGAGATGGGGGTGTGATCATGCAGTCATCTGAAACAAGGAAGCCACGGTCAATACTTTGTGCAAGAACTGTTTTAGCTAAAGGTCAGCCTTTAGTAAACATCCATACTGGACCTGAGGGAAGCCTTGTCCTCCTCATGAGCCTGACCCAGGGAAAGGAAAGCCTTGACATTTCCATTAGTGCCAGATGTTGGCAATCTTGTTTGTTTTTTTCGTATTTTCGAGACAGGATTTCTCTGTGTATCCTTGGCTGTCCTGGAACTGGCTCTGTAGACCAGGCTGGCCTTGAAATCACAGAGATTTGCCCACCTCTGTCTCCCAGAGTATTGGGATTAAAGGTGTGCACCACCACCACCTGGCAACATTGGCACTCTTGTAGCTATGCTCATGTGAGCAATACACATCCATGGGGTTGGAGAGATGGCTCAGTAGTTAAGAGCACTGACTGCTCTTCCAGAGGACCAGGTTCAATTCCCAACACTCACATGGCAGCTCACAACTGTCTGTAACTCCAGGACCTGACACCCTCACACAGACATACATGCAAGCGAAACACCAATGCACATAAATAAATAATTTTATTTTTGTTTATGAGCCTATCCTTTAATGGCTGAGTCACCTCTCCAATCCTAAATAAATCACTTTTTTTTTAAACAACCCTGCATCGGCTGGGTGTTGGTGGCGGCACATGCCTTTAATCCCAGAACACTCAAGAGTCAGAGACAGGTGATCTCTGTGAGTTCAAGGCCAGCCTGGTCTACAGAGAGAGTTCCAGGACAACCAAGTCTGCACAAAGAAACCCTGCCTGGGAAAAAAGATTAAAAAAAAAAAAAGAATCAAGGTGATTACTAGGCAATATAGCTGATGCTGGAGTTTCCTCTGGCTCTTCCATTCCCATGATCCAATTACACACCCAGGAAGGTGAAAACTCAAAAGAAGAAGGTTGGAGTATGGAACTGAGTGTCTGTGGTGCAGGGAATTCTAGGGCTATGATTATCCCCTGATGATGGTATTGGAAAGTTTTACAGGTGCTGCAATTTTGATAGCATGAACCACAGTGGTGGTAAAGTCACAAGGCTCTCAATGTCCTGATGATGTCATTGGCAAAAAAAAATGATAACAAACCACGTAGTAACCATTTGCTTATGGTGAACTCAGCCCAACAATAAAATAAGACCATCCCTCAACAGGGCACAAGTCTGTGTGGATCCACAAATCATACAGATTTTAATCTATTTTTTTTCAAACAAGCATTCATACTAGATTAGCAAGAATATAAGAGAAGAATTACCCTTGCATATGTAGGCACAAAACAGAAAAGTCAAGAAACAAAGGAAGGAATTCCATGGTCTCAAAGCAAGGAAGTAAAGAGTCCATCTGTCTTACTGCAGTTGTAACTGGGAGCACCTGTAATGTCATCTGGAGCTTGTTGAGGTCTTCCCTGGACTCCTCTGTGCAAGCTCTTGGTGGAGAAGGGATGGGGAGGTGTACCTACCTCCCACAGAACAGGAGGTGCTGTGACTCTTGAGAGCACAGCTTGGATGGAGATCAGATTGATCTGTGACCTTCCATGTTGGCTGGATTTTATGTCTCTTAGAAACCAACTTGTTAAAATAGCTAACTCGTGCTCGCTTCGGCAACACTTATACTAAAATAGCTAACTCTAGGCGGGGCGTTGGTGGCATATGCCTTTAATCCCAGCACTTGGGAGGCAGAGGCAGGTGGATTGCTGTGAGTTCAAGACCAGCCTGGTCTACAAGAGCTAGTTCCAGGACAGCCTCCAAAGCCACAGAGAAACCCTGTCTCGAAAAAATAACAACAACAACAAATAGCTAACTCTAGTTTACAATCTCAGCAAAAAAATAAAGAACTAAAAAATAAAAAGCATTGTGTGACACTTTTATACAGTTAGTAAAGAAAGACCTGGGAGCACATGGTCCAATGCAGTATTGGACAGTCACACATCCTGTGTCTGTTTGCTCTCTTCCAATCCCCAAACCTGACCCGAAGTCTCCCAGTTTCTCAGAGGGAGAAGACATGGAATTACACTTATGTTTGGGGTGTGTCTTTTGAATTGTTCACTACACTTGGGAGACAGAAGCAGGTTGATCTCCTTAAATTCAAAGCTCTGCTGGTTTTCATGTAGAGTTCCAGACCAGCCAGGACTACATAATGAGACCCTGTCATTTTCCCCCATTAGTTTTATTTCATGTGTATGAGTATTTGTTTGCATGTATATCTCTGCATCGTGTTTATGCCAGGTGCCTGGGGGCAGAATAGAATATGGCATCCTGTGGGACTGGAGCTACACAGAAGGTTGTGAGTGCTGGGAATCTCCCCAGGTCCTCTGGAAGAACAGCCAGTGTTCTTAGCCTCTGAGTCATCTCTCCAGCCCCACCCTGACAATTATTTTATAAGGAGGAAAGATTTATTTTGGCTACAGTTTCAGCCTGTGGTAGGTTAACTCCATGTTTCTAGGCCTGTGGTGAAACAAAGCATCAGGGCAGAATGCAATAGAACAGGGCTATTCAACTCATGACAGACAGGCAGAGGGGTCATAGCAAGATGTAACCCTAAGACATGCTCCTGAAGACATCCTTTCTCCAACCACGGCACACCGTTCATAGTTCTACCTTCTCCTGTAAGGACTATTTTATAAAAATCCATCAATAGATTAAACCATTGCTCAAGCCAGAGACTTCACATCTGCAATGTCTTCACGAGCCCATGAACAAGTGTGCTAATTTTCTAAGTGTCTCTGTCTAGTCAAATTGGCACTGACTATCACACCCAGACTGGAGGTTGTCATAGGACAATATTACCAGACTTCTTCTTGGTCTTCTGAAGTTGGTGTAATTATGAGCTTCAGTGTATAACAAAGGGAACTGAGGCTCAGACAGAGGCCACGGCTTGCCATGAGCAGCAGGGAGAGAGCTCAGGTCTGTGAGAGTCCAAAGGACTGAGTAATTGTTTTCTCTAAGACTGGAATATTACATCCTGGCAGGAAGATGATTTTTTTGTTGTTGTTGGTTTTTGTTTGTCTGTTTTCAGAAACAGGGTTTCTCTGTGTAACAGTCCTGGCTGTCCTGGAACTCAACTTTGTAGATTAGGCTGTCCTCAAACTTACATAGAACCTCCTACCTCTGCCTCCTGAGTGCTAGATTAAAGGCATGTGTCACTACCACCCAGCCCTGCCAGGAAGCTCTTTAAGCAGGAAGGTGAACAACTCAAATGCTTAGGAAGTTCCTGAAACTGATCAGATTCACTATCCCCCTCCCCACTAGAGCAATCAGAAAATTCTGAGAGTTCCCCTCAGAGGAGCAACACTGAGCTGCTAAGATCCAGACCAGACCAGCTGTTTGGGAGAGGTTTAGACCAGAGTTACTTGGAAAGAACATACTTCAATTGGTTGCGCTGCTTGTGGGCTGTGAATGGTCACAGGTACTAGAGTGAGTCTTGGTGATGCAGCTGCCTTTGATTCATTTCTGTTTCTGGAAGTAACCCCTCACCCACATTCCTGTAAGTAACCCAAGTAAAACTCATTGGTTCATCCAAAGCCACAGAAAAACGCTGTCTCGAACAACAACAACAAAATCTCATTGGTTCAACTGGGTGGTGGTGCTGCACTCCATTAATCCCAGCACTCAGGAGGCAGAGGCAAGTGGATCTCTAAGTTCAAGACTAGCCTGGTCTACAAAGTGAGTTCCAGGATGGCCAGGGCTACAGAGAGTGGGGGAGGGAGAGAAAGGGGAAGGGGAGGGGGAGAGGGAAAGTGGGGAGAGACCCTGTCTCGAAAATGAGCAAAAAACGCATTGTTTCACCAGGTTGGACTTTGGTGGTATCCAGATTCCAGACTTTGGTTCATTGTGGATTCCCATCTGGGGTGAATAGACACATGTGTTGCATCTCCCCAGGAAAAGTTTTGTCACACAGCAAAAGCCCTAAGGATATTAGTAGGTCACTGGTAAGATGGCCTTGGTTATAGAAAAGGCTGAGAGATCAGCCAGGTCCTAGCTAGCCCACTATGGATCACTTCTTCCTGGATACTAGAGTTCCCTTATAAGAAATGCAAATAGGCATCCACTGGATAATGTGGATAATATATCATGCTGAGAATGCAGCTTACAGTGAATGTAGTACACTACTCCTCTATGCTGGACTTACCCAACTGACTGACTTCAGTAATAGAAGATGTGATAAAACTACAAGCTCCAGTATGCTGACTTAGCGGGTACCTTCTTGAGGTTTTCTTGAAGAAGGATGCTCCTCTGACCAGCTCTGTGCTATTTATCTGGCCCTAGAGTAAGACACATAGGACATCCACAACCCTCCACACAGTCTATATTGAAGAACTCCCTGAAGCAGAGGTACCCAGACACACCAGCCAAGACCAGTGACTCTCATTCCCCCTACAGTATATCAGAGAGACTTAAATAACTTGTGTTAAGCTGCTGAGTTGGCAGGAGTTGGGGGTGGGCGGGTAGGGAGGATATTGTGTTATACAAGAACATAGTAGTCATAGGGGGTGCAATGGGAGCTCTTTTGTTTTTCTTTTCTTTTTTTTAATCAAAGTTATCATGCAGAACATTCCAACTGATCATAGCCTCTTTGTGTTTCCTTAATTAAGTGAAATTTTAACAAAATATTGTTCTCATCTATTATTTTGTTTTGTTTTGTTTTTTTCTCCATTTTTAATTTGAATTAGAAACAAGATTGTTTTACATGTCAATCCCAGTTCCCTGCCCCCTGCCCAACTAACATCCTACCTATCCCATACCCTTTCTGCTCCCCAGGGAGGGTGAGGCCTTCCATAGGGGGTGTCTTCAGAGTCTGTCATATCCTTTGGGATAGGGCCTATGCCCACCCCCATGTGTCTAGGCTCAGGGAGTATCCCTCTATGTGAAATGGGCTCCCAAAGTCCATTCCTATGCTAGGGATAAGTACTGATCTACTACAAGAGGCCCCACAGATTTCTGAGGTCTCCTCAGTGACACTCATGTTCAGGGGGTCTGGATCAATCCCATGCTGGTTTCCTAGCTATCAGTCTGGGGACCAAGAGCTCCCCATTGTTCAGGTCAGCTGTTTCTGTGGGTTTTACCAGCTTGGTCTTGACCCCTTTGCTCATCAGTCCTCCTTCTCTGCAACTGGATTCCAGTTCAGTTCAGTGTTTAGCTGTGGGTGTCTGTTTCGATTTCCACCAGCTGCTGGATGAAGGCTATAGGATGGCATATAAGTCAGTCATCAATCTCATTATCAGGACAGGGCATTTAAGGTAGCTTCTCCTCTGTTGCTTAGATTGTTAGTTGGTGATTTAGCCAGTGTCTTGATCTAGAATGTACTGTGATCTAGAATGTCCTGATCTAGAATGTACTGTGTAGTCCAGATTGGCCTCAAACACATAGTAATCCTTCTGCTTGGTCCTCTTAAGTGCTAGTGTTTATGACCATGGCCACACTCTGGAGCTCTTAGGTCTTGAACCCATGCTTATTTTTCTTTTATTTCCTTCTTTCTGTTTTTTAAGATGGGCTGTGGTGGTTTGAATGAGAATGGTCCCCATTGGCTCATACTTCATTGAACACTTGATCCCCAATTGGTGGCACTGTTTGGATAAGATTAAGAATATAGAGAAAGGGGGCTGGAGAGATGGCTCAGAGGTTAAGAGCACCGACTGCTCTTCCAGAGGTCCTGAGTTCAATTCCCAGCAACCACATTGTGGCTCACAACCATCCATTATGAGATCTGGTGCCCTCTTCTGGTGTGCAGATGGAAGCAGAATGTTGTACACATAATAAATAAATAAAACCTTTTTAAAAAGTCAACACAGCTTACATCACCACATTAAAAAAAAAAAAAAGAGTATAGAGAAAAGGGGTCAGGGAAAGAACACCATGCCCCTGACTTGACCGCAAGCCCAAACCCAGGGTCAAGGGGGAAACACCCTGTCACTGACCTGACCTGGAGTTCCTGTGACTTGGAAATTCTCTTTTCCTGTGACTCAGTGTTATTAGCAAAACAATACTGCCAGCCCCCAGTCATGATGCATTTTTCTACTAGCTCACTTTGCATATTCAAAATAAAAAACAACCTATAAAAGCCCTTTTCTCCACCTGACTTCTGCTGTTTCTCTTCCCCATTCAGAGGCAGATACCATTCTGTTCTGTCCAATAAATCTCTTTCATGAGGTTTGTTGTGTGGTATTCCTTGGCTCCTGGCTGCCAAGATGCCCTTGCTCAGGAAAAACCCTTACAAGGAGGTGGAATCTTGATGGAGAAGGTGTGTCACTGGGGTGGGCTCTGAGGTTTCGATCCACACGTCATTCCCAGTTAGCGGCTCTCTGCCTTATGCTTGTGGATCAAGATGTGAGATCCCAGCTGTTCCTGCCAGCATGCCTTTGCCCACCAAAGCCCACCACGGACTCTAACCCTCTGAAACTATAATCCCAATTAATTATTTTCTTTTCTTTTTTTTTCCCCCCGAGACAGGGTTTCTCTGTGTGGTTTTGGAGCCTATCCTGGCACTTGCTCTGGAGACCAGGCTGGCCTCGAACTCACAGATCCACCTGCCTCTGCCTCCCGAGTACTGGGATTAAAGGCGTGCACCACCAACGCCTGGCTTTCTTTTTTTGTTTGTTTGTTTTTTGCATTTTGATATTTTGAGACAGGGTTTCTCTGTGTAGCCCTGACTATCCTGGAACTCTCTCTGTAGACCAGGCTGACCTCAAACTCAGAGATCCACCTGCCTCTGCCTCCCAAGTGCTGGGATTAAAGGTAGGTGCTATCACTACCTGGCCAGTAATTTTCTGCTCTTAAAAGGCAACAACAGCCAGGCGTTGGTGGCGCACGCCTTTAATCTCAGCCCTCGGCACTTGGGAGGCAGAGGCAGGTGGATCTCTGTGAGTTAGAGGCCAGCCTGGTCTCCAGAGTGAGTGCCAGGATAGGCTCCAAAGCTACACAGAGAAACCCTGTCTTGAAAAAAAAAAAAAGGCAGCAAGCAGGACAGTGGTGGCACACGCTGGGCAGTAGTGGTGCACACCTTTAATCCCAGGACTCAGGAGGCAGGACAGCTTCAAAGCTACATCACAGAGAAACGCTGTCTTGAAAAAACAAAAAACAAAAGTCCCCATAAACTAGTAAATTTAAATTCTCGTGAAACTATTTGGGAAAGATTAGGAATGGTGGCATTGTTGGAAGAGGTGTTTATTCCTTGTGTGCCTCTCTCTGCTTTCTGCTTTTGGGTCAGGATGTGAAGTCTCAGCTGCTCCGATGCCCAACCTACCTGCCTGCCTGCTGCCATGTTCCCTGCCATGATGGTGACAGACTCCTATCCCTCTGGAACTGTAAACCCCAATAATGTCTTCCTTTTATAAATTGCCTTCGCCATCATGTTTTGCAACTGCAATAGACAAGTAACCAAGACACAGGGTCTCACTACATAACCTCCGCTGCTGGGGGGAAAAAATTCTTAATGTGGGGCTGGAGAGATGGCTCAGAGGTTAAGAGCACTGACTGCTCTTCCAGAGGTCCTGAGTTCAATTCCCAGCAACCTCATGGTGGCTCACAACCATCCGTTATGAGATCTGGTGCCTTCTTCTAATGTGTAGATATACATGGAAGCAGAATGTTGTATACATAATAAATAAAAAAAATTCTTAATGTCACACACGTAGTGAAAGTAACCCAGAAAAGCAATATTTATTTTTAAAAAGCATGTGCATGACCCAAACAGGGCTAGCAAGCTCACCCCTGAGTGGATAGTTCACTTAGTTTTTATTCTAGCTCAGGTTCATGACTGTGTCTCACCCCACTGGTGGGAGCTTGACCTCAAATCTGAGTTTAATTATTAATTGATACCCAAAGGAAGGGTGTGATAGAGAGTCAAGTCTCAAGAATGTCCTGAGCCTGGCACTGGTGGCACACACCTTTGATCCCAGCACTCAAGAGGCAGAGGCAGATGGATCTGTGAGTTCAGGGCAACCTGATCTATAAAGTGAGTTCCAGGACATCCAGGGCTGTTACACAGAGAAACCCTGTCTTGAAAAAACCAAATAAATAAGTAAATAAAATGAAAATACAACAAAGCTGCTTCTCAGATGCCTGGCCTGACGCTCACTTTGTAGACCACACTTGTCTCAAACTCTTGTTCCTCTTAGAATTAAAGGCATGGCCCTCTATACCTGGCTTGAGTCAACTGTTTATGATTACAATTGTCATCATTTTACTAAGAGCATAGTATGGTGATATATACCTATAATTCTGGCCCTCAAGAGGTTGAGGAGAATTGCTGTTTGAGGCCAATCTTGGCTACATAGTGAATTCCAGGCCAGCTTGGGCTACAGATGAAACTATGTCAAAAACAAACAAGAAGCCAGGGAGGTGGCTCCCCTGGTGAGGCCCTTACAGCCCAGCCTGACAACCTAAATTCAGCTCCTGACCTCACATGATAGATAAAGAGAACCAAAACCAACAAACATCTTCTGATCTATCCACAGACACATAGACACACAGACATAGAACACACACACACACACACACACACACACACACACACACACACACACACACACACACACACACACGAACATGGACACGGAGGGAGGGAGGGATCCCCCAAGACAGGGTCTCTCTGTATAAAAGCCCTGGCTGTCCTAGAACTTGTTCTGTAGACCAGGTTGGCCTTTAACTCAGAGATCCACCTATCTCTGAGTGCTGGGATTAAAGATGTACCCCACTACCCCTGGCTCCAAGACAGAGTTTTTATTTATTTATTATGTATACAACATTCTGCTTCCATGTATATCTGCACACCAGAAGAGGGCACCAGATCTCATAATGGATGGTTGTGAGCCACCATGTGGTTGCTGGAAATTGAATTCAGGACCTCTGGAAGAGTAGTCAGTGCTCTTAACCTCTGATCCATCTCTCCAGCCCCCAAGACAGAGATTTTTAAATGAGAGAAAGTATAAGAACCAAAGGTTTTAAGCCACAGCCACACAATACTGGCAACTGAAAAATCACTGGTCAAGAACAATTGCAAGTACTGTCCACCAAGCTGGGCAGAGAAAGATGAGCTAGTGGCTCATATTCTGGGAGCAGGAGGAATGAATGGGCTTTATTCCACAGGCTCCTTCACACTGCTATGTGGTCCTAGCACAATACTTCTCCCCCACTTTCCTCTTTCTAGGTCACATTACTTTCCACAGACAACCTTCCTGGCTGTGACATGCCCAGCACCAACCCTCAGCTGCTCACCATCATGGAAGCATCCATCCATTCCTCATCACTTTTAGGTGGATGAATGAGGAAATGAATGAACAAATGGCTAGATGAATTTAAATGTAAGTAAATGAATCAGCAAGGAGAATGGGTTTGGGCATGGCTCCGTGGTGGGACAGTTGCTCAGCATTCGTAAAGGGTCTGGTTCTACCTCAGCACCTCAAAGCAAAACAAAGCAACAACACAAAAAAGAAAAATAGGCTGAAGAGAAAAAAATTAAACCAAATTCTCCCTGTGTGCTAAAAGACAGTAGATATGGTCCCTGCTTAAGAGGAACATGGCTCTAACAGGGAAGACAGATCACAGCCCAACATTATGCTCTAAAAAGTTCCAAAGGGTGGGGCTGCAGAGATGGCTCAGCAGTTAAGAGCACTGACTGCTCTTCCAGAGGACCCAGGTTCACTCCTCAGCACCCACCTGGTGGCTCACTGCGTTCTGCAACTCAAGTCTGAAGAGATCCAATGCCTTTTTCTTCTGGCCTCTCCCAGCAGCAAGTGCCCACGTGTAGGCAAAACTCTCATGTACATAAGATAAACAGCAGCAACAGCAATAGCAAAGACATTGGGGAGGCACAAATCATAGCACTCAAACTAGCTCAGTGGGGTGGGGCAGGAAGGGTGATTTGCAAATGAAATCCTGAATTTACCCTACAGAGCTTGATTCCTAATCATCAGTTACACTCAGCAAGGTTCTTCAGTAGAGACCTGTGTGTTAGAAACAACCCGACCACAGTGACAGGGTGGTGAGGAGACACTGCACGGTCAAACCCCCCTTGGACAGGCAAAGGAACAGTCTCTGTGTACAGATACGAAATAACCAATCCCACATCTGACAGAGGGCTGATCTACGCAAGAAACTAGACATCAAAATACCAAATAATCTAATTTTAAAAATGGGGTACAGATCTAAACAGAGAATTCTTAACAGAGCAATCTCAAATGGCAGAAAGGCACTTAAGGAAATGTTCAACATCCTTAGTCATCAGGGAAATGCAAATCAAAACAACTCTGAGATTCCCATCTTACACTGATCAGAATGGCTAAGATCAAAAACACCAGTGACAGCTTATGCTGGGGAGAATGTGGAGAAAGGGGAACACTCCTCTATTACTGATGAGAGTTCAAACTTGTACAGTCACTGTGGAAATCAGTATGACTTCTCAGAAAATTAGGGATCAATCTACCTCAAGACCCTGCAATACCACTTTTGGGCATATACCCAAAGGAGGCACAGTCACACACCACAAGGACATTTGCTCAGCAATGTTCATAACAGAATTAAAAAATAATGACATCCTAAAATTTGCAGACAAATCAGTAGAACCATCCTGAGTGAGGTAACCCACACACAGAAAGACAAATGTAGTATGTACTCACTCATAAGTGGATACCAGGTTGGGGGTTGATGGAGCACGTCTTTAATCCCAGAACTCTGGAGACAGAGGCAGGCAGATCTCTGTGTGTTCTAGGCCAGCCTGGTCTACAGAGCGAATTCCAGGACAGGCTCCAAAACAATACAGAGAAACCCTTGTCTCTGAAACACCAAAAAAAAAAAAAGAGTGACTACTGTACATAAAGCAAAAGATAAAGCCTGCAATCCACAACCCCATAGAAGCTAGAACCTTCTTCCAGAAACAGATGGAAGCAGATGCAGAAATCCACAACTAACCATTGGGCCAAGCTCCTGAAGTACAATCAAAGTGAGGGAGGAATGATAATATGAACAAAGGAGTCAAAAACCATGATGGGAAACCCACAAAATCAGCTGACCCAAGCTAGTGAGAGATCACTGACTTCAGTCTGACAAATGGGGAACCTGCATAAGACCAAACTAGACTCCCTTAATATAGGTGACAGTGATGTAGCTGGGACAATATATGAGGCCACTGGCAGTGAGTGGGTCCAAGTGGATCTAATTCTAATGCACAAACCGACTTAGTGGAGCCCATTCTATATGGAGAGATTCCTTGCTCAGCCTAGACACAGGGGTGTGGGGAGTGGGGAGGTGTCTTGGAACTGTCTCAAAGAGATGATGGGACAGACTTAGTAGACTTCCTGGGGAGACCTTACCCTCTCTGAGGAGCAGATGGGAGGTAGAGGAGTAGGAGGAGAGGATGGAGGAGAAACTAGGATTGGAATGTAAAAAATAATACAAAAAATCTCAAGACATATTGCTAGGTATTCTAATTGGGGTGGGGGTGAGCACAGAATAATGTATAAGTCTTAAGTCTTGTTCATATTTCAGTAGAAACAAGAGTGCTGACCGTGTAGCAAAGTGGCAGAGTGCTTGCTTAGTGTGTGCAGACCCCTGCATTTGTTCCTCTACACTGCAATAATAAATAATAAACAATAAGAAGTGATAGAAAAAAGTGTCTGTGTAGCCGGGTGGTGGTGATGTACCCCTTTAATCCCAGCACTCAGGAGGCAGAAACAGGTGGACCTCTGTGAGTTTGAAGCCAGCCTGGTCTACTGAGTGAGTTCCAAGACAGCCTCCAAAGCTACAGAGAAACCCGTCTCAAAAAAACCAAAAAAAAAAAAAAAAAAAAAAAAAAAGGAGAAGAAAGAAGGAAGGAATGTGTGTCTATGTTAATGAAGCATGTTTAAAGAATGTCCTGCCCGGGGCTGGAGAGATGGCTCAGCAGTTATGAGCACTTGCTGCTCTTTCAGAGAACCTGGATTTGGCTTCCAGTACCAACACTAGGTGGCTTACAACAGCCTGTAACTCCAGTGCCATAGGATCCAATATCCCTCTAGCCTCCCAAGGCACCCACGAACATGTGGTGCATATACAGACACAACACACAATTCACATAAAATATACAAGTGGCGCCGGGTGGTGGTGCCGCAGCCTTTAATCCCAGCACTCGGGAGGCAGAGGCAGGCGAATCTCTGTGAGTTCGAGACCAGCCTGGTCTAAAAGAGCTAGTTCCAGGACAGCCTCCAAAGCATCAGAGAAACTCTGTCTCAAAAAACAAAAAACAACAAAACCCCCCCAAAACCAAAATATACAAGTATCTAAGTCAGATGTAGTTGTGCACACCTTTAATCCCAGCATTTAGGAGGCAGAGGCAGGCAGATCTCTGTGGACTTTGCAGTGGAGGAAACAGGAGGTGGGCATGGGATTAGGCTATCAGGAAAGAGTACCAGGTGTAGGGGAAAGGTCAGGTTGTCCCAGTTGACCAGTCAGGACTTCCCTAAGAGCAGCTGGAACAACGACAGAAGTGTTGCTCAAGCAGAGGGAGAAGGGCTGGAGGGAGATCCTGGAGCCACAGGTACCAGGGCCTGAAGGCAGAGGCATGCAGGATGTGCAGTTTTTGATCAACTGACTACTAGCCTAGGATCACTAGGACACAGGGATTTGCCTCTGTAATATAGGAGTGTGCGCTAAGGACCACAGAAGCAGGAACCTTGGGTGGCTTTAGAGTCGGATTGGGGAACAGCCTCCGCTGACAGCCACAGTTCACCAGTGAGGCCGTCTGTGGAGACCTTTGCCTGGGAGAGGCAGCAGCGGAAGTCACTGTGGGCGGGTGGGGCTGTGGTAGCCCTGATGTGGTTTTTGTAGGGCTCCTGTGGTTCTAATCTGGGCACTGAGCCTGCCTTCTGTGGCTTCTTCACCCACATAGTGCTCACTAGCCCGTGCTCTGCTTCGTGAGGATAGGCTGGGGCTGAGAGCCCAAGTGTCACCCTTCTCGTTGCTGGAGACCCTACCTTTTGTCTCTTGTGAGGATAGGGCTGGCATTCTGCTTTACTGAAGAAGATACATGGTTCAAAGAGGGACTGTGACTATTCCAGGGTCACACAATTAGAAGGACTGGGTCTGCCTAATTGCTTGGAGATGCCTGGGTTGTTGAGTAACACTCCATGTTTTCATCCATTCATTCTTCATTCATTTACCCGAGAAGTTCACTTATTCAGGTACATTGACCCAAAGACTTCCAGCCATGAACCTGGGGGCTTTATCAAGAAGCTGGCTGAAGTCCCCTGCCTCAAAATTTGACCGTGTTTTCCCCAGCACTCCCACATCAAAGAGTTACCATCAGCTCAGGCCACCATCATCCCAGTGCCCCCACAAAGCTGGCTCTCAGTTGCCTGCAGTTTGTTTAGGATGATCCTGTACACTCCATCCTGGATTCCCTCCCGTTTTGTCCCATGCTCTAAGCTCTTCCTGAGATCATATCCAGGAGATGGCACTGAGGCCATTGTTTCAAGGCAGGCTCTCAAGGGCACCTAGTGAAGACTGTCATTCATTCAGCAAGGCCTCTGCTGGCTGGCTGGGCTGCTCCCCTGAATGGCCTGGGGAGGCCCTGGGGACCTCAGTCATAGGCTGCTTTAGCTTGCAGACCCCTTTGCTAGTAGAGGAAGCAGACAGAGGAGCTAGTAGAGGAGCGACAGAATCTTGTAATCCAGTGTGGTTGATGTGGGGCCAGAGCACCTGGTGTTAGAAACAGAGAGTAATCTTGGTGTCCACAAAGGAGCACATAAAGAAGGTAGCTTGGCAAGGAAATTTCTTTTTGTATAAAAGGGAATGCCAGAATTCAGACAGTGATAGCAAGCACCAAGGAGCAAGAAGTTCACTTGGTTTTCTTGGTGTTTGTTTGTTGCCAATGAAGGTGGTGACTGTGTCTTCTCACCAGCCGGGGTCCTACCTCCCAGTCTTTGAGAACTGACCAGTTTAAAGAGTCAGGGCAAAGGAAATGAAGGAAAGAGGAAGGGCTCTGTGCTACAGACCATCAAGCTTCAGGAATGCAGCGGGGCCTTTACTTGAACAGAAATTTACCAAGTGGGGGAAGAGTAAAAGATTTCTATAAAAGTTTTACAGGGGGCAGGAGATTTATGGCATATTAACCCTGACTGGACTAGGTACCTTTGGTAGAACAACAATGAGCAAAGAACATTTCTCACACTGTGAAATCTGGATCCTTTGGGGAGATGTTGCACTTCAATTTGACTTTGAAGACCTGGCAGGCATTTCCCAGCAGGATGGTGGCTAGGGTAAGGTCTTATCTTTGGCATGTAGAATAGCCTGGGGAGACCTGGGGTGGAAGGAAGGAAGGACTGATGGACGGTGTCCCTAGAGATATGGGTGGAATCATATGTACTGCCCCTAAACTTGAGGTAAGGGTAGGGTGACTCTCAAAGTGTTGTGTAGCCACTGAACCTTTTTGAGCAAGGGCAGGATTTGACTTGAGGGAACCTGCTTTCTCTGGGAAGGTGTGGAGGCTTAATATTCTCTCATGCCTTGCCAGAGACCCCAGAAAATGAGGCTAGCCCACCCTGGACAGCTAGAACAGTAGCCTTGGTGGCATGGAGCTTGCTTGCCTTCTACAGGTTCCCCACACCCTGAAGACCGCGATAAATAAAGACATGGATCTTGGCACAGCTGGTAGGTGATAGCACTTAGGTTAGAGGCTAGGTTCTTTAGTTGCAAGTCTAGTCTCCAAATTGCTCTTCTAGAGCAGGGCCTCAGAATCTGCTTTTGCTAAGAAACTCTGACTTCAATCCGGGAGTTGGTGGGGCATGCCTTTAATCCCAGCACTCAGGAGGCAAGGGCAGGTGGATTTCTGTGAGTTCAAAGCCAGCCTGGTCTACAGAGCGAGCTCCAGGACAGACTCCAAAGCAATACAGAGAAACTCTGTCTCAAAAAACAAAACAAAACAAAGAAAGAAAAAAGAAAGGAAGAAAAAAGAAAAAAGAAAGAAAGAAAAGAAAAGAAAATAAGAAAAAGAAGCTCTGGCTTCTTACTTGGGCCCCCAGGGTAACAAAACATGGGAGGAAAGCGTGGGTCTCTGTGTTGGCTTCAGTGTCCTTTACTTTAGCTCAGTTACTAATGGTGCCTCTCTGACCTGTCTTCCATGTCCCTCTTTTCAGGCTGAAAGCAAGGAGATAAATCATTGCCATAAGTCGATGCTCATTTGGAATTCCAAAAACACCAGGGTCTCTCGGGACAGACCATTCCCCCAGATGGCCTAGAATGGAGAGGCTGCACCCTGGAGAAGCTCACCCTGAACTGGGTTAGTCCCATCATAGGATGACAGCAATGAGCAGACTAACAATTACTGGATCACCTTGCAGAACCACAGCTGAGATGATCAAACAGATTGAGCAGGCTGTTTAATTATGCATACCTTTTTCCCCTCTTAATTCTTTCTCTGTTTTAACACAAGTGAGTACCCTGAAGATGAACTTGAACTTGGGTGGGTCACTGGACCCCTTTATCTATTCCTATTCCCAATGTCTCTTTAACTAGCAGTATTGGGACAGATGGCCAACAGCCTGTTGGAACTGCCTAAGCCCAGGCTTTTGCCTCTAACAATGTGATTATACCCTGGCCTGGCTCTGCTCCTTGGAGTCTGGGGTGCTCTGAGTAACAACTCTCATCCTTAGCACAGCCCGGGGCTGGGGCAGAGAACACCCCAAATCATAGCGAGGTACAGAGCCAAGTATATGGCTTCTCTGAGGGATTAAGAACTGTCCTTCTGGGTCAGGGTGGAAGATGAGAAGAAATTCTGATTATGACAGTAGCCATGTAACCTGTGACAAGCCACGTCCTCTATGTTCTGCTTTTTGTTGCTATGGTAGGACACTGAGGAGTACAAAGCTACAAAGAACATAGATGTATTGGCTTGTGGTTCTGGGGGTCTAGGAAGTTCATGGTCACAGTGCCAGGTGCAGCTTCAGCCAGTGCCAAGAGGTAGAGAACCAGGGTTAAGGTAGAAGAGGCAAAGTGGGTGCTGCCTCACTCATTCTGTGACAGCGCCCTCTCCTCCTCCCTTCCTCTCCCTCTCCCCTCTACTGCTGAGGGAGGATTCTATGGCTCCCAGAGTATTAACCCCATCCCCTGATAGGCACCTTTCCTCTTAGTGACCCAAGCCCATCTTTAACACCTTACCCCTGACAGGGCCACATGGCAGTCAGATTTTATAGTGGAGGGGTCACAGTGGTTCACACAGGTGGGTGCCCTTGTGTACAGTGGGTCCATCCTAATCTTCACCTCTCTGGGCTGAATTTCGTATCAGGCAAAGCTGAGGAGAGAGTTCTCAGCATCCTTGACAGCAGCAGCACAAGCTCTGAGGAATGTGGAGGGTGTGAATGAAAATGCAGTCACTAGGTTTCTAGCTCCAGGTTATTGGCTGTCTTGTGACCAGAGGTGAGTGACTTCACTTTCCCTCGACTCAGTATCCTCCTTTATAGCTCTGAAGCATGATGGCCTTGTCAAGTCCAAAGGATGCTAACTGTGGTTGGTGTCTGTCAGCGTGCCAAAGTGTCTGCTGGCCTCCAGGCTCACTCAGTACCTGTGGCCCCCTCAGCTCTTCTCGCTCAGCTCCCTACCCTAAGCCCCAGCTCATGGGCTTCCTTTCTCCCAGCTTCATGTTCCTGTATAACCCTGCCATTTGGCCATGTACTGTCTTGGTCCCCTCTCTTGCCCCCCTCTCTTTGCTCTCTCTCTTTCATTTCCCCCCTCGCCTCCTCCCCTCTCATGGTCTATTCATTCTGCTGGTCATGTTTGGTCCATTACTTTCTCTCCCTGCTCTGGACTCTTCCAGATGCCTCTGGCTGTACTCTCCCTCATAGCTACACTAAAAACCTTCCCCTCAACCATACGTTGGAGCGGTCATGTCCTCACTCTATATGGGCACAGGAGTGCTAAGGAGCAGGGCTGCTGTAGAGGCCTCTGGATGGACAATGTTGGTGGTACTGGTTGCCATGCTGTGTCTCTTTGTGGGAGAGTGGGACCCCTCCCCCTTCATCATCATTGGGTCATTCCAAAGGCTGGTACTTTTGCTCTTACATGCCATTCATGAACAGAGGTCTAAAGAGGTTTGGAGACTTCCTCTGGGTACAGGGTGTGGTAGCTGGTAGGGATGGTATGGAGACTGGAACCTTAGCCAGACTGACTCAGACAGGGTGTCTGTGACTCAGGTTTTCAAGAACATTGTGTGTGGGGTGAGCTGAGGGGAAGTCCTGGCTCTGTTTCTCAGAAATAGAAGTCAGATCTACATCCCCCGTGGCTGATGGCCAGGACTGGCAGAGTGAGAAGTTGGATGTGGCCCATTCCACAAAGCCCAGGGGAACTATTCTTCACACAGCTGGATTTCTGCCTGGGCTTCTAACCATTGCTTCACCACATCCTGAGTGAGTATCTCTTAGGTTTTCTATTGCTGTGAAGAGACACCGTGACTGTGGCAATTTCTTTCTCCCCCCCCCCCTCTGAGACAGGGTTTCTCTGTATAGCTTTGGAGCCTGTCCTGGCACTCTCTCTGGAGACCAGGTTGGCCATAAACTCACAGATCCACCTGCCTCTGCCTCCCAAGTGCTGGGATTAAAGGCGTGTGCCACCCCTGCCCAGCTGACTGTGGCAATTCTTATAAAGGAAAACATTTAAATTGAGGCTAACTTAAAGTTCAGAGGTTTAGTTCATTATCTTCATGGCAGGTGACACGCACGAAGACATAATGTTGTAAGAGAAGTTGAGAGTTCTATATCTATATCTGCAGTTCAAAGGAAGAGAACCGAGTGCCACACTGTGTATAGCTTGAGCATAGGAGACCTCAAAGCTCACCCCACAGAGATACACACTTCCTCCAACAAGGCTACACCTATTCTAACAAAGCCACAGCTCCTAATAGTGCCATTTCATATGGGAGCCATTTTCTTTTAAACCTTGCTGCCAGGGATAATGGATGCTGTAAAACTAAGGTTAGGTCAGGGCACTGTTCTAGTGAGCCTGTATCCTAAGATTGGGCTGAAGGGAATGGAGGCTGGATTTCAGGGACCTGAGGGATGGGCAGAGGGAACAGCAAAGGACAACAGGGGAGATGCAATGTATAAAGCAGTAGGGTGTAGGGAGAGTGAAGCTGTTTTTGCTATAAAACAGGTGGTAGGAATTTTTTAAAAGATGTGTTTGGGCTGGGTCGTGGTAGCTTGCACCTTTAATCACAGCCCTCAGGAGGCAGAGGCAGAGGCAGAGGCAGAAGGATCTCTGTGAGTTCAAGGCCAGCCTGGCCTACAGAGTAGTTCCAGGGCAGGCTCCAAAGTCACAGAGAAACCCTGTCTCAAAAAAACAAAAAGAAAAACAAACAAACAAAAAGATGTCAGAGCTAGAGAGATGTCAGAGCAGTAAAGAGTACTTGTTGCTCTTGCAGAGGACCTGGGTTCTCATGGTGGTTCATAAACACCTTTAACTCCAGTTCAAAGGATGTGATCATCTCTTCTGACCTTTTAGACACTGAGCATTCATATAGCACAATACATGCATACAGGCAAAACAACCACACATACACATTTAAATCAATACACCTAATATTTTTTTGAAATTAGGAAATATGTGTTTATCAGGATGTAGGTGCTAGAGCCTAGAAAGGGGAATCAGACCTCCAGAACTAGAGTTGGGGGGACTGTGACTGTCAGATGTGGGGGTTGAAGACCAAATTCTCTGGTCTTCCACAAGAACAGGAGCTCTTCCCTGCAGAACCCAGACTCTAGCACCTGCTGCCATTTTTGAGACAGCATCCTGCTACTGCGTAACAGTTTCCTTCAAGACAGAACTATTCCATTCTGCAGGGAAGGTCTTTAAATAGGATGGTAAATACCTCAAATCTATACAGGAAGTCCCTGAAACTGACCAGATTCACTAGACCTCTCCCTGCCCGAGTAAGCAATAAAAGCTAAGAATCCCTCAAAGGCAAGACAAGCTGCAAAGATGGCTCAGAAGCTTAGAGGCAAAGATGCTCTGTCTAGCAAAACTGTGAAAAAAAGACAAATCCAGCCTCCTAGAAGACGTTCAGACCAATTGAGGCACCTGGAAAGGACACGCTCCTGCCTGTTGAGCTGCCTGCAGACTGTGCAGTGTGCTCCAGGTTCCCAGATTTGTGAGCTTGTCACCATGCTGGGGTGGACCTTGGTGGTGCAGCTGTCTTTGAGTCATTTCTGCTCCTGTCAGTAACCCCAATAAAACTCATTGGTACACCAAATTGGACTTTGGTGGTATCTATCCTTTGGTCCATATGGGTTCCTTATATGGGCTGATGTGTATGCTGCATTTCCCCAGGAAAAGTTTTGTCACATAACAGTAACCCCAGTGAAACTCATGGGTTCACTAAGTTGGATTTTGGTGGTATTTGTACTTTGGTCTGTTGTGAGTGAGCCTTCTAGAAAAAGTTTTGTCAAACAACAATAGGCTAGGCTCCATCCTCTTGCCTCAGCCGCTAAAGCACTGGGATTATGGGCATGTACAGTCCTACCTAGGCCTAGGCAGTATATTTGACTCTTACCGCCATGGCCTTTGTGGAGTAGGCTGTGTGGAGCCATTTCCAGTACACAGTGTGAGCTTCTCAGCTCTACCCACACCAGCCATGCGTGTGTAGACCTTACTTCCGTTTCTGGGAAACGGCCAAAGGATTTCTCTCAGTTCAGACATGCTCGTAAATGTGCCATGAGTGTCAGTTCCCTTACTACAGTTGGGGGCTCTGTCCCCAGCTGGCGGGATCACAGGAAGACCAACTGCCACCCCCTCCCAAACCTATCACTGACCTGACGTCTCACATAGAACTCAGTTGTAATATCTCACTAGACAGCAGATGTAGACCCAGACTCCCCACATCCAGACACAACTTATGGGATAGTTCCACTGGGGCATCTGGTCTCTCCTCTTTTAACCCAACAAAAATACCCAGGCATTGCTGCCTGCGACCAGGACCTCACACAAGTCAGAACCACAAGTAAACAAGAACCGTCCCACAGATTACAACCTAAACAGGATGTCACCATCTGGAGGACTCACATTAGCAGGATGAACATCCAGAGAAGACCCCCAGGGCATGGTGACCCCTGACCCCCCCAACCATGTTAGCATAGGCCAGACCAAACATGAGAAGGGTGTGTGTGTGGGGGGGGGTTGGAAGTGGTGGTGCAGACATCTCAGAGATGAAAGATGCTTAAGAAACCATGGTGTGAGATGCCTGAAGAACAGGGCCAGTGGATGAAGGAGAAGGCAGTTCTGTCCCATACTGGAGCTTAGTTTCCCCACTGTATGATGGGTAGCCACAGAGATGTGAAAGTAGGTGCTGGATGGGGGCAGACAGGTGGCAGCTGGTTAACCTGTCCCTCTGCCTTTGCCTGGTGTGTGAGTGGGAGGCTTGTGCTTAGCAGCCCAGATGGAGAGAATGGGGGTGCAATTTGTCATGTTTCTGCTCAGAGCCTCTCAGCTAAGCAGATTTTTAAAAATTATTAGTGATTGTTGCCATATATTTTCAATCTACATTTCTTTCTTTTTTAAAGAAATGGAGTAGGTAGCCAAGGATAACCTTGAACTCCTGATTTCTGATTCTCCTGCTTTACTTCCCCCACTACCACCATTTCTTTTCCTTCCTTCCTTCCTTCCTTCCTTCCTTCCTTCCTTCCTTCCTTCCTTTCTTTTCTTTTCTTTTTTTTTTTTTTTTTGAGACAGGGTCTCTCTATGCAGTCCTGGCTGTCCTGACAACTTCTGGAGTGCTGGAATTAGAGGTGGTGCCTGCTCCTGCCCCTCTCACATGGCTTGCCTTCCCCTCATAAGAGACAGGTGTGTGTGTGTGTGTGTGTGTGTGTGTGTGTGTGTGTGTGTGTGTGTGTGCGCGCGCGCGCGCGCGCGCGCGCCACCACTCCAGACTTCCAACTCGAATTTCTTTTGGATTAAAGGAGAGAAGAAAGGAAGAGGGAAGGAGCTCAGGAGGGTAGGGTGTGAGGGAAAGAACTTAGAATTAAGAGAGAGGCAAAAGAAAGAAAAGTTGGGTGAGAGGTGGGGCTGTAGCTCAGCTACAGAGTGCTTGGGAGCATGTATGGCACCTCGGGTTTGATCTCCTGTACTTTATAAGCTGGTCCTCAACCTATAATAGCAGCAAGAGATAGAGGCAAGTAGACTTCTGTGAGTCTGAGGCTAGCGTGATTTACATAGTGAGACTCTGTCTCAAAAAGGCAAAAATGGATTAAACAAAGAGCCATCAAGCCTGAAGACTCTATTATGGTATTTTTGTTTGTTTGTTTTGTTTTTGTTTTTGGAGACAGAGTTTCTCTGTGAAACAGTCCTGGCTGTCCTGGAACTCTGTAGACCAAGCTGGCCTCCAACTCAGAGAGATCCACCTGCCTCTGCTTCCCGAGTGCTGGGATTTAAAGCATGAGCCACCACTGCCTGGTACCCAAGACTCTAGTTTAATCCCTGGCACCCATGTGGTAGACAGAACTGACTTCCATACATTGTCCTCTAACTTCCAGTCTTGTACCCTGGCATGAGTAAACACACACACACACACACACACACACACACACACACACACACACAGACTTGCATGTTTGTGCACGCCTCGGGGATATTTTTATGTGTGGCTAGACTTGCATTTTCCTACTCTATGGGACCCTGGTCTTCTGTCCTCTTTCTGGAGTGTTACATCCTGACTTTTCAGTAGCTATGTCAGTATCATTCTTCTTCCTGAAGGCCTAGGGACAGGCCTTCCACCTAGTACTACAAAGTTGAAGCGCAGGCAAAGGCAGCAGGAGCACTGACCTGCAGGTCTCAAGGTTTCTAGACTACCCTGTGGATGCTGAGCTCTATCAGCCTGGCTTTGACTGGCTTCCTGTGCAGGGAGTCTAGCCCTCTGGACTGTTCTCTGCTGCTGTGAGTTAGCAGTTTATCTATCTATCACACAGCAGTGGTGTGTGACAGGGCCTCCTAGTTGCCAGGAAGTGTGTTTTCAACAGCTGCATATAGAACTGGGGCTGTGTCTAGACTGGGGGACAGTTTCCAATTGGGAAGGTTGGAGAGATGGAGCAGTTTCTCCAGTCTACTCCATAGCTTTCACTTTCTCACCAGTGACAAGGTACAACTACCCACCACCACCACGTGGCCCTTTCCTACTTGGTCTGTGAGAGAGCATTTTGGGCAAGGCTTGGTCTCAGGGTGGTAGTGGCTTCTTATGTTTTTCTGGAGATCAGGATTATGGGGCTATTCTCAAAGTAGCACTGCATAGTTGGGGCAGCCCCTTGTATACATAACACTTTCAGATCTTAGATGTAATAGGAGTCTCCGGTCCAACAGGTAATGCAAATGAAACAGGGGTCTTCTATAGGTTTTACAGCTAAGCAAAATGAGGCACAGACAGGAAATGGAGAAAGAAGAGTGTGGAAGCTTTCTGACCTGACCCTGTCATGGGACTGGGGCAGAAGTCTCAGGATGTTAACATTGTGGTCTTTAGCTCTATTCAACAGGTTGGAAAGTATAGGCCCTGGGGGAGCAACATCAGTTCTTTAGAGGCTAAGCTAGGATTTGGACCATGGCATAAGAGGAGACCACATATCCAGAGAACTCATCTCAGTCTTGATTTGGACGTTTTGTCCCAAATGATCAGCTGATGCTGGCATAGACTGTGATGCAGGCTAGGAGCCATCAGACTACTGGGGACAGTTCCCAGCTTGTGGCAAGGTCTTTCTCTCTACAAAGTTTTCTGAATACAAGCAGGAAGTGATTTGTTACTTTGTATAAAACATGGTTGGAAGGTCCTGGGGTAAAAACCAACTAGATTTAAGCATGAACTCAGTTAAGTATTTGGAGCTGATTCAATCTGGAGAAGTAAGGGAGGCATGAGTGGGAACACAGGGTTAGTATCGTGCAGGGTCTTTCATGAATGGTGTAAATGAACCATGGTGCTGGGAGAGCTGAGTATTATTTTTGTGCATGATTAAACCAGGGTTAGAGAAGGAGGACATCAAGTAAAGTTCTTTGGTCTGGAGGAACAGAAATTGAATCTAGTTAGCCAATGGGAGAGAGGAATATGTACTATGCAACACATACCCATGTCCAAACAATGCATCCAGTCCTCAGAGCCCCACCTGTCGGGGGCTGTACATGTGCCTCTCTCTGAATAACCATATAAGAAAGGGAGAGAGAGGAGTTTGGAAAGAATTGGAACAGCTCAGAGAATCTCAGGCAAGGCTGGGAAAGATCACCACCCCGGATTGCTCCAGTACCTCAGAAGTGAGAGGGTTTACAGGCAAATTCTTTTTGCTTGTTTGTTTTGAAACAGGATCTAGTATTTAGAGCTATCCTGGAATTCATTCTGTAGACCAGGCTAGCCTTAAGCTCTCTCAAAGATCCACCTGCTTCTGCCCCGCATGCCTGGCTGGCAAGCGTATTCTTGACACAGTGGATAGATGTCACAATTAATCCAATGGAGGACGACCATATGGGTAGGAGGTTGTCTGACAGCACCCAAGCTGTCATTGATGGCTGGCACAAGCGCTACCTTTGGGTCTGAGAACTCAGTGTAAGTTGCTGCCTAACAGGGACCTAGAGATAACTATGGAATTGATCTTCCTTCCTCTTCGGCAGGAGTTTCCAGGCTCTTGGCTTCTCATCCAAAGAATTGAAAATAAGGGCTCACACCTATCTGCAAAAGAAGTAAGATCAAGGCTGGGCGTTGGTGGTGCACGCCTTTAATCCCAGCACTCGGGAGGCAGTGGCAGATGGATCTCTGTGAGTTCGAGGCCAGCCTGGTCTACAGAGGGAGTGCCAGGATAGGCTCCAAAGCTACACAGAGGAAGCCTGTCTCGGAAAAAAACTAATAATAAATAAATATTAAAAAGCTGGGCAGTGATGGTGGGCCACATGGGTGAGTGTACTCAGGGTGCTTCCTCTTACGGAGTTCAAGAGGAGGAGTAAGGTGGCCAAAGGCTGTAGTTTGTGTTTCTCCTTTTTTTTGTTGTTCCTACTGAGCATGTTCCTTTCCATAATGCATCTGATTTTAATTATATGCGTGCCCAATTATGCATATATAAAAAATGGTAAGGGGGTAAACAAAAAAAAAAAACCTAAACGTTTACATGAGGACCTTGCAGTACATATACCAAAACCAGTTGAGGCCCAATAGGTCTTTCTCTGTTTTGTACTGGATACATTGGGAGCATATTTGAATAGAAACTGTCTAAGTTTGACTGTTACAGGTGGAAAAACTTACACTATTATTTAGAACAAAATTTCTTCACATGTGAATCAAGACCCCTTTTGAGGTCGAACAGCCCTTTCATAGGATTGCCTAAGACCACCAGAAAATGCCGATATTTATATTATGACTCATTAGCAAAATTACAGTTATGAAGTAACAACAAAAAATAAATTTATAGTTAGGGGTCACCACAACATGAGAAACTGTATTTAAGGGTCACAGCATTAGGAAGGTTAAGAGCCACTGGTTTAGAGAGAAGTATACTGTAGCTCAAAGCAGATGGGGGTCCAAAGTTGCTAGATGCATTGTTTAGACAACGGTGTGTGTGTGTGTGTGTGTGTGTGTGTGTGTGTGTGTGTTTGTGTGTGTGTGTGAAAGAGAGAGAGAGACAGACAGAGACAGAGACAGAGACAGAGACAGAGACAGAGAGACAGAGAGAGACAGAGAGAGAGAGAGACAGATTGAGTGTGCATAGTACACACAGGCAAAAGAGCTAGGCTGTCAAGCACTTTGTCACAAGGAACTGGGACCTGGGGTGGTACAAATCCAAACTGAGCAGAGCCCCAGATTGTTGCTCTGTTCCCTGGCTTCCCTGATTCAGTGCCATGGCCCACCCCACAGCTCAGCTATGTTTCCTACTCTCTAATTTTGAGATAAGGATTCATCAGAGTACTCAGGCAGGTCTTGAGCTGGCCTCTCAAATGCTGGGATCCACCAGGCTTGGGCGGAACTTTTCTTTGAGGACCTTACCTCGCAGACACAACTGCACAGGAAAGTGAAGGTGAAACTGGAAGAAGACAGACACCGAATGCCCCATTGTTTCTGGTGAGAGAATGCAGTGGGTAATGTTTTTTGTTCCATAGGACTTTTAACTATATGAAAGCATTAAGAACAAGGCAGTAAGCCGGGCGGTGATGGCACTCGTCTTTAGTCCCAGCACTTGGGAGGCAGAGGCAGGCAGATCTCTGTGAGTTTGAAGCCAACCTGATCTACAAATTGGGTTCCAGGACAGCTAGGACTGTTATACAGAGAAACCCTGTCTCAAAAACAAAAAATCAATCGGGGGAGGTTGGTGGGGAACATGGGAGGATGGGAGGGCAAGGGACTAGTGGGGAGATGGATATGTAAATATGAGTAGTAATTAAAGAAAAAAATTAAACAGCAGCAAAAAAGAACAAGGCTGGGGTGTGGCTCAGGGCTAGTTCACCTGCTCAGGCATGTGCAAGGTTCTAGGTTCCATATCGGGACTAAAGGGGGAAAAAAGGCAAGAACAGAAAGTGAGGTACTTCTTACACTGATGCATGGGTGCAGAAGAGCTCTGATATGCACTTCTGGAAAGAGGAGGCCTCATCCAGATAGCACTGCTCAGAATGTGTAGAGGAGCAGACCATGCAGTCATCCTGGCGCAACTGTTCCACCAGCCACACCACGTATATGACCTTGGCCTCTTAGGATTGTAGCACCAGGTGGCATCTTAGCCTCACACTCTTAGCTTGTATGAGCATGCGCTGTGATGTTTGTACAGGCTGGACCAGAGTATTGCTTAGCTGTGAGGCCTGTGTTCAGATTCCCAGCACACAAACAAAAAATGGACACACACACACACACACACACACACACACACACACGGTGGGAGTGGGTAGGGAGGGAAAGAAGAAGGGAGGGAGGGAGAGAGGCCTAGAGTTGCTCAGAAGAGGGCTGCAAGAGGAAGACTGTCTCTCAATTGGCACTCTTTTCTGTGCAGGTTTGTTTGTGTTTATTTTATTTGCCTTTGTTTTCCCTTTTTTTTTTAGGGGGGGGTGGTTTTTGGGACAGGGTTTCTCTGTGTAGCTTTGGAGCCTGTCCTGGAACTTGCTCTTGTAGACCAGGATGGCCTCAAACTCACAGAGATCCACCTGCCTCTGTCTCCTGAGTGCTCAGACTAAAGGCATGCACCACTACCACCTGGCCTGGCTGTGTTTTTGAGTCAAGGTTTTGATATTTAGCTCAGGGTGCCCTTGAATTTGTGATTCTTTTGCCTCATTTGGATGACAGGCATGCACCACTACACCTGGAACCTTGACAGGTTGAAGATGTGAGTACAAGCCGTTACGTTACGGTGGCTTAGGCCTATAATCCAAGCACTTGAGACCTTCCCTAAGTCTCTGGAGGGCCTAGTCTTTCCCTGTTTAGTAAGAGCCATGGTGGTCTCCCAGACTTCAGTTTCCAAAGTATTTCCTCCTCTGTTTTTGTCCCTGAGGTAGAATGCAATTTCCATGACAGGAAGGATTATATTTCCTTGTCACTGGTGGGAAAATGAGGCCCAGAGAAATTTGGTGGACAAGAAGTTATGTTTCTGGAGCTGGCGTTGATGGTGCACGCCTTTAATCCCAGCACTTGGGAGGCAGAGGCAAGCAGATCTCTGTGAGTTCGAGGCCAGCCTGGTCTCCAGAGCGAGTGCCAGGATAGGCTCCAAAGCTACACAGAGAAACCCTGTCTCGAAAAACCGGAAAAAAAAAGTTTCTTTTTATTTATTTGTGTGTGTGTGTGTGTGTGTGTGTGTGTGTGTGTGTGTGTGTGTGTCCTCTTTGTCTATACCACATGTATGCCCTTGGAGGACATTGGATCCCTGGAGCTGGAATTATAGGCTGTTGTGAGCTGCGGAATCGGGTGCTGGGAACCAGTGTCCCCTGGAAGAACAGCAAGTGCTCCTAACTGCTGAGCATTTCTGCAGCCCTTTCTTCAGTTATTTAGCGGTTTCTGGGATGGAGCTCAGAGCACCCAGTGCTTTGTCCAGGGTTGAGCTTTGCCCACTGACCCGGAACAATGAATGATTTTGGCATGGTGTTAGAATCTTTGCAAACTGGGAATGGTAGCTTCCACTTGTAATCTCAGCGCTGAAGAGACTGACGCAGGAAAACTGCCACAAGTTTGAGCTGAGCTTGATCTATATAGTGAGCTCAGTGTGGGCTATAGAGTGAGGCCCTTCTCTAAAAACAATAACAACAAACCCTTTGGTGAAGTCAGTGTGCTTGAGTCCCTGTCCTCAGGCTTTTGATGTTTCCCCCACTTGCACAGAAATCTGGAGTGGTCTCGATCGTGGTTTTCCTCTTGTGTAAAACAGGAAAGCCATTGACCCCAAAGTATTGTCATGAAGATGGCTTTAGAGAAGGAACTTGAGGAAGGGTGGTATGCTTCCAAGTGGGATTGGGAATGAGGAATGTCATGGACTGACACAGGAATGTCACCTCTGACCTTGCACACGATAGGAAGGGCCTCCCTGTCTCCTCAGCACTGCCCAGTCTCTTGCTTCCAATTCACTTCTTATCCTGTAGGGTAGCTTGTTATGTCTTTATCTGTGTCCAGTTCCCTTTGCAGACCCTGTCTCAGGCCAGCAGGATGGCTCCTCAGGCAATGAATGGTACTTGCTGCCAAGTGTAGCAACTTGAATTCCCACCCTGGTCCAACATGGTCGAAGGAAGAGAACTGATTCCCATAAGTTGTCCTCTGACCTCCAAATATAGACCTACACAGGCAAATAAATGTAAATTTAAAAAAAGCTAGGAAAAAGTCAGATTGTTACCACGTGTCAGGCCGGTGCTCTTCAGCATTGTGGCATCAGGCCACAGCTAATTTTGTTTGTTTGTTAAGTTTTGTTTGTTTAGACAGGTTCTCAGTACATAGGTCAAGCTGGCCATGAATTCAAGATGCTCCAGTCTTAGCTTCCCAATGGTATGATTAATGTCCTGGGCCATCATGTCTGGCTTCCTAATTAAATAAAAAAAATAGTTTTTAAAAAGATTTATTTATTCCAGGCATTGGTGGCTCATGCCTTTAGTCCCAGCACTTAGGAGGCAGAGGCAGGTGGATCTCTGTGAGTTTGAGGCCAGCCTGGTCTACAGAGTGAGTTCCAGGACAACCTCCAAAGCAATACAGAGAAACCCTGTCTCGAGAAAACAAAACAAAAACAAAACAAAAAACAAACAAACAAAAACAAAAAAATATTTATTTGAATCCGGTGGTGGTGGTGCATGCCTTTAATCACAGCACTTGGGAAGCAGAGGCAGGAGAATCTCTTTGAGTTCCAGGCCTGGTCTAGCTAGTGAGTCCCAGGACAGCCAGAGCTATGTAGGGAGACCTTGTATCCAAAACAAACAAAAATCAAACCAACCAACCAAACAAACAAACAAACAAACAAAAAAGAAAGCAAAAAGCAAAACCAAACTCTTGGCTTTGGACCAGAAAAGAATTTCTGGATAAGCCAGTTTGAAGCCTAAATTAGAGTTGTTGGTTTGTTTTTTTTTAATTTGTTTGTTTGTTTTGTTTTTTGAGAGGGGGTTTTTCTGTGTAACAGTCTTAGCTGTCCTAGAACTCACTGTAGACCAGGCTGGCCTTGAACTCACAGAGATCTGCCTGCCTCTGCCTCCTAAGTGCTGGAACTAACTGTGCACCACCAACACCTGGTTTATAATAGTCTTAGTTACCTTTTGGTCTGTTTTGAAGCTTTTTGTCTTCAAAATTTGCTAAGGCACCCCTGAAATCCCAGCAGGCAGAGGCAGGCAGATCTTTGTGAGTTCAAGGACAGCCTAGTCTACAAAATGAGTTCCAGTACTGCAAGACAGAGAAACCCTGTCTCAAAAAAAAAACAAACCAAAACCAAAACAAAGTTGCTAAGGAATCTGAATAAAATCCTAGGGTGGTTCCTGAAGAGTATCAGATAGGATTGCAAATGATAAGGTAAATGCTAGGTCACTGTGAGGCAGATAGTTCAATTATCTTCATTTTAAACAATGTCTAAGAGATGTCTCAGAGGTTAGGAGCACTGGCTGCTCTTCCAGAGGACCTGGTTCAATTCCCAGCATTCACATGACAGCTCATAGCTGTCTATAACTCCAGTTCTGGCACCATGACACAGACATACATGTAAGTGAAACACCAATACACATAAAATAAAAATAAATAAATTTAAAATACAAAACACTATGTCTGGGAGAGGTATGACCTTGCCCAAGGTCATGTACATTCAGGCATTCTCTAATTTTTCCCTCTCACCTTCTTTCCCTTCTGAGACAAGGTCTCATGATATAGCTCTGGTGGCCTGGAACTCACTACCTAGACCAGGCTGACGTCAAACTCACAGAGATCCATCTGCTTTTGCTTCCTAAGTGCTGGGATTAAAGGTATGGGCCACTACTCCCAGTCTTTTTGTTTCTTTGAGACAGGGTTTCTCTGTAGCTTTGAAGCCTGTCCTGGAACTGGCTGTGTAGACCAGGCTGGCCTCGAACTCACAGAGATCTACCTGCCTCTGCCTCTGCCTCCCTAGTGCTGGAACTAAAGGCGTGTGCCACCCCCCCCCCAATCCCTACCACCACTCCCAGTCTTATTTGATATTTGTATTTGAAAATATTTCTTTATAAAATAAATACTTTTATCCTATGTAGTGAACCTCCACAGCAAATGTTATTATTATTAATTGTGGTGAAATTCTTGGTTCTCACCTGGCAAAAGGTTTCATTCAGGCTCTGGAGTGAGGGAGTGAGGGGCTCTTCTTTTCCCTTTCTTCTCAGAACTTCCCCCTCCCCCCCAGGGGAGAGCACAGTCCCCCACTTAGAACTTTCCCTTTCTCACATGTCTCAGCTTCACCTGTGTGGAAAACCCTGGGGAGAATTTTTTTGTTTTGTTTTGTTGTTTTGAGACAGAGTACTGGGATTACAGGCATGCACCACCATCTCCCAGCCCCAGAAGAGAATCTTTAAGGATGTTTCAGACTAAGTGTGGTGCTGTCTCCAACCTTGCCCTGCTGTCCCTGTAAGTTTGGTGTGGAAAAGGGCAGGCCGTCATCATTTTCATGCAGAGTTCTTTTGTCCTCTGAACTCCGTTCTTCGTAATGAAGTTCTCAGGATTCAGAAAGTGACACCTCAAAGTGTGGCATTTGACATGCCCAGGACTTTGAACTGAAGGACATTAGAAAGGTGTCACGGCAAAGTGTCTTTCTGATCCTTTTCTTGGCCTTCTTTCTCCTACTAGCTGTCATCCTCCAAGGCAAGCCATAGAAATTATCCTCTCCACTAAAGCCAGCCATAAATCCTAGACAAATCTCATCTTAAGAGCTGGCCACAGAGAACTTCTCTGACCTGATCTAGCCTACAGGTCATGAAACCTTGCATTCAGAATGGTTCTGCAAGTATCTGGAAAGGCGTGCCATAAAACAAGTTTAAGAATCTGAACAGATAGACAGATAAGCCTCCCAGAGCTCTCTTCTCACATTAGGGAGGCTCACCCTTCTGTCTAACTACATCTCTACATGACTGTTCCTTCTTCATCAAATGGAAGCATATAGGCAGACAATTTTCTCTGGGTTCTTTGAGTTTTCACTGCTGAAGGGAGCCTGCCACATAAATGATCACATAAGCTTTCTTTTCCACCCTCTCGTTGTTAACTGGTCTTTTGTTACAGGGCAGTTGGCTGTTACCTTGCGATAGGGAGGGAAGGAATCACAAACACATCTTTCCCTACCAGATGGACCACTTCAAAATGGAACTGTGGTTCTCAGGGCAAAGCAGGTACATGATATATGATTCATTCAACAATCCAGGGAGACATCGTAACAGTAAATTATGGGGAGGGACTTCCAGCATCCAGAACTTTCTCGTTAGACTTTCTTTTCTTTTTTTTTTTTTTTTCCGAGACAGGGGTTCTCTGTGGTTTGGAGGCTGTCCTGGAACTAGCTCTTGTAGACCAGGCTGATCTTGAACTCACAGAGATCCGCCTGCCTCTGCCTCCCGAGTGCTGGGACTAAAGGCGTGCACCACCAACGCCCTGCTCTTGTTAGACTTTCAAGAGAAAAGTGACCTTGTGAGCTTGAAAATGTGTTGGGGTGGTTCCCAGCTTTAGAATCTCTACTTTTTATTTATTTATTTATTTTTGGGCAGGGCTTTTCTGAGTAACCCCAGCTACACAGAATTTAGGCATCATTCTGCTTCTGCCTCCCTCCCAAATACTAGGATTAAAGGTGTGTTCTACCACTGCCTGGTTATTCCCTGCTTTTCAGGACCATGTGAGGTTTTTTTTTTTTTTTTTTTTTTTTTTTTTTTTTTAATTTCCACATCATGGGCTCTTTAATAGGGAAAATGAATTTATGGCTCAGAGGAGTACAGTAACCTGTGAACTGCCCTTCAGTGAACAAAAGCAGAGTGAGATTTCTGGGCACAGACTGGCAACAGAAATGGTGCCTTAGTTGGTCGATGGTGGCTCATGCCCTTAATCCCAGCACTCAGGAGGCAAAGGCATAATAATGATCTCTGAGTTCCAGGTCAGCCTGGTCTACAGAGTGAGTTTCAGGACAGCTTGGACTACACAGAAAAAGAAAACAAACTGTCTCAAAAAAGAAAACAAACCAAAAAAGTAGTGCCCTCAGCCCTCCTCTTGAGCCCTGATTCATGTCCTAGACCTTGTTGTGAGGGCTCTCTGCTATTTTCTTTGAGGTCCAGCCTCTAGTCCTGGCCCTTCTGAGAACCTTCCTCAGGGAAGGCAGGGCCCTGCTTGCCTCCTTGTGTAAGGCTCTGCTCTCATCTCTGGTCTGTCTCTGTGTGAAGCTCATAGCTTGGCAGGCAGCTTTCCGTACCAAGTGGAAGAAGTGCTTCACATTGCTTTGTTGGGTGCCTAAGAGTGAGACTGCAGGCCTGCACTTGGGATTGCTAAATCCCAGGGTCCTGGTGAGCAGCGTGCGACTCAGGGAGTCGTAGTAGATTCAATCACTATGGTTTGCCTATTGAAGGTTCTGGACTCAATATTTTTATTGAAATGTAACGCACACATGGAAAAGCACACAAATTTGAAGTATGCATAAGTGGAGCCTCATGAAGTGAACACATTTGTAGCTAAATAAATCAACCCTGTCAGGCACCTGGCCTCTTTCCGGTCGTTGCTTCACAACAATATATTTTACGTGCAAGTGGAAAGACTGAGAGGCCGTGGTTCTGAACAGGCTAGGGAAGGTTCTGTGCTTGTGGACTCAAGGGAGGAGTGTGGATTGAAGTTAGGGGTAGTGTGTTTGCCCTGGGGAACTGTTGAGGTTGGGGGATGTGTAGGGTTCTGATATAGGACGGCATAAATTTGCTTGGATTTGTGTGATTGCAGGAGCTATTTAGAGGAGGCCTTAGGGGCATAGGTGGGCGTGGCGGACAGGAGTGGAGGCGGGGCCTAAGACATGGAGAAGGCGGAGCCAGGGGATACAGGGCGGGGCATCGGCGCTCGGAGGGGAGGGGCTTGCGCGCGCGCGCTCGCCGCCGGCGCGCCCCCTCTCGGCCGCCATGTTGGCTGGCGTGTGGGTGTCAAACGCTGCACGGGCTCGGGTCGCTCCCGCCTCTCCAGCGTTGCCGGCGGCTGCAGCCTTGCACACGCGCGGGCCGGGAACGGAGGTGAGCCGAGACTCGCGGGACTTGGGAGGGGGTTAGCTCTGGAACCGGGTGGGGCGGGGCGCGGACCTTCCTTCCCTCCAGTGCGTGGACGCCCCTGGAGCACCGGCTTCCCCGTCGCCGGCCGGGGCGTGCACTGTGCGGCCAGCCGGACCCCACCCGGCTGGACTGCTCAACCAGGCTCCGCCCCACCTGAGCCCGCTCTGGGCTGGGAGGACATCTGCCTCCCGGCTTGGGCGCCTGTCCTTGCCTCACACCTCAGCTATGGAGCCTTCAGTTTGGAGCAACCCCGCCCCTCCCCAGAGTGTGCTCTTCCCCCGGCTCTCCCCTCGCCCGCATCGGAGCCGGCCGGCCTCCTTCAGGGAGGGGTCCCCTATCCCAAGTCCTCGCCCCGGAGACTGGGTTCCCCTACCCGGCCCCCACTCTACAGCACAGCGGGGACGGGGGCGGCGGAGCCAGGCTCCAGCTGCCTTTTGTTCCGCGTGGGATGGCAAAGACCCGGTGGCCCTGTTGGGCGAGTCCGGGTGGGCGAACCGCGCGTGGGGCCGGCCTCTTCCGGGAGACCCTCGTTCTGCTGTGTGCCGGCTCTCTTCGCAGCGCGAGCCGAGCGCGTTGGGAGAGTCAGGCCATTCCTGGAGGAGTCCCGGCCAACAGGTTTTTGTTTGCAACCTGAAGTTGGCCCGGTGGCTTTGCAGGGGGTCCGGCAGCGGGAGCTCCCTAGAAACCCCAGCGCGGCCGGTGTAAGTCTGTTCCTCAGTCTCCGGCCTCAGTCCCTCCCCTCGGCCTCTTCACTTTCATACTGCCTTGGGGCGCATTTGAAGTCTGTTTTGAGAAAGGATGGGATTTAGCCATTCTTGTGATTTTTGACAAGGAGAACTGAGGCCCAAAGGTGCGTTAGTTTGACCAAGGTCATCCAGCGATAGGGTGTCAGTGTCACAGCTGAAAGCCCCATCTCCAGGACAGTCCACAGCACTTAAAGGTTTCTTTAAAGGTAGCATAAGGATTTCTCCAAATTGCTTGCCTGTTATTTTTAACATTCACACAAGAAAATGGTCAGGGAAAGATGAGAAGGACGTGTGAATTCTTTTGCACACCCAAGAAAATACCCTGTGGAAGAAGGGATCGAAATGATTGAATAAGGTGAATTTCTATGATTGACGTCCACGTTATTACATAATATAATGAAGATTTAGCGGGAACTTTGAGGTCTTGTAACTCTAGATAGACAGTGATAACGGTAGATACTGGATCCACCCAGCAGTGATAGGCTGTGCGTTGGTAATTAAGCTTTCCATCTGTATTTCGTTGGTAATGAAGCTCTCATTTGTATTTAAATGAACATGGGAGAAACTGCAGTTTGCTTCTGAAGGGTGTTTGTGACTGATGATTGTGTTGGGGAAGCACCTGTAAGTCTCATCTTTATTTGCATGTTTGCTTTTGTTATATTCTGTGACAGGCTCATACTAGTTTAGTCTGGCCTTTAACGCACAGAGATCCACCTGCTTCTGTCTCCTGGGTGGAGGGATTAAAGGTGTGGGCTACCACACTCACGCAGCTTTTATGTCTTTAAAGTTTGTTTCCCCAGTTTTAAAGTTAGGCTAATTATCTGTAACTGTCTGACTGGGCTCTTGTTTTGTAAACATTAGTTGCAAAGTAATGTACGGCATGGGGCTGCTGGATCAGGACCAACTTTGAGTAATTTTGTGGGGTTTTGAATTCTGAGCCCTGAGATGGAAGGATTGGAGGGCTCTGTTGAGATCTCTCTTCCCTGAAGGGTATGTGGTTACCAAGAAATGTGAAACTTAAAAAAAAAAAAATTGTGTGTGTGTGGTGCACCTGTGAGTGGTGGTGCCCCTTGAGTGCAGAAGAGGGGGTTGGATCCCCTGGAGCTGGAGTTACATTTGATTGTGAGCTGTATGTAGCTTTGGTTCTTTGAAAGAACTGTGAGTGCTCTTAACCATTGAGCATTCTCTCCAGCCCATATATTTGAAGCTTCAAAGTGACTATACCTGGCTGGCATGGTGTTTATAGTCTTGAAAAATGGCCCATCATTGTAGAAACTCTCTGTTGAAATATGGCCGTCTCTTACGTAATCTTTCATAATGAGTGGATTTCCCAAGAGTGGAGACTGATAAGAGTCCTGTGAAAGTAGCTGAAAAGTTTTGGAGAATCTGATTTATTTTAATGACTTTTTTTTTTTCTTTCTGGAAATTAAAAGAACATTGTTTTTAATTTCACTAGTAGTGGTAACTTTCATTTCTTTGTGGACTAAAGCATGGGAAGAATGAATTTCATTCAATTGCACACTGGTTGTAGAGCTTCCTGTCTTGTTGATAGGATGTGATTGACTGGCATGAGACCCTGAGTGCTGAATTCGGAGGATTTTTTTCCCCAAAGGGACTCACTGTGTTATCCAGGTTGGCCTGGAATTTGATTCTCCTGCCTTACTCCCGCCTGGGCTGGGCTACCATGCATGGCCCTTGCTCTGCTGGTCCTTGAACTTAAGTGTATTTGGGTTTAAGCAATTTCTCTCAAGCCTTGGCCAGCTACCAATGTTTAGGCCCTTCCTCTACTCTCCCTGCCTCCTCACCATACACAGTCTGTTAGAGTACTCTGGGCATTTTGAGACTGACATCTTTGAGACCAATGGTTGCCTTGTCTACTTTTTGAAGGGCCCAGTTCAGTCTGTGGCAAAATAGTATTCAGTAAAGGTCTGTAATAAGTAGTCCTTTGGCCAGGACAAAGTTTTTATGATTCTGTACCACAGGCTCCACTGTGTACCCTTGCTCTGGTATAAACCACTACTGTTGGCCCAGCTGTATCATGAAATGACTGTCCAGCTGATTTCTTTCTTTCTTTTTTTCCCCTGCAGTGTTGGGAATTGAACTTAAGGCCTTACACATGCTTGGCAAAGTACTCTGCCATTGAGTTAAATTCCCAGCCCTTCAGCTGATTGAGTTTTTGAAAACTGACAAACTTTCTGATAAGTCATTCAGTGGTTATGTAGCTTTGGCTGGCCTGGAATGCTTTGGCTTTGTGCTGGGTTTAAAGGCATTTGCCACCATGACAAGCTTTCTTAGTTTAAAAAGAGATTTATATGATTGTTTATTATTTTATTATTTGTGTGTGTGTTTTTATGTGCATGTAGGTGCAGTGCTCTTAGAGGCCAGAGGGGCTGTGGGATAATCTGGAGCTGGAGTTAGGGGCACCTAGGAGCTTCTGGACATGGGTACTGAGAACTGATCTTGAATGCTATGAAAGAGCACACATGCGTGCGCGCTCGTGCTCGCTCGCTCTCTGTCTCTCTGTCTCTCTCTTTCATTTTTCAAGACAGGGTTATCTCTGTAGCTTTGGAGCCTGTTCTGGGATTTGTAGACCAGACTGGCCTTAAAGTCACAGAGATCTGCCTGCCTCTGCCTCTTAAGTATTGAGATTAAAGGTATATGCCACCATGCCTGACCTTTTCTTTCTTAGTTTGTTTATAGTGCCTAAAAATAGAAACTTAGAAAAGCAAGTATAGAGAAACAAATGTCTGCAGTAAGGTGTGTATTTAGCCAATTTATCTAGACGTATGTTTGACCATACCTGTTTTTAGTCTGATCATTGAGAAAGTTCAGGTCCTAAAATCGTGAGCTCTTTGAGCAGTCTTTAAAAACAGAACCTCTTTGATCAGTGGAAACACTGAGACCTGCTAAGTTAAGCCACAGGACTCAGGTAGTTGGTCTTCACACTGGTATGTGAGTCCCAGTCCTGGGTTCTGTTTACTCTAGCTACCCTAGTGTAAAAAGTCCCATAGAGGAGGTTACCTTGCTGATTCCTTGAAAGGCTGGGAATTGTGAATGAATTAAAGTTCCTGGCTTTCTTTCTCCAAACCTTTGGATCTGTGGAAGTACTGTGATTCAAATGTCAGTATTCGAATGAGCTACTTTATTTGATAGGTATTTTATTTAGGTTTGATTAAAAACAAAAAGACCAAAACCAAACAAACAAAACCCAAAGTATGCTTCCTTGAGCCAGGTCTGTATTTCCCTAGAGTGCATTGGATTCTTCTGGTGACTTTCCCAGCTCTTTTGGGTCCTGGATTGGGCTTTGTTCCTGGGTTCAGAAAGGCCTTTTCCTGGTTTCCCTTCCTCTGGATCCTAGTCCAGGCAGTGCATTTAAGGGTGTTCTAGGGAAAGAAACGGGTAACTCAAGCTCTCTCGGTTCAAAGCAGTACAACAAGGAGTTGGTCCTTAGGGGCTCTAGCTCTTGGTCATGTAACTCAGCTGACAAATGGAATTGAGAGAAACAAGCTCTTCCTGAGGGATGGCTGGCCATCTAGGGCTAATGCATGATGTGAATTTAAAAGCATTTATAATTAATCACTTTTGAATGCAAGCCGCATCCTTCCTCTGCTCTCACTCTTCTTAGGTAATGTCATTGTCACATCACTCTCATAGTGGCTGAGAGAACCTAATGGCATAGTTTGGCTGCCACATCCTCGTGGCAGACTGCTTTGGAGTTGGGCATGGGATCTAGTGGGCTTCCTGACTTGGTTGGGTGGGGGCTGTCCACCATTGAGCTTTGAATTTGCTCTGCTCCTAAAGTGAGACCATGGAAAAGACACTCATCGACTCTCTAATTTGCTGTGTATCAGGATTCCCTAGAGGGTTGGTTTCAGCTGGTTGCCAGGCTCCACCCCAGTGTTTCCAATTCAGTAGATAAAGCCTGACAGCACTTTTTTTGTGTGTGTGTATTTTTTTCTTTTTTTTTGATAGGGTCTTGTGTAGCCTGGGATGACTTAAATTTGAAGTGTAGTTAAGGATGACTTTGAAATTATGATTTTCTTTCCTCTGCTTTCTAAAATTCTGGGATTATAGGCATGTGCCATCATGCTCCATTTTATGTGGTGCTGGGAATTGAACCCAGCAGGGCTTTGAGTATGCTAGACAAAACACTGAACTATATCATACACAACCGTGAGAAGTGTACATTCCAGTTTTTTAAAAGTACATTTATTTTAGGGCTGGAGGGATAGCTCAGCCATTAAAGGCTAGGCTCACAACCAAAAGTATATTTATTTTATTAGTTTTCTTTTGCTTTTTGAGACAGGGTCTCACCATGTAGTCCTGGCTGACTTGGAACTTGCTGGGTAGACTAGGTTGGCTTCTTAACTTGGAGATCTGTCTCTGCCTCCTGAGTGAGTCTCCATGCCCAGCTATTACTATTTTCTTAAAAGCAAGTCAAGTCTGTGGCTGGGTGGTGGTGGTGCGCACTTATTGTCCCAGCACTGGGGAGTCAGAGGCAGGCGGATCTTTGTGAGTTCGAGGCCAGCTTGGTCTTAAAAAAAAAATGTGTATAATCTTATATTTATATATACACAATTTATATAAATTCATTTGCATCTCTCTCTGTGTGTATGTGTGTGTGTGTGTGCTGTGTGGGTTATCACAGTAGCCAGAAGAGAGCATTGAATCCCATGGAGCTGGAGTGATAGGTGGTTGTGAGCTACCAGACGTGGGTGCTGGAATCCAAACTCAGATCCTTTGGGAGAGCATCAAATGGTTCCCTTAACTGCCAAGCCATCTCTGCAGCACCTGTCGGTCCATCCGTCCGCCCACCTATTCACTTGTTTATGTGCATACACCATAGTGTGTGTGCATGAGAGAAGGGAGAGGGAGAAAGAGGGAGGGGGAGGGGGGACAACTATTGGGAGTCCGTTCTTTTCTCCCATGTGGGTTCTGGGACTACAACTCAGGTTGTCAGGCTTGGTGGTAAGTGCCTTTATCTCCTGAGTCATCTATCTATCAGCTCACAGATTATACATTTTTAACCAGTGTCTGTATATTACTGATGCTGCCAGTTTGGGGACTAATCTTTTGGAGCCCTGGCCTGAGGGCTGAAAGGGAAGGCATGTGAGGTGTCTTGCACCCTATGGCCGTGCAGAGGAAACTCAAAATGTTTCTAAATACTGCTCTTGAAGATGGTAGTGTGGTATTTGGAAAGGAACTTGGGTTCTCTGAGCACTGTTCTTTGTTTTTTCCTGATCATGATTTGGATTATGGTCCCAGGCATTTTTCTTATGTGAGTTAGTTGATCATTTTCTTTAAACAGGCAGTTATGTGAGATGGCAGTGGCCTTCAGAATGGCAGTAAATCGTAGATATTGTTGGAAAAGCAGGTTCATCATCCCTACATGGCTGGCATGATGCTGTTTAGACCTTTTAGGAATGCAGCTTGGAGAGGTTGTTGTTGGTCTATCTGGGTGGAACCCCTCAGTCCTGGTGTTAATTAATGAAAGTCACTCAATTCAGATTGATTTAATATTCTTTGGTGTTTAGAGTTGGAGAGAAAAAAATAATTTTTCCTCCTATTACCATTTCTCTTGCATTTTGAGTAAAAAACAAAACCCAAGACTCAGAAGGGTTTGTTAACCTGTACCTGTCCTCTGAATGAGTGGCATTTTGTTGTGTGTGTGGAGTGTGTGTTGTCTATGATGTGTGTGTGGGGTGACTGGTATGTATAGGGTGGTGGTGTGGTCCATGCATGTGATGTGCTGGTGGGAGTGCATATAGAGGCCAGAGCAGGACTTTTCTGGTGTCTCTTTGTTATTCTACACCTTGTCTTGAGAAAGGATCTGTACTCACTGTGTTCAGCTTTTTACATGGGCTCTGGATTTGAGTTTTCATGCTAGTAGAACATGTTCTTGTCCACTGAGCAATGGCTCCAGCTGATACTTTAAAGCCACTCGTGTGGAACTCAGCCATATTGTTTTCCCTCTCTCACTCTGAGGTGTGTTGTGTGTTTAATGAATTTGCTGTTTCCTCATAGCAATCCTAAGAGTGGCATTTCACCTATTAAGTGCTCTCAGTCTGGAAGAGGGAGCTTGGCTATGTGCTTGAGTTTAGTCTGACACTGGTCTGATTTTGAAATTTTATGAAGTCATTTTTATGGAAGTAGTTTACTTCATTACACCACTCAGGAAAAACGAAACAAAACAAAACTATACTACCTTTTGAGTAGCAACCAAGAGGTGCAGAGGTATGAACATTTGAAAGTTTGTAACAGTAGGCAGGATATTTGAAGTCTGGGATCAGATTGATGGGTGTAAGTGAAGGTTTTTTTGTTTTTTTGTTTTTTGCTGACACACTTAGTCTGACCAAAAGGGCAAACTTAATATTTGTGAGAAAGTTAGAAGCCAGCAGTGTGTGAACTGTGATTTTTGATTTTTGTCAGGAGGCTAAGAACATAGAATATGGGGCTGGAGAGATGGTTCAGTGGTTAAGAGCAATGGCTGCTCTTCCAGAGGCCCTGGGTTCAATTCTCAGCACCTACATGGCAGCTCACATAACTGTCTGTAGCTACAGTTCCAGGGGATCCGACATCCTACACACATCCTCAAAACTTGCAGGCAAAACACCAATGCACATAAAATAAAAATAAATAAATTACTAAAAAAAGACTATATAGAATAAAAAAATCTAGAAGAGTCAGAGAGAAGGTAGGTGGGCCTGAAGGACAAGGAACATTATAAAGCAAACGGGAATGCATTTCCCATGGGGGCAGTAGGATTGGATTCCTGAAGTGGGCTTGGGTGTGGTGCCCTGTGTCTGCCTCTTGGTTGTGTGCTCTGTTGCTGGGGAGGACGCTTTGTAGCTAAAGAGTTTGGATTTGATGCCCCAGGAGTTCTTATTCCTGGTACACCTACAAGTATTAAGTCTGGAAAGCTTTTTATTTTATTTATTTATTTATTTATTTATTTATTTATTTATTTTTGGTTTTTCAAGACAGGGTTTCTCTGTATTGCTTTGGAGCCTATCCTGGCACTTGCTCTGGAGACCAGGCTGGCCTCAAACTCACAGAGATCTACCTGCTTCTGCCTCCCTAGTGCTGGGATTAAAGGTGTGTGCCACCAATGCCTAGCTATTTATTTTTTTCATGTATCTGATGGGGCTTCTTCCCAGACTAATCAGGGAGGGACCAGTGATTTTTATAAGTGCTCCAACAATTCTAATTGTATGGATAGAGAGCTGAGCCCTGTGCTCAGGTGAGCCCCTGGTAGTATCAGGGTCTGGAAAATTCCAGAAATGGCAGCTAGAGAGAAAGAGGAAGCCTGTGTGTTAAAGGTGGTGTGAGTAGTGAGCCCTGAGCTTTCTTAGTCACTGGGAATGGGCTACAGAAGAATGGTGGGGCAGATGGAGAAAGGAAGATGGTCTCCAAGCCACCTTGGAGAAGTGGGTAGTTTAGCAAAGGGTAAAGAAAGTGAGTGCAGGGGGAGGGAGAGGTTGTGATCCTGTTGGGTAATCCCTTCCACCTGAGCCCCAGGCCTGGAGCAGGCAGAGCCAGTTCTTATCTCTCCATCAAGGGTTCCTTCTCATGCTCCAGATTGTTTTAATGATTTTGACAGGCAATATTTGCAAAATTTATTTATTTATTTTATATGACTGTTTTGCCTGCTTCTTGGTGTACCTTGTGCTTGCCTGGTGCCACTGGAGGCCAGAAGAGGGTGTCAGATCTCTTGGAGCTGTAGTTAGAGTTGTTAGCTGTTAATGTGGGTTGTGGGATTGAACCTGAGTCTCCTGGAAGAGCAGCCAGTTCTTTTTTCTTTTTTTCTTCTTTTTTTTTTTTTTTTGGTTTTTCGAGACAGGGTTTCTTTGTGGCTTTGGAGCCTATCTTGGCACTCGCTCTGGAGACCAGGCTGGCCTCGAACTCATAGAGATCCGCCTGCCTCTGCTTCCCCAGTGCTGGGATTAAAGGCATGTGCTACCAACGCCCGGCGCAGCCAGTTCTCTTAACCATTGAGCCATCTCTCTAGCCCCCAAATTTTATTTATATATATATATATATATATATATATATATAAAATGTTTGTTTTTTTGTGTTCTTTGTTTTTTGAGATAGGGTTTCTCTGTGGCTTGGAGGCTGTCCTGGAACTAGCTCTTGTAGACCAGGCTGGTCTCGAACTCACAGAGATCCGCCTGCCTCCTGAGTGTTGGGATTAAAGGCATGAGCCACCACTGCCCGGCCCAAATTATATATTTTTATAAGTCTGTTCTAGATAGTTGTACTAAAGAGTCTGTAACTTTGATATTTAATGTTACTAATAAAATAACAAGTAACGTTTTTAACCTAATGTATTTAACGAATTTCATATCATTTATGGTGTTCTGAACAAAAAGATACTTCAATTTATGCCCCTATTTGATGCTTATTACACACATGTACTATGTTTCCTGGTCTAGGATACCTGCCTGAGTGATTGATTGAAATTCAAGTCCCTGCCTACATTACATATCTTTGGGTCTTTAGATGCTGGTTCCTGACAGAGTGAGAAATGTTGGCCCTGGGTATATCAGCAGGTAGAAAAGTTTTGGTGGAATTTGAGAGTCAGACAAAGCATTAGAGGAAACCATCTGGAAGTTGAATCTTGAAGTATGGAGTTATGGGGATAGAGGAGAAGGGCAGAGCCAGTAGTGCCGTGCTGTGCTCTGCTGTGCAGAGGGCTGGGGACCTGGTGTCCAGTTGAGTGGAGGAAGAAGGCCTGGCAAAAACTGGATACCATTGGACTGGTACGATTTTCAGTCTTTTGGTGTGGTGAGTGGGCAGTGCTGTAGGTCTCTACCCCCTTCCTTACCTGAATAGCCCTTTCTGTTGAAAGCACGGAGCTTGCATTTATGACCATGTGAAAATAAGGAGCTTTCTGGTAAGCTTGAGACAAGTGTCTTTGGAAAGATACTGCCTCTGACTGGGTTCAGGGTATCGGGGAGGGATGATTCTGGCCTGCAGTTCTTGGTATGGACAAGAGGAAAGCTATTGGGGAGGATTGAACCATGGTTCGAGCTGGCTCTATGTATGGTGTTTCTTTTGGTTGGTACCTCAGTTTGCTGGCTGTTTGGGGGTTCAGGCCACAGTGTTGATGGTCCTGATGTGAACTGGGGCAGCCAAGTAGGAGAACCCACTTCCTTACCTTGACCAGCTTTTAGACCTTCCATGTTTCTTTGCTCATGGCCTGATTTCAGGCAGCTGTGGTCATTCAGACCATTTCACAGTATCAGAGTGACACTGCCTCACTTGCTTCTCACCTCCACTCTCAAGGACCCACTGGGTGATTCAGTGTCTCTCTATCTAGAGTAATCTAGTATTTAACAGGATCTTGGACTAGGCTGTGGATGGCTTTGGGATTAGGCCTTTGGGAGGCCATTAATTGTTCACTATAGTTGCCAACATCAAAATCAGATCCTGTGCAGCTTTCCACACTTGCAGCTTCATGGACAAATCAGAACACTCAGCAGTTGGAGACTACATTGTTGCTTGGCAACACTGGGTCAGAGCCAGTGTGGGCGCCATCTCTAGATGGGGTTTGTGAGTACCAGTTCTCTATAGGCCCCAGCTCTCTCATGGTGCCCACTCATTTTCTTTCTCTGCTTGTTCTCCCATTCTGGGAACACAAGGACTTATTAGGTCCAGTTATGACGGTGTTCTCTGTTTGGGTGGTTGAGCTTGCCAATACCTCGTTTTAGCTCTTCTCTTCACCTCCTGCACTTGACCTCATTTCTGTCCCTAGACTCTTGTTCTGAAGTTTCTCCTCTTTCTACCTGGCACCTACTGTTCCACATCCTCCTGACCCAAAGCCCTGTGTTCTGTACTGTCACTGATGCTATTTTAGGTGGTATTGTTTGTGCTATGACTCTTGGTTTCCCATCCCCTCCTTTTTTGGCACCCAACTGTAGTCTGTAGTATATTCTGGTATCTTCCTCTGGTTATGGTGCTTGGAGTTCATGAAAAGCGAGTCCTTATAAGGTACTTCTGGAGCCACTTCTACCAGAAGTCAAAGTTATACAACAAGCCTGTGGTTGGGCATCTTGGTGCCAAGCACTCTTCTAGATACTGGGAATGTGATAGGAAACTAGTAGACTGCCTTCCTTGTAAGACTAGTTCTAAAGAGAAAGGAAGAGAACCAAGAGAATGGGCAATGACATTATCAGGGTGCTAGTGTGTGTGGGGGTGGAGTCTGCTTCCTTCAGTCCCCAGGCTGGAGGCCCATCTGCTTATATTGTTTTGAAAGGCTGTTTCTGGAGCTCTCGTTAAAGGCATTTCCGGCAAAGATCCCCTTGTGTCCAGACATTGCCTGGACCTAGCTGATAACTGAAATTTCAACAGGCCTCTAGAGGGTTTAAGCTAGCCACTTCCTTGTATTTGTGCTTGGCAATCTGAATTGGGACTCTGATTTTCTTCTGAAGAGCCTCATGTAGAGGGACAAGCATTAAGTAACTCTGAACTCTTGGCTTGGGGTGGGGACATTTGGCAAGAGTCCTTGGCATTTGACATCTTGATGCTTTTATCCATTTAGATAATCCAGAAACTTGGTTATAAATCTGGTTTCATTATAGAGGATTCAGTAAATGAAAACATCATAATTTTTTAAATTTATTTTTTACATTCCAATCCTAGTCCCCCCTCCCTTCTTTCCTCTCACTCCCCCTCCCCCCCTCCCATCTGCTCCACGGAGAGGGTAAGGCCTCCCCTAGGAAGTCTACTGAGTCTGTCCCATCATCTCATTGAGGCTGGACCAAGGCACTTCTCCACCCCCACACCCCTGTGTCTAGGCTGGGCAAGGTATCTCTCCCTATAGAACGGGCTTTAGAGTTAGATCTTGGACCCACTGCCAGTGGCCTCATTTATTGTCCCAGCCGCACCATTGTCACCTATATTAAGGGAGTCTAGTTCCGTCTTGTGCTGGGAAAATAGCATAATTTAGTGAAACTCATCAGTCAGCTTCAACATTTTTTTTTTTTTAAAGATTTCTGCTTTCATGTATATCTTTGCACCAGGAGAGGGCACCAGATCACATAATGGATGGTTGTGAGCCACCATGTGGTTGCTGGGAATTGAACTCAGGACCTCTGGAAGAGCAGTTGGTGCTCTTAACCCTTGAGCCATCTCTCCAGCCCCCAGCTTCAACATTTTAAATCTAGATTTAAAGCAAATCCTAAACTTTATTGATAATAGCTTAGCTGTATATTTTTAATGGATTTGGATTTTCTGCAAACTTATTAGGTAAAGACTGACCATTCTTTTTATTTGAAGCAGGGTCTATTCTGTAACCCAGGCTTGCCTGTGACTCAGTGATTATCCAAACACTCAGTTTGAACTGGGTTTATAAGTATGAACAACCGTACCCAGTTTCCACTATGGGCCTGTTTAAAATTCTTAATTCCCCTCTCCCAGGGTGTCTCTGTGTAGCTCTGGCTGTCCTGGAACTTGCTGTGAAGACCAGGTAGGTCTTGAACTCAGAGATCCACCTGCCTCTGCTTCCCTAGTGCTGCGCCATCAATGCTGGGCCGTGAATTCTTACTTTTTTTGTTTGTTTTTCAAGACAGGGTTTCTCCAGCTGATAGCTCTGGCTATCCTGGCACTCACTTTGTAGACCAGGCTGGCCTCAAACTCCCAGAAATCCGCCTGCCTCTGCCTCCTGAGTGCTGGGATTAAAGGTGTGCACCACCAACGCCTGCTGATTTTTTGCTTATTCATTCATTCATTCATTTTTTTTTTTCTCTATGTGGTCCTGGCTGTCCTAGAACTTAATATGTAGATCATATTGGCCTCAAATTCATAGAGACTCACCTTTCTTGGTGTCTGTAGTCCTGATTAAAGATTAAAGGCATATGTTCAAGCCAGTTCCATTTATTTATTTGTTACTATTATTTTAGATTTCATTTTATTGTTTTTTTGTGTATGGGTATTTTGCTTGCATATATGTTTGTGCATCACCTGTGTGCAGTGCCCTTGTAAGCCAGAAGAGGGTGTCAGATCTTGGACTACAGTCTCAGACAATTGTGAGCTGGCCAAACCTGGCTTCTCTGGAATTAAAACTAGTGCTCTTAGCCATAAAACCATCACTCCAGCCACATTTTTTTTTTTAATTTTTTAAAAATTTTGTGACAGTATTACTATAGTAGCTCTGGCTGGCCTGGAACTCACAGAAATTCATTGGCCTGCCTCTGCTCCTTGGCAAATGTCTCCAATCCCAGCACTCAGGAAACAGGCAGGCAGAGCTCTTGAGAGTTCAGGGCCCGCCTGGTCTACATAGTGATTTCTAGGTCTACAGAACCTAGGAAAGCCAGGGCTCTGTAGAGAGACCCTATTTCAAAATAATCATAAATAAATAAAATTAAAGTAAAAAAGGTTCTATGCCACCATGCCTAGTTAATGTTGGATTTTTTGTTTTCTTTCCTTCCTTCCTTCCTTCCCTCCCTCCCTCCCTCCCTCCCTCCCTTCCTTCCTTTCTTTTTTGAGACAGGTTTTATTTGTGTAGCCCTGGCATTGCTGGTGCTTACTCCTTAGACCAGGCTAGCCTCAAACTTAGAGATCTGTGCTGTGATGAAAGGTGTGTGCCACCATGCCTGGCAGATTTTTGTATGCTCCATGTTCAAAGCTGACTTTTTCCAGTTGTGAAATAATGATTATCTCTATACAAAAATGTTGATTTGGGTTGAATTGGCTATCACTTCTGTTAAGGTAAAACATTAATAAGAGTATTGCTATTTTAATTTTGTTACTGCAAAGTATTTATAAAATTTACCATTGTAACCATGTTAGACTGGGGATAGAGGCTTGCAGTCACTCTGCCTAATCACCGAGTTTTTTTCTAACTCTAGTTTGCCTGATTCAGACATTCCCTGTGCCTAGCATCTTATATCATGTGGCCTTTTGGTTGGCCTGTTTCCAGGTTTTTTTGTGTTGTCGCATGGATCAGCGCTTTATTGCTATTATTATTGAGTAATATCTGTATGGATAGATGACAACTTGTTTACCTTCCTGTTGATAGTTATTTGAAGGGTTAATTTTGGCTATTGTAAATAGTTGGTATTTTAATTTAACTACATGTTGCTTAATTTGAAATGTGGTGATAGGATGCATAGATCAAGAAGAAGGTGTCACATATGAGAGGGTAGGGAGTGGTTTGTTTCTGTTTGTTTCAACAAACACAATTAGGAGGAACTTGTGTCTGAAGTGTAGTGTGCATAAAAATGCATGGCAGTGCATGGGGGCACAGGCTTCTTTGTTAGCTGAGGATTGCTGAACATATTGCTTCTCTGGTAGAAAGCCTCTCTCCCCTTCCCTGGCTCAGGCCACAGCTGTGGGTCAGGGTGAGTGAGGACTTTCTCAGCACTGGGGTGGAAGACATGCTCAGCTGCCTGAGACTTTGCTCTGCTCTTGCATTTTAAGGGGACAGACTTGTGTTTTCATGAGATCCAGTGATGGTAAGGCTTGCATACCTGGGTACCAAGGCAGTGCCTTTATTTATATATCCCACAAAGTTTTAGGTTTGTGTTTCCCTGGTCTGTATACTGGGTCCCAGAGATAGGTCAAGTCTGTCTTTGTCAGCTCCATGTGTGCTAAGTGGGTATGATGCTGGTGGGTCAGCATGCTGGGTGGGCACTTCTCTCTCACAGGAGTTATTGGGCAGCAATGTGCTGTAGTGGGAGACAGAAGCCCCAGGCTCTGTCTCTGGGGACTCAGTTCCATTCATAAAGTTGGGGAGCACATCAGACCATGTGTCTATTTTTGGAGGGTTCAAAGGCTCATTTATCTCAGGCCTCAGGATAAGGAAAATTGCCAATGAATCTGATTGATTTTTTTTCACTTGTACACAGTGTGAGCTTGACCTAAGGCTTCTAGGAAGCCCAGTTCAGAGTCATTTGGCCTTTGATTTCTAATCTTGCTTTTTGGTAAAGTCTGTGTTTCCCCTCCATTTTTGTTAGCCAGGTTTTCCCTTCTATAGTATTCTTTAACCTTGTGGTCAGTGCTTTTGTTTAATTTAGTCAGAGACACTGGCCTGGGGAGATTGTTTTTTGTAAGTGCTAATGCTCATCCTCAACTTCTGCTTTATATATATTTTACTTTTTGGCTTTTTGTTTTGTTTTGTTTTGTTTTGTTTCGAGACAGGGTTTCTCTGTGGCTTTGGAAGCTGTCCTGGAACTAGCTCTTGTCGACTAGGCTGGTCTCGAACTCACAGTGATCCACCTGCCTCTACCTCCCGAGTGCTGGGATTAAAGGCGTGTACCACAACAAGGTAGCATCTTGTAGTCCAGGTTGGCTTTGAACTTGCAGCTGAGACTGGCCTGGCACTCTTAATTCTCTTCCTTCTGCCTTCCAAGTGCTGGGATTATAAACTAGTGCCACCATGCCTTGCTGTGTTTATTTTGAGACAGGAACTCATTATGTAGCTGCCCTGATTTCGTTTATGTTGAACTTGAATTTGTTGCAATTCTCCTGCCTCAGATTCCTGAGTGTTAAGATTAGACTGGAGCCACTGCCCAGCTCCCATATCCTGTTTTGATGGTACTGAGGTGGGGCCTAAGCAGCAGTGTTTGCAGAGCCCCCTGAGACACATACATCCAGGTTGAGAGCTGTTCCTTGCTCCAGCAAGGCCTATTGCTGCTTCTCAGGGATAGGGAGAAACAAATTAAGAGTGGTGTTTGGAGGATAGCCAGACCAAGGACTGAGTTGAGAAGCTGGGAAAAGAGGACCCTAATTTCCCGCCTGTGGCTCCAGTGGGGCAGCTCTAAGAGTTGTCTGTTTGACAGCATAGGCGGCTCAACTCCTTCTTAGTGGTTGGGTACATGTCATTTCTGAGATCCTTGGTCCTTGCCCAAGTGGTAGCATGCTTTTGTTTCAAGACCTTCCTGCTTATTCAGGACCCATGAGTTGTACTTGGAGCCAAATTTATGCTTAGTAGAGAATAGCTAATGTATAAAGGACATTTAAAACATGGTGGCACACAGTCTGTAACCCTGTACATGTAATCTTAGCAGAATGAGACAGGAGGATCAGTTAAAGGTCATTTTCATACTCTTTTTTTTTTTTTTTTTTTTTTTAGGCTAGTCTGCATCTTTTTTTTTTTTTTAATTTTTTTTGCTGGGTGGTGGTTGCGCACACCTTTACCTTTAGTCCCAGCACTTGGGAGGCAGAGACAGACCGATCTCTGTGCGTTCGGGGCCAGTCTAGTCTACAGAGTGAGTTCCAGGACAGCCAGAGCTACATAGAGAAACCCTGTCTCAAAATAAAAAAAACAAAAAAACAAAGATTTATTTTTACTTCGTATGTGTGGATGTTTTGTCTGCATGTTTGGCTGCACCGATTGCATGTGTGTCTGGTGCCAGAGGAGGCCAGAAGAGGGTGTTGGATCCTCAGGAACTGGAGGTAAGGACAGTTTTGAGCTGCCATGGATGCTGGGGCCCTTTGTAAGAGTAGCCAGTAGTAAGAGTAGTTCTTTTTAAAGATTTTTATTTATTTATACAACATTATGCTTCCATGTATATCTGCACACCAGAAGAGGACACCAAATCTCATAATGGATGGTTGTGAGCCACCATGTGGTTGCTGGGAATTGAACTCAGGACCCTTGGAAGAACAGTTGGTGCTCTTAACCTCTGAGCTATCTCTCCAGCCCCCGAAGCCAGTTTTCTTAACTGCAGAGCCATCTCTCTGGATTAAAAGCATGTGCCACCACACCCAACTGCATATCAATTTTAAGACCTGTCTAAGTCACAGGAGACTATCACATCTCAAAAAACAACAAAACAAAACAAAAAAACAAAAAAATAAAACAGAACCTTTAAAACAGAACAAGAACAAAAAATACTTTTTAAAAACTCATGATCAGCCGGGCGTTGGTGGCGCATGCCTTTAAATCCCAGCACTCAGGAGGCAGAGGCAGGTGGATCTCTGAGTTCGAGACCAGCCTGGTCTACAAAGAGCTAGTTCCAGGACAGCCTCCAAAGCCACAGAGAAACCCTGTCTCGAAAAAAACAAAGACAAACAAACAAACAACAACAAAAACTCATGATCTTTGCAACTAATCTGAACCCTATTGTGCAGGAAAAAAAGAAACCCCTCATTTTCTTTCTATTTTTTTTTTTTTTCAAGACAGTGTTTCTTTCTCTGTGTAACAAATGCCCTAGCTGTCCTGACACCATCGCCCGAGTCATTTTCTTTTCTTTAAAGAGAAATAAATTATCAAGGAAAACACTTTGTTGATTAAGAAAATAGTATTGGTATAAGAGAAAGCAAAAAACATAATTAACTATGTAACCTGACTGTAAAGTAGAAGTTAAACTTTAAAGAGTTTATGTATCTTTAAACAAACAACCCCCTTTTCTTTCCCTTCCTACCAAAACCCAGATTATTGTTTTCACTTAGTTCTTTTTTTTTTCTCCTCCTCTCTGAGAACAGGGTCTCTCTATGTAGCCCAGACTGTCTTAGAACTCACTGTGTAGACCATCGTGGCCTTGAACTCAGAGGTGTGCCTGTCTTCCAAGCACTGGAATTAAAGGCGTGTGCCACTACAACAGGCCTTCATTTAGTTCTTTTGCCTTTGAGCATGTATCTTGCTTTTTTTCTTCTCTGCTATCTGATCAGTTGTTTCCAGGGAACAATTAAAGTCAGCAGTGCTGAAATAGACTTTATTTATTCTATACTCAATATATTTTTTTTTCAGTCTCCTCTCCCTCACTTTTGTCTCTGCCTGTCTTCTCTCCTACTTCCCTCTTCTTCCACCCTACAGCACCCCACCCCACCCCACCCCACCCCTTCCATTACTATACTAGAGACTGAACTCAGGGACTTGTGCATGGCAGATAGCCACTCTCCCACTGAACTGTATACTCTTAGCTCAAGGTATTTTTTTTTTTTTTTTACAAAGTCCCCTAAGATTATTAAGGGTGTAGGGGCCGAGTCTTCCTATATAGGATCATAGCTGGCATCCTCATAATAAGACATATAAAAGTGTAGCTGACTTCTGCAGTCATCATTTTAAGTGCCAACGAGCTTTCAGAATGACTGGGGTGTATTGATTTTAGCAAACCTGGGGGTCTTTGTATTTAGTAAAGACCTAGGTGAAATCAATGAGACCTATTTCTGCTTTTCCCTGCTCTCTCAGTAATGGCATTTCTTGGTCCAAGGTTTGGAATGGGACCCTCTGTTGGATAAGGTAAGTCAAATTGTCTGTTTGGCTAGCTTCTTGATAGAGTGTTGGTAGTAGGGAAGGGGTCAGAACAGTCGTGACCTCCTGGTTGGTTGTGTGTCTGATTGGGAAGAAGAGGTTCGTTTTTTGTGATCTGACTTAGGAAAGAGGATCCTAGTTTCCATGACTTGCTCTGGGAAAGAGACAACCGGCAGGAGGGAGGAAAATGTCAGGTGGCTCTGGGTTTTGAGGTTATCCGCTGCCCTTCAATTTAAAGTGGTCACCATGCCAAAGCACCACATTTTGTGGTATCATTTTATGAGCCCCCAATGGTTATTTGAGACATTTGAAAGTACATACAGTGAGGAAGGCTGACATAGAACCTGACCCAAAGGCCTGTCAGCTGTGATAGCTGTCAACTATGACTACTGTTAGCTGAGTTCTGGCTTACTCTGCCAGTCTGTTTATTATCACCACCCTCCTAGCCCTGGGTGCTGGTGGCTCACTGTCTGTGAGGAGGCCTGCAGTGCTTTTCTTCTTTCCAGGAGAGCTGATGTGTGCCCCACCTTTCCCTTGTTGAGACGCCTGGGGCAGAGAGGCTTGGTGAGACAGAGGACTTGGTAGTCGCCTTGAAGTGTTATGGTAGGAGGAATGAGCAGCAATTTGGAGTACTGTCATGTTGCTGCTAGCCGTAGGGTGTGGAGGATGAAGGCTGGGTTGTAGAACCAGACTGTTGGCACTGCTGCACACTTTTTGGAGGCTTCCAGATTGTGGCATACTGGCTCTTTGGGTGGGGTTACTAAATAGTCACTGGGACTCGTTTTTTTCTGTCTCCATGGTGTGAAGGAAAAGGTTACTTGACACATAGTGCCTAGTACATCCAAAGACTTTCCAGTCCCAAGTAAGAGCAGCATTGGGTAGGCTTGATGACAGGGGTTGGTCCTTTCTACTTGTCTTTTTAAAAAACAAACAAACAAAAACAAAAAAACCCCAAAAAACAAAAACAAAATTTTTAAAACAAAACAACAACAACAAAAAAACCAGGAGTCCTCAGAAGTAAACAGGCCTGTTGCTTAGGAAATGTGTTTGCCTGAGGCTAACTGTGGTGCAAGCAAGGAGCTGGAGCAGGCTCTGGGCCAACCAGGCCTCTCCATGACATGCTGTGCCTAGTCTTTTCCTTCTGGGGTCTTTGGCATTCATTCTGCATGTGGATAGATGAGAGTTGTGTGAATTCCTGTGAATAGCCTTTGTGGTGGGGAAATTCTGGATTTACTGTTCAGTGGTGCTAGGCCCACTGGACTAGTCACAGAGCCACTTCCAGGGTAGAGATGCTGATCTTCCCCAAGACTGACCACTAGGAAGATGGCAGGCACTTATGGACAGTGTGTCCAGCAGAAGGTACATTTGGAAACCCATTGACTATTTCAGAAACTCTTTCATTAGACATATAAAAGCTATAATAAAAAAGCTTTATAAAAGTTTATTTAGAAAAACAAATCCATCTAGAGCCCAGAAAGGGGAAGTAAATGCCCTCCTTAGTAGGAAAGCCCAGGCTGTGATTACTCTCTGCCCTCTGAAGCCCTTGGAAAGAGTTTGGAATAGCTTGGTCTCAGGTTTTCTCCTCTGGTGGTCACTGATGTGGAAACATGATTTTGTTGTACCTTATGGTGACTGACTACAGTAGCTTGATGACCTGTCATCCTGTGAACCTTAGCCACAGGTCTTTTTGCTATCTAGGGGCTTTCCCTAAGGGGGTGTCTGAGATGGGGATGGCTTTGTATCCAGATAAGCCCTTGGTAGCAGCCCCTCCCCATCTGCTCAAAGGAAGGATAAGCTGGTTGTCCTTGTTGTCCTGTCTGCTCCCTGTGTGTTGTGTCTACTGAGCTCTTGGAGAGGTAGGCAGTGTCTGTTTGGTCTGCATCCTCCAGTTTTGTGCCCAGGCCTGATAAGGGATATGTACCAAGTAAGACCTGGTACATGAATGGCTAAACCTGATGTTACCTTGTGATGGGGCACAGATCTACTTAGGATACACACTGAGGAGAGTTTGTTCATGGGTCTACAGAGGGAAGACTTAGACTGTAGTGGACTGCCAGGAAACCACTGAATGTGGAGCTGAAGGGGAGCTTGGAGGGGAGCCTCACCAAGGGAAGAGGGACAGACAGGCCAAGGAAAGCCTGGATTTCTTGCCATGGCTAGTCATTGTTGGTGCCTAGATTGCTCTTCACAGCAGGGTGCAGAGATAACAGTAGGGTCTGGGCTGGAGTCTAGGTTTGTTCGGTAAAGGTTTTGATGTGGCTCTGACATTTCTTTTTTCAATAATAAAAAAAAAATGGAGTCAAATGGTGATGATGCCTGACTTTAGTCCCAGCACTCAGGAGGCAGAGGCAGGTGGGTCTGTCTCCAGAGCGAGTTCCAGGACAGCCCAGGGCTACACAGGGAAACCCTGTCTCAAAAACAAACAAAAAAGATAGGGCTTTTAATTTTTTTTAAATTTATTTGATGTACATTGATTAATTTTTTTAATTAATTTATTTGATGTACATTGACTGATGTTTTGCTGCATGTGTGTCTGTGTGAGGGTGTCAGAGCCCCTGGAACTGGGGTTACAGACGGCTGTAAGCTGTCATGTGGGTGCTGGAGGGTACCTGGGTCCTCTGGAAGAACAGCCAATGCTCTGAACCACTGAGCCATCTTTCCAGCCCCCCCCCCTTTTTTTTTTATAAATGAAATGCTCAGTTCTAAACTGAAAAGTTATTAAAATACATCAGGAGGCTGGTGAGGTGGCTGAGTGGGTAAAAGCACTTGTAAGTTGTCCTCTGACTTCTACATATGCACTGTGGCCTGTGTGCCTGCCAAATAAGTAAATAAATGTCATTTAAAAAAAAAAGATATACTTTAGAAAGTATTTTCTTTCACTCCTGGTCACCTGTGTTCTGCCTGCTATTTTCCTTGGTAACTACTTGGTGGTGTAGTATCCTTCCAGTGATGTCCATGTAAATATAACATGCTTTTGTGGGTTCTCTCTTCCTCATTCTTTTTTCTTGTTTGGAGACAGGATATCACTGAGTAGCCCTTGTGGCTGACTCGTCTCATAGAGATAGGCATGCCTCTCTGCCTCCTGTGAGATGGCATTAAAGATGTGTGCCACTAAGCCCAGCTCTTTCTCCCTTCTTATTAAATAAAGATAGCATATTGTTTATAAACCTCAACAACATTCTCACTTTCCCCCCTCTCACTCCCCACACCCATTGTATTTTTGGGACAGGGTCTCATATGTAGCCTTGGATAGCCTGGAGATGAGATAGGAGCAAGGGCTTGCGTAGTGTCCATGCTCTAATGCTCTCACGCTCTCACGCTCTCAGTCGTGTGCTCATGTCTTCAGGGAGGCTAGAGGTCAGCACCTGGTGTCTTTCCCTCACTTTCTACCTTATTTATTCAATTACTATTGATTGTATCTGTGGAGGACAGAAGACAACTTGGGAGTTTAACTCAGAAAATCAAGCCTGGTGGCAGGCATCTTTACCTACTGAGGCATTTGACAGATGGCCCAGTTTTTCTCCAGACTGTCCACATTGCCTTCCCACCAGCAGTGTGGCTGTTCATTTTCCCCACAGCCTTGCCAGCCTCAGGTGTAATCACATATTTAGATTCCTGACAAGTGTAAACAGTATTCCAATATAGTTTTAAATTGCATTTTTCTGAAATTGAGCTGATAATACTATTACATGTTGAAGGACTGTCTGTATATGTACTTTTAATTTTTAAAGATTTATTTTTTTCTTTTTGTTCTTTTTGGAGACAGTCTCTCTATGTAGCTCTGGCTGTCCTGGAACTCACTACATAGACCAGACTGGCTCAAACTCACAAAGATCTGTTTGCCCCTGTTTCCTAAGTATAGGAACTGAAGGAGTGAGCCACTATGCCTGCCTAAGATTTATTTTTTTAATTGTGTATATGTATGTGTGTCTGTGGCGTCCGAAAGAGGCCATTGGACATTGAAGTTCCTTGGAGCTGGAATTAAATGTGGTTGTGGATAACCCGATGTGGGTATAGAGAATTGAATCTGGGTCCTCTAGAAAAAAAGCCCATAAGTGTTCTTACTGCTGAGCCATCTCTTTAGTCCTTTGGATTTCTGATCCTAGCACTTCTACTATACCCAGTTTTATGCTTCATGCATGCTAGGTGCAGACTACCAATTAAGCCATACCTCTAGCCATTCAGTTTCTCTACTTGTGGATCGTAGGCTGGTTGTGTTAGGAGTTACAGATTTTTGTCAGTACTGGACTGGAGTTGAAGACTGGTGATCCTGTACTTGGCTCATTAGTAAGAGCACAGAGCCTCACCCAGCTCAGTGGCTCCTTTTAGTTGATGAAGTACTGGGAGCTACTTGAGTCAGTTCTGGGCACATAGTGTTTAGCACTCATCCAGGTAGTAGTAGACACTGACCTAAGTGCATGTAAACGGCAGGAGCTGTGGCTTTGCTGTAGATAGACTCTTGAGGCCTTGGGCTCGCACTCTCTTGGGGGGCGTATGAAGATGCTTCTGGACAGCTCAGTTCTCATGGCCCTGTTCTTCCCCAGCATGGCTCAAGAATGAGAGGAAGCTGGAGTGAGAGAGGCTGATGTGCAGCCATCCACATTTTGAGGACAAGTCAACCTTTTTTTGTTGGCCTCATTGCTGGAGTTTCTAAAGCAGAGTTTGTTTGTTCTGGGCACAGGAAGAAGCCACTGGGCGTGTAGTGTAGATCTGTGTAACTTGCAGTTGTCAGTGCTGGAAATGTACCCCTAGATTATTATTTGTCCAAACAAATTGGGACAATGGCAGTGTAAACACCGAATAGAAACATTTGGCCAATGGATATAAAACCAAAAGGAAAACAACAACTTTCATTTCCTTTTGGTACTTTGTTTTGACATTTGGCAGCATACTTCTAATCTTTTAAGAATCAAAAAAAATTATGGTATGCAAACTTCTGTTTGTTTATGCTTGTTAAATTTAGTGTGAAATAGACTAAAAAATTCTGTTCCATGTTAGCCTGCTCTGTTTTGCATTTCTTCTGGAGGGGGTGTGGCCAAGGGACAGAAGAGGCCAATCATAATCCTTCAGGGTGCTGGGGATCCCTATAGCTGAAGCAGGTGCTGTAAGTCTTCCCTCCCCCATAGCTTCCAAGTCCCCTAATCTTCCTGGTGGTGACTAGTGGTGGATAGACCGTAATCTTGGTTTGTTTTAAAGCTGTAAATACCCATATACCATGGTAGGCTTTTTTGTTTTGTTTTTGAGACAGGATCTGTGTGTCTTAGGCTAGACTGGCCTGGAGTTCTCTATATAGAGCAGCCTGACCTCACATGCATGACAGTACTACATAAGCCTCCTGAGTGATGGGATTATAGATGTGCACAGACACCCAGTTTTTTGTTTTTGAGAGGCATTGCCTTGTACTCAGGTTAGGCTTTTAATGGGCCTTGCTTCGGAGGTTTGGTGAGGCTCATAGGAGGGAGGATGGGAAGGGTGTGAATAGGTAGGCTGGATTCGTTGTCTTGTGTCATTCTTGTAGCAGATGTATGCCAGGCACTTTGTTAGGCCTGGTTTGTACCAGTGTGGAGACTGTCCTCTAATACTCTCAGTTTTGGAGTTGCAGGAGGAAAGAGGGAGGATGCAGACAGTGCTGGAAGTCTGGGGAAGTTCCTGGGCCTCTCAATCTTCTCAGGCCTGGAAGAGCAGGGCAGCAGATGGTCGATTCCAGGCAGGGAATCCCTGGCAGTGTTGGGCTGTCAGGGAGGGATAGTGAATGGCTGCAGTTTTGCTGTGCACTGTTCTTGGGGATCCTTAGTAGAAGGCAGGTTCCATCCATATCTTGCTGTGTGTAACATAAAGTGTGTCCCTTTGCACTTGCATCCTGGTGCCTTACTCTCTCTTAGTCCTCCCTTGTTCCTCCCAGGTGAATATGCTGGCCCCAGGGTCCTTTCTCGCCTCTCCCAGTGCCAGCTACCACTTGCTACCTCTGTTTTCAGGCCTGCCATTGCTAGCAAGTCTGATGTGAAGACTAACCTTCTGCTTCCTCTGAAGCCTGTCCATCTGTATTTGCTGTTAGGGGCCTTGGGCCTTACTGCGTATGGTTATCTGGTTATCAGGAGGCTTTCCTCACCATTTTGATAGCTTCCCTGCCTTTTCTCACTTCTTGACCCATCCAGCTCTTATTGTGGTGGTCAAGTGGTGGTGTCCTGTCTTCATCTTCCCCACTTGGCCTCTGTTTACACTCCCTGATGAAAATTTCAGAAATACCATTCTGACTAAACCAAGCAAGCCCAGCTTTATTACCTTTGTCTTTGGCAGTATTTCCTAAAATACTTTTTATTGTTGGGCAGTTCAGTGGTAGTTTCAATAGTTCTTTATCTTAAAAATGCACTGGTACTTTGATGGTTCCTCAGAGGTAAATGGTAAACATGGGGACCCAGCCATTCTACCCTTTAGAATATATTCGGAAGGGAGAAAACATAGATGTTCATAGCAGCATTTTTCTTTCTTTCTTTCTTTCTTTTTTTTTTCATAGCAGCATTTTTCATAGTGGCCCCAAATGTTGATCATCTGATGAATAGATAAACAAAATGTTGTACATCCATGCAACGGCAAATCATTTAGCCATAAAATAGAATGGTCCACTTATCAATGAATACAAGGTGTAGCCAGAGATAAGTTTATAATGGTAGTTTATTAGGGGAAAATACTCAAGCAAGGACGGACCCAGAAATACTTACCAGTCTGCTCAGCCTAGCGAGAGCCTCTCCCTTGCTCTTAAACCTCTGTTACATACCTGTAACCAGGGTTACTCCCTACATTGACTGATGCAGCATGGGTGAGTATTTATTGAATGAGGTCTCTGTAGCCCTGGCTGTCCTGGAACTTGTGGTATAGACCAGACTGGCCTTGAACTCACAGTGATCCTTCTGCCTCTGTCTCCCAAGTGCTGAGATTAAAGGTGTGTGCCACCACACCTGACTACATGAGTCTTGAAAATAGGATGCTAAGTGAAAAATAACAGACATAAAAGGCCATATATTGTCTGATTCCATTTATATATATGAAACAAAGGACCAGAATAAGCAAATCCATAGTGACAGGAAATAGAATTGTAGTTGCTAGGAATTCTAGAGGGGGCAGTGAGGGCAATGACTAATAATGAATGCAGGAGATTTGAGGAAGATGCAAATGATCTGAAATTAGATTGTGTTCCTTGCACAAAATTGTGAATAATCTAGAAACAAAACTGAATTGTGTGTGAGTTATATCTCAATAAAAACACCACCTTTCCATACCATAGTTAGGGATAACTGATTTCACATATGTTGTTACTCAAAATGGGCATCTGAATTTAAAAGCAAGTTATTTAATAAAGAAAACCACAGCTGGAGAAGATTGCCTGGTAATTAAGAGTACTTGTTGTAGAGAACCTGGCTTCAGTTCCTAGCTTTCACATGGTGGCTCAGAACTGTCTGTAACTTTAGTTTCAGATTACCCGATGCCTCTGGCCCCTGAGAGCAACACATATGTGTGTGGTTCATGTATGTACATGTAGGCAAACACTGCTACATATAAAAAAAACTTGTTAAAAAAATTCCTCAAAAAAAAAAAAACCTCAAATATTAAGCAGTATTGAGTTTTCATTTGGAAGAGGGACCAGTGCTGGCTAAGACTGCTTTGTTAGCCATTGGCATTGTTAGGGGAGGAAATGGGCAAGTGTCCTTTAAGGTAAATAGTAGGCTAGTGAGCCAGCACTAGTTAGCCTGCTTGATGGGGCCCTGGTATGCTAGCTTGCTGGCTGGCCAGGCTGCTTTCTCCACCACTGTCTCTAAGCCTTGCCAAAGCTCTCTTCTCCTTCCATGAGACAGTGGCTCAGTCTCCTTTCTCTTGGGCAGGACCACAAGGGGGGTACTTGAAGCCCTGCCTGCTTGTCTGCTCACCAGCTATCTGGAGTACCTACTTGAGTCTGTTGTCTTGTGTGAGGTGCTGTCCTTAACCCAGAAAAAGGCATGTCTTACGTGCTCTAAAATCCCTTGTATTTAGTGGCCTTGCCTCCTACTGTAGAAGGTGTCTGTCATCTACTGTCAGCTGAACTGTCAATATATCTATGTCATGACATCATGTTGTAAAATGGGATGGCAAAAATAGTTTAAAATACAGTGCAAAATCACTTGTATCTTAGGAATGAACAGTTCTGGAAACATGCCCCTATAAATGTTCAGCATAGATGTGCCTTGAGACACACTGTATAGCGCTGTGCTGATAGTGGTGATCTGGAAGTGCTCCAAGTGCTCCAGGTATCATCCACAGACAGAAGTGGAGAGAGAGAGAGAGAGAGAGAGAGAGAGAGAGAGAGAGAGAGAGAGAGTGTTAGGCTCACAAATTACTTGCTTGAAGGATATACCATGTATGGAGTGACAGGGATGAAGCTTAGACACAAACAAGTGGTTGTTTAGGCTTTCCATGTGAGGTATAGTTGTTATTATAATAAAGCAAGGGACTAGTCACATTCATGGTGGGGACTGCTTACATATAGTCCCAGCTACTGAGGAATCTAGCTTGAGCACAGGCATTTGAGATTAGCCTGGGTGACATAGTACAAACTCTCCACTTTCCCCCAGTAGCGTTTCTCTGTGTAGCTCTGGCTGTCTTGGGATTCACTCTGTAGACCAGGCTGTCCTCGAACTCACACAGATTAAAGGCCACCACCGCTGGGTTCTTTTTTTTTTTTTTTTTTTTTTTTTTTTTTTAGTATGTTTGTCAAGATAGTTAAGTTAGTAAAGGCTGCACGACAAGTAGATAATCTAGAAGCCATGTAATGGTATAAGGGGAGAATCAATTCCAAAAAGTTGTTCTTTGACCTCCTTGTGTGTTTTGCATGTGTGCCCATATACTCACACATACAAATAATAAAGTAGATAAACAGCAAGGGATTGAAGACCCAGACCCCAAGCTGTTACTTCAAAGTGGAGAAGTGGGTAGAGAAGCAGGTCTTCCTTCGATCTGTTCTTTAGGCCTTGAGCGCCATGGTACCCCAGGCTCACTTGCTTTGTGTTGCACATCTGGTTTGCCCACAAGCTCTTGTTTGTACCTAGCATACCTAATAGAACATTATGTAACCAGAAAAGCAGCAAGAAGATAAGAGTGCTTGTTCTCTCCTTTCTTGGGGCTACCAGTGCTGATATTTGACAGTAAGAAAGAGAGACCATGTATGGTGTCACAAACCTTTAATTCTGGCACTTAGGAGGCAGAGGCAGAGATTTCTTCAGTTTGAGGTCAGTCTGTTCTAAAAGTAAGACCCTGTTTGCAGAAGAATAAATAAAAAGAAGGGCTGATGAGATGGTTGAACAAGTAAAATGCACTTGTAGCCAACTCTGACAATCTGAAATCTTGGAACATACTTTGTAGAAGTAGAGAGAACTGACTCTTAAAAGGTGTCCTCTGACCTAGACACAGACACACACTGCATGTGTGCATGCACTCAACTCATGCATGCCAGTCAGTGCTGAACAGTAATAATTGGGTACCAGAAAGGGAAGTTTACATTCTGGTATCTGGAAGCTTCCTGTTTCCCTGTGATGTTTAGATGATAAAGACAACTTCACAGGAGCCATGTGGACTTCTCAGGCCCTCACAGTCCAGGTGGGTGCTTTAGCAGAAGATAATCACAACAGCCAAAGAGAATCATTTCCTAAGAATGTAAGTTTGGGAAAACAAATTATTTTAAAAACATGATCTCAGTAGATAGCCTAGGTAGTGTCAAACTGAAGATGATACTGGGCTTGACAAAAATTCTTGATTGTTTTTAGAGCCTGTGTGGTGGTCTGAGACCCCACTGTGTTGTAGTCTGACCTGATCGGCTTCAGGGGAAGGCATTCTCTGAAGAGGGTCAGAGCTTTTCCAGGACTGGCTATACTGGATGGATCTGGGAATTCCAGGTCCTGATCCTGGCTAGGCAGGAAACAGTTGCTCACCAGCCACAGCCTCCAAACACCCAAACAAGACTGTTTTTCCTAGGCCTGAAGTTCAGATTCAGCCAGGAGAAATTAGTTCTTATGACTCTGAGTAGTGGATTTGTCTAAAGCCACAAATAATAAAAACATGAGACCAGAAAGCCAGGCATGGTGGGAGGCAGAGGCAGGTGTGGATCTCTGAGTTTGAGGCCAGCCTGGTCTACAGAATGAGTTCTAGGACAACCAGGGCTATACAGAGAAATGTTGTCTTAGGAGAGAGAGAGGGGAGGGGGGAGGAAGGGATGGAGGGATGGAGGGCTGGAGAGACGGAGAGACAAGACCAGAAACCTGAGGTTGGAGATCATGCTGGTGCTGCTAGTGCTGGCAATGTAGTTTGGGGCTAATTATTTACCCTTTCTAGAACTCTTCCAGTTTTGTTGACTGCAGTCAGAACAAGGAGAATGCGCCATACCAGGTCTGGGTGGAGGTATCTCCAGGCTGCCTCCCTCTGCCTTTTTGGGGGGAGAAATTTCAATGTTGCCTCCTGCCAAGTGTCTTCAGGACCTGTGAACACCTCCTTGTACCCTGCATGTGTCTCTGGGCCAGCGGATACCTGTCATTTGCTAGCCTCTTTCAGCAGCAGCTGGTATTGCTTTTGTTAACCAGAGAAGCTAGAAATTCACTGTCCTTGGGCCACATATCAAGATGTATAGTCCGTTGTGGGAGGAAGAACTGTCTGGCTGAGCCTGTACATTGCCAGACAGACCAGCTAGCAGGACCACCAAGTATACGCTAGGAGGGTACAGCGTGACCCCAGGTTCAGACCCTGGGCTCAGGGTTATAGCAGGTGTTTGTTTTGTAGTGAGTACATACTCAACAGATGGCGTTACTGTCTCTAAGCAGTTTATCTTTGGGCAGTGCAGCAGTTCAGAGGGGCCAGATTGATTGAGCCGAGGGAGAAGCAAGAGTCTTCAGAATGAAGACATCTAGACTTTCTTTTGGCTTCTGTGTTGTTTACTTACTGAGATTGAGGCACCAGGTGCTGTACTAGGCACTGAGAGACAGTGTTGAGATTGGTGGGGTTCTGTTGTAACAGTATAGAGGGAGGGTATGGGTTCAGCAGTCTGGGAACAAGAAAATGTCAAGAGATGCTGGGCATGGTGGTACATGCATTGAGACAGGCGGTTCTCTGAGTTCGAGGCCAACCTGGTTTACAAATCAAGTTTCAGAACATCCAGGGTTACAGAGAAACCCTGCCTCAAAGCCAATAAATAAATAAACAAAAATAAATAAAGCCCTTTGAGTTTTGAGAGGACTCTATTCGACTAACATCTAAATGACAAAGAGCCCAGTGGTAACTGAGAAGGATGAAGATGGTTGGGGAAGCAGCTGATGGGTAGGGCTCTAAGCAGGAGCCTGTCTGGCAGGGAGGTTTCTCTGGATGACAGTTTATTGTTTGAGGAAAATGCTGGGAGAAGAGGGAGTGTTAAACACAGTGGCACTGGAAGAGCTACCTTCAGACCTGACCATTCTCCATAACATTTATTTTTGAATGGTTTCTTTAGGTCATTTAAACTTGGTGAGGAGAGCCCAGACTCTGTCTCTCTGTCTCACTCTAGTGCTGCTGAAGTGTGGCACATAGCCAGCTGCAGGCACGGAATGCCAGCCACCAATGCCAGCAGTCTGTGTAAGTAACTCCCTTGGCACCCACAGGAATCCATCCCCTCCTCATAGCATTGTGCGCAGTGGCCAAGCTGACCCCAAGAAGTGCGCGCTAGTTTCAGGGCAGCAGAGAGGCAAACACTCATTTTCCTCAGTTGGGCAGGCACCCACCATCAGCTACCTTTGGGAAAGTGTGAAATCACTGTAGGGCCAGAAGCCTAGAGGCTGTGGCTTGTGGCTGAGAGCTCTACTTTTTACCCATTTTGCTTCCTTGCTCTGGCTCCTCAGGAGATGCCAATAGCTAAAAACTAGCACCACCCAGTCACCAGCCAGGTCTAAATTAAGCACAAAATCATGGGAACTTGAGATTTTCCCAGGCTGCTCTGCATTTCCTCAAGCATCTTTGGGACAATTGTGGAAGTATGAGTAGTGGTCATCTACAGCCTGCCCCTAGGTGGAGAGGCCTGTTCAAGTGTGTATGATATGGATGTTTATCCCTCCTGGCTATTGCCAGGGTCAGTCATAGCATGCTACAAATGCAGAGTCTGATCACATTCTTAGAGGAATGAGGTGATCCCATCCTGCCTCCCTATCCATCCCTCCTCCCCCCACAGGACTTTTCTGTGTAGCCTTGCCTGTCTTGGAATCTACTGGCTAGACTAGGCTGGCCTGGACAAATGAGGTTTTGAGGGCTTCTCTTTGTACTCGCAGAAGGCAGAAGTCTTACCTTTGTCCCACAGGGAGCCTATGGGCTGACAGAAAAGATCATTGCCTAGCCAGAGGTTTGGCAGAGAGCATCTGGTCTAATGCCATTGTTTTAGACTCAAGAACTATTGGTCCTTGACCTTGGAGCTGCTGGGCCAGAACAGCCTTCAACCTTAGTGTCTTGTTCCCTGGTTCTCCACCATGCCACTGGCATGCCTTTTCACATGGCTCTAACAATACTGCCCAGGATTGGGTATTTGCAAAACTACTCTTGAATCTGGGGAGGTGTGTAGGCACAAGATAAGAGAGAACTTGTTTCTTGTCGAGGTGTGTGTATGGGGCCATTTTGTACAGGGGTCAGGGTGTTTTATCCTTGACTCCAGTGGGAGGCACAGCTCATCATATTCTCATCCTCTGCTGGATCAACAGCAACAGCTCCAGCCAGGTTTCTGGACCCAGTTCATGATTGTGTCTCACTACATGTGTAAGTGCTGCCCACTGACTGTTCTTCCTAAAGGCTGAACAGGTGGAACCTGTTAATGAAGAGAGAAAAAACAAAAACAAAAACAAAACACGAATGTGCATGCGCGCACGTTTTGGATTTCTGCTTTTAGAAAAGTTATGGACATGGAAGTCACAGGAGGCTGTGTAGCTCCTGTCAGCTCTCCTGAGCTTGTTAGAGCATTTGTTAGATCCTCAGTGATGCTGTCTGGTTCTCTGTGGGAGGACCTTCTGTCTGCCTGAAGGACAGTGCTGAGCCACATGGGGTTGGTTCTTCCTGCTCAGTCAGCTCTCAGTCTCCATGCTAGTGTAGGTGGACTGACTGACACCCTCTGGTTCTGTGAAGGAACATTTAAAACTATGACTTCATTTGCTCCGCCACCAATCAGCCCAGACATGTTTGTCTTCCCTCCTTCAAGATTATGAATGTAAAGGTTTTCTGAAGCCCATTTTCTTATTGTGGATGTAAACATTTGACCTTTTTAGTCAGTCAGAAACTACTGGAATAAGGTGGGTAGGTTCTGTTAGGGAAGAGGACATTTCTTTGTGGCTGAATTCCACTTTTTTTTTTTTTTTTTTTTTTTTTTTGTGTGTGTGTGTGTGTGTGTGTGTGTGTGTGAGAGGAATAAAGAACCTTCCCTTTTCACTTGTCCCCTCTGTGAGAGCAGCAGTTTATGAGGCTTTAAGTTAAAGCTAGCCTGGCTGAGGCAGAGCCACAATAGCCCTTTCTCTTCAGACTAAAATGATCACTGTTGAAAAGAATGTCGCACTGTCCATATTGTTCTGACTGGGCTGTTGTCCTCTGGAGGGCCTGCTTGGCTCCGTCACATGAACTGTGTGGTCTCAGCACCCTCCTTGTAGGAACACCATGGTACTTGTCTCTGAAGAAGATGTAGGTCTTTCCTCTTATGGATTCCCTATACAGGAGATAGCCAGTTAATTAAGGATTACCAAGTTACACCTCTTTCCAGTTCTGCACATCACATGACCATTGGCACTTTGTCTTCCCTTCAGTGTGCCACCTTCTGCTCCCCAATTATGCTTTTGGATTTTGAATAGGTTTCCAGAAACTTCTGATAAGCAGAGTATGTGGACCACATTGGCACAATACTGGTGGAAATGTAGGCATACCCACTTCACAGGCTGTCAGCTGCTTTTAGAAAGATGAAGTATGTGTAAAGTCACAGGAGGCTGCTAGGCCCCCATTTGAATTTTCATCTGAGGCGAGGATGCTCAATGTAGAAATTAAATCAGCTGGGCCTGCATTGCCTGAGTCACTGTGGAATGACCTGTGTCTGTTAGTCTTGGGGAGGGAGTGTTGACAGACAGGTGTTGCTATGTCCCTCAGAGTAGGTATTGGTCCTTGATACACCAAAGTAACCCACAGAGTTACTTTGGTGTCAGCTGGTGGTTGAGGATCTCCTCACTGCTTGCTTTCTCTCTCTCTCTCTCTCTCTCTCTCTCTCTCTCTCTCTCTCTCTCTCTCTCTTTCTTTCTTTGTAGATGGGCGTTTAGCCTGCTTATGTATATATGTGTATATATATGTATATATGTGTAGCATGTATGGTGCCCACAGGGCCAGAAGGGAGTTGGAGTTACAGATGGTTTGGGGTTACCTTGTGGGTGCTGGGACCTGAGCCCCCATCCTCTCAACAGCCAGTAATCTTAACTGCTGAGTCATCTTTCCAGTCTATATTTTTGACAGATTCCTTGCTGTGCTGCCCAGAGCTGTGCAGTTCAAGGTTGGAAGGCATTTCCTTGCCCAGCTTCACAAATAAGCTCATTTTTTTTTAATGGAATTATTTTTGCTTTCAGGTACATCATCCTAGCCTTAAAGTTTTTATGGAGGTTTTTCTGTTTCTTTGTAGTCTCCACTGTCACTTGAATTCTGGCTATTTTTTAGGTATCTCAGACTGCACCTCCCCAGTCTACCCAGGTGTAGTGGTTACTTTGTTTCCTGGTGCATCATTTACAAAAGAGTAAGAAGCCCCCATTTTTGTTGGCTGTGCTGCATTCTTGAGAAGTACTTTGTTCTTGATGTCAGCCTGGCATTGTTATGTCATTAGTATGGCTCTAAGCTAGGCTTCTGTTTGAGGCCCCTCTCAGGTTCAAGGGTCTCTATACCCTACCTCTTGCTGTTGGCAGCTTTGCGCTTCGTGTGTTCTTGGGTGTTGCTCACAGCAACATACCCACAGAGTACAAAGTACTTCCCATGTAGCAGAGCCACTGGCATGGTGGACCCAGAAATTCACATGATGGGATGTCTTGACTTGTGTTCTCCTTTCCTTAAAGAATAATGACATTTGTTTCGGTCTCTAAGATTTGCTTTCCTTTGATGTGACACAGTTTAACCCCCCCCCCCCAAAAAAGTGATTTTTGTGAATTTCTTAGATGTTGACTAAGTATTTAAAAAACAAAAAACAATGCCTTCTTGATTCTGTCTTTAACAGTCTCTGGTCCCAGCCTTGTCATTAAAGGCGTGCGCCACCAACGCCCAGCGCATTCTTGTTTTTTTTTTTTTTTTTTTTACTAGTTTGAAGTCCTATTTGGAGATCTCCAGGTAGTCCGGTCTGGTTTTCAGTGCTCTGATTGGCCCTACCTCTGTCCCTGTCCTCCATCTGTCCACTTCCAAAGAATACTGATAGACTGCTTTCAAGATAGTTGGGGGATGATTTCTTCACATGTAAAGCTTACATATTTCAGCTGCAGGCTAGAAAGTAAGTTTTCAGCAGCCAAGTGTGCTAGCATACATAATTTGGGAGGCTGAGGCAGGAGAGTTGTGAGCTTGAGGCCAGTCTGGGCTTTGAGATTGCCTGTCTGTGTAAAAAAGGGGATGTACCTACCTTTCCATTACTCACAGGTGAGTCCTGGGGGCTTTAAAATTCCCACAACCTGAGTACTTTTTTTCTCCCTTTCTGGTTTCCTTCCCTCATTAGTTTTAATCTTATTATGTAGCCCAAGCTGGCCTCAGGCACTCAAGTCTCCCTTCCTTAGTAGCTGCAATTCCATGATGTCTGCCCCCCCCCTTCTTTCTTTATTGAATGAGAGATAGAATCCAGGATGGGTTAAATAACCTGTGCCACAGAACTTTAGCCCCAGGTTAAAGTTTGTACAACTCATGGTATGGCTCTTCAGACCTGCAGGTGAGTTCAGCTTTGCTGTTGGTTGGAATTTTAGCCATTTGCTTTGACTATAATAGTGGCTATTTCACATGCTTTAGAAACTTTTATTCTCTTTAAATATTTATTATTTAATGTTTTTAATTTAATGTACACTGGTTTTTTGCCTGTATATATTATATTCTCTGTGAGTGTATTGGATCCCCTCGAACTGGATTTACAGACAGTTGTGAGCTGCCATGTGGTGCTGGGAATTGAACTTGGGACCTCTGGAAGAGCAGCTAGTGCTCTTAACTGCTGAACCATCTCTCCAGCTATTTACTGTTTTTGAGATAGGGGCTCACTATGTAGTTTTGGCTGACCTAGAACTCACTCTGTAGACCAGTCTGGCCTGTATCAGAAATCTGCCTGCCTTTGCATCCCAAGTGTTGGGATTAAAGGTATATGCCAATATTGCCTCTGTTTTGCCTACATTTGTACACACACACACACACACACACACACACACACACACACACACACTCTCTCTCTCTCTCTCTCTCTCTCTCTCTCTCTCTCTCTCTCTCTCTCTCTCTCTCTCTCTCTCTCTCTCTCAGGCACACACCTGAAGAGACTAGAAGAGACCTTTAGGTTTCCTGGGTTGTCATATGGGTCCTGGGAATTAAACCTGGGTCCTTTAAGTGAAGGCCAGGCATATTTGCCCAGTCCCAAATCAAGTGACATATCCCAGAGCCCTGGGCATTTGGTGGATCTGAACAGGATTACTGACTTTGACACATCTGGTTAAGCTGGGAAATAAATGCCCACTGAAAATCAAAGGTCTCTTTTTTTCATTTTGTGTGAGGCCTATCCCCTCTCCTGCAATGAATATCACATTGTGAATGAAAAACTTAATTAAATTAGATGTATAGTCACTCTGATCTTATAGTCACAGAGATTTTATCTCTGTCTTCTGACAGGTTTGGGGGATTCAGGAAAGCTGACCAGATGGGTAGAGATGTAGAACATGCCACCCGTTAGAAAGAGCACATGCAGACTCCTCAGCATATATGAGTGAGCAGAGAAGGCACCTGAAGCTTAATGTCCCGTCTCCTCCTTGCCCCGTGTGGGTGCATATGATGATTGACCATTGTATGTTTCCGTTTTGTTTGCTTATTTTTGATGCACCCATTGCCTGTTTGAATTTCTTGGAGAAGGAAGGTAGGGCTGTCTGGTGCTTCTCTGACAGAAACCTCAGCAATCCAGGGAGAGGAAGGTCCACTGCAGATGCCAGGTTCTGGGCTGCATGAGGATATATAGGGAGGTGGGTCTCAGACTGTTAACAGTAGCCAGCCAACTATAAGACTCCATAGCTCATGTTTTACATCTGTAATGGAAGAACCATTTGTACTGTCACAGGATAGACAAAGGCCACAGGGACTGAGTGAGTATAGCAGGGCTTGCTAGAGACCTAGCTTTCTCTTCAGTTTTCAGTTGTCCTGAGAATCTTCTGGGTTTCCGTTTCTTTATTTCACAAATGGAGAAATTATCTCCTGCTGAATTGTGGCTTTGAGGATGGGAATACTGTTTCTAAGTGTAGTATCATTCATTCATTCAGGTGTTTATTCCATGTTGGGTACAGTGCTAGTTGCTGGGTATTCACTGTGGATGGGATAGATGTTGGTTACCATACTGTAGGACCAGAGCCCCATGTTGGAGATGTGGATCTTGCTCCAGCTCTTTCTCACCTGGAGGAAGGAGATGGGTGCACTTGGAGCCTGTGACTATAGCTCTGGGTCTCTCTCTGCTTCTCTGTGAGAGAAAGAGGGGTTAGGCTTTAATCCTAGTCACATGAAAGCTGGGGTAGGTAGAACAATGGGAAGTGGAGGTGGTGGTATAGGTTGTTAGCCTTGCTCTAGAGGAGCAGTCAGGACTTCACTGATCCACATTCAGGGAGGGTCACAGAGAAATGGCCCTTAAGGAGAATTTTTCAGGCAGTTAGGGTCTTGTGAGCCAAAACCCAATTTTAAAGGCATGGACAGGCACTTTAATGTTCATTTAATTCCTGAAATGAAACTTTCTTGCCCCCCACATGTAAAACTCTCAGGACTGGACAGGAATACATCTCAGTGGTGAGGTTTATGTGGCCCAGAGTTCAGTACCCAGCACCAAAGGTTAAAATACATTTATCAGGATGTCTCCTTCAGCCCTGCTCTTCCTACATTTGGCTTTTGGTTTTAGTGACCATGTAGTCTGCAAGCTACCCACCCCTGGGAAAGCCTTAGGAGATGAAACATTGGTCATGATGTTTGCTTAAGGTTTAAACTTGTTTTATGGTTTATTCTTCAGCAAGTGACATTTGCGATCTGACCTTAGTTTTAAATGCAGGATGGCTGTATTGCATCCATGGAACTGGGGTGTGTTCTCTCACACAGCTTATATTGGGCTTTCCCTCCTCACCAGTGCTCTTACCAAAGCAACACGTCTTCTTTTTCTTTCCAGGACATGGCTTCCAGCTTCTGGGACTTGAGGCTTTGCAGGAGGAAATGACTGTTGAGCATCTTTTTGTCCCATCTGCATTACCTGCACTGAAACTTTCTAGAGTGCAGGCTTAGGGGACAGGAAAGTTTCTCTTGAAGGGCTTTACATGTCTAACAAACAATAAAAATGACGACTTCATCTATCAGACGGCAGATGAAAAACATTGTGAACAATTACTCAGAGGCCGAAATCAAAGTTCGGGAAGCCACCTCCAATGACCCGTGGGGCCCGTCCAGTTCTCTGATGACCGAGATTGCTGACCTGACCTACAATGTAGTGGCCTTCTCAGAGATCATGAGCATGGTTTGGAAGCGGCTTAATGACCATGGCAAGAACTGGCGGCACGTGTACAAGGCATTGACACTGCTGGACTACCTTATCAAAACGGGTTCTGAGCGTGTGGCCCAGCAGTGCCGTGAGAACATCTTTGCCATTCAGACTCTGAAGGACTTCCAGTACATTGACCGCGATGGCAAAGACCAGGGTATCAATGTTCGAGAGAAATCAAAGCAGCTAGTTGCCCTTCTCAAGGATGATGAGCGGCTGAAGGCTGAGAGGGTCCAGGCTCTCAAAACCAAAGAGCGCATGGCTCAGGTGGCTACTGGCGTGGGCAGCAACCAGATCACCTTTGGCCGTGGCTCCAGCCAGCCCAACCTTTCTACCAGCTACTCGGAGCAGGAGTATGGCAAGGCCGGGGGCTCACCGGCCTCCTACCATGGCTGTGAGTAATCAAAGTACCCCACCTTTTCTCAAGCACTAAGTGGCAAGTGCTGGGGCTGAGAAAATAGTTGCTGTCACAAGGTTCCATTCTGTCCTCAGATCTCAGCTTCTGATAATCCACGTGATAGCTTTGATCTGAATTGAGTAAGTCACAGGGGGGCTTTTGGTACTCAGGCTGCTCTGTGGGTCTAGGCAAGGTTGTGCCCATGCTTCTTAGGTTCTTGGGAGAAAGTGGACTCTAAGGCCAGTCTCACCAGATTTTTTTTTCTCTTTGAAGAATGTCTGTCAGCAAAGCAATTGTCCTGGTGCTCAAACCTGCAGGGAGCCAAATACCTGGTAGCTAGGAACAGGCTTAGGCTTGATCATCTGCTTCAGAATCTTACACTAAGTGTCTTTCTGCTGACTGAGTTGCAGGTCTCTGGAATGGTTCAGTGCTTACCATTATTGTTCATTATTCAGAGTTGGATGTTTCTGTTTTACACTCCATAGGTTAGCATCAGCAAGACCTCCTCACATATGGAAAAAGTCTTCGGGATTTGCATGGCTGAGTCTGCACTACACAGGGCTGATCTATGTTCTGATTGTATGTGATGGATCACGTTGGGTCTTTGTTCTGTATTCTGAAGAGGTTTCAGAGAGAGGAAGTGATGTTGGGGCCTTGTAGAAGCTGGTTTCTGATCCAGCTGGCCTCCTGGCCTCTGCCAGGAAGTGATCCAAGGCACAGTATTAATTCTCTGTTCTTGGGGTGGGTAGCCCTGAGGACCCTGAACTCAAGAGAGAAAGGTGGCTCTGGTAGCCCTTGGGTGCATAAGCTTTATCTTTTGACAACAGAAACAGGCTTCCAAAGCAATACCTTTTGAAATTGGTACAGAATGTCAGCATTTTGTTTTCTGTTGGTGAGTTTCCCTATGTAGCCAGGCTGGCTGCAAATTTGCTGTCTTCCTTCTGCAGCCTTCAGAGTGCTGGGTGACAGGTGTGTGCTATTTGCATGACTACTATGGCAGAACACTTTTTGTTCTTAATAGTTTTGCTACTTGCCAGCATTTCCTGCTTTTGTATAATAAATTTCAGTCTGACTTTGGACTACTGTTAGATTTTTGAGAAATGTATTACTCGAGAGACTTACATATCAGAGTCAGGCTTCCCACCTCTAGGGTTGGAGCTGGTTAGCATTTCCTTGTCATATTTCTGGTTATTGTAATTTTATTTTTTGAGTTTGAGTTGCTTTCCTTAAGTAATGGTGATGACTTTTGTGAGATCACTTATACCCAAAGATACCCTTAAACCTTTTGAAATCTCCCTGGATTAAGGATTAAGTTCCATCCCAAAGTAAATAAGTAAATGAAATTAAAGACAAGCCTACTAGAGAATTGTTTTATTTTCTCTGCCACCCTCCTGTGGCAGATACAAAGGGGCTACTGCCACCATAGTTGATGAACAGGGTAGAACACGGTACAGGGGCAAGATGGGAGTGTGGGAGCCTGGTTGCTTCATCAGGTTCTTCTTATGCCATGCTTGAGCTCTTTAGCCATAGACCCTGCCTGCTTCTAAGGCTCTGATGCTCTAGCTCTGAATACTCCTGTTTCCTTTACTTTGATCTTGAGCTGCACTCCAGGGATAGAATGTGGCCACAGGCTCTTTGTAATTTCCAAGCACAGGGGACTGACTGCAAGGATAAGGCAGGACCCTGGGTGATTTTGGCCTATCTCCCTTACATGCTGCTGCACATCCTCTAATGGTGTGTCTCTTTCTGTGTATGTGTGTGTGTGTGTCCCTGCCCAACAGCACCAGAGGCCTCGCTGTGCCCACAGCACCGCACAGGGGCCATGCTGGGTCAGAGTGAGGAGCTGCAGCCACTGAGCCAGCGCCACCCCTGCCTGCCGCACCTGGGGCTAGCCTCTCGTCCAAATGGCGACTGGGCCCAGCCCTGCCTCACTTGTGACCGTGCAGCCCGAGGTGGGACAGCGGTTTGCTTTTTCTTCCTAGAAATGCCATGCAGTTTGCTGAGGGGTGGGGCTTTTCATGCCAGTACAGCCAACTCTCTCCCTGTCTCCTGCTGGACTTCCTGTCCAGCTTCCAGTATCTGAACTCCTTTCTGCCTCTCTTTCCCAGAGCTTGCTGCCCTGTGCTCCCCTGCCTGCAGTCATATCCCACTTGCTTAAAGGGGAGCTGCTTAGTGGGTAGGTATGGGCAATGACCCTATCTTCCCCAAATCCCTTGTTCTACAGAGTAGAGGGTGCTCTGCTGCCTGCCAGGCCACCAGTGGTAGTGGACCCAAGTGCTTGGCTTTTTGAGATGGAAATGTGTGCTTTCAATTTCTGAAAGCTAGACTAGTAGCAGTGGCCACTGGAAGCCATTATTCCCAGTGTAGGAGTAGATACCTTGTAGAGCATCCAGTGGGATTATTTTTGCTTTCCAATGGCTGCTATCGTTGCTGAAATCCCCATTGCCACAATAAACAGAGAGTTAGCTGTACTGTCAATTCTAGGTCACTGTGTTTGAAGAGGCTGAATTCAATGGGTAACTAAAAATGGGGCTTCTCTTTTGCCTAATTAATAATGCATCCTGGTCAGAGCTACACTGTTGCAGGTTAAACTGGAAACAGATTTTCACTGTTGCTCACAAGAAAATGCCCTCAGTCTAATCTCCCTTTGGTCATAATTGGGTTCCCTACTTGAGAAGAAAGCTCTCTTCTACTCTTGCCCAAGGGGCACCCACAGCAAGCCTTTGTGCAGTTTCCCTGATAAGGTGGCTAGCCTCTATTCAGCCCTGGAGACAGTTCCTGCTCATTCATGCCTCATTAATATTACGGCTTGTTTGACTTGTGTATGTGGTGATCACTATATTTAGTTCTGGGATATTTTCCATTATGTCCTGCCTTCTAAGAGTTCATATGGGGTGGTGGCTTCTTCTGACTTTTGAAAAGGTAAGGAGGGGTCTAGCTTTGCACAGTAACTGATGTCAAGGTCAGAAATTGTCTGGAGGGGTTTCCCAGTGACATGGAAGTTGCATACTCATTTCTTTGCCACCACTTACTTAGGATCTGTTCTGGCAGGTTCTCCTAGAGCTCCATGGAGCTTCCTCTTCTTTTCCTCTGTCCTAGGCTGTGACTCAGGTGAGGTGGTTTTGGTTTTTTTTTTTTTTTTTTTAAATGAGGAGTTATACTTAGGTCCCCAGACCCTGCAAGGGCAAAGGAAGACCTTGCATAGTTGTCCTGATGGATGGTAGCAAGATGGTGTTTGAGGCTAGCTTTCTTTCACAAGCCAAATTGTCTTTGATTTTCCTTTTCTCCTCACTGTCATTAAATCTGTAGATGAAACCTTGGAAATCTGAAATTCTGTTCTTTATCTTGTCCATCGCTTGTGTTCAGTGCTAGCTTCTGTTTGGTTTCTTTGCCCTCAACCTCTTCTTTTCCACCCACCCTTCATTCTTTTTTTTTTTTTAAGATTTTATTTATTTTTATTATGTATACAACATTCTGCTTCCATGTATATCTGCACACCAGAAGAGGGCACCAGATCTTATAACGGATGGTTGTGAGCCACCATGTGGTTGCTGGGAATTGAACTCAGGACCTCTGGAAGAGCAGTCGGTGCTCTTAACCACTGAGCCATCTCTCCAGCCCCCCCCCCCTTCATTCTTATAAACTCTGGTCCTGGGTTTTAAAGTTCCATAAAGTTCCTGAGTTTTTGATATCCTTGAGAGGTCCTGGGGGAGTCTGGATGGAGCAAAGTGAGTTGGCCTGGAGGGATTGTAGGACTGGGTCTTCCTAACTCCTGATAGGAAATTCTAAATACTGTCATTGTGCTGACCGACAATGTCATAGGTCACATACCTGGCTTGGTGGACTGGCATCTGTATTAAAAATTTCTTTGACATTTTATACAGTGAGGAAGAGATCAGTGGTCAGGCCCCTAACCTGAGGCATTTGAGAAGGGTTGGGAGAATTCTTCTGGCTGGAGGCAGGCAGAGCCTGTTGGTAGCATCTCTGCCTGGCTAGGTGGGAGATGCTGTGACTGGTAGCTTGATAGGTGGGAAGCAACCAGTCCTTGGGTTTTTCTAGAGATGAGCCAAGAAGACTTACTGGAAGCCTGGATCACACTGAGGTGGGGGAGTAGATGAAGTAGATTTGAGGCTTCAGAACTCAATGTTCAGGAAGTGGGGAATAGGATTGTGGGTACAGCAGTCTAGGGAATGCTTAGTGAAATGTCGTGCAGGTGTGGGTAGAGTTCTGGATGGACAGGCAGTTACTGTTCTATCCCAGATAGTGCTCCCAGCTGTGCACTATTAGCATCCTCTCATGTTCATATTCATGTAAAGGCTGTTCCCCAACAAAGGCTGGGTTTCTGCCTGTCTCTGTTGGCCACTTTCACCTGCCCAGGCATGCAGCTGGTGCTTGAGACTGCTGTGCCAACAGAAGCTGTGTAGTCCAGAGGAGTCTCAGGCTCAGAAGGTTGGAGTTTGGTCCACACCACAGAGATGACAGCCTCCTTATATTGGAGTGCAGATGTGAGCAGCCCAACTGCTGGCTTACCTAACGCATTAGCCACAATGTGTGGTGGGACTTGCCAAGCTACAGCTGTGAAGAAATTGAGCAAGTTGTTGGGGGAGGGTGGAGAATCTGCATCAAAGGTGTCAGAGGGCCATGGGAGAATCCTCCTTGATTCAAAGCCAAGGCCTGGGGAAGAAGATACGGCTGTCCTCTGATCTGATAGTGTCAGCTCATGTACACCCAGTGTTCCTCCCTTCTCCTGCCTGCTCTGGTTCCCAGTCCACTGGTGTCATTGCTGATCTCCTGAATCAGCCTCTGGAGCCAGAGCTACTGCTGCATTCTAATAAAAGCTGGGAAGCGGTTCCTTGGTGCTTGGTGTCTTGGGGAGAGTTTAACTGCCAGAGTTCCTGTTCTTTAAAAGGAAGGAAGGAGCTGGGTGGTGGCGGCACATGCCTTTAATCTCAGCACCTAGGAGGCAGAGGCAGGCGGACCTCTGTGAATTCTAGGCCAGCCTGGTCTACAAGAGCTAGTTCCAGGACAGCCTCCAAAGCCACAGAGAAAACCTGTCTTGACCTCCCCCCCCAAAAAAAAAAAAAGGAAGGGAAGGGAGGAGAGGAAAGCAGAAGAGGAGCTCATGGCCCACAGGGTTTGCTGTAGTGCCTCAGAGTACTTTGTAGCTCAGGAACCAAAGTGTTGGTGGTGGGCCTTGTCCTAGGTGAGTGCTGTCACTCACCTCATCCCAGAATGACCTGATAGCCCCTCCTGTCTAGATGAGGCCTTTAGTACTCTGATTGTGATGTGATTCTAGGGAAGCCTCAAGGAAATGTTGGGGATTCTTGAGCTTCAGCGGTCTGTGTAGAGACGGACTGCTCTCCTATACACTGGCAGGCTTACCAGGTGATTATGGAAGATTATGGCTATTCCATGTCTTTGCTGGGCCCACCTCACAGAGGATTTGAATTGGCTTTCAAAACGCATGCAGAGCCACAGGATTAGCTAGATACTAGAAGACAGTGGGAGAAAAGGAAAATAAGAATGAGACATACAGTTGGATCCAATTTTAGCTTTGAACATCCTAGCCACCGTCACCAAGTGGGGGCATTCTCTCTTGGGTTTCTGAACAAGGGTCCAGGACTCAAAGGAAGTCCAAGAAAACCTGGTGTTTACTGTGCCTGTGCAGGTAGGAGGGCAGGGCTAGGGAGCAGCTGCCCTAGACGCTGCACCACCTTGTGGAAATGCCATTCTGTAGCTATGGCTGTCACCACACAGCTCTGCCAACCCTGGAGTCTTGCAAACTCTCTGAACTGTCTCTTTACTCTCTGGTGGCCCAGCAGGAGTGCAAAGGGAGTCCAGATTCTTTTGAGGTCAGTGTGGTCATTGAGTTTCCCTCACAGCAGAAAGAGGGAGGGAAAAAAAAAGAGGGAGGGAGGGAGGGAAAGAGGGAGAGAGAGAGACAGACAGAGAGAGAAGACATGTCTAATATACTCAACTCCCATACTTCATAAATGTAAGTAGATCTTAGTTGGATTTTGGTTTTAATTGGGATATAATGGGCAGGAAGATCAGGGGTTCAAAGGCCATTTTTAGCCACATAGAGAACTAGAGGTCATCTGGGCTACATGAAACCCTGTCTCAAAAAACAAAACCCAAACTCACCAAGGTTGAGTTAGGAGACAGTGTGACTCTTGTTGCTTTTGTCTTCTCTCTTCTCCCTGTGCTACCAGCTTTTAAACTGGGTGTGCAGAAACTTTGATTTCAACATAATTCTTTTTTTTTTCCTGTTCCTTTTTGTTTCAGTAATAGGTTATAAATACTTAATCTACTTTTCAAAGTTCATCAAAGAACTTGCAGAATATTTACTCTTCATTCTTCAGAGATTATTCATAAGCAGGGTAGGCCATCATGTCATATCTTAAATCCCAGTACTCTCATGTACTTGTTGTGAGCCTCAATTAGAAGTCCACAGTGTTCTTCTTTTTCAGTGATTGATGCAAGTATCTCTGTCTCTGGACAGGCATAGCAGGGTCTCAGCAGCTTCTTCCTCTGAGTCTCAGCTAGGGGCAGGGCTTGTGGTCCCTAGAACCTGTGTCTATCCAATAGAAAGCAGTAACAGGCTTGTGGGCTAAGCTCCCAAGTGTTAGCTAACCTGAGCTGTACGCACCCACTTCCACAGTCATTCTGCATGTATTATTTTATAATCTCTCTCTCTCACACACACACACACACACACACACACGCACGCACGCACGCACGCACGCACGCACGCACGCGCACGTACGCACAGACACACTTGATCAAAGTTCCCCTATATCCTCTCATTTTCTTCTACCAAGTCCCTTCTTCCTCCCAACTCTACCTCCAGTTATTTCAGGAGGTGGGGCATGACATATTGGGTGAATATAATTAAAGCTGTTTGAATGAGCATGTCTCTTTTTTAAACATGTGTGCTTTAAATATTTTATACATATGTGTATACCTGAGTACATGTGTGTGCACCATATTCATGCCTGATGCCAGCAAAGGTCAGAAGAGGCATCGGATCCCCTAGAACTGGAATTACAGTTGGTTGTGAGTCATCTTGTGGGTGCTGGGAATCAAACCTAGATCCTCTGGAAGAGCAGCCTGTGTTTTTAACTGCTACACTGTTTCTGTAGCTCCCAACCCCTACCCCTTTATAGACAGGGTCTCATGTAGCTCAGACTGGCCTTAAAAAAAAAAAAAAAACAAAAAACAAAACCCAAAACAAAAACCAGTATGTAGCCAAGGATAACCTTGAACCTCTGATCCTCCTGCCTCTACTTCTCAAGTGCTGGGGTTACAGTCATGTGCCACCCGTGCCCAGTTTATGTAGTGCTAGGGTTCAAACTGAGGGCCTTCCTTCATGCCAGGTAAACACTGCCAAACTGAGCCCCTGTTCAGGAACTTTTAAATGGCCCCAAATGTCCCAAAGCAGAAACCCTGTCAGAGTGCTGTGAGAGAGTGCTGCCAGGCTGCAAAGTTCAGCTGTGGGTTGGAGTCCATGTCAGGCTTCACTAAAGCTGCACGTTTCTTCTCTGATGGCCTGTGTTGTGTCAAGTCAAGGCCCTTTGGAGAGTTAGGGGCTGCAGGTGGTCACTCTCCTTCATTGTTCAGGTCAGCTCCTTCCCATAGGCTCATCTTTCCTGTAGTAACTAGTGGGTGTGATATGGGCCCAGGTAAGTTAGTCTGCTCAGTTTTCTGTATGTGGGTGTGTGTCTTTTTCTGATAGAGAATGAAGACAGCATGTCTGCAGCCCTGCTGCTGGCAGCTGTTGGCTTAGTTGATATGCTCTTACTGAATTTTTTCATGAAAATTTCAATCTCTCCAAATCATTCTATATATGCAACTTCATGGTAGCTTCCATCTCATGATGTCTTAACAGAAGCATTTCTCTGGGTTCCCACACAAGCCTGTAAGCATTTTAACAGCTGCACACATCATAGTTGTGCCTGGTTATCCTTAGGATTGGATCCAGAACCACCAGCGACTTGGAAGATTTGCTTGCAGTAGTTGTGTATCTGTTTGATAATCAATGCTGCTGTAAGATAGCCCAGCATTGTTTGTGATTACTGTGGTGATTTGAATGCCAGGAAACCATTGCTTTAATGTATCTGTCAGGGAGCAATGACAAGAAAGTCTGTACATCTTTCCTTCAAAATATTTGCAGTCTAAGATTGTCAGTTACAGATGTAAAAGCTATAGACACAAGACTAACTTTGTCTGCTTAAGGATTCCTATTTGAAGCTGGTGTGTGTGGTAGTACACGCCTTTAATCCTAGCACCTGGGAGGCAGAAGCAGGCACAGGTGGAGCTGTCTGAGTTCTGGGCCAGCCTGGTCTACACAGTGAGTTCCAGTACAGCTGAGACTACATAGAGAGGCCTATCTCAAAACAAAACAAAAAGATTCCTATCTTAGTCACTGTCTCACCAGCTAATTCAGCAATTTTCAGTGGCAAGGTCCCAGTTGAGGGGAGGTAGGGGGCTGTACCTGAGGGCGCTTTTGGGAGCCTCCAGATTTTGTTTTGTTTTGTTTTGTTTTTTTGAAATAGGATTTCTCTTTGGAGCCTGTCCTGGAACTCGCTCTGTTGACCAGGCTGGCCTCACACTCACAGAGATCTGCCTGCCTCTGCCTCCAGATGCTGGGATTGAAGAGGCGCTCCACCAACGCCAGGTTTTTGTTTTTTTAAAGATTTATTTATTATATATACAGTATTCTGCCTGCCTGCATGCCCCAAGAGGGTGCCAGATCTCATATATGGTTGTGAGCCACCATGTGGTTGCTGGGAATTGAACTCAGGACCTCTGGAAGAGCAGTCAGTGCTCTTAACCTCTGGCTCCCATGTGCCTTGCAGCCCCTTAAAATCCTATCACTCATCATCCTGACCTCACCTTGACCACGCCCTGACAGGCGTGGTCAGGCACACCTGTTGCCAGCTTCTAGCAGGTGTGGCTTACACTGTCCCCTATGTCTACCTTCCCAGGGCTTAGAGTACAGGTATGTTACTACACCTGGCTTCATCTGGAGTGGGCAGAGCACAATCAAGTTGGGGCACCCTGGTTTGCACAAGTTGGGAAGAATTCCTGTGGCTTCCTGTGGAACCAACTTCCAGGGGCCAGAAAAGAACCTTTGAGTGCCCTGCCCTGCTCTCTATCACTCTCCACTTTATTCAGTTGAGACAGGTGTTTTGTTGACCCAACCTCCAGTGTTGATTTTACCTGAGGGTACAGCTATACCACTGAATGCTGAGGATTTGAACTCAGATCCATGTATTTGCTCAGCAAGCAAATACTGAGCCCATGTCCTAATCCTCAGGGACAGACTTTGAGGGAAATGTTTGCTTTTCCTAGGGTCTCTGTAAGTTGGGAGCCTTCAGATGCTTAGAGTAGGGTCAGGTTAGTTGGTCAGAAGAATCCATTCAGGCCTGGCTCACACAGGAACATCTGTGTTCCCTGTCATGCGCCTGGGTACAAAAGTGTCTTTGTGGGGTTGAGATGCCATCACGAGGCCAGAGTGTCTCTGCTAGAATCGTTTCTCTAAGAAAGCCAAAGCCTGCTGTACATACTCAGCTGATTGTTCGGACAGTAGCTGTGAATTCTGCCACCTGTGGAACTGAGAGCTGTGCATCCCTTTATAAAACCACAGTACCCTTTAATAAATGCTCTTTGTCTTGGAGTTCCACACCGATGCAGTAAGGCATATTTGTAGTGCTGACTCTTCACCATTCTCACTGCCTTGGTGGTGGTAACAGTAGTCTGTTCCATTTACATTTGAAGCAGTCTGATCTCACAGGTGTGTTCAACAGCCCTGAAAACCTGAGAGGTCTCGTTGCTGCATACAGCAATTCTGCCTGGAGCCTACACCATTTGTTCCTGACTGGTGGCTCTACTGTGACTTGATGGCCACTGAGCAGCTTTCCCTGCAGGATAAGACTCATTTTCTGAGCACTCCATGCTGATGACGCCTCTGTGTTTATTCCTTCCGGATTGATTGTAAACAGGATGTCAGTGCTGTCTCTGATCTCATTGGGGGTTTGTGAACCACTCCCCACTCTTCATCAGGAGGCTCCTGTTCTAGCGGTTTGTAACAAAGAAGCCTCACTAAGTGGGCTAGAATCCCCCAGGTCTGCCCCATAGAGCTGTCTCTGTCTCACTGCCTGAGGGGTCCAGCCTCGGTTAGCTTGATTTAATGCCTTCTTTCCTTCTCGAGCATGGGAAAGTGGAGGCCTGAATGTTCTGGTTGGCATCAGTGAGGTTGGAAACAAATCAACCAAATGGTATATTTTTAAAAAGTGTACTGTTAAATCTAATCATGATAATGGATTTGAGGTGGTTTTATTACCATACACTTGTATTTCTAAAGAGGTCCTGTGAAAAGTATAATTGGGGTAATGCTTTAGGATGGAATTAGGCCTGGTTTTATTTGGGAAGGACTTTGTCTAATATAGATTAGAACATTTAACACAATTAGCCCAAGCTTAGAAATAAACTTGTCCATCTTTCTGGGTACCCCCCCATCCCCATCTATTCATGAGTGCAGCCATTCACTGAATAATTGTTTATTGGCCTGGGTGTGAGGAAAGACTACTCTGTGGGTCTTAGTGCAGGGGCAGGAAGTTGTGCTGAGATACACAGTAACCCAGAGGAGACCTGAGCCGGGAACCATCAGGTACAGTGGCTCCCTCAGTAGGTAGGCCTCCACCTGCAGATTTTATTCAAACTGAGAGTGTGCAGAGGAGGGATTCATTCAAGCTCATTCTCTCTCATACTCCTGTTGCATTTCAACTTCTGAAAATTCCTGGTTAGTATGAATGTAGATTTGGGGCTTGTTATCTCAGCTAGGACTCCATATTTCACCCCTTCAGTAAAAGTAGTCTTTACAGGAACCTCTGATTGTCACTGTTAACTTGCTAGGAACCTGAGCAAAGCACACCTGTGTACAGTATTACACAAGCACTCAGAGTCTACACAGAACTGTGTGGGCCTCATTTTCTTAAGCATGCTTTCCAGATGTTGGTGTTTGGATTGGAGCCCTTGGTCCCTGGGCTCTTTCACATGATCGAAGGCTTTTCTAGAACTCTTACCTTGGACCTCTGTTTTCTATGGTCCATTTCTCTGGAGCAGCGATCTGCTCTGAAGACTGAGATTCCTTTCTCCTGAGGCATGACCTCCAGCCAAGGTTTCATGTGTCTCCTGTAGGCATACAGCCATGTTTGACTGGCACTTGACTTTAATTCTGAAATACCTGTAGCTTGATCCTGTCCTCTCCCCCGGCCACATGGGTTTGAGATGAGAATGGAGTACTGTCTTGTGCTAGGAGTGAGAGGGACAAACCTGTCTTTGCATGTGGTGATTTGCCTCCCTACCCCACAGCTACTTCCCCACGAGTGTCCTCCGAACTGGAGCAGGCCCGGCCACAGACGAGTGGAGAAGAGGAGCTGCAGCTGCAACTGGCACTTGCCATGAGCAGAGAGGTGGCAGAACAGGTCAGTGGTTGTGTGGTCATGCCCATGGGATCTTCACCCTGGTGCTCCTGGGGGAGGGGCATGGCTCCCAGAGAGGATGACACACACAGCCCTGTCTTTAAGGCACTTACTTGATGAGTTTGGTCTTGTGGCCACAGTGTATACTTATCCCCTAGACCAGGCAGATCTATGTCTAGGAAAGGTTTTCATGGGGGTCAGAAGCAGCTAACCTTAAGTGCCTCCTGGAAGTTCCAGTGCAGACTTACCATCCAGGGACTCCTGAGGGAGCTCTGTGCCTCTTTGAGGAGCCAGCATACAGGGCAATGGGCAGGACAGGCCTGGGTTGGGGGCAGAGGGTAAGTGGGGTGGGCCTGGTCCCTGCCAAGGCAGTATATCCTGTGGCAGATATGTGGGAAAAGTCTAGAAGGGAAGCTTCAGGAAAGAATGCATGCGGGCATGATAGAAGCAGCATAGATTTTTTTTTTAAGTGTGTGGTGTAAGATGAAACCCAGACCCTTTGTAAGGAAGTGCTCTAATATTGAGCCTGTGTGTGGTTTTGTTTTCCTCTATACCTTGTTTTTAATAAGCATGCATTACTTTAAAATAGAGGAGCAAAAGGGGCGATTCAAACACCTTTAGACAGTGTCCCTTTGCTTTCAGTCATCAGAAAGCGTGCAGACAGCCAGAGGCAGCAAGGTACACCCCTCGTATGGAGAGAAGAATGTTGGGTGTTAAATGTGAACACAGAGAGGTTTGGCCGGCATAGTTGGTATGTCTGTAACAGCAACAATGGGGCAGTTTTGATCATGGCCTCTGCCCCCCACCCCTGTAGAGAACCTGCAGCCATTAATTAAATCTGCCCATGTGGAAGCGCATGGCTCCAGGGGATCAAGGTGTCCAGGACGTCTCACTGCAAGTTTCTGGGATGGGTGGATGGCTTCAGCCTTTGTAGCTAAAACCCAAGAGTGTGTTTTAATCACATAGGTGTTAGGGCAGGTCTGTCTTTTCCAAGTGACTTTGCCTTAAATAAATAGGATGAATTGTTTCTATTAGAAATCATACAATTGGACAGTTGTTCAGGGATTGTCCACTCTGGGGATTGGAATGATGTATGATTTTCATCTTTTCTAATCTTTTTCCTGGTGGTCAGATTTGTGTTTTGTAGGAGACACTGCTTTTACTTTATGTGGTGGAGTGGTTTGCCTGCATGCATGTATGTGTACCACATGCGTGCCTGTTGGATCCCTTGAAACTGGAGTTACAGATGGTTGTGAGCCACCATGTGGGTGCTGCTTATTGATTCTAGGTCCTTTGTAAGAGCAGGTGCTCCTAATTACTGAACCATCTCTCCAGCCCCAAGAAAATATTTTAGATTAAGTATTTTGTTTCCCCATTTTGATGGTTCCTGAGTGTTGCTGGTATGACCTCAGACAGCCTCTGAAGGAGGAACCTCTGGGAATGGAAAGCCATTGTTTCTAGCTGAACTATATTCTCCCTTGAAATACCACATGATGCAGGGCCTTTCCTGTTGCTGGCCAGTGTGGCCTCATGCCCTGCTGTGTTGCTGTCAACATTACCCTCAGCCTCAAGCTCCATTGTCCCACTCCAGGAAGAACGCCTCAGGCGGGGTGATGACCTCAGATTGCAAATGGCTCTGGAAGAAAGCCGGAGAGACACAGTTAAAGTTCCAAAAAAGAAAGAGGTGAAAACTTGCTGCAAGGTAAATGTTTGAAGTTGTTCTAGGGTGGTTGTTTCACATTCCCCTGGGACATACAGTGAGGGTGGGACACATGGTTGGAGGGTGGGGCATGTAGTAGGATGCCAGCCTCGACACTGAACTCATGTCATGGTGAACATCAGTGAGAACACAGTAAAAAACACACAGCAACCAAGGGAAGACACTTGATGATGCCACCTGTAAAAGGAGGATGGCAGCAGCAGGTCTGACTCCCAGTGGCACTTGGGGACATTCCTTGGCCCAGAGAAGCCACTGGTTATACAGGTCTTTAGCCCCCCTACTTTGCTAGGTTGTGATGTGACTCTCTTCTGACAAACTTACTACCCTTCAGTCAGAGAGATTTCCCTCAGGCCAGGATTCTAGTGGCTCCCCTAGCTATGATGCCACTGGGTCCTTATTGCCATAAGGATGATGTGGGAACTGGAGGGGTGGGAAGCCCGGGGGTGGGGCAGGTGGTCTGGATACTGAGTGCTGGTAGTCAGGAATCCAAGGTGGGTGAAGAGGGATGACTATGGGTAGTCACAGTCTGGGCCATTGCCAACATTATCCTGAGAGAGTTTGGGAGCCCTGAGGACTCTTAAAATTTGTGGGCACCTGGCAAACAATAAGTACCTTGGTGTAATACATCCCTGGCTTCCCTGGGAAGCAGGAACTTCAGCTCAATTTCCAAGTCCTTCAGGACTTCTGCCCAGAAGGCCTGTGCTGAGGTAAGAACTAATATTTATGCTTACTGTGTGGATATTTGCTATGACTAACCAAGTGAAACCATTCCTTCTGTTTGTCTTAACAGCCGGGCTCCCACTCACAGCAGACTACTTTATTGGATTTAATGGATGCCCTCCCCAGCTCATGCCCTGTTACCCAGAAAACTGAACCCTGGGGTCCAGGGACCTCTGCTAACCAGACCAACCCCTGGGGTGGAACAGCGGCTCCTGTGAATATTTCCAACCCCTGGCCATCATTTGGTAAATAGCTTGTTGTTGGTTTCCTAGACTTGCTTCTCCCTTTCTACCCCCTCCCCCCATTCCTTGTGGAAGTTAAGGTTGGTGTGACACTGAGCAGGAGCTCATCCTCCCAGGGAACAGAGGAACAGTTTCCTATTTTGACTGGTTTTCTGCTTTGGGAGAAGAAAAGCTGACTTCCTTACTGCCTCATCCATCTCATCCATGCACCAGAAATGACTTGTCCCTACTCTAGGACATATTTCAGTTCTTAGAGTTGTACCTAGCTCAAGCTCAAGTAGTCATAAAATATGCAGAGAGAGCAACCTAAAGTGAGCTGGAGCTGAGATATGCTTACCATCACTACTAATGAAGAGAGAACATATTTGCTGCTATTCTTGTTATTTAAAGCTTTAGTAAGTCTGTTGGATGTATTTTGTTTCTGAGTTTTGCTTATTGGTAAAGGCAATTTAATTGGTAAAGGAATTTTTAGTGAGATTTGAAACATGAACATGGCAGAATTGTTTTACTATGGGTGACATTTCTGACACATGAGGTTTCTTTTTTTTTTAATTTTACTTATTTTTTATGTACATGGGTGTCATTTCTCTTGGATCTGGAATTACAGACAGTTGTAAGCTGCCATGTGGTTGCTGGGAATTGAACCTGTGTCCTCTGGAAGAGCAGTCAGTGCTCTTAACCACGATGCCATCTCTTCCAGCCCACCACATGATGTTACTTCATCACTAGTGGAGAGCTTGGCCTTATATAGTCTTTGTGCTTCTGACCTGGTGGTCTGAGTCCTGTTGTACATGCCTGTGATGTGTGTATTTTGTGGCTTGTGGTTCTTGTTTCCTTACACTGGCCTTCTTTTGTACTCAGCTCGATTTTCAGGATGTTTGTTAAAATATACCAAGTGCAAGGCTTTGTCCTGCCATGTGAAGACTCTGGGACACACAGATAATAAATGGTTCCTGTCCTGGGCAGGATGGGGATAGCTGGCAGCAGTACTGTGTGAGCCAGACTTTTCTGAGGGCCTGTCAGGTCAGAGCAGTGAGGCGAGCATCTTAGAGGTGGGTGCCAACAAGAAGCACAGTTCCTGTAGAAGAGAGTGTCAGAAAGCATAGGAGTCCTGCAGGGGGAATGAATCCCGACACGACCTTTGCATTGTGACGTGGGCAACAGGCAGGAAGGGGAGAGGACAGGAGTGGCATCAGGCTATTCAGGTACTGGCCTCTTCCGTGCAAGTGCTTGTATTTGGTTCAAAAGATTTGTCAGCCTCAAATGCCCTTTGGCATATTGCTGGCCACAGTGACCTCATGGAGCCTGCCCACTTACTGGGGCCAGGTAGTGTCACCTGAGTTCTCATTCCCTGGAGAGCAGGAAACCTGTGTTGATTGTACTCTTGAAGAGCAGAGTATAGGCTCTAAGGCAGATGTGGAAGTGCTGAGGTGCCCCAAGGGTCAGTAGCCCCTCAGGTAATAATGGCTTTGATATTTCCCCCCAAATCTGAAACACAGTCTCTTTGTCAAATGACCATTCTTGGAAGTCCAGCTAAAGAATTCTGATGGGTGGGATCAGGGTCACTTCTAGGAGCTTTGCCAGGAAGCATAAAGTAGGACATGGCGTACTGGGACAGGTACCAGATACTCTGTTGGGATGTTTTCTGTGCCTACTCTTTAAATGGAGATGGAATTTGCCATTCTGACAGTTTTAAACAGGAGTATTTAAAAAATTAAAACAAAACAATAAAAACCACGCATTCATAGAACTGTATAACTGTTGCTACAAGATAGAACATTTCTATTACCCAGAAAGAACCTGTACTCAGCTCCTAGCCACTGACGTGCTATTCTGCCTTTTGTTCATGAAGACTTTGTTGTGGACAAATTGTGTGAACAAAATCACATTGCTGTAGCCTTTGTGTACAGTGTGACAACAGTTTAGTCCTTTCCTGGCCAGAAATATCCCCTGTGGATGTGGTTCATCATTCACATCCCCCATGTAAATTTGCATTTTGTTTAGTTTCTGGCTATTATGAATCACAAGTTTTCTATTAATGTTTAAATGTTGGTGAGGATTAAAACTATTCTGAACATGGGTGCTGCTCATGGATAACTGTCTGAGGGCCCAGCCCTGTGACTTTTTGTGTACTTGCTCACTCGCACCAATTTTGCACTCTTTATTTGGCATTTAAAGTATAAGTATTTAATGAGTTTTATTTCTGAGTTTTGCTTATTGGTAAATGTGAGAGAAATTTTAGTCAGCTTTGAAACATGAACATGGCAGAGTTGGTTTTCTCTGGGTGACACTCCTGGCACATGAAGTTTCTTGGACTGGATTAATGCATAGATCACCAAAGCCCAGAACGATTGTTCTTCTCCCAGGGTTGGTCTCAGAGCTGGTCAGCTCATTTTGTGATAGTACACCCTGGATTGCTGGGAAGCTGTGCATCCTTCCAGCATGGAGACAGCTGTTGGTAAAATCTTAGTTATGTGTCTCTTTCCTTTCCCCTAACATTGTTTGACCTAATTGAGGTCACATTGTGTATAGAGTTACACCCAGGCCCACACAAATTTTCTAGCTTGTGCCATGTATGTGCCCAGGTACATTGGAACTCACCTCATGTGGTACTCATTGGCACTGTGTGGCTGGGTCACTAGTTCTTCAGTAACTCTGTGTCCTGTGAAGGTGATTTTGGAAAATGATATGAAGTCACTATGTTCTTAGAGCTTTATCCCAGCTACCTGAGCCAGCCAGATGTTTTGCTTCTTGTACCTTTGAGCTGACTCCAGAGCAGGCATGTGGTACGACTTAGTCTCTGCTAAAATGCAAGTGTAAGAGCCACTTGTCAGTCCCAGGGCACTCATAATTATTAAAGCCTCTTCCCACAGCACAGAGCTGCTCTCTGCATGAAAGGAATGCTTTTCTGAAAGCCACCATTTGTAGTGGGTCCTGTTATTACCAGTTCTTTCCAAGCAGCACTGGGGACTGCTGAGCCAAGTGGCCTTGGGAGGAAATGCTAAGAACCCAGAGGAGGGAAGTTGGAGCCTGCCAGGTCAGCGGGGCACTTCCTCCTCTGTTCTAGACACACAAAGCTGCCACCTGGTCTGAAGAGGCCTCACAGCCTGGCAATTCAGAAGGCCTTGGCTGGCTTTTCCTCCTTACTGTCTACCCACCCACTGGAGCCAAGGCTGGGGCTGGGGCTGGGACTGAGCCTAACTTCCGCCTGGCGGTAGCAGGTGTGCTCTGGCTTCTTGGTGACCCCTGTATGACTGTGACTGCCGGCTGTACACATGAATATTCATCTATCCACTGAACTCCTGTGAATGGATCTACTGAGGAAGCGGAAGGAAGCTGCTGGCTTTCTGAACTTGGTTCCATTCTCCTTTCTCACTCATTTGAGCTTTAAATGAGCCTTTATATATTGGGTGTGTAACATGGCAGGACTTAACTGATGCCAGGCCCTGAAGGTATAGAAGGGCCTTGTAATGTCTCCTCCTGTCTATCCACAGAGGAGCCCTGGCCTCCCTGAGGGCAGCTGGGCCATCTCTGTATCTGCTATTTTCCTGTGGAGCAAGGGTAAGGGGTGGCACTGTTTTTGCAGAGAGATTGAAGCAGTCTGTACTAGCTACAGGACTTCCTACTGTGTCTATGGTGTTCTACTCATTTGTCACTAAATTCAGCCCATCAGCTTGCAGAGTCTTAGATACATATACCTAGGACCTCAGTGTCACTTGCAGAATGGATACTCAACTGCTCATTTGGGCTCAACAGTATGTCCCCGATGATGTACCTCATTTGGGATTGGCAAGGGTTTGAGCTGAGCATGCTTTTCATTCCCTTTGCAGAGCTTTGAGTTTTGATTACTTTGTCCCTGCTGGCTCAGGAGGAATGTTTTGGGGTTGCAAAACCCAGGATGTCCAGGAAAAGCTTCAGGACTTGGATTGTGAGGTGTGGGCAGCCTGCCCCCCTCACATATCCAATCTTTGTATTGTCTTACTCTGCATGAGAAATTTCTCCACAGATTTTTTTCATTTTTGTTTGTGTATGCCACAAGTGTAGGGTTGCCTATGGAAGCCAGAAGCATTGGATTTCCTAGAGCTGGAGCTGGAAATACAGGTTGTTGTGAGCCACCTGACGTGGGTGCTGGGAACCAAACTCGATCCTCTGGAAGAGCATCAAGCACTCCTAACCACTGAGCTATCTCTCTATCCCCACTCTTGCTTCTTCTTCTTTTTTGGTTTTTCGAGACAGGGTTTCTCTGTGGCTTTGGAGGCTGTCCTGGAACTAGCTCTTGTAGACCAGACTGGTCTTTTAACTCATAGAGATCCCCCTGCCTCTGCCTCCCGAGTGCTGAGATTAAAGGCATGTGCCACCAACGCCTGGCTTCTTGCTTCTTCTTAAAGACATGGCTTGGGTGTCTAACTCTGGAGGTGTGGTCATCTTGTTCTCAGGACCCCCTCCTGCCCTACGTTCTGGCTCTTAGCTACCTGTTATCTTCAGGTTAGTACAATGACTTGTTACAGACAGGGACCACCATCCTGGGACTTGGCTGGAGGACTGCTGAGCAAATTGTTAGAATAGAATAATGCAGCTATGCAGCAAGCCTGGGCTGTGTGCCCAAGCTAGGTGGTTCTTGCCTGAGAGGGGCTTGGGCAGGGCTCTAAGTACATCAGGAGCTCAGATTTGTATGCATCCCGGCTCCCTATTTGTCTCACACAGACCTACACTATGCCTGTATTGGGTCTTCCCAGAATCTGTGTGCTTAGGGGGATAAAGTCCCCCAGAGGATTCCTAGAGATAGGTATGGCAGATAGCATGGTTGCATACCCCTCGTCCCAAGCTCCCCTCTAAGGCCAAGCCGTTGGGATGGACTCTCAGTACACCAGTAAGAGTGACTTTTCATGTTTGTACTTGTAGCCCTTGGTCTCCTTGATCTCTCAAGTCCTGGATTAGCCATGGTACCAGCAAGGTCTGGAATGGGAAGCTGCTCCAGCCCTGCCTGTGGAGACAGAGCACATGAAGCATGCACCTTCACTTATAAGTGAGGCCAGTGTATGAGTGCCCTGTAGTGGATTCCCAGGAGGTTTGGTGGGGAGCTGTATGATGGATGGAATGTTATGAAAACTGTAGAGTGGGAACTGTGCTGTAGCATCTGAGGCAGTGTTGTTAGGATTTGAGTTAGCAGGTAGCTTCAGGAAGTAAGAACCTGATTGCTGCCTTTAGACCAGTGTGACCTGCTGGCTCAAGAAGTGGACTTGTCATGCGTACTCAGGCCTGCATTATCTGTTGTCTACCTGTGGCCCAACCTCTATCACCATGAGCTCAAGGTTGTGTTCTCTTGCAAGCCCAGTGGCTCCCTAGAAGGCCCCTGCATGTTCTAACCCCATGGCCTAGGACATAAAGAAGCTCACTATGCAGCTCCTGCATGACTTTTGGGAATTGGGATTTACTTTAGCCCATAAGGATTCTCTCTGGTGGTCTGGAGTAGGTGAGGGGAAAAACTTTCCCACGGAGCAGTAAGGTTTTCTTTGTAGTAGAAAAGGCAGTAGAGGTTGGAAATAATAGGGTGTGTCTCCTTATGTAGGCACGTAGAAACGGAAGATAGCAGCAGTCTTCCCAGGAGCCTGATGCTCAGTATGGTCAAGGACTGCAGGACAGGGAGGTCTCCCCAGCCTGAGTCCCTCAGTTGCAGCTAGCTGAGGGGAGTGAGCCTTGCAATGGACATTCCTTGTGGGCCTGTGAGCAAGGAGAGGACAGGAAAGTATGCTATGTCCCTAGGGCTCCCATATGACAATGGTCCTGGAATCTCCATGTCATCACACCACAGCTCTCTGGGCTTTCTGCCCTTCTCCCTGGCAAACCATTTCTACCATGTCACTTCCCCAGTCAGGACAGAGCCATAACCTGATGAGGTGTACCGTCTTGGTGAGCAGGGTAAGGGTTAGTCCCTGTAGTGTGAGTCCAAATGAGGCCAGGTCACAATCCTGGCAAAGCATCACATAGGCAGAAGAGGGCCTGGAAGCATAGGTCCAGGCCCATAGAGAAACTAGAAGACCTGGGGTAAGAGGTCAGAGGTACTTCTCAGGGAGACAGGTTTTGAAAGCCTGATGATTCTGGGGCAGCATCAGAAGTGGAAAGTCCAAATAGGAGTTGGCAGGCCATGAGGACAGGAAAAGTGTCATTTGGGAGTGCTTCTTGACAATGGGTGTCAGCTAGCTCACAGCTTTTGGGTGTGTCACTGCAGCAAGCCCTGGGAGAAGTGAAGGCTGCATTCATTCCTAGCCCTCTATTCTGGGTCACTGTACTAGACAGAAGTTAGAGAGGCATGGGGATAGTGCCTACAGTATCTTAGTAGGATCCAAGTAAGCTCTTTAGCATTTTAGACTCTTGCAGGAATAAAACCACATGGTAGAAAGACTAATGGCGGGGTTATCTTTAACACCTGTGGAGTATACAGCCTCATAGGAGTGCTGGTAGACTTGAGGAGAAGGGCACAAGTGGGGTTGGGTCCAGGGGAATGGAGTCCTTTTCAGGTCTCAGAGAACAGTCCTTGGCTTCCTAGGATTGACAAGTCTTTGTTGTTCTTCTCTGATTCCTGACACATCCTGATTGTCACAGCCTTGTTGGGTGGTCCCTCCCCCACCCCATGGCTAGAGTTGGGGCTGGAATTGTTCACTCTTTTCTGTGATAGGGAGTTCAGTCCAGAAAAATTTCAGATGTGTAGTTTTGGTAAATGGCCTAAAAAAGGTAAGTGGAGGATTCCTGACAAACTGAATAATCAGCTCCAGGGAGGTATCTCTACTTCCCTGCTTCCCAGAGGCTGGATTATAGACATGAGCCACTATGCCTGGTTTTTAAGTGAGCATGTGTGGGAGGCTTGTCATAAAAGTGACCAGAAAATACTTTACCAATGATAGCATAGAACAGGAGGGGCAGAAGATGGATTCCTGATACAGAAGGCAGGGAGTTTCTCTGGTGTGTCTGAGGAGTATAGGGGTCAGTGTGGCCAGGCTAGGCGTGGACGCTGTGTGGATGTCTGTAGCTCAGATCTCTTTGGGGTTCCTGAAGAGTTCATGTCTGAAGATGATGATGACCGAGAGCATTGTAAAAGTCATTGTTTACGTCTAGGAAGCTGAAGAATGCTAAGGCAGCTTGTCTAGATAGCCTATGTGAGCAAACAGTACTGTCCACAGAAGGAGCTGGACAATGACAGTGCTGAGGACAGTGGGAGAAACTTCAGTGTGCTTGCAGAAACCATTGTCTATACCTAAGCAGCTATTCCTAGAAAATCCTCTTTCTTCTGAGGATAATTGTGGAAACAAGATGTTTGAAATTCCGAAGTGCCTCCCAAATCCGCAAAAGTCCCGAACTTTATTCAGTGAAATGTAATTCAAAAGTGGAGGGGGAGGGCTACATCTTGTAGTGGCAGAATGTAATGAGAATTGGCAGCAATGATGCACAGCAGATTTTGTGGGACAATTACACAGTAAGAACAAAATTTATAACTTTAAATGTTCACATTAGCAATGGGGAAATGAACAGTTAGTGAGGATAGAATGGCATTGCAGCCAAGCAGAAGAGGAGGGAGTCCCAGGAAGAGAAGTTATTGAAGTAGAACATAAATAGACAAGATAATGAACAGGACCTAACTGGGTAGATTCATTCTCACCGCTATGTGCACACAGGATAGACACTCTGCCACTGTGTGCTTCACTAGTTTTTCTGACCTTTTTTTTTTTTTTTTTTTTTTTTCTCTCCCTTCAAGACAGGGTCTTTCTAGGTGCCCAAACTGGTTTTGAATTTACTCTGTAGCTCAGACAGGCACCTAACTTTTCAGTCCTCCTACCTTAGCTTCCCAAATAATTGGGATTACTGTGCTGCCAGGTTCTACTAATTTAAAAAAAAAAACAAAAACAAAAAAGAAATGAAGAGTTAAGAACAACTTCTGCTGTGAAACACTGCTAATGCAGTGAGGGCTTGCAGCCACCTCTGCTTACAAATCTGAAAACTTTAATGTTCAGAATGCCAATGGAAAACAGAAAATCTGGCTGGGTGTGGTGACTCATACCTATAATCCTTGCATGAGGGAGTTAGAGAACAGGATTTAAAGAGTTCAGGATCTTGTGGGCAGTAGTAGTACATGCCTTTAATCCCAGCACTGTGGAGGCAGAGGCAGGCAGATTTCTGAGATCAAGGCCAGCCTGGTTTAGAGTTCCAGGACAGCCAAGGCTACACAGAGAAACCCTGTCTTAAAATGTAAAGCAACAAAAAAGAGTTAAAGGTCTATTGAGTTCTACCCAGGGTAACGTGAACCCCTGTACCCCTTCCTAAAGGAAGAAAATGTAAGTAGAGATAAGGCTTACTAACCATGAAAGCAATCAAAAGAGTACTTAACCCTTTCCCCCCTAAGTCCACCCAGAGGATTTTTTTTTTTTTTAAGATTTTATTTATTATGTATACAACATTCTGCTTCCATGTATATCTGCACACCAGAAGAGGGCACCAGATCTCATAGTGGATGGTTGTGAGCCACCATGTGGTTGCTGGGAATTGAACTCAGGATCTCTGGAAGAGCAGTCAGTGCTCTTAACCTCTGAGTCATCTCTCCAGCCCCACCTAGAGGATTTTATAGGTAAATTCTAATCGCATTCAGAAGCAGTTCTACTCTTTTTCCAAATTCCTTCAAAGAACAGAACATAAGAACCTACTCAGTTTCCAGAAATTGAGGTAACCTTGACATCAACACTAGACAGAGTACAGTGTGGGTTCAACTATTTTAGGTCAGGGCCACTTATGAATATGGATGTATTGGAAAGAAATGTAAACCAGGAAAATTTTCTAAAAGATAGTGTATTGTGGAAATTCCTCTGTAAGAACCAAGTCCTTAGAAACTGGCCCTACTAAAGACCATTCTGATAGAAGCATAAATAGCTTTTATTAGAAATATTTTTGGCAATCTTAGAATAATGGGGAAATGCCCATAACTTAGGGCTTCTAAATGGAGGAAACCTGAGACTGGGGAGATAGATGCGTTAGTTGGTAAAGTTAAATTTAAAGTAAACTCAATTTTGACCAGCAAATACTTTACCAACTTTGCTTTTATGACAAGCCTCCCACACATGCTCACTTAAAAGCCAGGCATATCGGCTCATGTCTATAATCCAGCCCCTGGGGAGTAGGGAAGTAGAGATACCTCCATGGAGCTGATTATTTAGTTTGTATGAATCGGTGAGCTCCAGGCTTAGAGAGAGACCCTGCCTCAAAATAATAAGGCGAAGAGCAATTGAAGATAGCAGATGTCAGACTCAAAGGAAATAAATAAATAATAAGTAGATAAATAATGGAGGGAAACCTCTAAGCTAACTAAATACTAAGATGTTGGAAATTGATTTTGTCAGGTCAAGTACAAGACATGCCAATGATCTGTCCCACTACTTTACATTGTGAGTGGTGGTTCTAGCTAATGCCATAGGATGACAAAAAAGTGTAGAGGGCTAAAAGACATTAGCATTTTACAGATGCTTAGAACTTTTATAGGTAATAAACTGAATTAAGAATTAACAGAATTGTCCAGGCAGTGGTGGCACACGCCTTTAGTCCCAAGCACTTGGGAGGCAGAGGCAGGTGGATCTCTGAGAGTTCAAAGCCAGCCTGGTATACAGAGCAAGTTCCAGGACAGCTCCAAAGCTACAGAGAAACCCTGTCTCAGGAAACAAAAACATACAAACAAAAAGAATAGAACCATCAGAATCAATTCCTTTCATTCATTCTTTCTCCCTGTTTGTTCTTTTTGAGACAGGGTCTCTCTCTACATAGCCCTGGTTTTCCTACAACTCACTATATAGACCAGGCTGTTCTTGAACTCAGAGATCCATCTGACTCCTATGTGCTGAGATTAAAGGGATGCATCAATATGCCAGCCAAGAATCAAATTCTTTCAATATAATACCTTCTATTTACTACAATTTAGAGTTCAGCAAGATTGCTAGATAAAAGCATAGTATACAAAATTAAATTTAAAAAAAAATGCAGGTTCCCAGCAATGATACTAAAGTAAATCTTTTACAGTGCTATATAAATTCTAAATAAGAATGATTGAATTTTATTAAAAATGTAAATACACAGGTACCATTTTGATTTGGGAAACTCCCTATTACTGTGGTGATGATTCTTTCCAAATTGATCAGGAATTCAATGCAGTTTTGGTCAAAGTCCCACCACATTTTGTTGTTTGATTTTTGGGACAGGGGTTTGCTGTAGCCCAGGTTGGCTTCAAACTCCTGATCTTCTTGCTTCTATTCAGCTCTGAGAGAAGAAGAGTAAGTTGAGGAATGTGTACACATTTCCTCTGATCTTTCTTTTACCCTAACTAAATGATTTTTTATGATCAGTTTGGAAAAGCAAGAGCCAGGGACAGCCAGACTCAGACTAGGATTTGTCATATCAGTTATTAAGAATCATCACCATCCTCGTACTTCAGAGCAGAGAGACCAGAGGATCAGAAATTCAAGGCCATGGAGGTGGTGGTGCTTGCTTTTAATTCCAGCCTTTGGGAGGCAGAGGCAGGTGGATCTCTGAGTTCCAGGATAACCTAGTCTACAGAGTGAGTTACAGGACAGCAAAGGCTACACAAAGAAACCCTTTGTCTTGGACTACTCCACCCCCTCAAAAAAAAGGTTCAAGGTCATCCTCAGCTACATAGTTTGAGGCCAGCCTGAGCTACATGAGACTCTTTCTTGGTTCATTATCATAATATGTGTGAAGATAATTAAGATCATGCAGAGAAGTAAGTAGGCCAATGAAAAGACTAGGGAGCCCAGTAATAAACACCTGAAGATCTGACTGAGATCCCAAGAATGAATGGGCACTTTAATCCATGGTTTAGGTAAGTTAGTGAGACAGAGATAAACCCTAGAGGACACTTGATGAAAGACGGACCTTGTAGGAAAAGGACCTTGAATATGTAAAGGGATGTACATTTTTATTAAAGAACAAGGAAACATAAAATTATTGCAAAATAGACTTCATATGTACCACTTTGGCACAAATTGAAAAAAATGGTTACATTAGACAGTTAGAGGTAACTCCAAGGGCAATAGTACCTGCTTAGAGGATTATAGACTATTAGAACCAGTGTGGAAGGAGTTGTGGCATTACTTGCTCAAAGTGCAGGGACCTGTTGCCCAGTAGCTGTCATCTGTGCACACAACAAAAGGGTTGTAAACAAGAATAGGCAGCTACACAAAGAATACCCAGGACCTACCCCAGTGACCATTTGTGACCTTTTTATAGATAAGTTTCAGCTACATGTCAACAATGTGTAGTAAACAAAGCCAGTCACCAAAGAATGACCACATACACATCTTATTTATATAATGAATTGTGAAGTCCAGCACAGCTATCCATTGCATTGTTTCAAGGTGTGATAAACTAAAAGGCAAAGCAAGATGGGGGTTACCCAGCTCAGTTTGGTTCAGGGTACTTTGCGGTAGACCTGAAAAAGTAGCAGTATTGAAACATTTCTTGTCTTCCACAAGAAAGATGATTATTGAAAAATCCACACAAGCTTGACATTTAACATTAGATATACACAGAAATATTCTCTCCCACCCCCCATTTAAAAGTATTTTTTTTGCGCGCGTGCACGCGTGTATGTGTATGTGGGGGATGGTGTGTATGTATATATAGGGTAGTTAATGTGTACAGGTCAGAGGTCAACTAGTAGAAATTGGTTCTCTTCTATCACGTGAGTCCTGAGCATCAAGCTCATGTTGTCAACCTTGGTTCCAAGCATATTTACTGGTTGAGTTATCCCAGCAGACCTTTGTAAAAGGCAGTTGTGACCACTAAGGTGACCTTGTTGCTCCTAGTTTGGAAACATTCTGCCACTGAAACTGGTGATAAGCATTCACCTGTTCTGTTACCCTTTCCTTGGTACTCAACCTTCAGAGCAGGGCTCACCCAAGGCTGATGGGAGAGTGCCCCTGGGCAGTCAAGCAGAGTAACAGGGTTGCCAAGCTTCCTGATTGGGTTGGAGCCTGCATTGTAGGGGAAGTAGACTTGTTCCTTACAGCTTCTTTTGTCTTTGGAGACCCCTGTGGGCTCTTGTGTAATGGGAAATGTTTAGGAGGTCTTTCAGCTTTGCTGTCTGTGGCATTTACTAGAGGACTGTCTCCAGTCCTTCTTGTCTGGCAGGCCCTGGACTCTGCCCAGTCTGGTTGGCATGCTGCTGTAGCACTCTATGAGTAGGTGCCTTAGTGGCAGGGCACAGACCTGTGTGCCACTGTGTCTTCTGCCCTCACTCCATTTGTCTAGAACTTTCTGAAGTTACTTGTAAGTTATTTGTTTTTTTTTTTTTTTTCTGGGGTGAAGGAGTTTATTTAGCTTACAATTCCAGTTTATAGTTCATTATTGCATTTAGCAGATTTTTTAAAAGTTCATGTATATGCGTGTGAAACTGTGTGAGTTTATGGGTACCATTTTTGTGCATATGCCTGAGGTGGCCTGAGGGTGTCAAATTCCCTGGAACTGGACTTACAGACTACCATGAGCATGCTGTTGTGAGTGGTGGGAACCACACCTTGGGCCTCTGCAGAAGTAGTGGAAACTTTATTAACACTCTCCAGCTCCTGTTCTGAATTCTGACTCTGACCTCTGCAGGTACCAAGCCAGCTGCTTCTGTGGACCCATGGGGAGTGCCTACCACAGCCAGCACACAGTCTGTCCCCAAGAACCCAGACCCCTGGGCAGCCTCCCAGCAGCCTGCCTCCAATGCTGGGAAAACAGCAGATGCCTGGGGAGCTGCCAAGCCCAGCTCTGCCTCAGGTGATCACTTTGCTCAGCCTGGTCCCTGTAGCATCACTTTTCCCTCCCTTCTGCTACACTGGCAGTAGCTAGCTGACTGACCATTTCTGTTCCCACTGGGCCCCAAACATGAGTTCTGGCCTTCTCCCTGGGTGGCAGGCTGATCTCTTATCTCCCTGGGGGCACTTCCCACAACTCTGTCCCAGTGTCCAGACCCTGTACACATTTGCCCACACTGCTGGCCCTTCCTACATAAGATGGTAAAGGAAGTGGTAGGCAGTCGTGTCTCTGATCCCACCTGCTTCCTTTCTAGTCCAAGCGACTGAATAAAGCTTGGCCCTGAGTTTACACTATGATGTGGGGTACTTGGGAGAAGCCGCTATGGCCTGTGTTGATCCACTATCCCCATGCAAATTTGGTACCTGTTTTACTGGGGAGTGGAAAGAGATGCATGCCCTCAGTCACAAGCTTAAATGTTCCCTCAGGGTCCTTTGAACTCTTCAGTAATTTCAATGGTACAGTTAAAGATGATTTTTCTGAATTTGACAACCTTCGAGCTTCAAAAAAGCCAGGTAGGTTAAAGATGTTTTCTATATAGCATTT